>NC_056693.1:33809166-35138333 GCF_018350215.1 Panthera leo
ACAGTCATTCCTAACCTTTGTATTTTTGTCATAACTTAGAGATTAATGTTGGTACATTGTTGTTAACCAAACTCCAGACTTTTTCCACTGATACCCCTTTCTGTCCTGGGATCCAATCCAGGATAGCACATTGGAGCTAGCCTTTTGAACACCTCTTAAGGTTTTGTATTATTTTATTTACTTTTTTGTTTGTTTGTTTGTTTGTTATTTAGGAATCTGAAAAGTTCAGTATACTCTGACAACACTTACCAACAACAACTTTCCAACAAGAAGCTCTTCCTAAGCCTCTGGGATTCCTGGTATGTGCTGTAGAGAGAGAGAGAGGAGGGGGTGGTTGACTCCCCAGATCTCTCCCCAGCCCCCCCTGGGGACAGGCACAGATATCGGTGGGGAAATATGGTCCCTTCCCTCCAGGACTTATGACCTGACAAGATCCTACCTAGACTTTTTTGTTGTTGTTGTAAGTAAGCTCGGCCCCAACGTGGGGCTTGAAATCACGAGTCAAGTCATACACTCTACTGTCTGAGTCAGCCAGGTGCCCCCTTCTACCTTGACTCCTAATTAGGAGGCAGAATCACCATGAAGACCAGAGGGAGGGCAGGGTGGGAGGAAAGGACCACCTGAGCAAAGGACTGGAGGCTGGAGGCAGATCTCAAGAGAGCGCTCAAAAGGGCTCTCTTAAGAAGGGCCTCAAATATTAGACAGAAGCACTTGGAATTATTCCCAGAGTTTCTTTTCTGGGGCATGAGGGTCCAATGGAGGGCCAAATGCTCATCTCTTTTTGATTTCAGAGTTATATCGAAGACTGTTTCCAACTTGAAAGAGGGAAATGGTCTTGGGTAGACGGGGAGAGCTAAGCCCTATAGTAGCTTACGTCTTTTGGTTTTTTTTAATGTTTATTTATTTAGTTTGAGAAAGAGAGAGAGAGAGAGAGCACATGCACTTGGGGGAGGGGCAGAGAGAGGGAGGGAAAGAATCCCAAGCAGCCTCTGAGCTGTCAGCACCGAGCCCAATGCGGGGCTTGAACTCATGAACTGTGAGAGCCAAAATGAAGAGTCGGGTGCTCAACTGACTGAGCCACCCAAGCGCCCCTCAAGTACCTTATGTCTTAAAGAAAGCAGACAGAAGACCCTAAAGAAAATCAGGAAACAGGACCAAAGGAAATAAGACCCCAGGATCCTTCCCTTGTCTCTTTCCGGGACCCGCCATTCTCCCTGAGTGTCTGTTGGGAAGGGGATCCTGGTGGTATGGCTTAAGGGGGCCGAAGGGGGCAGGAGAGCAATGGCCAGCAGGCTGTTCCCTGGGCCTTGGATTCCCCTCTGTGGACAGTCAGAGGCCACCCTGGGGCCTCTCTCAGGAGAGGTACCACACGAGGTGGGGAGCAAGATGAGAGATGTGGGTTGGGATGGACTTCATCACAGCCATACAGATGGATGCCTGCCCAGGCCGTAGGGTCCCCCGCCACATTGGTCACGTGAGTGCCCAGGGAGCACTCACAGTGGCTCTCTTGACGGGCACAGCAGCTTCAAGTCTGTCCAGAGCTGTTGGGGGACGCGAACCTCATGGGGAGGCACTCATTCACCTTTTAGGCTCTCCTCAGACAGAGCTGCAAATGCCTCTGACCCCCTAGCCACTAGGAGCCCCCGATTCCCTTCCTTCAAGTCACCTCTTCCTACTGGTGGCCTTGCACGCTGATGGCCCAGCCAGAGCATGGAGCCCTGTTTCTGGGTTGACCCGGAGAATATTACCTCTGCCATCACACAGGGTGGCTCAACCCACTTTAAGGGCACAGGTCCCCTACTGGCAACCTGGTGTGACAGAAAGAGCTGTGGGCTGGAAGGCTGGGACCCGGTGCAAGCCCAGCCCTGAGCCTCAGTTTCCCTTCCTATAAGATGGGAGCGTTGGATTTGATGCTCTCCAAATTCTCCGACATTGTAGGATATGCATCCACATGAGGTGACGCTCACGGCGGAGTCTCAGACACCATTACTGGGGCGTGCCGAGGGGAAGGCCCCGAGAAGGCCCTGACAGCTTTCTGCTCCCTTCCCCACAGGATACGTGCGCTGGCTTTGCTTTTCTTGTGAATATCTGCTTGCCCATGTGGCTTTGGGAGAGAGGAAAGAGTGGAAGCTGGAATGGCCCTGGCTGGGTCTCCTAGCCTTCCCGTTGGTCAGCAGAGAGCGTTTCTCAGACCCTCTCTCCCCTCCCCCACAGCGCTGGCTCCTTTTGGCCTCTTTGCCCACCCACCATCAAAGGTGCCGTTTCCTCTCCTGACCAGCTTCCCGCGTGAGTTGTCACTCCTCTGTTCCACGTGGTTCCAGTGCTGGACAGGACCTACGGGGGCACAAGGGGCTTCAGATCCTGAAGATGGCAGGGGGGGCAAGGGACCCTCACAGAGGTCTGCTTTCTGGTAAAAGAGAGGAGGACGGAGCCCCTAAAAAGTAAATCAGATGTTAACATGGAAGAAAAATCTCTCATAAGCATATTTTCAGCTGGACCACCTTATTATGATCAGAGGTCTCTTCCCACCCTCAGGCTGTAGTACGAAAGGTTTCTATCATCCCGGTCTTGGGAGGCACTAAGGCTCCAGGAAAGATGCATGAAGAAAATCCCTCCTGCTACGTTGGCCGAATGGGATGGGGGGAAAAAAAAGCAAGACGCTGGCATGTGCAAAGTCCCTGGGGAAGAAGGAATCATGACAGACTCAGGAAACTTCATGGAGGCCGACGTAGTACAGAGAACAAAGAGCAGAGGGAGAGAGATGAGCTCAGGGTCCACATCATGAGGGTGCCGGAGGGGGCTGGCCTGTATCTTGATGGCTAGGAGGCAAGGGCTGATACGGCGCTTGGCAGGGGGATGCCCCTTCAGGTTTGGGAAGATTTGTCAGGAGGCCACCATCTCCTGAGTCAGGTTCCTTCCGACCCCTGCTCTGTCCCCTCCAGTGCTCTCTTGGGCTGCTTTCTCTTTATCTTGGGGCCCAAAGCAAGGGTCAGGCTCACTAAGTTGACCAGGAGCACTCCTCGGGACTGTCAGGCAGTCCTTCTCGCAGGGTCAAGGTGGTTTCACAGTCCTTGAGCCCTGAGTAAAGGTATTTGGCCAGTAGTTGGAGAGAAGGGCATAAATCCAGGGGTGCCTGGCACTGATGTGGCTGTGCTCATGACCACCACCTTGCCGTACCCCCATGTTCACACCCTCACACACGTGGCCTGGGAGGCAGGGGGACAAAAGTGATGAGAGGAAGGCTGCTTGGCTGCAGGGCTGTCACCCTGGCGTGGGTGGAACCCAGGGATGGATGTATTCCCTGCAGGAGAAAGGGAGCTCCCTGTCCCAGAAGGGGTGCAAAAAGCCAGGAGGTTGTTAGTGGAGCTTTGGAAGGGGAGTCGGACCGCTCTCCCCGCTGCCGTCGCCCCGTTCAGGACTGCTGCTGAGCCCCTCCTGGGGGAGCCAGCTCATCTTTCTGTCCGCCCAGTGCTCCCGGTTCCTTTCTCTTCCAGTCTCTGCCTGTGCCACTGGGGGCAGAGTCCTTCACCTCTCTCCGCTCGACCTCAGTTTGCGCATCTGTAAAACGGGGTCGCGCTCGCATCTGCGCTTTAGGGTTCTTTTGAGGATTAGCGAAATTCCTAGATAGTGTTTGGCACCGTGTCAGAAAGCCAAAGGCTCAGTTCATAAGACCAATTGTCGCCGTTATTCCCTTCTCCCTCCTTTCATGGAGGGACAGGAGCCAGGCCGGGTGGGCTCCATCTCCTCGCGCGCCGCCACCATCTCCTCTTTCCCACCCCGTCCCCGCCTCCTCAGCGTCCCAGGAGAGCGGACAGTCGAACTCATCCCGGGGTCCTCCTGCAGCGCTCTGACCCCTTCGCGCGCGCGCGCGCCTCTGCCTCAGTTTCGCCTCCACGGAAGCGGCGAGCGCCCGCCGCGCCCCTCGGGGGTGTGCCCGGGTCCCGCCGCCCCGCCGGCGGCGCGCAGGAACGGCGGTGCGCCCCCGCCCAGCCGGCGCGCGCGTGGTCTCCGCACCTCGGGTCCACGTGATTTCCCGGCAGCGGCCTCCGGCTCCCGGCACTGCCCCGCAGCTCTCCGCGCTGGCTTTCAGTTTCGTGCGCAGCGCGCTGGGGAAGGAGCGCAGCCGGTGAGTAGCGAGCGCGCCCGGGGGCCGCGGCGCAGGCCGGGTGGGCGGCGCGGGGAGGTGGCGGTGCCCCGGGGCGCTGGGCGGGAGACCCCGAAGGTCGCCGGCTGGCCGGGTGGAAGGACTGACGGACGGGTGGACAGATGGGGCGCCCGGGGCCGGGCGGCGCTCCGCCTGCCGCCCGGAGAAGTTTGGGGCATTGGGTGCGAGCCGCAGAGGAAGGCAGGTCGGGGTCCCCCCACCCCGCCCCCAGGGGACGCGGCTGCGCTCGCCTTTCTCAGCACCCTCGCAACGCCCCTATCACCTCCTGGAACTTTAACTTTTAATTGCTTTTTAAAGAATTAAAAAAAAAAAAGAATTAAAGATGTGGGAGATGGGTGGGGGGTGGACGAAATACATAAAGGTAATTAAGAGGTACCAAAAGTTTGCTTTGGATACACAAGATAAGTAAGTCCTAGAGACCTTCTGTACAGCATAGCATACAGCCTATAGTACACACACACACAAACACACACACACACACACACACACACACACACACACACACATTAATAGAGGGCGAGAGGAAACTTTTGGAGGTGATGGTGGGTTTATGGCATGGATTGTGGTGATGATCTCACAGGTGTGTATTTTCTTGCAACCTCATCAGGTTGTATACATTAAATACACACAGCTTTTTCTGTGTCAGTCATACTTCACTGAGGTGTTTTACAGGAAAGCGGTACAAACTTTCAGTTACAAAATAACTCACGCAGATGAAAAGTAACGTGTATTGTAATGGTGACAAAGGGCAGCTGCGGGTGTACAGAAAGGTGGAATATCCAGGTCGTACACCTGAAACTAATATGACATTGTATGCCGACTGTACTTCGATAATAATCTCTTTTAAGAAGAATTACAGAAGCCACGCTGCTCATTACTCACAATTCAGTCTTTTTAGCCGAAAAATGCTTTTTTGTTACCATGCCACACTTACAGAATAGAGGGAACGCAGTTGGGTTGAGCCAGATGAGAAGCCTCATGTAACCACCACGCCAACCTTCTGCAGCCCATTTTCGTCTCTACCACACCTCATCATTTATCTTTTTAGTTTAGAGAGAAAGAGAGAGTGAGGGAGAAGGGGTGGGGGAGAGGGAGAGAGAGAGAGAGACTCAAGCAAGCTCCCCCCGCTGAGCGTGGGGCTCTGCCTGAAACCCTGAGATCATTATGACCGAAGTGGAAACCGAGAGTGGCTTGCTCAACCCGCAGAGCCACTCAGGCGCCCCTACCACACCTCATTTTGAAACAAATTTCAAACAGACATCACAGCATTTCAACTGAAATATCTCAGAATGTACTAAAAGATAAGGAATCTTAAAAATAATAACCACACCATCTGAAGACTGTAAGCATTTTAACAGTAATTTCTTCATGTCAAATTTCCCGCCTATTTCTAATGAACATTTTAACCCCATAGTAAGTGAAGACATAGGAACATTTTGTTATCTGCTTTTTTGCACTTTATGTGGTTTTTAGACATTTTTCTCACTCAGGAAGTCAGGACATGGAGTTTGCTGAGGTGGCCGTTTGGGGAGGTATGGGAGAGATCCCTACCTATAAGTTGGGGATCCTTACATTTCCTTTTTAAAAGATTGGGGGTTTGGAGACTCAAAAAACAGTTTGAAGGGACACCTGGGTGGCTCAGTCGGCTCAGGCCCTGATCTCACGGTTTGTGAGTTCGAGCCCCATGTCAGGCTCTGTGCTGACAGCTCAGAGCCTGGACCCTGCTTCGGATTCTGTGTCTCCCTCTCTGTCTGCCCCCTCCCCAGCTTGCACACGTGCTCTCTCTCTCTTTCTGTCTCAAAAATAAATAAATAAACATTAAAAAAACACAGTTTGAAAATCAGCACTTCCTAGTCTCCCAAACCTGGGGGTGGTGGGATGTGGGATGTACCCCAGGCCTGTACCGAGAGCCTCATCCCTCCAAATTGCTTTTCCTTCTAAGAAGCAATGAGCCCAGAAAGGCACTTGGCTGGGTCCCCCACTGGAGAACACAGCAGAAGGGAAAGCTGATTATTTTAGGGTGCATCCAAGCCTCTCTCCAGTATGCCTTCCTCAAACATGGCTGAACTCTAGTGCCAACTGGCCATTGATCGTGGCCACCTGCCTTGTCTCCATAGCATGGCACGCAGCTGGGTACCTGGCGGGGTAGGCGGGCAGACCAGGGCTCTCAGCACCTTGTATCTGCGGGGTGACCATGAACTAAGATCTCTCAGAAGCTCAGTTTCTTATCTGTGAAATGGGGATGATAATGTGTCCTGCAGAGGGTGCTTCATGGTTAGATGAGATGAGACCTGCCCCAGGGCGTGGTCAAACCTCAAAAGCACCACACAAGCATGCGGAGTGCCATGGGTCCTTGATGAAGGTGGACGAGCAGAGGAGAAAGTCTCTGGAAGTGTTTCACAATTAAAAAAAAAAAAAGTTGCAGAGGTGACTGGATGTTTGGCAGGCCAAGTAGTCTCTGCACCTACACCGCCCTGCTGAGGAAAATTCCACAGAACTCCTTAGTATGTTTATTCCTGTCTGTTATGGATTGAGTTGTGTCCCTGAAAAAGATATGTTGAAGTCCTAACCGCCCCCCCCCCCCCGCCCAGTATTTCTGAATGTGACTTTATTTAGAGATAAGGTCGTAGCAGATGCCATTGGTTAGATGAGGTCATACCAGAGTAAGTGGGCCCTTAATTCGCTATGACTGGTGTCCCTATAAGAGAAGAGGTCAGCACACAGTGAGGTGACAGCCATGTGACAACAGACGTAGAAGTCAGAATGATGTATCTATAAGGCAAGGAGCCCCAAGGATTGCCAGCCACCTTCAGAAGCCAGAAAAGGCAAGGAAGGCTCTTCCCCTGGAGGATACTTTGTTACAAGTCTAGCCCAGCTAGGAAGCAAATTCACCATCCCCAAACCTCTCTTCTGCCTTCCACACAGAGTCGACTGAGGGTTAAGCAAATTGATAAAAGTGCCAATACTTTGTAAAGACTTTTTTTTAAAATGTTACTTATTTTTGAGAGAGAGGGTGCAGGTGGGGAAGAGGCAGGTGGGGGCAGAGGTCTGAAGCAGGCTGCGCTGACCGCAGAGAGCCCGATGTGGGGCTCAACTTCATGAACCGCACGATCACCACCTGAGCCAAGGTCAGACACTCAACCAACCGAGCCACCCAGGCGCCCCGTAAAAACTTGTTGTAGGTGTTCTAAGGACACAAACTACTGGCGTCCTTTGCCAGGTCTATGTTTGTGTTGCTGGTAGCCCACAGGTCTACCTTGGCTGAAATCTAGTCTGCAAGGAAAAGGCCCAGATGATTTGCGAAGAAACAAAGAATTGAAAAATTGATCACTTTGGCTGTGGGTGTAGGATTTCTAGAGAAGGGAAGATTTTGGGTCCCTCTGGTCACCCTGGAGAACATGTCTCTCCCACACACTGTACTTAAAACCATTGCAAAAGCGGTGAGGCAGACAAGCGCTTGGTTATATGTGGGACTTGTTACCTGTAAAACAGGCATCCTTGTGTAACCTGCATGCTGTCTGGGGTACTTGGGTCCTTTAGAGCTGGGTGAAGTTGGCACGGACCCCCCTTCTGTTCCTTTGGGAAGCCCTAAGTGGTCTTTAGCTCTCTGTGAATCTGGAGGGTGGAGGTAGGTATGATCTTAGTTCTGGCTATCTCTGACCCCAGACTCTTCTTCCGCTCTGTGGACATCCTTTCTCCTAGTGGACCAAGGCATGAAACCAGTCATTTTCCTGGGATAGGGGGATGAGAGGCCTGGGGAAATGTGAGTTCACTCATTTATTCTGCTTCCAGCCTGACTCTCTGTGATGGGACTCCTGCTCCATCCTTTGGGTCACTCCAGAGTCTTCTGGTAAATTCTCAGACTCAGGAGTCTTCCCCAGAAAGGTTTTGTACAGCCCTTCTCGCTGAGATGCTCTGATGTTTGGCAAAGGAGAACTTCAAAGAGCCTTGAGAGAACATTGGCTTGACCTCAGATCGTCTCTGTTTTCCCTTTGGTTACTTCCAGTCTTTTTTCTATGTGTGTATATTCATATTTTTAAATAGACTCATAGGTAAAAATATACATATACTTTTTAAATGTTTTTATGAGAAAGAGTGAGAAAAAGCATGAGTGGGGGAGAGGGACAGAGGAGGAGAGAGAAAGAGAGAAAGAGAGAGAGAGAGGAGAATCTTAACAGGTTCCATGCCCAGCACAGAGCCTGATGCAGGGCTCTATCTCATGACCCTGGGATCATGACCTGAGCTGAAATCAAGAGTCAAATGCTCAACCAAGTGAGCCATCCAAGTGCCCCTGGAATTATACCTTTTAAACTACAATGGAATTATATGTTACAGGAAAAGTACATCCTATCTCATTTTTTAAATTATTTCATTTTTTAGTAGCTAATACATTCATATAGTAAAATAATATAAAACCTACAAATAGGTATATAATGGAAAGTAACTCTCCCTCCCTCCTCTTTCTCCCAGCCACCTGGTTACTTTCCTGAAGGCAACCAATGTTATTAGGTTCTTACGTCTCCTTCCAAAGATACTTCAAGTGGGCCTTTACAAATATATATATATGTGTGTGTGTGTGTATAAATGTGTATATATATATGTGTGTGTGTGTGTGTGTATACACACACACACACACACATATATTGTATATATACAAATATATGTATTTTCTCCCCCTTCTCACGAATAGTGGTATGCTCTAGATAGTATTTTTTATCTTTTTTGTTTTGGGGGGGTTTTAAAAAATGTTTTATTTACTTTTGAGAGAGAGCACAAGCAGGGAAAGGGCAGAGAGAGAGGGGACAGAGGATCCAAAGCAGGTTCTGTGCTGACGGCAGTGACCCCAATGCAGGGCTCAAACTCAGACTGTGAGATCATGACCTGGGCCGAAGTCGGATGCTCAACCGACTGAACCCCCCAGGTGCCCCTTTATCTTTTTAAAAATGTAATGTAATTTGGAAATCTTCCCACATCACCACAAAACAAAAATATCTGCTTTTTTCTTCTTAGCGGCTAAATAGTATTTCTCTGTTATGGTTGTTCCACAATTAATCTAACCGTTATTGGGCATCTAGGGTGTTTCCTGTCCCTTGCTGTCCCTAACAGTGCTGTAGTGAATATCTCTGCTCAGTCATCATGTGTGCGTATTCTCACATATGCAACATTTGCAAGGCCAAAGGGAATATGCAGTTTGAGCTTTAATGAATATGGCAAATTACCCTCCTTACGTGTTGGACTAATGTTCACTCCCAGCAGCTATGCGTGAGGGGACCTGCTTCCCACACCCCGCCCCCCAAACACACGTGTTATCAAACTTTTCCATATTTGCAGACCTGCGAGATGAATAATGGTGTCTTTCCCCCAGTTTCTCTTATCTTTTCAAATATTTAAGTGTCATTTGTAGTTCTTTTTCCATCATCTGCCTCTTCGTACCCTTTGTCCACTTTCCACTGGGTTGTTGGTCTTTTTCCTACTTAGCTGTAAATAAAACCACTGTACATATTAAGGAAATTGGCTCGTTGTCTGTAATATGAACATACTGGAACTTTAAGTGGCCACATAATTGTCCATAGAATGGCGGAACCATATCCACTTTTTTAAGTCTTGGTCTTGTTTTCTTCTACTACAAGCATTGGTCTTGTTTTCTTCTACTACATGTGGACTGTTTCCTTTCTTTTATATGAAAGACAAAATGTGACATTTTAAATTTTTTTTAATGTTTTTAAATTTATTTTTGAAGGAGAGAGAGAGAGACAGAGCATGAGCAGGGGAGGAGCAGAGAGAGAGGGAGACACAGAATTTGAAGCAGGCTCGAGGCCCTGAGCTGTCAGCCCAGAGCCCGACACGGGGCTCAAACTCACGAACCGTGAGATCATGATCTGAGCCGAAGTCGGACGCTCAACCGACTGAGCCACCCAGGCGCCCCCAAAAATGTGACATTTTAATTCTTTCCACAGCCCCCCTCCCGCCCCCGCCCCAGATTCCTCTCAGGAAGGGAAGTATTTTGGGGAAAATACCTTGACAGGATTGGAGAGAGTGGGGCCTGGGTACAAAGTGGTCATCAAGGACCAGGGTGTGGGGGATGGGACAGACTCTGCATGGAACATGTGAGTGGGGTGGGGGTACTAGGGGTGGGTACTGTATTTGCTCCTAAGAGAAGGGAGGAGAGGGAGAGAGGCTGGGCCACCCAGGGAGGAGACCCCCCAGAAACTTCTTGGGGGTAGGATGGCCAGAGGGCATTTTTGGTGGGGTGATGCCCCCTTCTCCACGTAAGGGGGGTACCGCCAGCACAGATTCCCACCTGGCTCTACCCAGCGATCAATTGCCCGCTCGGCACAAGTTTCTGTAACATGTCAGGTCCTGTGCTGGGCACTCGGTTACAGCCGACAACACGACAAAGTCTCACTGATGTGCCAACAGAAAAAAGGCAACGAACAATTGCACGGAGATGTGCGGTTGTGGAGAGGCGGTGACCGTGGTAAAGAAAGACTAGGTAGGCGAGGGGGTAGGCGGAGGGCGCAGGAAAGGTTGTGTGTGGAGACGCCAGGCGTGGCCTTCTCATGAGGGGCACCTGGGACAACTGGGGGGAGTGAGGCAGGGAGCCATGAACCATTATGGTGTCTGGAGGAAGAGGGAACCAGGCAGAAGCTGTAGCAAAAAGCAGAAAGGAGGAGGAAGAGGGGAGGGAGGAAAGGGAGGGGAGGAGAAAGAGGAGTTTAAAGTCCTCTGTGCTCACAGTGCTTCTTGTGAGTGAATTTTTTGCGTGTAATTTAACAAAAGTCTGGACCTGCCCTGGAGGCGACCTCATGACTACAGCCTCCCATCCCCTCCCCTGCGGGGAGACCTGGACAGACCCTAATCTTCTCAGGGCCACAGTATTCCAGGTGGCTTGGTGTCTGAGCCAGTGCATCTGTATCCGGAAAGGTGTCTGACATCCAGCGCTGTGATGACCATCCTGGCAGCTAGAGCTTTTCACATTCTGGATTATTTCCTTAGGCTATGTTCTCAACGTGGACTTTTTTTTTTTTAAGTTTACTTATTTATTTGGAGAGAGAGCAAGTGCTCTGGGGGGGGGAGGGGCAGAGAGAGAGAGAGAGAGAAAGGAAGAGAGAAAATCAGAAGCAGGCTCTGAGCACTGTCAGCGTGGAGCCTGATGTGGGGTTTCGACCCCATGAACTGCGAGATCATGACCTGAGCAGAAATCAAGAGTCTGCTGCTTAACTGACTGAGCCACCCAGATGCCCCTCAGGGTGGACTTCTAAAGGAATATATGGACTTTATGAAGTTAAAATACACATAACATAAAATTTGCCATCTTAACAATTTTAACCACTTAAAATATTCAGTGGTGTTAATGTCTATTCACACTGTTGTGCAGCCATCACCCCCATCCACCCCCAGAACTCTTCATTTTGTAAAACCAAAACTCTATGCCCATTGCCCAGTAACTCTCCAGCAACCCCTCCCCAGTCCCCAGCGTCACCGCTCTACCTTCTGTCTCTAGGGATTTGATACTCGATGTACCTCATATAAGTGCAGTCATACAGTATTTGTCTTTTTGTGACTGGCTTATTTCACCTAGAATAATATCCTCAAGGGTTAGCCATATTGTATATTGCAGGATTTCCTTCGTTTTTAAAGCTGAATAGTATTCCTCTGTACGAATATGCCACATTTGGCTTGTCCGTTCCTCCATTGATGGACACTCGGGTTGCTTCCACGTTTTAGCTGTTGCAGATAATGCTGCTGTGATCATGGGTGTACAAATATCTCTTTGAGACTCTGCATTCAGTTCTTTTGGGTGTATGCTCAGAAGCAGAATTGCTGGGTCATATGGTAATTCTGTTCTTAGTTTTTTGGGGGAATCACCATCCTGTTTTCCACAGCGGCTGTAGCAGTGCTCAGGCATTCCAATTTCTCTACGTCTTCGCCAGCACGTGTTGTTTTCAGTTTTGTGTTTTGTGTTTTTTGTTTTTTTTTTTTTGATAGTAGCCATCAATGGCACTTACTGGCCATTCATAGGCCTTTTTTGGAGAAACATCTCTTCAAGTCCTTTGCCCAATTTTGAATTGTTTTTGTTGTTCAATTCCAGGCATTTAGTTTTGTTATTGAATTTTAGGCATTCTGTATATATTCTGATGATAAATCCCTTATCAAATATATGTTTTTCAAATAGTTTCTCCCATTCTGTGGGTTGCCTTTTTACTCTGGGGCTAGTGTCTTTTGATGCACGGAAGTTTTAAAATTTTCATGAAGTCCAAAAGTAAAATTTTGTGAAGTCTAAGATATATATTTGGTTACCTGTGCCTTTGGGATCATATCCAAGAAATCATTGCCAAATCCATGGTGGTTCAGCTTTAGTCCTATGTTTTCTTCTAAGAGTCTTACTGTTTTGAGTCTTGTAGTTAGGCCCTTGACCCATTTTGAGTTAATTTTGTATGTGGCATAAAGTAAGGGTCCAATTTCATCCTTTTGCGTGTAGATGTCCAGTTTCCCCAGCACCATTTTTTGAAGACTTCCCTTTCCCCATTGAATGGACCTGACACCTTTGTAAAAACTCATTTGGCCATATATGCCAACGTTTATTTCTGGGCCTTCTATTCTATTCCATTAGTCTATACAGTTAACCCTTGAACAATGTGGGGGTTAGGGGTGCTGACCTCTGGGCAGTCAAAAATCCGTGTATAACTTTTTGACTCCCCACCTACTGATGGCAAACTGTTGACCAGAAGCTTTACCAATAGCATAAGCAGTCGATTAACACATATTTTGTATGTTATATGTATTCTATACTATATTCGTATGATAAAGTAAGCTAGAGAAAACAAATGTTAAGAAAATCACGAGGAAGAGAAAATATATTTACGGTACTGTACTGTACTGTAAATTGATAAATTTTGTATTTATCAAAAAAAATTCTTGTAGAAATGGACCCATGCAGTTCAAACCCATCTTATTCAAGAGTCAATTATATGTCTATTTTTATGTCAATACCACATTGTTTTGATTTAGTTTGTAGTAAGTTTTGAAATCAGAAATTATGAGACCTTCTTTTTCAGGATTTTTTTTTATTTTGGCTATTTGGGGTCCCTTGAGATTCCATATGAGATTCCATTTTAAGATGGGTTTTTCTGTTTCTGCAAATCACATCATTGGGGTTCTGGTGGGAATTTTCTTGAATCTGTAGATTGCTTTGGATAATATTGACATTTTAACGTTATGAAGTCTTCCATTCCGTGAACCTACAATGTGTTTCCATTCATTTATGCTTCTAATTTCTTTTGGTAATGTTTTGTAGTTTTCATTGTACATGGTTTTCACCTCGTATGTTAATTTTTAAGTATTTTATTATTTTTGATGCAATTGTACATGGAATCATTTTTGTAATTTCCTTTTCAGATTCTACATCGTTTGTGACTAGAAATGCAACTGACTTTTGTGTGTTGACTTTATATCCTGTGACTTTGCCAAATTCATGCATTAGTTCTAATGGTTTTTCTGTGCAGTCTAGGATTTTCTACATGCAAGAATATTGTATATCATCTGCAAACAGATAATTTCACTTCTTCCTTTCTGATTTAGATGCATTTTGTTTCTTTTTCTTACTTAATTTCACTGGCTAAAAATTCCACTACTATATTGAATAGAAGTGGGGAAAACAGACACCCTTGTCTGTTCCTTATTTTAGAGGAAAAGCTTTTAATCTTCCACCACTGAATATAATGTTTCCTGTGAGTTTTTCATTCATGGATTTTATTATGTGAAGTTTTTCATTCATGGCTTTTATTATTATTATTATTATTATTATTTTATTTGTATTATGGCTTTTATTATGGCTTTTATTATGCTTTTTATTATTTTTTGAGTTTTAAAATTTTTTAGTATTTATTTATTTTTGAGGCGGGGGAGGGGAGGAGAGGAGCAGAGAGGGAGACACAGAATCCGAAACAGGTTCCAGGCTCTGAGCTGTTAGCACAGAGCCCAATGTGGGGCTTGAACCCACAGATTACGAGATCATGACCTGAGCCAAAGCTGGATGCTCAACCGACTGAGCCACCCAGGTACCCCCTTAGTTTGTTGAGTTTTAAAAAAAATAATGAAACCATGTTGAATTTTGTCAAATGCATTTCTGCATCGATCGAGATGATTATGTGGGGTTTTTTTCTTCCTTTTGTTGATGTGGTGTATTCCATTGATCAATTTTCATGTGGTAAATCATCCTTGCATTCCAGGAATGAATCCCACTTGGTCATGGTGTATAATCCTTTTAATAGGCTTCGCATTTGTCTTGCTATTATTTTGAGTATTTTCACATTAATGTTTATAAGGAATATTAGTCTGTAGATTTCTTATAGTGTCTGTATCCTGGCTTTGGTATCAGGGTTATGCTGACCTCATAAGTATGTTAGGAAGTGCATCCCCCTCTGCAATTTTTGGAAAAGTTTGAGAAGAATTGGTATTAGTTCTTTAAAGGTGTGATAGAATTCACCAGTGAAACCATCAGGTCCAGGGCTTTTCTTTGTTGGGAGACTTTGGATTTCTGATTTAATCTCCTTATTAGGAGATTACAGGTCTATTCAGATTTTCTATTATTCATGAGTTAGTCTTGGTAGGTTGTGTGTTTCTAGAAATTTCTCCATTTTATCTAGGTTTCCCAATTTGTTGAAATATAACTGTTCATAGTACTCTCTTATAATCCTTATTTCTTCTGTAGAATTGGTAGTAATGCTACCACTTTCAATTATGATTTTAGTAAATTGAATCTTCTCTCTTTTTTTCTTTATCTTTCTAAAAGTTTGTCAGTGTTGTTGATCTTTTTTAAGAGCCGACTTTGGTTTCATTGATTTTTCTCTATTGTTTTTCTGTTCTCTATTTCCAATACTTCTGCTCTAATATTTATTATTTCCCCTTCTCTGCTGGTTTTGGTTTCAGTTTGTTCTTTTTCTAGTTCCTCAAATTATAAAGTTAATCTGTTGATATGAGACCTTTCTTGTATTTTAATCTAAGCATTTATTTAACACTGCCTTCACTGGATCCCACACATTTTGGTATGTTATGTTTTTATTTCATTTATTTCTAAGTATTTTCTAATCTCTTTTGTGATTTCCTATTTGCTCTATTGGTTAAGTGTGTGGTTTAGGGGAGTCTCAGTGGTTCAGTTGGTTGAGCATCCAAGTGTGGAGCCTGCTTGGGATTCTCTCTCTCCGTCTCTCTCAACCCCTCATCCCCTCCTCCCTCCTCCCGTTCTCGCTCTCTCTTATAGTAAATACACTTAAAAAAGTGTGTGGTTTAATTTTGACAATTTTGTGAATTTTCCAATTTTCTTTGTTATTGATTTCTCTTCATCTCATGGTCAGAGAAGATACTTTGTGTGATATCTATCTTTTAAAATCTATCAAGACTTGGGGCGCCTAGGTAGCTCAGTCTGTTTAAGTGTCTGGCCCTTGGTTTCAGCTCAGGTCCTGATCTCATGATTCATGAGATCAAGCCCCATCTTGGGCTCCACTCTGACAGCTCGGAGCCTACTTGGGATTCTCTCTCTCTCATACACACACGTGCACACACACACACACACACACACACACACACACACACTCCCTCTACCCCTCTCCTGCTCACACACCCACACACTCTCTCTCAAAATAAATAAACTTTAAAAATAAAATCTACTGAGACTTAATGTGTGGCCTAAAATATGGTCTATCCTGGGAAATGTTGCTTGTGCACTTGAGAAGAATGTGTATGCTGTTGTTGGGTTGAGTGTCCTATATATGTCTGTCTAGTTGGTTGATTGTATGCTTAAGTCCTCTATTTCCTTATGTCTCTTCTTCTGGTTGTTCTGTCCATTATTGTGAGTTGGGCATTACCATCTCCAAATATTACCGTAAAACTGTCTATTTCTCCATTTTGGTGGTCTGTCGTTAGGCATGTAATGTTTACAATTGTTACATCTCCTGGCTGCGTTGAAGCTTTTATTATTATATAATGTCCTTCTTTGTCCCTTATAACCGTTTTTGTTTTAAAGTCTATTTTCTGTGATATTAATATCGCCATTCCTACTCTCTTTTGGTTATTATTTGCATAGAATATCTTTTTCCATTTTTTTACTTTCAATCTGTTTTTGTCTTTGTATCTCAAGTAAGTCTCTTGTAGGCAGCATATAATTGAATCATGTGTTTTTATCCATTCTGCCAATCTCTGTGTTTTGTTTAGAGAGTTAATCCATTTACATTTAACATGATTACTGACAAAGAGGGACTTATTTCTGTCATTGTACTATTTGTTCTTAATATGCTCTACAGCTTTTTTGTCCCTCACTTCTTGCATTGTCTTCTTTTGTGTTTAGTTAATATTTTGTAGTGAAATGTTTAAATTTTTTCTCAATTTCCTTTTGTCTATATTCTATAGCTTTATTCTTTGTGGTTGCCATGAGAATGACATTTAACATCCTGAAGTTACAACATTCTAATTTGATTTTATAGTAGCTTAACTTCAGTAGCATACAGAAACTCTGCTTCTTTACAGCTCTGTCCCTACTCCTTTTGGTTGTTGATGTCACAAAATTACAACCTTATACATTGTGTACCCCAAAACATAAACTACTAATTCCTTTAAATATATTCATTTCCTAAATTATGTAGAAAACAAGATTTAGAGTTTCCAACCAAAGTTACAATGATACTAGCTTTTACACCAATAATTGTTTTTCTTTAAATATACTAGACTCTTAAATCCTGTAGAAAGCAAAAAGTACAATTACAAACCATCATTACAATACTAGATTTTATAATTGCCTATGTATTTACCTTTGTTTCTCCATACAGCTTCAGAATAATGTGTAGCATCTGCAGGACTTCCTTGAGCATTTCTCGTAAGGCAGGTCTAGTGGTCATAAATGCCCTCAACTTTTGTTTATCTGGGAATGTCATGATTTCTCCCTCACTTCCAAAGGACAGTTTTGCCAGATGCAGGGTTTTTCGTTAATAGGGTTTTTTTTTTTCCTTGTATCACTTTGAATATATCTGCCCACTGTCTTCTAGACTCCCAAGTTTCTGATGAGAAATCTACACATAATATTATTGAGAATCCCTTGTATGTGATGGTTTGCTTCTTTCTTGCAGCTTTCAAGATCCACTTTGGGTTTTGGCTTTTGAAAATATGATTATCATGTGTCTTGGTTGGATTCCTTTGAGTTCACCTTACTTGGAGTTTGTTGCACTTCTTGAATGTTTATATTCACGCCTCTCATCCAATTAGGGAAGTGTTCCGCCATTATTTCTTCAAATATTCTCTCTGCCCCTCTTTTTTTCCCCCTCTTCACCTCTGGGACTCCCGCAGTGTGCATGCTGGTCCACTTAATGATGTGCAGGTCCCTTAGGCTCTGTTTGCTTTTTTTCAATCTTTTTTCTTTATGTTCATCAGCTTTGATAATTTCCATTGCCCTGTCTTTAAGTTTACTGATTCTTCTGCCTGTTCAGATCTGCCTTTGAATCCCTCTAGTGAATTTTCCATTTCACTAATTGTACTTGTCAGTTTCAGAATTTCTTTTTGGTTTCTTTTTATCTCTTTATTGATTTTTTTTTCATTTTGTTCACATATCGCTTTCTTGAATTTCTGCACCTATTTCTTTAGTTCTTTGAGCATTTAAGACAGTTTTTTAAAGATTTTATTTTTAAGCAATCTCCCCACCCGGTGTGAGGCCGGAACCAACAACCCCAAGATCGAGTTGCATGTTCCACTGACTGAGCCAGCCAGGCTCCCTTTAAGACAGTTGTTTTAAAATCATTGTCTGAGATATCTGCCATGAAGTCTTTCTCAGGGAGAGTCTGTTGGTGTTTTTTTTCCCCCTTGAATGAGTCATACTTTCCCGTTTCTTCGTATGGTTTGTGATTTTTTTGGTTGAACACTGGACATTTGAGTATAATAATGTGGTGTCTCTGGAAATCAGATTCTCTCCTTTCCCCAGAGTTTTCTGGGATTTTTGTTACTGTTTTTGGTTATCATTTGTGTGTGTGTGTGTGTGTGTGTGTGTGTGTGTTGTCTTTGTGCTGACGAGCAGTCTGAGGTGTAAATCTAATGTCTTCCTGTGTTTTTGCTGAGGTTTCCTTGGGCATATGTGGTCACTTTCTAATTTTCTCCTTATGTACAGATTCTGTGTCCTAGTCTTTAATGTCTAGCTCCAGAAAGGGGAGAAGGGAAAAATAATGGTGGGATCAAAGGGGTCTAGCCCTTTAAATCTCCTAACAGTTTAACTGGAGGGAGAGGATTTTGCAACAATGAGGGGAGGTACAACAACAATGACTACCTGCCTTTTTTTTTTTCTGCACCTGTGATCAGAAGCAATAATCAGCAATCAGAGCACAAATCTCCAATATTTGGAGGACAAGGTCCTTTTTACTCACCCTGATTCTTCCAGGCTGTGTGCAGGCTGCTTCAGGAACATATGCACAGCTGTCTGACATGAGACAAGGTTTGGGGTATGGAGAGCCGCTACTGTGCTTAGAGCTGGAATTGACCAAAATTAACCACAATTTGCCACCCAGGCCTTCCCCTGGAAGCGGAAAGTCTTCTTCAAAGACTTCAGAGCTCCCCAACAATTCCATCAGACAGATTGTGCCCGTGTAAGTGTTGTCTAGGTGGGGAGAGAGAGTCCTGGTGCTTCCCACTCTGCCATCTTCCAGAATCCTCTCCTTGACCTTTATTTTTAAATTGTTTGTTTCTAAATTTCTCTCCTGTGCAAATGTAGAGGCTGCAGGCAGCTGGGAAATGGCATGATGCCCCAACACCCATGTCCTTGGTGGAGGGATAGAGCCTGTACCGTCACCCAATCCCCATCAGTCCTTTGCCTTGGTGATTCTTTCCGCTCCTCATGGCAAAATGGAGGGAGCATTCCAACCCTGGGAAGCTGGTCCTCTGAGGCATTTGGATCTTGTTGTAAAGAGAAATAATTTGCTACTTATGTGTCTTCGTGGTAGTCTCTTCCCTGAGTTCTTAAGGGTGTCCTGCGTATTGCTGGGCCTCAGCATCCTCCTCTTGAAATGGACAGGTCAGTGTTGCCCCAAAGAGAGACATATCCAGTAGGAGTCAACACGATTATTTTAGGAGGTGTGCAGTCAGGGCTTTCATGCAAATTGAATCATAAAGTGAGAACATTGTCATCTTTTCAGTTCTCATTAATCCTTCCTGATTAGTCAAGGAGAAAGTCTCCGTTGGTGCTGAATTAGTGCTTCTCACACTCCTGGTCTCCTTTTCAGCAACGGGAGTCCAGGCCCCAGGTCAGAGCCCTGGGCAGGTGGTAACTTCTTCTAGTTCAACAGCACCATTTTTTTTTTTTTTTTGAGGGTTATCTTCTGTTCATGGTGAGCCATAGTTTAGAAATAAAGTTAAATGGGAGATGATTTTTAGAAAAGTTTTAAAGAAGTGACATTCTTCTGATTCTCGGATCAGGCAAAAATGTCCTCCACTATGGGTAAAGAGTCATAGAAATTGTATGCCTCTCCCTAATGGGTGAAATCGTGAGATATAAACTTTAAGTTTTATTTTTGCAATGTTTAGGACTTCTTAAGTGACTGGTTATTTTTTGTAAGCAGAAAAATAATAAAGATCTATGGAAATGGGAATTTCCTTTGGAAAGAAGACCATTAGTTGAAGGTAGTATGGTGCTTCAGTTAGTAAAAAGTCTCTGGATAGGTCTTATTTCACCCATTTATTTAAAAATTGTCCGTTTTTCACTGAGGTATAATTAACATAGGACATTATATTAGTTTCAGGTGGACAACTTAATGATTCAATATTGATATATATTGCAAAATGATGTCCACAATAAGTGACATCCATCCCTACCCATAGTTACAGAAAATTTTTTTTCTTGTGTTGAGGACTTTGAAGATCGGTCTCTTAATGATTTTCAAATATGCAGTAGAATATCATGAACTGTAGTCATCCTGCTGTGTATTATATCCTCATGATGTGTTTATTTTATAACCAAAAGTCGGTACCTTTTGATTTCCTTCACCCATTTTGCCCACCCCCGCCAGCACTCCTTGGCAACTAATCTGTTCTCTGGATCTTTTGGTTGGTTGGTTGGTTGGTTGGTTGGCTGGCTAGGTTTTTTTTGTTTTTGTTTTTTTTTAACTCCATGTGTGAGTGAGATCCTATGGTATTTCCCCTTCTCTGACTGACTTTGTCCCGCAGAAATTCCAAAACTAAATTCCTTTGGGATTCTCACCAAAGGATGGTTGGAGACAAAGAGGGGATTTCCAGACCTTGGCTTCCTTTCCAGTTTGGTGGAACTGTGCTGAGCCTGGGCCTGTGTGAGAGCAGCTGGGAGAGCCACAGAGCCTGCCAAGGAACAGGCTGGAGGCGGAAGTGTTAGTCATTGGGGGATACCCACAGGGTTTCGTCTAAATACGGCTGTCTTGGTGGCTTTCCTGTCCCCAACCTTTCAGAGGGCAAGACTCACTTGGGTCTGGTTTACTGGAGAAGCAGGGCGCCAAGTGCAAGGGAACACAGAACCAGTCTCCCCCAGCTGGGAGTGGAGAACTGGTGTCATCGTGCCTAGAATATTAGTTCCCAAGCTTGTCAGCACATGAGAATCACATGGGGAGCTTCCAGAAGTACCGATGCTGATGTTCCACCCCTAGAGACAATGCTGGTATTGGCCAAAGGGTGTGGCCCTTTGGAATTTTTGAAAGCACCCCCCCCTCCATTATTCTAATGTACAAAAAAATTTGTGAACTCCTGACGTGACCTGACAGATCCCAGGAGAGCCTTCTGGAGGCCCAGGAACATGTTGGGTAAAAGCCTCATGGAGGCGTCACCAGCCACTTCATGTGGGTGCTGGGCCCAAGCTGCCAGGGCTGAGTAGGAGAGGCAAGGCCACTACCTGGTCCCCTGCTGGCTCTAGGGCACCCCGATCCCAGAGGAGAGCTCAAGCCTTTTGAGCAGGAAGGTGGTGGGGGTGAAGGAGGTGACTTAAAGCCTAGTGATACGGGCTGGGACCCAGATTCCCCAGTTTGCAGTGAGGAGGAGAGAGGCCTCGTTGGATTTGGGACAGGTACCACCCAGGCCTGAGGGCCAGGGTGTAGGCTTGGGCTGCTCCACCCTCTCTGGATCCCTCCCCACCCCCCACGCGTGCACCCCACCCCCTAGAGGGGCTGCAAGGCCAGGAGACCTTTGTTCAACTGCTGGCTCTCTAGAAGTGGGCTGGGCAGATGCCCTCACTGCTGGGAGCCTCAGTTTCTGCATCAATAAAGGCCTGTAACTGAGTTTAAGTCCTGGAGGAGCCTGACATTGTGAGGATAATGAAGGGTGGTTTTCAAAGGAACAGTCACCCCCACGTCCTCATCCCCCCACAGGGGTCCTGTGTCAAGGACCCCTCTTGTGTGCTCCACTGGCTTTTGTGGTTGAGGGAGGAAATGGCTGCCAACATCTTTCTTTCTTTATTTTAATGTTTATTTCTGAGAGAGAGAGACAGCAAGTGCGCGCACGCAAGTCGGGGAGGGGCAGAGAGAGAGGGAGACGCAGAATCCAAAGCAGGCTCCAGGCTCTGAGCTGTCAGCACAGAGCCCGCTGCGGGGCTCAAACTCATGAACTTCAAGATCATGACCTGAGCCTAAGTCAGATGCCCAACTGACTGAGCCACCCGGGTGCCCCTTCTGCTAACATCTTTCTGAAGGTGTCCCCCCAGGGAACCCTCCAGTGAAAAGAGGTGGGGCTAGCCCCTAGGGTGGGGCTGCATCGGCCTTCTAGAAAGAGCCCACTGGGTCAGTCTGGGTCACTGGGTCACGCACCCAGGCTCAGACATCCTCTGAAGCCTTAGACTGTAACCAGCCACCCTTCAGGGAAGGCAGAGGCCCAGATCTCGTTACTTCTTTCAGGGCTTGGCATTGGGCATTCTGAGAGGGCTTGAGGGCCTCTGTGGGTCGGGTCCATCCCAGGGTCCCCAGGCCTGACTGTCCACTCAGTCCTGAGAAGCCAACTTCAGCGGCATTTTTCTTTCTCACTTGCGGGATATTTCTGTCCAAGTGTCTAAGGTTTCTGTCCTGACAGAGGGTGCCTTTCATATGACCCCACCAACCACGGCCTTTCTGGGGCTGAGGTTAAACCCAAACCCTTTTGTACCTCTGTCCCTCTCTCCTCACTGGCCACCCTCAGCCTCCCCCTTCTGTCCTCTCTTCTCCCACCCGGGCCCAGGGGCAGAACCCAGGCCTGCCAGTGCTGTGTGGACGAGGCTTCTGGCCTCCCATGGGCCCTTCTCCTTGGCCTGACCCTTCCCACCAGCCCCGGGAACAGGGAAGGCAGGTGGGAGACCCCCTGGTAGAGACAAGGAGACGGGACCCAACCAGCCAGTGGACCCGTCAGCCCCCCATTTCCGTTTTCTACCCAGCCTTCTGTGTGCTCCCCCATAATCCATGCCTGGGGAGTCAGGAAGAGGGAAGAAGCCAAAGGAACATGGCTCAGAAGCTTCGGACTCAAGCTGTGTCCTCTTTGCTACCCCTCCCTTCCTTCTTTGGACCCTTGCTACGGGCTGGGGCTATGGAGGAAACAACAACAACGCAGTTGTAATCATAGCTAACATGTCTCGAGCCTGTCTAGTGGGCCGGAAGCCATGTCAGGGATTTTGCCTGCTTCATCTCCCAACAACCTTGCCTGGTAGATATTAGGATGCCCGTCACAGACACTGTTCGTGTTCCCTCTCACTCATCTGCTTTGCCCCTAGCCAGCCAGTGCACCCATCCCCCATCCACTGTGGTCCCAGGCCACCAACATCAGCACCCTTCTGGAAGGGTTGCCGTTGGCTAACAGGAATTACTTCATACAGAGATGCCTCCCTCCCCCACACCATGGGTATGACCCATAGCCAATGACTGACTGATATGGGGGTGTAATGACCCAGCCTCCTTGCCTCTTAACAGGACAGACTCTGTGGCATCGTTCACATTCCAGAGCTCCCCCCACCCCGTCCCACCCCACGTGTTAGGCTGAAGCAAGACTTCCCTTACCCTCTCAATACATAACTTTTGCAGGAGCCCCTCTTGTCTTGAGCTCCGCTTCTAGAAGCCTGATCTACAACATCCCCATTTTACAGATGGAGAAACTGAGGCAGCAAGAGACTGAAGTAACCTTATCAAAGCCATATAACTGGCAACTAGTAGAGACTCAGATCCAGGGCCCTGGTGCAAGGTGTCTGCTCTTATCTGGAATCAGGCACTGCCCCTGCCCTCAAGGTATCACCAACACGCAGAGGGAAGCAGGTGGGCCAAGAGAAAATGACAGGGCACAAGATCTGCTGTGGAGGAGAAAGAAGAGAGCGCTAAGGGGTGAAGGCCAGTGGCAGGGGGCGGGGGCATGACAAGGTCTCGGAGGGCAGACGGGAAGACTTTCTGGAGAAGAGAGCAGGAGGAGGAGTTGCACAGGTGAGAAGAGACAGGAAGGGGCACCGCAGGGAGAGGAAGTCATGTGATCCAAGCAGGAAGATGGGGAGGTGGGGCTGTGAGCGCTGCCCATGGGCAGGGCGGCAGGTGAGTGAGAGGGCCAGGAGGTGGCCAGCAACCAGGTAGGGAGGGACCATTTATTTATTCATACTTTGAACCTTTCCTGGTGGCCTGACGTGTACCTACTCTGGGGCAGGCATATTAGCATGCTGTGACTTTATCTGAGAGGTGTTGGGACGCTGATAGGAGGTTCAGACAGAAACGAGGCCAGACCAGAGCTGAGTGTTAGAGATAGCTCTGGCCACAGGAATGTGCACGCGTGATATGAACGCTGTTCCGTGTCATCCCACATCCCTCAGCCTCTTCCCTCTTGATGGCTGCGTGGAACTTAACCAGTTTCTTTTCAATGGTCAGTTAGGGTTGTTGGTTTTTTTTTCCAAACTTTTACGGTTATAAACAAGGGCACATTAAGTATTCCCGAACATAAGTTATTTTGCATGTTACGAATGTATCTGCGAGCTAAGTGCCTGAGCATAGAATTGCTAGGTATGGTTATGTGACATTTGAAGTTTCCATAGATAAAGTTGTATTCGTACATGCTCCCACTAGCAGTGCATCAAAATGCCTGTTAATTCACAACCTTGCCAGCTCTATAGTTTGACCATCTAAGAGCTAGAAAATGGTATGTCTGTTGTAGTTTTAACATGTATCTCTTTCATTTCCTGTGAAGTCAAACATCTTCTCATAAATGCTCAAGAGCTATTTGTATTTCCTTTACGGCAAACTGTTCGTGTTCTTTGCCCACTGTTCTGTCAGCTGCATTGGACTTTTTTCTTATTGATTTGCGGTAACTCTTGATATATTAAAAACATTCAATCTTTGATAACTTGCGGATATTTTTTCCAGGTTTTCATTTCTCTTTTCACTTTATTTGCCATGTTCTTTGGCAGTACAAAAATTCTAATTTGTATCTGATCAATTTCATTCCATTTTTCTTTTATGGTGTCAGACCCTAGACCCTCTCTACTCCAAAATTATGTCGATAGGCTTTTCCAAAAGCATGTGTTTCTCCAGCACTTAAAAATTTTTAAGTTCTTTGTTGTCAAATCTAGCACATAGGAAAAAATGCAGAAAATTCAACAAGAGCTTCATGAGTTGTTGTAAATTGAATACTTGTAGTCTCCTAGTACCTTTATGGTTTAACTTCTTACATTTAAATTTTGGCCTCATTTAGACTTTATTTTGGCATAATTCGAGGGACAGAAATCCATATTTATTGAAAAAGAATAACTTTTTAAATGTCATGGAATATTTTAAAATTTGTCATATGCCAAGCAAAAAAGGAAAATTTCAACATATTTCCCTAAAGCAGAAATTGCATAGAACTTATTCTTTGCACGGAACGGTAAAAAAAAAAAAAATTAATGGCAAAGGTTTAAAAAATATCTCACCCCTCTATTAAATGACTCAGTTTAAAATTATAATCTACTAGTAACGTGATATAAATTTGATATAAACTTGACATAAATTTATGGAAATTTGCCAAAAGTGTTCTCTCTTATTATTTTTTTTTAAAATTAAAAGACTAGAACTGATTTAAACAATAAACTGACTCATAAGCTTAACAAGGAACACTCTCAGTAAATCAGGGAAGATAAGTCAGGAGATTAAAAAATTATAAAAGGAAAAAAGGAAAAATTCTACAGAATTAATAAATGAACATGAAAGTGTGTTTTCTCTTTTTAAACATAAGAGATAGCAGCTGCTGGCCCATCTAATAAGGAGAAAAAGACAAAGCAAAATAAACTAAATTAAATGTGAAAGATGCAAGATTTCTAAGTATAGGAAGATATCATCTGCAACTGTGTGCTCTATTAAAGTTTGAACATTCTTGGCAAAATGCAGTTTTCTCACAAAACATGAAGTGCCAAAAGTTAATAAAAAATAAGTGTCAAATGAAAATTTTAAGTTGTCAAGTTTGATTTTTTTTTTAACCATTCAAACAATTTGAACAGCGTTGAAAAGGACTTTGGCTTTCACTTGGGGTCAGGGGGGCGGCTCTGTGTGCCGGAGGCACCTGCCTTGGGTCACAGTGTGACAGTGATACCCAGGCCCTCCGTGGAGGATGTTGGGGCAGGGAGGAGAGGCACCAGGTCTGCTGGTGCAGGAATCCAGGTGAGAAATGGTGGTGCCAGGTTCCCATCTTTGGCCTGAGCTCGAAGAAACAGGAGGCCGCCCTTCACTGACCTGGGGACGGTGGTGGTGCACGCAGGCAGTTTGGGAGGGGGACAGGGAGGCCAGGATTGCCATTGGGAGCGGGGGACATTTTAAAATGCATACAGGACATCCAAGAGGCGTAGTTGTGAGAATTGAAACCGCTGAGGCCGAAAGGCCCTTGCCTGGCACTGAGCCTGTATTCTTTGTGCTGAATGTTTAGTTCTTTCCATCGAACGTGGCGTTTGGTCCCCATAACACACATGCAAACGTTCAACTAACATGTAGAAGAAAATATGTCCTCCATATGTATGAATTACTTTTTGATTTGAATGTTTAGCCTCTCTCTGTCATACTTAATGCACGTGTTTATCCTTTTTGCTTGCCTTCCTACCTCTATTTTAGTTTTATTATTTAACATAATGGAGGGAACTGCCATTTCTATGAGCCAACACTGATAATTTCTTGGCCCATTTATCACCATGTATTTATCTTCCTTACACATTGGGGAAATGTCTACTCTCATTTTTAATGTAAATGTCTTTACGGTTTTGTTTGTTTGTTTGTTTGTTTGTTTGTAAAAATGTGCCTATTAAAAAGTTTAAGGGGCACCTGGGTGGCTCAGTCAGTTAAGTGTCTGACTTCAGCTCAGGTTCATGAGTTCGAGCCCCACATCGGGCTCTGTGCTGACAGCTCAGACCCTGGAGCCTGCTTTGGATTCTGTGTCTCCCACTCTCTCTCTCTCTGCCCCTCTCTCCCCTGCTCACGCTCTGTCTCTCTCAAACATAAACATTAAAAAATATTGTTTTTAAAGTTTGAATGTCAAAGTGGTCTGAAAGAGTACAGCGTAAAGGGTTCTCCTTTGCCTGTGTTCTCCACGTCCCCTCCCCGGACATAGTCCTGTCACCAGTTTGTTGTATAGGCCTAGAGTGGGTCTCTGTGTATGCAAATACACACACATTTGGATTTACTTATAAGGATATACTTTGGAGCTTTTTTCCCTTGGCGTAACATTTTTATGGTTCCTCCTCGTAGCATGTGTCCGTACTTTGCTCCTTTTCGTTGCCGAATCACATTGCACTGTGTAGATGTACTATATTTTGCTTCTCCGTTTGTAAGCTTTTGGACATTTGCATGGCTTCCGCTGTTGGGCTGTTACGGATAACAAACATTTGTTCACACGTTTTTGTGCAAACGTCTGTTTTCGTGTCTGCTGGAGGGAGATCTGGGAGTGGAATTGCTGGGTTATGTGGTAACTCTCGGGGGTAACATTTTAAGGACCTGCCACACTTTTCCAAAAAGTGGATGTGCTCCATTTCACGTCCCCGCCAGCAGCATATAAACTTCCCATGTCTCCTTATCCTCACAGACTCTTGTATGGTCCTTTCGTTCGTTATGGCCATTCGGGGGGAGGGGGTGTGTGAAATGGCAGCTGGTTTCCATACAGAGCATTTTAACTTAATTACTTAATTAAAAAAATAATTCCTTAAATTTAAACCACTTGCATTACCGTGTGTGTTAATACTATGTGTTTTTCCATATGTCTTCTCTTAATACCATCGATTCGCTGGTGAGTTTTAAGTGAGTGTGGAGCTAATTTGATTCCATTCCTGTGGCCAGTTTTTTTCTATTTTTAATACCGTTCCATAAAGTGTTAATGATCGGTGCTTTATAAGATGTTTTACGATGGTTGGAAGCCTCCCCATTATTGCCTGCCTCTCCCAACAAATAGTCTTTGATATGATTGCCTTCATTTTTTTCTTGTTTTATCTAATATGTTTATTACGAAATACCTATTATGAAATATTTGAGGCATATGAACACTTGTCGTGTCTGCCCTTTTTTCTCTAAATGACTGTTATTGTAATTTTATCAAGCTAGCCAAAGTATCCTGCTGTAATTTAAGTGGTTCTGCCTTAAATCTACATATTGACTTAGAGGGTTTTTTTTTTCTTTTACTCTCTCTGGTCACAGGCATGTTTGTCTTAGTCATTTCGGGCTGCCGTAACTGAACACCCCAGGCTGGGTGGCTTACATGACACACATTTATTTCTCATGGCTCTGGAGACTGGGAAGTCCCAAGATCAAGGTGCCAGCAGATCCAGTATCTGGTGAAGCCACTCTTCCTTTGTAGATGGCCACCCTCTCCTTGTATCCTCGTGTGGCAGGGACCAGAGAGGAAGCAGGCTTTCCCCTGCCTCTTCTTGGAAGCTCTCTGAACCCATCATGAGGGCTCCGTCCTCATGACCCAAGAACCAAAGGCCCTGCTTCCAAATACAGTCACACTTGGAATTTGGGCTTTAACATATAAATGGGGTGTGGGGGGGAACACAAACCTGTCTAGTTACCTTTTTTTTTCAAAGATTTTTTTAAGTTTATTTATTTTTGAGAGAGAGACAGAATGAGCAGAGGAGGGATAGAGGCAGGGGTGCGGGGGTGGGGGGGACCCAGGCTCCAAAGCAGGCTCTGTCGACAGCAGGGAGCCCCATGCAGGGCTCAAACTCACGAACCCGTGAGCTCGTGACATGAGCTGAAGTCGGAAGCTCAACTGACTCAGCCACCCAGGCGCCCCTCTGTTACTTACCTTTGTTATGTGAGAGGGCGCCATATTTATGTGGGTTTACCTAAAGCCCTGGGGCTTGGTAAGTTACAGTCCTCACTTCATAGACACACTGTCAGGGCACACACTCATCTGCCTTGCTTGCTTTCTTCCACGTACTTCTCAGCCACCTTTCTTCTTCCCATCCTCTATTGTTAGACAGCGTCTCTTAAGCATGTGTGCCAGAGTGTCATTTCATTGTGTTCCTGCTGAGGCAGCGGGCCGTGCCTCTGGGTTTTCTCATGAAGAGGAAGGTTTACTCGCGACCGCCTAAAAAAATACATCGAATGTAATAAGAAAGAAAACCACAAATCATACCCTTTTGGGAGTTTTACTGGGAAAGGAAATTGGCATCTGTCGTGAGGATTCTTCCTTTTTCGTCCAAATGAATTGGCTGTCACAAGTCTGCTGGATTTGAAGGGCACACTCTGATGCCACAAGTCACTGTGAGGTGAATGTCCAAGTTGGAGGAGGAAGAGGGGCAGCCTCTGGGCCACATGTGGTAGGAGGTGATGCCAGAGAGGGTCGGGCTATACACAATCTAGGGACAAAAGGAGCCATGGTTAGGGAAGAACAAGATCGGTGCATGAGGGCAAGGGGACTCTTCTGGATCGAACACCTACCTCAGAGGTGTCTCCAGAGGAGGGGTAAGGGCTGGTGCCTTCCAAACAGCATTCCTCTTGGGATCTGGAACATTGAGGAGAGCACCCTGTCTCCTCTCTTTAGCAGCCTGCCCTGTGGAAACAACCTGAAAATCAGCTCATAGCACAAGACTTGGCCCAGGTACTCATGAGACCATCTCTGCAGACACTCTCGAACGTCTAGGATGAACCGGGAAGCCAAGTAGTGACCTCTACCCTTTGCCCCCTCTCTTACCCTCCCACCCACTCCCTCACTCCCCTACTACTCCCTACCAGCTGCTCCCTACGCAGATTACCCAGGTTTACCTCTCTGGGCTGCCCCTGATATAACAAGCCTACCCTTAGCCACCATTCAGCTTGAGAGTGAAAGTCATGAGACACAGAAAATCAGGAAGGGCCTTGAGACGGCATCTGATTTACCCACCTTATAGATGATGTGACTGAGGCCCAGATAGAGAATAGACTTGCTCAAGGCTATGCTATGAGTGTATCAGCTAGGATAGGCCAATAACAAACAACCACCAATGTCCTGGTGGCTTATGACAACAAAAGCTTACTTCCCGATCCTACTTCTTGTCTATCGTCAATCAACTGGGACCTCTGTTCCTCATAATCCTCTTGCTGGACCCAGGCTAAAGGAGCAGCCAAGATCTGGAATACTGCTGGTCCCTGTGGTAGAGGGAAAGAGAGAGCATGGTGAATCACGCACTGGCTCTTAAAACTTCTGCACAGACATGACATGTGTCATTCTTTAGCATATTTCATTGGCCAAAGCAAGTTTTGTGGCCATACCTGATGTCAAGAGAGCAGGGAAGTGCAATCCTTCCAAGGGCCTAGAAAGAGGAGAAAGAGAATATCTGTGAACGGCCCTAATGCTGACCACAGAGAATGAGATACAGAGCCGGGTCAAGAATGCTCGTCTCCTAACTTTGGGGCTGAAGATCTTTCTACTATAATCCTCTGTCTCCAAGGCTATTTTCATAGAAATCTCAGTGACCAATCATAATGTAATGTGCTCTTTCTCCCAGGGATGGTTACCCTTAAAGAGCTTGACGCTGTACCCCGAGGGGATCGAACACTAACGGTAGAAATAAAGGCGTTGTGTCAGACCGGCAGGAGGACACATTTGAAGATGAAAGGACTTCCACAGAAATGATACCGTCCAGGCGCACCTCACTTCCGCCTGACCCCTTGTTGTCCTGGCTGATTTCTTCATGGACATCATGGACTTTGAACACTGTAGCCCGGAAAAGAAGCTGCGTCCTAGGCCATAACCACATCCTCTTACCAAGATCACACAAAGTCCGGGGACTTGTCTGGTGCCATCTAGGGCTCCAAGGCCTCAGAAATGTACTGACCTGACAGGTGATAAATCTCAATTCTGAGCCTGGCTCTGCCATGGACTTTCAGTATGACTTTGGGTACATCCTTTCCCCTCCTTGGCCTCAGTCTTCCCGTCTGTTCAGTGGGGATGGTGATCCCTGCCTGCCCCATGGATGTGAGCATGTTTCATGAATTCTGAAGCTCTGTGTCTGAGAGAGGATCTATTGCCATCAGTCCAGTTGCCAAGGTATGACCAGAGGAGACTGGGGACACGTGCCCAGAGGCCTCTGGTGGGTGGGACTCAAGGGAACAGCTGCCGTCTGAACCTCAGGATACATAGTCCTGTGCCCCAGCCTCTGGGAGTTGCTAAGGCTGCTCTTGGGTGAGCCTCCCACTCTTCTCAGAAGTAGGGTCTCCACAGATGTGGGGATTATATGAGACACATAAAGCACTTAGAACATAGTATGTGCTTTCTAAGTGTTTGCTACTGTTGTTAAGGAAATAATGCCAGAAAGTTCATCTGGAAATGTTACAGCATTTTCCACTATATCATGGACCACCAATTAGTTAACTAATTAGTTAACAACTAATGTTGTTTCAAATTTTACGTATATAAAAAGTCTTGAGGCGAACAGCTTTGCAATTAAAAATTTTATGCACACCTATAATGATATCCTAAGGTTAGAGTGCTAGGAACAGACTTGCCGAAACAAAGGGACTGCATATTTTTTAAGCTTTGCTATGTAAGTGCCCCTGGCCTTATATTGGTATTCCTACCAGCAGGTTGAGAGTGCCAGTTTAGAAAAGGAGAAGTTGCTTAGAGAGAGAGCGATGGTTTGTGTTAGATTGGATTCGATTTCACTGAGTAGCAAAAAGCCCTAAAAAATAGTGCTTTAAATAGACATGTATTTCCTTGTCATGTAAGAGAAATTCAGGACAGGTGGAAAGGCTTACCTTACACCTTCTCTGCACTGGCTTCCACCTCATGATCCAATATGGCTGCCCAAAGTTCAGCCATCATGCTGACATTCCAAGCAATAGGAAGAAACAGAAAGATGTACAACACTTCCATCTATATCCCATTGGCCAAAACTTAGTAAGATGGCTAATTCTAAATGCAAGGAAGGCTGGGAAATAAAGTCTATTCCAGATGACCAGGAAATATTCAGGGGTTCTGGTCCTAAGGAAGAAGGGGAGAACAGATTTGGGAGGACAACTAGTTGTCTCTGCCATGAGCTTAGCTCAGACAGAGAGCAGCACAAACAGGTCCATGGAAACAAGAAAAAATAAAGCATCCTCGGGAACCATCTGCAGGAAATAAACTGGACCATTGCAGAGCCAGGACACGGGCACAGATAATTGGGGGATGAGGAAAAGAAGCAAACTGTTCTCTGGGACCAATCCCTGGGCACAGGCATTGAGACTCCATGAAGAAGCCACTTGTCTGCCTATTTACTGCCCCCCAGATATGGGAGGTGGTTCTTGACTACCCTCTTTGGCTTCCTTGCGGCTGAATTGTCCTCCTATTCACCTGCCTCCCAGCTCACCTGTCCTCCAACTCACCTGCCCCCCCACCCCCACTCACCTGTCCCCAACTCACCTGGCCCCAGCTCACCTGTCCTCCAACTCACCTGCCCCTCCACCCCCACTCACCTGTCCTCCAACTCACCTGCCCCCCAGCTCACCTCTCCCCCAACTTGTCTGCTCCACAGTTCACCTGCCTACCCTATCCCTGCAGGGCCAGCTCCTCATGGACCCCGTTAGCCTCCAGCTGGGCACCAAGAACCTGTGGAGCTTGCTCGTGAGGCTGCTCAGCAAAGACCCACAATGGCTAAATGCCAAGGTGAAGTTCTTCCTCCCCAAGATGGACCTGAGCTCCAGGAGCAAGGCCGAGGATGCCACGCAGGGTGTCATGCTACAGCTCAACACACTGTACACTCAAGGTCAGGCCACTTGGCAGGCGTTCATCCACTGTGTGTGCATGGAACTTGACGTGCCGCTGGACCTGGAGGTGCCGCTGCTGAGCACTTGGGGCCATGGAGACGGTAAGGGCAGGCATAAGAGGCACAAAGCAGCCAGCCAGCCCCCTGCCATGGGAGCCAGGGAGGCCAGGGGAAGGCTGGGACCCACCCAAGCTACACAAAGACGACATGGTCAAGCCAGGAACAAAATTCTATGTTTCTGAGCACTTTCCAGAGTAAATTCCCTATTTTCACCATATCAGCTGGGGACCTGGAAGATCCCTTGTTCCACCCTGCTTCACCCCAGTTACCTAGAAAGGCTGGATGCAAGGAGAGAAAGGACCAGTACCTACTTCCGAGCAAGAAATTCCAAATAGCCCATAATGCTCAAGACGTTTCTTTCTTCAGCACAGTCAGGAGCAGTTGCGGGGAGAGCCCTTTGACCTCTACGGGTGGGCAGGTGCATTGAACGCTGTTCAGTTCTGTGGGTGTTTCTTGGCACCTTCTACTTACACAGCGTCATGCGGAAACAAAACATTGAGGGCCAACAATGTTCCTGGGGAGGAAGTGAGAACTCATAGAACTTAGCACACAACAGAGCGTAGGATATGCAGGGGGGTTCACAGTGCGCATGCAGGTGTATGATCACACACACCTGTGCACAAACATGCATACACACAAGCATAAGCACATACCTATCCGTGCACAGACCTGCACATACGTACACATTTCTGCCGGCAACTGCCTTCACCAGTTGTGTCCCCCACAGATCGTGGAGCGTCCACTTTATTGCTCCCCTGCTGGGGACCTGCCCTGAGGGATGAGCCCTGAGAGCTGGTCCTAGGGCATCCGCTGCATCCCTAGACCATGTGGCACTCTCCCCTTCTCTTTCAGGGTTCCCCAGCCAGCTGGAAACTGGTGAAGAAAGCCAACCTGAATCTCAGCTCCACCACGGTGAGAGCTGGGGTTGTGGAGCAGGAGGGGGTGGTAAGCATGCTAAGTCCCCACCTCAAACCCGGAGGAGGATGGTGGTGGCCAGCCAGCTGCTTCCCTTAAACCAGCCTCCTCCACCCTCTAACACATTCGCCTGTACCCCCGCCCCTCCCCCTGGCTCCTAGTCCCGCCTCCTCCCCCTCTGCACCTGTTAAGGCTTTGGCCTGTTCTGATATAACCTGTTCCCAGGGGATCTAAGCTGGAACCTCCCAAGAGAGTCTGAAGTTGACAGCTCCTGGGCACCTGCCAGAATCATGTCTCGTTTCACTAGGAGAAGTGTGTTCTCACTTCCCTGTCCCTAAGCCTCAGGGCCTCATATTCCAAACCCACAGACTCAGGCCTCCTCCTCATTTAGATACCTTGGGCATGATGCTGACCCACGGACTACTGTCCACACCCTGGAACCTCTGACTGATTTTTTGATGGAGTGCGGCAGGGATGGGGGTGGGGGGTCAGCAGTTAAATGGTGACCACCTCAGGATTTATTCACTCTATTCTCCAAACCTTTCTTTATGTTCATTTTTTTTAAACTGTGGTAAAATGCACATAACATGAAACTTCTATCTTAACCATTTTTAAGCACACAGTTCAGTGGTATTAAGTACACTTTCATTATTGTGGGACCGTCTCCACTACCCATCTCCAGAATTCTTTCTGTCTTGGAAAACTGATACTCTATCCCCATTAAACACTAACTCCCCATTCCCCTCTTCTCCAGCCCCTGGGCCCTTTTACTCTCTGTCTTTATGATTTTCACTACTCTAAGTACCTCTTGTAAATGGAATCATTTTGTGACTGGCTCATTTCACTTAACATAATGTTCTCAAGGTTCCTCCTACATGTTGTGGCAGAATTTCCTTCCTTTGTAAGGCTGAATAACATTCCATTGTATGTGTATACCACACTTGACTTACCCATCCAGCCACCGATAAACACTGGGGTTGCTTCCACAGTTGGGCCATTGTGAATAATGCTGTTGTGAACGTGGGTAAACAAATATTTCTTCAAAATCCTGCTTTCAGTTCTTTCTGAGTATATATTCAGAATCCAGGGTCATATGGTAACTCTATTTTGAATACTTTGAGGAACTTCCACACTGTTCCCACATTGGCAACACCATTTTGCATGCCCACCGACAGTACACAGGGGTTCCAATTTCTCCACATCCTTGCTGACCCTTGTGGTTTCCTGGTTTGTTTGTTTTTTACAGTAGCTATGGTGATGGGTGTGAGGTGGTACCCATCTCACGGTAGTTTTGCTTTCCATTTCCCTAACGATTGGTGATGTCGGCCATTTGTGTGTCGTCTTTATAGATCAGTCTCTTCAAGTTCTTTGTTCCGTGGTTTTAATTGCCTTGTTTGTTTTGTTGTTGTTGAGTTTAGGGGGTCTCTATATATTCTGAATGTTAATCCCTTTTCAGATACAGGTTTCACAGATACCTTTCATTCTGTAGGTTCTCTTTTTACTCTGTGGATAGTGTCTTTTGATGCACAAAATGTTTTTCACTTTCATGAAGCCTGGGTTGTCTGTTTTTTTCTTGTGTTACCTGTGCCTCGGTGCCATATCTGAGAAATCATTGCCAAATCCAATGTCATGAAGCTTTTGTTTTATGTTTTCTTCTAAGAGTTTTATTGCTTGAGATCTTATATCTCAGTCCTTGATCCGCTTTGAGTTAATTTTTGTATATGATGTTAGGTAAGGGTCCAACTTCATTGTTTTGCATGTGGATGTCAAGTTTCCCCAGCACCGTTTGTTGGAAAGATTGTCCTTTCCCCATTAAATGGACGTGGCACCCTTGTCAAAAATTATGTGACCATATAAGTGAAGGTTTATTTCTGGACCGTCATGTCTGTTTTTATGCCAGTGCCACACTGTTTTGATTGCGTAGCTTGCTTGTAAGTTTTGAAATCAGGAAATGTGAGTCCTCCAACAAGGTTCTTCTTTTTTCAGGAGTGTTTTGGCTCTTTGGGGTCCCTTGAGATTCCATATGAATTTTAGGATACGTTTTCCTATTTCTGCAGAAAAGGTTATTGGGATTTGATGGGAATTTCACTGAATCTATAGATCATTTGGGGTAAGATTGCCATCTTAATAATAGTCTTCCAATGAGCCTGGGATATATTTCCATTTATTTATGCCTTCTTTAATTTCTTTCAACAATGTTTTCTACTTTTCATCGTACAGGTTTTCCACCTGTTGGAGGTTAATTTTTAACCATTTTATTCTTTTGATGCTTTTGTAATTTCCTTTTTAGGTGGTTCCTTATGTGTAGAAATGCAACTCATTTTTGTGTGATGACTTTGTATCCGGCTACTTTGCTGAATTCATTTATTCTAAAAAACTTTTTTGTGGAGTCTTTAAGGCTTTCTACATATAAGATCTTCTCATCCATAAACATGTTTTACTTCTTCCTTTCCAATTTAGATGCCTTTTATTTCTGTAGAAGTATGGGCTTTGAACTTATAGCTGTGCTTGGCATTAACATCAACAGGCTTTAACAGAACAGCCACTCCATAATCCCAGCTCCCCAGCAGATCAAAACTATTTGTCCTGGTCCCTGTCCCTTCTGGCTTAAATCATTGAACTGGCATAACTATCACATGGCTATGACCAAGCCCGATTGATATTTAGCCAGTGAGTCCCTTATTAATAGAGAACTTGGGGAGCCTGGGTGGCTCAGTCGATTATGTGCCTGACTCTTGATTTCAGCTCAGGTCATGATCTCACAGTCATGGGATCAGGCCCCGCATCGGGCTCTGCATTGACGGCGTGGAACTTGCTTGGGATTCTGTCTCTCCATCTCTCTGCCCCTCCCCCACTTACGGGCACACGCTCTGTCTTTCTCAAAATAAATATATAAACATTTTTTTTAAATAGAGGACTTATTGGAATATTAAAATACTCTCAAACAGGTTCCAGTTCCTCTTTGGGATCCCCGAGTCTCCTGTAAGCCAGCACCTATAAAAAGTCAACCAGGGAGTGCCTGGGTGGCTCAGTCATTGAGGGTCCAACTCTTCTTTTTTTTTGTTTTTTTTGAGTGTCCCACTCTTGATTTTGGCTCAGGTCATGATCTCACGGTCCTGGGATTCAGCCCGTGCACACTGAGCGTGGAGCCTGATTAAGATTTTTTTCCCTCTCTCTCTGTCCCTCTCCTGCACTCTTGTGCATGCATGAGCTAGCGCTCTCTCTCTCTCTCTCTCAAATATAAACAAACAAATAAATAAAATCTTTTGAAATAAATAAATAATAAAAAAAATTTTAAGTTAACACCTGGCAACGCAAGGGACCTGTCAGGGCTGCTCTGATTGGTCACTAATGCCTGGCTGTAGGAATATCCCACATTACTTCTTCAAATTCTTCCCTAAGTCCTCTTTCCCTTCTTCCTCCCCTCCGTTCTTGCTCCCTTTCCTTCTTGTTTTCCTTCTCCCTTTCTTCCTTTCCCAACCTCTTTAGAAAGGCATTAAAATGACTGTTGACAATCCATAACCCGACAGGAATTCGTGAAACCATTAAGGGAAGCATTAAACCAAATGTGGAAGATGTGAAATGAGGGCGATAAAACACACGGGCACAAGAGAGTGGGCACAGGCCTGGCCCATTGGAAACTCCACTTTTCTAACCAGCAGTGGCCTCGACAGACCTGGGTCTTTCCCAAGCCATGCAGTGCTTGGGGCCACGTGTTCCCAAGGCTGCTGGCTGTGGGCCCAGCTCCCTGCAGCCTGGGAGATCCCCAGCCCAGAGCCTCCAGGCCTCTAACATAGGCCTGAGACCCACTTCTGCAAACAGAAGCTGGTGTTGATGCAGCCTTTGCCCGTCGCTCAGTCCCTAGGTGTGGAGACACTTGTCTGCCTGCTACGTATTTGTGGACTGGAGCTCCCCAAAGGTGCTTGGTGCCCCCTCAGCCCAGGCTCCCAAACGTCATCCCTTACCCTTCTTTCATTCTTTCCAGGCCTCAAGCGGCCTCATCAGAGCTGTGGGTCCTCACCCCGCCCGAAGCAGTGTAGGAAGCAGCAGCTAGGTGGGTACGAAGGTGAGGAGAGACCCAGACGTAAGGATTGGATTACCTTGGGGCTAGGGCACAGATCCTGGACTCTGTGCCCTGTTGACAAGCCTCCAAGGGCCCGGTGACTCTTGTTTTCCAAGCTTCTTCCGGTAGATATGGACTGGAGGTCTTGGGTGGGCAGAGGAGAGGCTGGGTCTGGCAAGGAGGACCTCCCCCACAGGAGGCCACAGGGCCTTCTCCAGAGATGGTGCAGCTGAAGAAGCTTGAAGCACTCCCAGTAGATTGTAGCTTCATCATCTGGGCTCTTACGGGGACTCCATTTCCTCAGGATTGAGGGAGCTTCAGGGAGGTGACCAGCATGACCTCAGACCTGGACCCTCAGTGGCCAGTTTAGAGATAGGCAGGATACCAGGGAGACCCCAGCACCACCGCAAGGCCTGGGGACGGCTGAGGACCAGCTAGGCCAGAGGGAGTGGAAAAGACAGAACTGCTCTCTTTTCTCTACCAGTTGTCCAGAAGGGTCCTTGTTCACAACCAGTTATCCCCAGTATCCCCTGACAGTGGCTCCAGTCCTTCCCCTGGGCCACCCAAGATCTCCCAGTGATCCAGCAATTAAAAAGTTAGTACCTCGCGCAGTAAGGGCCCAGCTCCAATTCCGACTGGTCAGCGCTTGGGCCTACAGGTTACTAGCGCTCACCCCTGGGCATTGCAGCCCCAAAATATTAGGGAGAGGAACGGGCTACTGAGATACACAGTCTGTTCCAAGAAGATGCTGCAAAGGGAGTGATCCACTTTTCCTCCCCATCTCATTGAAAGCTTTACATGTATACTGTTGCAGAACAAACAGAACCACGATCCATGCTTCCCCGGTCGGACTTCCCTATTTAAATGGCCCAAAGGCCATTCTACAGAACCTGTGCTTCTGTAGAACCAGTTCTTTCTAGGGATTTGGTTGGTACAACAGCCCCCGTGCGCTCTTGCCAGCCCTCCCACACCTATATATACACAGCTGAGGCCACAGGCTCCCAACTGCCGGTACTGGGGTGAGGGGACCTGGGGGTGGGGAGCTCCAGCCTTCATGCCTCTCCCTGCCCCTTGCAGAGCTGGCCAAGAGGTACCTGCAGCTGCTGAGGAGTTCTGCCCAGCAGCGCTATGGCAGCAGGACGCGCCGGCCAGGGCAACCCCTTGCCTTCCACCAGGCCTATATCCCGCCAATCCTGCAGTGGAGCCGGGCCACAGCACCCTTCAACACTCAGGAGGGGGCCATCCTGGGGGACCCCAAGGCAGAAGATGGCACTGAGGCGAGCATCCTGGACCTCTTCAACACCAAGGCCGACAAGGGTCCGAGGGTGACGGTGCTCCTGGGGAAGGCGGGCATGGGCAAGACCACACTGGCCCACCGGCTCTGCCAGAAGTGGGCTGACGGCCAGCTGGACCGCTTCCAGGCCCTGTTCCTTTTTGAATTCCGCCAGCTCAACCTGATCACAGAGTTCCTGACGCTGCCCCAGCTTCTTTTTGATCTGTACCTGAGCCCCGAGGCAGGCCCCGACTTGGTCTTCCAGTACCTGGAGGAGAATGCTAAGGGAGTCCTGCTGATCTTTGACGGACTGGACCAGGCCCTCCACCCCCATTCCAGCAAGGACACTGCAGGTCCTGAGGCCCCAAGTCCAGCCCTTGCCCTCTTCTCCGGGCTCTGCAAAGGGACCCTCCTGCCTGGCTGCTGGGTATTGGCCACCTCCCGTCCAGGGAAGCTGCCCGACTGTCTGCCCACGGAGGCGGCCATGGTCCACATGTGGGGCTTTGACAGGCCGCGGGTGGAGGAGTACGTGGGCCACTTCTTCAGTAACCAGCCGTGGCAGGAGGCAGCCCTGGCAGAGCTGAGGGAAAACAGACATCTCCAGAGCATGTGCGCGGTGCCCGCAGTATGCCAAGTCACCTGCCTCTGCCTCTACCATCTGCTCCCAAGCAGCTCTCCAGGCCAATCTGCGGCCCTTCTGCCCACCGTGACTCAGAACTATGTGCAGCTGGTATCTACCCTCGGCCCCCGTGGGCACCCGCTTCCTGAGTCCCTGCTGGGCCTCAGTGAGGTGGCCCTGAGGGGTCTGGAGACCGGGAAGGTTATCTTCTCTGTAGGAGACATCCCTCCCCCCATGATGGCCTTTGGGGCTGCCCTCGGCTTGTTGACCTCCTTCTGCATCTGCACAGGCCCTGGGCACCAGGAGACTGGCTATGCCTTCACCCACCTCAGCCTGCAGGAGTTTTTTGCCGCCTTGCACCTGATGGCCAGCCCCGAGGTGGACAAAAATGCACTTGCCCACTATGTCACCCTCAGTTCTCGCTGGGTGCTGCGGACCAAAGCTAGACTGGGCCTCTTAGACCACCTCCCCACCTTCCTGGCTGGGCTGGCGTCCCGCGCCTGCTGTCCCTTCCTCAGCCACGTGGCACAGAGGGATGAGGTGTGGGTGGGTGCCAGGCAGGCTGAGGTGATGCAGGCCTTGAGGAAGTTGGCCACCCGCAGGCTCACGGGACCGAAGGTTGTGGCACTCTGTCACTGCGTGGGTGAGACCCAGGAGCCTGAGCTGGCCAGCCTCATGGCCCAAAGCCTCCCCTGTCACCTGTCCTTCCACAATTTCCCACTGACCTATGCTGACCTGGCTTCCCTGAACAACATCCTGGGGCACAGGAATGCCCCCATCCAGCTGGATTTTGAAGGCTGCCCCCTGGAGCCCCACTGCCCTGAGGCCCTGGCAGCCTGTAAGCAGGTAGAGAATCTCAGGTGAGCTGTTCTTGCTGAGGGAGGCTGGGTACGAATCTCAAACATCAGAACAGATAGTCTGAAATACCGCTTAGCCTGAGAGCCGGTGGGGAAGCTCCATGCCTCGCCAAGACCTTAGGGTCCAGTTGGCCCTCCTTTTGCTGCGGTTGCTAGGCTTTTAGTCTCCCCCTCCCTCTCAGTCGTGAGCTGGAGCCTCCGCGTCCAGAGGTGGTTTGACTTCTGGCAGGCTACTTAACCTCTCGGCCTGAGTTTCTTCCTCCCTAAAATGAATTCGTGGTAATACCAACTGCGTGGGGTGGTTGGGAGAGGGGGTAAGAGAATATGGGGAAGACCCTCCTTAGCCAGTGCCTGGCTCATGGTGGAGGCTCAGTATGTGTAGTAGTAGCTGGAGAAAAGGTGAGGCTCATAACAGAGAACCCTTCCCCCTGAATACAGTGGGTTAAATAATGTTGAATTTTGTTTCACTGTCACGGGAGACTCAGAGGTCAGTGGTCCAGGTCAGTGAGATGGCTCAGCTCTGTGTGGTCCTGCAGGGACCCAGATCCCTCCCACTGTCTCTCCATCGTCTCCTTGGGCGTCTGAATCTGCATGGTCAAAGCCGGGTCATGGGCATATCCGTGTTCTGGCTTAGGGGAAGGGAAGGGGAGCATATACTCAATACACCCAGCGTATTAAAGCCCACACACATGGACACAGAGCACATTCTTTCCACTCACATTCCAGTGGTGACAACATAGTCATATAGCCACCCTGAGCTGCAAGGGAGACTGGAAATGCCATCTCTGACTGGGAAACCACATTCCCAATTAGAGCTCTATCAGTGGAGAATGGGTTTCAATGGACAGTTAGCAGTGTCTGCCATAATATGTATTTGTTACTACTACGAACAGCAACTACTGCTACCACTATTAACATAACTGTATTCAGTTCCATCAGTCAGAGGAGGGGGTGGGTGATGGCCTCTAAGCCCTGTTCCGCGCTGATCCTCTGCCATCTTGCCTCTTCCCGTGGCAGCTTTAAGAGCAGGAAGTGTGGGGACGCCTTTGCAGAAGCCCTCTCCAGGAGCCTGCCGACAATGGGGAGCCTGAAGAAGCTGGGGTGAGCCAGGGCTTGGGTCCAAGAGGAATCCTCAGCCAGAGATGCCTGGAACTCTCCCCTCTCCCTTCAACCCTGCACAGGGCAGATTCCTGGCCTACCCCCTTTCCCATCTCTGTTCCTTCCCACCCTCTTTGCTTATCCTGTAGGTTAGTGGGAAGTAAGATCACTGCCCAAGGCATCGGCCGCCTGGTGCAGGCTTTGCCCCTCTGTCCACAGCTGGAAGAGGTCAGGTGAGTGATCTCCAGGAAGACCTGCTGGCTATGGGGACCAGTCACTTCCCAGGTCCCTGTGCACCCCCTGGAGCCTGTGATGAATCCTGCATATTCCATCAGGATCTGGCCAGTTGTTTTTCAATGGGACCCGGAAAGGGGAGGCATAGATCCAAGAACTGTGTGGGGCTGGATCCAAACACAAGGCTCCCAAAGACCCTAGAGCACTGCTTCCCTCATCTAATATTTTGCTCCATCTTTAAGGAGCTTGAATTTTGAGGCCCTCTTTCCGTGGCCCTGAGAGAAGGGATAGCAGCGTGTAGGCAGGTGTTGGGCACTGTGGATACAAGTAAGTGCATGAAACACACACATACCTTCACACTCGTACACATATGTATTCACACTTGCACTCTCCTGCTCTCCTGACCTGCACATTCATAGGTGTGCACACATGCATGCACACTTAGATCCACGTACACACTTAGATGCAATTACACACTAACTAAGCACATGAGCACAAATATACTCCTGCCCTGTGTTTGTGATGAGTAACCTGAGAGGGGTGGAGCCAGGGAACCTTCTCAGCAGTTCATTGGCAGAACCATCACTAGCTTATATGGCACCTTTATGAGACTTAGAAAAGGCATCCATTCATCCAGAGAGATGCAGCCTGGCACTAGGTTGTACTGGTTGTTGAGTGGAGTGTAGGACCTCAGCTCCTATTCCCCACAGCTGAATGCCTTTATGTGGGATCACTAGGTGATAGGAGAAAAGATTAAGGTCACTCTCAATAATCAGGAAAAACAGCGCTAACAATTCACATTTCCAAACCTTTGCACTGACCAGAGCAATCATGCACAAAGGTACCCTCACACTTCTGTCCCTCCAGCTAGGAAGTCAGGCAAGGCTGGGTTGTGGACTCCATTTGACAGATGGAGTATGTGAGCCTGGAAAGAATGTGCTCGGACTAGGGGTCAAGGCCAGAGCTGGGGATGGAGGTAGCATCTCCTTTATCCAGTCTAGACTCTGCTCATCACCTAGGAGCTGAGAGGCCCTAATAAACTCCAGCCTCAGGCACATCCCAGACATAGCCCTGAGAGCAGGGTGCTGGGTGTCCTCATTCCGCTTCATGAGGCCTTCACAGCCCCATTATCTGGATCTCTTGGGCCTAGGCAGGAGCTCCCCTTTGGGGCTGAATAGGGACAGAAGTGAGGCTGGCAGAGGGCCTTTCCACTTAGCTGGGCTTACTGGATACTGTGGAGCAGGCCACCAACACCTTGTGGGCCTATGACTTGTGTCTCCTGCATAAGGCAGCCATATCACCTGTTAACTGGGGCTCCCAAATCCCCCAACTCCATGGCTGAGGGGCTGGGCCTTGGTCTCCCTGCAGTTTTCAGGACAACCAGCTCAAGGACGGGGTGTTGCTGAACATTGTGGAGGTGCTTCTTTGTTTGCCGCGGCTCCAGAAGCTTGAGTAAGCAGTCTTTCCACCCCTTTGCCTGAGTCACCCTCCTCCCTGGAGAGCGAAGAAAGTCTCTTCAGGAGCCCATGGGATACAGGGTTCACTCCTGACACCCTTGCCACAATCTTGCAGCCTGAGCCGCAACAGTGTCTCCATGTCAACCTTACTCTGCTTGACAAAGGTAGCAATCACAAGCCCTGCTGTCAGGATGCTGCAGGTCAGGTGAGCAGGAATGGAATCTGGGCCTCAGGGTCTTGAGAAAAGGGGAGGGGAAGGTAGTGGGTGGGAAAAGGAGCACCTAGTCTGCAAGATCTACATGTGTGGGCACCTGAATTTGTTTTATTCATATCGGTATCTCCAGAGCCTAGTTCAGATATGGCACCTGGTACTCAGTATATAGCGGATGGATAGAAGGATGGATGGATGGATGGACGGAAGGACGGATGGACGGATGGTTGAATGAGTAGAATAATGGACGAATAGATGAATGGATGGACAGATGGTTGAAGGAATGGATCAACAACAAATCTAGGAAGCATAGGCCTAGCCCAAGGGATAATTAGCCGCATGTTGCTCTCCATGGTGCTGAACTAGGGATACCTGTTTGGATTATGGAGTAGGTTAAGTGCCATGCAAACCTAAAATACTGTAACTCCCATAAAAACTCTTTGCATTCCTAATTTTTAAAAGTCTTCTCTGGAAAAAAAAAAAAGTCATCTCTGTAAAAATTGCTTTCCTGACTTTTAAAAACACTCTTTAAGTATTCATCAAGCAATAGCATAGTCACAATTTTAATTTCTGATTTGGGGCACTTTTGCCAGTTGTTTCTCTGTTGATTACAAAATCAACCTTTTCTAGATGTTTGGAACAGCAAGGGGTGTGCAGGCAGGGGGTGATGTGCTGGTTTCCAGTCCACTGGTTTCATGGCTCGGTATCTGACTCTTGCAGGGAGGCGGACCTCATCTTCCTTCTTTCCCCGCCCACGGAGACAGCTGCAGAACTTCAAGGGTAAGAACGTAGAAGGGGGGTGAGTCTGGGCTCATTCTTAAGAGCAGTCTGGGCTCAAGCAGTTGCAGGGAAAGGTGGGCAAGAGAACACATGAAGAGTTGGAATGTGGGGCTGCTTCTTGCTATGGCTGCCCTGAGAAATGACTTACTTCTCAGAGTTGGCAAAGAACTTTAACTTCCTCTAGCATATCTGGACCACATCTGGCCCCTGTGATGAGGGAGCATCCCCAGAAGTCTCAGAGCAAGGCAGGCCCTTAGGGAAGGCATGAATATACTTTTAGGTTGGCATCAGTATGTGAAGAACACCCTGGAAAACTCTTCCATCTAAAAAAAGGGGGCCTGGGTAGTTCAGTCACTTGAGTGTCTGCGTCTTGATTTCTGCTCAGGTCATGATCCCAGGGTCATGGGATCAAGCCCCATGTCGGGCTCCACACAGAGTGTGGAGCCTGCTTAAGATTCTCTCTCCCTCTCTCTCTCTCTCTCTCTCTCTCTCTCTCTCTCTCCCTCTGTCCCTCCCCCATGCTTTTGTGTGCTCTCTCTCTCTCTCAAAATAAATAAACAAATAATAAATTAATAAATTAAAAAATTTTAAAAAGAGAAGACGATGATACCTACATCTCAGAGTTACTCTGAGGGTTGAATGAATTAACGCATTTAATGTACTTAAAATACTACTGACATCCAGGTGACACTCAGGTGCTGGCTATTCCAGCTGTGCGTGGATTCCGGCTTGGCTAGTCCTGCATGGGTGAAGAAAGGGAAATTGCCTTTCCATGAAAGAACATTTACATCTAGGCTTCCTCATACCCCTTCCTGGCTGAGACACACAGACAGATGATGTTGTATGTCCTTGGGCAAGTCTTTTCTCTGAGCTTCAGTTTCCTCGCCCATACAATGATCCGGTAGGACCAATGTCTTTTTCTCCTCCAACTGTATAGCTGTGATGCCCAATATGGTAGCCACTAGCCACATGTGGCGATTCAGATGTATATTAATTAAAATGAAGTAAAGTGAACCTTTAAATTTATCAGTCACATTAGCCGCATTTCAGGTACTCAATGACCATGGGAGGCTAGTGTCTCCCGCAGCAGGTGGCACAGATATAAAACATCCTCATCATCGTGTAAAGTTCTTTTGGACAATGCCAATCTAGAGGTCTGTGAAAACGTAGCTAATAATGTTCCAGCTTCTCGGCAGCCTCCAACCCTCCCCTGGCCCAGTGAGAGAGAGCCTGGGTGTGCCCTGGCCCCCACAACCTGGACCCACACACAGTCCATGCTCCCAACCTTCTGAACTATAGGTAGCACATATACAAATGGAAAGCGTCAACATTGAAATAGCAGCTTCTTTTTACTAAGCTTCAATTTTGTGCTTATGCGGGGCACTTGACCGTGCATCATCTCATTTAATCCTTCAATCACTCTGTGTTAGATATTGTCGTCCCATTTTGGAAAAGAACAGTGGAAGCTCAGATAGGTGAAGTGACTTGCCCAAGGCCACACTGCTATATATAAGGCAGAGCCAGAATTTGAATAAAGCCTATTTGACCTCCAACCTTTTGCTCTCCTTGCTCTGCTGAATAACACCTTCAGCACCTTCAAACAACTGTCTTTGTTACTCATTCACTTTGGGTCATGCTGCACGGTCTTCAGCCCCTAGAACCTAAAATAAGAGGTTTGGCTCATCAGGTCTTAGACTCTTAAGCCAAGGCCAGTGTTGGATTTGCTCTTTGCAGGGCATCAGACCTACAGGGAAATGCCAGCCAGAGGAAAGAGGCTCAGAGCAGAAGCCTGGCACTCAGGTACCTCTGTGGGCTCCATTGCCTTAAGGGGAGGGATATAATATGAAAGGAGGTGCCTTCCCAGGAGAGGTGTAGCAGGGGCAAGGAGGATAAAGGATAAAGGCATGGAGCAAAGAAAGCACATGAATAACCCATCCTGGCTTGAACAAGGAGCATCTGTTATAACAACGATAATTATTATAATTTAATGAGCCCTTGCTGGGCACTTTACCTCATTGTAATTCGTTTGAAAACCCTGCAAAGTACGCTTTATTCTTCCCATTTTATAGAGGAGGAGACTGAGGTTAAGTACCTTGTCCAAGATTTCCCAGCTACCAAGAAGCAGGGCCAGGATGAGACCCCAGGTCTGTCTGCCTCCTGGCTCCCACACCTGGCAGTGGTCCTTGGAGCCGGAGGAGGCATGGTGTAGCTTCTTGCCCTGAGCCCCTCTGCCTCCACCCTGACCTCAGGCTTCAGCAGTGTCAGCTCAGGGTCCATGATGTGCAGGAACTCATAGCCCAGCTCCAGGAAGGCCCCCACCTGGACAAAGTGGAGTGAGTATCATGGGAAGTTCTGGGGCGGAGAAGGGTGGCGGGCAGGGCAGGGTCTGAAGGGCCTCTACTGTGTGTGTGAGCATGGGGTGAGGAAGGGCGTGTTGCCTCATTAAGAATTTGGGGGACGCAGATATCATAACAGCTACCACTATTTAGCATTTGCTCTGGCCAGGCTTTTTTACAAACATCCTCGTATTTAATCTCCCCATCTCCTTGACGTAAGTGCTGTTTACTACACACATTTCATAGAAGAAGAAGTTAAGCCACACAGAGGTAAGTTTGCACAAGGTCACACAGCTAGGAAGAGTCCAGGCCAGGGTTCAAGCTCAGACAATGACTCCCACCGGCCTCGTCCCCATAACCAGTGTCATCGAGACCTGCAGAGCAGAAGCCTCATCGCACCTGTCTACTGGACCACAACTCTCAGGTGCCCTCACCCTGTCTTCCCTCACCCAGAGTAGAGTGAGACCACCTTCTCCTTTGGGGCTGGAGAAATTCCATTCATGTCCAGCTCCTTGAGAGTAGGGCTTGGGGATTGGTAGAGGTCCTGTCGTGTCATCCGGAGAGGACCCCTGCCAAGACCATTCCAGGAAATCAAACGGGCACGAGGGTGGAGTGATGGAATGCCATAATGTGTTTTGAGGTGAGTGGCCCCACCCCAGGGAAAGATGGACAGGTGAGGGCCTTGGTGACCAAAGCTTGAGCCTTGACTTGGTCCTACTGGGAGAACCAAGACAGGATTAGGTGTTTTTACCAAACTCGCATGCTTCCACCCACCTGGCCGTCACCAAGCTTGCCCCTCCCCGAGTGCTCTCACCTGCAGTATGACCCCATCACTCACCTGGCTACACAGACCAAACACCTCTCAGCTCCCTTCCCCTCCCCCATAGCCAGTCCGTGCCAAGTCCACCTACCCCTCACGTAGCTCTCAAAACCACCCTCTTCTCATCCACCTCTCCAGTCTGAACCGCTCTCATTCCTCACCTGGATGACCCCATCAGCCTCCTCACTGGGTCCCCTGCTTCCACACTGGCCACCTCCACCGGGTAGAGAGTGAACTGCACTCCACTGCTGCCTGCCCCCTTCACTCCCTCCCGCTGCTCAGGATAAAGCCCGGATGCTAAAATCCTGTGTGATCCGGAACGCTGCCTCCAACCCCCCAAGCCCCAGCTGACCCTGCCCTGCCACTGAAATCATCGATCCTGACACACTGTCCCCCTTTCAGGTCCTCCTGTGTGCTACGCCACAGGGCCTTTGAATGAGTTGTGCCCAGTACCGGGATCACCTTTCCCCCATCTCTCGCCCACCCCTTACCTACCGAGCTCCTGGTTTTTTCAAGCAAGTCGTTCAAACATCAGGGAAACTTCCCTGATCCCCAGAGTAGATCTGATGCCCGTATGACTAAGGAGTTTATCACAAGAAGCAGTTATGCAGATAGAAGCGTAAAGAAACAGCTGAGGGCGAGGCCTTGGAATCAGGCTGCCTGGGTTCAAATCCCAGGTCCCCCTTTCAGGAGGTGTTTTAACCACTCTGTACCTTGGTTTGCTGCTTAGTAAGGTGAGGATAATAATGGGGCCTGTTTCACAGGGTGGTTACGAGGATTAAATACCCAATAATCGTAGAAGCAGCTGGGATGATGCTGGACATGTAGTGCACAGTCTTGTAGCACCCATTATTATTAAGGCTCACTTACCAGAGTGATGCTTTGGCTGAAGTCAAGGAGGGACGGCGTGCATGCAGAGGCTGGGGGGACCCCGCCTTAGCAGCACAGAGCATCAGGCCCCTCTGTCTCAGCCTCTCAGGGAACCAGCTGGACAATGAAGGCTGTCGGCTGATGGCAGAGGCTGCAGCCCAGCTGGACATCACCAGGAATCTGGAGTGAGTTGCCCGCCTCACCGTGGGGTAGCAGGGAGGGCCCCGGAGAGCCCCTGCTGGTCCCTCCCACCTGGGTCAGTGTGCCCACAGTCACCAGACGTAGGTCTGCCGCACTGGCCACGCCTACTCTCTCCCCAGTACCAGCAAAACTGGAGTGGTTTGGCCTTGACTTGCCTTTGTCTGGCATGAGCCACTGTCTTCGTTCCAGTTCTTAAAACTCCTTGCCTGTGTAGACCGTATTCCTTGTATATCAGTGGCTTGCATTCACTTTGTCCTTACGACAGCCCTGGGGTGGGGTGGGGTGGGGTGGGGTATTGCACCGGGTGGATGGGTGGTGGGGTACCGGAGTGGGGAGAGGTGTGTTGGGTGGGGGGATGGTGCTGAGGGAAAGGGGTGGGTTGTTGGGGCGGTGGGGTGGACAGAACGAGTAGTAGGCTGTTGGTATGCTGTGGTATTACGTGGTATGGCATAGGGTGGTGTTTGGCTGGGATGTGTTGGGGTCATAGCCTCAAGTGTGGGTTAAAAGTGGGTGAAAGGTTGAGGTTGGGAAACAGTGGTTTGGGGCCTCGGCTTTGGATTTCATTCCTGGCTCTGTCGCTTAGTAGCTTTAACAGAATTTAATGTCTCTGGGCCTCAGTTTCTCCACTTGTAAAATGGGATTAAAATGGTGGTTATTTTACAGACCAGGAAACAGGCCCAGAGAAGTGAAAACAGTGAGTCAGTGTTTATCGCTCAAGCTGTAGAACCTTATTCTCTGAGTGGGGCAGGGGGCTCAGGCATCTCTTGGCTCATCCACATGGGCCAGAATCCTTTGAGACACCCTGGTTAAGGATCCGGGACATCCCAAGGGTGGCAGTCAGCAAGCCTACTGTGCCAGGAGGAGGGGACCAGAGCGGTCTAGGGCTGAGGACTTCGGCTGCCGGCTGATTGCCACCTTGTCCCTCCTCTCCACAGCCTCAGCGACAACGGGCTGTCTGTGGATGGGGTGTATGGTGTCCTGAGCGCAGTGAGCATGTGCCAGACCCTCGCAGAGTTACACATCAGGTAGGAACTCCCAGTGGACCACTGTTACCCACTCCTACCTCCAGCCTAGAGCTCTGGGACTCTCCCATCATCCTCTCTCAGTCCTTAGAATTCTTTCTGGTCCCAGGCCTTTGGGACCTGTAGAATGTGCTGCCGCGCCTAAACGCTCTTTTCCCAGCTCCTCTGGGTGTTGGCTACTCACAGCTTATACCTTCTCCGGGAAACTATCCTGGGCTGATAGGAGCCAGCGATGCCTGGGAGGTAACCCTCCCAATTCCCCCAGCCAGGAGTGGCCAATGACAGAGGCAGAGATATCACTCTCCAGCCCTCTGGCCTCAGGTGGGACAAACTTTTGGCGCCATTCACGCTCCAGAGCTCCCTGTGGGATCAGGCTGAGGACTTGCTCTGTTCTGCTTCCCTTCCCTTCCCAGTTCCTCCTGAGAGCAGGCCCTTAGTACATCACGCACACAAGTGATCATCAGGTGACACTTGAGCCACTGCCCCATTCATAGGCTCAGGCTCTGCTTCTAGGGAACTTGACCCAAGACATGGCCCAACCTTATTTCTGTAAGTCTCAGTATTCAGTCTTAGATGCTGAGGACAGATGCTAACACAGTCAACACAGTCCCCACCCAGAAGGGCTCTTCACTGAGTAGGGTGGTCCCTCCTTTGAGGAGGAGAGAGACGCCAATTAACCCAAACGAGAGATTAAGAGACCTTGGTTCACTGTATATAATGATCTGATAAGGGATCCTTAGCTCATTCCAAATGATGCTCTTTATTGCTAGAAATTTATAGTAAAGAAATCATATTGCTGGTACAAACACATTTAGATGCAGGGATGTTCACCTCAGCATTGGTTATATAGGAAAAAAATGAATGTACTTTAAATGTGTAACAGTTGAATATTAGGTAAGTAAACTAAGTTATCTTCAGAGAGAAAAACTCAATGAAAAATAGTGGTATAGGTACAATTATAGCATGGAGAGCTGACTGTGGCATATTAAATAAACAAAAATTTTGATTCATTGCTTTTACAGTAAGGCTTTTCAAACATACTCAAAAGGTAGAAGGAATGATGCCATGAACACCCCAGCTCCCACCAATAATTATCAATATTTTGTCACCTTGGCTTCACCTGTGCCTTTAAAAACTGAGCTTTCAAAAGAGAATCTGTAAGTTAATCTCATTTAAAAAAAAAAGGCAAAAAAGAAGGAACATTAATTGCATATAAAAAAGGGGGGGCTCCTGGGTGGCTTAGTGGGTTAAGCGTCTGACTCTTGGTTTCAGCTCACGTCATGATCTCATGGTTTATGGGTTTGAGCCCTGTGTCAGGCTCTGTGCTGACAGTGTGGAGCCTGCTTGGGATTCTCTCTCTCTCTGTCTCTCTCTCTCTCTGTCTCTCTCTCTCTCTGTCTCTCTCTCTCTCTTTCTCTCTGTCCCTCCCCTGCTTGCGCTCTCAAAATAAATAAACTTAAAAAAAAATAATAAAACAGACAAACAAAAAAACAAAAGACTTGGAGAACCCACTCCCAAGTATTATCAGCGGTCATTGATAGGTAGAAAAGATGGTTGGTGGTTTTCTTTATTTCTTTCCTACTTTAGTAAAGTTTGTAAGTTCTCCACTCAGAAGAAGTATGACCTCTGCAATGAGAAATGTGTATTTAGCTTGTAGTTTATACAGGTGAGGTTAGGGATGCTCCTGTTGTAAGTTACAGCCTCGGGTGGAATGTCGGTGCCTGTCCCGGACCTGGCAGTGACCCCGCTGTGCTGGGGTGAGTGCCCTCGACCAAGCATGCTCTGAAAACATAGTAGAGGGAGGAGGGTTTCAACCTGAGGCCCACACCAGAGAGAAAGCAGAACTGAGGCTTTCTTTGAAGGATTTGTCAGGAAATGGGGCTTAATCAGTTTGCAAAATCTCTGTTGTAGAAAGACTTCAGAAGCCCAGAAACTCAGGAAGTAACAGCAAGTAGCTGCAGCTACAGGTGGGAGGGGACACCTTCTAGGTCCCTCCAGGCGAGGTTATAAAATGACACAAGGACCCCCTGTAAGCCTCTTGTCCCCTTCTCTCTTCTCTCTGCAGCCTGCTGCGCAAAACGGTGGTCCTCACATTTGCCCTGGAGCAGGAGGAACAGGGAGGGATGCAGGAGAGGTAGGGCCCAGCCTCACCCTGGCCACATCCTTAGCCAGGGCCGGATCCTCCCTGGCCTCCACAGCTGGACAACATCACTCAGCTGCCAGGGAACCTTGACAGATTCACGAAGGATTAAGAAGCCGACAGACTCAGCAAGGGAGGCAGCCCTGAGAGGGAGTGTCAAAGGACAGACTGCCTCCCCTTTGCCCCGTGACACAGAATGGCGTACTGGGGTGGGGATGGGATAGCCACACAGCAGAGCACCAGAGCCTGGGGTCCTTCAGCCTAAACCCAAGGACTGCGGATTGCTTGGTCTATAGCTCTGATTTTGGTCAGAACTTCTGGCTCCCTCTGGCATGAGGACCCCTTAGAGGAAGTTTGCCGCCTACAAGGTGCCTGGATTATCCCAGCCCAACATACGGGCAGAGACTCAGCTCTTGGCCCCTCAGTGTCTCCTACAATGTCTTATGTAAGGTCTGAGCTCTAGGCTGACATCTCTGAAGGCACTAATGATGTTGTTGAGATTAATGATACTAACAGCCAAGGTTAGCTGAGCACTTACTATGATGTGCATGCAGCAAGCAGCACATTCAGGCAGTTCACATGCGTTGTCCCAGCGAAAGGCTACGTGATTTGTCCCACGTCACGCAGCCTGGAAGCCAAGAAGCCCAAGTGGAACCGAGGTCTGGCTGTCCCCGGGCCTCGTGTAGAGACTGAATGGCGGGAGGTGAGGCTGAGGGTGGGCTTGGAGATAGTGGCTGAGGAGTTTGCTCAGCCTGGCCTTGGTGTGTGTCCCTCCAGGGCTGCACTCCATGATGGCCTTATGCGGCAGATGCCCTGTGAGCTGCCCCCGCACTCCACAAGGATCAGGTATGGTGCTGGCCTGCAGGCCTGGCTGTGGCTCGAGGCTCATCCCTTTCTCCGCTCGAAGCCTGTCCCCAGGCCTCTGGCCTCAGGTGCTCCCTGGAAGACACGACCTGTTGTATCCAGGAGTTGTGGCCTGGCTTCCCTGCCCACCTCCCCTGCCCAGTCCATCCCACCCAGGGCTCATGAGGCAGCCCCTCAGTTACCTTCCCTCCCTGGGAGCCCCCACTCCTCTTAGCTCCCCTGACCTCCAGCAGCTGATGAGTTGCGGGGACTCTGGATGGAGAGAATGGGGACATGTGGCCCCTTCCTTCCTCATCCTGGGACTTAACTCAGCCCCCACAGGGCTCCTGTCAATATTCTTCTGGACTTCTCTCTTATTCTAGGTCCATCTGATTCTCCCTGTGTCTGTTGCTTCTTATTTCTCTTATATTTCCTGTTTCTCTGTCTTTGCTGCCTTTTCTTTCATTGTCTGTCTGTTCTCTCCTGGCACTGTGTGTGTATGTGCACCTGCATATGTGTGTGTGCATGCATGTGCATATGTGTGCATATGTGCGCACGTGCATGTGTGTGCATGCACATGTTGCGTGTATGTGCATGTTTGTGTGTGCATATGCATGCGTGCATATGCATGTGTGTACGTGTGTGTGCATGTGTGTACATGCATGTGTATGCACGTGTGTGCATGTGCATGTGCGTGCATGCACATGTTTGCGTGCACGTTTGTACATGCATGTGCGTGTGTGTGCATATGTGTGTGCGTGTGCATGCGTATGTACGTGTGTGCATGCATATGCGTGTGCATGCATGTGTGTATGTGCATGCGTGTGTACACATGTGTGCATGTGTGTGCGTCTACATGCATGTGTGTGTCCATGTGCATGTGTATGCATGTGTGTGCGTGCATGTGTGTGCATGTTTGTAATGCAATGCGCACGTGTGCACGTGTGTGCATGTGTATGCATGTGTGTGCGCGTGCATGTGTGTGCACGCACATGTGTGTGCACGCACATGTTTGTGCGTGTATGTGCGTCTTTGTACATGTGTGTGCATGTGTATGCATGTGTGCATGTGTGTGCATACATGTGCGTGTGTGCATACTTGTGTGTGTGCATGTGCGTGCGTGTGTGCATGTGTGTGCGTGTGCATGTGTATGCATGTGTGTGTGCACATGCCTGCATGTGCATGGGTGTGTAGGTGCGTGTGCACGTGTATCTCTGCATCTGTTTCCTCTGTCTCTCATCTTAGTGTCTCTCCATCTTAGTCTGCTTGCCTCCCTGTGTCTCTTACTGTCTCTGGCTTTCTACTGCCTTATGCGGCAGATGCCACATGTGTGGCATGTCTGATGTGTGTGGTGTGCGTTGGTCCCTCTGTCTGGATCCCAGATGCGTCCCCGTCCCTCTCCTGAAAGCCTCTCCTATGTGTGTGGGGGTGGTGGCCACTGTTACCTCTGTTCAAAGAGGCAGACACCGCAGGGCTGTGCTTCCCCCTCTGCAGGCTGACACACTGTGGCTTGCAAGCCAAGCACCTAGCACAGCTCTGCAGGGCACTGGGAGGAAGCTGTCGCCTCAGTCACCTTGAGTGAGTGCTTGCTGTTGGAAGGTGGGGGGGGGGGGGGGAGGGGCCCGAGGGGCCCATCAGGCAGTGGGTGTCAGCGTGCTGGGTTTTGTTTTGATTCTTTAAGATTCAGATCGGCAGTCTTTCCTTCCTGCAATCAGGAACCCCTTAGAGAAACTGGCGAGGGGTTACCCCTTCCCCCTAAAATACAGGTCCCCACATACGACCCCCTCTGAAGTCCATTCTTGACTCCCCAGCATCACAGACCTCAGGATAGGAGCCCTGGGGGAAACTGCAGCTGACCCATGTGGGACCTTCTGAGATCCGGCCTGGCAGCTCAGGGTGGTGTCCCAGTTTCAGGAGAAGCTAAGTGACTGAGTGACCGGAGTGGAGAGACAAAGCTCCTACCAGCCCCAATCCGATCCTGCATTAACCTCTTCTCCCCTCTGCCCTCCCAGCTTCTCAGGCAACGCTCTGGGGGACGAAGGCGCGGCCCAGCTGGCTCAGCTGCTCCCAGGGTTGGGCACTCTACAGTCCTTGAAGTGAGTAGCTAACTAGGCAAAGCCTCTTGAGGCTTGTCCTCATCAGAAGGAAGGAGGGAGGGAGAGAGAGAGAAAGAGAGAGAGAGAGTGAGAGAGTGTGTGTGTGGGGGTGTGTTCTGTGTCCCATCTCATTCCCTCCTGCGTTATTGTAAAGATTAAATCAGAAAATGAAAGTCAGTAACCTAGTCCAGTCCGTGGCACATGGTAAGTGCTCAAAAAGGGTACTTACGCTGTGACTCTCATTAACAGAGACTGGCCTCTGTGACTCAGTGATCCAGCTGCTGACTTAAGGTTCTGTTTCTTGAACCTGTCTTTGTGTCTCTGCACAGCCTCTCTGGGAGGCCCAGGTCACCTGGTCGAGCATGGCTGAAGTGTCACCTAATGATTAGTTAGCCTAATGACTGGCGGCCATGCTGGCCCTGGGGTGTAGGGAGGGGCTGTTGACAGGGAACAAGCTGGTAGGCAGGGAGGATTTGTGGCAGACAGGATACCCAATCAGGGTGCCCAGGGAAGCTGGAGAGCAGAAAGAGGGAAGATGTTCAGTATGGGAGGGATGCCCTAGAAAGAGGCCAGGAGCCCCAGGACTTTGCCTGCAACAGACTAGAGTTTCTGGATGCTAAAAGACCCCTGTGTTTTAGGCTCCCACATACCCATCTCCTCCTCCTGAGCTCTTCTGGGCTACAGTGAGAGGAGTCCCTGGGGAGAGCTCACAACTATTAGTTCTCTGTGTGACCTGAGGCAAGTTACCTCACCTCTCTGGGCCCCTGGTTCCCAGTTAACACCTAAACTATAAGAGGGGCTGGCTCTGGTTTTGTCTACAACTTTAGAATGAGTGCTGTGGCCTGAGGGCCCTCCCTGCTGTCTTGCTGTGGGATCTGGGAAGAAGGGGTGGCCTCTGTTCCTGTTCTGGGCCTGCATGTGGGTGGGGAGGTAGGCCTCACCACTGCAGGCAAATTATATGTAGATGGGTGCAAATTTCCATGTGACCTCCTCCATACTGTGAAATACTCTGACCCCAGACCCATGAGAGTCCACACTCATCTACCAGTACCCGTGCCAGAGGAGTGCGACGTTAAACGGCAGATAGAAAAACACCGTGACAGATTGACAGACCCAAAAGAAAGGAAAAGCTCTGCTCCTGCCTTTTGAACAGGAACCCCTGCATTTTCATTTGGCACTGGGCACCGCCCTTCTTTTACCAGGTGGGGAAATTGAGGCACAACTCCGGCCTGAAAGCACTCCCCAGATTTATCACAGACCCAGGGAACCAGACTTGTATTCTCAGCTTTGTCACTGACGTGTCTCATAACCTTGGGCAAGACCTTGCCGCTCTCTGGGCCTCAGTTTCCCCGTCTGTACAATAGGGAGTTAGAAGAGGCACCCTCCGACCGTTTGGGGTTCAGTGAGCTCTGTCGTCTGGACTCAAGGACAGCTCTCCCCTGCCCCGGGTTCTCACCACAAACAGGGAGGTTTTGAGTCTTGGGTGAGCTCTGTTAACGTCACCCCTATGATTCTCCAGCCTCAGTGAGAACGGCTTGTCCCTGGATTCGGTGTTCATTTTGACCCAGTGCTTCTCAACTCTGCAGTGGCTTTTCCACCTGGAAGTCAAGTGAGTGTGCCTCTGGGCCCCCCGCTCCGCCCTCTGACCGCACAGGCCATCAGCTCCCACCGCACTTCCTTGTCTGTCACGATCGCAGTGCAGCTTCCTCGGGGCCCTGCATGGTCCCAGGTCCAGCGAGCGTGTGCTAGATGTCCGCCGAATGAGTGAACGGACGGATGAATGAATGTCACCCTGGGACTGTCACATCTCTCCAAATTTGCCATGGGACACAATCCATCAGCTCTCCCTTGCTCACTCTCTGGATTATCCTGGGAGACTTTTACGGAAACTGGGAGCTCCCTGGCGGCCATTGAGCGCTCCCTCGTGGGGTCTCTGGAGCTGATGAAAATATAGGAGGGAAGTCACCCAGCCAGGCCATGCAGAGGAGCCGTGGTTTCGGTGAGGTCCGCCCAGCCCTCCCCTTTCCCCTCCCAAGAGCGGGAGGTGTGAGCACAGACAGATCAGGTGCAAACCCAGGCTCACCACTTACATGCTGTGCAGATTTGAGCACGTCGCTGAGCCTCTCCATACCTGTTCCCTCATCTGTCAAAGAGAGGTAAGAATCCCTGCTTACCTCACAGCGGCACTGCGAGAATAAAAGGGAGTCGTGTCAGTGGTGCACCTTGGATGTGCCCTCATCAGTGTAGTTATGCTTAGTATACGTATCGTCGTATTTGCTGAAAAAGTGGACCTCTCTCCAGGCGCTCCTTGACCAGGCCGCCCGGTCTCAGTCAGACTGATGCCTCCTCTCTCTCTGCAGCTCTGAGAGCCAGCACGTCGTCCTGAGAGGTGACAGAAGAGGCAGGTGAGGAGGGAGAGCTGCGGGGGTAGTGCGGGCTCCCCTCTCCCCCCGGTCCCCATTTCTTCCGGGTGCCCCCCACCCCAGCCCCATGCCTTTAGCCCTAGAGTAACCCACGCAGGTGTGGCACCACTTCTGCGCCTGTACCCCTGTGTCAGTAGGTTTGTGGTCATCGGCCGCTGAGGTCTCTCTTGGAAGGAGGCAGTGCGGTTGGGGAGGGAGGCCACGGTGGTGGTGTTACAGCCCAGAGCAGGCGTTGGCACAGGGCTGCCGAGGGGGAGGGAGGGCAGCGAGGCTTCGTCCCTGGAGACATTTGCAGATTTCTGCAGACTTCTGACCTTGTGTGAGTATGGCATTTGAGAAGCCAAGAACCGTTGGTGCTCGACAAAGTCTCCCCACCTTTGCAGTAAACAAGGAACGACAGTTGGTTCTGCGCAGATATTTCTGGCTGCCCCCTAGTGGGGCCGGGCACCCTGGGCTCTCGTGGGAGGTTGGCAAGCCCCGGGGCGGCCTGATGTGGGCCCGGGTGGTCGTACGTCCTGGGCCCAGGTCTCCGTTTCTGGGGACTCTGGGTTCTTGAAGCCTAAAGAATGGAGGCACAGGAAGGTGAAGTCCGTGAATGCCGCACTGGTGATCAGAGAGAGGAGGGGCTCCCTCCTGGCTCCCCCTGACCTAGTCAGGTGCTGCCACCTGGACCATGTGTAAGCTGCTGGCTTTTCTCACTCTGGTCTCCCTTTCATGGGCCTCAGTTTCCCCATCTGTGCAGTGCGGGCCTTGGTTGTCCCTAGGCCCCCTGCAGCCCTGACTTCTGAGTCTTTCTTCCAATGTGCACGATTTGAACTTCCCTCTCAAAACGGTCTCCCCACCCCAAGGGATCAGTTGGCTGGTGGACCTTTGCCAGAGTTCCCAGCGGGAGCCCGGTTCTCCGCGTTTGATCAGCGCTGCATCCCCAGGAGCATCTGGTACTGTCTTACCCACTTCTTATTTGGGGGTAACCATGATAGGGGTGAAGGGTCAGGGAGTGAGGAGAGGCTAAAGGGAGCTAGGGCTGGGGGAGAGGGAGTTTGAGGGAAGAGAAAGAGGGCCAGTATGAAGGCTGGTGAGGGGGGCTGCTGGGCCCAGACTTCTCCCTTGAGAAAAGACACCACATTGTTGTTTTCTCAGAAGACTTCCCAGCTCTGCCTCGGGGGGCTGTGTGACCATGGCTGGGCCCCTCCCCTCTCTGGGCCTTGCTTTCCTCACCTAGGAAGAGAGCCACCTCAGCTGGGGCCCAAACAGGGTTATCCAGCGGAAGAGTGGGGAGGGGTGTCCCAGGCAGATGGGTCAACTTGGGCAAAAGCCCCGAGGAGGGAAAGCTTGGTTCTTGGGAAGCATGTCAGTGTGGCTGGGACATATACAGGGCAAGTGGAGGTGAGCGAAGGCAAGTGAGGCCATGGAAAAGGCCTTTTGCTTTTAGCATAAGAGTAATAGGGAGCCACAGGGGACTTAAGCTCCTGAGAGGCATGGTCAGATTTGCATTTAAGAGATAAGATACTGGCAGGTGGAGAAGGATTACATGGAGGCCAGAGGGGAGTTCGAGGGTATTAAAGTGGTCCAGGTGGCCTGGACTCAGGCAAGAGCAGTGGCAGTGGGGAGGCCTTGGAACTGAGCAAGGGCAGCTAGGCACTTGGGGTCCTTTACTGTCACTGAGTGGTGGGGATCGGGCTATAGGGGACACTTGGAGTGCAGAGCATGCCCTGAAAGGGAAGGCTCCTGCAGCCTAGAGGTGGAGGAGGAGGGGCAGAGGGAGAAGGGGAGGGCCCTGGGGCTGCAGAAGGGCCCTGGGTCCTCTCTGACGCCTGCCCCACCCACTGCTCCCTTTCAGCCTCCGGCAGTGTCTGCTGGAGCCCCTGAGCCTCACCCACCTCTGTGAGACTCTGGAGAAGTGCCCGGGGCCTCTGGAAGTCAAGTAAGTAAGGAGGACGCAGCCCTAGAGGACACCCTGTGGGCATCTGCCCCGTGGGTGGGGGTGGGGGTATCCTGGCTAGAGGTGAGTCCTTGCTGGTCCCTTCCCACCAGACCCTGTAGCCCTGCCTGCCCCTGACCTATTGGTAGAAGGCTCCTTGTGTCCCACAGGGCACCTTGCCCCTCCTCCTGGGAGAGGCCGCTTCCCTTTCCCCATCTGCTCGACCCCGGGCTCCTGGGAGCCCCGATCTGCTCCCTCCATCCCTGGAGCCCTGACCACCCCCCGGGCTGCCTCCATGGCTAAAGCAGATCACCTCTGAAGGCCCCTCCTCTGGGCCTCCCTCTCCCGGTTAGCAGCTCACCCACCCCAGAACACTGGGGTCTGTGACCAGAGACTGGACCTTAGAATCAAAGGAGTCCCGGCCCAGCCACCTCCAGGCTGGGTGACTTTGGGCAAATGGCTCTAACTCCCTGTGCCTCAGCTTTGTCATCTGCAGAGATGCTCGGCCTTTCCTTTGGTCCTCATCGTTGTCATCTTCTGACAGTAATTACCTTAAAGTAAAGAAATCCAAGACAAGCCTGCCTCACCTAAATACACCCCTCTCCTCATCTAGTCAGTGCTGTCCTTTGTCCCCGGGACCCTCCACTCCTCATCCATGTGCATGTTCCGTCGTTACCTGTCTGCGGTCACAGACCCACTGCATTCGACAGCTTCACTGACATGATTCTCCCACTCACTACGGTCTCTGTGCCTACTTTCCCACCCCCATCTCTGACCCTCGCAGCAGGCTCATCCATGTTCATCACCTGGTATCCGTCTTTCCATGCCTTTCTCCGTGTGCAAATGCTTATGGACACAGAACAAGGGGGTTTTGACATTGTTAACCGACACAGGATCTTACCGTGTAACGTCTCTGCGATGAGCTTTTGTCTCGTGACAGTACATCGTGGCTTTCCTGGAATATGGAGCCAGTAAACTTTTTAAAAAAATTTTTTTTAATGTTTATTTATTTCTGAGACAGAGAGAGACAGAGCATGAGTGGGGGAGGGGCAGAGGGAGAGGGAGACACAGAATCTGAAGCAGGCTCCAGGCTCTGAGTGGTCAGTTTGACACGGGGCTCAAACTCACAAACCGTGAGATCATGACCTGAACCGAAGTCGGTCACTCAACCGACCGAGCCGCCCAGGCGCCCCGCCAGTAAACATTTTAATAAACCATTTATTTTAGAATAGCTTAAGACTTGATTTCCAGAAGAGTTGCAAAGCTGGTCCAGAGAATTCCTCCACCCACTGCCCCTGCTGTTTATATCACTTGTCATGGTACATTTGTCACAACTGAGAAATCAACCTTGCTACAGGACTGTTAACTGCACCCCAGGCTTGATTGGGATGTCACCAGTTTTCTACGAAGGCCCTTTCTCTGATCCAGAATCCTGTCCAAGATCCCACAATGCAGTTAGTCAATGTCCTTAGTCTATCTGGTCTGTGACAGTTTCTTAGTCTTCATTTTTCATGACTTTGACAGCCTTGAGGAGTACTGGTGACATGGTTTGTGAAATGCCCCTCAATTTGGTTTTGTCTGATGTTTTTCTCACGGATGAACTGGGGTTATGGGTTTGGGGGGAAGAAGACCACAGAAGTGAAGCATCCTTCTTGTCGTGTCTCAGAGGTGCATGCTATGGACTTGACTTAGCACTGTTGATGTTGACCTTGACCGCCTGGCCGAGATACCATTTGTCTGATTTCCCTACTGTGAAGTTACTTTTTTATTAAACACACACACACACACACACACACACACACACACACACACACACACTTCTGTAATGGGGACTTTCAAACATATATAAAAATAGAATGAATAAGGGACACCTGGGTGGCTCAGTTGTTAAGTATCTGACTTTGGCTCAGGTCATGATCTCACAGTTTGACAGTTTGAGCCCTGTGTCGGGTAAGTTCCAGCCCTGGCTTTTGGTGAGCCCCGTTTCTCTTTGTCTCTCCAGCCACCTCCTCTGCCCCTCATGGGATTCTCTCTCTCTCTCTCTCTCTCTTTCTCTCCCCCTCCCCCCGCCCCTCACTCACTAGCGCCCTCTCTCTCTCTCAAAAAAAAAAAAAGTAGAGCGAATATTGTAGTGGGCCCTCAGTCCCTTCCACCTGCCTCAATAATTATCACGTCACGGCCCCAACACACATACGCACACAGACGTTATTTCGAAGCGATTCCCAGACACCTTACAACTGCATCTGTAGTTATTTCAGTATGCGAAACTGAAAAGTGAGTACTGTTTATTTTTTTGTATAACCACAAAACCATTATCAGACCTAAAATATTAACATTACTATATGGCATATTAAAATCATGGAGTAGCCCATGAATTTTTAATCATCCTGATCGTTTCTAATGCGTTTTTATGTAACATTTGTATATCTGTACCTTCTATTTTTTACACTTATGCCTTTTAATATTAACCCTCCACAGTTTGGATATGCCACAGGCGATTCAACCGCCCCTCTCTAGAGTCTAGACAGACATCCAGGCTGCTGCTGGTGGTGTTTTTTATAGCACTGCGGCCAGTACTGCAAAAAGCACCCTTCCATTATTTCACTGTTAAGCACCTGCTGTATACCAGGCACCGGACCAGGCCCTGGAGGGAGCAAAGCGTGGCTGGACATCACTGCCTGCTGAGGCTCACCCGCCATAGTGGGAGACAATGTAAACTATCTCAGGCAGTGGTCTGAGCACAGATGAGGGTCTAAGCACCCCCACCCCCCAGCTGTGGCTGGAAAAATGAGATTATAGCATGAAAGCGCTTTGCCAGCTGTAGAGTGCTGGGACCACGTATGAGAATATTGTTATCAAGGTACTTAATGCCGAACACCAGCAATTTGGATGCCAGGGAAGGTGATGGGTTCTGGCCCCCTCCCCAGATTCTACCACCTTACGTCTACTTTGTGAACATTTCAGTATTCCATGTGAGATGTTGTGATGGGTAACATTTCTATTGCCTAAAAAAAAAAGTGTGTAAAGTCCACATTGGCCCAACCAGAAGCCACAACACCATGTATTTGGGGCCTGGTGAGAAACCATGTGTGTGGGACGGGGGGCGGGGGTTGCAGATGGACCCGCCTTTTGTGAAGACCCCCTATTCTGCCAATGCTTGGAGCCCTTGGCCCTATCCTGGGACAGAGGGTGTAGAGGTGCCTGGACCCTGGCAGAGGTTTGGCCCTGAGGCTCCAGCTCCAGAATCAGAGGCTGCCTCTCCCACGGTAGCTCCCAACCAGCAAATAATGCAGCGGCTTGGGCCAGGCCCCTGGAGGGCCCAGTGAGAGGAAAAAGCGGTCTGCAGGGCACAAAGGAACAGGGACAGAGGAGAGAAGGGACAGACATAGACCTGGGGAGGCTATGTAAATCCCAGGGCACTTAGACACCCTGTTTGCCCGAGTCCTGTAGCCAGAGCAGACCCCAAAGGGTGGGTACCTAGCATTTCCCCTAAGCGGACCTGGTGGCGACAAATTATCCTGACGATGATCAGCTGTTCGGTCCGGTTTTGACAGAGACCCAGGCATCTCAGATCCTTTGCCGACGTGCTGCAGGCCTGACCTTCCACTATTACTTTACCACGGGTTAAGGGGGCATTCTCTTCTTAACACGTGTCTTCCGCCGAGCACCAATCTTCATGGCCCTCGAAATAATAATCCCGCTAGTCCACAACATGTGGGAGAAAGCGTTAGAGCTCCATGGAAATTCACGATGCACAGCAGCATATTCAAACTCTGAGATGTCCTGCAGCAAAGGAAACTATTGAATTTGGCTTAGCCAGCATTTTCCAAACTTCTGTGACTTTCCTTTTCCTCCCGCCTCAATGATACCTCAAGGGCCCAGCATTTGGAGGGAGCGCGTTGGGGAACCCCTCTCCGGAAGGCTCTGGCTGTGAGGGAGTGCTCCTAGCTTTCCCCACGGCTCCCCACCTCATTCAGATGCTTTGTTTCACAGGTTGTCCTGTGAGGTCCTGAGTGACCAGAGCCTGGAGACCCTGCTGAACCACTTGCCCCGGCTCCCCCAGCTAAGCCTGCTGCAGTAAGACTGGTTTCCCCGTTGCCCTGGCCTGGCCTGAGGGCTTGGGTTCCAAAGCCATCCCCCTCCTTGCCTGCCGCTCCTTCTCTTGGGCTCTTTCATTTTATCTGCCACAACCGGGAGCTCGTCACTAATACCCTGCTAACCTTGGTGGGGCGGGGGAGTTATTTGACCACTCTGGGCCTGCCGTTCTTCATCTGACAAATGGGACTAATATTTCCCGACCCCTCCTGCAGGGTCGGGACTCAAACAAGACGCCTTCTTCTACAGGCGCCTTGAAGAACGGAAAGTCTGTGACAAATGGGCTCTTGTATGTCTTGCCCACAAAAAGGTCACCAACTCCTAGAAAGGGACTTCACAGATGTGGGTTGTATATATGTCACCCACCCATGTTTAAAGGTCACCATCTAACTCCGTAAAAGGGTAACTTAAGCAGCATTCTTGAAATTATTTAAAACTCCACTTTCTAATTTTGGCTCAGACTGGTTAGAATTTAAAAAGGATTTACTTTAAATACTCTTCTAGCAGGGGGGAAGGCAGCTGCAGCTGAGATGGAAAAATACAACAGGAAATTAAATCATACCATTAATAACAGCAACATAAGTACTAACGCCAAGGCTCTGGCATGCCTGAGACGGCTCGCTTCACATCCAGGATCTTGCTTATCCTTGAGTCCTGTAGGGACGGGAAGGAGGAGACGTGTGACATTCCAGAGGCGGCTCAACCCACGGCACCCACAATGGGAAGGGCTCCTTTGGACACAAAAAGTGGCAGGCTGACATGAACAGGTGGGAGACTCCAGACCAGAGAGAGACCTCTCCATGCCCAAGTCACACAGCATCGGCCCCAGCTCTCATCCGTCTTTGGAATGAGGTGGCCAGCTTGTCCCTCACCAGGGCTCACGCTTTGTATTACTCAATCCGTAGTGGGCCAGGCACTGTTTGGAGGGCTGGAGACACAGCAAAGAGGGGGCAAGAAAGGCTAGGTCCTTGTCTTCTTGGAGCTTGCTTACCTTGTGGTAGAGGGAGCTGGACAATAAGTGAGTAAAAGCACAAATTCAGACAGTGATGAGGCATTTTTCTAGGTAACGTGGTCAAGAGCGTCTGCAACGGTGAGGGTGGTCGAGGAATACCTCTAAGAAGGGATGCTAAGGTTAGGCCTGAAGGACAAAAGGGACTATTCAGGCTTGTGAAGAGAAGGGAACAGCATTCCAAGTAGAGGGAAGAGCACATGTGAGACCCTGAGGCAAGATTAAGCTTGGTGGGCTCAAGGATCAGCCAGAAGGGCAATGCGGCCAGCACCCTGGGGCAGGCAGGGAGAGTTGCCAGGTGGGAGGTAGAGAGAGGGACCTGGACCAGACAACACAGGGCCTGGGAACCATGGGGAGGAGCTTGGGGGTTTGTGTCCAAGGGGGCTTGAAAGGCAGAGGAATGATGTGTGTTTTCAAAAGTTCAGTCTGGCTGCTGGGTTGAGAAGGGGTTAGAGGACAAGAGTGGAAGTGAGAGCAGGGAAGAGGCTCTACAGGGTCGGAGATGGTGCGGGCTGGGGATTGGGGGCCAGGGCAGAAGTAGGCAGATCCAGGGTAGAACTTGAGAATGGAACAGACGCGACAAGCTGATAGAGAGTTTGTGGGGCAAGGGAAATGGAAGCACCAAGGATGCCTCTGAGGGCAAGATGGAGCCATCTCACTTTCTGGAAGGCAGGGGTTCACAGCCAGGGGTGATTTTGCCCATCAGGAATATATGGCAACGGAGATATTTCCGTTGGTCATGGCAGAGGGAGGCGGGCGGTGAGAGGGGGAGCTACGAATGGTGTTTAGCGAATAGAGGTCTGGGATGCTGCTAAACACCCCACAGGACAGCCCCCAACACCAACAAATTATCTAGCCCCAAATCACTGAGAAACGACTCGAAGGGCCTAGCGCCTCCCACTCCCTGTCAGCAGGACTGGCCTGTTTGGTCCATGCTTGAGGGAAGAAACAGTATAATAAGAAAACAAGCCTGGGTGTCGTGCCAGGCAGTGCACAAGCTTGATAGGATGAGGCCCTCACGACACCCTAGAAGAAGGTCTATGAATAGTCCTTTTTTCTAGGGAAGGAAGCTGATGCTTAGAGAGGTTAAGTGATGCGTCCAAGGACACACAGACGATAAGCAGAACTGGGGCTCAAACCCAAGTCTCCTTGACTCCAAGCTCCTATTTGTCCCTCTTGAGGCCCTGCCTTCTTCCTTATCGCCTTGCTGGCCCGCCAGCCCTCCCCATCCTTTTTTTCTCTTTCCCCTCCAGCCCATCCAGGTTCCTTGTCCGCTCTTGCTTGGCTCCTACCTGCTCACATGTGGTCCCACTCCTTTCCTTCCCAGGCTGAGTGACACAAGGCTGTCCCCAAGGAGCCCCCTCATGCTGGCCGACCTCTTCAGCCTGTGCCCGCAGGTTCAGAAGGTGGATCTCAGGTGGGCATTGCCCTAGGACAACTGGGTCTCGTCTTGGAGGGTTGTGCCTAGGGTCTGGTAGGTGTGTGGGGGTTGGATGGAGACGGTAAAAGCCAAGTCAGAGGCTTGGCTTCTGAAGGCAGCCCGCCCCAGGAGGCCCCCTGAGGCTGTAGCCAAGGGTGGCTGACTCAGGTGCTGTCCGTTCCAGGTCCCTGTATCACACAACCCTGCGCTTCAGGTCTAGCGAGGAGCAGAAAGGCGAGTACTGTGGGTAAGTCCCTGGAATTGTGCCCTGGCAGCCGGTAGGTATTGGGGACAAGAAGACCTGCCTCCTGGATGCCCAGAACTGGATACAGATTGTCAGCTGTAGAGCATCCCCTTGAAAGGTCCCTGCAAGGAGGCTTGTTTCCTCTGACATAGAGAAGCAGAGGGCCAGAGAGGACCAAGCTTTATCAAAGGCAAATAAGGAGTACCTGTCAGACTACACCAGAGCTCAGGGGCCTGGTCCAAGGAAAAGTACTTCCTAACCTGCCCACCAGGCTTTAAATCGCAGCTCCACAGGGCCTGGTGCCATGGGCAAGCTCCTTAACCTCTGTGACGCCCAGCTTCCGCAGCTGCAAAGGAACCGCCAGGATGTTTGCAAGGATTAACTGAGACAGTGTGTAAAGCGTGAAGCACTTACAGATGCGAGTGTCCTTCCCCTGCTGACTCCTGGACCAGTGCTCTGTGATTGCCTGGGTAAGAGGGAGGAGGTGCTGCACCGGAGGCAGGATGACGAGGCAAGAGGACAGCCTTCAAGTGCAGAAATCATGTTTCTGGTAGCTGATGCCACTGGCTCACCGAGAGATCTTGGACCGGACCCTTCTCCTGTGGGCCCCAGCCTCCCCACTCGTGAAGTGACAATAAACAGAAGAATCAAGATACGTTGAATATCTGCAGGGTGCCATTCTATAGCCTTTTGCACATTACTGCCCTGTAAGCCTCACAGTTGTGGTCAGTTGGCAGTAGGGGGCAGTCGGGATTCGAACCCGAGAAGGTCTGCAGTGCTCCTAGCCCAGCGATGGACAGATTTTTCCTGTAAAAAGTTAAGATTGTAAAGACTTTGGGTTTCTGTAGGCCACACAATCTCTGCGACAGCTACTTGACCCTGGCTTTGTAGCTTGAAAGCAGCGGAGACAATATGTAAACCAGGGCACATGCCTGCGTGCCAGAAAACTCCTCTATCGTTTACAGACCCTGCAACTTGCATCTCGTGTATTTTGTGTCAGGAAATATTCTTCTTTTGGTTTTTTTACTCAACGATTTGCAAACGGAAACATTATTCTTAGCTTGCAAGACGCAGGTGGCCTTGGGCCGTAGTTTTCCACGTCCTGATCTAGCCCAACACGACCCTGACTTCTAGAATGCCTTGATAGCTTCTAAGTCAGCGGTTTCCAAAATGTAGAACAGAGACAGGATGGGATGGTTTTCTAGGGGGCGGGGCAGCTGGCAGAGTAGTTCATCATCACCGAGCCCCTCAATGAGGTCACTATTCCCTTTTTGACTCTCGATGTGATTAAGGCCAAGAGGAAGTCGAGCTTGGGCGGTGGCCTGACTCTAATGTTTGCTGAGCCCCCTTTTTAATAAGAAGAGAGAGAGAGAGAGAGCCCTCGTCCAGGAAATTCTGGCTCAAATTTAATGATGCTATTTTGCTCTCATTTCATGCATTCTTGTGCTTATGGTCTGTTTGTGGCACCACGTGTAAGGTTTCCATTTGAGTGAATGATAATAGGGTTTCCTTTTATAATAAATGCGTCTAGTCAAAAGAATGAGCTGATTTAAAAATCGGAAGTGAATAATACTATAATAAGGAATTTAGGAACAGGGAAAAGATCATGAAGGGCAGGACCAGTGATAAAAATTTGAGATATTGATTTTAGGTACTTTCTCGTTTTAAGATGCTTCCTCCTTTTCTTTTCTTTTTTTTTTCCTTTCTTTTTTTTTTTTTTTTTTAAGTTGCTGGCTGGTTACAGATCCTTCATTTACCTTTTTGTGTAGTCTCATTATTTATTTATTCATTTTTTAATTAAAGTATAGTTGACCTACAGTGTTGGATTAGTTTCAGGTGTACAACCTAGGGATTCAATGACTCTGTACATTAGGCAGTCCTCCCCGTGATAAGTACGGTCACCATCTGTCACCATACAACATTATTACAACATTACTAACTATATTCCCTATGCCATACTTTTCATCCTCTTGACTTATTTATTCTTATTTATTTCAATAACTGGGAATTTGTACCTCTGAGTTCTCTTCACCTTAATTCCAATATCAAAGGCAAGAGCAGACATCCCCGACCCCCACTTCTCCTCTGCCCCACCCTGCACATCTGGTCACTAACAGGACCCCAAGAGCTGTAGTTCTCCAACCTGAGGTTGAATCAGAGCCACCAGGAGATCCTTGCCTCTACGATTTCTGGTTCAGTGGGTCTGGGCTGGTTTCCTAGAATTTGCATCTGGACAAGTTCCCAAGTGTTGCGGGTGTGGTCGGTCAGGGACCACGCTCCGACAGCCACCTCCCCAGAGGGAGCCTGTGGGCGCCAGGTGAGCTCTGCTGTGAGCCAGGCGGAAGTGGTGGATGATGGACAGTTCCAGAGAATCCAACCTTGGGTGAGGCCCTGTGGGAACTCGGAGGCCACACCCAGGATGAGTCAGTGCCCCCCTCCTCAGGCCTGTTCCCCCTCCTCCAGCAGGTTCACGGACTGTGCCCTCAGTCGGGAGCATGTGGAGCCGCTGTGTTGGTTGCTGAGCAAATGCGAGGACCTCAACCAGCTGGAGTAAGTGGGGGGTGGGGGAGGAGGGAGAGGAGCATGGGAGCACGTGCCTGGGTGGCAATAAAACTGTGTGTATGCGTGTGTGTGTGTGTGTGTGTGTGTGTGTGTGTGTGTTCATGCACTCAACACCTCTCAGGGCCAGCTATCAGGGATGCCTGGGACGCATCCTGGGTCACGTTCATAAAATTTCCCTGTACCCATTTATCTCTTCCACCCCCTACTCTTGCCATGGTGGAGCTAGTTCAGCTTGCGCCCCTTGATCTAATTTGGGGAGCTCTTCAGAACAGGGCTGTAAGAGCCCCTTGGCCTCACGATGATAAGACATTGGAGTTCTGCTGGCAGATGGGAACCAAAACGAAGGATCCTTTGGTCTGCCTGGCAAGTGGTTAAAGGTACCAGATGGCTCAGCCTGAGGAGGGTCCGGGAGCCAGCTGGGGTGAGGCCTCATGGACCCTTATATTGTCGAGAGGTGGCACCTGTATGACCTGTCTTGGGTGCCCAAGTAGCACAACCCCCAGATGGGTAGAAAAATTAAAATCGGTAACACCTCCTGAGCACTCTCTCCACTGTGCTACGTGCTTTACGTATTCTTTTTACCCTCCCCAAACCCTAGGTGCTATTGTCCCCTATTTTATAGATGAGAGAACTGAGGTCCAGGGAGGATTTAAGGACTTGCCAAGGTCACATAGCTAGGATGATGCAGTCTTTGCTCACAACTGCTAGGCGTCCAGCTTAGGACCAGTGGGACATAAAGAGAGCTGTCTAAAAGCACGTGTGCGCGCGCACACACACACACACACACACACACACACACACACACACTTTAAATTCCTATTGTGATGTGGCCAAGAGAAATGGGGCTGGTGGAAATCACATATTAGGTAAATCAGTACAGCTTTGAGTTTTCCTGTTTTTCATTGTGGAGGGAAATTTTTCTAATTGTAAAGATTACTTTATCAAGTGGCTTTATGAGACACACCGATTTTTAATTTTTAAAGTCTCTCCGAAAAAGACAAGCCTCAAAAGAGTCATCATCAGGGACAAAATGAGTTCAAAGATGCAAGACAAGAATCAGATATTCCAGGCCTGCTGATCATACTGTTCCTGCAACCGTAGCTAAAACCATAGGAGGCTTCAGTGAGGGCAAATAAAGTATTCAAGTGCAATTTCCGATATTACATTCCCGAATTAAAAGAAGAAATCTCCTGGGTAAACGCGGCCTCCAAACATCTTTCTTTTTCCTGAATTTACTCTTGTGCAAAAGTTGCGGTTCTCAACTGATGTGGGCCAAGGGCACAGTAAAGGCAAGTTCGTTTTTCTCTAACTCCGGGGAGCCTGCTGGAGGCCCGGGGGCCCCAGTAGGTGAGGTGACCCCAGCCTGCGGTGCTGGTCAGGGGGCGGTAGTGGGCAGTGCAGGAGCTGTTGTGTGCTGGGCGATTGTGCAGGGGGTGCCAGAGAGGATGGTGCGATGGAGGTGGGCATGGTGCTGTCCCGCCACAGCGACAGCGTGATGGTGACCTTGGCACGGAAGCAGTCCTGTGTGGGTTGGGTAGCAGTGATAGTAACCGTGAAGAGAAAGGCCCCGGCCGAGGGGGCGCGTCTGACCCCCACCGACTTCTTCCTGCCTCTCGCAGCCTCTCAGCAAACCTGCTGGGTGATGACGGGCTCCAGTGCCTACTGGAATGTCTGCCTAAGTTGCCCATCTCTGCTTCTCTTGAGTAAGTGATGAACAGCCTGGGGGACAGCCCCACACCCGCCCCTCTCTCCCTCATTGCCCACCATAGGCAGAGCCCCCACCAGGCATCCAGGAGAAGCTGTAACTAAAGCGTGGTGACCCAAGCTGACTTTGGGACAGGGAAGTGACAGTTTGTCTCTAACCAGCTGATGCAGGACACCAGCTGTCCTGGCTCTGGTCCATCCTGTCCCTGCAGCTCCCCTTGACTAACTCTACGGGACACACATTTGGAGATGTTCCCACAGCAGGGAGGGCCCCTGGGAAGTCACCCACACTCTCAGCCGATACCCCAGTGACCCACAGAGTGGTGGCCAGAGCCCAGACACAGCAGGTCGCTAGGCAGCTGAGCTGGGCTCTGGGTTTCCCTGAGCCCCTGGGGCTGGAGCTGCCGGCCTGGCCTCATCAGCCCTGTCTCAGACCACAAGGACCCTGTGTCAGCCCCAACTCCTGAGGACTCGGGGCCCGGTGTCTGACCCGCCAGGGATAGTGCTCCTCTGGCCTCTCTCTGGACCTCAGAGTCTGCATCTGGACATTGAGGACTCTCCTCCCAGAGATGACAGCTGGAAGAGAGGAGACAGGGGGGCTGGGCAGGGCTGCCCTGAGGTGCGCCCCCATCCTGAGCCTCATTCCTCTTCCAGTCTGAGTCACAACAGCATCTCCGTGGAAGGTGCTCTGTGCCTGGTGAAGACTCTCCCCTCCTATCCACGCGTCCGGGAGGCCTCCGTGAAGTAAGAGATTGGTGCCACTTGCTGATGGGGGGGAGAAGCAAAGGTCCCACGCTTAGCAGCCCTCCGTCTGACTTGGGGCAACTTGTGCCCCTTTCAGCGTTCACTGAATGGGGGATCGTAGTTTCCATCCTCTGAGGCCTGCGTGACATAGGGACCAGGGAGGTCACAGGATGGAGAAGGCCGGGCTTCAGTGTCCCTCACAGAGTGGGTTGGGAGTCTCCTCTGGTCTGCCTTCCCCCTGCGGGCCCAGCCCCCTTCCCTGGTGTACCCCCTGGTGTCTGGGTCTCAGGATGCTGGGCCTCCCCACACCCTTCTCTCTGCAGCCTGGGCTCTGAGCAAAGCTTCTGGATCCACTTCTCCCGACAGGAGGAGGCCGGGAAGACATTATGGTAATTCCTGGTCTGGGGTGAGGATAAAGGGGAGGGAATGGGGAAGAAGAGGCTGACCCCGTGGCAGCCTCCGTGCCTCCTTCGCTGGGCCCTTTCCTCCGTCAGACACCCAGCGTCATGCTCACGGCTTGGGTTTGCCTCCCCCAGATCTGCCCCCAGGCCCCCCACACCTCCAGTCCTTGCGGCCAGGCCTTCGCGTTGTATTCGCGCCTCTTAGCCACGTCTTAAGTCCGGAAGCTTCTGAGTATCGTGGTTAAGAGCTCAGACTCTGGAGCCACCTGAGGGCAAATCCCAGCCAGGTGACCTTGAACAAGTGACTTAACCTCTCTGTTTCAGTCCCTCATCTGTAAAATGGGAATAATAGTAAGACAGACCCTTGGGGTTATTATGAGGATTAGATGAGTTGATAAGCATAAAGTGCTCGGAAAGGGCCTGGCTATCAGTTGTTATTACCCACCAGTAGCCTTGGGCCCACTCCCTCTCGGCCTCACCACCACTGTCTTGGGTCACTTCCCCTATATGTCTTTCTTCAGCTGTGATCATGGCCTCTGAACCGGTCCACGGCCTCTGGCCAGGCCTCCCCCAATCCATTCACTTCCGAGCAGCCAGAGGGATCTCCCAGCACACGTCGGACTGTGCCCTTTCCATCGTGCCAAGCCCTTTGGTGGCTCCCAGTGTCCCCAGAATAGGGTTCAAGTTGTTCAGCTTGGCCTTTTCCTCACAGTCTGATCTAGCTGCCACTTCCTACTGTGTTCCTCCTCGCCCCCCAATATCACACACATATACACCACACTCACACCACACACACACACACACACACACACAGCACACAGCACCCACACATTCAGCCCACGGGACCTTCACTCCTTGTTCAGAGCACACATGGCCCGCTGAAGCTTCCTTCCCACGGGGCACTCAGCCTGACACTGTCTTCCCTGTGGTTTCTGAGATAAAGTTCCCCCTGTCCTTTAACGTGCAGCTGATGTCAGCCTCTCGTGGAAGCCTCGTTGTTGTCCCTTGGGAGTGAACTGCCCTGGGCCACCCAGGGCCAGAGTGCCAGGAGGGTGGGTCCCCCCCCCAGAGTCCCAGGCCTCCTCCCTCCAAGGGAGCCCGGAGTAAAGCCGTACTGGGGAGTAGGGCTGCGGCGGTAGGTAGGCCTGGGGTCTGGAGTCAGGCTGACCCGGACTGCAACCCGATTCTGCCCTCACCACTCACCAGCTGTGCGCCCCGGGTTAGTTGGTTTCTTTGCCTGTAAACGATGTGCTTGGAATTCCGCGAGATACTGCACGTAAGGCGAGCCTACCCGGTGTACCCAGAGGCGGGCACACGGCTTGGCATATAGTCAGGGCTCAATGAGTGACACTCCCGGCCCCTTCTTGGTGGGGTCGGGGTGGGGGTGGTGATCTCTCCCAGGAGACCGGAAGCTCCCAGAGCAAGAACTGCCCCTTTGGCCCGTTCTGAGGCCTGGCTTCCAGGCCTTTGCACTCAGGGTGGGGCTCCCCATAGACCCTGGGGCAGACAGGAAGAAGCAGGACAACAGCTCCCACAGGCCTCACCTGGGCTCTGCCCCTTCCCCTCTGCCCTCAGGCTGAGCCAGTGCAGTTTCAGGCCAGAGCACGTGCCCAGGCTGGCCACCGGCCTGAACCAGGCCCTGAAGCCGACAGCGCTCACGTGAGTGACCCGGCACAAGGGAGGTGAAGGGACAGGGACTCCCTGTGAGAGCCACCCCAGTAATGGACCTCTGTCCCCAGGCTGACTCAGTGCTGCCTGGGCCTGAAGCAGCTGACTGTTCTCCTGAGTCTGGTGAGGTGGCCCGTGGGACTGTTCAATCTCAGGTATTGTCTTCCTTTGTGGCCCTGGGAGGGGGCTGTGGCGTGAATGGGGTCAGGGTGGCTACTGGAGGATGGGCCCCCCGGGATTGTGGCCCCAGCCATTTCCTGCACCCAAACCCCACCACTTGGATCCTGACAGTGGTCCCAGAAACCCCCTTAGCACACAGAGAAGCCGCCCTCCTTGAGGTGGGGCCTATGCTTCGAAACATAAGAAAAAAAGGAAACCCCCAAGGACACCCGGCTGAGGTCAAAAATAATATATAACAGGGTGCCGGGGTGGCTCGGTTGGTTAGGCATCCGATTTCGGCTCAGGTCATGATCTCGTGGTCGAGGCCCCGCGTGGGGCTCTGTGCTGACAGCTCGGAGCCTGGAGCCTGCTTCGGATTCTGCGTCTCCCTCTCTCTCTGCCCCTCCCCTGCTCGCACTCGTTCTCTCTCTCCCAAAAATAAATAAACATTAAACATTTTAAAAATAATAATATATAACAAATACCATGTGTGCATGTTTGCTATGATCATTTTAAAACTTTCAGAAAAGCGTTGAAGATACTAAAAAGTAGACTAATTTTGAAGACCCATGTTCTTATCACCTGGGCTTGACAGATGTTCAGGGTTCTCTATATTTGTTTCATATCTTAATTTTGTTTTTTCTGGCTACAGTGTTTCCAAATAAGCCATAGATCCCATAAAATATTACTCCTGGGGCGCCTGGGTGGCTCAGTTGGTTAAGCGTCCGACTTCAGCTCAGGTCACCATCTCACGGTCCGTGAGTTCGAGCCCCACGTCGGGCTCAGGGCTGATGGCTCAGAGCCTGGAGCCTGCTTCTGATTCTGTGTCTCCCTCTCTCTCTGCCCCTCCCCCGTTCATGCTCTGTCTCTCTCTGTCCCAAAAATAAATAAACGTTAAAAAAAAAAAATTTTTTTAAATATTACTCCTAAATATTTCACCATGGATCTTTAAATATGAGGACATTTTGTACATAATCACGGTTGAATTAGGACACCCAGGAAAGTCAGTGGCAGTTCCTAGTGTCGTGATTACCCAATCCAGTCTGAAAATTCCCATCGTCCCCAAATGGGGCAGCTGGCTCGTTGGACCCAGGATCCAGGCAAGGTCCGTGTTGGCATGAGGGGGCTCTTAGGACTCTTAATCTGTATCCCCTTCCCCACTTTCCTCTTTTATGCCAGTGACCTGTGGACAAAACCAGCCGTGTGCTCTAGACTCCCTTGCCGGCTCTGTGACGTCACTGTGTTTGTTCCTCTAAATCCCTGACTTTCCTGGAATGGAAGTTACATCAGAAGAGGCTCCGTGAGATTCAGTTGCATTTTTGTGTCCAAAAAACTTCCTTCGTGGCCAGTGCTGTGCACCTCTCAGCACAGCCAGTGATGAGGCGTGTGAGTCTGGTTGTTCCCCGAAATAACATCCTTGTTTAATTACGGCACAATACGCATAACGTGAAATTTACCATCTTAACCATTTTTAAGGGCACAGTTCAGGAGCGTTACTTACATTCACGTTGTTGTTCAACCCCACCTCTTTGGTTGAAAAACTGCAATTTCATGCCCCTTGAACAAATCCCCATTTCCCCCTTCCCCAGCCCCTGGGGAACTACCATTCTACCTTCTGAATCTATGGATTTGACTGCTCTAGGTCCCTCCTATAAGTGGAATTGTACAGTATTTATCTTTTTTGTGACTGGCTTATTTCACTGAGCACAGGATCCTCAGGGTTCATCCATGTTGTAGCACATGTCAGACTTTTCTTTTATTAAAAAAAATTTTTTAATGTTTATTTTTGAGGGAGAGAGAGAGAGAGAGACAGCGTGAGTGGGGGTGGGGGCCAGAGAGAGAGGGAGACACAGAATCGGAAGCAGGCTCCAGACCCTGAGCTGTCAGCACAGAGCCCGACGCGCGGCTCGAACTCGCGAACCGCGAGATCATGACCTGAGCTGAAGTAGGACTGTCAACTGACAGAGCCACCCAGGCTCCCCATTAATTTCCTTCCTTTAAAAGGCTGGCTGACGTTCCATTGTAGGGACATACCACATCTTGTTTATCTATCCATTCATCCGTCCGTGGACACTTGGGCTGTTCCACCTTTTGGCCACAGTGACTGTGGCCAATACAGTGACTGTATTAGTCACTGTGGACATGAGTGTACAAATCTCTCTTTGTATCTCTGCTTTCAATTCTTTTGGGTATATACCCAGAATTGCTGGAGCACCCAAAATAATGCTTTAAATGAAAACTTTCCGTTCCCTAAAAATAACACATACTCGTAGAGATTTGTGGAAAATCCAGATGAACATAAGAAAATAGTACTTTGAAAAAAAAAATTCAACATAACTTCAAAAGCAGAAATAGTTTAAACAACTCTTTTTTTTTTTTCTGCTTCTAAATTAGTGCATGCACATTGTAGAAAGTCTGGAAAATATTGGAAACTAAGGAAAAAGGGGAAAAACCATTTGTGAGAATTCTACCGTCTAAACAACCAGCCTTAGCATTTAATATATTTTTCTTGTATCTCTGTCTCTCTGTTTCCCTCCATGTTTTCTCCCCTCTCATATTTTTCCTTGTTAAATTTTTTTTCTAAATGTTTATTTATTTTGGGGCGCCTGGGTGGCTCAGTCGGTTGAGCATCCAACTTTGGATCAGGTCATGATCTCACAGTTCGTGAGTTCGATCCCCATGTCGGGCTCTGTGCTGACAGCTCAGAGCCTGGAGCCTGCTTCAGATTCTGTGTCCCCCACCCCCTCTCTCTCTGCCCCACCCCTGCTTGTGCTCTGTCTCTCTCTTTCAAAAAAAATGAATAAACATAAAAAAATTTTTTTAATGTTTATTTGTTTTTGAGAGAGACAGAGACAAAGAGACAGAGATAGAATCAGAAGCAGGCTCCAGGCTCTGAGCTGTCAGCACAGAGCCCGACGTTCGTCTCGAATTCATGAACCCCAAGATCGTGACCTGAGCCGAAGTCAGATGCTTAACCAACTGAGCCACCCAGGCACCCCTTCTTTTTTTTAAATACAAATTGGGATGTTTTATATACAATTTTATTTCCTTATCTTTGCCACATGATGCTATATAGGCCTTTCCTTAAGTCTAAAACTATTGTTTAAAAAAGAATATTTTCTGTTAGGATTGTTACAGTAACTGTCGGAACAAGGATGATGTTAATTTCCTGTTTTATGTTTGTGCGTGGTTGTGTAATTTTATAGTTTTTAAATAAGTCAAACCAAAAAGCCTCCTGGGCTCCCACGCCCTCCCCTGCTCAGCCGGGGGGACCTTCATCTCCCTCTGCTTCTGCGACAGGGTGGAGGAACCATGGGTAGGCAAAGCCGGGGTCCTCGCCCTGCTGGAAGTTTGCACCCAGGCCTCAGGCAACATCACGGAAATCAGGTGAGTCGCGGGAGGAGGCCGCCCTGAATGCTTCATCTTTTCAAGACTGTTGGGACCGTCCCTACCCTAGACATCGATCTCTTGGCCTGTGGGCTAACAGCTCTGTCACTAGCAAATTCTCTGGATCCCCAAGATGGCAGGGGCTACACACACGTGTCGTGACTTATGCAGTAATGAGGCCACCGTGCCAGAAAGAGGAAGGCAGCCGCGGATGCAAAGAGCCGTTGGATCGCGGGGGTGCACAGCCCGGAGGCTGTGCCGCTTGCCTGGTAGCGGCCCCTGGATGACAGTAACGCGCAGTGTGGCTCTATGACCGGAGGCCACAGAGATGACACAGGGCAGCTAAGAGCAGAGGCTGTGGGGTCCCGCTGCCCCGAGTCTGGTCCCTACCGGGTCTGGGAGCTTAGAGTCAGTCGATTGGCAGCCTCAGTCCGGAGCTCAGCCTCCATGGGAGACAGCTGCAGCCCTCACGCTGGCTACCCCTTCCCTCCTCAGCATTGCCGAGGCCCAGCAGCAACTCTGTCTCCAGCTGGAGTTTCCCCGCCAGGAGAACCCAGAGGCCGTGGCCCTCAGGTGGGACCTAGTACCTGGACCCCCAGACCAGTAGCCGGCGGTGGGGTAGGGGTGGGGGCACCTGCTGCTTCTGATCAATATTTCTCATGCGTCGCTCAGAGTCCTTTGATGTCAAGTATCTAGGTAGCCAGTGAAAGCCGGCCCAACCTGCCTCTCCATGCTCTCCATCCCCACCCCAGATCTTAGTCTCAGCTCCAGTCACCCCCACCATCTTTCACTTCCTCCAACACCACCTCGCTCCCTTTGACCTCAGGGCCTTTGCACAGGCTCTTCCTGGACCAGAATGTTCTCTCTCCCCCTACCCTCCTCCTTCTGATTCACCTGGCTACCCGCCCCCCACCCCATTCTCCAGGTCTCAGCTTAAACACCACTGCTTCAGGAAGGCCCCTCTGAACCCCCAGAAAGAATCAGGTTCTCCCGTGATCCACTCCTACAGATGCTTGGATTCACAGCACCCCGAATCCATGCAGCACATTTTGGAAACTAAAACATCACCCCTTTTAGGTGAATGCACAGCCTTGCATGTGTACATTCTGGGAAATAGATCATAGCTGGAACTCGGCCCCAGCTCACCTTCTTGGCTGGGTCCCCTTGTGTGGTGAACAACCTGCACAGCCATACCAGCTGCCCCATCTGGACCTCTCCTTCATAGCACTTCCCATAAATGAATAGAAAGTTGTGGGACTTTATTTCATTAGCATTTATTTATCCCTAAAAGGTAAGCTCCATGTAGGCAGGGACTGAGTCCCCAACAGTAACCCATGTTCAGAAACTGCTGCCTCCCTATCTACCTCCAGGTTGGCTCATTGTGACCTTGGGACCCACCACAATCTTCTTGTCTGGCAGCTGATGGAGACATGTGCCAGGCTGCGGCAGCTCAGGTCAGAACCCTGAAACACCTCCTAGGGTCCCGAGGTCTCTGGTCACCCCCGTACCCAGTCCCCCCCCCCCCCCAGGCCACATGGGAGAGGCTGGCCAGTCTGTGATGGGGAGGAGCAGAGCCTGGGGCAGCACTGCTTTCCGTGGCCTTCTTGCTTCCCCAAGCAGGAGAGAATCATACTTGGCCCGTTGAGGAGAGCTCCAGGGTGGCGGAGGTGCCCCCACTGGGAACTCTTGGGTGGCTCTTTTCCCCCTCTTGGCCTCCCCATCTCTATGTGATGGATGTTCCCTGAGGAGCATCCCACCTGAAATCCTCCCGAATATGCTTGCGCCTTTTCAGCTTGTCCCAGGTGAACCTCTGTGACACCAGCTCCCTGCTGCTGCAGAGCCTCCTGCCGTCCCTCTCTGAGCTGAAGACATTCCGGTATGCAGACAAGATGTTCACGCGCCCCCTTGCACCCCCTTGTTCTGCCCCCGCACTTCCCGCCCTCCCCAGCCCTGGGCTCAGAGGAACTAACTCTGCGCCCCCACCCTGGGGGCTGGGACCACTCCGTGGCCCTGGAAAGTCAAGGTGTGTGGTCATCCACATGGCCGTATGGCAGAGAACGATTTCCTTTCCAACGCTTTCTCTTTTTCTTTTTCTTTACTATTTGAAATAATCGCAAACTAATAAAAGACCGAGAAGCGGTTCCATATACCATTTTCCCAAATTCACCCCTTGTCAGTATTTTTTCACCTTTGCTCTTTTTCCCTTCCTCCCTCCTTCCTCATCCCTCCTTCCTCATCCCTCCTTCCTCATCCCTCCTTCCTCATCCCTCCTCTCTGCTCTTCTCCTCTCTCCCTCTCTCTTTTTTCTGAGCCATTTGGAAGCAGTTGCATAAACCTGCCCCTTCCCCCCTTACTATTTCAGGGAATCTCCTAAGAACAAGAACATGCTCTCCCATGACCCAGTGAAAGTGTAAAATGCAGGAAATGTAACATTGGCACATGCTTGTTATCAGAACTAGCGTTTTTGTGCCCGTTTTGCCAAATGTCCCCATAATGTTGTTTGTTGCATTTTTTTCCTAGTCCTGGATTTCACCAAGGATCACGCACTGCACTTAGTTGTTATTTGCCAACACTAGTTGACAATCTGGAAGGGTCCTTAGGCCTTCTTTGTCGCGCATGATATTGTCATGACATTCACGTGCCAGTGATTTTGTAAAACGTCCTTCCGTTTGGCTTTGATGTTTCCTCATGTTCAGATTTATGTTCTGCGCGTGGAACAGAAATATCACAGAGGTGATGTTGTGTTCTTCCCTGGAGGCACATGTTGTCTCTTTGTCCCCTGACTGGTGACGGGGAACTGGGATCACCTGATTAAGCTGGTGGCTGCCAGGTTTCTTCCCTTGCAAGGCGACTGTTTTCCCCTTTCTAGTTAACCTGTATCTTGTAGGGCGATACTTTAAGACTGTGTAAACATCCTGTCCTTCCTCACATTTCCATCTGAAATCTACAGATTTCAACCTCCATTGATAATTCTTGCCTGGGTCAAGTGTCAGTATGATGGTTGCGAAATGGAGCTTTTCTAACTTTTCGTTCTCTTTGAATCCAACTGAACGCATCAAGGAGAAGGTGTCCGTTTGGTGCCAGGGCATCTTTAACACCCCTCCAGTACTTGCTACTCGCTTTTGCTGTTGAACTAAAGAGGCAGAGCTCATGGTCAAAGATAGTAGCTAGCTAGACTTCGTGGCTTACATTGTGAAGTTGCTACCTGAATATGGTTTAGGGAAATGCTCAACTAGTCCATGCTCCTGCCTCCAAGCTATACCTCAGCTTAATGATTCCGTGGCAGGGAGGTTTATGAAGGGAAGGAGGGCCCCTTCCCCCCCGCCGCACCCCTCCTCCTTGCTCTCTGCTACCGGCATTCGGGGTTCTCAAGATCCACAGCCCCTACCTGACCTGCTGCCCTTTGACCCCCACAGGCTGACCTGCAGCTGTGTGAGGTCCGAGGGCCTGGTCCACCTGACATCGGGTCTGAGCCACTGCCTCCACCTGGAGGAGCTGGAGTGAGTCGCGGAGCTGGGAGTGGGAGGTGGGGGGAAGGGGTGACCCAGCTGAGGGTGGTGAGGACAGTTGAGGCGCTGATAAGGTGGGTGGGGAACTCCACCTATCACTTTGCTCCCCGATGAAGCCCAGCGACCCTGGGTGTGGCCTGGGGGAGCTGAGCACTGTCTCCTTGGTCCCAACTTACCACTCACTCAGGGTGACCCTGGACAAATAAACAACTGTGCCTCTCTGGGCTTGGACTGTCTCATGTAAAATGTAAAACGGGGGTCATCCTCTTTCTCTGCCTGGGGTGGCTGTGGGTACCAGGGTACAGTGAAGGCTCCGGGGCGGAAGGGATCACTGCACGTGTGTGTGTGTGTGTGTGTGTGTGTGCGTGCGTGTGTGTGTGTGTGTCCCTTGTCCCCGGCTTCCCCTTTTGCAGCCCTCATCCAAGGCATCCTTTCTCAGCTGGGTCAGCTGTGATGGCCGTGTCTGGCCCTTAGAGCCAGCAGTGCCCTGGCGGGGCCTGGACAAAGACGGTGGTCTAGGATCTGCGGACCCAGAGCTGCCCTCCAGGGGGGCACTGAGAGACGGAGGGGGCTGATGAGACAGCTCCAGGAGCCAGGGGGCTCGTCTAACTCTCACCTCGTACTCGCTCCCTTCCAGCTTGTCCAACAATCAATTTGGCGAGGAGGGCACCAGAGTGCTGATGGGGGTCCTCGAGGGCAAGTGCTGGCTGAAGAGGCTGGAGTAAGTGGTGGTGAATGGTTAAGGGGGGAAGGTGGGGAGGAGTCGGGAGCATGGCCAGGAACCTCTCCAGCTCCTGCGAACACAAACTGTGAAATCCCTGGATGGATGCAGGTGAGCTGAATGCCCTCCCTTTTACCTCCTCGCCTGGCTCTGAGTGCCATCAAAGTGCTTGGTCGCTGGAAAAAGATACTCGCTCAAACTGACCCACACCACAAAGGGGAGGGATCCTCGCTGCCCAGACACCTCTTCTGGTTTCAGATCTGTCATTTCCCAGGGTCTCCTCCCTGACAGGCAGCTCTCCTTGAGCTCTCCAGCTGATGTCTTCCACCTCTCCATCCGTGGCCAAGTGATTAGGGGCACGGACCCTGGTTAGGAGCCACCCCACCTGGGTTCAAGTCTCGGTAGGGTGACCCGCCTGTCCCGGTTTGCCCAGAGCTGAAAGTCCCGCATCCTGGAGACCCCCTCAAATCCAGACACCAGAGAAACCCTTGCTGTGGAGATCAAAGACCCAAAAACCAGCCAGGCTGAAATAAAAAAACGCTATAACTGAGATGCAAAACTGACTGGATACAGTCACAATGAGGATTGAGGAAGCAGAGGAGAGAGTAGGTGATACAGGAGATAAAATTATGGGGGACAATGAAGCTGAAAAAAAGAGAGAGAGGAAATTCTTAGATCACAAAGAGACACTTAGAGACCTTAGTGACTCCATAAAATGAAACAGTATCTGGATCATAGGAATCCCAGAAGAAGAAGAGTGGGGAGAAAGGGGCAGAAGTTTTATCTGAACAAATTATAGCTGAGAACTTCCCTGATCTGGGGACGGAAACAGGCATTCAAGTCTGGGAGGCACAGAGAATGCCCCTTAAAATCAACAAAAACAGCTCAACACCACGACGTAGCATAGGGAAATTTGCAAAGTACAAAGATAAATCTAGGCAAACCAGGACACCTCCTGCTTCCACCTCTGACTGTGTGAGCTCGGGCAAATTACTTAACTTCTCTGTGCTTTTCTCTCCATCTTGAGTTTGGAGATAACAGCTGTACCTACTTCCGTGGGTTGTTATAACGATTAAATGAGATAATACGTATTAAGTCCTTAGAGCCTGGCACAGAGTTCACACTCTACAAGTATTGACTAATATTATTATTATTATTATTATTATTATTATTATTATTATTATTCCTCTCTCCTGCCCAGACAGGGGGCCTTAAGGAGTGTGATCCCATGGGTAACAGGTAGTTGGGGTCCAGGAATGGGAGTCCTGTAGCCTTGGCTTCTGTTCCCAGGGCTTCTACTTTCTGTGTGTGGCCTTGAACAAGTTTTCTAATGCTCTGAGCCTCAGTGTGCCTCATCTGTAAAATGGGGGTGATAAGAGTTCCACCTCTCAGGACGGCCCTGAGCTCAGTGCTTGGCCTATAGTATGTGCTCAGTAATAGTATGCTAGTACACAGTGGTTGCTATGATTCCTGGTCAACAGTCTGGGTCCAGTGTGATTTGGAACATAGAACTGTCGCCTGGATGGCCTTAATTCACGCAGAGAAACGGCCTTTGGATTTCCCAGGCAGGTTCATTTTGTACAACGTGTTTACTCGCTGTGGATGTAAGTGGCTATCTTGGGGGTCCCTGGGCATTGCTTAGCACCAAGGCCTCAAGCCCCCAGACCGGACAGGGCCTCAGTCTGCCCCTGGGACCCAACCCCAGCCATACCAAGCCCTCCTCTGGCCTCTTCTCTTCCAGCCTCAGCCATCTCCCACTGGGAGGCTCCATCCTGCCCATGCTCACTCAAAGACTGAGACACATGACCCTCCTGCAGAGCCTCCGGTGAGTGACCAAGTGAGCCCGAGGGAATGAGTGGGAGGGCATGCTCCCCAGTTCCACTGGGACCACCCACCCAGGGAAGCACCAGGGGGACTTCCTGAGGACCCTCTGTGGCTCCTCTGCTGGGGACATCGCTGCCCTCCCAGGTCGGTGCCCGCTCCTCTTGCCTTTGGATGCCACCAGCTTCCTCCTGGCTATGGAAGTGACCTGAAGGGGTCGGGCCCAAGTTCTGGAACGACCCTTAATGTGCACAGATTCACCCAGTGTGACAAGCCCCCAAGTAATACCAAGTCTGGGGGCCACAGACCACACACGTTGAGTAATGAGGGTCTAGACTCAGATCTGGTGACTTTGACATTCTCGCCTTGGGCCCCTGGCCACCTTGATTAACAGATATAACACTTCCTTTTCATGTGATTTTTTTCAAAATATGAAATGTGGTGGCTAAGAACAAACCCCAGCAATAGCACAAAACACTGCTTTGTTTTCACCCAAGTCCCCACCCCCGACGCTAGCGGTATGGAGTGGGTGGTAAATGCACGGTCAGAGAGTTCTGGAAGCATATCAGATGAGACTAGGTCATTCCATCCAAAATTAATTTCTAGAAAGGCACTTCACTGAAGTTGATTTTGTGAAATGAAAGAAAACAAAACAATCTTCAAAGACTCAACATGGGGCCAAGACAGTTTGCCTCAGCTGTTTTGTTTCGTTTTGTTTCTCCCCCCTCATGGAGGCAGGGCAAGGTCAGGGTGCAGAAAAGACAATAAACTGGCTTTATAGAAAAGCCCAGCATTTGCATAGATTAGAGCACCTATGCCCTAGAGAGATGATTTGCCTGAATTGCAGAGCCCACGTGAACTTGGCATTCAGCCGGCTGGAGATCCCTGGTACAGAGGCTGAGGCAAAGCTTGACCCAACCAGAGAATGTGGCCACTGCTTCCAGGAGTGGGGGGCTCCAGGCTTTCATTTCCACTTTGCCTGGGAGTCACTAGGAGACTTTGGCCAGTCATGGCTCCTCCCTGGTCCTCTGTGTTCTCATCCGGACTTTGGGTACAGTCATGCCCACCTCGCCTGTCCCCCTCCCCAACCCCTGAGGTTTAGTGACGGGCACATGGGTTCCTGGTTATGTAAAAGCTTTGTGTTTGTTTGGGTCTTTTTTTAATGTTTTATTTATTTCTGAGAGAGACAGAGCATGAGTGGGGGAGGGGCAGAGAGAGAGGGAGACAGAATCCAAAGCAGGCTCCAGGCTCTGAGCTGTCAGTGCAGAGCCTGATGTGGGGCTCGAACTCACGAACCGTGAAATCATGACCTGAGCTGAAGTCAGCTGTTTAACCGACTGAGCCATCCCGGCGCCCCTGGATGTGTAAAAGCTTTGTAAACTGTAGAGTTCTTAGCGCAGCACCTGCAAAGGCCTCTGCTCCCCACTAAGGCCTCTGCGTCTCCAGTCTGAGCAGGAACGGTGTTTGTGACGTCGGTGCCACCCGCTTTCCGAGGCTCTCAGAGCTGCCACCAGCTTGGAGGAGCTGGAATGAGTTGCCTGTCCCTCCCCCAACACAAGACAACTTTGGCAGGGTCAGATGATAAAAGCAAGGGGCTCCCTGAGAGCACGCTTCCCTGCTTAGTCCCGTGACCTTCACCCACTTCCCCACTGCATGACCCCAGGCCAAGACCCCCAGGAGACCCCGAGATAGGATGCGAGTGTGGATTGCAGCCAGAGGGATTCAGGTCAGACATCAGGGAGAACATTCTAAACAGAAGACAGGAGTTTGAAGTCCTCACCCAACACAGAGTGAGGGGACTCTCTCCGTGTGAGCTGAGGCCTCTCTCCAGACTTCAGCCTCCTCTTCTGTTCTGGGAGGGGCGGGGGCACGGACAAAATGACATGGGTGGCAGGCTGCTGGTTCCAGATCATCTCCTGTTCTCTCTCCAAGCTTGAGCCACAACCAGATTGGAGACACCGGTGCCCAGCTCTTAGCTGCCGTCCTACCGTGGCTGCCGGAGCTCAGGAAGATAGAGTGAGTGGCTGGTCCTGCTGACAGGGCCCCTCAGCGGCCACACCACGGCCGGGGTGGACACTGGCCCCCACCTCGGGCTGACATTCCTCCCCCAGACCTCAGTGTGCAAGTGGTGGGGCTGGGTGGCCTCCTGGCCCTGCCAGCTTTGGGACCTTTAGTTGGCCCAGGCCCCGTTCCTCTCTGGTCCTTTCTGCCCCCATCAGGCTGGGAAGGTGTGTGGCAGGGATGCTGGCTCTTGGGGCCCTAAGCAGGTGGGGGGACATGGGGTGTCCAAGAGCCTAACGCCTGCCCCGCCCTCAGCCTCTCAGGAAATGGCATTGGCCCAGCTGGGGGAGTGCAGTTGGCAGAATCTCTCGGCCTTTGCAGGCATTTGGAGGAGCTGATGTGAGTATGAGTGCCAGTGGCTGCCCTCCGCCCTCTGCCCTCTGCGTCCCCACCGCCCTCCTGGCCTTTGTGTCCCCCACGTGGGCACAGGGCAGTGCAGGGGTCCGGAGCAGACCAGCCCCCTGCTCAGATTCATCCGTCTCCTCTTGTAGGCTTGGCTGCAATGCCCTGGGGGATGCCACAGCCCTGGGGCTGGCCCAGGGACTGCCTCGACACCTGAGAATCCTGCAGTGAGTGTCCCTCTGCCTGGGGCTGGTGCAGGGCTAGCAGGGAGGGGTTCCCTGGGAGCAGTGGGGGACCAAGGCCCCCACTGGCCCAGCTGCCCTGCCTTAGGTCAGACTGTGGTACATGTACTGGGGCTGCTTGTCCCCACCCTGCCCGCTCCTCGCCTGGCTCTGGAGTCCGGGGCAGGGCTGTCAGGAGACCTAGCCTAGTCCCGGGTCGCCACCAGCCCCTTCCTGGCCCTTGGCCTAGCCACTACCCCTTCTGAGTCTCGGTTTCCTCATCTGCAAAAGAAGTGTAATAGTCTCAGCTCTGAGCCAGTCTGTGAGGGTGAGTGAGGGCACGTCGGCAAAGGGTGACTCAGGAGAAAAACCCCAGTTCGTGCCCACGGTCTCGTTTGAGCCTCACAGCAGCCTCGCGGCCGCGGTTTCTAGTTGTTCCATTTTCCGGGCAAGGGAACTAAAGCCAAGAGAGGCATGGAGAGCTTACCTTACTTACACAAGAAAGAGCCAGGCCTTGAACTTGGGATCTCAGACCCCAAAGCCAGGACCCTTAATACCCACCCAGGTCCTGTGTGGATGGGGAGGCGGTCGGGGCGTGGCAGGCACCCAGAGACCATGTAAGGTCTGATGGTGCGGCCTGAAACAATGCTGAGTGTGGGGGATCTGGGAAGGTTCCCAATTCCCACACTGGTCCCCCACGCTCTACTCACCTCCTCCCCTTTCTCCAGCCTGCCATCTAGCCGTCTGGGCCCAGAGGGGGCGCTGAGCCTGAGCCAGGCCTTGGATGGATGCCCATATGTGGAAGAGGTCAGGTGAGTAGGGACCATGGAGCCTGGGCAGAGGGACAGGCCAGGGAGATCTGGGGACTCCTCTCACAGGTGTCTCCCTGCCCTACAGCTTGGCAGAGAACAGTCTGGCCAGAGGGATCCCACAATTCTGTCAGGGGCTCCCACTGCTCAGGCGGATAGAGTAAGTAGCCTCTCCTGACTACCTGGGGGGGGGGGGGGGGCTGGGATGGCGTGGGGGGAGCCCTTCTCTGGCACCTGGGAAGGCCTTTGAAGTGACAGGGGCCTCAGGTGTAGGGGAGTCTGGAGCAAAAAGGGGCACCTTCCTAAGACTCCCACCCTGCCCCGCACCCTGGCCACTCCTCTCCCTCCCGTTCTGATTGCAAGGTGGGCAGAGGCGGGCTGGCTGGAGGTGCCCCCGACTCAGACACCCTCCATCCCATCCCCTTCTCTGTCCCCAGCCTGGTTTCATGTGATATTGACGACCACACTGCCAAGCCCCTCGCTGCCAGCCTGCTTCTCTGCCCGGCCCTGGAAGAAATTCTGTGAGTACTTACAAGAAGCCTAAGCTGGGAAAAGCAGGCATCGGGGGCTTGGCCTGCCTGCCAGTCACTGTACAGCCTAGAGCTGGCCCCTCCCTCCCTGGCCGGTCCCCGTCTATAAACGGGCAAGGCCATTCTTGCTTAAACCTCTTCTGGAGGAAGTTTCAACATGTGGGCTGTGAGTGATGTTGGGCAAATTCATTCAGCCTCTCTTGCCCATTTCCCAACCTCTGGAGTGGTGGGGGTGGGGCTGGGTGGGGCAGGGAGGGAGGCCAGCTCCTCTCTAAAGGCTCTTTGCCCCTGACCTTCCCTTTGGGAGGTGGCTGGATCGAACACCTCACCCGGTTTACAGGGCCTTCATTTACAAACCACCGGTTCGTAGTGAAGAATGGCCCAAACCAGCATGCCCCTGACCTGCCCGCTGGCCATGCGCACCTTGCTCTTGGCAATCAGAGGCGCTCCGACCTTGGGGAGCACTACACTGCCAGGACTAGCCTGGGACCCTGAGCACACAATGGGAGAAAATGCTGTCTCCTGAAATACAGGACACAAGTGATTCTAAGACGATTTTAGGTTTGCATCGTAAAGGTTTTAATCCTTCTCATTACATGACACCAAAGACAAAGTGTCAGATCAGTGCTAAGGCATTCTCCCTTATTTATTTATTTTTTTGCTTAATGAGTCAAGGAATATTGTATATGACCATGGAGTAGATACTTACTTCATACCAAAGATGAATCAGAGATTAGCCAGTTAGCCTCATTGTCATGGTCTTGAAATATTACTGTGCCGGAGAGTAAATTTCCCAGTGTTGGAATTTTCTCTGCTTCAGTTTCTCTTCATGATTCTCCCTTTTTAACCAGCAGGGGGCAGGCCACCGGCTCATCACCCTCAAAAAGAACCTAGGTTCCAGCTGGAAGTTAATACTGTTGTCTGCACTGTGTTTATCCTTATAACTACCTTCCTTTTATTTTATTTATGTATTTATTTTTTTAATGTTTATTTTTTATAGAGAAAGAGAGAGAATGAGCAGGGAGGGGCAGAGAGAGAGGGAGTCACAGAGTCTGAACAGGCTTCAGGCTCTGAGCTGCCAGCACAGAGACCGATGTGGGGCTCGAACTCATGAACTGTGAGATCGTGACCTGAGCCGAAGTTGGACACTTCACCGACTGAGCCACCCAGACGCCCCATAACTACCTCCTATTTAGGGTTGTGAACACGGGTTTTCCATTGATGGTGGTGATAACCATTCCCTAAGATTAATTTCTTGAAGTGAAAAAAGCAGGATGGGGGTGAGGACTGCTTTAAGAAAAATAGAATACAGGAGGTGCATGGATAGAGCAAAAATTATGATAGAGGCACCTGCGTGGTGGAGGTTTGGACCCTGGCGTTATTGCTGCAGACCGTGTGCTCTGAGTTGTCTGCACAGCCAGCTCCTGAGCTGTCTGGGGTCTTGAGGCATGACCAGTTGGAAAACGGGGTTCAGGAGTGGAAGCGACTACCTGTGCTCCGAAGTCTTTGGGGAGGCCACACAAGCACTCCATCTTGGCCTTTCTGGCACCTGCGTGACAGCCCCCCCATCGTGGGCCGCCAGGCCTCCCCACCTGCCGCCTTGTCTCTACCCCTCGGCCTCCCTGTTCTCCTGCCACTGACCTTAGGTCCCCTACCCTGCAGGTTGTCCTGGAATGTGCTCGGGGACGAGGCGGCTGCCGAGCTGGCCCGGGTCCTGCCGCAGATGGGCCGGCTGAAGAGAATGGAGTATGAGGGGCACCTCCTGGGAAACCAGAAGTAGGGGAGGGCGCGAAGGGGAACCTGCATCCTGGGGAAAGCTGAGAGGCCACTGGGTCAGGCCCCTGCCTGCAAGGAAGCCCTCACTGAGTTGCACACCCTGCTCCAAGCCCGTGCCGACTTTCACTCTCCCTGGGTCCCCGCCTTTGGCTTTCCCGCTGCACTGTTGTCTGTTGGGTTCCGTTGGGCCTGGGGTGGGGGAGATATAGGGAAGCCCATCCCCCACACTCATGCCAGTTTCTCTCTTTCCCTTCTCTCTGCTATCTGTTGGGAAGCCTGGAGAAGAATCGGATCACAGCTTGTGGAGCCTGGCTCTTGGCTGAAGGGTTGGCGCAAGGGTCTGGCATCCAAGTCATTCGGTAACAAGGGCTCACAGGGGCAGGGATGGTGGGTGGGAGGCCACATCAACCTCTACAATGTAAGGGGACTGACTCCCTGTGGGAGGGGGCAAGACCCGGGCTGGGGATTATCAGAGGGGACTTGCATCACTCCACCAGGAATTAGACAGCAAGCAGACCTCGATCAAATCCCAGCTCTGCCATTTGCCAGTTATGCAACTTTGTGTCAGTAATTCAACCTCTCTTCATCTCAGTTTTCCCCATCTGTAAAATGGGGTCAACGATAGTATCTACCTCAGAAAGTTTCTAGGAAGACTAAACAATTATATGAAGCACTGAGCACAATGCCTAGCACGTAGTAAGCACTTAAAATTATATAATCAGAGCCACCACATATAGTTTTAGAGGCTGTGCACTGCATAAGGGCATTGCCACTAAGAGACATCATTTATACAGTTGACATTTTGAATTTCTAGTAAATGGTAGTGAAGTGTCTTGTGCTATGGAAATCGATATCTTATGACAGTTTCAAATGATGGAAGTAGAGTGTCTTGAAGAAGATAGTTTTTCCCTCTTCGCCCAATGTGTCATAAGAGCATGGCCCCGGCTGGGATCGCTAGCGCCCAGAGATGGAGACCGAGTGGGAGAAGTCGGGAGGTGGGTGTGGAGGACACCCTCTCCCGAGGGTGGCCGTGCTCGTCTAATACCTGCCTCTGCCAGGTAGCCCTGGGCATGGCTCTCCCCCTCGTGGGCTTGGGTCTCCCCATCTGTAGATCAAACGGGGGATGGAGACAAGAGAATGAGTGAGCCACTCCTAGACCTGAGTGCCTGCCTCTGTGCCCTGCAGCCTCTGGAACAACCCCATTCCCCCCGACACGGTGCGGCGTCTGCAGAGGCAGGAGCCCAGGCTGGACTTCGCTTTCTTTGACAAGCAGCCGAAAGCCCCTTGGGGTACTTGATGGCCCCCTCAAGGTCCTTCGAATACAGCCAAGTGAAGCCAGCTTCCACCCACCAGGACTGAGGGCTCAGGAAAAGAGCCGCAGCTGGGTCCCCCTGTATGCTGCCCTAGGAGGGCGGGGCCTATTTGTCTTGCTACAGTCTTCAAGAAGGGCCCAAAGCCTGGTGTGGCCAATAGACTACCCTGCATCACATGTGATATTCATGAGCAGTCGGGGACATGTCGCACAATGAGAGTGTCGTGATGTGATGGGTGACACAGGTCGCCCGTGGCAGAATTCTATGCAGCGTTACATAGAGCTTGCGGTGTGGCCTCGGGGTCAGTGTCATGGGTCCTAGCACCACACGTGGCAGGACATATGATTTGTGGCTCATAGATGGCATGTGCTAGCTGCTCATATTGTAGGATATGTGCTGGCAGGATACCCTCAGGCTGGTACAAAATCTAATTTATTACTTTTTAAAGGCAAGTATGTATTTATATATTGCATTTCCAGAGCATCTAAGCTAGGGAATGTCCTCCACCCAGAACTGGGGATGGGGAGAGGTGTCCAAGCACTGATCAGCCCAGTGGCCTGAGAACCAAGCCAAGGACTCAGCCCTGAGGCTTTTGGATGAGTCCCCTCCTGCCTCAAGCCTCAGTTTTCCCATTTGTGAATGGGATGACTCCCTCCTCTTAAACACTGGCTTCCAAGGACTTTGGGCCCAGGGCTAGGTACAGTCTGTGGGAATGGACAGGCCTACTCTGACCTATGTAAGGGAAGAAGCCAGGTCTAAGGGTGTGGGGATAGGCACTACCAAGATAATCAGGCAAGGCCACTGGGTCCAGTCACTACCTCAGCAGGATCCGGGTGAGTTCCCAGGGGCTGCACGTGCTACGTAATATTCTTGTTGCTTCCAAGGACGGCCCTGCTACACTGTAAGCCAAATTTGACCAATAAATGTGGATCGTGTTAACAGCCTCTACCCTGAGTCTGATGTATCCTGGTAACTCACCAAGGTCAGAAGTGGTTCACCCCCTGCCCCAGGGACTGGAGAGCAGGACAGATGACAGAGAGATGAACTGAGAGGAGCACTGGCCTGGGAGTCAGGAGACATGGGCTCAACTCCAGACTCTGTCTCCGTATGGTCACGGGCTCATGGGCAAGTTGCCTTCTCTCTCCTGACTCAGCTGTACTATGCGGGTATTATAGAAGCTCGAAGTGTTAGAAACATTCTTTGTTGGACCTGCATTATATTTAAACTCTTTTCGGAATCAATTGTCTGTATTTAAAATTGGGAACTTTTACATGAAAATCTAGATTTTCAACTTTTGTTAGGTGTTGGTCCCACATTCTCACTCAAGAGTAATCCGGGGAGTCATATGACCATGCCCTTTGGATATGACACACACCTCCCAGTTTGCCACAGTCCCCACCACTCTCTGATGTATCACCCCTCCCTTTTGCTGCTTGCCTGGCCGTCCTTGTGAGAGCCTAGAATCTCCTGGCCTAGAGGGGTCCACTGGTGGGTGGAACATTAAAAACATGGCTTTGGAAGTCAGATGGGCATGGAATGGACTGTGACTTGACTCCTTGCTGCTGGTCTTTGAAGACAAGAACTATTTCTGGACAAGGGTTAGTAACCACCCCCGCCCCCCAACACCCAGGACCTTTGGAGGCATCCAGGAAGCATGGTATATATACAAAATCCCTAATAGGCAGTGGGTAATGGTTTATCGCCATTTCCCTTCTCCTTTTAGGATTGAATATATACGAGGTGAAGAGATGCTTGAAATGACAGGAGAACGGCACCCACTCTCCGTCACCTGCCTGTGGGCTGAACAAATTGATCACAGGGCACCTTCCCCCAGAGCTGCACCCCATTGTGAAAAAGCAGCCAGACAGGGTGCAGTTACAGCTTAGCACCACTAGAGGGCAGGTTGGCCCACTGGTGATTCCTGAGATTACTTCCTATTGGACCCAGAATGAAGTTAAGAGGTGATGCTAGGGGCCTGTCCCACCTGGCCTAGGATCCTGGGATACTCTGCCTACTAGTGGTTCACCTGGGTGGCTCAGCCCTGACCTTTGCCGCTCTCCATGTTGTCTCCGGTCCCCCGCCAAGCACGAGGAGAAAGTCCTCCGGCCAAGTGCCAAGCACCCACACCCCACACGAGGACACTCTTATCGGGCTAGGGTCAGGGCACACCTGGCACCGAATGGGGCCATGATCCTGGTCATGGGGGAGGGGATGGGCAGGCAGAGGTTCTAACAAGTTTCCCCAGAAAACTGGAACCCCAAATGCTATCTCTCCTCCCTGGGAAATGATGCCAAGTTGACTCTGGATCCTTCATACCAAGCGGGGGAGGGGTGCTTGTACTGTCCTCTCTCTGTGCCCAAAACTGGAGCATGAGTCCCTCAAAGCCTGAAGGTGACTTTCCCAGGAAGTCATGGCTGAGGAAGGAACAGGGCACCAACCAGAAGCTCCAGGCCAGATGAAATGCACACCAGGAGAGCCCGGAGCTCAGGGATGCTCTTCATTTGCTGCTTATTCGTTTTACATTTTCCTTCTTCTCTCCCTTTCAGCTCCGGCCAAGTTCTAAACCCCAAGAAACTTTCAGCAGCTGCCCTGAGATAAACCGTATGTTGGGCACTGCAGAGCTGGCTGGGCCCGCTACGGGCGGTGTGCAGGCACCTCGTTCCTTTTATTAATCTTCCTCTGCAGCCACCTGCTTGCTGGAGGCCTGGACTGTTTTCTACCCAACACCGATGAGGTCCAGTCTCCCTGCCCCCTTCCTCTGAAAAGTAAGCTGTTTAAATACACGCATGAAACAAATACAATTCAAAGAAAAGTGAGGCTGTGGCCAAGTGAGCAGGGTAATGAACATGGAGCTCGCTCCCGATTTCTGTACGTGAATTTTCTCCCCAAGAATGTGAGCCGGCTGGTAAGTACTCTCGTCTGTCCGCAAGGCTGGGAGAAGCTCATTTTGCTACTTTGTCACTTGGCCTCTGTCCTATGGTTTTACAGATTGAACATCCACCTCTCTGATGGGCGTCACAGAATCTCCCTTCCTATCCCTACAGGCCTCAAATCCTCCCCAGTTGCCCCTTCCATCCTGGCCCCAAACACACACATCTGAAATCCACTGTCCAGGCCACTACTTCTTGAACTATAAAATCACAGTTACAGAAACTGTAATGTGCATCGAATCATCTGGGGATCTTGTTAACAAGCAGATTCTGGTTCAGCAGGTGTTGGGCAGGGCCTAGGATGCTGCATTTCTAAGAGCCCCCACGTGATGTCTATACTGCTGGACCACACTCAGCTCTGCAAGGCTATCAGCCAGTGAGTGGGTCTCAACCCTGTCTGTGCATTAGAATCACTTGGGGAACTTTTTTTAAATGCCTTTTTAAAAATGTATTTATTTGTTTTGAGAGAAAGAAAGCGTAAGCAGGGGAGGGACAGAGAGAGAGAGAGAGAGAGAGAGAGAGAGAGAATCCCCAGCAGGCTCCCCACTGTCAGCGTGGAGCCCGATACAGGGCTCGAACCCATGAACTACAAGATCATGGCCTCAGCCAAAACCAAGAGTCAGAGCCTCAACCAATTGGGCCCCCAGTCTCCCCTAAAATGCCTTTTTAAAAAAACAGAGTATAGTATTTAGGGGCAGCTGGGTGACTCAGTCAGTTGAACATCCAACTCTTGTTTTCAGCTCAGACCATGATCTCATGGTTCATGGGTTCGAGCCCCCGATCCGGCTCCGTGCTCCAAGCAGCGTGGAGCCTGCTTGGGATTCTCTCCCTTTCTACCTCTCTCTCTCTCTCTCAAAATAAATAAATACACCTTAAAACACACACACACACACACACACACACACACACACACACACACATTATTTAGAAAGGTCCCCAGACAATGCTAATGTGCAGTTGTGGGTGTAGAAGGCAAGACAAGACTTTGTACCTGGATCCCTTCTTTTGTCCCAAGGGCCCTCTCTTTCCAGATGAGGACACTGAGACCCAGAGATTTTTCCTGACTTGTCCAAAGGCACATAGCTAGTAAGTGGTAGCACAGGGAATCAAACCTACGTTTCATGACTTTTTCCCCCCTTTCCTGTTTCAGTGAGATACAACTGTGCCACAGCACTGTATGAGTGCGAACACGTAGGCTAAGGACTTGCATACATTGTGAAACGATCAACACAATAAGTTTATTTAACACCCAGGATCTCATATAGTTACCAAAGAAAACCGAGAAAGAAAAAAATGGCTCTTTCCCTTGAGATGAAAGCTCCTAGGATCCACTCCCTTAACCACTTCCAAATTTTGTGACTCAGTTCCACAGGTGCAGCCCCAGTTTCCCCATCTGTACGGTGAAAGGATGAGCAAACTGAGACAAGGCACAAAGACCTACTTTCACAAGTGCTGCAAAGGTGACCTGATGGTTAACTCTCCCTCGGGGAGGGTTTTGAACCCTCTGTCACCTGCCTTGCCAGGTTATTGTCCTGTAGGGTTTCCACCATCCATGACGTCCTCTAGACCCAAAGCCGTAATCTCAGCAACAAGCTACCCTATTTTACAAAGGAGAAAATGGAAGCCCAGAGAGGAACGAGACTTGCCATGGTCACACGGGGAGTATTCAGTGGGGCTTCAATTCCAGTCGTGGAACAAGCAGGAAGTGGAGGTGGTCCTGGCTGGGGATTTAACTGGTCTGCAGGTCTGTGTGTTCCTCAGAGAGCACCCCCCGCCACGACCCCCACCCCAGTCTGGAGGGCTGTGCAGCCTACCTTGTGCTCCCAACCCCCTCCCATGGCCAAGGCCAGGCCAGAGGGTGGTGACCCCAGCCAGAGATGGACACGCCCAGAGCTGGACACACCCTCTGGACACATCCAGAGCTTCCTGGGAAAGACCTGACAGTGGCTGCTTTAGTAAAGCTCCTCCCAGGGCTGGTCTCAGGAAGTTCTGGGGACAGCTGGTCCTCCGGTCCACCCTCCCGCCGCAGCCACCCTGATGAAGCACCCCACCCCTACCCCATGTGTCTGCCAGCTTCCAGAGCTGGCGTCCTCCCTGACCCCCGGGCCTTGGAAACCATACCTTGTCGTTCATCCCACACAAACTCCAGCCCTGCCCTGGCTGCCCAGAAAGTGACCTTTCCCCTAAGGAGGAGGCCACCAAAAAAAGGAGCTTTCACTTGAGAACAATCCAACTGGGGTCCCCAGGTGGAGTTCCTAGGACAGAAGCATCGGTTTCCCCAGCTGCTCCTGTGGTTCCCCACCCCCACACAAATATTTCAGTGTAAGGTTGGGTCCGATGGAGGTGTCTGGGGCTGACTGAAAGGGCAGGGGAGCCCGGGCATCCTGACCGGAGAACGGGGCATCCCTGCATTACGGTGACCACAGCCCTGGGACCTAAAAATAGCCAGAACAATGCACCAGCCCTGGTGTCTAAGCGTGCTTGGTGCTGTGCTAGCCACAAAGGGTCTCACTGAATTCCCACAAGCATCCCCAGAAGCAGATACAAGTCTATCCTTACATTTTACAGAGGAGGAAACTGAGGCCCAGAGAACTGAGTGATCTCACCAGGCAACAACTAGAGCGGCTGAGATTCAAACCCACAGCCATGACTCTGCCTGAAGCCCGGCACTGGAGTCAGCCATGAGATTCTCGAGGGGCTGTCTCCATCATGAATATATCTCCATATCAATTCCCTGTGGCAGACGGTATTTTCCAAAGATGGCCACCACAATTCCTCCCATCCCACATGCTCTCCCTACAATGTGACAGTGACAGTCCTCTCACTGAGAGGCGGGTCTATGGAGGGAGCTGGTAACTATGGCAGAAGTGACATGATGTGACTTGCAAGGCTAGGTTCTATAAAAGATAACAAGGCATCCACCTGGTTCCCCTGGGATGCTCACTCTTGGAACCCAGCTGCCATATTATGTGGAAGTTCAGGCCGCACGGAAGGGTCGTGGGTAGGTGTTGCGGCTGACAGTTCCAGCTGAGGTCCCAGCTGACAGCCGGCATCAATTGCCAGACATATGCCTTCTAGATAACTCCAGCCCCTGTCATGGTCTGACTGCAACTGTTTGAGAAATCCTACGCAAGAACCACTCCCGCTGAGCCCAGTGACCCCCCAGAGCCATGAGAGACCATAAAGTTTGGGGTGATGTGGATGCAGCATAAATAACTGGGACCCCTTCCATCCTCTACCCCCTCACACATCCTGAGGCCAGCCAGGGCCCGGTACACGGGCAGTACCTTCACGTGTCCGTAATTCACAAACACACTGAAATGTACACGCAGCCCTGGTTACTCCCATCTGTTTGTCCCGACAGCCTGGACTGAGGAAATAAACACCCAGACGGCAGGTGTTTTACATACTAGGCCAATTTGGGGAAACTGAGGCCTCCTGCTTGTGCAGTGAGGTCTCTACCAGGGCGAGGAAAGACGTCCTCCGACATTTTGCTCTAACGGCCTTACATTGTGTGTGGATGAAGGACAGAGGGTAAGACACTTGGCCTTAATCAGTTGACCTCTGGCCTCTCCTCTTTTTAAAAAATGCTTATTTATTTTTGGCGGGGGCAGAGAGGGAGGGAGACAGAGGATCCGAAGCAGGCTCTGCACGAACAGCGTCAAGCCGGGTGCGGGGCCGGAACTCACGAACCCCATGGGATCATGGCCTGAGCTGAAGTCGGACGCTCAACCGACTAAGCCACCCAGGCACCCTGACCTCTGGCTTCTCCTAATCCCTGACTTTCTTTTAGACAGCTTTGTTGAGATATAACATTTACCCCTTTAAGGGTATACAAGTGAATGGTTTGAGTATACCTACAGTTGTTCAACCATCACTATAATTTCAGAGCATTTTTAATCACCGCCCCCAAGAAATCCCATAGTAATAACAATTACTCCCCAGTCTCCTCCCAGGCCTAGACAGCCACTAGGCTGCCTTCTGTCTCTGTGGATTTGTCTAGTGTGGACATTTCATATAAATGGAATCATACAATATGTGATCTTTAATGACTGGCTGCTTTCATTTACCATAATGTTTTCAAAGTCCGTTCATATTTACCTTTCTATGGCTGAATAATATTCCATTGTGTGGACAGGCCACATTTTGTTTATCCATTCATCCGTTAATGGGCATTTGAGTCATCTCCACTTTTTGGCTATTCTGAACCATGCTGCAATGAACCTTTGTGTATGAGTTTTTGCGTGGACATATGCTTTCATTTCCTTCGGGTAAATTCCTAGGAGTGGAATTGCTCTGATCCCTGGCCTTTGTATTCTGTCCATTAGGCCAGGGATCCAGTATCTTCTTCACCCTGGGTAGGCCCACATACCTCATCCTTCAGGGCTTCTAGAGGAAGCCTGATTTCCACGCTGAGTTGGGTCTTCTATGCCACCCCACCTCCAACCTTTGCACTTTTCACACAATAATACGATTGCAACTTCAGGGGAGGGACTCTGCTTGGGTTCACCATTGTCTGTCCCAGTGCCTGTCTCTCCTGTGGCTCTGGGGCAAGGAGAGGAAAGGGAATCTGGGGGCCAGATCAATCAGGAAAGGCTTCCTGGGGGAGGTGGGGCTGGAGCTTGGTCTAAGAATGCCTATAGATTGGTTTGCCCCACAGCTGGGCTGAGGGCTTTGAGGACTTTGGTGGAGGAAAGATGAGGAGAGCTGGGAGAAAAGAAGGATGAATGGGGGTGGGGGTGGGGGGACAGGCAGGCAGAGAACAAAGCTCAGAGCCCTGGGGTTTTTCGGTGGATGCCCCTCTAAGGCTGCAAAGTGCCTGTGACTCAGACTGGAGGGAGGTTCACAGGCTCTAGCTCGAGTCTCCTAGTTAACCCTCTCCTACCTGGAATGGAAAACCCACAACCCAAGCGCAATGCGTTAACTCTCAGTCGCCCAGTCCTTGAGCTGTAGGGCCAAGGGCTTTGGATGTGGCCGTGAGATCTCCCACAATCTGGTTAAACGAGGCTCAGCTGTCTGAGACACTGAATTGGGGGGGGGGGGGGGTGCACATAAATACCGTTGAGTGACCTGCAGCAGGAGCTCCTGGCGACAGATGCATTTCTTAAGAATCGGTGCTTCTTCTAGGGAAAAGATGGCCTTCGCAGAAAGGGGGGAGTCGGTGCCAGGGCCTCAAGCCCCCCCTTAATTATCCTCCTGCTAACTAGCCCCAGGCACTGTTCAAACTCTTTATCTTATCCTTTCTGAGAAATATGTGTCATCTTCCCAGTGCCTGGCGACAAGAAAATGCCGAGCTCTTTTACTGGGGGGCGGGGGAGACGACACTGCGGTCCTAGTGCTGCTCAGTACCACCCAGAACCTAGCCCTGTGGTGTGTCCCCCGAGGGCGCAGCGCGGGGCCCTCGGGGTCGAGGCCGCAGGCGGCGAGCTGGGGCCCCGAAGGCCCGGGCTGAGCCCACTCCTCGGTTCCCGCGTCCGCGGCCCTGAGCGCACGGTGCTCGGAACTCGGAGGTGTCCGCGACTCCGGCAGCACCGGCCCGGGAGGGTGCGAACCAGAGGCGTTCCGATCCGCGGAGTCCCAGCCTGGAACGTTCGGACCCTCGGATTCCGGCCTCGAGCGTTCGGACCCTCGGGTTCCGGCCCCCGCGGCGCCGAGAGCCCGGAGCGCCAGGGCGCGCCAGCCGCGGGATCCGAGCCGCGGACGGCGGGCGGGACAGCTCCCCCGCTCCGCCCGTGGGGAGCGCTCGCCCCTCCAGGAAGCGCCCGCCTCGCCTCCCCACCCCCGCCCCCTCTCGGCCGGAGGGAGGAGCCCGAGCCGCCGCCGCCGCCGCCCGCCCGCCCGGGAGGAGCACTGGACCCCAGGCGGCTGGGAGCGCACGCGAGCTGGCCAGGGCCGCGCGGGCAGCGCCCTGAGCCCGTCCCGCGCCCGCGGGCCCCGCCAAGCAGAGGAGCGCCCCGGGATGCCCCGGCGGCCCGGAGCGCGGGCAGCGGCAGCGGCGACCACGCCGTGAGGGCGGCGGCGCCCGCGGGACCCGTGGTGAGTGGGGCCCGGGCGGGCCAGGGGCGGGCGGGGCGCCCTGGCGCGAACGCTAAGTTCGGCCTTTCGGCTCGGCTTCTGGAGCCGGTGGCGGGTTGGAAGGAGGCTGGGTTCCGCCTCGGGGGCCGTGACACCCCAAGCCCCCGCCACCCGCGCGCACCCAGCCTCTGGCCTTTGGTGACTCAGCTGCGACCCGGCCACGCGGGGGCGCTCCGGCTGCGCCCGGACCACCGTGGGGGAAAGAGGAAAGGGTGCTGGAGGAGGGTGGTGCCCCTCGGTGTCCGAGCCCAGCTGTGTAGGGACTCTCCTACCTCCTCCCTGGAGCCTGGGAGCGTCCGGAAAGGTAGAGTCCCCGCTGCCGAAGTCCCAGCTGCCGAAGACTTGAGGTCGGGCTGGTCCCTGGCCCCTGGCCACCCCCCGCCCCGTAACCTGCTCTCAACCTCCATATCCCCCCCCCCCGCCCCCGCCCCCGCCCCCGCCCCCGTCCCAGCGTACTGCCGGAGAGCCAGCTCCCAGCCCAGGAAGAGGCTACGAAGGGAGGGCGTGGAGCTGGGCAGCTTCCCAGAAGTCGAAGTGTGTTTGCAAACTAGTTTTTTCGCAAAAGCTGTCTGGCACCTGTGTGGTTAAGGGGGGTGGGTGGGGGGACATGGGAGAGAGAGCAAGACTCCTTCCTTTCCGTTTCTCGCAGCCCTGTTTTTCTGAGAATAGAGGTGTCTTACTCCCCTCTTCCCATCCCATCCCATCCCATCCCAGCCCCGACCTCTGCCTCCCTCCTTGGACAAGGCCTTTGGGAAGGGGTTCCTTCAAAGGGGACTGTGATTTGCCCAAGAGCACAAGTGGAACTGGAACCCAGGGCTCTGGTAGCCAGTTGAGGGTTCATCCTGATGTCTGTGATTCTCCCAGCCCTGTTGCGTATTTTGGGAAGTGACACCCTCAAGGGATCTGGGAGAATGTGAGCTGCCCTTTGTTTTGTGTGCCCTTAGTTTTTGCTTGCCTAGGAGTGTGGGCTGTCATCCATGGATGGAGGGCTTTTTCTGTTCCTTGGCGCACCCACAGCTTCAGTAATTGGTGCGGACGTGGGAACCCCTTTGTACCCTTCAGCGGTTGCAACCTGTCTGTGGCCAGCTTGGGGAGACCTGGGGCTGAATGCCCACCCGGTGGCGGGCTGGGGGCCCTTCCTCTTCTCTGACCTGGTGCTTATCTGTAAAATGGGCTAATTGTCAAGGACCTGTGTGCCTGGAGGCTGGGTGCAAACATGAAGACATAAAGGAGTGGTTTTATTACAATCCCTCTGGCACAGGGCCCAGTGAGCACTGCTTTGGCCCCAGGCACGCGGTCACTCAGGCAGGTTTCTCCATGGAAAGAACCAGGGGCTGGGAATGTGGACACTTGGGTTCTCCTTGCCCTCTGCCACTTCCTGTCTGTGTGCCTTGTCATTCACTGGGCTTGGGGCTTTTTCCATCTGTAAAATGAAGCAAACTATGACACATTCCCGTTTCTAGGGCTGCTGGGAGGCTGGAACCAGGGGACAGGGGTTCTGCAAAGTGGGGTGCACTTCATGAATGGCAAGTGTGGTGTTTCAAGGGACCCCTCCCCTCCCAGGGGCCATGAAAATGAAAAACTCAGGTACATAAGAGGGCTGGGAGTAGAGCCTCTGTTTCTATACCTGTAAAGTAGTGAGAACAATACGCTGTATAGCTTTGTGATCTTTTAGGGTGGTTGTGTATTTATTTAAAGGTAGTTGTGAGGATTAAATTAGGTGACAAAGGGCTCACATGCCAGCATTTTGACTGGTCTGGTGGTAAGCACTCAGTGACTGGTAACTGTGAGCATCGTTATTCCTGGGAATATCCATAATCCCGGTGAGGGCAGCTGCATTTAGGATTCCTTCTGGGATTTTCTCAGGCCAGCCTGCTCCTCCTTCTCCCACCTCCTCCCTGGAGAGAGGAGCCTCAGAAGCCAAATGTCAGACTTCTGGACTGTTCAAGGTGCAGAGTCCTGAGTAGGAAGGTTCTCCCAAAGAGAACATCATGAGGGATGCTGGATGCAAAAAGGTTCCCCCCCTGTGCACCTTGGGCTGGCCCACAGGGCTCTGAGGAGTGACAGAAAAGCTCCTGTCAGAGCAGGAAGCATTGGGGGCAGGAAACGTCCCCTACTGAGAAGCCCCCAGCCCAGAGCCAGGGCCCCGTCTGCCTGCTGCTGAAGTCTCCTTCCCTCTGTCCCCCTCTAACCCTTACAGGAGCTGCTGAATCGGGGCCAATCATTTCAAGAACCCAGCCCCCTCTCCCTTGGAGAATTGGCCTCAGAAAGGGAACAGGATTCCCTCCCCTCCTGCCCAGCCCTCTGCAGGACACAGGATGGGCTCCTTGGGAGCCAGGAGGCTGGGTCATCCTAGGATCTTGGCAGCCAACAACAGGAGAAGGGGACAGTCATGTCCCACCCCCACTGTCCAGAGGGAGAATATGGGGTCCTAAGCGGGGTCATGGCTTCCTGAGGTCCTGCACTGCCTCAGAACTGCGTGGGGGTCTAAGGCGCCTTCTCGTTGTCAGCCCAGTGCCCTCTCCCCTCATTGAGCCACCCGGCCTCTGCTCCCATGGTGGGGTCAAGTGGACTATGCTCTTCAGTGTCCTGGAGAGTTTCTCTCCTAGCTCTGTCCTCACCTTCTTCCTTCGGGGTCTGAGATGAGGCTAATTAGCTGCTACTTGCTCACTCACTATGTATCACCTTGCTTAATTTTTCTCGGGCGTTAGCCACCTTCTACACTCATCTTATTTATTCATTTGTGTATCATCTTATTATCTGCCCCCCTTCCCAAAGAGTGTCAGCGCCACGAACAGGCGAGGATAGCGTCCATCTTGTCCAGGGCCCTTTCCCTGCACTTAGAGAAGATAAATGACTGGGGCTGCCCCGCACTGTAGCCTCCTGTTAAAGGACTCTGTGATGCTGGCTGATGGAGCCCCGAGGAGTCATAAGCTTGCCCTCTCGGGTCTCTGGAGGGAGCCCTGCTCTCCCTGCTAAGTGCTGGGAGACCGGCACAGGGCAGTGGCCTTGCTGATGGAGGAGGGAAATGTACGAGTCTGGAGAAGGTGGGATTTGCCTGGCACTGAAGGACCCAGGGCTGGAGGAGACTGAGGTGGCAGCTGCTGCCATGGGCTGCCCACTCAGGGGACTGAGGTGTACTGGGGAGAGTCCCCATTCCCCGTGTGACCTGGGCCATGTCTCTTAACCCCTCTGACCTCCGCTTTGTTGTCTAGGAAATGGGGACTCTTAGACCACGAGCTGCCCCCACTGCTCTCTTCATGGGGTTCTTTAGGCAGCTTTGAAAGGGCTTGTAAACTGAAGAGGGCAGTGTATGGAGTCATTCCTCTTCCACCTGTGGCTTTGGGTCCCACCTTCCAGTCATTGTGTGGCCACCTGTCGTCACTCAACAAATGTTTACTGAGCAGCTCCTCTGGGCCTGGGGCTGTGCTGAAGCTGGGAGCGCGGCTATGGAGCTCAGAGTGGAATGGGCGGGGGGGACAGAGAGAGGCCAGCAAATGACAAGGAGACAGAAAGACTTCAGATAGTGGAAAATGCCCCAAAGAGAATAAAGCAAGGTAGAGTGAATGATGGGGGAGTGCAGTGTGTGAGGCTCAGGGAGGCCTCTAGAGCAGGAGGTGGTGACATTCGAGCTGGCATGCTAATCCAGGGCCTTAGTCTCTGGTTCATGGCTGTATCCCAGCCGTGCCTGGTGCCCAGCAGGTGCTCAGTGGATATTTTTGAATGAAAGAGGGAGGCGTGCCCCAGACAGAGGAAACAGCACATGCAAAAGCCTTGCGTTGGGAACATGCTTCGTGTGTTCCAAGAGCCCATTCTCCTTATGACCCAGCTCTCTTTCTCCTTTCGGTGGCTCTTGTCGGGAGCTGGGGGCATCTGGTTTGCCGACTGTATCCCTGCTCTCCCCTCCCCATGATGCAGGAGAGAGCATGCTCAGCTCCCAGCAGAAGACGCCATTCAACCTCTCCCTCCTTTGGGCCCCAGCAATCTTTCCAAGTCACCCCGCGGCCCCTCAGGAAGGGGTGCGCTTTGCAGCGTGCACATAGGGAGCCCAGCTGCCTGGTGTCATGCTCTGATTTGCCATGGACCAGCTGGATGACCTTGGGCAGTGTATTCGTTTCCTAGCGCTGCTATAACAAAGAACCCAAAACCGGATGGCTCAAAATCACAGAAATATATTCTGTTTCGGAGGCCAGAAGTCCAAATTCAAGGTGTGGGCAGGGCCATGTTCCTCTAAAGGCTCTAGGGGAGGTGTGTTTCCTTGCCTCTTCAGGCTTCTGGGGACATCACACCGATCTCTGTCTCCTTCCCTCAGTGTCTTCATACGGTCCCTCTCATAAGGACACCAGTCGCGTTGGATTAACAGCCCGTCCTACCCCTGTATGACCTCATCTTAACTAGTCACATCTGCAGCTCCTGTATTTCCAGATAAGATCACATTCTGAGGAATTAGGAGGGTAGGATTTCAACTTAGCTTTGGGGGGAACATAATTCAACCTCTAACCTCTACATAACCTCTTTGTGCCTCGGTTCTCCGATCAGTAAAATGGGATGCTAGTAAGAGGGCACATGTCCTGGGATTGCAGGGAGGCCTAAACAGAATGCTGTCAACCTCGGGGCAGGGCCAGGCACGCCCAGTGCATGCTACTGTTTACTTCTTCTCAGGGAGGACTTCCTGGGAGCTGGGACCCAGAGCTGAAGAACAGATGGCAGTGTCCTTGACCAGGAGGACTTGCTGAGAAGGGCCTGGGCCTGAAGTAGCACCTGCTGTCTGGCTCACAGACACCCCTCCGCGCTGTCTGGCTGAGGAGGGGCAGGGGGCACCCCTTCAGTGTGGCAGGGTGTGGGCTGGGCAGCATAAAAGCTACTGGAACTGTAAGACACCGTTAACAAAGAGTAGGGAGAGCCCCACATGCGGAGGGGTGAGCAGAGATCTAACCCCCATGCGGGAACCCACGAGGGGATTCGGTACTGGGTGAGTCCCGATGACTTTCAGGGCCCATCAGTTCAGAGATTTTGGGTGGGAGCTTGGGGCTGAGGCTCAGAGCAGCCCAGGAAAGACTGAGGGGTATTTAGAGACTCCTCAAGGCTGAAAGGAGCCCAGGCTCTTCACAGGCAGGGAAACTGAGGCACAGAGAGGAGAAGGAACTTGGAAGAATTCCAAAAACACACTTTTTGGGCACCCCTGTCTCTAGTCTCCCCGTGGTAGTTCCCAGGTAGGCATGGGCACCACAGGGCAAGGCCCAGGGCGGCTTCTGTCCCTCAGGCTGCCGCACAGCCCCCTACAAATGAAGCCAGGTTGGAATGACTTTGGCTGGTGTTCACTGTCACCATGCCCTCCACCCTCCATTAGCTTGGTCCACCCTCCGAGCTTGGCCAGACCCACTCCCGAGTTCCCGAAGTACTTTCTGTATCCCAGAGTATATCTACACCCGTCCTCTGTCACGCTTCCTGGGAGGTGGGAGGGCAGGCCATCACCTGCTCCACTTTGCTGATGAAGGAGCTGAGGCCTAGGAGGGAGGAGGTGGCAGAAGCAGGCCTTGACTCCTGACTCCCAGAGGGGTGGGGGGTGGGCTGGAGGCCACCGTGCAGCCTGCGGCAGCAGCCCCTCGAGGGATAGGCTGGGGAGACACGGGGCCAAGCCCTTTGGACCAAGATTGAGCTGAACCAGGGGCCTCGGGGTCCCAAGGGAGGCCCCCTTCCCCAGGGGCCAGAGCTTAGTGATTAGGTGGGCGCTGCAGAGAATAGCCTCCCCTGGGTGTGGTCTGATGGAAGCTGGGGACCCCAGGGGTGTCAGACCCCTGCTGCAGCTTCCACGCTGTGCTGTCTGCATCTATATTTATCCCCATAATGGCCCGGCTGCCTGTCGGGAGTGCGGTGTCTTCTGAGTATAGCAGCCGGGAGCCTAGCTAAGGTAGAGAGGCGATTTGTGGATTTGTGTCGAGATGCCCCCTCACCTCGCACCTCGGAGCCAGCCCCGCCCACTCTGGGGGCTGTCCCTGGCAGGGGTTTGCAGGAAGGGCCCAGGGGTATGAGCAGCTTGGGGCTGGACCGCCCCCCGCCCCCCACCGCCCAACTCAGAGAACTGGGGCTGTGGGATGTTGGGGTTGGTGTATGCCTGGGAAGGTGGGACCAGATAAACCAAAAGCCTTTCGGCTCAGGGATTCAGGGGACTGGTGATTCTGAAATCCCAGACTTCAGCAGCCCTGGAATTCTGAGAATCTGTAGTCCCCCTTCACCTTTTCGCTCTTCCTCACTTTCAACAAAGGACGGTGACATCTCCTAAGCCAGTACTTACAATATGGTGACGATGTCAGTGCCCCCCCCCCCCCACAGACCAGGGGCTCAGGAGGGGCTTTGTAGAGGAGTCCTCGAATCTTATCAGATTATAAAACATACAAAATAGAGCAGATATCCCACACGTACAACTCCGTGACTGTCCACACACCAGAGCATTTGTCAGCAGCAGCCGGTCAAGGAAGAGAAATGTGACCATCACCGAAGCCCCCTGGTGCCCCCTTCGGGTCACAAGCACCCCTCCCTCCTGACTTCCAGCAGCACAGATCCGTTTGGCCTGCATTTAACTTCGTATAAATGAAATCAGACAGGACCATGCGCTCCTTTATGTCTGCTCTTCTCCATTCAGCGTGTTCGTGAGACCCGTCCGGATCATTGGCACCCTCGTTCTGCCCTCGTGCCCCCAGCAGTATAGTCTACTGCGTGGGTGTTCACATTTCTTTATCCCTTCTCCTGATGAGGGGTGTTCAGGGTGCATCCAGTCTGGAGCTACCGTAAATAGTGCTGTCGTGAAAGTCAGTGCGGGGCGGGGCGGAGGGGGGGGCGGGGGGGGGTCCTTTGGTGAACACAGGTGCATGTTTCTGTGGGGCATTGCTGGCTCATCACAGGGGCTCCGTCGCGTAGCTTAGGTAGACCCTGCCAAACGTCCCTCCAAGGCGGTCGTCCCGGGCACACACCCTTTGGCAGCATGAGAGTTCCAGGTGCTCCACGCCCTGGTCACCACTTGGTATTGTCAGCCTTTTTCCTTTTGGCCATCCCGGGAGGGGCGGTGGGGCGGGGGGAGGGGGCACAGCAGTATCACTTGCTTTTGATTTTGCTGAGCTGAGCTGGAAGAATGAAAAAGCAAAGTAAACAAGGGGGAAGGGCGCTCCAGGCCCTCTGTGTGGTGGACACCACAGCTGGAGCCGGAAGTGGGAGGGGCTCTGTCGGGGCGGGGGAGGGGCTTGGATGTCGTCCAGAGAACGGCCCAGAGCCACGGAGAGGTCTTCCTCATTGTGAGCCAGCACTTACAGTGTGTTAGGCCTTTTTTACTTTCTGTTTGATGGGTAAGAAAACTAAGATTCGGAAGGACCGAGCTTATCCAGAGTCATCTTAGCAGAGGCTCTGGATTGCAGATCCTTCCAAGCCTCATTTTGCTCATCTGGAGAACGGGGGTGATCCTAACCTCTTGCTTAAGGATGCTGTGAAGCCGTAGAAGTTTAAGCCCATAAGGTATTGGGCACAGGGTCCGGGGCGGACATTATTATTACTCTCATTTTATTATTATCTCTCCATCAGCACAGCCACACTCACCTCCTCTCTTCCCTTCCAGCTGACAGGGTGGGAGTAGGCCCACCCATCTCCTACATCTAGAAAGGGCTGGCCCAGAACTCCAGCCCCAGCACCCTGTTTTTCTTCCCCATGGCAGGTCTCCCAGAGGCTGAAGTTTGTAGTGATGGTTAATTTTATGTGTCAACTTGATTAGGCTCTGGTGACCAGTTGTTTGGTTAAAACACCAGTCTGATGTTGCTGTCTAGGTATTGTTTTAGATCTGATTAACATTTAAATCAGTGGACTTTTATTAAAGCAGATTACCCTCCATTATGTGGGTGGGTCTTGTTCAATCAATTGAAGGCCTTTTATAAAAGTAAAGAAGAAGTTTCTCCAAGAAGAAGGAATTCAGCCCCAAGACTCCAACATAGAGGGGCACACAGCTGGCACCTGGCTCAATTGGTAGAGCAAGCAACTCTTTTTTTTTTTTTTTAATTGTTTTAATGTTTATTTTTGAGAGAGAGAGATAGAGTGTGAGCGGGAGAGGGGCAGAGAGAGAGGGAGACACGGAATCCGAAGCAAGTTGCAGGCTCTGAGCTGTCAGCACAGAGCCCGACGTGGGGCTTGAACCCACAAACTGTGAGATCATGACCTGAGCCGAAGTCGGATGCTTAACTGGCTGAGCCACCCAGGTGCCCCAGCATGCAACTCTTGATCTTGGGGTTCTGAGTTTGAGCCCCATGTTGGGGGTAAGTCATTTTTTAAAAAAATACTGAAACATAGAAATCTTGCCTAGTTTCTAGTCTGCCTGTCCTGTCCTGTCCTGTGGATTTTGAACTCAAGACTGCCACATCACCTCTGACCTGAATTCCCAGCTTTCCGTCTTGTCCTACAGATTTAGAATTTGCCAGCCCCCACAGTTGCATGAGCCAATTCTTTAAAAGAAATCCCTTTCTATATATATAGATATCCCATTTGTTCTGTTTTCTTTGGGGAAGCCTAATACAGCTACCATCTGTCTTTCTGGATCTTCTCATCTAGGAAATGGGGCGAAGGAGCAACTTAGATCTAGACATATTTGAGACATGATCTGACCCCAGAAGTTCAGCCAGTGCAGCCACTGGGGCCAGTGGGGACCAGGCATCTGGTTAGCCAAGGGTTCCAGTTCACAGTGTCACCCTCTAGACCAAACATCGCAAACTCAGAGATCTGCAGAGACCTGGCCTGCAGACTCCGTGTGTGAGGCTGACAGTCCTTGTATGAGGACCAGATACAACGTCTGCCTCATTCTGCCGAGCGTGGGCTAAGCAGAGCCACCCCTGACACATGGTCAGCCGTTGGGTGGCCATACTGCAACCTCTGATCTAGGAGCTCAGGCTCAGATGGGTGGCCTCAGCATCACCTGGGAGCTTGTTAGAAATGCAGATATTATGGAGTGCCTGAGTGGCTTAGTCAGTTAAGCGTCTGACTTCACGGTTCGTGAGTTTGAGCCCCGTGTTGGTCTCTGTGCCGACAGCTCAGAGCCCGGAGCCTGCTTTGAATTCTCTCTCTCTGCCCCTCCCGACTCACCCTCTGTCTCTCTGTCTCTGCCTCTGTCTTTCTCTCTCTAAGATGAATACACATTAAAAAACAAAAAAATAATAATAATAATAATAAAAGAAATGCAGACATGGAGGTCTCTCCCCAGACCTGCTGAATCAGAATCTGCATTTTAGCAAGATGCCCACCTGGCCACCCCCCTGGTGTCTGTGTGTACTTTAGCCCACCGCAGAATCACCAGGAGTGCTGTTAAAACACAGGTTGCTAAGTGCCACTCTAGGGATTCTGACTGAGCAGGTCTGGTGGGGCCCAGGATGCTGCATTTCTTTATATGTGTGTGTGTGTGTGTGTGTGTGTATCAATTTTTTAATGTTTTATTTATTTTTGAGAGAGAGATAGACAGAGTGGAAGCAGCAGAAGGGCAGAGAGAGAGGAAGACACAGAATCTGAAGCAGGCTCCGGGCTCTGCATTGTCAGCACAGAGCCTGACGTGGGGCTCGAACTCACAAACCCCGAGATCATGACCTGAGCCAAAGTCAAACACTCAACCAATTGAGCCACTCAGGCACCCCCAGGATGCTGCATTTCTACCAAGCTCCCAGGAGATGCTGAAGTGGCCCATCTGGGAAAAATACGGGGAGCCATGAGAGCCTAGGGCCATCGCCTCTGGAGCCTTTGTGGTCAGTGATTAAACCCCACTGAGTGGGGTTTGCTGCATGGATAAGGACCCAGAGGCCCTGAAGGACGCACCTTATGGGGTCTGAATCCGTTATCCACTCCCTGGCCCCCCACCCACCACCTTGCTCTCCACTGGTATCCCAGCACTGTGTCTTCCAGTTAAGGGGAACCTAGGGCCGTATTTCTCAACCAGTTTGAACTCTTTGTCCCCTTTACATAATCCGCAAACTTCACGTATCTCCTGGGGTTTTGATCTGCCCTGCGTCCCCCAGCCATCAAGAATTGCTGATAATACCACAAGCTGCAAACTGTCATTCTAAGTGCTTTACTGCACTTATTCCTTGCAATACCCCCCCGGGAGCACTCTCACCGTCTGCCATTTTGTAGAGGGGGAAACTGAGACCAGAGACGTTACGTAACTTGCTCAGGGTCACACAGCAGATAAATGGCAGAGCCAGGGATTGAAAGTCAGGCATTCTGAGTCCAGCGTCTGTGCTCTTAACTGTTGGGGGTACTGATCAGAGGACTGAGCCCCTGTCCTTGTTACTACCACTAACAAGACTTTGTAGAGCATTTTTGTTCCACAGTTGGCACCAAAAACAGAATTTCTTTTCCATCTTCTAAATATCAAGTTGAAGACGCGTTTTCATGCAGCACGTGATCCCCCCACCAGAAGTCCTGATAGGCCGTCCCATTGTTACACTTGCCCCGTCGTCCCCACCACTTGAGACTCTGGGGTGGGGGCTGCTGCCTCCCTGAACACCTCGGTCAGCCCTTCCCTTCCCTTCTATCCCCTCTTTTCCCCAGCTGGCTCTCCAGGTCTCCAGCTCAGCTGTCTGCCTCCCCCACCCCTACTGCCCATCTCCCTGTGCCTGCCTCTCAGTGTCTCCTTGTCCCTGCCCATCTCTGAGTTGGGAACCCTTCTGGCCTCACCATCTCCTCCCTGCAGTGAGTGAGGCGCACAGCCCAGCCCCTGGGTCCTGAACCACTGGAGCCAATAGTGGGTGAAAGGATAGAGTCAGGCAAGGTGGCCTTCGACCTCAGCATCATCCTTCCCTATTTTAGAAAAACCACTGCCCCTTCTTGGGTCTCAGTTTCCACTCTTGCGAAGTGGGATATGAGGCCCTCTCCTGCTGGCCTCTTAGAGTAATCTTGAGGCTCCAGGGTTTGAGTAATGGCTTTGTGATATTCGTGATGTATGTCAGGGAGACGTGGTTGTGATTTCTCTGGGGCTGGAGATTAAAGAGCCTGTATGGTGGGTTCTCTCCCTCCCTTATTCATTGGCAAGCATTTATTCAGCACTCGGTATGTGCAGAGGCCGCCCTAGGTGCTAGAGAAGCGGGAATGATCCCTCCCTCGTGGAGATTATGTTCTAGGGGGCCAGACAGACAATACACAGGCAAATAGACAAGTAAAGTGACTGCACATTACAATGATCTGTGAAGGGAACAGTGTGGTTGTGATTGTGTTGAGACAGAAATTGCATTAGCTCAAGTGACCAGGGAAGGCCTCTGACAACTAAGACCCATCCTGTGAAGAAAAGCACATCTGGCAGAGGGAATAGCAAATGCAAAGGCCCTGAGGTAGAAGAGAGGTTGATCTGTTTGCAGAGCAGGAGGAAGCCCGTGTTGCTGGGACAGACAGGGGGAGGGGGAGGGTGGCATGAGATGGGGTCAGGTCAAGCAGGGCCCTATAAGCCTGGAGAGAATTTGGGTTTGGTGTGGCCTGGAAGGCGAAGCCACTGGAAGATTTTTAGGTAGAACTGTGGTAGCCTCTGATTTGCATGTGTAAAGACTCACTCTGGCTCCTTGTTGCTCTGGGAGATCTGTCATGGACCAGTGCATGGCTGGGCGTGAGATGATGGCGGTCTGGCTGGGCCAAGGCAGCGGAAGGGGGGGAGGGGGTGATAAGGACATCGCTCACTGCATCTTGAGGTGGAATCTACACAGCAGGGGGATATGGGTGGTGGCGGGGGGCGGGGGGAAGGAAAGAGAGAGGTCAAGGATGATGGGTTCCTAGGTTTCTGGCTGAGACCATAATGTTCTAGATCTATGGTTCAGCGCCAGCGTCTCCAAATCCTGTCCTGTCCTCCCCGAAGGGCAAGATGTGTTAGCTGGGGCCACTAGAGCCTGTGGGGACCGAGGCCTCTGTGTCTTGTTCATTCGTTACTCTTCATCGCAGGGCACTCAGGGAACGTTTGTGAAATGACTGCATGGGAATCCCCAAGCCCTGCCTTCTCTTTGCCTCAGCCGACCCATCCATAAAAGCAGCTACTAGTTTTGTATTATCCCTGGCTTCCAGCTCCTTCCCTGGGGATCCGGTCGCCCTAGAAGGCCCGTGCCCATCTGGGCCAAGAATCGGGACCATCTGCGAGCAGGCCCTGCCTGGCTCCCCATGCCCCCTGTGCAGCCCGTAACCTCAAATGACCTGTGGGGCGGGTGCTGCATCAGGGAGGTTTCCATTTCGCCCAGATGCGCATGGCAGGCCCAGCCCTCCCTTAATGACACCTTGCCCGCCTGCCCTCTTGCTGGAGTAGGAGGGGAGGGGGCCTGGCCCAGCATAAGCTGTGATTTCTTTTTCCGTTGCGTCAGGCCTCAGGGTCCGGCCCGCCTGCCCGCTGCCGGGCTGGCACAGAGGGGCCCGCTCTGACCCTCGCCTGCCCCAACTCCGGACATCATGTGCTCCCCATTTCGGGGATCCAGAAGCTTCCAGCCAGAGGGTGAGTTGGGGACGGGGGAACCTAGCCCTGGCTGGGGGAGACGTGCCCCTGCCCTGCCCACCCCTTGCTCGCTCTAGCCAGGGCCTGCCAGCTAGACCAGGTGGAGTCACGGTGGACTCCGGGGAGCTCGGCCCAGCCTGACCCTCCCCTGTGACCTGGCCCTCCCTGTGCCATGCCCTCCACCAGGCCGGAGCCGGTGTGGGGCAGGAGGACAGTGCAGGGACACTGGAGTGACGACAGTGGCTCGGACTGGGGGAGGGCAGGGGAGAAGCGGCCCCACGGTGTTCATAGGCCTGCGTGCCTTTGCCTGTGTTGGTCTGGGGCGTGCGTACATGTGCGTGTGTGTGACCACACACGTGTGTACATGCACAGAAAGTGTGTCAGCCTTGGCGTGCGTCCTGACACCCCTCCGGAGGAAAATAGATGCCTCTGACTTGGCAGCAGGGGACAGGTGGCCCTTGTGGGGCCGTCCAGCGTGTCACGAAGGGGGCCCATGAGGTGCAGAGGAGGCGGGTAAACTGGAACCCACCCCCTCAGTGATGACCCCAGAAGTGCGGACAGTGCGACTCCAGAGGAACTGGGGTTCCCTCTGCCTGGCCGACTCCCCTCTGTCCCCACCCAGGTCCTAGTTCCTTACCACGCTCAGCAGCACCCCTACCCCGGCCAGAAGCACGCAGATTGGCCTGGGGAGGCCAGAGACCCAGCTTATACCCTGCCTCTGCGGTTACCTGGCTGTGAGACCTTGGGCAGGTGACCTCTGTTCTCTGGGCCTCAGCTTCCTCATCTGTAAAATGGGGGTGACTCTTGTGACCCACCCCACCTCAGGGCGGCTGTGAGCACAAACAGGTGTTGTCCCAGCCGCACGGCAAGGTGTCCCTTTTGGACGTCCCTATCCCCTCCGCCCTCCTGACTGGGTCGAGGATTTGCTCACCCCGCCCCCACGTGGAAGGCCACCCAGCTGCACGCGGGGAGAGTGAATGCAGTTCTCCGGCCCCTCCAGTGGAAACTAATTTTTACACGACAAGAATAAATCCTGCAGGCAAATTGCAGTGCTGCCCTGACGCTCCGGGCTCGCGTGATTATGATGAGGTTGTCGGGACAGACAGTGGGAGGGAGAGGGCTGAGGACTGGCTTTGCCACTGTCCGGATCCTCCCAGGCATGCCCGGGGCTCGCTGTGTCTGCAGAGGGAGAGGGGCCTCTGGTGCCAGCCCCACATTGGCCTGGGCCTCCCGCAGACTGGGGCATCTGTCTGCCCAGCCAGAGGCTGGGGCTCAGGGAGCGGGCTATGGCTGGGGTCAGAGGGAGACGGGTGGGCGTGCTTTGGTCCCTCCTCCCTGGATGACAGCAGCCTCCTCGCCAGCCCCCCTGCTGCCTCTCCTAGCCTAACATCCCCTCCTCCCCACAGGGGCTGGAGCCAGCTTTTCCAAACACACATCAGGTCATGTCACCTCTCTGCTTAAAACCCTCTGAGACTTCCATCACTCAGAACAAAGCCCCAGTACCCCCAGGACCTGGCTGCTGTCCCCGAGCCGTCAGCCAGGCTGTGAGGGCTGAGACTGGGCAGCCTTTTTACTGCGGGATCCCAGTCCTGGCTTGGTTCTTGGGACCTAGTAGATGCTCAGTAAACACTCTAGAGTGGATGAACGAGCCTCGGGGTCCTTGTCTGGAAAACAGGGTGATATTAGTCCCTGACCCACAAGACTGAATGAGAATTAGAAACATTGTGCAGATCATGTGCCCAGCTTGTGGTCAACACTGTGAGTAAGTAAGTCGGGTTTGCGTCCCCCCCCGAGGGAACACCCTTCTCTTACCTCTCCCCCCTGGGGGAGTACAGGGCTGGTTACTCACTCAGCAGGGAGGGGCTGAAATATTAGTCAAGGCCTCATCCACATGGGGTCAGGGCTTGTGTTAACTACACACGAGCCAGTGGAAGAGACCTGACCACAGGAGTTCGGCAAGGCTGTATCTTGATGTCTCGTGGGTAGAAGTGGAAACTGAGGCACAGAGAGCCAGATGGCTTGTCCGCAGGGCCTTGTTATGGGCGGAACCCAAAGCTCCCCTCCACCCCCGAGATGGGTTTCTCTTCCCTTGCTCCAAATGAACACTTTGCGCTTGCTGGAAAACAGAACTGCTTAACGTAAGCAAATGCCAGTAATTAGCTGTGACAGTGGAAGGGTACATAAGGCCCTGGGCATGGAATCTGGGGAAGTCACGTACGAGCGGAAGAGTTCTATGTTGGGAATAATGACCAACTCAGGCAGAATCTGAGCCATGTGGAGGGTTTGTCCGTTCACTGATTTAGACCCTCGTTCCTCTTTTTTATTCAACAAGCATACACTAAGTGCCTCCTTGTGCCTCAGTCCCTGTGCATAGGCCCGGGATACAAGATGAACAAGACTGCAATGAACAAAGTCGAGTTTTGGATAAGTAATCAGAAGTGAGCTTCCTAGTGGCCAAAGCAATGAGGGAAACCTGAGCAATGATAAGCCCCACGGTAGCCACACGATTCCAAACTGTTAATTGCTCAGGAGAAGCCTAGGTTTTCCTGGCAAAATGAATATTTTAGGTGCCCACGTCCACCGTGATCTGTCGCTGATTTGGCAGGGGCACCTTGGACTTGTGTGTGTAACAATTGACCAGCACAGATAATACCTTCAAACTAAACATGCCTGCTAAGGACCCGTTTTTCTTCATTCTCCTTCGGTCAAGCTTTTGCTTGTGTTATCCCATGCACACACCTTTCCTTCCGTCTCTACCTGCATCTGGAAGGGTCAGGTTGGTGACACCGCCTCGGGGTAGGGTGGGAGAGCGGATGTCTGTGCCCTCTCTGACCCCCACCTCTCTCCCCGCCCAGACTGCCAGGAACTGCTGCCAGCACCGACAACCCCTATGGCCTACATCCCTGGTGGGGGTGCCCCGGCAGCGGGGGCGGCCCCCATGGGCTCCCAGTATTGTGTGTGCAAGGTGGAACTGTCAGTGAGTGGCCAGAACCTGCTGGACCGGGATGTCACCTCCAAGTCTGACCCCTTCTGTGTCCTCTTTACAGAGAATGATGGCAGGTGGATTGAGGTGAGGCCCCTCCATGTGTGCCCTGGCTGGGGGGAGGGTGGCTAGGTTGCCGGGGAGGGGTTCCCACTGGATCCTGGGACCTCCAGGTTAGATAGACCCTTGGAGGTCATTGGAGGGTGGGCCAGGGGTTACTTAGAAGATTGTTGCTTTTAAAATTGAATTTTAGGGGCACCTGGGTAGCTCAGTCAAGTGTCTGACTCTTGCTTTTGGCTCAGGTCCTGATCTCACAGTTCATGAGATTGAGTCTTGCGTTAGGCTCTGTGCTGACAGTGCAGAGCCTGCTTGGGATTCTCTCTTTCTCCCTCCCTCTCTGTCCCTCTCCTGCTTGCATTCTCTCTTTCTCTCTCTCTCAAAATAAATAAACATTTTTAAAAATTGTACTCATATTATTATTTCAAATAATTGTATTTGTAAGTTATTATAATTCATAGATTTCGATTTATAATTATATTGTTTCATATCATAATATTTTATTAAGTTTACCTATGTATTTTGAGAGAGAGAGAGCATGCACGCAAGCAGAGGAGGGGCAGAGAGAGAGGGAGAGAGAAAATCCCAAGCTGACTCCATACTGTCTGCACAGAGCCCTATGTGGGGCTCAAACTCATGAACCAGGAGATCATGACTTGAACTAAAGTCTGACAATCAACCCACTGAGTCACCCAGGTGTACCCCCCCCCCATATCATAATATTTTAAATTACTGTAATATATAGTTAAAATATATTTTAGGGTTTTACAAAATGCTTCCATTTTTAAAACAACCTTCCACATTTATTTTTTGTTAAGTTTATTTATTTATTTTGAGATAGAGAGTACACTTGTATGAGTGGGGTGGGGGGCAGAGAGAGAGAGAGGGAGAGAGAGATCCCAAGCAGGCTCCACACTGTCAGTGCAGAGCCCGACATGGGGCTCAAACTCAAGAACTATGCGATCATGACCTGAGCTGACATCAAGAGTCAGACACTTAACCAACTGAGCCACCCAGGCGCCCCCCCCCCCCCCGCCCCGCCATGTTTATTCCTAAATGAGCATATATTCAGTAAGAAGCAAACAGAGAAATGGGAAACTCAGTCTTTGGTCCCAGAGCTGGGCCAAGACCTAGGTCTGTCACTCCCTGCTGTGTGGCCTTGGGCAAGTGGCTGTCCCTCTCTGAGCCTGTCTCCTCATCTGTAAAATGAGGATATTTTCCCTCCCGCCTACCTTGCAGAGACCCAGACCTGGGGCTGTGGATGGTGCTCAGGACTTCTGAACTGGAAGACTTTGGCCTGTGGGCTGATGAGAGATGCAGCCTGAGGAAGGATATTGAGAAATGCAAACTGTTAGCACTTTCAAGTTTTAAAAGAGGCTTTGTTTTTATTTCAAAAGGGGTCTCTGTTCATTGTAGTAAATTTAGAAAATACATACAGCCCTAAAGAAAGTAATTAGCAAAGGTGGGAAACCTGTGTGTCAGAGAGAGAGAGAGAGATAGAGAGAGAGAGAGACCCACTGTTGACCGTTTGGTGTCCGGCCTTTGAGATAGTTTTGTGCATGTAAAATTTCCAAAATATGTATCTATTTTTAATAATTATCCAGCTGAGCCACAGCGGGCAGCCCAATGAACGTACTGTGGTTTACAAAGAGTTTCCACAGATGTTGGCTCCTTCTCATGATGCCAAGGAACTGGTGCTGAGATTGTTGACCCATTTCACAGAGGGAAAATGGGCCCAGAGTGGGTTGGGGCCCCTCTGTGTCACCCAGTGCGTTGGTGATACAGCCAGAAGCCGGAGGTGGAACATGAGGTCAGCCGAGGACTAAAGCCAGCATGTCTGGAGCACCCTGGTTCCCTCTGCTGGGTCTCTGGGACCTCCGCCTACCCCTCAGGGAATGGTGTAATCCCCACCGCACCACACCCCCACTCGTGGCATCCACCCCCCACCCCTGACAATCTGTCTCTCACCCAGGCTGGCCACCCTGGCTAAAAATAGCCCAGGGCCAAGACTTCTTCCATCCCTGCTTCTCCAGCCCTCGGAAATGGACTGGGTGGAAGGAAAAATCAACATAGCCCAGGCCCCAAAATAGACTATCGCCCAGACTCCGTGGTTTGGGGCCTCAGTGTAGAGGCCAGGAGGCAGTGTTCTTGTCCCAGCCCCACCGCTGACCCACAGTACAAGGCCCTGTCTTTACCCAGGCCTTGGTTTCCACAGTGGGGTTGGGGGGGGGGGGGTGGATTTGGTCTGTACAGTTCCCAGTTTGGACATTCCAGGAATCTGTGCAACATACCAACATCTGCCCCCACCTGCCCCTACATACCCCTCCCTCTTTCTGTTCCCTCCCTCAGCTTCCATGTGAAATGTGGTTTGAAAAAAGGGTTCTTCCAAGATAAAAAGGCTTAAAAGCACTGATAGTCAAATCCCTTCGTTGCACAGAACTGGAAACAGAGGCTCTGATGGCGAAAGGGACTTACTGTCTGCCACTTACCTAGGCAGAGACACGGCTCAAGCTCTTCCCCTGGCACCTGGTGTGGAGCCAGAGTCGAAGAGTTAAGACTGTCCGTGCTAGAGCCAGACCTGGGTTCAAATGTTGACACTGCCCGTCTGGCTGTTCAATCTTGGGTAAGTCCCTTAACCTCTCTGTGCATCAGTGTCCTCATCTGTGAGCCGGGAGTAATAACTACCTCAGCCACCCAGGTAACTGGCCACGAGGGCCTGCCAGAGTAGGTGTTTGCAAGTTTGAATGACTTCGGGCAGCCCGAGAAGGGTTGAACCAGCTGCCTGACTCAGGCTCCTGCTTCCCCGCCCCTTTGCTAGTACGACAGGACAGAAACTGCCGTCAACAACCTCAATCCCGCGTTCTCCAAGAAGTTCGTCCTCGACTACCACTTTGAGGAGGTGCAGAAGCTCAAGTTCGCCCTGTTTGACCAGGACAAGTCCAGCACACAACTCGATGAGCATGATTTCCTGGGCCAGTTCTCCTGCAGCCTGGGCACGGTGAGCCGGGCCCCTCCCGGTGGACGAGGGCAAGGGAGTCCTCACCTTGGGCATCACCCTGCTCCCAAGGACAGGGCAGTCCCTTGGAAAGAGCCTCTGCTGCCACCTGCTTTCCGTGGCCCCATTTTCCTGGCTGGCTTTCGAGGTAGCATCACAAATGCGGATAGGCGTGGGGGGCAGCAGGCACGAAAGGGGGTAAGCAGCCTGGTGGTTTGGGGCCAGGCTGAAGAGTTCCCGGTGGAAAACACTGAGCACGGTGCCTGCGAGCTGTTGCCACACAGGAATGGGGACCCCATGTGGCCAGAACTGCTATTTGTCAGAAGTGATCAGATGCGGCCTTGACTTCCTGGCTTAGGAGCACCTGACCAGCAACCACGGCACCCATGGGCATCCTTCTCCGTGGCTGGCTTACCGTGTAACCTCGGGCAACTTCCTTTCTCTCTCTGAGCCACACTTTCCCATCCAATTCAGTCCTTGGTGAAGTTATCGAGGCTGGAGATCGCAGGGTTAGGAGTTCCAGCCCTTTTTGCTGTGTGCCCTTGGGCAAGCCCCCACCCCCTTCTGGGCCTCAGTCTCCCCCCATTTCACTTGGGGCCTGCTGACGATTGCTCAGTCTATGGTGAACAGTGCACATTAAAAATGGCCTGGGCCTTCCAGGAGATGGGATGGAAAAAACGCACGGGCCCACAGTTGTGTGAGAAGCAGGGTGTGTCCCTGGGATTCTGCCTGGAGTCCTCGCCCTCAAAGGGTAACTGAGGAGAGAGTTGGAGGGTGAGCTGGCAGCACCTGCCACAGGCAGGACCGCCCGTAGCCTGGAGAGGGGGGCAGGGCAGGCAGCAGGTTGCCAGGGCCCCGTGAGAGATGTGGCCACAGCATGGAGGCCTCTGGACTAGAGCTGAAGCTGTGGGAGCGTCAGATCTGCCAAACCACCGCTCGGCCTTGCTCTCCTCCTGGTCGTCTGGTGCCTTTTGGCGCCCCCCGTGGCTGTACCCACAGCCTAGGGTTGCGCGTGGGGTGATGAAGGCCACCGTGCTCTGAGCAGGTAGGAAGGGCCAGGGCAAGAGTGGACTGGGGAGGAAAACCAGCACGTGCGCACGGCAGCACAAAGAAACACTGACATCCCCCCCCCCAAGAAACCGAGAACCAGGGTGGCCCAGGAAGAGTGTGGGGATGGGGTACAGAGATGGCGGAGGGGCGACTTTACAACGTGTTCTGCTTTTCCTCTATTGTGTTGATCGCCGACCGAGCGCTGTGTGCATGTCCTCTCTCTTCGGAGCGTGAAAATACATAGGATTTGCTCTTCTCCATCAGGATCACACCCTGAGGAGGGTGGGGTCTGTAGGTGGCTCTGGGGGAGGCAGTGAGGGGGCTTGACTCCCTGCAGGGGCCTCCAGAATGTGAGCCTGGTAAGAACCTTTGCCTGGGGGCAACCGGGTCAGTGGGAGTGGACTGCAGGGATTGCGCCCCAGCTGTGGGACATCCAGCGAGTGTCTTAACCCCTCTGGGCGTCTGTCTCCTCCGCTGTGCCCTGGAGTCAGCGATGGTTGCTGGTTGCATGGGGAGGTGTAGCCAGCAACCCGCCGGTGCCAGTGCCGAGCCGAAGCCGTGTGCACGCGCGTGCTGTGAGTGGTGACTGCTGAGCATTTTTCCTCCCCACCAACCCTCAGGAGCGCCACTCTCCTCTCTCCTTCCCCACCCCAGATCGTCTCCAGCAAGAAGATCACTCGGCCTCTGCTGCTGATGAATGACAAGCCTGCAGGGAAGGGCCTGATTACGGTACCAGCCCCCTCCCTGCTCTCCGCACCCCTCCGCCTTTGCTCGCTGCCCTCCCCCATCAATGGGCTGCTTCCCTGCCAGATAATCACCAGCTTTGTTTGGAGTAAAAAGGCCCAACTTACAACTTAGCAACAGGTCTCTTAGCAACGGGCTCCTGTCTCCACATATGATGCGTTGGGGGCCGCCAAGCTGGGAGTAGGGGGCTTGCTAGAGGCCCCTGTGGCCTCCTACTCCCAGGGCAGGGGCGCTCCTACCCATTCCTGGAGTCCACCCTAGCCCTCCCAGCTGGCCCTCCCCTCCTGGCCTGCCCTAGGGGGTCTTTGAGGAGCGCCTGACCCGTGGAGCTCTGTTTGCGGCTGCAATGCGCAACGGTTCCAGCCTCGGGATGCGCAATAGTTCCAGCCATGGGATGTGCAATGATTCTAGTGATGCGCAACGAGTCCAGCCTTACGCAGGCTCTCTGCTCGGAACAGTCCTGGGTCCTCAAGGTCTCCTAGAAGGCTGGGAAACCTGTTTTACAGATGAGGGACCTGGAGCCCAGAGAGGAAGTGCCCTGGGGAGGTGAGACTCAGTGAGATTCTCTCCCTTCAGAGACTGCGTGAGGCCAGAGGAACTGGCCAGCTAGAGGGAGGAGGGCCAAACCTGTATGTGCTCATATATAGTCACCCCTCCTGCTCTGGAGCCTCCCTGGCTCCCCACTGCCCGTGGCGCTTTGCATTCAAGGCTGTGAGGGACCCCACCTTGCTTTCCTGCCTCAGCCGTGTTTTACGCCTTCGTGTGCATACTCTGGCTTCAAGGCAAACTGAATTCTTAGTATACCACACATATCACAGACCATTAGCCACTGTTCCTGCCGCCTTGAATGTCTCCTCCCAACCTCTTGGGGTTCAGAACCTCCTTATCTAAATACCTTCACCAGCCAGCTCCCCTCTACCTGGAAACCAGCCCGGCTGGTGTAACTGTTACCCCTAGCACTTCCACCGTGCCACTCCAAACCTCAGTTCCTAACTCTGTGAAATGGGGGCAGTAATAGGACCTATCTTGCAAGGTGGTTGAGCAAGTCTCTGCTGGAGGAGAGGAAAGGGAGCCTGGCATCCAGCCTGGCTTCTGTGTAGTTTTAGAAGGTCAAGTATCTTGTAGGTAAGGCTGTCCTACAGGTGTGGGGGGAGAGGAAGCCCTAGCCAAGAGAGGACCCAGCTCACCTGTGTTGCTGTCGGCCCAAGGGCGTTCCCTGCTACCCTGTGAGGAAGGGGAGACAGAGAGAGGCCTAGAGAGGGCAAAGGTAGCCCCAAGGTCACTCAGCTGGTCCATCACTGGCTGGGTTGGGGCCATAGGGTCATGGCCAATGGCGAAGGCATGGAAGACAGATGACAGCATGAGCTGACAAGACAGCAGAGGGAGCTCAGGTGACTCCTGGACCTCAGTTTCCCTAGCTGCACGGTTAGGTTGCTGGAATCCCCCAATGCCGTGGCATTTTGAGGTCTGCGGTGGGGCATGAGGGGGCCTGTCAAGCTGCTCCCTGGCCCAGAACCTCTCCCCAAGGCTCAAGATCTCCCCTCATGTCTGGTAACAGCTTCACATGGCCTCCTCTCTTTAGCCACACAGAGTCACTTCTGGTTCCTCATATTCAGATGGGTTACCCCATTTTCCAGAAGATGGCAATGGAGGTTTTGGAAAACCTCCATTGAAAAGACAAGGGGCATGACCAGGGTGGCCCGGTACTCCCCCTCCTCTTTTTTCCCCTTCCCAGCCCTGGAGAACTGACTCCTGAGCACCCGTGCTCACTCTGCCTGGCAGGGCGCCAGGGGGAGCCAGAGGGGCAGGTCCCACCCCTCACATTCCTGTGGCTTTACAGATTGCTGCCCAGGAGCTGTCAGACAACCAGGTCATCACGCTGAGTCTGGCGGGCAGGAAGCTGGACAAAAAGGTAAGGCAGGCAAGGAGGGGTTTCTCCATCAGGGAGCAGTATCCCTCCCCCAGCCCAGGGGTGTGCGGCCTAATCCTGGTGCTTCTGGCTATCACCTTTATCACCCGCATCCAGGAACAAGTCCGTAGCTTAGGACCAAGTTAGAACCTCTTTACCACTGAGGTAGTGAGTTTCCCGTTATTTAGAGGTATTCAAGACATAGATGGAAACCCACTGCTTAGAACTCCCTGTCTCACTTAGTATAAATTGCTAGGATCCTTATAGTAACATACAGGGCCCCGCCCCTGTCCACAGCCCCCTACCCCCACCCCCGACCTCACCCTTTCTACTCTCCCCACCTTCATTCTGCCTCAGCCAAATCAGCCTCATCACTGTTCCAGGATTACATCAGGCACTCTCCTCAGGCCTCAAAGGCCTCAGGACCTTTGCCCTTGGTATTCCCTCTGCCTGGGAAGTTCTTTTCCCTGAATGTTCCCTGACACATTTTTTTTTTTTTTTTTAACTTAAATAAATGGATTTCCAGAGGACATCATCTCCCTTCTGTGATGGGCTGGGATAGTTTCAGTTTTTCAGATGCCCACTAAAATAAATTAAAATCACATCCTCCCATTGGCATCGCCCTGCACTGGAAACAATTGCCCTTTGGAAGTCCCGGCCGGTCTACGTTGTAGCTCCTGCGGACTCCAGGTCTCAGGGTCTCTGAACACAGGCTTTGGTAACACCAGGATGGTGGGGGAGCTGGTTGGCCCCAGGCGACTGGCTCTGCCCACCGCTCCCGCACCTGAGCCTGGGTTGGGGGCAGCGGCTGGGCCACCCCACCTCTCATCTGAATCCGCCAGAGTCGTGCCTCCCTCACCCACATCCTCCTGCCTCCTCCAGGACCTCTTTGGGAAGTCAGACCCATTTCTCGAGTTTTATAAACCGGGAGATGATGGCAAGTGGATGCTGGTCCACAGGACTGAGGTGGGTGCGTGGGATTCTGGGGGTCTCTAAGCCAGTGGGTCTCTAGTCTGGCCACCCCCAGTGTCTCAGGATGGGGCTGTGTGGTGGCAGCCATGCAGGGAGCAGGAAAGGCTACAACGGTGCCCAAAGGATTTGTTCCCTCCCCGCCACAGAGATCCTCACTTCCATCCCCAGAAGCGTGGTCGTGGGTCTCCCCACCCCCATCCCCATCGGGTCCCACCCCAGAGCACTGCTGCCCTGGGCCTGAGTTCACCCTTGGCCCTCACGTACTGCAGGTGATCAAGTACACGCTGGACCCTGTGTGGAAACCATTCACTGTGCCATTGGTGTCCCTGTGTGATGGGGACATGGAGAAGCCCATCCAGGTGAGGGGACGCTGGGAGCCCTGCACCCCACCCTGCCAGCTCCAGCCTCCCAGTCTATCTGAGGCTTTCTGGGGATGCCTTGGCAAAGCTCTTTTCTTTCTTTTTCTTTCTTTCCTTCCTTTCTTTCTTTCTTTCTTTCGTTCTTTCTTAACTTAGGATTTTTTTTAAAGTTTATTTATTTATTTTTGAGAGAGAGTGAGCACAAGCAGGGGAAGGTCAGAGAGAGAGGGAGAGAGAGAGAATCTCAAGCAGGCTGTGCACTGTCAGTGTGGGCTCAATCCCACAAGATCATGACCTGAGCTGAAATCAAGAGATGGATGTTTAACTGACTGAGCCCCCCAGGGGCCCCCAAAGCTCTTTCTTATCAAGGTAGAAAGGAGAACCTATATAGGGGGAGAGACAGGGGACCTGGGCTCTTGTCTCGGGTCTGCCTGACCCTCTGAGCCATCTGGGCAAGGCTCCCGTCTCTGTGAGCCCTCCTCTAAAACAGGAACAGAATGACTGTCTGGTTCTTCCCAGAGGGCTGCGTTACTGCCAGCTGGGATAACAACTGTGGAAACACCTTGGAGGTGACCAAGTGTTGTCCCTGTGGTGTTTTGAGGTGGACAACTGATGAGGACAATGAATACTGGTCTCTAAAAACCCTCAGGGACCATGTCTGAGATGGGGGAGAGGAAGCCAGCAAGGCGAGGGCGGGGATTCTGAAACACAGTACTAGGAAACCTAGTTCTGGGTCTACTACTGCCACTGCGAGACTTTGGGCAAGTGCTTCTCTCTTGAAGCCTCAGTTTACCCGTCGGTGGCATGGGTATGATAATTCCTGCCTTCCTCCTAGGAGTGGTGGCTAGATTAGAGAGCATAGAAAACTGGGATTTTTTTGTACCTGTGTCAGGGAAAGTAAGAGTCTAGGGAGGGCCTCAGGCCATGGCCTGTGAAGACAGGTAGATCACAGCCCCAGACAGATGAGGAGTGGAGAGAGACAGGTGTATAAGGAGTTAAGCTTCCTGCTCCAGAGTGTACAGCCTCCATTGCTGGGGTGCTCCTTTTGCCGGCAATCATGGAAAGCTTCCTGCAGGAGACAGTCCAGAAGCTAACAGTGTCATCCCAGGCCAGCGAGGCAGATGCTGGAGGGTTTGGGGAAGTATAAGCAAAAGGAAGACATGGGGTTTGCTAAGGCAGCTGAGAGGGCTGGAGAGCACATCCTTGGGGGCTGCTCTGGGGTGACCTCGCTGGACCCATCCCAGGTCATGTGCTACGACTATGACAACAACGGAGGCCATGACTTCATCGGCGAGTTCCAGACCTCAGTGTCGCAGATGTGTGAGGCTCGTGATGGTGTCCCGGTGAGATGGGCCCGTGTGTGTGTGTGACCCTGAAACCTCAGCGGGGGCCGGGCGAGGGGCACAGGCTTGGGCAGACTAGGGCTCAGATCCCACCTCTCTGGCTGTAGGACCTTAAATCAAGAAGGACTTCTTAAGCAAAATATCCAGTTCCTCTGAGCCTCAGTTTCCCCATCTGTCTAATGGGGCAGAGGAAGAGAGTGGGAATTCAATGAGATGATACAGGTAAAGTGCCCAGCATGTGGGGAGCACTCAAGATTATCCATTTAACTCCCCCCAAGAAGCTGGGCCCTGGGGGGTGGTTCTGGGCATACACATAGTTCTGGACATGACATAGATGAGTCATCTGGGGTAGGGAGCAATGCAGATCCTCCTACCTTGGGCAGGCACAGCTTGGTGTGAGCCTGAAGCGTCAGGAACCTTTTCTGGGAGTGGGCATCCAGGAAGGCTTCCTGGAAGAGGCACTGTGGAGGGGATCCTGCGGCCCAGGGGAGGGTCAGTCGCCACGGAAGCGCTGAGCTGAGCTTTTCTTTCTCTTCCCATGTTGCCCAGCTGGAGTTCGAGTGCATCAACCCCAAGAAGCAAAGGAAGAAAAAGAACTATAAGAACTCGGGCATCATTATCTTGCGTTCCTGCAAGGTGAGCCAACAGGGGTGGGCACGGGGCAGGGGCCTGGTTTGGGGTCACACAGGGAGGTATCACCGCAGAAGGTATAGACAGAGCTTTGGGGATGGAGCCAGAAAGGCCTGGATTCAAATCCTGGTTCTGCCACATCCTGGCTCTGCGATCTTCTGAGCTTAATCTCTCTGGGCCTCAGTCTCCTCATCTGTAGAATGGGGATGTTAACTAGGTAAAGCATGTGAAGGGGGGTCTCAGCTCACATTCCTGTGATATAAGGAGGTCCGAGAGGGCATGAGATGACCTTCCAGGGCCTCTGCTAGTTGGAAGGTCACTGGGAAGTTGCTTCCCATGCTGGTGGCTTTCCCACCGCGTGTTCGGCATCCCCGGGGCAGAGGGACATCGGGTGGGGGTCTGCTAACATCATCGAGGGCTCTGGTAACTGTGACTCCCGTGGTAGAGCTGGATCCTCTGAGGCCCAGAAGGGGAGTGAGGTTCACACCAGCAGTGGTCAGGGCTGTCCCTGGATGTCTGGTAGCCAAGCGTCTGCTGGAATGAGGCCGGATGTTAAGGAAGACAGCCTGGGCTGGGGCAGCGAGAGCCCTGGTCGGTGGGCCTGAAGGTCCCGGGTGAGTCCTGGCGCCCTCTCCATGCCAGCTGGCTGACCCCAGACCCCAGGCTTCTATGTCCCGGTCTGGAGTCCACGCTGTCACAGGCTGGGGTTTCCACGACTGTTCAGTGAGGTCACAACGCGGAAGTGCTTTGTGAAAGCTGATCCGTCGGGTTACAGCATCGTGATTTTGGGTCCTTGTGCCTGACGCTTCTGTCCCTCAGATTCCCCTTCATGATTTTTGGCACCTGCCTTACTTACTCCTTTTTGTAATCAGCCCTTCTTCTCCCATTCTTCGATTTTTTGTTTCTTTGGCTGGTTTTTGTTTTTTTACTTAAATACATTTATTTTGAAAGGAACCCCCCTCTGACTCCACCAAAATTAGAAGGCCAGCCTCCTTTGCCAAAAGGAGCAAAGACCATCAAAACCAACACAGTGTTTTAGCAGCTTTATTAATTTATAGCAGAAGGCCTTGAGCTGGAGGCCTGGTCTCTCTCCGTTCGGAGCAGAGCTTGGTCAGGGCTAAAGAGGGCTTAAGGACTGAACAGCAACAAATTGAGACTTTCTGTGCCGTGTAATTGGTAGGTATAACTGACACTGGGCCCTTGGGCCCTGCCTGGAATCATCGTGCGTGTGTGTGTGTGTGTGTGTGTGTGTGTGTCTCAGTCTCACCCACTGGAACTGTTGCTCTGAGTGTTGTTATAGAGACTGGAGTTTGGTTATAATGAGACTGGGTCTTCTCTTGGCCTCCTTGACTCTACTAAGGTTTCAGGGCACAGAGCAATCAGCTCTCCAAAGGTCATCCTTGGGTATTGTGACTAGGTAGAGGGCCAGGCCTCAGGTGCAGAGCAGGGGCCCAGTGACTCCCCTGATCCCTTCCAGATAAACCGGGACTACTCCTTCCTGGACTACATCCTGGGAGGCTGCCAGCTCATGTTCACGGTAAGTCTCTCCCCCCAACCCCACCCCACCCAACCCCAGTGAGGATCCTCCCTAAGGGCTTGGGTCACCACTGTAGCAGGAGGGACATGGGTAAACTTGGGGAATGACTTCTCCAGGGCAAAGGGTGTGTCTGGCCCAGAGGAGAGGGCATAGGTGATTGGGCCTGAGTCAGAGTGTAGCTAGAGATCAGGGCATGGTTGCCCAGCCCTCCGAGGATTGCTGGTTACACCTCTTCAGCAGGAGAAGCTCTTCAATGGTCAGAAGGCCTTCCTGTCTCCTCTGCTGCCCCTCCTGTTTGCTCATTCGGTTCCATGCCCACAGGACCCCACTGTTCCTCCAAGATGCCACGCTCCTTTCTGTTCTAGGGCTTTGCATATGCTGTTTCCTTTTTCTGAAACGCTCCTCCGGAACCTTCTCATGGCTGCTGCCCTACCACCCTTCAGGCCATGGCATAGAGGTCACCTCCTCAGGGAAGCCTCCCCTGATGCTTCCTGCTTCCTTCTTGTCTCTTCTCCTATTTTGATTTTCAGGACACTTGCCACTCTGAAATTATATAAGTATTTTTTCTCTTGTCCCTGTTTGTCCCACTCTGCAGACTGTGAGTACCTTTAGTGCAGGGATTTTGTTTTGTTTCTGTACCAACCGCAGCAAATCACTCAGTGCCTGGCACACAGTAGGTATTTAGTAAATGAACTGTGCCTCTGCCTGTGGCCTGGAGTGTAGGCCCCACAGACTTGTCCTGTCCATCTGGTCTTATGCTCCTCACCCAAAGGGGACCTTGGGGCCCAGGGGTCCTGCTGGGGTCCCATGCTCTTGCCCACCTCCCTGCCTTGCCTCACTGTTCTCCACCACCACCTCTAGATTCCATGGGGCGGGAGGTCATCTGCATGAGTATATGGGGTCATGGGATTGGCCTTGTTGATCTCTGACCCCACTGGTCACCACTACCCTCTCATTCCAATAGGCTGGGCCCTCCTGTTCGTGTGTGTGTGTGTGTGTTCATTCAACAAATGGATACTGAGCACCTCCTCTATGCCAAACCCATCCCACGATGACCAAGTTCTAAGGTGGCCATCTTTCTCCCTGGATCCCTCTCCTAATCCCCCCTTGCCAGGCAGGCTTGCCCACTCATCTGCTAGCCCTCCGGGGGCTGGGCTGGAGTTCTCTGCAGGCTGAGAGAGCAGATATCAGCCCCAGCTCCTGTGGAGCATCTTCCCTGGTGCTCTGTGCCTAGTCCCGGACCTGGCTTCAGGGGCACGTATCTTGCCTACAGTGAGCACCGACTCTGGGCAGATGGGCACTGCCGTACGAGGCAGCCCTAGGTCCCGGGGCCTCTTGGTGGAGGCGGCTTGGGGAGGGGAGAGGGTGTCTGGGAAGGCTTCCACGGGGCAGCAGATCCAAACTGGGCCTGAATGATGGAGGAGAATTAGGGAGAAAAGATGGCCTGGCTCTTTAGGTAGAGGGAACCTCATGAATAAAGGCCTGGAAATGGAAACAGATGAGTGTGTGGGTAGTGACAGTGAGGGGGAGAAAGGAATTTGGGACTATGAGTTGGCTTTGTGTCACATCTGGGCAATAGACTTTATGCTTGAGTAATAGGGAGCCAAATGGCACTAGAACCAAATGGCACTGGAACCAAAGGAATGACAGACAGTTTCCAGATGTCAGACCATCTTACGGAAGGGTGGGTTGGCACAGGGAGATGAGTGGGCTCCCCATGTCCCATCAGGCTCATTGTTCCCTGGGGATGCGATAGGGAGCTAGGGTCTGTGACCACCCTGAGTGGCCTTTTTTTTTTTTTTTACCCCCATGCTACAGGTTGGGATAGACTTCACAGCCTCCAATGGGAATCCTCTGGACCCTTCCTCTTTGCACTATATCAACCCCATGGGCACCAACGAATATCTGTCAGCCATCTGGGCTGTCGGGCAGATCATTCAGGACTATGACAGGTAAACTTGGGGAGGGACCATGAAGGTCAGCTCCAGCTTCATCCAACCAGGAAGCTCAGCTTATCAAAGCTGGAAGGGACCCAAAGATCATCAAACCTAGGAATGGCCAACACATGACGTGCCTTATTGCCCCTTCCCACACCTGCGGCAGACTTCGCTAGTCAATTGCTGACCTCTTACCTTCGGAGCCCAGATCCACACTGGAATCCTTCTCCATATGGTACCCCAAGTAGCCAGTAAGAAAAGGAATCAAGATGGAAAATGAAACGTGTTTGCTATTGCTGCAACTTTCCCTTTTAGAGCTGGGGAAATGTAGGCTTGAGAAGGGGGTAGAGAATGTATCCGAAGTCACACAGAGCAGGGGGACTGGCACCCAGACATTCTGATTCCTGGGCCTGGCACCTACTGGCCTAATAGTCTCACTCCTGCTGGGAACTTGGAAGGAGCAGCCAGCACGTGTGGGCCCTCTTCCCATGGCCATGCTTCCTGGAGATCTTTGGGCTAAGGAGGGGGGGCAGTGGAAAGTCAGTGAAGGAAAGCTGTGTAGGGGGTGTGGCCTTGGAGGATCAGAAGTCACTTGAAGGTTATGGCATCATTGCCACAGGTGGTGCTTGTTAGGACCTCCAGGCCAGAGGGCAGAATGACTAGGAAGCCAAAACTTGGGGAACAGGGAAGGAAGGTGCAGGTGCCAGAGATTTGGCAGGAACAACAGCAGGCTCAGGAATCCTGTGTGCACTTGGCCTCCTTGAGAGAGACAGCCTTACTACCAGTGTCTGATTCCCAGGTCCGGGGTGGGGGGTGGGGGGCTGTGATCCCTGGCCACATTAAGAGAGGTATAGCCCACAGGGCAAGGGAGGTGAAAGTCCCCATCTGCATGGTTGGGCGGAGGAGCCTGCTGTTGCTGCTCTGGAGTCCCTTGTATCCAGCTGCCCACTCAGTCCCTTCACTGAGCCTCCTCATGGGCATTCGGACTTAGCAAAGAAGGACCCAGTAAGCTCTGGGCACCTGCCCCAGCCCCTACCCCTCTCACCCTCTTCCCCATCTCCGTGAGAGGCACTACCACTCACCCAAAACCCTTCACTTTTTCCTTCCCTTATCTCCCCCAGTGTTCTTTCAGCAAATCCTTTCCAAACCTAGTTGAATCTAGCCCCTTCTCCCACCCCTACTGCTACCAGCCTGTTCAAGCCAGCATCCCTTCCCGCTCAGACCCCTTCAGTAGGCTCCTCACTGGTCTCCCTGCTTCTGTCCTAGTACCTGGCAGTTTGTCCTTCACACAACAGCCAGGGGATTCCTCAATATGTAAGTTCAGTGAATGAACAGGTGAGACATGATCCCTGCCCTCAGGGAGTTCCCACGCAGGGAGGAAGACCGGGAACGAATCCCTGGAGTTCCGAGAGAGCGGTTTACATGTGAGGCAGGACCTATGGGAGCACCAAAGAGAGGCATTCTCAGGCCTCAGGGAAACCCACAGAGAGAAGGGGCCATTTGAATTGGGCCTTAGTGGATGAGTAGGAGTTTGCCACAGGGAACAGGCTGGGGGCAAAAGGAGATATAACATGATTGAAATTGGAGCGTGAGGTGCCCCGTGTGTTTGGGACACAGCTAGTGGCCAGTGGCCAGGGCTGGGCCAGTGGGGTATGAGGGAGGGCAGCTGGAAGGAGATGAGAGTAGGTCCTAGGGCTGGATGATGAAGGGCCTTGACACTAAGCCAGGGTTCTCATTTAGGAGAATTTTTCTCAGACAGAAATGGGAGGTTGAGAGACAGGCAGTATATTTCTGTAACGACTGTGGTTTAGCGGATGCCTGAGGTCCCAGTTTGAGAAGGACCTAAAAGCTGCATCCAGGCCCACCGGTTAGAAGTTCTGTGATTGATTAGCCATGTCTGCCACAGGTGTGGATAGGGTCAAGCCTCACGTTCACCAGGTACTTAGAGGTGGGTGTGAGCTCAGTAGATCATTCACACAGAGCTCGTTCTAGAGGTGGTGAGCTTTTTCCTTCTGTCCTTGGAGGTGTGCAAGGCAGAGTGGGCCCAGCCCTGGGTGAGAGCTGGGAGGGGTGGGTGGGGGCAGTGAGCCCTCTGACCTGATGTCTTACAGTAGTTTTCTTCTCCTGTCTCTGATTAGTGATAAGATGTTTCCGGCTCTGGGCTTCGGGGCCCAGTTACCCCCAGACTGGAAGGTGAGTGGAGCTGGACTGTTTCCTTTTGGTCGAGATGGGATTTGTGTGTCTGGCCTTTCTGGAATCTGGAAGTTGCTGGAGGCCCACCCAGCTGCCCTGTGTTCTCTGCATTTACCCCAAACTCACACTCTTTCCTCAGCCTGAACCTCACGGAGGCGCTGGAGGCTATAATGAGCGGGACAGTTATGGTCTCTGACCCCTGGTATTCAGGTCAGGTTAAGAAGACAAGTAGGAGGCCAGATCTGGCAAACAAAAATCCAGGATACCCAGTAAGTTTGAATTTTAGATAAACACATTTTTAAAGTATAACTATGTCCTAAATATTGCCTGAGCCATACTTATCCTGAAACGTTATCCATTGTTTATCTGGAATTCAAATTGAACGGGGTATCCTATATACTTCTGGAAGCCCCCAGGACTGGAAGGTCATCAGTGCTGAGATGAGGCAGTTTGGGCCTGGGAGGAGCCTAGAGGAGGGCCCCAGCCTGGCCTGGGGGTAGCAGGGAAGGCTTCCTGGAGAGGCATGGTCTAAGTCAAGAAGGAGTTTGCAGAGTGATTGGGGTTGGTGATGGGGCAGAGAGAGTGTTCAGAGCAGAGAGAACCAGCTTTGCAAAGTCTGGGAGGCAGGGGGGACAGGGCAAGTTGGAGGAACTGAAAGAAGGTGGCCGCGATGGCCTCTTTGTGGAGGGTGGAGGGAGATATGGCTAGCAGGGTGGGGGGCCGGCCATTCAGGGCCTCAAATGCTAATTAAACAGCAATGGGCAGCCACTGGAGGGTCCATGTAGAGCGTTACAATCCAGGTGGCATTTTGAAGACTTTTTAAAATGTCTTTATTTTGAGAGAGAGAAAGCGTGCATGCAGGCTCGAGCGAGTGGGGGAGGGGCAGAGAGAGAGAGAGAGAGAGAGAGAGAGAGAGAGAGGATCCCAAACAGGCCGTGTGCTGTCAGCACAGCACCCAGTGTGGGGCTCCATCCCACGAACGGTGAGATCACGACCTGAGCCAGCATCAAGAGTTAGACACCCAGGTACCCCTTTTTAAAGATTTTTTTAAAACATTTTTTATTTATTTTGAGAGAGAGAGAGCAGTTGGCATTTTGAAGGCCCACTCTGGCTGCTGAGTGGGGACTGGCTAGGGTGAGAGTGGGCCAGATGGAGGGATGAAGAGAAGGAGTGCTGTCCATTCTCCAGGTGAAAGAACGGAGGCTCAGGTGATTTGCCCAAGGCCGTGTTCCCAACAGGGAGCCTGGATTCCAGCTGGGCAAATGGACGCTTCCATTTGTTCTCAGGGTCTGCTGCCTCTCCATAAGTGAGAAGCCTGGGCTGTTGCGGGCACAGAGGGCTCCTAACCTGCACGTGTGTCTCAGCTAGTGCCCCCTCTTGTTGCCCTGCTGTGACCCACTCTGCTTCCAGTGAGCATTGCCCTCTCACCCTCTCTAGGGAAGACCATCTTCACCTAGGATTTTAGGGAGCGGCTCTGTGGCCTCCTGGCCACTGTTCGGTGTGGGGGTGCAGGGGGCAGGATCCTGCAGAACCAAAGCCGGGCCTCTGGGCAGACAGTGATGCCACTGGGGGCAGGGCGGGCTGGTGCGGCCAGGCCCAGCAAGAGCCCGTTGCTAGGACACCAGCCAGCTTTGAAAGAACTCTGGCTGAATGAGATGTTTTCTCGCTCAAAAGCCTCCTTGGAAATGTCACAGGGCAGCTCTGGAGAGGCTCGGGCTTGGCCAGGCTGGAGGGCCCGGCGGCGCCAGGAGGGATGTGGGAGCCAGGATGGGCAAGGGCACATGCCAGGCCTGGCCCTCCCAGCCCCTTCCCTCCCTCTCATTCTAGCTGGCCTTGCCCCAGCCTCTTGAACCTTCTTTCATTGCTCCCCACCTCAGGGCCGTTGCGCCTGGCCTTCCCCTGGCCTGTTGCTCCTGTTCACCTCTTTCCCACTCTTAGAGGCCAAGAGATCTTTCCCTCTGGGAGGTCTTCCCCGAGGAAGCTCATGCGGGGCCCTCCTCTCGTCCAGTGAGAGGCACTGTCCTCACAGAACTTTATGGTCGCCTCTGTATGTGTGGGTTGGCCTGTTTGTTGCCTCCCTCCAGGGTTTCACGGTCCGGGAGGGCCCCCGCTTTCCTCCTTTCTGTGTCCCAGCTCCCGGCACACATGAGGAGTGCAGAACTTGTTGACAGTGAATCGGCGGCCTAGCAGCCTGAGCAGACAGAAGTGTTGGTTCTCTGAGGGTGAGAAGCTCGAAGGAACGTGCACTTGGGACCTTCGATCCTCCCTGGGGCTGGGCCAGCTGCGCCCCAAGCAGACCCCTACCCTGGATGGTGGCGGAGGGACTCAGGAAGCATTTTCCTGAGGAGATGACATGAAGGCTTGGACGTTCAAAATGAGCCAGAGTCGGTCAGATGAAGAGAGGGATGAGGCGGATAGGAGGGCACGCGAAGATCTGCGGTGGGGAAGTGCACAGTCCATGACTCTCCCCACTGTAAGGATGGGGTAACTGAGGCTCAGAGAGGACAGTCCCTCTGGGGTCCCTTCAGCTCCCTCCCCCATGCCCTGCCCCCGCCAGGGCCACAGGGAGCAGCCTCTTAAGTAACTCACTGACTTCGGGCCAGGCTTGGTGAACAGAACCACTGATTGTCACAAGGCAGCAGGGAGTCCCAGGACAAAGACCTGTGGCCAACAGGCCCCCAGGGGCCCCTAATCTGGCTTATGGCCTCCAGGAAACTTGTCCTGTTTACAGGCATTTCTTAGGCAAACCAGGGCAGCAAGCATAGGAGGGGGCTGGGCTGCTGAGGGCTTGTCTCCCAGATCTGGTCCCAGCTCTGCTGTGGCTCATTCATGTCACCTGGGCATGCCCTGACCCATTCTGAACCTCAGTCTTTTGACCTGTAAAATGGAGCTGCTGGTCTAGGTGACCTGAGGGACCTCTGGGCTAGATGAGTGACCTCCACAGCCCCATCCACTTGGACCACCAAGCCCTCATGCAAAGAAAGGGGGGAAGCAGTGAAGAATCGGGAGTCTGGGTGGCCGAGAAAGCAGAATATTACTCCATTCCTATCAGGAGGGGGCTTTCCCCCTTGGTCTCTAAAATCTCCTAAAATCTGATTTTGTAGGAAGTCATTGGCCCACAGAGGCCTGTTTCCTTGGCAACGATTTTCCTCTCTCAACCCCTCGGTACAAGCCCCCCTCTTAATCTCTGTAGAGGCTCATGAAGTTGCCATGGCAATGAGGACCTCCAGCCCCCACAGCTGGAGCCCAGATTGGGGTCAGGATGAAGAGGGTCCCAGGGTAGGGAGAGGACCCAAGACGGTCATTAGGGGACTGGCTCCGTGCCAGCCTTTAGGGTTGAGGGAGCAAAGAACAGAAAAGCTGTTGCCCAGAACAGGGAAGTGTCTTCTCAGGCCACCCAGTCACCCATAGGGCCCACCTGGGGTGAACTCCTCGTGCTGAGTCTCACCCCTCTTGGCCCAGGAGGGCTCACAAGGCCAGGACTCCAACTCCCACTGGACGCATGAGAGGCTCAGGTCTTAGGCCTGTTCTGCTGTGTGGCCTTGGCACCTGGCTTCCCCTTTTTGGGCCTCTGTTTACTTGTGAAATGGGTACATTGGACTTGGTGGGGGCCTTCTAACATGCACGTTGTATAGAGCTAATTGTCTTGGAGCTAATGAGTCGTCTGGGAGTGTTTGTGCCCAGACTAAAGCTCTCACCTGGCAGATATTCCCCTAGACCTCTTCATCTTCCTAATTTAAAACTGGTGGAAGAGTGTTAGAAGGCGGAGGAGGGTCGGTAAAGTATCCTCCGGACTGAGAAGTCACTTTAAGAGGGAAAAACGAAGCAAGCCACTCCCTACCGTTTCCACAGCTTAATTCAGGATAACTTACTGATGGGCCAGCAGAACCTTCAGCCGCAGCTTTTACAGAGCAAGGGGCGTGGTGGTGAGGTCACAGGGTAGTTATCTAAAGTGGGGCCCTCTGTGTGCGCGCCTTCTCTACCGGTTAGCTAACGTAGGGCCTTCGTGCACCACTTTATAAAGATCAGAAGAAGCCCTCCTGCATTCCCATGTGGGCGTACGTTAACCTCCTTGGGGCCTAGAACACGTAGCCCCGAGGGAGGTCATTGTGCAGACACAAGATGGAGTCCTTGTCCGCACGCCTACCGAGAGGAACGCCTTCTGAGGTTAGTGGGTTCAGGAGGCAGCCTAACCTTGGTTCTAGTCCCAGCCTTGTCCTTCGGTAAATGTGAGAGCCTGGGAACTTTCTAGAACACTCTGTGTCTGTTTCATCTTCTGAAAATGGGGTAATTACAGGCCTTTCCCCATTGGGTCATTGCCAGGAGTGAGGGGATGCCTGCAAAACTCTGAACGTGGGTTGTGGCATGCGGTAGGGAAGGGGGCCGCGTGGGGATTTTGTGAGAGGGCAGCAGGACAGAGAGTGGGGAGGGCCCCATCAGAGGCCCGGGTTCTGCAGCCCCCGCAGCCCCGAATGGGGTCTAGTTATTGTTCCTCTGTGTTCCTGGATCAGGAGTGTGCAGAATAACCCACAGGGCTGGGGGCTGGGTCTGGAGGCAGAGAAATGGGACCGGGCCCCAGGGGAACTGTGATAGCTGTCCCTGCCCCCCGTTCCTCTGGTCCCATTATGCTTCCTCATCCCCAGTCCAGCTCTGAGCAGGCTGTCCGCTAATCGCTAATCCCGTTTGGCTCCCTGGCATAACACAGGCTCCTTTGTTAGCACTCCTGCTGTTAAGTCAGGGGAAAGCCCTCAGGGCCCTACAAAGTGGACCGTCAGTGATGGCCTGTGACCGAGGCTCAGTTCAAATGCTCCTGGAGTCCACCTAGATGCCTTCAGAAGCCTCTCTGTCCCACTCAGGAACTATCTTGGTGGGGCAAGGAGACACAGGCAGCAGCCTGACACCCCCCCCCCCCCCCCCCCCACGGCCAACAGAGATGGGGGTGATGTGGTGCCCATTACAAAGTGAAGGTAGTCAGACCTCTCTGTGTGGCTCAGCCCCAGCACCGGAAGGTGGAAGCAGATGTAGGGGGGTGTCAATAGCCTTGACCTGGGGTGGGGATGGGGCTTGAAGAGCCAGGTACCCACAGAGGGAGACTTGGCCCAGCAGTGGGTGGGGCTTGGAGCCAGGAGGCTGCCGGCTCAACATTTTCTCTGCACTTCAGGTCTCCCATGAGTTTGCCATCAACTTCAACCCTACCAACCCCTTCTGCTCGGGTGAGTGCTAAGCCCACCTGCATCTGTGCTGGGCAGAGGGAGGGGCAGAGTATAGGTTTTGTCTTTTTCTCCCTTCCCCTCCCCCTCATGCTTGCTCATAATGACAGATGGGGAAGAGCTGGAGGTTGGAGTCAGGTGGTCCTGGATTCAAGGCCAGCTGCTGCCCTTTCCTGGCTGTGTGACCTTGGAGAGATCACTGCACCTCTCTGGGCCTCTGCCTCCTCACCTGCCCCAGGGAGTATGATACCTGCTTAGCTCACCTCACTGGGTGGTCAGGTGAGAATTAAGGGAAGCGTTGACAGGAAGCCCTGTGTAGAACAGGACGAGGTGAGGGTGGCAAATTATATACCTGCCTCTCGCCTCCCACCCGCCCTTGCTGGGAGGACCCAGCCCTAACCCCACCCTGCTCCCCCTGCCTTCCACTAAGAGCCTTGGCACCCAAGGACTGAGGGTTGCCAGAGGGGAGGGGGAGAGAAAGGGGCAGGCAGTGAGTGTGGTGCCTGTGCTCACCCCTGCTCCCTTGACCTAAGGAATTTCTAAGCCTCCAGAATCATTTGAGAAACTATTGGAGGAGGAAGGGGGCCCCAGGTGGGTATGGAAGAGGGTGGTCCCTGCCATCACGAGACCTTCCAGCCTAGGATCTGGCTTGGGTATAGCACCTGCCTTCCCTGGGGGTTCCCAAAGCTGGGCCCAGTTTGTACTTGGAAGGGAAAGGTGTCAAGTCACCAGCTTGCAAATGATACTGTGACTCAGAAGCCATGGGCATCTATGTGTTGGCTAAAAATGTAGCCCTCTGCTGTTCCTGGGCTCTGCCTCGCTTAGAGCAGGTTTCTAGAGACTTTGTCCAAAATTGGGTTGGTCAACCTCCTCCCCAGACAAAGGCCTCCTGGACAGGACCACCGGGCAGTGGGATATTCTTAGGGGCCATGCAAGCATCTCAATTCCCCACGGCAACCCTCAGCCAAAGCCATAGCATGTCCAGAATGGACCTCAAGACTTGGGCTGCCAAGTTCCTTCTCTGGGAAGAGCCTGCTGGGTCCCCTCTTGTCAACTGCCCAAGAGTGAAGATTATCAGTCCCATTGACAGACAAAGAAAGACATGAGCTCAGAAAGATTAAACAACTTGCCTCAGCTAAGAAGGGGCCAAGGCAGGATTTGAACTTAGGTCCGCCTGACTCCATATTCAGGACTCTTTGCTTTATACTTGGCCCTGCCCTCTGGGAGCTTCCAGTCTCATGGGACCTACACTGGCCACCATAGGGGCATTAAGGGTGAACGTGAAATAGAGGTAGGGTCTGCAAATGGGATGAGGGTAGGTGAAGGGCCGGGGGGCAACCTTGCTGATACAGTCTTCTCCTCGAGGCAGGTGTCGATGGCATCGCCCAGGCATACTCGGCCTGCCTGCCCCACATCCGCTTCTACGGCCCCACCAACTTCTCACCCATCGTCAACCACGTGGCTCGGTTTGCAGCCCAGGCCACACAGCAGCAGACAGCCACGGTGAGTAGGCAGCCACCGGCGTGGACGTGTGGGAGAGGGCGGGCACTGGCTGGGCCCTCCCTGCCTGACATGAGGGAGGGCCAGACCGGGGCCTGTCTTTCCAACTCCACCTGCCCCCACAGGGCTGGGGAGCTGGATATTCTGCCTTCTGTGCCTCAGTTTACCTGCAGGTCTGGCAAGGGGGTTGGACCAAGCTCAACTCGATTGGTGCTGGCTTTCTGGAGCACAGACTTGAAAAAGACACAGTGATTCTGTTTATGCTTAGTGGTGAATAAGGTTGTGATCACAGGGGGTATTTGGTATTCCTGGGATACATGGACACCAAGGGATGGTGGTCCTTGCGGGCCCTAAACCTACCCTCTGGGCCACTGTCTGGCCCAGCGGTGAGGCGAGGGCCTGGCCGGACACTGCCAGTGGCATCTGGAGTACATGGCAGATGGCCATCGTGGGCACCTGCTCCCTAGCCTCAGGCCGAATGCCCGTGTTGGGGTCACCAAGGGTCGCCTTGTCCACTCTTCCCTCCCCCACCGGGATTTGTGCTGACTTGACTGGTGGGAAGTCTTCTCCCCCCCCCCCCCCGGCCCCAAGGGCAGTGTCTTGTGTAGTACTTCCCAGGCCCTGTCCCCAGGCCCACCGGTCAGGCTCAAGCCACGGCTGGAAACCCAGCTCCTAGCCCTGGGGTGGAGCCTGGGCTGCCACCCAGGAGACTTCGGTCTGACTCCTGCCTGGCCACTCCCCCCGGGGGACCTTCATGAGCCTCTGCCCTTCTCTGGGCTTCCCCCTTGGAAAGAAAGAGTAGCTGCACCCATGCCTAGGTTCTCTCTTGACTTCTCCTTCCCATGGCCAAGGCCACCGTCTTCTGTCATCTGACATCACAGCCACACCCTCACCCCTCTGACCCCTACAATCCATTCTCCGGCCTGGAATCCTTTTAACAGCAAATGTCAGATCTGGCCCCTCCAGGCCCCTCCCTTCCACAGAGACCTCCTCTCCCACCCTTCCCCCACACTTTCCTCCCTTTATGATTCTATCACCAACCTCATGCCTGTTGCTCACACACAAGCTTGTTCCCCTCACAGAGCCTTTGCCCCGGTGCCACTCTGCCCGGCCGGTTCCACCCATTCCTCAGGGTCCCCTCAGATGCCCCCACTGTGGCGGGCCTTGACCACCCCTCTGAGGTTGCTCTCCCACCTTCTCTGTTTATTCTCGTTTGGACTCCGAGGATGGCAGCAGCATCATCTGTTTAGCTGTCTCCATTTCCTCGTCCGTTGTGCGTCTCTCCCCATGACTCACAGCCCCACGGCCCCGGGCTGCTGCTGTTGTGTCCGCCATCACCTCCTGCCGGCCTGTGGCAGGTGCTCAAGCATCATGGCGGGGGGGTGGGGGGGTGGATGAATTTGTCCTAGGCCCTGCCTCGGACTGGGCACTATGCAGGACTCGAGAGGCAGGAGGAGGGAACCCAGCAGGGCCTCTCCTAAAGGGAAAGGGAGGGTGAGGCCCTACCTGGTCACTAGGGAGGTGGAGGTTGGCTTCGGGAGTGGTGGTAAAGATGGAGGAGGTGGAGGTTATGAGAGCGAGAAAGAGGACACCAGGGCTGGCCCGGAGAGGGCAGGACGGAAGGACACGGTCTAGTTGTTCAGAAGGCCACAGGGGGCTCTGGGATCAGGCTGCCAGGGTTTGAAGAATCCCGCTCACACTCCTTCCTCGTTGTGACTTGGGCAAATCACGTAACCTCTCTTAGCCTGTTTCCTTGTTTGTACGATGGGGGTACTAACAGGACCTACTTTGAGGAGGTGGTGTTCGGATTAGCAACATCATGCGATGCCTGCACCCAGGAGGAGCAAGGCCAGGCAGACAGGACGCCAGAGGCCGGGACAACGTGAAGGAGGTCGGCATGCAGGTCAGGGGAGAAGGAAGGCGGTCCTGGCATCTCCCTCAGGGGGCATGGTCTGCTCTAGTGCCAGTCCTGCCCGGCCGCTGGCGGCTGAGGCCCTGAGGCCAGTCGCTTCCTGCTCTGAGCCTCTCTCCGTTATGAGGTGGGAGAAATAAAGCCCCCCTGGGTGCCCTGAGGATCTGGGGCAACCTGAATGAGACCGCAACCAGGGAAAGGCCTGGGAGGGACTACTTTTGCATTCCTGGGGTGCAGGGCTGGAATGGGTTGGAGGGCAGACGAGAGGCAGCCCTTGGGCTTGCACCGTCTGGAGGCCTGCTGTCTGTGAACCAGGCCGTTGTCACCCCCAGTCTGTTGTCCACCTGAGTCAGCTTTCAAAGGATGGAAAAACAGGCCCGCACTCTTGTTTAAAAGGAAGAAATGCAAATGGTAGCAGGAGCGAAGCCAGTGCTCTTGCCAGGCTTACCCTGCAGCCAGGGTAGGGCCGGGCAGGACGTGTGGTCCTGGGGGGAAAGGTGCCTATGTCTGCTAGGTCCCGGGTGTGCCAGGGGCTTGGGCCCTGGGCGAGGCCAGGAAGGGGATCTTTGTGTCCTGGGGAATAACTGCTGATGGCTCCCCAGAGGGGAAACTTGGTCTTTTCTCTGTCCAGCCCCTGATCTTCTCAACACCCCAGGCACTTTTGTCACATCCCTGGCCTCCCACCCTGGGGAGGCAGCCTCCTCTTGGCACCCTCACCCCTCATGGAAGCACTACCCCGCACCCCGGTGTGACTTGGGCCACTTCTAAGCAGGAGTGGGACAGAGGGCCTCTCTCAGCCCCTCCCACCCTGACGTCCACATAGACAGGCTTCTCCGCCTCTGGCCTTGCTGTCCCACATCTCACTGTGCTCCAAAGGTGGTGCCGCCTGATGGTTCAGCCTCCGGCTCCAGAGGCCCGGCGACCTCGTTCAGACCCCAGCTGCTCCACTTGCCTGGCCGTGTGACCCAAGGCAGGTTGCCGAAGCTCTCTGAACCTGTTTCCTCACCCGTACCATGGAGGTGATGCAACAGTGGCTGCCTCATGGAAACACTGTGAGAATTCAACCAGTTTGGCATGTAAATTGCTCAGCACAGTGCCTGGCACACAGTAAGCACTCAAGAAATGTGGGCGGCTGAATCTTCTGGGACCTCTTGATGGCACTGAGCACAATTAGACCCAAGGCAAACGGAAATAATTTGCGGATAACTGACACGTTTGCACAGCCGCTTTAGGGGCAATACGTGGTGTGGCTTCACCTTCCCTGTCCCTAGATGTATGCACACCCACGTATAGGAACTCGAGAGCAGGTGGTGGGAAGCAGCTCTCTATGCAGGCCTGTCCTCTCCCGTTCACACACACAGCCTGTCTTCCTGGATCATGTTTTTTGTGCGGCACTGGGGAGACTGTGATGCACGGCCTCTGCCCTTCCAGAGCTTGCAGTCTAGTGGGGAGCCTGGCCTGGAAACCAGCTGCGGGTGCAAGGTGATCAAACCCATGGTGACGGAGGTACAGGATCATAAAGGTGCGCCTAACCTAAGGGGACTCAGGGAAGGCTTCTTGGAAAAGTGATGTCCAGGCTTGGAGGATGCTTAAGGGTTAGCCATGAGTGGAGTGCCCCAGACAGAGGGAACAGCATAGGCAAAGGCCAGGAGGCGCCGTGTTTGGACATAACTGAAGGGAAGGAGTGTTGACGTAAGAGGGGTGAATGGGGATGGATGAGGGCCAGCTACCACAGGGCCTTGGAAGCCAGTGAGGAATCTGGATTTTCTCTTGAGGGCTGTGGGGAGCCACTGAAGGGTATTAAGAGGTTCAGCTGGGGCCAGGTGGGTCCCTATCGTGGGACCCTATCGTGGGACCTTCATCCTTCCCTCTGCCCATAAACCCTGGGTCTTGCCCATTCCTGGTTGGCTACCTAGGTATCTGCTGTCCCAGTGGCGGGGGGAGCTGGGACACAGTCATCCTAGGAATTTCCCCCCACCACCAGAAGCTTCTGTAGCCAACTTCCAGAAATAAGCCAGGGAGCAGCTTCCCCAGACTGCCTGGAACTGTCATGGTCGATTTTTTACAAATCAGATCACATATTAAATGCATTAGGGGAAGTGACTGTTTACAGTTCCAGAAGCCTGAAGAATCTCTGGGTAAAGGCAAAAGATACTCCATCCCTGAGTCGTAGTGGGGGTTTTAATTTTGGTTAGAACACTGACTGGTGTGTTTCTGGAGCATGGAGCCCTCAGAGTGTGGGGGGAGAGAGAAGCATCCAGAGGAGACCTCCCCAAGGGGTAATGCTGGCAGGGGAAGCAGAGCTCAGGGCCCAGAAGGGCCTTCTATCTGCTTGGGATGGAGGTGTGGACGCTCAGATGGATCTTGGAGCTGTGGCTGGAAGGGTATGCCAGGCAGGAGGAGAGGCACCAGGAAGGGTATGGAGGTAGGAAAGCTTGGGGTTGGGGAGACCTGGGCTCTGTGTGGGGACAGCAGAGCCTCCTTCCTCCCTCCTCCTGATTCTGCCCTTCATTCTCCTCTCCCACAGCCCCCTCCCACTTCTGTCTTGGAGGTGGAGCTGTGGACCCCTGGGGTTGTAGTGGCTTAAGAGGCTCCTGGACAACCTTGACTCTGCCTGGGGTAGGTGAGGAGCCCAGGACTTGTTAGCTGCACGTTCATTGCCAAGGCCTGCCCAGCTGGGCAGAAGCTGCGGTCGAGCGCGTGGTCGTGAGCATTATGGCGGGCTGGTGCATTAGCAAGGGCTAATGTCCAGTGCCATGGTTCTGGGCTCTTCCCTGGGCTGCTGTCTTGGACACTAAGGCTGTCTGACCCCACGGTGTGGGGTGAGGGGGTGCAGAAACCGCCTCCCTGCCAGGGCCCACTACTGGAGAAGCTCGGCCACAAAATGCGGGTGGTAGAGGAGGACACTGTGGAAAGAGCCCCAGCTGTAGTCAGCCAGGCTGGTGTCTGAACCCACACTGTGCTCGTTCCCAGCTGTGAGGCCTTTAGCAAGTCACTGAACCGCTCTCAGCCCCTCTCCCCATCTCTAAAATGGGAAGCACAGGGTGAGGAGGGCCAGCACTGTTGCCGTGTGAGCAGGGACTTCTTCACCCTGGGAGTTGGTACTCGAGGTCCTGCGGGAACCCAGGCCCCATTTGCGCCCACTTCCCTGGGAAGAAGGCTCTAAGGCCTTCCTTAGAGGAGGAGGCCTGGGGGCCACAGGCTCCAATCTCCTAGTGTAGAGGTGTGGCCGATTGAAAGGGGAAAGCCAGGAGGGTCGTTGGAAGGAGGGTGGGAGGCCAGTCCTGCCCCCAGTGGTGAACCTGTTGACGGGGCCCAGGCATCCTCCCTCCCACCAGGTTAGGTGCCTGGGAAATAATGCTCTGGACTATCCTGCAGGATGGAAGGGGGGCCAGAGGGCCACTTAAGGAAGGGGTGCTGGAGCAATGGTGGGCTGTGGGGGGGAACAAGGGTGTAGATGGGGTTATAAGGCCCCCAACCAGGGAGGGGGGCAGGGGAGGGGAGGGGGAAGGGCAGCAGCTGCCCTCCACTGCAGGGATCTAGGCTGTCATCTCCATAGCAACAGGTATCCCCAGCCAAGGGCTTGGTCTCTTAAAGGCACAGTGCAGGCTGTGCTGCACGGCAGCCACAGGAAGCAGGGGGCTTAGGATGGTGTGTCTACACCTCCACACGGCTCACTTGCTCCCACTGCGACTGTGTGAGGTACAAGGGGGAGAGCAGGGCATCCAAGGGGGCCTCTGTATGTTCCCCAGGGAGCAAATGGCTTTGCTGGGTGAGAAGGTGGCCAGGCGCTGATCTGAGATCTGGCTTGGGTCTGCCCTCAATCACCTGGACGAGGCTGGGCCCCCTACTTCCTCTCCTGAGAATCCGGAGGATCAGGCTAGGAGGCAAAAGCTTCCGAATATTAGGGCCACATAGGGCTTTTCTGTTTATGTTACAGAGGAGGAAAACCACATTCCTCAAAAAGGGGCCAGAGGGTGCTAAGGTCAGGGCCAAGTTGAAACTGAGGTCTCAGCCTGCTTAGAATGCTGGGTCTCTGCCCAGACCAGCCAGTGAGCCTTCCTGAATCTCATTCGCCTACCCACCCCCGCCCTTTGCAGTTCACGCTATGGCCAACATCACCCATGCTAATTAGTGTTTTTAAGTAATTTTATAAAGAAACTTTGTAGCCCAACTAAGGGAAAAGTTACACTTGCCATATGTAGAGAGTAACTGTAAAAATAAACACAACAAACCGGACCTGATAGTGAAGTCTAGCTAGAAACTATGGTCCCCCGAAGGGCTGTGCTTCCCGCCTCTCTGTTGGTAAGGAAGGTTTGCAAATGGTAGGCGTTAAAGGCACACTAGAATCAAACAAGACTCCCTCCTGGGTACAGTTTGTGGAATTTAAAGACCTGTGCGGAATTAACACCATGGCTTGATGCTGTCTGCCGTGTGACCCCAAGTCACTTACTACCAGCAGAGTCCCACAGGGCCAGAAGCGCCCGCCTGCATGACCAGTGCGCCGTCTCAGAGGCCAGCCGTGCCGATCGGGCACAAGCGGGCTGCGGGGGTTTCTGCGCAGGTGGAACAGAGCCAGGGAGGCTGGCCCCCGAGTCCGTCGGCCAGCATGGGTCTCCCTTCTCAGCCGTGGTCCTGACTGCCAAGAACGCAGCTGTTGACGATGGAGCGCTGCCTTCCTCCCAGGGGTCCGAAGGTTTGGGGGAGGCTGGGGAGCGGGGGGCAGAGGCCTCAGCGCACCTGCTGTCTCCTTCCCGCAGCAATACTTCATCCTTCTCATCATCACCGACGGCGTCATCAGTGACATGGAGGAGACGCGCCATGCCGTGGTGCAGGCTTCCAAGCTGCCCATGTCCATCATCATCGTGGGCGTGGGCAATGCCGACTTCGCTGCCATGGAGTTCCTAGACGGGGACAGCCGCACACTGCGCTCCCACACGGGGGAGGAGGCCGCCCGCGATATCGTGCAGTTCGTGCCCTTCCGAGAGTTCCGCAACGTGAGTGTGGGCCTGGGCTGGGGAGGGGGCACTTACGGGACCCCAGCAACCAGTTAGTGAGGATGAAAGTCTGGGGAGTGTCTGCCTAACCTGAGGCTCCTCCGCCCTCCGCTCCATTGACTGCGCCCCGCCCGAGGGCCGGCCCCGAGAGGAGGCCCCGCGACCACATGAGCACTTGCTTCCCTGAGCTCGAGGAACACACGGGGTGGGTATTGCCTGATCTAGACTGGGGCTCCAGGGCAGGGTTTCATGGAAGCCCTGCCCTCTAACCTGGGTCCTGAACCAGAAGTTGGGAGTTATCCCTGTGGGTCCAAGCCAGGCAGGGGTGGGGGGGTGGTGGTGGTGTGAGAGCAAAGGCCCAGAGGTGAGAGAGGCTTTCCTGGTAACCTTACCTCAGCCAGCAGAAACGAGGCCCATCTTAGGATGGCCTCCACAGGGGGACTGGTAGCCCCGCCTTGTTCCTGGAGGTGGCTCTGAGCCTATTTGCAGGTGACCCCAGGTCTGCCCACAAGGTCACTGCTCTGGCAGTTGGGCCCACCAGGATCCCAGAGGGAGCAGTCTCTCAGATGCCACCCCTGTACTGCCAGCCTGGGGCCCAACTCTTATTTGACCAGAAGCTCACTGTGTGGCCTTGGGCAAGTCCCTGATGTCTCTGGGCCTAGGTTCCCTTGGCCATAAGGCCTCTTGGGGTTCTGTGGCTCAGATCCTATAAACTAGTCCCAGCATGAACCGATTGCATATTTTATACCCAGTGGTGCTCACAACTCTGCCCAGTGTCCTCTGGGTTTGCCTGAGATGGCCCAGCTCCTTCCTCTGGGGCATTAGCTTCCTGAGGCTCGATGCTGGGCCTTAGCTCCCCATTCAGGCTGAGGACACTGACTCCCTATGCCTGGCCTGCAGCTGGGTGTTCAGCGGTGAGCCAGTCCCAGCCCATTTATGGTGGCCAAGGAGGTGCTCAGGAAATATCTGCCAGGGGAGTAGGCTATGCAGCTCGCCTCCACCATCTCTTTCCCCAAGAGCTTCCTACACACAAATTTATCCTAAAATGTTACTCCCAGGCATCTCAAATGCTCAAGGTAAGAATCAGACTTCATATAAAGGAAAGCGCTGCTAGCCAGTGGGGTTTCAGGCCTGGGCCGGGACAAGGGATGCGCGTTATAGACCACTCTGGCCCTCCAGACCGCTCTTGTCCTCCAGGGACACCCTCTCCCTCTAGCAGCTGTCTGGGCCTGGTGCCCCTCACGACTTTCCTCCAGTAACCCTGTCTCTCCTCTCCACCTTACCCCCCCCCCCCCGCCCCGCAGGCGGCAAAAGAGACGTTGGCCAAAGCTGTGCTGGCGGAACTACCCCAACAAGTTGTGCAGTATTTCAAGCATAAAAACCTGCCCCCCACCAACTCGGAGCCTGCCTGAGCGCCAGCCCGTGCCCAGCCGCAGCATGCCGGCTGGGCCTCCCGCCCTCTCCAGGAACGTGCACGCTCACCCTGCTTCCTTGTGGGTGGCTTTTTTAACCATTTTTTTTTTTTTTTTTTACAACCGGACCTCCACCCCCAACTTCCCCCAGCCCAGCTGGGCTTCCTTTGTTGGAGTCGACTGATGATGCTTCCGGGCCAAACTGGCTTCCTCCCTACCCTTAAGTATTGAATGTACTTTGTATAATTTTAGTGGAATTACTGTTATTAAAGAGAAAATTTTTACAATCATAACTGGCTTTTTCCAAGTAACTAGCTGCAGACTCTGAAAGGAATGTGTCCCCAGTGCATACTTTGTGTCATTGCCTGCACCTAATTCCTGCTCTGTTTTTTTATACTGTGACTGTGTTCTATTTGTAATACTCAGGGTAATAAAGGAGTTTCAGATGTTCCTGTGTCCTCTCCTTCCTCAGCTGGGACCTGATGGGCTCACTGATCTGGGAAAGGAAACACGAAAACCTCTTTCTCCCAACAAGCCCGGCAAGATGGTGCAATCATTTCTACCAAAGGGGGGGGGGGGGGGGCCAGGGCACACATTCCACACAAACAGTAATCCCTCTGTTAAAGTGGCACAGAACTTGGCACATTAGATAGCTGTGGATGGATACAATGCCCGGCCCCACCAGTAACTGAAGCCCATACAGAGCCTACACCAGTCTCTGGGTACTTAGGCCCAGCCACTACCACTGACCCCTCCCCCTCCTTCCTCCTCTGTCTACACTCTGTCCTGAGTTGCACCACACGGGCACACAGGATAGCAGTCACTGATGTCCATTAGCTCCTCTTCCTGGTCTCCAGGCATCGGGGGATGGGCTGTGGTCTGCTCTGTGTGAAAGCCTCTGCCCTCAGGATGCTAAACAGGGCTGCTTGTGTCCCTGCTGACAGCAGCCACTGGTTCCTAGGGCATGCCACACCCTGGCGCAGGCCCAAGTTCATGAAGCTAGCCAGGCGTCCTCCTCTTTTTCTCTGGTCTACCTCCGGCCTTGGAGTTTCCATGAGCCCCTGCCATAGGCTTCTGTGTAACCAGTAACAACCAACATTTATACTAAGCGCTGTTTCTGGATCCATGTTAAGAGCTTTACAGGCATAATCTTGATGAATCTTCCAATCACCCCTGCCTAGGACCATTTCAGAGATGAGGAAATGAGCAGAGAAGCTAATCAAATCTATTAAAGGCAGAGCCAGAACTTCCATCTGGATCTGGCCAATTCCAAAGCCTCTACTGACTCCACTGCAACTTCCTTTGACTCTGTAAGGGAGTCTGGTCCGGTTGCTAATGAACCTGTCCTTCCTCTGCACTGAAACCGGGAGGTCTGTTATCTCGACCTCCTCTCCCAGGTCATTCTCCCTGGGCCCTGCTAGACCTGAGAGCACACACCAGGCAGGTTCCTACCTCTGGGTACCTGGTAGGCTCGGGAACCGAGGTCGGTCTGGTGAGGGCGAATGAAGGAGATCTTCGTTCTAAGCTTCCAATACCCCTGCTGGTTCTGTGGCCACCAAAAGTCGAAATATCCTTTAGGGACACGTTCACTTCCGAAAGGGCTGCAGGATCGCATGGAGCTCTGCTCCCCAAAGAACCTTTGGGAAATCACAGCACAATGACCCAGGGGCCAGCTGGCAACACGGATGGAATCCCAGGGCTAGTGTATTGGCCTCCTTTGGGTCATGCCTAACTCCTGCTTATGCCAGCTGTAAGACTGCGTGCTAAATAGCACAAGTCTGCTGGTTTGCCCACCTGCTCAGAAGCTGACATGAGTCTAGCTGGATGTCACATCCAGGGAAGTTTGTACCCACCCAGCCTGGAAGAATCTGTCAAGTCCTGCAGTCAAATCCTCTACCCCTGAGATATACCCCCTAATCTGTCAACTTATCATTGACCAGAGGTCTCTAAAGGGGGGCAGCCTTCTTCCTCCCAGCCCCACATCCCCTCCTTGGCCCTTACAGGACACGTATATTGCAAGGGGTGGGGGGCACTTCTCATGCAGACCCTTCCCTTCTACCTCCCCATGGGAAGAATTTACCAGATTGGTGAGAGAATCCCTGCCTTATGTTGGGGTCCATCTCAAAAGCTCAAACTCTTATGGACCACCTACCTCAGGTATGGTGGCCACAGCCTTCACTCACCTCCAGGCTTCACATGGGAGCAGACCCTGACATCTCTGCTTTCTTTCCCCTTCTCTGCCCAGGTTGAGTAAATCAGTCAAGCAAGCCCTCTACTCCCAGCTGGCTCAAGTTCACAGGGGAAAGGAATGCGCCCGAACTCCTGACCAGGCGCACAAAAACAAAAAACAAAAAACAACAAGCCAAAATAAATAAGTCCTGAGGGTGTAACGTAAAGCATGGTGGCTATAGTTGATAATACTGTATTATATCTGAAAGTTGCCAAGAGCCTAGATCTTAAAGGCTCTCATCACAAGGAAAAATAAAAAGACCATTTAGCAATATACACAAGTACTGAATAAACTGCACACCCGAAACTAATGTCAATTATATCTCAAAAACAAATTGAGCTTCGGTGATGCTGGTACTTGATTCTTGGTACATGGATAGCAAGCTAAAAAGTGAACTTCAAAATCTAAAAGACCCCTCCACCCTTGAATCACTGCTGCTGAGGCCTGGGCACTAGCATTTGTTTAAAATTTTCACTGACACCACAGAGTTAAAGGCTCAAATTCAAATTCTGGTTCTGTCACCTAACTGTGCAGTCACAGGCACGTCATAGAACCACTACGAATTTCGATTTTCTCTATAAAATGTAGAGAAGGGCTGCTTCGTGGGACTTTTAGGATGAAAGATATTACAGTCCACAAAAATGGTCCACAAACGTCCCAACCAGTGCCTGGCACACACATAGCAGCCTCTCGGTATACAATGAATGAATGAAACAAATCCACACAAGGCATAATGACATGCCTGTTACTAAAACAGTAAGGGTGGAATCCAGCCAACAGCTCAGAGTAGTGGCTGTCTCTGGGTTTTGCTGTCCTTCTCCTCTGTGAAATGCTAATGCTGGGCCACATTCTGCCTGTCACTGCTGGGACACTCCCCTTCTCCCTAAACCATAGCTCCAGCAGGTAAGGGAGCAAAATGCCAGCTCTTGCCAGCGTCACTAAGGCACGAATGTGCAACTGGCTTCTTGTGTTCACCCTGTGACTACAACGAAGTTGCCAAGATTCTAGCCTCCCACCAAGTAGAACTTACATTCCATACTGTTACGTGTAAGTAGGCTGGGCACGCCAGGAAATCAAGACAACGCTTGATTTGGACGCTCAAGTCCAAATAATGGTGCACCACCACTAAGCTCTCCTTTTTGTTTTTCTGGAAGGGGCTTAAGACAACAGCTGAGCCATATACCCACGAATAGGACACCCGAGCCAAGGAACCGGGTGTGCCTAAGCAATTAACATTTAGCTGAGAGGGAAGCATACAGCAGAAGCTGGTGGTTGGAGCTTTGACGACCAGATCTGACCCTTCATCATGTCAGTGTTTTAGCTGCAACCAAGTACTGCCAGTAGGATGGGGAAAACCTGCCATAAATCAGCACTAACAGAAGCTCTGGACGCCCACCGCGAAACAGGGGAGGCCAGCAGTAACAGGGCTATTGAAGATGGCTACCATTTACTGAGCGCTGTGTGCCAGATCCCACACTAAGTACCTAATCCAGATTATCTTTCACCGTCACTAGAAAGCTGGTCTCATTATTCCTATTTTCCGAGGAGGAAACTGAGGCCCAGAGAGGTTATGGACCTTGTCCCAGTGACCCAGCTAGAAAATGTCTGGCTCTGAGCACAAAACCACTATGGTACATCCAGGGAAGAGAGAACTAGGCATCGTTCCCAGGGAGAAGCAGAAGCAGTGGGGGAAGTCTTAGGCAAAAGCAGCTTGTCCTGGGTAGAAAGGAGGTAGCCAGAAGGGAAGAACCTAAGGTGGAAACTGGAAAGAACAAGGACGCAAAGAGCGGGCACTGGTCATCCCTAGCTAGGGGCCCAACTTCCAATGTCCGGTCTAAGATACGTCTGAAGAAAGCTAGAGATCCCCACCCCCACCCCAGTCTAAATTTGAGAAGCCAGGTTTTTTCTCCCCTGGGGTCTTGAGATCAGGGAAGTCCTATGTAAACAGATCACCAGCCACCTCTCAGGTCCAGTCACATCAGCTCCCCAGCTTTTTTATAGATGGAAAAATGAATGCTTTGAATTTCATGCTTTCTCCCCACTCAAATGACAGGGTCAGAAGTTAGCAGAACTGGTTGAGAGGGCACGGTGTGACACAGACTAGATCATCCAGAGAGAACTGGCAATAGAGATCCTCAGAGACAGGGTTTCTCCCTTGAAGGATTCAAGAGTTGTAAGACTACTACCACTCAGGACAATGTAAGCACCCTCTGCCCCCCAATACACACACTTTGCCTTTATCCCTTGTCACCTAGTTATAAAACCCCAATTATCTATTAAGGCCTGAGTGCTGTACTTTATAGATTAAAGCAGCCCGTTTTTTCCATCCTTCTTTGGGTCTAAACCACAATGTCTACACTGGATGCTTTCCAAGGCTGCTTCCTCTACTGGGGAGACCAGAGCCTGCTCTGCTAGTCATAGTTTCTATGGGGCGTGTGTCTCTGTTCCAGGACTCTATACCAACAGGTACAATGAACACAGTGAGGTGCCACCGGTTACTCTCAGTCTTTCCTGTGACATCAAGAGCAGAAATCTCCATCTGAAGAGCCTCAACTTTCTCAACACAATCTAGCTGTGCTGGTAAATGCGCAGGGGGCTGGGAGTGCAAGATTCGGTACAGGAAAATCAAGATCTTGTTCTCTGACATGTATCAGCTTTCAAGTTAACGTGCAGTTTTAATCCCTGTAACATTTTGTCAACTTCCAACAACAACAGAGGCCACAAGTTATAGTAATGGCTTCCTAAAAGTCAAACCACACAAAGACAGTGATTTTGAATCCTTGGTCTGCCTCCTGAAATGAGGTGAGGTTGCTCTGGGTACGTACTGTAATAATGACAGCACGATCGCAGGAACAATGAAGCAGAGAAGCAGAAGGTGCCTACACAGTTTTACCTAAATGTCTTGTTTGTTAGGATGAAGCTGATGCGCCTGTACCGACGGGAACAATTAGCACTGAGTGGTTCTGAAAAGGAGGAAGAATTCACAAGGCATCACTTATGGGTGAAGGGAAGTCACCATCTGCTAACAGGCCCGGAGTGTCACTGCAATGGAAGGGGAAAAGGAGTGGGTTGGAGGAGATCCAGGGGCCTCTCTGCCCACATGAAGACTGAGTAGCTTCTCTGCCTGCCAGCATCACAGTGTCAACACATTCTCTGTGTGTCTCTCTCTGTCTCACACCCAGAGAAGTAGAAACAATTGACGTAGGAACCCAGGGGAAGAGAGAACCGTACAGATTCATTCTCCTGAAGTGGGGAGCCGTTTTTTTGTTTTTTTTTTAAAGCCCATGCCTCCCTCGGTCCATAAGGCCTTCATACCTCATCTGACTCCATCCTGGAGGGAAAGTGCCTGCTTCCCTTTAGGAGACTGAGGTGGGACAGTACCTCTAAGTCTTCGCTGCTCACAGCCTTAAAGCTGCCCTGTGTGCAAAGGGGAAAGAGCAGAGGGGAGGAAAGAACAGGGCAGCACCTTTAGGCCAGTAAGAGCTTCCGTGGTTAGAAGCCACAACTATAAACGTAGCAAATGGAGAGGGGCCTCGACAGTACCCAGCAGGGGCAGAAGATGCAGGTGTGTCCCACTGGTGTGCACTCAGGATCCTACAAGCTGCCAGAAATAAGTCACTGCATGTACACACCTAAACAGCACTTCTGCTTCCTGGCCACGATGAGATAAGGCCTGTTTGTTTCTCCAAGCTTTAGAGTCTTAAACGCCACTGGATGGAGGGAGGAAGGGGAAGGAGAAGGAAAAGGAAGGAAGAATAAGGAGAAATTTCACAATGAGTGATGAGTGTTAAGTGACACTCCCTGCAGACGCAGTTTAGAATCTTTACTTAGTCACACAACATTGAGAATTGGTTAGTTCCAAGGGAGGTCGCCATTCCGTCACCCGGCTCATTTCTCCCACCCACCCCCCCCGTCCCCCATGTGTTCCACAATGCAGTACAACCAAACGGGATGGTCATCTAGAGCCGAATGTTTAAATAATACCTGTCCAATAACTGCCCTTGCTTCTTTGTGCTGTTGGGAAAGGAAAAAAAGAAAGCAACATGATCCAAACACTCTGCACACCAGTGGGTGCCTATCTTCCCAGGGCATTTTCAGTGGAATTTCTGCTGAGCCCTCCTCCCCTCCCCCCAGCACATCAGCAAGGAAAGACGCAGCAGGACAGGTCTGGACATGTGCACTGGAGTGAAAAGAGAAACCAAACACAAGTCGGGCCACAAGTGGACTCTGGCACATTTTTAGATGAGGTTAAAAATGTCACGGTGCGCACAGGAAGCAGGCAAAGGAGTTCTGAGGGAGGTAATGCCCGTAGGCAGAACAAACCGTCCGGTCTACTCTTGGGCAGGAGCTTGGGAGGGACACGGGAGCTAGGGGGCCTCGAGGAAGGTGTTGGTTCGGAAGATGGAGGAGACGATCTTGCCAGTGGCGTTGATGGTGCCTTCACTGTCTGAGCTGGACTCGGAGTCGCTGCTGCCGGAATAGGCACCCAAGCCTGGGAGGATGCCAATACAGACCGCGGCGGAGGGGCAGTGGATGGAAGGAGTGCTCAGGGACGTGCTTCCAAGAGACATGCAGGACGGGGCTTCTGCAAAACAGGAGGAAGCACTGTGACTTCACCATTTTGCCCAAAATTCACAGGGTACTTTCCACGTGCGGGGCACAGCGCCTCGGGCTCTACCCTGAAGCCCCAAACCACCCTGTGCAGTCATCACTACTGTCCCCTGCATCGGACAGCTGTGTTCCTCTTTTACAACTGAGAAAACTGAAGCCACACTCAGAGAACATTTTAAAGCCATGCAGAATGTGACCACGTAGCTAAGGCTCTTTTTGCTCCGGGAAACCCAGAGTCACTGCAGCACCCCAGTGATGGAAAGCCTCAATCCAGGGGAATACGGCACTTAGAAGTAAAAAGAGAAGTTAAGGACTCTACTCCACCACTCCTGTTGCCTCTAAATGTTTCCGGACTCAATGAATCACTACCTACACAGCAGGTATCCCCATCTTACTGATGAAGGAGGTCAAATGACCAGGCCAAGGTTAAAGGCCACTTAGAGTAGAAAATGTTAAACTAAATCTGAATCAAAAAATAATGTACTAGAATGATACCAGAGCTCACTGCAGACTAAGTGCTGGACTTTAAACCTCAGTGTCTCAGGCTGACAAGCATATACCTTCCTGGCTTTTGCCTTTACGAGCCCCTAACTGACACTTAATGTAAATGTGAAAAGGATACATGGTTCCAAGTATATGAAGTCAGGAGGAAATCAAAACTACCACTGAGAAGCAAGAAGAGACCTCCAGCGGCCAGTACACAGGGTTGAGAAGCTCAGTGGATTTGCTGGTCTTACAGGAAGTTCTAATAGGGGAAAAAGAAGCTGCTGAAGAAAGGCAGTGTTGAAACACAGAGATGTAAGAACGTGACCTGAGAGCCGACACTGATCGTAAAGACGGTGATTACAAGACTTCATGAAAGCAGAGGCAGATTTTGCAACAAATATCACAAAAGTCAATTTCTTTGTGAGATCAGGTTCTTCTGACACCAACCAACCAACCAACCAACAACCGAATAGAAAACTGGACACAAGGTACAAATAGTTCACAGAAAAAGCAAAACAGACATTTAAACTTGGGAGAGGAAACAATCTATAAGGAGGGAAGGTATAGGGAACAGGCATCTTTATATGCTGCTGAGAGGATGTGGGGCAGTTTGGCAACGTCCTTCAATCTTAAATGATGTTCATATGAGAACATGCCCTGCGGCACTGTTGACAGTAGCAACTGAAAGGTTCATTAATAAGGGACCAGTGTAATGGACTATTATTCGGCCATGAAGAAGAGTAAAGCCTCTACGTGCTGGTACCAAACCACTATGCTATGTGAAAGAGGCAAGGGTATGTGTAAGCTATAATCTGTAGGGAGGGGAACATGCCCATGGACATGCATGACGATGTCTAAAACAATACATATAAAACTGGCAACAGTGTTGTCCTGGGGAGATCAGCAGAGCGGTTGGGGAACAGGGAGACTTAACTTTTTTTATTCCAAACTTTTTAAATTTTAGAATGAATAAATAAACTTTATTTATTCTTTTGCCCCTTTTGAATCTTCTATGCATATACTGCCAATGCAGACAATTTTTTAGAAAAGCAAATGCAAAAGTTCAAAGAGCATCACAGTCTACTTAAATTGGGGAGGAACAGCCCCATGTATCTCTGTAACCTCATGGGCACCCCACTCTTACAGCCAGGAAGGCTGCAGAAGAATGGACAGTCTAACAACAAAACGGGTTGCTTGTCTGTATGCTCTCATTGTAAGCCACTTGAGGGCAAGGGCTCCTTCTTCACCACTCCGTCCCTATGGCATGGGGTCTAGAACAGAGCAGGCCAGCATTTGCCATGTGTTAAAGATATTTTACACATCTCATTGTAAATAGCTAAATTGGGGGGGAGGGGTGAAAATTTGGGACCCAACATCAAATTGTACATTATTCATTACTTGAACATTCCCTGTATTATTATTTTCACATATACAGTGATACTTTCAGTATTCTGTTAGAAATATTTGGTTAAGGGATGCCTGGGTGGCTCAGTTGGGCTCAGGTCATGATCTCACGGTTCATGAGTTCGAGCTCCATCAGGCTCTCTGCTGTCAGTGCAGAGCCTGTTTTGGATCCTGTGTCTCCCTCTCTCTCTGCCCTTCCCCTGCCCACACACTCTCTCTCTCAAAATAAATATATATTTTAAAAAATGAAATATTTCCTTTAAAAAAACCTGATTCATAAATCAGTTACTCAGAAAAGTAATTTATGTGAAGCTGTTCAATGAGATGTCATTTTATTAAGAATTTCAAGGGTGAATTGAATTTTAGGGTCTATCTTAGAAAAGGAGGATCAAGTTCAGAGTACCTGTGCAAGACTAGAGCTGGCCTAATGGAAGGACGGAAGCCAGCCACGAAATGAAACCAAGAAATCTGGACCACAATGGCATCAGCAGAGTTTAAGCCAAAAGACCAAATCTCCTGATTATCTAGGTTTCAAGAAAGAAAAGAGACTGCAACTCTGACAAATTTCATTCCAAAAATAGTTCAACTGTCCAAAGAGAACAAAATGGTGCCCTCTGATCTCACCCATTTGGTGAAGTTTCCTGCCAGCTTCTGCATTTGCAGGACCACGTTGTTATACCAAATTAACACCGAAAATTACTAATACGGAATGTTCTTGGGATTCAAACAGATGCGTGAGTTGAGAGTCGATGGGGCCAACTTGTGCGTTCACTGGCTCTGCTCAGAGCCTAAGTCCAGAGCCCCCAATGGGGGAAACCTGAATCTCCATTAGAGTCACAGAGTTCTTTTCTGGGCGGAACAAAGGCACAAAGCTTTCTACTGCGAAGGACAAGACTTTCAAGCAAGCTTTTGGGGGATATTCTTCCAATGGGGCCTTACTACCAAAAGAGGGTATCTCTTGCCCAGCTGTAAGAATGCTGCTATGAGAGTGGAAGGGAAGACAAAGAGATTAAAAGGTGGCTCTGAAACATGGTGTCTGCCTTAGATGGTTTTTTTTTAAACAAGTATTATTATTATTTTATTTTACTTTGAGAGAGACAGAGTGCAAGCAGGGGAGGAGCAGAGAGAGAGGGAAAATCGCAAGCACTGCACTGATAGTGCGGAGCCCAATGCAGGGCTCGAACTCACAAACTGTGAGATCATAACCGGAGTCAAAATCAATAGTCAGATGCTCAACCAACTGAGCCGTTCAGGTGCCCCCCAAGATGGTTTCAAAAGGCCACACAAGTGGGGCACCTGGTGGCTCAGTCAGTTAAGTGTCCCACTTCAGCTCAGGTCATGATCTCATGGTTCATACATTCGAGCCCCGCGTCAGGCTCTGTGCCGACAGCTTGGAGCCTGGAGCCTGCTTCAGATTCTGTGTCTCCCTCTCTCTCTGCCCCTCCCTCACTCACACACTCTGTCTTAAAAATAAATAAACGTTAAAAAAAACAAAAACAAAAACTGCCACACAAGTTTTCCTTTCCACTGACTAATGCAAATAATTCCTACAAGGGAATAAGCACCAGACACAGACAGGGCTAGCTGAAGTACACTTAAGATTTCTATGAAGTTTTATGTACTTGTGTGTATGTGCATGTGTATACGCCCACAGTATACACTTAATCCTATTTACACATCCAGATTAGCAAGTTTCCTATATATTAAAAAGATATCTGTGAAATGGAAGTCCTATATTGCTGATGGGAATGTAAACTGGGATAACTTCTTTGCATGGCAATTTTACAATATTTATCGGAATTACAAATGTATATCTTCTCTGTCCCAATAATTCTATTTAACCTAACATATCATGGGTGTGAAAAATAACGCATGTACAAAGTTTTTAATAAAACATCATGACAGAGAAAGCATGGAAGCAATCTAAATGTCCATCATAAGAAATAGAAAAAACATACTATGTTGCAACCATATAACAGGATACTACATAGTCTTAAAAAGGAATGAAGCTCTTTATGTACAGTCATGCAATGATTCCCAAGATACTACAGGTGAATTAAGCAATGAACAGAGTATGTTAATTAAAATGACGATGACAGGAAGTACAAAACAACATATGAGGTATTCTTGCCAAAACACTTGAATTGATCAAGCTCTAGATCTAGTTACCATTTTCACAGGAAACAGAGGAATAAAGGAACACCATGGAGATATAATCAACAAGATCTAGAGCATGGGAAACTCCACAGGACAAAGAGACCCAGTTTCTTCACAAAAACAAAGGAAGCAAAAAATAAACATAAAAAGGAAGAAGAACCTATAGGCCAAATGAGACTTAAAAGGCACACTAGTCTGTTGTTAAGATGCTATCTGATGGCAATATTCCCAGACTGATCTACAGATTCAGGTGATCCTTATTAAAATTCCAACTGCCTTTGTTATTGAAATTGACAAGCTGATCCCAAAATTCATATGGAAATGCAAGGGACCTCAAATAGCCAAATGATCTTGAAAGAGAACAAAGTTGGAGGACTCACACTTCCTAATTTCAGAACTTGCTACAAAGCTATAGTGATCATGACTGTGTGGTAACGGCATAAGGATAGACATACAGATCAATGGAAGAGAAGAGAGAGCCCAGAAATAAACCCATACATGTTGGTCAACTGATTTTCAACGAAAGTGCCATGACAGTTCAGTCTGGAAAAAATAAGTCTCTTCAACAAAGGGTGCTGGATACACACAATGAAAATGAATCCCTACTTCAAACCATATACAAAAATTAACTCAAAATGGATCAAAGACCAAAATGGAAGAGCTAAAGCCATAAAACTTAGAAGAAAACACAAGTGTAAGTTTTCATGGCTGTGGATTAGGCAATGGTTTCTTAGATACGACACCTAAAGCACAAGCAACCAAAGAAAAAATAGATAAGTCAGATGTCATCAAAACTAAAAATGTTTGTGCTCCAAAGGACTCTATCAAGAAAATGAAAATATAACTCACAGTAAGGGAGACAATATCTGTAAATCATATATCTGACAAGTGTCTAGTAACCAGAATATATAAAAAACTCTTTAAACTCGACAGTAAAAAGACAAGTAACCTAATTTAAAAATAGGCTCAGGATTTGACTAAATATTTCTCCAAAGAAGATATACAAATGACCAATAAGTACATGATGCCAACACCACTAGTCATTAGAGAAATGAAGTATCACTTCCCACCCACAAAGATAAACAAAATAAAAAGACAATAACAAGTGTTGACGAGGATATAAAGAAACTGGAGCCTTCAGATACTGCTGGTAGAATGTAAAAATGGTGCAGTTGTTTTGGAAAACAATTTGGCAGTTCCTCAAAAAGTTAACCATATAAACACAGAGTTACCATATGACCTAGAAATTCCATTCCCAGGTATACACCCAAGAGAAGTGAAAATAGCTGGTCACACAAAAACTTGTACATAAATGTTCTTAGCAGCATCATTCAGAGTAGCCCAAACGTGTGAACAATCCAAATGCCCATCAACTGATGACTGGACAGAATGCAGCATGCCATACAACAGAATATTATTCAGCGTAAAAAGTCCCGATACGTGCTACCACATGGATGACCTTTGTAAACACGTGAAAAGACATTGGACACAGAAGGCCGCAGATGGAATGATTTCATTTATAGGAAATGTCCAGGAAAGGCAAATCCACAGAGAGAAAAGTAGATGAGTGGTTGCCAGTGGCTAGAGAGAGGGAAGAACAGGGATAACTGTTAAGGGGCATGGGGACTCTTTTTGGGGTGATGAAACATTTTGGAATTAAACAGTGGTGATGAATACACATTTCTGTGAACATATTAAAACAAAATCACTGAATTGTGCTTCTTTCAAAGAATGAATTTTATGGCACTGAGTTGTATCTCAATATTTTTTTAAAAGCCATATAGGCCAGATACAATGTATGACTGATCCTTGCTTGGATCCTGATTTTTAACGTTTATTTATTTTTGAGACAGAGAGAGAGAGACAGAGCATGAACGGGGGAGGGGCAGAGAGAGAGGGAGACACAGAATCGGAAGCAGGCTCCAGGCTCTGGGCCATCAGCCCAGAGCCCGACGCAGGGCTCGAACTCACGGACCTCGAGATCGTGACCTGAGCCGAAGTCAGACGCTCAACCGACTGAGCCACCCAGGCGCCCCTGGATCCTGATTTTTAAAAAACCAATTGTCAATGGAGCCCCTGGGTGACTCAGTTGGTTGAGCATCTGACTTCGGCTCAGGTCATGATCTCGCAGTTCGTGAGTTCAAGCCCCTGCTCTCTCTCTGGCTCAAAAATAAACATTAAAAAAAATAATTGAAAAACCAATTGTCAAGAAAAAAATTGTGAGAAAATTGGGGAAAATGAATACTAATATGCTATTTGATATTATTGAGAGATCACTGGAGGGTGGGTGATGGGCATTGACGAGGGCACCTGTTGGGATGAGCACTGGGTGTTGTATGGAAACCAATTTGACAATAAATTTCATATTAAAAAAAAAAAAGATCACTGTGATGTCAAAAACAAAACAAAGAACCCTTATTTTTTAGTGATATGTACAGAAGAATTATGGATAAAACAATATAATGTCTGACATTTGCCTCAAAACACTATAGGTAAGGACGTATAAATAAGATTGGATATGTGTTAAAAAACTGATGAAGCTACATGATGGGGTTCCTTATTATCTCAATGTTTGAATATGTTTTAAGTTATCTCAATAAACATTTTTTTAATTTTAAAAGCATATATTTGTAATTGCTTATACAGACACAGAATAGCTCCAGATATACACATAAGAAATGTATAATACTGTTTCTCTCTGGGAAGCAGAATTGGATGGAAGAGGATATATACGTAGAAAGAAGACTCTTCACTCAATGTCCTTCTTAAAGGTAATTCTAGAGCAAAAAGTTATCAGCAACAGCGCACCATTACTGGTGCTCAGCACATATACATTTTTAAATATCCATATTTTGAGGGAGAAATCAATGTAAGCCCTGTTTTACAGATGACCCACTGAGTTTAGCGCAGAATCTCAGTCCCCCAGGGAGTCAGGGGTAGAACTAAAAACGCTCTTGTATTTCTTATCCCCGATCCGGCCCTCAGGAACACTCACCTTCACTTACAACTCTGTGCCACTTAAACAGTGCCAGATTTGATTGCATAAAAGTAACCACCAAAGAAAGTATGCTTCTGGAGACTGTATTAAGCTTCCAGGCTCAATCTGATCCAACCATCAGCAAGAGCCAGGCATTCTACCTCTCACTGGTAGCCAGCCAGGTGAAATCAAGAAACTTGACATTTGGGGGACACAGAGAAAAACCCTTTGTGAGCAGAAGTGATGGGACCAGGGCTTTGGCTTTGTAAGCACTTCTGGGAAAGCACAGTTGTCATTTATCAGTTCCACTGGTTTCTAACATATTGCTTGGCAGGGCAGTTGACATATACTCTTGGGTATAAATCCTGCCTGGTAGAAAACAGTTTGGTAAACTAAATTTAGATCGGCTTGCTCAGAGACCCATGCATTCCTTCACAGCTGTGCTGAGGTTCAGCCCTGTACTATGGTTCATGTGTATTACAAGTAAACAGTGAAATGAAAGCTGCCACCCTACCTTGACTCTTGTCATCTGGGTCAGTGTCCGACTTCAGTCTTTTCACGCTGTTCCCGCTCTCTGAGCTGTAACAAAAAACATGGTAATTTGAGCTATGTCCAATTGTGGGGATTAAAACTTTGGGACGCAGGAATTCCAATAACCATTATATGGGCCTTAGGTAGCCTCAAAGAACTGGGATGATCTGAAATGAAAAGTCTTCACTTCAGGTTCCTAATCTCCTTCCAGTTACATTACTATTATAAGGACAACATAAACCCCTGGCCAATTCAAGGGGTGAAGCATTAGATCTTCAGGCATCACCTAAACTTCAGATTCTTTGTTGTCCTTATCATTCATCTTGGTTAGAACCACAGATGGATTTTGAGAATATCCGGGCAATTTCATACATGATGAAAATTTATTTAAGTTCTTAAAGATTAAAGGAAATCTCTTTAGTGACATGTTAATGATTCTGAAAGTCACCCAAAAGACCTTCACTGAAAGACTGTCTAGAGAACGTACTTCCCTTGCTGCGTAGCTTAGTGCAATACCCCAAGCTCCACCATTACTGCTAATATTTAGGGCAGTCAAAAAAAAAAAAAAAAAAAAAAAAAAAAAGAATGCACTTAAACAAGGAAAGAAATGATCCCAGAAAGAAGGCTTTAATCACAGAAGGAAGGGATAGTGAACAAAGGAACTGGCAAACACAATCTAATTTGTGGTGTTCAACACGACCATACTCAAGTCCTGGACAGCAGTAGCATGTAAGGAAGAGGTGATTAGAGTGCAAAGTTCTAAGGTCAATGTATAATTTTGTAGGAAAGGAAGACAGCTATTTAACTTTAGGTTGTGCTAAGTACTCCTAGTAAGTTGCAAGGTTAGCCACCAAAAGAACAGAAACACCGCATGAATCCAAACCAGTAGAAAGAAAACGAATAAACAAAAGTTTTTAAAATCATAATTAATTTTTTTAAAAATACAAGGAAAAATATCTTTTAAGTAAAAAGACAAGCAACATTAAGACAGCAGAAACTGTGTCAAAAATCCCAACAAATCCAAGCCTACCTGTAAAAACAGATGAACATACTCCATTTAAAATCAGATATTTATGAGACAATCCAAAAGATTTAACAAAAGGAAACAAAAACAAACAAGACCCAGAAAGATTGAAAGCAAAAGAGTAGCAAGAGTCACTAAGGCCAAACCCAAAGAAGGCTGAGCTGCCCGGCACAGTATTAGGAAAACAGACTTTAAGACCAAAAACATTACAAGAGGTAAAGTTTATAATGAAACAAAGTTTAATTCATTATGAACAAATAACAATTCTGCACCTGTATGCTTCTAATTAAAGAGTTTAAAATAGATATTCAACAGAACTCTGAAGAAAAATCAAGAAATCATCATTATAGTGGGAGATTTCAAAATACTTAAGTACTGACAGAGCAAGCAGACAAATATGTAAAGAGACAGAAGATATAAACAATACAATTAACCTGCTTATTTGGTGGTACCTACATAGAACCCAGAAATTTACAAAAAATAAATAAACAAACAGATTCTCCTCAAGCTCACTCAGAACATTTGTAAAAATTAACCTTAGGAGTAGGTCACAAAGCAAGTCTAAAGGAATTTCAAAAGAATTAGCACATATAAACCACGATGTAATTAAGACAGATATCAACAACAAAAGATAAATATTGTATGTCATAGATTCTAAGATACCACTGATAAGGTGTTAAAATGTGGGGGTAGGGGGAGAGCTTCATCTTAGTCCTGTGAAATATAGTTGAGTTACCTGAATATGTTTGGAAACTTTAAAAAATGTTTCTAATTCAGAAGTCAAAGAAGAAGTCATAATGGATATTTAAAAATAGTTGGAAATACAAAATCGTATACAGTGAAAGCTGAGGAAGAATTACACTTTCAGGTGCCTATAACTAAAAAGAAGAGCTGAAAATTAATTAGCTAGGTATCTGACACTCATTTATAACAGAAATTATAAAAGAATAAACTTGAAGTAAAGAATACCCCAGAGAAAGAAGGTAGGAGAAATTAAGAAACCAGCCAAAATAAGAATAAAAATACAAGCCATCAATATATGGGATGAAAAAGGACACAATTACAGATACCACAGCAATCAGAAAAACAAAAAAAAACCACTGGGGCACTTGCGTGACTCAGTCCGTTGAGCATCTGACTCTTGATTTTGGCTCAGGTCATGATCTCACAGTTGTGAGATCGAGTCCCGCATTGGGCTCTGGGTCGAGCGTGGCACTGGCTTGGCCTTCTGCTTCTCCCTCTCCCCCTCTCCCCTACTTGTGTGCGGTCTCAAAAAAAAAAAAAAAATAACCCCGAATTGGGCCCTATGCTGACAGAGTGTGGAGCCTGCTTAGGATTCTCTCTCTGTCCCTCCCCTGCTCATGTGCTCTCCTTCTCAAAATAAACAAACATTTTAAAATATCAATGAAAAAAATAAATGAATAGGGGCACCTCAGTGGCTCAACTGGTTAAGCATCAGACTTTGGCTTAGGACATGATCTCATGGTTGGAGATCTCATGGTTGGAGAGAGCCCGATAAGGGGCTCTCTGCTCTCAGCATAGGAGACCGCTTTGGATCCTCTGTCCCCGCCCCTCCCCCCCCCCCCCCACCCCACTTGTGAGCTCACACGCACATGCTCTCTCCCTCTCAAAAACATTTAAAAAATAAAAATAAATAAAAATTTAAAGTTACTAAGAGTTATTAAAGAGTTATTGTTAAGGTTAATAAGAGCTGAGTGACCAGATATAAATACTCCAAATTGGCTGTACTTTTACAAACCAGCAACAAAAAAATTATAAAACGCCTAAGAATAATCTAATAAAATATATGCACAACTGTTACCTTTTGAAAGATAACTTTAAGACTTTATTGAAGAACATTAGAGGAAACAAATAAATGTATATATACCATGTGTAGAAAGACTCAAATCCATAAAGATCTGTTTCCTCCATAAATTTATCAAACCATGTAATAGATTCCAAGAAACTTGAAGAACTTAATCGAAAATTTAAATCTAGGTGTGCCTAGATCTAGGTGTGGCTCAGTTGGTTAAACAGCTGACTCTTTGGCTCAGGTGATGACCTCATGGGTTCAAGAGTTTGAGCCCTGCATCAAGCACCATTATACAACAGTGAAAATGAATGAATTACTCTGAGCTGACAGCACGGAGCCTGGCTTGAGATTCTGTCTCCCTTTCACTCTGCCCCTCCCCCGCTTGCTCACACACTCTCTCTTTCTCTCAAAATAAATAAAAATAAACTTAGATTCAAAAAATAAAATTTAAATCTAACTAAAATTTATATGCAAGAACAAAGTGGCCAACAATAGACAAAATACCCCTGAGAAAAGTATAAGGGGACTTGCCTTACCAGATATCAAAGTTATTTATAAAGCTACAATAAGTACACAGAGTGGTACTGGTCCTATAGATCCAAGGAACAGAAAAAAGAAAAAGAAAAAAGAGAGAGAGAGAGAGAGAGAGAGAGAGAGAGAGAGAGAGAGAGAGAGAAAACTCCCAAACAAAGCCATATATGTTTGGAAACTTGTTATAAGACAGAGAGTAACACTGAAGATCACTGGGGAAAGAGAGTAGTGTTTAGTAAACGTTGCTAGAAAATTAGCTACTCACTTGAAGAATAAAATTGAAAAGGGATCCCTAGCTCATACCTTCAAAAAAAAAAAAAAAAACTGATTTCAGGGGCACCTGGGTGGCTCAGTCAGTTAAGCATCCGACTCTTGGTTTCGGTTCAGGTCCTGATCTCATGTTTGGGGAGTTTGAACTCCTTGCTGGGCTCTGTGCTGTTGGTGTGGAACCTGCTTGGGATACATTTTCTCTCTCTCTCTGCCCCTCCTTTGCTTGCTTTCTCTCTCTCTCTGTGTAAACTAAATAAACTTAAAAACAAAACTATCTTCAAAAGGTATAAACTTCCAGTTAAAAGTCATGGTGTTGTAATGTGTAGCAGGGTGACTATAGTTAATAACACTGTACTGTGTACATTTACAAGTTGCTAAGAGTAGGTCTTAGAAGTTTTCATCACAAGTAAAATAAAATGTGTAAATATGTATGGTGATGGATGTTAATTAGTCTTATTGTGATAATTTCATAATATATACATATATCAAATCATAATGCTGCATACCTGAAATTAATATAATATTATGTGTCTGACTGCCTTAGAATTCAAAAACCTTAAAATTAATTAATGAGAGTAAAAAGAAAAGCTGTAAACTGGGGGTTGGGGGGGTAGGGAAATGTCAGGACTATATTTAAAAACAAACAAAACACACCTACAAATCATTAAGATAAATACAAATAACCCAGTAGAAAAATGGCAAAATATTTGAACGGACCTACCACAGAAGAGGACACCTGAATGGCAAATCAACATATGAAATACGTCAACTATATGTGAACTGGAAATGCAAATTAAGACAGCAAGGAAACACTATTTCACAAAATCACTACATCACTGATCTGTGCTGTCCGGTAGGGCGGCAGTTAGCCACTTGTGGCTATTTAACACTTAAAATGTGACTAGTGTGACTAAGGAACTGGATTGAAAATTTTAGGTTTTTTTTTTTTTTTTTAATGTTTATTTTTGAGAGAGACAGAACATGAGCAGGGAAGGGGCAGAGAGAGGGGGAGACACAGAATCCGAAGCAGGCTCCAGGCTCTGAGCTGCCAGCACAGAGCCCGATGCATGGCTCGAACCCGTGAACTGTGAGATCATGACCTGAAGTCAGACCCTCAATCAACTGAGCCACCCAGGCACCCTGAAGATTTTAGCTTCAATTAATTCAGATTTTGATAGTCACAGGTGGCCAAGTGGCTACCACACTGACCAGCACAGCTCTGGAGAAACATATGCACATACATAATAGAGCACGTCCTGGACCTATCAGCACCATTTATTATAGTTCAAGCATGCATCCACAAGAGAATGGACACATTTTAGTATCTCATAAAGCACTATTATATGACAGTGAAAATGAATGAATTACAGCTATATATACATGAACACACACAAAACTGTTTCAATCACAGAAACAATTGGAGTGAAAAACCAAATTTACAGAAGATCACATACAGAATGAAATTGTTTTTATAAAGTTCAAATACAAGCAAGCTATTACACTGTTTATGAATACGTATATAGGTAGCCAAAACAAAAACAAACACGAACAACCCCCTCCCCCCCACACGCAGAAACTACTAAAAGTAAAGAAAGGCAAAAATATGATAAACCAGACTTGGTAACGTGGTGTGAGAGCAGCAAGGCAGAAAAGCAATGGAGAGGGAGCACAGAGGTGGACTCAATTTTGTTGATTATGTTCTAGGCACGAACCAGGCACCAGACTTTCACAAGCATCCCAATCACCTGCGGAACTTTGAAAATCAGACTCCCAGACCTCACTTCAAACTTAATGAACCAGAATTAATGAAAGGCCTAGAAGCCACATTAACAAACTCCCAGGTGATTCTAATAAACCCAGGGCTGGGTAGATTAGGAACTCCTGCCCCAGGAGACTAATTTATCACCTTGCCACAAAAAAACAATAATAATCGATGATCTAATAAAAGGTGATCTAAGGACTAAGGAAAAGAGATGGTTGTAACATCCATTCTGCTAGCAGCAAGACGCTGCCGAGAGGTATCTAACTGCCCACCTAGAGAGCCCTTTCTTGGTGAAGTCCAGTCAAACTGACCCAGGGCCAAATCCTGAAAGACACTGGGCAAGGCACGAAAGCTTATGTGAAAACTTGAAAGGAATAATTAATGGCTCAGGTAATTGGCCCTTTTCAGGTTACTGCTACTCCTCCCCTCCACCGCTAAACCATGACGACATTTTTAGACGTAAGCCATGTCCTAGGAACATCTGCAGCAGATAGATGGTGCAGCAAACCACAAGAGTGCATCAATGCGCTCCCTTAAAAACATGTGGCTGGTTGCCTTACTGATTTCCCTAACAGACTGCATTTGAACTTAACATTATTTCGCCCATGGTATGGTTGGTCAAACTGAAATGACCGGATTTAATCACTGGTGCCATTTCAAGATTTAGAAAGGGAGGAGCAAACGTAAGACAGAACTTATCAAAACCTCCAGGCAGTGCTGCCACCCCACATCAGAACCCCAGCCAGGTCTATCATGCGGTCACAGCTTCCAGGGTCTCAAAGGCCACGGTACCTTTGCAGCAGCTACTCCCGCTGCCCAAAATTTCTCCTCTCCCTCGTCCGCCAAAGCCCTACTTGTTCTATATAATCAATATCTCCCTCTAATGCTTTCCCTACCTTCCCCAACCTGAACTCACATGCCCTCTCCAGTGAGTTATGTGTTTCCTCCCCCCTGCTCTCATTACACCCTACCCAAATCTTTTCACAGAACTCGCTCCCTCATTTGCCTAGAAATAGAGGCCCAAATATTGAACTCCATACCTCTGTTACTCTGTAACCTTGGACAAATGTTCTCAACCCATCAAACTTGTACTTCATAGACTTGTGTAAAGAGATCATTCCTGGAAAGCACTTAACACAATGCCTGGCACATGACAGGTGCCCAATGAAGAGTAGCTAGCGTTCTGTTGAATGAACAGTCCGAGAGACAAGGGTCAAAGGCTACAGAAGACACCAAATCTGGAGGGGGAGAGAGAGGTAAGGCTACTAAAGAAACATCACCAAGACTTCCGCTGAAGTATTTGCTCAGGCTACCATTACCAGTGGCATTTCAGAGTACACAGAGGGACATTTCAGTTGTGTGAGTGCTGGCTGACCTCTTATGTTTCACAGCTCCTGCCAACAGCTTCGCCTGGGAGAACTTGTTCTTGGTTTCTATGGATTTCACAGCCACTTTCTTCTCCACTTCCTTCTTGTTTTCTGGAGAAAGTCCAACTTTGTTGAGATTACTGTGTTGTAGGTTAAGGGTCAAACTAAGCAAAAAAAAGAGTAATGGCAGGACAGTGGTAAATCAAGAGAAGCCAGACTCGCATAATCCACTAGGACTTCAGCTCTGCCATGTAATGTTTGGCCTACTTATATTCAAAATAATGTCCTCTCCTCTTTATTCTGCCAGGAATATCCAGCTGATTTAAAGAGAGATTGAAGGTGACCACAGAGGGAGAAGACCCAATTTAATATACAGAAGCAAACTTTTTCCCTCTCTCAGTGAAAATCTGAGTTACAGTCTGAAAACCTCCCTAAAGATATGGCCAACATCATGCTTTCTGGCAAAAACAAAAATCTTAATATAAATGCAACAGAAAAAAAACGTGGCTTCCCCCCAAATTTTTAAATACTTGCTTTCTTCCCCCAAGGGTAAAATCAAATCTTGCAGAATGTCCTATCACCAATGGCATTCAATCTTGGACATCACAGAGACTAACTCCTACTCTGCTGGTGCAAGACAACATCAGAATCACCTTAAGCCTCGTTAAAATACAAGAGTCCCTCCCCTGTCCCAAACCTACTGAATAAGGACCTCCAGAGGCCCAGGAAACTGTCTTAAATACTCTCTTCAAGGTGATTTTACCCAGTGCACATGCAACACAAGAACCAAAACATCTTTAAAAGCACAACCAGTTCACTTGTAACATCACTTCTTGCAGGCTTGACCTCAATCTCTGGCTGTCAAGCTTTGGCACTTTCTTTTGTTCTCTCCGCCAGCCCCTCCCCGTCCTTCCCTTTCACACTCTCACAAACCATTAGCAACAGATTTGCGTTGGACTTGGTGCAATTCTTTAAGAGGCAGCGATGCCTTAACGGAACAATAGTGACACCTAGTGACCAAAACATCTAAGAAGCAGGTAATATCAGCCCAAAGCAGAGGGGGTATATGTATATGGCCTTTGAATCCTGGAGAAAACTGGGTATCAGAAATAAGGAAATTCTAATTCTGATCACTCTTCAGGCACTCACTCTTTCTTACACGCACCAGTTACCTTAAATATTTGCAGTGTTCAATGGAGATTACACAGAACACTCTTACTATCCTGAGTTTCATCAATTTAAGGGTTTCAAAGTCAACATGGAAACTGATTGTATGTTAATATTATGTGTTTGGCCTTTTAGAATAAAAAAGAATCAGATTTCATCTTTCTAGTACCAAATGCCAAAAACCACCAGCATGATGATTTTTACCTGCAACTCCTTCATTAAGGGATAAATTCTTTTGAGAGACAGAGAGAGAAAGAGAGAGAGACAGACAGTGTGTGAGTGGGACAAGCAAAGAGGGAGACACAGAATTTGAAGCAGGCTCCAGGCTCTAAGCTGTCAGCACAAAGTCCGACGCGGGGCTTGAACGCACGGACCGCGAGATCATGACCTGAGCCGAAGTCGGATGCTCCACTGACTGAGCCACCCAGGCACCAAGGGATAAACTCTTAAGAGAAAACTCTTAATATTGAAAAATAAAAATGGAAAAACTTAACAAAACACACATATTTATAATACTAGGACACAGACAAAAAACAACACTTCATTTTTTTGGAATAAAAAGGAATATTTTTATTCCTTTAAAGTGAAGAAAAACTGGGGCGCCTGGGTAGCTCAGTCGGTTTGAGTGTCCAACTCTTGATTTCGGTTCAGGTCATGATCTCACTCATGATCACGGGACTGAGCCCCACATGGGCCTCCAAGCTGAGCGTGGAACCTATTTGGGATTCTCTCTCTCCCCCTCAGTCCCTCTCCCCAGCTCATGCTCTTTCTCTCTAAAATAAAAAAATTTTAAAAATCAATAGGTGAAAAAAAAACCTGCAACCTTTTTTTTTTTTGGGGGGGGGGGTAGAGAATAATATTACTTTTGATCCAGAGCCAAAGCATAAGCCATTTTTCCTCTTAAGTTCCTCTCTCCCTAGAATGCTCTATATACCCAAGCACACCTCAAAAATCTCAAGGAATTCATTAGATGAGGCATTTTTTTTTTAATTACATGCTTTTTAACACATATAATATCGCTAAATACTGGTTTAATCTGAAGAAAACAAAAGTTCTATTGTTTATATGGCACAAACCACAGTTTATCATCTTTACAAGTATCACATTATAAAATGTCTCCTATTATAACAATCAAGCAAAGTCAAGAATCTGCTCCTGACTTAGAGCTTCAATAAACAAATGTCTAATCCTTCAGTTCCTATTTCAACATGTCTCTGGCTGCATGCATGCCAGGGATCCGTGCATTACAGATCAGTGGGTTGGAAGGCTTGCTTTTCTAGGGTTTTTCTAGACAGTTGGAACTTACCAAGTTTCCAACAAAAGCCACTACCCATGGGGCCTCTCCAGTGTTGTCCTGTAATGTTAGCAGGGCAGGAAAGTTTCTTTTTGCCTTACTGCTGCCCTGTTCATTCTTTCCTTTGAACTGAAAACTGGAAGGCTTTGCACACTCATGCCAAACCAACACCACGCTCCAGAATGTTGCCTTGGGAGATGTTCTATGTCTTATTTGCTAGCCTGCCAAATTAAGCACATAAAACAAGACATAATTCTAATGATCACTGTAACTGATGTATTTCCTTAGAGGAAAAAAGGCTGGTGCGTGACACAATGCAGTATGTACCACATCTGCCCATCTCTACAAACATGCGCAGTATTCTTCTGGAGTCGCCAGGGAAGGCAGTGGAGGAGGGGAGCGCCAGAAGAGCCAGCTTCAATCCTACAGTTGGGATTGAGGTGTGACTCTCCATCATCTCCGATCTTGGATGTTACACCAGAATCCCACTAGGAAAACCGGGACTGGAAGCCAGGGCTCTCATCACCAGTTCACAGTGGGTTTCACAGCACCAAGCCGCCACCTTATCTCAATTGTTGTCAGTCACCTTGATTTCAGCCAAATCCCTGGGAATCAGTCCACATTTGCTCCTACACAGCTCTTTAACGGAACCTACTGCACATTCCCTGCAAAAAAAACCAACTAGCACATACACGCAGCCGTATCACTAACTTTAGAAGTAAAGCCTGCTCCATCACACCAATGGGGTTATTCAATTTATAAGCTTGAAATATTGAAATAAGTCTTCTCATAGGAAAAAAGCTAGGGTGGCTCTCCTGTGAGTCATTCATTAATTTGTTCACACATACACTGAGAACCTACATGCCAGGAACCAGGGAAATCAGTGGTGACCAAATCTTTATTCTTATGGATCTTTATATTCCAGCAGTAAAAGAGGCACAGAAACTAAGAAGCAAATTAAATTAAGATTTTCTTAATTTTCTTACGAGAATTACTGTTAAAAAGTGACATCATACACACTGATGTGCTTCGGTGAAATTTTAGAGGGGGTGCGGAGGGAAGAGGGTCTCTATGAGGGAGACGAGAGCTGAGACCCAAGTGCCGTGAAATGCCAGCCTTGTAAAATCTGAAGACAGAACATTCCAGGCTGAAAAACAACAAACACAAAGGCCTTGAAATGGAATCACAAAGCTCAGCCTGAGAGGAACATAAAGGAGGCCAGCAGGCTGGAGTGTAGTGAACACGAGGAAGCAGTTCAAGACGCGACAGGAAGATGGGTTGGCCTAAATCATGCAGGGCCTGGTAAGAACGCAGACTTTTAAGCCTAAAGGCCACAGGAAGCCACTAGTGTTTCAAATAGGAAAGTGACAAGATTTCATGTATGTTTTTAAATGTTCCTTTTGACCAAAGTGAGAATGGATTGTTGCGGATGAAAGCAGAAGCAGAGACTAATTTGGTGGTCACAGTGGTCCTGAGAAGCACAGAGAGTCGAACTGCACAGAGGTGGAGTCCATTTTGGAAACAGTTTTTGGGCCAGGCCCGTGCGGGCACGGAAGCACCGTTACGGAGATCTGAAAGAGCAGAAAAAGAAGAGATAGGGGGGCGAGGGCAGTGTGAGGAGTGGAGGGTAGGGGTGGTCAGGCACAGAACTGAGAATTCTGACTCAGCCAAGTTACACGTGGGATGCCTATTGACACATGCAGGGGATGACAAAAAGGCAACACTGAGCCAAAGCGAGGTCATCTTTGTTGTCTTCTCGGTTTTCCCCTCTGTGGAAACAGAACAGGCTACACCTCTAGGGAAGATCTTAAGGAGGACACAGGAGAGTCGCTAAACATTTCCTTTTGAAACTCAGAAGCCAATTTCTCCCCTGGATGAGTTTACTGCATCGCCCATCTGTTTCAGAGTCTAATCCCACAAGGCAAAAATACCCTGGTACTGACTATTAGGATTTACGCCTTTAGTTAATCCTAAAGGATCTGGACTTTTGATTGCAACAGACTCTTGCATGCGACCTAACTCCATAAATCACTGCCAGTTATTCAGTCACAGGAATGTCAGTGTTGAAAGGGAACTCAGAGGTCACGAGGTAGAAAACCTTATTCTCATTCTATTTGTGAAGAAACTTAAATCCACAGACGTTGACGAGGAAACGGACACCATACAGCTCTGTCTCAAGGTACAAAGGATATTCTGTATTCCTTCAGTTCTTTCAGTTCTTCTTCTCTTCGTTGCTTTTCTAGTAGTTCCTGCTGCCGGGAAACCTCGTCGAGGAAGTTAGTCTCATCTTCGTCTAAGCCTCTTACCATGTTTTCTGAGGAAATAATTGAACAAGGAACACTTAGCAGGCTAAAGGGAAAACAGAGTCAAATAAGATTTTTCCTTCTCCTTATTTTTAATAAGCAGCAGATCCTTTAGAGGATTAGAAGAAAGAATTTGTAAACACCTCGGCTTCTGGAGAGGGAACACAGCATAAAATCAAGGCATTTCTTCCATTACTAGACATTAGCACAGAATTAAAATGGGTATCTTGAGCTCAAAATAAAAATGTTCAATGTGGTCTGGAAGGCAGCAAGCTATCTCTTTTCCACCAAATGAACATCTAGAGACTGGATAATCAAGACAGTTCCGTGGCTAGTCATGCAAAGTGTTGCATGAGGCAAAAGTGCACCAAAAAGGCTGTGCGGAGTGTGCTGGACTGTTTCTGAAGCTTACTGAATTTGAACTGCTCCTCATACTCCTGCTGCTTCCTGTCTTTCTGTTCCTGTAGCCTTTCATACAGAGACCGGGGGTCATAAACCTCCTCTGGACATTCTGAAAGAAAGGGGGAGGGAAAGAAAGAGAGGGGGGAGAAAAGGTACACACTTTAGAATTGTTCACATTATTTTGGAATCACAAAGGATTTCAAAGATAAAGTCAAGTCTCTGCATGATCTGAGGGCAAGGATAACACAAAAATAGCACAAAGTCCACAGCTTCCCTCAGGACCTGAGAGAGGGGCCGGCAGTTCTCAAAGGCAACCACCAACGGCAAGAGGACCCACGGCCGAGACAGTTAACTGGAAGAGGGGCCAGCCCAACCCCCACAGAGCGGAAGCATTCTCAGTCGTTCAGATCTTGCATCCCCCTGTAAAGATGGAACAGACTTGCAGAATCTTCTAGAAGGCAGGATGGTGGCATGGACAATGCATACTGTGCTTCTGCTCCCACCACGGGGGCCTTGCATTGGCTCCTGCCCCACTCTGAGTCTCAATCCCCCTACTCTAAAGTGAGGACGTTAGTGCCTCCTCTGAGGGCTGCTGTGAAGATTAGAGATCGTCACGTTGAATACCGAACTGTAAGCCCACATACCTTCTGGATCTTCAGGTTTTCGAACTTTCTCCCATTCTTCTTGCCTCCTTTTGCGCCGTTCATCTAGTTCTGCCTCGGACACAAACCTCTTTTTGATAACAAGATTACCATCATCCCCTCCATCCATAATGGAACAACTGGTCTACAAAAAACATATGAAACATTTCAAGTGAGAACCGCAATTTAAATTCTAAGGTGAAACAAGGAGATTTAGCTCTGTCTCACCTAGCAACAGATTATAGATCACTGATGTAAGCACATGATTACATTTTTCCTACTGTATCAGGCAGTTTTATTCACATTTATGTTATCTATGAAGTCAGCGAGAGGACCTGGACTAATTCTTATTACCTGCTGTAATTACACGGAAGTCTTACACTGCAGATATTTCTTGGTCCCTCTAATCTAAACCAATTGGCTTCCTGGGCACCCTAACTTTTCCCCCAGTTTTCAACCTCTTTTATTTTGGTGACATCTGACATTGTTCCTTCTTGAAATACCTGTTTCAGGGACATTCCACTACCTCCATTTGCGTTATTGTTTCCAAGTAGGTTCAGAATGGAGAAACTCAGGTATTCAAGGAGCCCTGGAAACAAAGTCTAGTTTGTACAACAGGGAAGGGATGTGCCTAGAGGCACACAAGCCCCAAATGGAGAAAGCGAGACGAGAACCCAGATCTCCTAACTTCAGGTTTAATGTGCTGTGCACCACACTGAGTGGGGTTCAGGTCTTTCCTGACCTTCCTTCCTGTAAGCTACAGATCTATGCCCCTAAAGAGTCTATCTTCAATCCTTCCCTTTTCTCACTCCCACAATGACCTCGCCCACTTTATGAATATCTTGATGTACAAGATTCCCAAATCCCAAATCCATATACCTCTACCTGAGCCTCTCTTCGGAAGGAAGGGACAAAGAAATATAGAGGAGTGTGCATTACTCCTTTTAAGCCTTTCTGCTTTTCTTTGCTAGTTTCTTTCTTTCTTTCTTTCTTTCTTTCTTTCTTTCTCTCTCTCTCTCTCTGTCTCTCTCTCTCTCTTTCTTTCTTTCTTTCTGAAGAACCGTGGAATTAACTCTCTACTCAGACATGTTGTATTATTCACAGAATTACACCCTAACAAGGAAGCAGATATTCTGCACTACTAAGACATCAACTCAATGTCCATTCCAAGATGATCCTGAATAACAAATTAAGTCTCTACTGATAGCACAAAAATAAAGAAGCTGCCATTTATTGAGCTCTTACCATGCACCAAATACATTTTTATGTATATTATCTCATTTATGCTTCCATTGACCCTGTGAGAAACACTCTCTCCTCATAGATGAAGAAATGGAAGCCCAGGGAAGTCAGGTCACTCGTCCAAGGTGATAAAAGGTGGTGAATGGTAGAACTGGCTTGACATCAAAAATTCATACTCTTACCCACTTCACCATCCCCTTCCCCAGAAACCTGGGATCCTGGTTAAAAAGAAGGACATGTCAATTTCAGCGTTCTTCCTATACCAAATTCCAGGCTGAAACTGTTCATGTAAATATTTTAATAAAGATGAAAATGGAAGGTAAGAAAACAAATCCAAACATTCTTAACAAGAGACCAGTTTCAGCCTAAATCCTACTGTAGCTGAACTTTAGTTCAATGTAACAACCATGAGAGAGAATTTTGAAATTTACTAGAAAGAAAACCAAATCAATTGGCAGAAGCTACTGTTCCCACCTAAAACCCACAACCTGCACACTTGTGATTTACCCTCAATGTCTCCAGCCAAAGGACTGTTACAGACACAGAATTATTCAGTCTCTGTTGACAATGCCAAAAGTTTCTCAAGTTCTGCAGAATAACATCTTAGGAAACATGAGCCGACATATTCTTAAATGTCTTAAATTAGGACTCTAATGAATGGGAGAGATACACTGGATTCTCGATGTCCCCCCTTTCTTATCCTATTTGATGGCTGCAGCTCTCCTCTCTGACCCTAAATTGGCCACCTGGTTTCTTCACCTCACCCTTATTTCCTGGTAAATAATTCAGAGTGGCTCCGGTCCTTATGTCACACCGAACAGGATTCTCCATCCAACATACGAATCCACCATACATACCCAGGAGATTTTCATCCAACCCACACTCTAAAACTTCAACAGGGACCAATGCACTCATTCCCAGGCAGCTGACTCCCTCTCTGAGTAGATTTGACTGGTAGGATAGTTCTTCCTTAAACCAAACTGCAATCTGTCTCCCTATAAATTCCACACTCAGGTTTAATCCACTGGGACTACAGAAAAGGAGCCAAATCCTATTTACAACATGACAATGCTTCCACTGTTTGAGGACAACTCCCACAGTCCTCCTAATCTGTCACTTTTCTGGACCAAACATCCCTAGTTCTTTTAATCTTATGAAGCAGAGAAAAATAATAGTTTCTCAAAGCAGTAAGCTTATCAGATTGCATAGGATTTCAACCTGGGAAATAAATATTAGGATGTGGCAATGCCCTGGCATTCCTACTGAATGCATCTCTCCACTCTCATTGTACGTTTTAAAAAAGGAAAGAAAATAACATATTAATACTGAAAAAAAGTGTTCCAATAGGCAAAAACAAAACAAAACAAAACAAGACAAAACCTAGACTCGCAAATGGTTCCATCTAAATGAGAATTCAGTCTCTAAGATTTATTCTTATAAATCAAAATTAAGAAAGTAAAATCATTAATTTTCACAGCGTGTTGCATTTTTGGAAAAGGAGAACCTGTCTTCACTTAAACTTTAACCAAGATCCCTGAACTCAAGGGACAAAGCCTTCAAGATACATGTGTTAAAAGATTTGAATTTGAAACAGAAACTAGAGAATCTTCCAACACTTCACTCTGGGGAAAAGACAAACTTATAGGATTCCAAGAAATCCTTATTCTCTTTCTCATCAATCTTTTTTCACTTAAGTGTTAGAATTCAACTTCTACCCAAAGGGTTGAGTCTGTGCCATTCACCATCTTTCACACCGCAAGGACAAAACCAGGAATCAGAGATGGTTACCAAAACTGAAAGAAGATGAAGCAGCACGTTGAAAATGAAGCAGCACGTTGAAAAAGGGAAATTTAAAGACAATGGCTTCAGAATTTGACAGAGAAACTACCGCTCTCGATGGGATGGTTTCCTGAAAACAGAGTCAAAACGAATGAACACTTAAAAAAAGCCTGCTCTTTAAAGCTAATATTATAGTCCTGATATTCCCTTGTCTCAAAATAAATTTTAAAAAGCTAGATGGCCACACCTAATTATAATGAATTTCTGAGCAGTAAAGGGATACAACTAAAGCACAGATTGCTCTAGTCTTTCTAGCCTTTCTACATCTTCCGCGTGTCCTCATTCCCTGGCACTTCAACCATCATTCCCTCCTTGCCTTCAACCTTGCCAGTGGCCCTCCTGGCTACTGGTCATCTTCCTATGTTAGGAGAGGTCAAAGATAGGGACAGAAAAAGCTCATGAACAAGTGGCCATACTCCTGAGTATTCAGATAATGGTCAGGATATTCCCTCTCCAGAAATACTCGGATTTTTTCAGGATTCAAAACTTCACTGTCAATACATACCGCCAAGAAGCAAGCTTAACTTCACACACCTTTCTTCACAACTTGATCGAAGTTCCCCACTAGAAAACAAGTACCTTCTGTACCAGTCTCCTTACACAAGGCAGCGCAGGTAACGATCAAGACTTTACACTCTGTCTGAAATCAAGAGACCTCAGTTCTGCCAGTTACAAGCTGTATGCCCTGGGCAAGTCACTTAAGTGCTCAGAGCCTTGGTTTCCTCATCCACAGGTTGCACTCACCAGTGGGGATTAAAATAGTCCTGCACAACAGAGAGTTTCTGTGAGGATAAACAAGGTAATTCATGCAAAGCGCTTAGCACACTGTTTGACACATGCCTAAAAAATGCTTTGAAAGGTCTGCCATTACTACAAAGCACTATGCTAAGCTCTGGACTGATTATAGGAGAGAAATACTGTCTGTACTCAAGGAGTGGGGGAGAAACAGATCAGTCACGTGAACAAAGGGATTACATCAAACAGAGAAATTAGGAAAAACTTACATGTATATGTAATTTGGTAATTCTATATTTTCCCTTTAGTTGGGTTCTCCATTTTACTTTTATTAGGTTAATTTAAATAAACTTGACATTGTGCTTCCACTAGTCCAGCCAGATTCTATGAGGTGCACAGAAGAAATAAACTTTAAAAGAGTTAGTACCCTTAAGCTAGTTAATACCAGATAATAGTGTATATAATGAATTACTACAATGAATAGTACAAGTAAGGGGCAACAATGAAGGGCATAAATATGGATCAATCTAGTTTCCCTGGCTGAAAACCTGGACATGAACCTTTTCCCTCACTGCCTTCCATCTCACCAGTCACCAAGTCTGGTGTTGCTACCTCATAATGACCTCTTTTTTATCCATCTTTCCTTTTTTTTCCAAGAGGAGAGTCCTTTCTTTTTTTTTAGTTTATTTATTTATTTTGAGAGAGAAAGAGAGAGCTGGGGAGGGGCAGAGGGTGGGAGAATGAATCTCAAGCAGGCTCCGCACCCCCAGCACAGAGCCCGACACCGGGCTTGAACCCGTGAACCGTAAGACCATGACCTGAGCCGCAATCAGGAGTCAGAAGCTCAACTGACTGAGCCACCCCGGCCTCCTGAGTCCTTTCCTTTCTAATGTCTTCTTTTCAGGGCTTCATCCCGGCAAGGGCTACTGCAATAGCCTTCCACTAGTCTCCCTGTTTCTACATTCACCCCTACTCGAGCCGTTTCTAACTCTAACACTACCCCAGCACTTACCCACTGTGTTTTACCGTTTGTGACTGTTCCAACGGCTCTTTGTATTCGTAGTGCTTCTTAGCACAGTGTCTGGCATATATTAGGCAGATAATAATAAATACTTACTGAATAAACCAACCATGAAGAGGATTTCAAGAATTTAAGCAGGGAAGAATGATCTCACATGAATATTCCAAGGTAATGTCCACATGAGTTACAGAAAAAAGTAGATGTTACGTAAGTATTTGCTCAAGCTCCTATGTCTCACAGGGAATTCTATTCAAACACAAAACTTGGGTGGCCAGAAACACACGACCAAAAATTAAATCGCTTTCCTATATTACATAATTGATATCTTCTTCAAGAATAACTCACTACTGGGGCGCCTGGGTGGCGCAGTCGGTTAAGCGTCCGACTTCAGCCAGGTCACGATCTCACGGTCCGTGAGTTCGAGCCCCGCGTCAGGCTCTGGGCTGATGGCTCAGAGCCTGGAGCCTGTTTCTGATTCTGTGTCTCCCTCTCTCTCTGTCCCTCCCCCATTCATGCTCTGTCTCTCTCTGTCCCAAAAATAAATAAACGTTGAAAAAAAAATTTTTTTTAAAAAAAGAATAACTCACTACTTTCCTTTAATTTCAACTGACTGAAAAATGCTGTTACACTGAAGAATAAGTACTTCCCACACAAAGCATTTTTCTTTGAAGAGTTCAATTTTCATTGGTTGTTTATTCTGCAAAAGAAGGTGATGAGAACCTGGAGCTCATTCACCTCCTTCTGGAAGTAGGCAAGAACTGGAAAATAAACTTTATTTCTAAATCCTACTGCCCTGCTAAATTTCCACAAGTCTCTTATTTTTCCCCTTTGCTAGAATAATTAAAAACAAAACACAAACAAAGCCCAGGGGCCTGGGACCGAACTATAAAGATTCATGTAGGAATAAAGAGTATTTACAACAGGAATATTCGTTTTCTTCAGTGTTTAATTTTAGAAAGAATAAATGCTGTCAACTTTCCTTTACTCACATTGCTTTTTTCCCCTGTAAGATGATTCAAGTTTAATTATCAAACTAAACATTGCATTACCTTAAAAAGGATTAAGTTCTTCAAATAGGCAATTCATGGAAAACCAAAACCATACCAAAATCACTTTGTCCAACCTTAAAAGTTACAAACTGACACTTATAAATAAATAAATAGTTTTCAAATTTGCTTGACAGCCAAAAAAACACAAAGTTCTTACATTTCAGGCCAAAGTAACTGTTAAACATAGCACTTCTGTGTTTGTACTGGAGACTGTGGTATTTAATTTCCAGGTTGGAGGGACAAAATGGGCCCGGTGACACCGCATGCTATATAAGATATAAAACTTCCACTGCTGCTGCCCCCAAAGTAATTCCTACTGCTGACTTGAAAAATTATTCCATTTAGCTAGTGCCATGATACAAGTTAATGAGATCTGGTTTCCTATGGAATTGAATTTTGTGATGGCAGACTACTTAAGTGTTTACATCACTGGCCACTACACCTTCCTAATTCTAACATTAGACTGTAGTGTAAAAATACACCAGGGGGAATCAGATTTCTTTGTTATGGTGTTCTGAGGCTTCTCTTTGGGAAGCAAAAACAATAGGCCAATCCACTTTCCTTTCGTCAGTAAATATACTTAAGTCCTGCTCTTCCAACATTTTTACCCTGATGTTCAAGTCACATGGGATTTCAAAATGCAGGACAGCAATTAAGAGGAATTTGCCATCTGGCAAACTCAACTATATTCCAAATAGATAGCTTTCTGGCCAGAAGTCACTTCTACCAAGCCACAGTAATTCAGATCAAGATGACTTTCCCTATACATTATAAAACTTCAGAGCACGACAACTTCTAACAGAGAACAAGATGAGCATCTGTTACCAAAGTAATCCTCAATCTAACATTAAGCCTTATTTAATGCACTCCAGTAGCAAAGGAGACTAAAGGAATCTAAAAATCAGGGTACAGCATACGCAATTTTATTCATATTTAAAATGTTTATTATAAAGAGCAATTTGTCACAATCTTCTGGTTGTCCAGGCATCTAAAAAAACACATGCAATAAAAAAAAAATTCTTTTAAAGCAAACGTATGTATACATTTATCTTTTCATAGCACAAGAATAGTCTCATCATATGTGCTTTTACCTTGAATTCATCTATATGCACTGAAAAGAAAAAGAGATCTTAAAATATTGATTCCCTTGACTGATCATCAGTTCCTTAGTTCATGTGTGCCTCTCAGAGTATAATCACTTTCCTCACTATGTATGACGCTAATATTAGTTGTATTTTTTACACATTGTGACTCCTAAATGCCAACCAACTACTTCACCTGGGGTTCAAAGGAAGATAAACTTTGCATTACACAAACCATACAAGGCCAACTAACCCATTCAGTGGTATTGTTGAAGTAAATCTTTACAGGGGACCTACTGTGTGCAAGGCACAGAGTGCTAGGTGCTGAAATGGCACTCTACAACTTAGCAAACGAAGAAGCTGCATTCAGTAAAAGAGATTAGGTTGGCATAAGCAATTTTAGGAAAAGAATGAGGTTAAATGCTACAAGAGAATAAACAGAAGCTAAGCACTATGGAGTTCAGAAAAGGAAGACTAAAAAAAAGTACCAGGAAGCTTCATGTTGACAGCAGCTGTGACACTACATAGGGAAAAGTGGTGGAAGTTTAAGGTATATGGAGAAAGACGATCTTTAAGATTGCCTGAAATCACAAATTTCGCATTCCAAAATCAACATGAAAGGGGGCTTTCATTTCCAGAAATAGTGGGCTAGGTAATTAAGACCAATCCTCTACCTCTATGATTAAACAAACAAAAACTGGAAGAAATTTTTTAAATGATTCTTAAACAGAAAACCTAACAAGGCAGTAAAAAAAAAAAAAAAAAAAAAAAAGGCCCAAAGCCAAGAAAGGTGAAAGAAAATCAGAAATTAAACCCAACATTCAAACTGGTTTTCATCCTGAGGATTTCTCTGACCTTGACCTTGAAAACTGCTGTTTTGATGCACTTACGAAGCAACAGAAACAAAAGTCAAAGCCAGGAGTCCACAAAAGGTGCAGAGTCGGATAACCAACTTCTTCTTCATCTTAACCTAGTGTCCCAAAGAACTATACCATTAAGATAAAGGTGGGGGCGCCTGGGTGGCTCAGTCTGTTAAGTGTACGACTCGTGATTTCGGCTCAGGTCATGATCTTAGGTTAGTGAGTTTGAGACCCGCGTCAGTGCAGCACCCTCTTGGGCTTCTGTCTGTCTCTGTCTCTCAAAAATAAATAAATGTTTTTAAAAAGGTAAAGGTGAACTGGGAGGAAAAACAGCAGCAATAATGAAAAAAAGAAACAGACTCAAAGGGAATTGACAGTGGAATTAACACATATAGATTATAAAACAACGCTTACTGCGTTGAAAGAAATAAAAACCAAGCCTCTGAATTAACAGCAGACTGTAAAACAATGGCATGGCACATTTGAAAAAGGATGAAATAGAACCTCAGGAACTAAAAAACACAATAACTGAATTTAAGATGTCAATGGAAGGGTGTAATAACAGATTAGAAATAACTTGAGAATTAATGAAGAAAACATTATCCAGGATGCAGTATGGAAAAATAAAGGAGTAAGAGGCATAGACAATAAAGTGAAAGGATCTGGGTTAAATCAGCAAAGGAGATAAACAATGGGGCATAGCAATATAAAATGGCCAAGAATTTTACAGAATAAAAAGAAGTCTGACAAACACCAAATCCAACAAAAACACATCCATAGTTGGATATATTGCCAGGAAAATGCAGAAAACAAAAAAACAGAAAACAACTTTTAAAATACATCCTACACTAAAGAAACAGATCACATTTAAGAATGAAGACGAAGCATTTTCAAAAGGTGATCAACAGTGAATATACCGAACTTGTTCAATGCAGCTGCCCAAAAGGCACGATTACAGTATGAGGGCATGAATGGCGGAACCACGCACTTTAATTACTTCACTTACCAGCTACGCGGATTCCAATTTCTGAGGCAGCAGCTTAACTCTAACCAAACATCAAGATTCTTAGAAGGTAAAAGGGAAGACTGCTAACCAGGTAAATGGTCTTGACATAATTCTTCCTGATTGTAAGGGATTAAGACACCAACACTTCAGCTGAGAAAAATAGGTGGCCAGCCTCTGCTTTCAGACCCCTATAAATTGTTAACAGCTCCTCTCATGCTCCATTTGAAAGACTGTAAAAGCTGCTTTTATCTCCGCTCAATTCCTGGTTATCAAAAGGGAGTATAAACACTGATTCTTTTCAAGGATTTCAGAAGTAGTGCCCTCCAAACTATTTCATGAGGTCCCTGTTTGATATCAAGTCAAACAGCCGAAAAATCAACAAATCTTACCTCACAGCTGGTATACACAAGAGGGCATTGGGAATTCTGACCACCAGGCCCGCACTTGGCTTCCCTGGGTCCCAACTGCAGACCTACTCAGTCAGACTATCTGGGGGGTAGGGTCCGAGAATCTGCATTTAAACAGGCCACAGAAGATCTCGTTTTCTACTAGATTAAGAACCACTGCTATCAACAAGTAGGTCGCCACCTTTACACCTGTGCGCATTGACAACTCACGTGAGCAAACTCTCAATCAAGATCCTTCAACCCAACCCTCAGTCTTAGTTTCCTTTTTTTTTTTTTTTTTTTTTTTGCGAAACGAGCACGGTGGATTGCTATCTATCAGAAGAAAACGCATTGAGCACAGCAAAAGGTGCATGGTACATAATAAATGTGTTTCCCATCCTACACTTGCACTCTGTGATTCAACCATGTCCAACCAGGCACTCCCACATCTCCTGAGTAGCCTGGAGCCTTTCCAAGACCCCTGGGAGAGAGCCCGCTCCTCACTTGGAACCTGGGTGGCCCCACTTAGCAGAAACGGTGGAAGAGATCCGGCAAGAGGTGCGAACTCCCAAGACCGCTAGAAAGGGCCGGGATCCTTCCCCCCAGACGACTTGGAGGCCTTCCCGCGGGTTCCCTCGGCTCCCCTCAGGCTGGCCCCCAGCAAGCCCCTGGCCCCGGTGACTCAGAATACTGGGCAAGTGCGCAGACTGAGAACGGGCTTGGTCCTAAACCTCACACCAGACGTAGCCCACCCACCCCCGCCCAACACACCCCCATCTCCTCAGCGAAGAATCTGGAGCCCAGGTCTCTCTGCCAGGGCCCAGGCCGCACTCACCTACCAGCGTGCAGGAGGCTAGACCCCCTCACCTCGGCGGCGCCCACCCCAAACCGCCACCACTAAGGCCACGCGCTCTTTAGGGGAAAAAAAAAAGGGAAAGAGAGAAAGAAAAAAAGAAAAGAAGGAAAACAGCCTTTGCTTTTGTATTCCTTTTGACCCTTCAGGGCTTCCTCTTCCTCACCGCCACAACAAAGTTCCGCCCCGCTTCCGGTAGCGTAACCCAATCCGCACCTTTCTTCCTCCCCAGGAGACAGATGGAAATCCGGTACCAGGAAAGCTAGCCAGAGAGACTTGATTGGGCCATTCTCACCTCAGCAAGGGGATTGGCCAGCTCGTGCTTGGGGGGCGGGTCGGGCCGGGCGATCACGTGATACCACCCCTGACATATGATTGGCTGTAAGGGAGAGGGCTTGCCACAGAGGAAGGGGCGTTTCCTAGGGGACTGAGGGAGGGCAGGGGCGGTACGAAGCGGGGGTGGGCCCAGCGCGTAATGGCAGCGCCGTGGCCTCGCGTCCATCTTTACCGCTCTCTCGGACCTGTCACAAAGGAGTCGCGCCGCCACCGCCGCCCCCTCCCTCGGGTGGGCCCTGGAGCTGGAGAAGTCAGTGCCGCAGCCCGGCCGCGCTGCTCTGGGAAACCACTGGGGACGCGGAGCTGGGGGGAGTCCGAGGGCTGGGGACGTCCGTGAGGGAGGGGAACAGCCGCCCGAGTCTGCGGTGGGGAGACCGGACTGGGGCTGAGGGAGACTCCGGGAAGGGGCCCGGGAGGGAGTGGCGTTGGGCAGAGCCCAGGAAACAGCCCGGAGGTTCTCCACTGAGGCCCGCGCTGAAGGCGCCTGAAGCGGTACCTGGAAGAGGGTGTTCCCCCTTTAGCGGATTCGTGACCGGAGGAGGTTGTTGGGGGTCGCCCTTCCGAGGAGGCCGTGGCTAAAAGGGCCCAGGTGAGAGGCAGGTAGATCTTGGGGGGGCTCCTGATGTTTAGGGGTGCTCCTCGGGGGTGTCCTGGACGGAAGGGGTAACGGGAGGAGGCTTTGGGAGGGTTTTCTTTTGTGGAGTTTAAGGTTTAGGTGGCACGGGTGGAAGTCGGACCTTCCCCTGGGAGACATAGAAATGCCTTGGGGTCGAGAGACACCTCAGGGCGAGGGGCTAGGAGTTGGGAGCCAGAGCTAGAGGATTCTTTTACTCCGGAGGCCCGATGTGGAAAATGGGTAAGGGCCCTAGAGAGAGGTTGTTGCCGAGCGGTTCTGGAAAGAAGAGACCACCATCGGTAGGAAAGCCCGGCGGAGAATAGTGAGAGGGAAGCAGCAATGGCAAGGGTTTTCCTCTCTGGAGACCGAACCTGTGTCTCAAACACAGGATTCAGCTGCTTCTGGGCAAAGTGCAGGTGGGGTGGAGGGAAGTCCATGCTAACAGCACTCCTTGCGTGACTCTAGCTGTGGCTTTTGTTCCTACCTGGTGCCTCAGTTTCCCTGTGTTCGGGGAGGGAGAGCGAGGCAGAGATGGTTCACTGAAACTGTGCAGTTCCATGCCGTAGAGCTGTCTGTATGAGGCTGGCTGCTCCCCCTTAGAGTGTTGTACTTTGAACTTTAGAAGGTTGGAAGTGTCTACGAGTGACTGAGTAGGGTCCTGCAGACGTCCAGGCCCCTCACCTACCGTGTACCGTCCCTATTAACCTCCTCGGGTCCCTTCTGTAAAATAGGGCGGTGTGTGAAGATACTTTACAAACTACAAGCTGTGTGAGAGTCAAGTACTGCGATTCTACCACCAAAGGGGTTGGAGAAGAAAAGTGAGGGCACTTTCTAAACTGTAAAGCAGTATGTAGATGTAAGGGATTAGTATTAACACAATTGTTGATCACCTCTTGTACTGGGAGCCATATTGTTTGAAAACCTCAAGGTTCAGAGCTTTCTAGGTCATATTATGATCTAAACCCATGGTTTCAGCCCCTGCTTAGATGGGAGTGGAGGGATTTCCGGTTTTTTGCTCCCCAGAGTTTTAATTTACTCTGAACTGCTGATGGTGCTGGCAGGAGGTAGCACTAGAATATAATCTCTTCCTTCAGAAAGTTTTTCTCTGACAGCTGAAATTTGATCTCAATATTATAAACCTCCTCCCCTTTTTCCATATATATATTTATGGCCTTTGGATGTCTACGTGTAGTGAATATCATGCTTCCTCTCTTGTGATTTTGTAAATGAGACCTCCTTTTCTCCCCCCACGAATATTACGCCTTTCTGCACTCTGCGGTGGCCTCAAACTAGATTATGAGGCACATAAGCAATTGCTTTTAAATTTCTCTTCCACAATGGTTCTTTTTATTTTTCCCCATATATAGAAGTTACATTTCCTCGAATGACATCTTGCTTTGTAGCTCCCCCTATGAAGCTATGAAATACTTGAGTCCATGTATGACATTTTCCTAATATTTGGTTAATGGCGTTTGTTAGCTGGTTTTCCAGATGTTGGATAATTTGTGATTTTTGAAGTTTTTTTTTTTGTTGTTTTTTTGTTGTTGTTGTTTTTTAGCTAAAAGCTGGCTTAAAATTCCTGTTTTTCTAATTTTATATTGCATGGGTCTTTAAAAAAAAAAAAAAGCACTGTGGTGATTTTATGAGCTTTCTGATTTCCCAGGATACATGTTGTCCTGACCTACTGCTTAATGTCTGTGGCCTGCTTTTGCTGTTTTCACAAACCCTTCATTATTTCTGTATTCCATGATTATTTTTAAGTTATTGATTATAGGAAATGTTCCAGCATGCTCTATGTGGACTTTTTCAGTTTGTCAACAAATGACTTCTCACCTTAGTAAATTGGCCAAGAAACAAGGGGAAATAAAAACTTAGCATTATGTATAAAAGTTTGTTATTCGATACAACTCTGAAGTGTGTTTTGGCAAGAGAATAACAAAAAAAATTGTTGTGTGTTCCTGAAGTGCATTTACTCATTTTGTTTCTACTCATCTTAATTCAGCCTATCAGGAATTACAAAAATAAGTAATTTTTTTAATGAAGTGAGAAGTCATTTTGCATCCTTTAAAATACAACTCTCCTTGATACTCTAATATCTACATAGTTTGAGAAATTATTAGGAATTCTTAAGGATGGTAATCAGTATTACTACTTCAAATTGGAAGTTTTCTGTTTCGTGATCGGATGCTTGTAAAGTAGGTGTGATAGTCACAGGGCTGAAAAAGTAAATGGAAAATCATTAGGCACCACAGATGGGAATCACAATGGAACCAGCAGTCTATATCAAGAGTTATTTGGGAGCAGTAAACTATCAGTGTAGCTTCTCTTCAAATATTTGGCATCTTCACGTTTACCATTGAGTTTGGATAGTTTTTTTCCTTGTGTACAATTTTGAAAATTGAAAAACAGAATAGGAAGTGGTGAATGATAAAACTTGGGCCAAAACCATTAGAAGGAGACTTACAATTTTAGTAGTGCAAAAGAATGAATATTTTCACTTTGGTTTATCTATTCGGTGGTCAGCTTTTGAAATAGCTTTTGCAATATGATTGGGAAAAAAGGTAAAATTGTTAAATTTTACTCTCCGTGTCCATTTCAAAAGAGAATGCTTGCTGGTTAAAGATGTAAGAGCATATTTAACTATAGAAAACTGTATATAACTGTGTGATATATACAAGGCTAAATGAAGCAAACATTTTATAGTGGTTGGCTGTAAGAGAATATTTTCCTTTCTCCCTTTCTGAGCTTTTGAAAATGAAGAATGTGTTTGAAAAATTAAAGAATTGATGCACTCCAGAAGTTTGTTAATGAATGAACCGTGCATGTAACTTTCTTGTTGTTTGAAATTATTCCAGGCATAATATCATGGGTCCTATACACATCAAATAGAACGTTTGAAATACTTGACTTGGCAAGTTTATTATTACCTCGGTTTAATGTGGCAACGTTAGTTTTTTTCTTTTACCCCTTCTACCTCCGGAAGAGTTAAGTTTCTGCTCCTGGGCTCCCCTAATGCAGTGACTCTCCAAGTACGGCTCCTATTCCACCGTTCTTTGTGAGAAGTGCAACTCCTTTTTTCAGTTCTTATTGCTTCATAGTTGTTCATACTTTCATATACCTAAGGGCTGCTTATTAATAACTTATGAAGTGAATTGTTAAGAATTACTAAAATGTGGTATTCATAAGCCAAAACTAGTAAGTGTAGCATTAGAGTTTACTGTTGTCCCTGAGTCTGTCCTGGGAAACTTGGCAACAGTGCAAAGCTTCTTACATGTCATATGCAGAATGGGGTTCCTGCCATATTCAGGAAGGGTGCTTATTTAGGATGTGTCCTCAGTATGGTCTCAAATGGATCTTGGGTTTCCATTGTGCTTCCTCTTTTCTACCCCCCTCCCCCACCTGCCATTTAAATTACTATTAGCTTCATCTTTATCTATTTAATTTATGGGTTTTTGGTTAACTTTTCACTGTGTGGTCAGGCATAGTTGTACCAAAAATGCTTTGGCTTATAATTTAAAATATGAATGTGTTGCAGCACAGATAAATCTTCATTCCCCTTATGCTAATTCTGGTATATATAGTCACCTAAAAACTTGGTTGTAAGAGATACTTGAAGGTCACTAAGTTCCTTTTCCACTGGAAAAACGGTCGAGGGAGAGGCCTCCTCCTAGTAGACCTAGTGCTTTATCCGTAAGCTTCTATGGCATGTGCTGTGTGATGGGTCCGGCACTAGGTGTGTTGTCTGTTGCTGTCCTTTGTCCCTCTGCCAAGAACATGAGGACCTTTCTTTGGCTTTGCTTGGTGCATATAAGCATTGGATTTATATTTATTGAGTGATGTTGTCTCCATTTTTCAAAGTGATCACTCCTTTGGAAACATTTCATTTTTACAGATTTTAGAATAAATTCATTTAAATTACTTATTGACTGCCTATTAGTTTCTAATAGGTATCCAATTGAGTATGCAATTGACTGTTTAAGTAGATCTCTTTAAGGAAAGTGTTGCTATACATGCTATTGACACATTTTGTTTTCTTAATAGCAGAGAGTTCTCTGTAACAGTCAAGTCCTTTTCCTTCAGATTTGTGGATGATATATGTGTTTGAGTAACAGATCTATATGACTTCCTGTTATTTGGTCTCCCAGGGGAGATAAATCCCCAATAGTGTAGCGTATTACATGTGGTTTTCCCCTCCGTTCTGTAGCCATCAATAGCGCTTACCTCAGTTCTTCCTTAGCATTTCCGTTTTGGATTCAAGGCAAAATTTTCAATTCTTGAGACCAGGCAAGTATTATTTACTTGTCCTTTTTTACTATTATTTGCTTCTGGAAATTCCTTACTCTATCCCAGCCCTAAATTTTATTTCTTGTTACAATTTTTGAATATTAAAAGGATTTGACTCTTCTCCTTTGTACTGTTTCAGGTCAGGGCTATCTTCTATAATTTATTCTGCTAAAAAATCTCAACTGACCACAGCCACCACTGCTACTGAGTTAAAAAGTTCCCAACGTTTTAGAAGCTTTTTCCAGCTACTCCTTCTCTACCAATTCAACCAGAAAAATTAACTACTTTTCCTCCCAAAGTTGTACTTTCTCTAACTAACCTCTGTGCATAGCAGAAGTATGAAAATTACCCAGTGCTTTTCTCGGACAATGTGAAGGTTAGTTATGATCTCTGGGATAATAGTACCCTATCTGGCTTAAACTTCAAGTGGCCAGCACTAATGCAGATAGTTTTGGACACCTGGGTGACATGTAAAACTATCTTACCAGAGCTGCTTTTCCTTTTGGGGGAAAAGTGAAGTTCCAACCAAATATTTCACAATCTTCCCCCCTCACCCCCACCACAGAATATCAGATGCTTTTGAGTCTAGAGAAAAACACTCTTGTTAAAATGTCTTTAGGTGGTTTCTGTTTCAACTTGTAAGTATACTCTTGACATATAATACACTTTTCTTATCTACTTATTGTACAACTAAATAACCTTGTTGACCTCCAACTTTTCCCCATTTCGACACAGTCTTCAGCAAAAAAAAAAAAAAAAAAGTTATGGTCTTTGGGCTGTTCTGTAGAATATTTTAAAAGCAAAAATATTTATGAGTAAGGTTGTCTACCTTTGAGTTACACAGGTGTATGCATTTGACAAAACTTGGCACATATATTCTTAAAACTTGTATCTTTCATTATGTGTAGATTTAACCTCTGAAAACATATTGAAGGCCAGTTAGTGATATACATGCTGAATTATTTAGGGAGGCAGTATACTAATACCTGTGATTTACTTTGAAATGCATCAAAAACAGATGGATTGAGGATAGATGTGTGATAAAGCAAGTATAGTAAAATGTTATTGTTAGAATGTAGATGGTGGGTATGTAGGTGTTCACTGTAAAATTCAACTTTTCTGTATGTTTGAAACTGTCCATAATAAAATGTCGAGGGCGCATTAAACATGATGCTGGACGCTATCCCTGGTCCTATGCATATTCACTATCTTAGGATAAAATCCAAAACTTGATCTAATGGAAGAAAACCATTAAAATTTTCAATGTATTACATGTTGTTACTCTTCATGCTATAGGATTTAGTCTTTGAGAATTGGGGAGTGGCTTGGAAAAAATTACTGCATCCTGGAACACTGTTTTGGAATGATGAGGTGAAGATGACAGCAATGGTAATTTCATGCCCAAAGTGTGTTTTTTCTTCCTATAGCCATTCATTTAACCAGCTTCTCCTTTCTTGGCAGCATAATCCTGAAGTCTTATTTTCAGAGAAAAGAAAGTGTTCTTAATGTCACTGAGCTTTATTATGATTGAATGCAAGCAAATATTTGAAGAGATGAATCATTGATTCCTGGACCATCGTCAGACAGGGTTAGATCAGTTGGCCAGATGTCTCTGTGGTGGATAGTTTATGATGGTAGAGGTCTGTGTTTTGAGTACCAGACCTCACTGCTTTAACACTGAACTTTCTGAGAGCCTTTTTTTTTTCCCTTTCAGAGCAGCGCTAAAGTAAATAAAATGTAAAAATCTAATAAATCATAAATGACATAGAAATGGAAAGAATAGTTGTTACTTTATTTTGTAAAAGGAAATGTTTTATAATTATGCATTTGCAGCAAAATGGCTATGAACAGTATAATGATTTAAAACGCATTATCATTTAGATGGTAAAAAGTGTCTCTACTAAGCAATGGCATCCAGTGGCATCATTATAATTTAATCAGTTGGTGGTTGTCGCGTCAGTTGATGACTGCTACAGCCACAGATCTAGTCCTTGTGTATATTTAAATTATGTGACTAGCTTTTTTTGTTCTCAAAATCGAGCCAACCATCTAATGCTAAGTAGTCATCAAAGTTATGGGGAAGTATATAGGTATTTGAGATGTTTTGCCTTTACATAAGCTCTATTCTTATTCATTTTCCATTTCATTCAGTCTGTCAACCATTGAATGACATTACCCATCAGCAGGGTACCATCTCGATTCATGATGCTTCATAGGGTGGGTCTGTTGGGAAAAATAGGGAGCTATTTTATTCATTATGTCAATATGTACTGTATATAATCATTAATGGATGTAACTGTACTCTAATGGCTTTTTTGGCTGCCTTCTCCAGAAGACTAAGTTCAAAGATAGTATCAGTTCATTTTTCTGGAAAGGGAGATTAACTTTTTTGACCCCAGAAGAATCACTCTGTAGTGTTTCAATTTGTCCCTTCCTCCAGTTAGTAGGTCCTACCTATTGTGACACATTTCTGTGTTAGGTTCTATAGCACAGTGATTTCCAGACCTGACCACCATCAGAATCAACTGGAGAATTTGAAGAAAATAGTTGCTTGGGTCACATCCTAGAAATTCTGATGCTGGTGATTTGGAGTGGAACCAGGAATTTGCATTTTAAGAAGTACTTAAGCAATTCTAATGGACATTGCCTTTGGGATGATTAAGCTACAATCCCTTCTAAGGTTCTTTGTCTAAAAGTATGGATAAGTAAAAATTATTTTAGTACAGGGTAGATGATAACTCTAAAAGATAACTTCTTTGGTTATCTTAGTGCTGTTTGTTTCTTTGTTTAAAGTTTATCTCGAAAGAGAGGGGAGGGCAGAGAAAGAGGATCCCAAGCAGGCTCTGCACTGTCTGCGCAGAGCCCCACGCCAGGCTTGAACCCACAAACTGTGATCATCACCTGAGCTGAAATCAAAAGTTGGATACTCAACTGACTGAACCACCCAAGTGCCCCACAGTTATCTTAGTGCTTTTTTTTTAAATTTTTTAATGTTTATTTACTTTTGATGGAGAGAGAGAAAGACAGAGGGAGAGCAGGGGAGGGGCAGAAAAAGAGGGAGACACAGAACCTGAAGCAGACTCCAGGCTCTGAACTGTCAGCGCAGAGCCCGACGCAGGGCTCAAACCCACGAACCGTGAGATCGTGACCTGAGCCAAAGTTGGACACTCAACCGACTGAGCCACCCAGGCGCCCTTCTTAGTGCTCTTAAATCAGGTCTTACTCCAGAGTCCCCACATCCCAGATTATTTAGTCACTCATTTTATAATAACATCTTGCATTTTTGGATCCAGTGTAAGTGTAAGGCTCTGTGCCACATGTTTTACATGCACTATTCCATTTAATCCTCACAGTAGTACTGTGTAAGAACTATTATTATCTCCATGTTTTAAAGTGTGTCAATAGTCAGGGTACTTAGAATGCATAGCTGTAAATATTGCAGAGCTGGGACCTGCGCCCAGTCTTTCTGACTGCAAAGCCCCGTACCCTGTACTGGAGGTGGCCTCTGGCATCCTGTATAAGATCTGTAGGCTGAGTGTTACTGTCTTAAAACAATGGTCCTTCGGAAGAGGACCACATAATGATTTTTGGAATGAGATAAAACAAAGCTGTGTAAAGTATAATTGTTTAACTTCATTAGTCTTTTGCCTAAAGTGTTCACAATTTGTTCTGTGAGAGAAGTATAACAAGTGGCAATGATTTCCTGATAAAACCTATACATTCTTTAGTACTGAATAAATCTAAAAGATCATACTCTTGGTTCACTTATGTCCCCTGCCTTTAGATGTGACCCTTAAAGATTCTCTGTATGTTCATTTCAGAAGTTTTTTAAAGATACCAGCTCTTTTTTTTTTTCTTGTATGTTTCAGATTTCCCCCACCTAATTAGCCTCTTCTTTACACCTGGTCTTTAATTAAAGAGAAAGTCTTTAATTTTAAAATATTTGAAAACTTTATTTTTTTACTCCCATTTCCTCCTATGACAGATTTTGTAGTTGGCATCATTTTGGGGTCATTTAGGGAAAATGGCTCCTTTGGAAGAACTTGACCTGAACTACACTTGAGTTCAGTATGAAAATAAGCAAAAGCTCACTGAATTCTTGTCATCTTCCTCCAAATTTAGTCAGATTTTTATAAATACCTATAGGTACTGGATATCTTCCCTTTAGAACAGTACTAAAAGGAAATCTGCATAGATTAATTATTCTATATCCAGTTTAGCAAAACATTTTTGGATAGAATGAAGTTTAAGACTTTGAGATTCAGCAAGCTTTTTTTTTTTTTTTTTTAACCCACTGTATTTCTCAGAAGCATTCCCATCATTTCTTGTTAATCTAAATAGCTTTACAAGTGATGGCATTAAACTGTAATTGTAGGATTCTCTGTTCTCTCCCAACACTTTTTCTGAGACTTAATCTCAACTGACATTCTCAAATCATTACCAGTTTTTTAAAATGCCTGATTGGTCTCCCTTCCGCAGTTATGCATTCCCAATTTAATGTGTCTGAGTGGACTGAATCTTATTTACATGACACGCCTATCCCAACTTCCATATTGATCATCTGGAAAGGCTCAGGAGCTTTAGAGAAGCCAGTAGAATTCCCTCTGCTCCAGTAACCCCAACATCACGGAGCAGTACAGGGTAAGAGAGCACTTGGCCAGGAAATGAAGCATTACCAAATAGAGTTCCCTTGTATTGAATCCTGGACCACTCCCACTACCGTCCCCGAAGTATTAGTTGGTTTAGACACAGATTTTTATGGCCTAGTGGGTAAGAAACTATGACAATCCAGAGTATGGATTCTGATACAGACTTAACTGGGATGAGGAGTAGTTTTAGATATACTGGTATAGAAAGATGTGCTGTTGGTGTGCCTGGGTGGCTCAGTTGGTTAAGCATCCAACTCTTGATCTCAGCTCAGGTCATCTCCCCCATTCATGAGATCGAGCCCTGCATCAGGCTCTGTGCTGACAGCATGGAGCCTCCTTGGGATTCTCTCTCCTTCTCTCTGCCCCTCCCCCACTCATGCTCTCTCAAATAAACAAAAAAATGTATTGTTAAGAAAAAAAGCAAACCTCAGATGTTTATGGCATCATCCTATTTAAGTTAAAAAATTGGTGGGGGGGGGGGGGGGTGCTGCGCCCGGGTGGCTCAGTTGGTTAAGCATCTGACTTCAGCTCACATCTTGATCTCATGTTCTCGAGTTCGAGCCCTGCTTTGGGTGAGCTAAAGCCCCACATCGAGTGAGCACGAGCCCCACTTCAGGTGAATCCCACTTCTCTTTCCCTTTCTCCTCTGCCCCTCATGGGATATTTTTTTCTCTCTCTCCCTCCCCCCATCCCAGCCCTTTGCTCACTTGCGGCCTCTCTCTTAAAAAATAGTTGTTGTTTTTAAGTATATTAGTGTGCAAACAGACACATGAAGCTTTTAGCAGGGGTTACCTCTGGGAAAGGAATGGGCTATGCAGAAGAGAGGCTTTCACTTTTCTGTAGACTGTATGCAGCATTTCAGTCTTAAAATGAAAGTGCATCCATCTTTTGTTTTAAAAAGTTAACAGATGGGGTGCCTGGATGGCTCAGTTGGTGAAGTGTCCGACTTCAGCTCAGGTCATGATCTCATGGTTCATGGGCTCGAGCCCCATATGGGGCTCTGTGCTGACAGCTCAGAGCCTGGAACCTGCTTCAGATTCTGTCTCCGTCTCTCTGCCTCTCCCCCACTCCTGCTTGTTCGTGCTCACGCTCTCTTTCTCTCTCTCAAAAATAAGTAAACATTAAAAAGTTAACAGATAAAAAACTTTTAATATAATTCTTTGATATTTCATGGGAGTGCTCTAGTGGCATATCAACTGGGCAGACCTATCAGAAAACGTTGGGTTCTTTACCCGCTTCGTCTGAATTGTTCCAACAGTGTCTTCTCTGAAATTTCTGTGAGAAGGGCTGGAGCACTGCTTCTTAAATATGTTACTTTTTGGTCTTAGCAGCATAGTTTATAAGATCAATAGAAATTTATAGCAGGGACCCTTTTAAAGCCTTATTTCTGATTTCTGTCTCTTGTCCTTTTAAGCATTGAGATCTCTTAATTATCTACTCTCTGAGGGGAATTGTATGTGTACCATGGTCCCTGCAGTAATGGGAATGGTATTACTTCAACTCTTTGTTGATTCTCTTTTAAGAAGCTGTTTCCAGCAGAGTCCTTGTCTCATGCTCCTACCTATACTTCAGTCACATCCTTTTAAGTATAACCTCCAAATTTTAAAGACAGCCTGACTGGGGAGAACCAAAATACCTATGGTATTACTTGGCTCAGCCATTACTATCTTGCTAGTCTGGAGAGAGATACTGTGTGTTAACTCTCTTCTTTCTTCCCATCCCTCCCTCCTCTTCCTTCTGTTGTCCCTCCCCCTCCCTCTGTGGGTTATATTAGATTATTATATGTATGAGTAAAGGCTTTCTATCTCCATCTATCTTCTATCTCCATCTCCTTTCCTTTAGTTTTCCCCCATGAACAGTAATTAAACTAGGCAAATATTTAAAAGAATTTGCTGCAAATCTGTCCCAATAATGGAGTTAATTTTTCTCTTGCTTTTCTCTTGCTCCATTGAATTACACATTTTATTTATAGCTATTCCTGAGCCAGTGCTCAATATACACAGATTTAATTGTAAATAACCAAATGTTGAGAGTACACACTAGTCTCTCTTCCTTATACGTCCATTTTGTCCTTATGGGTCTTGTCTCCGGGTCTTGGCATGATTTTTTACTTTCTACTGCCAACCCCCTCCCACTTCTGTTTTCTTCTTCCAAATCCTTTCTAGACCTAACCAGATTTTCTCAGTTTAATGAGGAGGTGGTTCTATCATTAGGTTTTTGTTGATGACCAGACTGTATGGGATGAGAATTGCCATCCATGAATTCCTGGAGGGCAGGGACTGTGCCTTGTTCATTTTTATTCTCCCAGTGCCAGCATGGTGCAGGCATAGGGTGCCTAGTCAGTATTTTTAGACAAAGATCATGGATGTGCTCTTTTGTAACTTTGGAGCAGCAGACATATTGTACAAAAAACTCATCGTTGTGAAAATGTAACTTTGTAATGTATATTTGCCTCTCTCCAAACAGTCTTGCTGACATAACAGAAAAACTTTGTAACTGCTTGTATGATTTCTGTAAATTCTCAAGAGTGCCTCCAAATGGGAAACGTGTACAGTTTGGTGATTGCATTCAAGTGAAACACTCTACTCTTTATTCTCCTTGATATCAAGTGGGTGCTAACATATTTGTGTCATAACTTTTTTTTAACAATAAGCATCTGTAGTTAGTTTATTTGAAATATTAACTTTTCTCATACATTTAAATTTAAAAAGGAAACAGTTCTTTTTTTTTTTTTTTAATCCATTAAAGGAGTCTTTGCAACAATGGCACACATTCTTCTAATGTATTTCTGCATAGGTGGAACCATGCATATGGATTTTGGGGGGGGAAATCAGTGGTAATTTGTGTGGTTTACAAGGATATGGTTTAGCAATCAACTTTATGTTGTAATGCTAAAAAGAAGTTCTTGATCGTAATTCCCTTATGTAAAGGTACCTCTTTGTGTCGGAAACCTATAAAAATAACCAGAGATGATTTCCCACTGTAATCCTATGCCTATAAAGTCAAACTTAGAAACTGTGAGTAATTAAATGACCAAGAATCTTTGATGCATTTTTCTTTTCTTCTCTTTTAGAACTGCCACTGGATGACCCAGATTCCCTGTAATTGATAATGTTGGAGATCAGTTCTGCAACTTTCTTCCATATTCGTTTGTTAAAAACAAATAGAATGCAAGTTCCTCCACTCCAGATTATGAAAACAGTACTTGGAAAACTGAAAACTATCTAAATGATTGTCTTTGGTTGGGCCGTGTTCTTAGTGAGCAGAAGCCTTGGCCAGGGTCTGCTGTTGACTCTTGAGGAGCACATAGCCCACTTCCTGGGGACTAGAGGTGCCACTGCTACCATGGGTAATTCCTGTATCTGCCGAGATGACAGTGGAGCGGAAGATAGTGTTGACACCCAGCAGCAACAAGCCGAGAACAGTGCAGTACCCACTGCTGACATGAGGAGCCAACCCCGGGACCCTGTTCGGCCACCAAGGAGGGGCCGAGGACCACATGAGCCAAGGAGAAAGAAACAAAATGTAGATGGACTAGTGCTAGACACACTAGCAGTCATACGGACTCTTGTAGACAAGTAAGTATCTGACTCCTCGCCACCTCCTATGAGATGACAGCGTTCTATAGAAACCATAACCTTTGACTCCTTCACTTCATTAGGATCTCTTCACCAAGCCTTGAGCTCATAAGGCAAGGGAGAATATTTTATTTCTCCTCTGATGGCAGAGTAAATTATAAGCTTTGATATTTTTACTTGCTAACATCTACTCCTGTCTGGAAATATCTAAACATTTCAATAGCAGAAAGCACAAAGCTAGGATCTTTATTAGGGAATGTAGTAAATAAGGAGCGAGTTTGTGTTGCAAGCTACAATAGGAAATGGTTTCACAAAGACTGATTCTTATCTTGCTTGCCTATCTACGCCACAGACCAGAGATTCAAGATGAGTTATTTTTCCGAGAGCATGGCTGTGTGCACTTTCTGTTGGCGACGTAAGGACATAGATCAAGGAAAGCATTCGTCCTCCTCTCTTTTTGTATCCCTTATTTGGCCATCTTAGATCCATTTGGGAAGCTTGTAAATTGAAACTGCAGGGCACACCTGTACATGTTTTGTTTCTCCTCTGCTTTGTCTAACTATATGTATGAAATCCCAGATTGAATAACAGTGAAATGAAAGAACATTGTTCAAGTTGAAAAAATATTTTAACTTAACTGCAGTTCAGTAGTTAGGAGCAAAAGTTTTAGAACCATGATCAACCAAGTTTCAAATTTCGGCCCAGCCCCTTGACTAGCTACATAATAGTGGGCGAATTAATTCTCTAAGCCTCAGGTTTCTCATCTATAAGAGGGAAATTATGTCTTTCTTACAGAGATTATCATAATATATGTAAAGCATCTAGAATAGTGCCTTACACATAACAATCACTCAGTAGATGATAGTATTTTTTTTTAATGCTTATTTATTTTGAGAGAGAGAGAGGGAGCACAAGCAGGGGGGAAGAGCAGAGAGAGAGAGAGAGAGAGAGAGAGAGAGAGGAGAGAGAAGAGAGAGAGAATCCCAAGCAGGCTCCACACTGTCAGCACAGAGCCTGACACAGGACTCGATCCCATGAACTTTGAGATCATGAGCTGAGCTGAAATCAAGAGGAGCCAGACATTCAACCGAGCCACCCAGGTGCCCCAACTTTTTTTTAAAGTTATATCTGGGTTCTTTTTGCCTCAGGCTCTGCTAGTAAATTTAAGTATCTAAATATTTGATAATCACTTTTATAAAACCTAGTTTTAATTCCTCAAAATTATAGCGTTAAGCAAGGTATACCTGTGCATATTATTCTGAGGGGAATTTTTTCCCTTATAGAAATAAATTTATTTTGTACATCTTAATATCTGCTGTAGAACAGGCTGGGGAAAGGAGGTTCTTACAAATCTTCTCCATAACCAATTCAGAAAGGTCTTCCTAACGTTATTAATACCAGCCTTTGAAGCAGTTCTGGTATCTGAATCAATTTTGTTTATACTGTGGATAGACTCTTTTTATTTCTTTTTTTTAATTTATATTGTAGTTAATATACAGTACAACATTGGTTTCAGAGGTAGAATTCAGTGATTCATCATTTACATTCAACACCCCGTGCTCATCACAAGTGCCCTTCTTAATACTCACCACCCATCTAGCCCGTCTCCCACCCACCTCCCTTCATCAACCCTCAGTGTGTTCTCTAGCAGTTAAGAGTCTCTTGTAGTTTGTTTCCCTCTCTTCTCTTTCCCTGCCCTTCCTATATATCCATCTGTTTTATTTCTTATATTACACATATGAGTGAAATCATGTATTTTTCTTTCTCTGATTGACTTTTTTCACTTAGCATAATATATTCTAGCTCCATCCACGTCATTGCAAGTGGCAAGATTTTCTTTTTTTTTTTGATGGCTGAGCAATATGCCATTGTATATATACATCTTTATTCATTTGACAGTCAAGGGACATTTGGGCTGTCTCCATAATTTGGCTATTGTTGATAATGCTGCTAGAAGCATTGGGTTGCACGTACCCCCTTGGAATCTGTATTTTTGTATCCTTTAGGTAAATACCTAATAGTGCAATTGCTGGGTCATAGGGTAGTTCTGTTTTTAGTTTTATGAGGAATCTCCACACTTCTTTCCAGAGCGGCTGCATCAGTTTGCATTCCCACCAGCAGTGCAAGAGGGTTTCCCTTTCTCTGCATCCTCACCAACACCTCTTGTTTTGTTGTTAATTTTATGAATTTTAATGCTCATATGTTTGTAGAAAATATTTATTGAATATAAATCTATGCCATTTACATCCCTCAAACTCAGTCAAGAAGCTAGAAACTGTTATTTAAAGTTTCTTCATGGTGCCTGGTTTTTTTTGTTTGTTTGTTTGTTTTGTGTTGTTTTTGAGAGACAGCACATGCAAGCGCGTGAGCAGGGCAGGAGCGTAGGGAGAGAGAATCTTAAGTAGACCTGCACCTGGGGGGTGGGGGTGGGGTGCACACACACAAGGCTCCATCTCACAACCCTGTGAGGTCATGACCTGAGCTGAAATCAAGAGTCGACGCTTAACTGATTGAGCCACCCAGGGGCCTCTCTGCATGGTGACATTTAAAACATACTATAAAATTATAATGAAAAGTTTCCCTTCCCAAGTAAGGAAACCACAAGCAGTGTTATTTAAGCCCATTCGAGAAGTACAGAATAGGCTTTGCCGTATTTTTTAAGAAAGTGATTAAGACAGTATGGAAGCAGAGTAGGAGATTTATCTCCAGTCTTTTAGAAAATATTACACATTATAAGTGAACTTGTTGATGAAGCAACTAATTCACTAACCTGAGGCAAATAGCGTACATTTGAGTAATAGGGTCATCTTTACCGTAAACCTGCTTATACCAAATTATAGCTATAACTCTTCTGAGAATGAGCAAATAAGGCAGATGTAGAGCAAGTGTGACGGGACCTGTTCGAGAAGCTAATGGCCAAACAGCGTTCAGACAGTTACAAACATAGTCACTGTAGCTTGTTTTTCAGAAACTACTAAAGGAGAAGAATTTCATACCTATAAAGTTTATAAGGCTGTTAAAACTAACCGTGGAAGATAGGACTGATGGACTTGGTAAGAATATACCTAAAAGGATGTATGCAGATGTCACAATTCTAGAATAATTGGTATTGATTGTTCTCCTCATTTTGCTTGTTACTTAGGAAAGAATGATGTTGATCTGAGAGAGGGGAGCAGTTTCTAAAGCTGTAGTGAGAGGCTTATATAGGAAACACACTTTAAATATACTTAAAGTCGTTTTGAAGTTCTCTTATTTGCATTTTTTTTTTTTTTTTTTTTTGGTAGTGACTTTATCCTCAAATTGTCAGTGGTATTAATATTATTCTCATATAGTTTGGGACTTTAAGTTACAGACTCCTCCTGATGGAAGTTTTTTCCTCACTGTGTGTGTGTGTGTGTGTGTGTGTGTGTGTGTGTGTGTCTGCGTCTGTTCTGTCTTCCTCTCTGTCATTCTGTCTCTCTTCCTGTCATTTTTGCTGTTATCTCCATCTACCTTCAGTCTACGACTTAACCTAAAATTGGCAGGTCTGCGTTCCCATAGCCTGAGTCCTGCTACATGGCTTTCTTTGCCTTTTCTGTCACTGGAGACTTGCAGCTTGATATCAGTTGTAGCTCAGATTGTCATTCCTAACTTTTTTCCAACTTCTTTCACTGAGAGGGGAACCCCATCTGAGCTTCACTTCCTGAGTCTGTTCCATCCCTTGCACAGGTGTGGTTTTGGTCCCCATTACCTACCCTGCAGGCATAGAGCTCCTGGTCACCTCTGTCTAGTTCCAGACAGTGAGCCCCATTGTCCTGCAGCTTTAGCTCCTGCGTCCCACCAGGAATTTCTGCTGCATTTCTGTTCCACAGAGAAGTTTATCTTGTTTTTTGAATGTAAGGATGTGTGTGTGTCCTTAAAGTGCATCTGTGTAGAATCGAGGTGTTGTAGTCCTCATTGGTCACTGACTCTACCACATTTTTATTATTCTTTCCTTTTTCCCTAATCCTGTTGTCCCCTTTGCCTGACCCACTAACCAAATATCAATGGGTAACCATTCTCGTGAATTTAAGGTTATTTTCTTCCAATCTGCCTGCCATATGTATGTTTGTGTCTCTATAGGAAGTTTATAATAGTATTTTGTGTGTGATTTTAAAAACTTACATAAGTGATACATAAATCTTTGTTTTTAACTTCTGTCAACATTATTTGAGACCTATGTTGCTGTGTATCAAGCTACAACTCCTTCTGAGTCCTGCAGATTATTCCTTTGTATGTTTGAAAGTCTTATATTTTGTTATCCTGTTATCTGGTGATGGCACTTACATTGATTCCAAATTTTTGTTCCTACAAATAGCATTATGACAAATAATCTCCTACACATCTATTACCTGTGTTAATAGTTTCTCTCGCATGTTGGGACATTTAATTTCATTATTGCCAGATTGCTCTCCAGAAATATTTGTAATTGGTCAGTTACATCATTTAAGACAAATCTTTTGAATGGTTATTTGTTATTTCTTCTGAGAGAGAGAGAGAGAGAGAGAGAGAGAGAGAGCGCATTCAGGGGAGGGGCAGAGAGAGGGAGAGAGAGAATCCCAAGCCCCATGCTGTCAGCTCAGAGCCCCATGCAGGGCTAGATCTCACAAACCATGAGATCATTACCTGAGCTGAAATCAAGAGTCTGATGCTTAAGGAACTGAGCCACCCAGGTGCCGCTAAGGCAAATCTTTTAAATGATAATTTTCCCTTGTTATGGAAAGGTACAGGGTATGTCAGATAACGAGTACCTAATGAGTACCTGAAATTAACTTAATAATTTCCATATCATAAGAGTATTCTGAGGATTAAATGATTGAAAACAGTAGTTTTTACAGGTTTCTTCATAGTAAAGCAGAGAGTCACGATATGTAAATAAACCTGAATTAGATCTAAGTAATTAGATTTACCATGGTTTGATGGAAAATATTTCGTTCATTAGTGAAGTTCCCCTAAAGCACTTCCTTAAGATTCCTGGGATCACAGATTGAAAACCCACTAAATTACAGTTTATAATGCCATTTTAGAGCATCATCTACAATATTAAATATCTCCTTGATTAAGTTTGGTTTCTTTTTCTTCTACTGCCATTTTATGAAACTTAAGCAAATAGTGTTATCTCCCAGAAGAACACTTAAAAATGAAGACGTTTATGTAGGCGCTTGCTTCCATAAATCCTCAGTTGAGATTGTAATCTCCCTTCCTGGTGTTTCTTTGAGGTAAGTTGGAGGAAGATGACTTTGGCCTCCCTAGCTCATCTTGGTTGGCACTGGGCCTCTAGAGGAAAGCTGAAAGTAGTTCTGCAGTCTCCAGTTCTAGTCCCATGCTTTTGCTCCAGGCCATGTGGTGGTCCGTGCCTATGCCCTCCCGCCCCTTTTATTTGTGGGCCATCACAGATGATGGTCTTGGTCTTGAAAATGAACACATGTGGTGTATATTTGTCCTCACAGCGTGTATCTCCAGTTGTCTCTTCCATCTCTTTCTCCACAACCTTCCATGTTCATTTCTTCTTTCTCTTTCTATACCACCCTGTCAGTTTGAATTTTTATTTGGAATTGTCATTTCTTATTTCTTCAAGTTTGATGTGTTGACTATTTGTTTTTCAGTGATCAGGAACCTCCCTATTCAATGATTACATTGCACGAAATGGCAGAAACAGGTATTTTTCAAATTTTTAAAAAAATATTTTCTAATGAATTCATAATTATGGAAAATATGGCCACTTTTTTTTTAAATAAAAGATTCCAAAAGTACTTAATACACATGACCAACGTGTGCAGAAGTTTTCCTATCCAAAGGTAAAAATTAATAATCACTATATATTGCATCCTGAATATGTAGCTGCACCTCTCAGTAACGGTTTTATTTCACCTAAATTATTAAAAGAGAACTTGGGGGAGCATTGGCAGATCTTTGACCAAAACTCTTCCAGAATGGGAAGGGTAGTTTTTTGGCCCTTAATTTCCTAAGTATCATTCTGAAAGTAGAACCAACTGCTTCAGATATTTAATCTTCTCAGTACGCTCCTATGTTATAAACAAGATGCTGAAAACTATTTTAATTATAATTTGAGAACCCAGGACCATAGCTTCAATTCTCTCCAAATAAAGATGCCCCCAAATCACCAGGCTCCTGCAAATTAAGAATCTTTGGTTCTACCATGATGACTACAGTTAATGACTGTCTATGCCAAATGTTAACTGCTTAAAAGCTACAAGATGAAAGCCAAAAGTGTTTCTATTTTAATATAAAGTCACCTTGTGTTATAAGTGATATATTTTCACATTTTAGAAATAGTGGCTCTACCATATAATCTTATTGATTTGCTCTTAGATGAAGGATGGTTGGATGTTGTCCAGTCTTTAATTAGAGTTATTCCATTGGAAGATCCACTGGGACCAGCTGTTATAACATTGTTACTAGATGAATGTCCATTGCCCACTAAAGTAAGTTAATACTTCTCTTTAATGAAACTGTCACCTATGCTTAAACACAGGATAAATGCCTACAAAGAACCTTTGATATAATGCATTTCCTCTTTATACATTTGTGGTCTGTTTCATTCAATATTGACTGAATATTGACTGAGGGGCATTATGTAAACTTTTTTATTTCTAATGAAGTGCTACATCCTCTTTCTATCACTAACTTACTATAAAGCTTTGGTTTAAAATTTTAAAATGTTAAAAATTAAAACATTTATATTTGAAACAGCAATCTTCTTGAAGTTGGAAGACGATGTTCAATTGCTGAGCTGATTTTCTTACCTGTCTCTAAACAAATTTCCTCATAACAAAAGGTTTTCTTTAATGTTTCCTATTAAGAGAAAAAGCTATTATACTAAAAGCCCTTGTGAGTCTAACATATTAAAGATTGGTATGACCTTGATTTTCCCTTAAATAGAACAAAAGTATCAAACTTTCATTGCCTTAGTCCATATCTTCTATGGAATGGGTTTTTGTTTTTTTTTTTTTTTTTAATTTTGGGTGCTGGCATCTGTCATTTGGTTGAGCCTCAGACATTTGGGCACAACATGGAAAAACTTATGAACAGAAGAGAAAAGCCTTTGGCCCAGTCACTGATGAAATGACCTTTACCTAGGCTTATGAGAGGTTTCTGTTATAATTTGCCTCAAAAACTCTGGTGAGCTTTGTTCTTGCTTGATTAAAAAAAAAAAAAAAAGTAACCTTTTACTTAAACATCACTAAGACCCTATTATTATCAATCATATTGGCATTTGGGTGGATTTAGTCTGTTTAATGATTCAGGAGTAAACAGCATATTTTTTTAATACAACTGGTACATTTTTTTTTTTTTTTTTAATGTTTATTTATTTTTGAGACAGAGAGAGACAGAGCATGAGCAGGGGAGGGGCAGAGAGAAAGGGAGGCACAGAAGCTGAAGCAGGCTCCAGGCTCTGAGCTGTCAGCACAGAGCCCAACGCGGGGCTCGAACTCACGAACTGTGAGATCATGACCTGAGCCGAAGTCGGACGCTTAACCGACTGAGCCACCCAGGCGCCCTTACATTTTGAATGAAGTAGAATTTAGCAATTCATGTAAGAAAACTTCCAGGTTGATCAAATAACATTGGTATCATTGGGTGCATTGTATCATTTTGTATGTGCATTCTGAGTTAATTTCATAACTGGCTATAGCTTTTGTCTCAAATGATTCCCCTAGAGGAAAAAACCTAAGTGATGATATATTTACCAAATTCCCTTGTACATTTTTGTTTTTAGGATGCACTCCAGAAATTGACTGAAATTCTCAATTTAAATGGAGAAGTAGCTTGCCAGGACTCAGGTCATCCTGCTAAACACAGGAACACATCTGCAGTCCTAGGTTGCTTGGCTGAGAAACTAGCAGGTAACTCTGGAAACCTCTACCAAGAAAGATCTTCAGTTTTTTTGACATGATGGAGAAGATTGCAGGTCTTTAATCAAACCTGTATCAAAAAGGAGTGTCTCGAAAGAAATAAAATAAAAATTTAATTTAATTTAATTAATACTGAGGGACAAGAGCTAACTGGAAAAAAAGTACTCAAAGTCCAAAGAGATGAATGCAATCTAATTTAGCTTTGAGGATTTTCAGAGACATTTATTTATTTTTAAATGTTTATTTTTGAGAGAGAGAGAAAGAGAGCACAAGTGGGGTAGGGGCAGAGAGAGGGGGACACAGAATCTGAAGCAGGCTCCAGGCTCCGAGCTGTCAGCACAGAGCCCGACATGGGGCTCAAACCCACGTACTGGGAGATCATGACCTGAGCCGAAGTCGGATGCTTAACTGACTGAGCCACCCAGGCGCCCCCAGAGAGACATTTAAAAGAAAAAGTTGTACTCATTTGCTTTAAAATTAAGAATAAAAGGTTAAATTCAGTATAATAAATAAAGATTATGGAGGTATATATTTATGCATATAATAGATAATATACATTTATGCACTTTATAGAGTTTAGCTAGATAATAGAGACCTACAAGGTAGGAGAAGAAGAAAAGGAACTGTCATTGGAGCAGTTCCTGAGAAGAGAAGCAGATATTTAACTTGTTTATGAACATTACCCACTTTAGGAAAGTTAGCATCAAAGTGCAGATGAAGAGCTCAGCTAGTTAGAATCCTGTATGGTGGAAGAAACAATGGATTCCAAATCCGGACCCGTGGGTACTGCCTCCGATTCTGCCATGTGCACCCCAAATGCACCAGAATGAGTGACTTCACTGTGGGCTCCATTGCTCAGCTGTGAAATAGAAACAGTACTATTCCCTGCCTCAGAGCAGGAGGCTTGAATCAGACACTGTGCGTGAGAGTACCTTGTCAAAGAGTTCTAAAAAACAATTTTACTGTTATTAGTTACTGATGAAAAAGAATATGGCCCATTTCATTGTATCTTGTGTTTGTTATGTTTGTCCAGGTCCTGCAAGTATAGGCTTACTTAGCCCAGGAATACTGGAATATTTGCTACAGTGTCTGGTAAGTGAGGCATCAAAGCCAGTTATTCTTAGTCATCTACAACTGTGCATTTTTCTAAAATTGCCAGCTTAACCACTGGCACAGAGAATGGAATCAGTTATAAATTTTATTTGCAGGTGTTTCCTGAGTGTTTATCTATTCCCTCCTATGTTCAAAAAAAAGAAAAAAAAAGATGAGGGCGGGATAGGAATTTATTGCAAGCAAAAGCAGCTGAGTTGGTCTGGTTTTAAATTTAGTCCTAAGATAGCTGCTATGATTGGCTTTTGTGTGTGTGTCCTTAGGGTCGGCCAAATGGTAGTAGGGAGCTCTGCAGCGGAAACAAAATTACATGGCATTCCAAGCCAGGAAACTGTCAGGTCAGATTGCCAGTGCATACAAATCTCCACTTCTTCCCTCCCCCTCTGGCTACTGCTCTTATAACTGTTGTCGTGGAGTACTTGATCTATTGTCTGTGAAGCTTGCGGTTTGCTGAGGTTGTACTGTCAGATCTCTTACACTGCTGGACTGCAGACTTGACTGGTCTGTATTTGTTAAAGTTATTTCTGCAGGCCTCCTGAGCATTGGCCTTCTTCAAAATCTCAAAGACCTTATTTTTCAATACTTATATGATATGTACCTAAGACACACCCCACTATGCTAAGCAAGCCCTGTGGGGATACAAAAGTAGTATAACCAGTCCTTTGCCCTTAAGAAGTTTCCTGGTTAACTGGGGGAACAGAACTACTCGGACAAGACAGTTGGCCTCCATTTTATGACAGGGCATGATCAAGGGCAAAATCCCCTCTCTCAGACTAAGTGCCATAAGAGTACTGAGAAGGTGATGGGGAGGTGGAAGATGGTGGTGGTAAGGGCCAGGAGAGCCATGGGAGACAGGCTTCCAGATGAAGGTGGCATCTCAGCTAGGTCACATCATAGGTTAGGATTTGTGCACACTGGAAGGAAAAATGGGTTTTGGCTAAGGGCCCATCACCAGCAGAAGCTCAGAGATAGAAATGACCATGCTCCTGGCATATTACAGAGAATTGTCTGTTCAGGAGACAGTGTTTAGAGACAGGAGGACAGGCCTGAACATCCTGATGGGGAGGGCTCTGGGCCTGAAAAACCAGACTGAGGAATTGAGAGTGGATATGGCAGGAAGCAGGGTACCGAACAGGCTTTGCTACAGGGCATGCTGGTGGTTGCATGAGAGTTGCAGAACCTTTGAGCCCCAGGGAAGTGAGTAGGAATCACCTGATGTTCTAGAGCTCCTTTGCAAGCTGCTAACGTAGCTGCGGTAAAGGATGGCTCTGAGAAGGTGTGATGTTAAGCAGGTAGGTTTTTCTTTAAATGATGAACGCATGTGATGTGAAGTTAAATGTAATTTAAAGAGCGCTGTCCCACCTACCATTAGCATTTGTGGATTTCCTTGCAGAGAACAGACTGAAAACTAAGCCATAAGGTATTCATTCCATCATTTATAATTTTGGAACCTGGTAGTAATGTGTGGTTCCTTTAAGGCTTCTGAATAAAAGTCATTCTTAGCTACAATTCTAGGTTTCTGTTTGGCTTGCTTAAATCACTGTAAGAATCCGCATGGTTTTCTTTCACAAAGCCCTAATATAAATGTTACTAAGTGGAATAACACAGTGCATTTAACAAAATACTTCTGAAATTTGCATATCTGTAAATGAACCCGGTGGCTTCAAGAAAATAATATACAATTTTATGAGACTCTGTCTTGGTTCCTTATTACTAGCAGTATTAGCAAACAGAGGATTAAGGACTCAAATGAGTAAAACTCTTCTGGTTGCTCCAAAAAAATCAAGCACATATTGGGTAAGAAGAAGAAATTGGTAACTCGCCGCCTCTGCAGGGGAATGATGTTTTTGCTTTATGTTTCTCTGTCTTTTGTTGTCTTTCAGAAGCTACAGTCCCACCCCACAGTCATGCTCTTTGCACTTATTGCGCTGGAAAAGTTTGCACAGACAAGTAGGTATAGTGACTTCTTGCACTAATGATCTTCTGAATTGGCTGTTAAAAATCTTATTTTTATTACTTACTGGATGAGCTTATGCTTTGAGCCCCATCAAACAGGTACACGTTCCGTATTTGTCTGGGTAGACGCTTCAAGGCCAGTGAGATATAACAGGGACAAAAGCCAAGAGTTTTTCACCTAAGAATCAAAGCTTAATGACCATGGTTACTGACTTTTTATAGCTAAAAAGTTAATGATGAGGGGTGCCTGGGTGAATCAGTCAGTTAAGTGTCCAACTTCTGCTCAGGTCATGATCTCACAATTCAGGAGATTGAGCCCTGCATCAGACTCTGCTCTGACAGCACTGAGCCTGCTTGGGATTCTCTCTCCCTCTCTCTCTGCCCCTCCCCCATTTGCACTTTCTCTCTCTTTCTCTCTCTGATGCAAAATAAATAAACCTAAAAAAGAAAAAAAACATTAGTGATGAGATTGCTACTTCCCAGAAAGTAGTCAAGGCTCCTGGGCTATGTCCTTATTCTAGTTTCCAAGTTTTCTAATTGCCTGTCCTCACTCCTTCCCACCCCTTACCTGCCCAGCAAATCATCCTACCCTTTCATGGTTAATTCAAGGTTTATGTCTTCCCAAACAGGTGAAAATAAATTGACTATCTCTGAATCCAGTATTAGTGACCGGCTTGTCACATTGGAGTCCTGGGCTGATGATCCTGATTATCTGAAACGTCAGGTCGGGTTCTGTGCCCAGTGGAGCTTAGACAATCTCTGTAAGTAGCAATTGTCCTTCCAAAAAGGAAAAAGCCTGTTTCCCCTTCCAAACCCATTTCTTACACAGGACCACTATTCTGTAGTGAATGTGACACTTACCTTATAAGGTCCTATACTGTAGCTTGGCTGTATTCTAGCAGAAAAACATTCTAGGGACCCTCTAGATAAGAATTATATGGAATGCTTCTAATTCCAGCACTCTTTCTGTTCACAGACTTTTACTGATACCCTACTTCCTGCTGCATCAGGGCCATTAATCAAATGGCAGTGTCTAGGGGTGCCCGGGTGACTCAGTCAGTTAAGCGTCTAACTCTTGATTTCAGCTCAGGTCATGATCCCATGGTTCATGAGTTTGAGCCCAGCATCGGACTTTGCTCTCATAGCATGGAGCCTGCTTGGGATTCTCTGTCTCCCTCTTCCTCTCCACTCCTCTCCCATGTGCATGCGCCTGCTCAGACTCTGTTTCTCTCTCTCTCTCTCTCTCTCTCCCCCTCTTTCTCAAAAGTAAACATTTAAAAAAATAGCAGTGGGGCACCTGGGTGGCTCAGTCAGTTAAGCATCCAACTTCGGCTTAGGTCATGATCTTGCGGTTCATGAATTCAAGCCTCATGTTGGGCTCTGTGCTAACAGCTTGGAGCCTAGAACCTGCTTCAGATTCTGTGTCTCCCTCTCTCTCTGCCCCTCCCCTGTTCTCTCTGTCTCTGTCTCTCTCTCAAAAATAAATTTTAAAAAATAGCAGTGTCTAATCAACTCTTCTGACACAAACTATCTCCTCACTGTCTTATAAGCGGTCCCCAGTCATTCCTGCCTCTGGGCCTTTCCCTCACTTGGAGTTCTCTGTCTTTACTCTCCTCCTTATCCTAACTTGGCTCTTCAAAACTCAAGACGCGTCTTACCTATGTCAGGAGGGTTGCTCCCAGCTTTTCTTGTTCCCTTCCAACAGCTGCTAGAACTAAAACTACCCCTACTACTAATCCTCACTCCCCCTCCAGAGTTAGCACTGTGTAGAAGCACGGCTGGACGTGTGCACCCCCTGCTCCTGCCACAGCACTGTGGGGAGTTGCTTTGTGCACAGCCTGTGTGGTGCCAGTGAAAGAATCGTTCTTAGAAAGTATAGTTTGGCTTTGGTTGCATGCAAAATAACAAATCCAGAGAGCAGAAGCGTGAACCTCACAGTGCTGTCCTAGCCTGTCCTAACTTTTGCTTAATTGATCCTCATGTGGTCGTGCAGCAACAGAGCCAAGGTCTTTAAGTCTCCCTACCAATTCTGCCATTTCTGAGCACCTCCCCTTAACTAGAATGGCAGCCAGTGATGACACTAGCTTTTTCCCCACAACAGCCTGCCTTAGAAACATGACCACTTTTTCTTTTGCAGTTTTAAAAGACAGTAGGCAGCTGACCTATGAGAAAGTGGACTTGAATAGCATTAGGGCCATGCTGAATAGCAACGATGTCAGCGAGTACCTGAAGATCTCGCCTCATGGCTTGGAGGTAAAGCTTTCATGGATGGAACATTCAGGGGGAAGAAATCTTGGTCTCATTTTCACACCCTGGTTCTCAACAAAAAAGCAATTTTTTGCAGAATAGATGGAAGTTCATTTCATACTCCAAGAGTGTTTAGAGGTAGAACTGGCAGACAGAAGGTGTTTGGGATATTACTTAGTCTTTTATATCCCACACGTGCTATACTCATAGCAAGTAAGCACTATAATATTTTTTGACAATTTGATTTTTTTTTTTTTTTTTGTAGCTTCAAGTTTTCTTTAAATTCCAGTTAACATACAGTGTTAATATTAGTTTCGGGTATATAATTTAGTGATGCATCACTTACATACAACGCCCAATGCTCATCACAACCAGTGCCCTCCTTAATGTCCATCACCCATTTAACCCATCCCTCCACCCACCTCCCCTCCAGCAATTGTTTGTTCTCTATAGAAAATTTGATGGGGGCGCCTGGGTGGCTCAGTCAGTTGAGTGTCCGACTTCAGCTCAGGTCATGATCTCACACTCTGTGAGTTTAAGCCCCGCATCGGGATCTGTGCTGACAGCTCAGAGACTGGAGCCTGCTTCAGATTCTGTGTCTCCCCCTCTCTCTGCCCCTCCCCTGCTCATGCTCTGTCTCTCTCTGTCTCAAAAATAAAAATAAAAACATTAAAAAAAAATTTTTTTTTTTAAAAAGAAAGAAAATTTGATGTAAATATGTCTGTTTTCAATCTCTGCCATTTTATTCAGCTAAAGGTACAAAGACTAGTGTTTCCTAAAGAAGCCCTTCCTTTTTAAATCCCTGCATAACCAGTTGTATTCTGTCTAATGTTCCCCCTCTTCCCCGTGTGTTGGAAATGTTGCCGATTTTGTGGTGCACGTTGGTGAACGCTGCTTCTGTACAAGAAGGCACCATAAGGCACTAGACATGTCAAGATTAAAGAACTGTTTGAAGAGTGGCTGCAGACAGCTCTTTGATCTTGCGTATTGCCAAATGCCTCCGTAGTTTTCTGCTTTAAATTATCTTGGGGTATCCCGTCTTATACCCTTCAATGTCCTTCTCTGTCTCCATACTAACAAGTGCAGGTTAAGGCCATGTTAATGCATCTGTAAAAGATTCCACTGTGAAGGTAAATACCTGTAAGTACTTCAAAAAGAAGCAGGAGCCCTCGTTAATTCTTCCTGTGGCCATCTTTGAGGCCTTTCAACCCTGTTAGGACTCCTTGGGGATAAAACCATAAAACAGAGTGTGCTTCATTCTGTTTTGCACTTTTTGTACCTGGGGATGCACAGAGAAGGAAATGACCATCCACCAGAAGCTTCGATAAGGAAAAAGACTCCACCTCTGAGCAGTCACTTGTCTTTGGCGGTCTCCAGGCATTGATGGTAGACTATGACCCGCTTTGGTTTTGCCAGGCTCGCTGTGATGCTTCCTCTTTTGAAAGCGTGCGTTGCACCTTCTGCGTGGATGCTGGGGTGTGGTACTACGAAGTCACTGTGGTCACTTCTGGCGTCATGCAGATCGGCTGGGCCACGCGAGACAGCAAATTTCTCAATCACGTGAGTACCCTAGAGAACTGTGTGAACAGGGCCAACCTCAGGCTTTTGGTGAGCGGGTGGAGGACACGGCTTTTTCAGGTAGGCTTGCAGCGTCATCGTGCCTCGGGGTGCACCACGTGCTGCCAGATCCCTCACACAGGGGGTGCCGAATGGATTCAGAAAAAGCGAAACACAAGTGAAACCGCCCGTCAGCTTTTTTCCCCCTCGAGTTTCAAGTTCACATTCGTTTTTGCCTACAGGTTGGCTGTGTCCTTTGTCTCTGTAGGGTGTCTCCTCCCCCAGCCACATTGCTGGCTTGGTTTTCGTATTGGGACCCAGCATGACTTTTACCTTGCATTTAAGCTTTAAGAAACTTGTAGGAATTCTCTTCCTTTCATAAAATACTAAATATTGGCTTGACTTCTTTAACTTGACTTTTATCTTGTGATTGGTAGGCACATTTGTTTTCAATATTTAGTATTTATCTTTTGTTGTAGAAAGCTGGCAGGTAAGAGGGAAGATGAATTCCACTAGAAGAAGCAGGATTCAGCTACCGCTGCTCGAGTGTGAGGGCAGGGCTTCCTCTCTTTCCTATAGATATTAATTTCTTGCCAATTTATGCCCTTCTGATGCCCAGCCTGATCGACTTTCTTGTGTTTTTCCAATTTTAAGCTGTTTGGAATCAATCCAGTTTTGATCTGGAATCTTTTGTGTGGATGTATGATTTTTACCCTTTGAACTGGGAAAACACTTTGGATTATTTTGCTAATTTAAACAGTAGTCTCCCATCTGTAAGGTGCTAGGTTGGGTGTTAGAAGTGAACCAACAAAACCAAACTCTGCTTGCCTGCTATAGGTATAGTTTCGGAAGGACCGTTTCAGCAAGGCTGTGTAGCATCTTAGAATTGTGCATGGCCTTTTACTAAACTCCTTGCTGGAGAGACAACTGGAGGAAGAGAGTCAGTGGAGAGGTCAGATTCTTGTCCAGGATAGAAAACTAGACCCCAGTCTGCTGTTGCTTTTGTCGGGACCTTTCTCTGATGAAGGGCCTCCTCACTGACAGCACCTTAATTAACACCTGGATGCGTGAGGCTTTATTGTGGCACCATGTGGTCAGAAGTACACGGGTCTGGAGAACAGTGCTGGTTAGTCTCTTACTTCCCACCTTGGGCACTGATTTAAAGCAGGTAGCATCAATTATCCTGACAATCTGACCCAAAGGAGGTCCCGAAGACAATTTTTTAGACCTTAGGGGGCAAAAAGGTTTGTTTCCAGAGCGTTGTCATTTTGGAGCCCTTCCTCTGACTCCCACAGCAGCCTGTACTGCCACCACGTCCATTTCACATATGACAAATGGAGACTGGGAGGACCTAAAGAATATTGGACTAGAATTCAGGCTCCTTCCTGTTCTATAAGAGTCATCTTCTTTGCATTTGAAAACGGAAAGAATCTCAGAGAATTAGCTAGGTTCCTCATTTGGGTGTAAAAAAAGTTGTTCCAGAACTAGAAGAAAGATGGAAATCTCTAGGGAGGAAGCTCTAGGAAAACATTTGTTTCTCGTCATTTGGCGGCAGCACCACCACCGTACCCCCCCGCCCCCGCCGCCCATGAGTCTATGTGTAGTATATCTAATTCTTGATATTGTAAATTTTTTTTAATATTAAAATTTTTTATTATTTACCAGTGAGGCTGCCACTAATTTCTGCCATATCATTGCAGAAACTTTGGCTCCTCAAATTAAGATCCTTAAAATGCTGTTTTCCTATCCTCTAAATTGCTTGACAGACTTTTAATTTCTTCCTTTAAAAATCAAAACCAGGGGTGCCGGCGTGGCTCAGTCTGTTAAGCATCCACCTCTTTGGTTTCAGCTCAGGTTATGATCTTATGGTTCATGAATTCGAGTCCTGCGTCGAGTTCTGTGCTGACAGTGCAGAACCTGCTTGGGATTCTCTGTCTCTCCCCATCTCTTTGCCCCTCCCCAGTGTGTGTGCTCTCTCTCCTCTCAAAATAAATAAATTAAAAAAAAATGTTTTTTAATCAAAAAACATTTTTTTCCTGATCTAAGTACTTGTTGATTCTCTATTAGAAGTCAATGAAATCTGATACCTCTTTTCCCAAACGTAGGATTTTAATCATGTTGCCATACTTACAACTTTGCTTCAAATGGACGTTCTGGTAATTCTGATTTTTTTTTTTTTTTTTTTTTTTTTCTTGCCTGTACAGACGGGGTGTGGTTTTATGCAATAAGTCATCCCTAGGATACACACAGTCTCTAATGACTTGAAGTCAATCCACAGTGCCTCTTCTTTTAACTCTTACTGCTTGGGCTTCAGTTTTGAAAGGATGATAAAAGTGTTGGGCTCTCATTCACATGAGAAGCTTAAGGACGGTTCTTGTTCAGGTCACCTACAGAATAGTTGGTCTTGTGTATTTTTATGGAGGTTTGGGTGAAACAAGTTTTTAAGGGTGCATTTTGAGTTATCTGAAATAACTTTTGCCTTTTCATGAACATCTACCATACTTTCGCGTACTATCTCTAATCTTTTTGAGAGTTTGGGAAGGTATTATTCTCTCATTTAAAGATGAGAGTGAGGTTCAGACAAATAAATTTAGAAACTTACCCGAAGTCACCTGGCCTCCAAGTGCTAGAGAAGAATCGAGACCCTGGTCAAGATAACCCATGCTCCTTCCCCTGGAGTAGCCTCGTCCCGTGGAGAAAATGAGTCTGCTTTCTGAAACAGAAAAAGGGAATAACTCAGAAGCCTATTGGGAACTCCCAGGCTGTTGAGGAGTTTGGGAACTAGACAGGCACCAAGGCAACATCAGAGAGCCAAGAGACAGGAAGTACAACAGCCAGTGTTTTAGGCGCTAAGATGCCAACATTTCTGCCACAAACCAGTCCTAACCATTCCTCCGTGTGGGTCACTCCTACCACGCTAGGTGTCTGCTGGACGGATCCAGCTGGCCAAGCCTAGGTTAAATCCTACCCCTCCAACTCCTGAGCGGGAGGCAGGACATTGTATCTTCATTAAATTCCCTAAAACAGGAAGGGGTTGGGATGCTGGACAGCAGAAAAAAAAAGGGGAAAGAATTCAAAATATTTCCTGAATGGCAAGCTATGGATTAAACTTTTTGTTTTCAGTAATGTTTCCGTTACTAAAATATACATGACCATAAACAAGCATATCAAAATTATTACTCCAAGTACTAAGCTAGCTACCCTGTTCTCCCATTTATCTGTCTCAGCTGGAAACCACAATCCTGCTGGGAATGTTTTCAGGTTGACAGAGGGTGTAGGGCATCTAGCTCACTCTCAGAGATGTCAACTCAAAGGGATTTTTCCAAGTGTATCTCTGCTTGGTAGAAGTACCTACTTCTTAGCCTGTAGACGTTGAGCTCTGGTTGAAATTATTACAGTTCCACCTTTGTCCCACAGTGCCACTCTCCAGTGAAATTCATCCTGGCATGGAAGACATTGCATGGTAAAAGTCTGATCTTAACCAACTCTTCTGGCTAGAAATCTTCTAGGAATGTCTTCACGTTGTTCCACAGAGGACTTGGTAGTACATTAGAAAGTGAATTGCTTGCCTTTTGCCTATGACCAACACGCATAAAATAAAAAACAATTTTTCCTTGTTCAGGCTTGGAAAGGAGGGATAGCGAGGTATTCTTTCTAGTCAACTGATGAATTTCTTCTCTGCCTAACGACAGGTAGATGAAAGTTCATTTAACTCTTGAATAATCTGAATAGTGCATTCAGAACAGCTGGTTCAGAAGCCTCACTTTGGAGAACACTCATGAGAATTCAGTATATTGTAGTCCGAAGTAGTCAAGGAATATGTTCGAGCCTTTTCTCTGATCTCCTCACTGCATTGTTTATTCCAGAGAACAAGCAGAACATCACCAAGGACCTGAAATCTTACTTGGATTTGGCCCACTAAGAATCTTTCACCATGAACCTTTAAAGATAGCAGTTGTCTGATCTGCATGCTTCTTCTGTTTGTTCTATTTTTTCATAAGCACTTAAAATAATTTAAGATCCCATCCACCCTTTTAACAATAAAATAATTGTGAAATAATTAAAAGGCAATAAGAAATAAAAGAAGCTGCCGAGGACTTGTATGATGCTCGAGTTGAGCCCACCTCCGAATAGCTATTAGCTGACTGCCCACTATAACCTTTTTCTTGTGTCCAGTTTTGAAATCTCCGTGTATGTGGTTGTTTTGAAGTCTACTACATGCAAGAAAGTTGTTTTCCCAGCCACAGTGAAGTAGAAAGCACACCATTCTTAGGATCAGAAGAGTCCAAGGTCCAAACGTGGCTTTCTTAGTAATGATTTGTCTTTGGGTGATGTGGTTGACCTCTCTGAGCCTTTATCTCCTCTTAAAGTGGAGCAGGATGCCATCAGCCTTATGGTGGCTCATGAGAATTAAAAGAACTAACAAATTTGTTGGTGAGGTCATTATCCAGTCATGGAGAGCCAGGCTTCCGGGTCAGCATTTTGGTATCTTCTAAGAACCATAGGCTCCCTTCATCCGGAAAGCTTAGAATTCCAGCCACCAGGTCTATGGTTACAAAAGACACACCGTCTTTTCTCAGAACGCAGCAGGCAGAGCCTTGCTGATCTTCTGGGCCCTATCTCCCTCCAGGAAGGCTATGGCATTGGGGACGATGAATACTCCTGTGCCTACGACGGCTGCCGGCAGCTGATTTGGTACAATGCCAGGAGTAAGCCTCATCTACACCCGTGCTGGAAAGAAGGTACCCGTTCCTCTCTGTCATGAATTTATCGACTGGGTCCAGACATCTGGTTATGATGAAGGCATCTATTATGTTGGGCCTTAAAATGTTTTAATGGAAGAAGATGTAACATGAAAAGGGATATGAGCCTTTGTATTCCCCCTCATAGATGTAAACAGCGTTCTGATGAGTTCACCTCTGGTAGAGCCCTTCCTTTTGCAAAAGCATTTCAGACTATAGAATTCTTAATTCAGTGGGGAAAATGATAAGATTAATATGAATTCTAGTTTTCTCTCTGGGTATATGCTTTTTTTTTTTTTTTTTCTTTGTTGAGATTTTATTTTTAAGTAATCTCTATACACAACTGGGGCTTGAACTCACAACCCCAACATCAGGAGTCACTCGCTCCACCAACTGAGCCAGCCAGCCGCCCCTCTAGATACATGCTTTGAATCAAAGCATTCAGGGAGATATTGAGGACACTGATATTGTAATGCCAGTAAAATGAGGATATTTTTAGAGGCCAGGTGGCTATGGAATAGGCACTATTCAGTGGCCACATTCTGGGCCCCACTAGAGCAGCTTTTAAGGATGAGTTGAGGGCACCTGGGTGGCTCAGTCGGTTAAGTGTCTGACTTTTGATTTCGGCTCAGGTCATGATCTCACGGTTCGTGAGGTCGAGCCCCGTGCTGGGATCCATGCTAACAGCATGGAGCCTACTTGGGATTCTGTCTCTCTGTCTCTCCCTCTTGGTCTCTGCCCCTCCCCTGCTCATGCTCTCTCTCAAAATAAATAAATAAATACTTAAGAAAAAAAAAAAAGAGGCACTGTCAGCAAAGACTGTCTCATTTTTATTTTCTAATAATTTTAAAAAAGATTACTGAAGTAATATGTTTAGCATAAAAATTTGGGAAATAGGGGAAAGGAGTAAAATGAAAATCCCTTATAATTCCTCCATCCAGAGATTTTTTTTTTTTTAAACACTTAAAACTTGGTGTATGTGTTTTTTGTTATTGTCTCACTCCTATGCCTTGAACAGATTTCCAGGTTATTAAATAACATGATTTTTTTGTGTGTGAAATTTATTCATTTTGAGAGAGAGAGAGAGAGTATGTGTGCCAGGGGGCAGACAGAGAGGGAGAGAATCCGTGCTCTTTTTTGCCACCCAAGTGCCCCAGCAGCATTTTCTTCTTAATCGTAGTCTAAAATATTAGACCAGTTGCAGAAGAAGCAAGACTGGTGAATGTGTTGATACATAGCTACAGATGCAGACTTGACTTGATACAATGACTAAAACCCTTGAGACACTGAGCAGAATCCTGGTAGTAGTATACACCCTAACCCTTAGCATGTTTCACTTTCTCCTGTAGGAGACACAGTAGGATTTCTGTTAGACTTGAATGAAAAGCAAATGATCTTCTTTTTAAATGGCAACCAGCTGCCTCCTGAGAAGCAAGTCTTTTCATCTACTGTGTAAGTAGCTTTCCTCAGTCAAAAATTTGAGTAGATGCATGGAATTCACTTTTCTCCAGAAAAAGACTTTGTCCATTTATGTAGTCAGTTGTGATGAGAAATCATTTTATTTAGAGTAATTAAGGACCCATTTGATCATATCTATAACCATCCTGAAGCTTAATATAAGAAGATGAGGTTAGGACATTGTCAGGGTCACAGTCCTGTCTAGGTTAGTAAACAGAATCCATTACCCTTCCTTTCTACTAGGGGATAATGTCTAAAAACCACTTCCATGTATGAGCTTTACTTTGTTTTCATGAATTCTGTTGACCTCTGTACTCCTTTTCACTTGTAGATCTGGATTTTTTGCTGCAGCTAGTTTCATGTCATATCAACAATGTGAGTTCAATTTTGGAGCGAAACCATTCAAATATCCACCATCTATGAAATTTAGCACTTTTAATGACTACGCCTTCCTCACAGCTGAAGAGAAAATCATTTTGCCAAGGTAAGGAATCTGCTTAGACTAACTGTAGACTTTCACGTGCATCTCATAAGAAGCTGAAACAGTTCCTGAAAGACTTTTTACAAATAATTTTGAAGACCTGAATAAAATGGATGACCTCCTAGGAAATATAAATTACTCAAACAAATCCCGGAAGAGATATAAACTAACCAGTTATTATTACAAAATTAATTGAAATGAAATAAGAGATATGTCCCCCAAAACACACCAGACCTGGGTGATTTCACAGGAGATTTCCACCACATTTTTTTTTTAATGTATTTATTTTTGGAGATGGAGACAGAGTACGAGTGGGGGAGGGGCAGAGAGAAAAGGAGACACAGAATCCAAAGCAGGCTCCAGGTTCTGAGCTGTCGGCACAGAACCCGGCACAGGGCTCAAACTCATGAACTTCGAGATCGTGACCTGAGCAGAGGCGGACACTTAACTGACTGAGCCACTCAGGCACCCTTCACCACATTTTTAAATAAAAGATAACTATTTTTTTTTTTTTTTTTTTTTTTTTTTTTTTTTTTTTTTATTTTTGGGACAGAGAGAGACAGAGCATGAACGGGGGAGGGACAGAGAGAGAGGGAGACACAGAATCGGAAACAGGCTCCAGGCTCCGAGCCATCAGCCCAGAGCCTGACGCGGGGCTCGAACTCACGGACCGTGAGATCGTGACCTGGCTGAAGTCGGACGCTTAACCGACTGCGCCACCCAGGCGCCCCAAAAGATAACTATTTAAATATCACTATTTAAAATGTTTCAGAACCAGAAGGAAAGAGCACTTCCAAATAATTTTTATGAGCTAAATAATATCGGTATAAAAACCAGGCAATATAACACATGCACAAACACACAAACTGCAAACTAACTTTACCTGAATGTCAATGAAAAATCTTAAACATTAGGAAATCAAGTACATTTTTTAGCAGATATGCTTTTAACTTTGGAGTTTGTTGAAACATACTTCTCTCTCTCTCTCTTTTTTTTTTTTAACATTTCTTTATTTTTGAGAGACAGAGAGCATGAAGCAGGGGACGGGCAGAAAGAGAGGGAGACACAGAATCTGAAGCAGGCTCCAGGCTCTGAGCTCTCAGCACAGAGCCTGATGCAGGGCTCGAACCCATGAGGCATGAGATTATGACCTGAGCCAAAGTTGGACGCTCAACCGACTGAGCCAACCAGGCGCTCCAGAAACATACTGTTGCACTACCAGCACTGTTCTACAGCCATTAGGACAGTGAATGCCATCTTGCATAAAATTCCACAGCCTTTCTTTGCCGAAAAGTGTGATAGACATTAGTTATCTCCTTGGAAGAGTATCTGCTTTTCTTTCTTATGAGATGAACGTGGTCTGTTCCTTAAGCTGAGAAAGACTCAAGCTGCTTCCTGGTAATGATCTGAACTTGAAGCTTGTTTCACAATATGAACCAAAGCTTATCATTTTTTAACAGCAGTTTTCTAGATCCCTGTGGGGAAGGGGATTCTTGCCACATGTATTATATCAATGACAGAGATCACACTGGCCATGGTGCGGTCAGTGTTGGGCTGTCATGCCCCGGAAGGTATATGTAACATACTGTTATAATCCTAGCTCCTGTTTTGGCTCAAAAAGCAGGTCTATAAACAGCCCTTCTGGGCCATGCTTCACCTTGGACGTAGTGTCTCAAGCCTGAAGAGCGGCTCAACAATTTGCAAACGAACCAGAAAAGGTCACAGAGTGACCCAGCAGCATTGCCTGCTATGGCAGAACCTCCGTAATATCACAAGAACAGAAGGGCCCCTTACATACCAGCTCAGGGACCTGAGGTTCATTCCTAGAACTTCCCTTCAACTTGTGTTGGTGCCTGACAGAGATTATGAACTTTAAATTCCTCTTGAATTTAGTGAAAGTCTGAAGTAATACCTCTCTTGTCTGTTCATACCTCATTCCTTTTTAATTTAGCCTGTCTCACTGGAGGCGGCCCATCACTAAGCCTGCCTTGTGACGTATACCCTGAAAAGTGAGGGCAGGCTCCAGGAGTTCCCCTGGAGGCTGGCCTTAGTTAAAACAGCAACAGCATTTAGAGGACCACCCCCTGCAGAATTAAGCTTTGTGAAAGTCAGATGGCAATAGGTGCCAGCTGTTCAAAAGTCTCCTTTTACGGGCAGCTTCCAAGTACTCAGTACCCTGTCAGGTCAGCACCCAGATGCAGCCTGCCTTGAGTAAGAGCAGAGTTCCAGGTTAGGGCATCTTACGTTGCACTGTCTCTGACAGTGACACCAACACGGGAGTTGCTGGAGGCTCATTGAGTGGCGTCCTCCACGGCACAGAAACCTGCCACTGTCTTTCCCCTCTTTAACATCTCAGTTGCACCTCATTGTGGCATTAGGTGTGAATGTGCCTGAGACCATTTCCTATGCTGTTAATATTTTCAGCCTGTGTTCCAAAAGCTTATATTCGGCTTGTGTTTGTTTATTCACTGGAATATATTCCTTTCTGGCTTCATGGTAGGAGATCATGGCCCTGTTGCTTTCTGGGATTTTGTAAATTGCTCTATATACTCTCTGTATATACTCTCTGTCTCTAATTCTCATTCATTTATTCACTCTTTTTTTTTTCTCCTTCTTAACCTTTTTATTATTTGGAAACTTCAAATACACACAAAAGAAAAACAGACTATATGGTGAACCTAGTCACAGACAGGGTTAGAGGGGAACTACTGTCTTCCTTTGTCTGAGCTCCGTTGTCATTCCAGGTTCCCTGGCCATAATCCTAGAGGTTCTTTGACACCTTACTTTCCACCATTCCTACATCCTACTCAGAAAATACTGTGGGCTGTGCCTTCGGAATATATCCCACATGCAACTACAGCTTGTCACCCTCACTCCTGCTACCATCGTCCAAGCTGCCTTTTTTTTCTTTCCCTTTAGCTAGTCTCCCTGTTCCTACCTAGACCCCCTTCAGTCTATTCAACACAGCCTCCAGAATGATTTTGTTACAACTTAAATCAGATCATGCCCTTCTCTGCTCACAAGACTCTAGTAGCTTCTCGTTTCACTTAAGATAAAAGCTTAAATCCTTACAGTGACCTCCCAGGTTCTACATGATTTGTCCCCTTCCTTCCTTTATTACTTCTCTGACTTTACCTCCTACTTACCCTCTCCCACTTGTTCATGCTCCTTATTCAGCCACCCTGGCCTCCTTGCTGCTCCTGAAACATACCAGATCTATTATAGCCTCAGGGCCTTTGCACTTGCTGTTCTTGCTGCTAGAATGGGCCAGTGTGTGTTTTCCAACACCACCAAGCAATTAACTCAATTCTGACACTGCCTGACTGGAGACAGTCAGTGTCAGGTCCCACAAGTTAAGGTCTCATTCCTACAAGGCTGCCCTCTACCCCGACTTTAAATGCCAGTCGCTGGGGCGCCTGGGTGGCGCAGTCGGTTAAGCGTCCGACTTCAGCCAGGTCACGATCTCGCGGCCCGTGAGTTCGAGCCCCGCGTCAGGCTCTGGGCTGATGGCTCGGAGCCTGGAGCCTGTTTCCGATTCTGTGTCTCCCTCTCTCTCTGCCCCTCCCCCGTTCATGCTCTGTCTCTCTCTGTCCCAAAAATAAATAAAAAAAATAAATAAAAAAAAATAAATAAATAAATGCCAGTCGCAAGTTCAGGTTTCTACATTTGCTTCTGGCTGACTGGCTGTAAATTGAAGGTTCCCATGATCCCCCTCATCAGGTTTGATTAACCTGCTAGAGTGGCTCACAGAACTTAGGAAAGTAGTTTCTTTCCTAGACTGACTACCAGTTTATTATAAAAGGATTTAATCCAGGGACAGGTGGAAGCAGTGCAGAGGACAGGCATGTGGGAAGCAGCCTCCATGACCTGTGAGTGTACCATCTCCCCAAACCTCCACATGTTCACCAACCTTGAAGATTTTCAAACGGTCCCCTTAGGGGTTTCTCTGGTGGCTTCATTACAGAGGCATAGTTGATGAGAACATTGGTCATTAGTGAGTACATTCAATCTCCAGCCCCTCTGCCCCACTGGGAGGTGAGGGGAGGAATGAAAGTTCCAGCTCACTGATTACAATGCTGGTTCCCCTGGCAGCCAGCCCCAAACTTAGGTTACCTGGGGGCTTGTCAAAGCTGTCTAATTAACATAACAAAAGACATCTATTGCTCTCGTCTCTTAGAGAATTCCCAGGGTTTTAGGACCTCTGTGCCAGGAACCCAGACGAAGACCAAATATGTATTTATTATAAATCATAATATCACAAATGGTGTCTCTCCAGATATCCACAAGACTCAATCCCTCGCTCCCTTCATATCTTAAATGTCACCTTAGTGAGATCTTCCTTGGCTGTCATATTTAAAATTGTACCTCCCTGCTTCTATACACACTGCCTTTACTCTTCTCCCTGCTTTATTTTTCTTCATACTGCTCATCAGCGCTTAAAATTGTATATATTTTACTTTTTTACCTGGTTTCTTTCTGTCTCCCTTCACTGGAGTGTAAGCTCTCTGAAGGCAGGCATATATGTTTTTAGTCCTCTCTTCACTGCTGAGTCTCCAGGCTCAGGCCAGTGTCTGTCACTTGGTAAGGCCTGAAGTGAATAGAATGAATGTTTCATGTTTCTCTTGCCCCCTGGCTGTCAGGGCTGCACTTTTAGCAAAGCAGTTCTGCCTGTCCACTTTTCCATTTCAAACTGAGTGGAAGTGTCATGAAAGGATTCTAACCTGAGGTGTGTGGACTTCCAGAAGAGTCTGTGCTGGCCTATCATAAGCACCTGAGACTGTATAGAAACTTGTGTGTGTGCATTTTTCGTGGGAAAGACTCCGCTGCTTTTCTTCAGACTCTCAGAGCTCTGTGACTCAAAGGTGAAAATTTGCTGGTAAAACAAAGAGTACTAGTCTGAGAACCAAAAGGTTGGCATTTGATTCCTGAATCTGTTTCCCATGTGTTGACCTTATGCAGATCACTTCCATGAACTGTTTCTTTGCCTATAAAATGGGATTGATCACATCTGTGTCATTCTCTACTGTAGAAAATCACTGTCAGGTTGAAATGAGATGCGTGTGTGCAAACCTTCCTGAACAAAGCTTAAGGAGTGCGTAGCATACTTCACACGGATAGAGCATTTTCACAGCATTTCATATGCATCACTGCTCATAGGCCCATTGATTTGTTGACCAAATAAGTTGTAAACTACACTTTCTACTCAGGCACCGGCGTCTTGCTCTGTTGAAGCAAGTCAGCATCCGGGAAAACTGCTGCTCCCTGTGTTGTGACGAAGTAGCAGACACACAGTTGAAGCCATGTGGACACAGGTAAGAGGGTTTGCTCATTTCTTCTTTTTTGTATTACATTAGGCAATCATCCTATTCTTGTTTTTATGGTTATCAGAGAGGAAGAAATTTTCCTCTGTCCAGGGTTCTTCTAACTGGACTAAGAATTAAATATATATGATACAGATTAACAGGAGAGAATCAAATGTAGTTACGTGCACATGGGGAATCCACACAGACATGAAATTCCAAAGACAGGCAAAATGAGGTATGCATGTCGTCCTCAGTTAAGGAAGGGGGTAGGGGTCTGGGGGTAAAAAGGGAAGGAAAGCCCTTAGCAGGAAGCAGAGGGGATGTTCGGAAAACAAAGGTTGCCCCGTTGTGCAGATATGTTTCTTAGGTAAAGAGGAATCTCTTATTAATAACTCTCTTCCTGGTAACAGGTCCTCTATTTAAATTCTTTTTAGGCAGTTGCAGGGAGGTCAAAGTTTCTTCCTGAGTCTTTTGGACCTTGATTGTTTTCAGCTCAGAATAATCCGTGTGTCTTTGCAGCCCGTCTTGGGCTGTCTACCCTTGTACCCCACACAATGTTACCAGTTCCATAGCTGTTCTTTAAGGTTTATTATATACAAAGTGGGCTGAGAAATTCGAGTTTGCCAGACAGTTCATGGCTGTCTTCCAGAAAGTACCTGAAATAGAAGAAGCTGTTTGATGGAAGGCCTCTGTTTTTATCTTGTTTACTCAGTACTATATTTTAATACAGTTTTACAAAATGTAAAAGGCCTAATACTACTTATGATCCTCTTGGGAAATCCCTTTTAGCTTTATTTTTAGGGCCTCCTCATTTACTAGCTACTTAACCCTCTAACCATTGAGAAGGCAGCACCTCCCTCCCATGTAGCCAAGTTGAACTAGAAGGCACCCTGGATCCTGTAGAACAGTGTCTAAACATCAGCAAGAGCAGCAAGTATGATGTCCCCAAGAAGGCCTCCCAACCGAGTTTGGAAGCAGAAAGAGATGGGGCACCTGGGTGGCTCAGTCGGTTAGGCCCTGCATTGGGCTCCACGCTGGGCACAGAGTCTACTTAAATAAATTTTAGAAAGGAAACAGAAAGAGGAGCTGGGCGGCGGGCTGGCCCTGACCTGGCCCAGGCATGTGTGCTGACTGTGGGTGAGCAGTGCCCGGGCCAGTCTTCCAGGCCAGCTCCCTGTAACTCAGCACATCCTCTCTCCTGCCCTGCTCTTATTTTTGACAGAGCTTTAGCCACCAGAGCTCCTGAGGGTCCAGAGTCTGAGTGATGGACCCCAATTGTCACCTCCAGGTGTGGCTTAGTCTAGGCCCTTCACTCTACCTTGCCAGCTTTTGCAGTGGGTTGTTATCTAATTGGCTGATAAGGGAGGTGCATGCTGTGTATCTTATGTCACTGCTCACTGTACCAGTTTCTCTTCGAAAAGAAAGGCACGGTGACTCCAGCGGTAGCTGTTTCCTTGGTATCGACTCTGCAGCCTAGAATTCTCAGTTTGAGCACCTTTGAAGGTTTTAGTTATTAGGGCCTCACAGGCAGATGCAAAGTTTAAAGGATGGATATCTCGATACCCCTTTTGATCTTTGTTTGTGGGAGGATGTTAAAATCCCAAAGAGCAGTATCTGGTCTTAACTCGTCTTCGCGCTCTCTGGGCTTCTCAGTGGGTTTGCTCACAATGAGCACTTGTAAATGAGGGCTGAAATCTAAAAACTTAGAACCAGGTATCTTAGCCTCCGTAATAGATATATACAAAACAGGATTGGAAGAGGAAATGTAAAGAGTTATAAGAAAAGTTAGCTCAACTTTCAGCAGCAACAACAATTTTAAAGGGTTAAGAAAGGAAATCCGGATAAACTGAATGTCGTGAGCTGACCCTGGGAAGAAATGGACAACCTAGGCATTTCTATTACCGTAGAAGAAAATTGAAATGATTATCAAAGGTATATTTGCCCTCCATTCCCTCTGCCCCAAGCACTAAGCCCAGATGGTTTCACTGATAATTCTTTCAAACCTTGAGGGACTGGATAGATTCTATTTAAACCTCTCCAGGCCAGGAGCACCCAGCTGGCTCACTCAGTGGAGCATGCAACTCTTGATCTCGGGATTGTGAGTTCGTGCCCCACTTTGGGTATAGAGATTACTTAAACAAGTACATAAAAAAAATAAACAAGGGCTGTCTAAGAATACGTACCAAGAAATATGTGGTGCCTATGAGAAGAAAACTTTTAAACTACTAAAGAATGCAAGATAAGATTTGAATAAATGGGTCTGTTCTTGGATAGGAAGTCCTGTTGGTGTTTTAAAAGTGACACTTTTCTCTAAACCATAAGTTTAATCTGGGTTAACTTTTTTTTTTCTTCTGAAAATAGAAATGCTAGTTTAAAAGCTTGCTTGTGTGCTGGGACACCTGGGTGGCTCAGTCGGTTAAGCATCCGACTCTTGATTTCAGCTCAGGTCACGATCTCACGATTCGTGCATTGGAGCCCCGTGTCAGACTCCACACTGTCAGCGTGGAGCCTGCTTGGGATTCTCTCTCTCCCTCTCTGCCCCTTCCCTGCTTGCCAGCTCACTCTCTTAAAATAAATTAAAAACTTTAATTAAAAAAAATAAGTAAAAACTTCCATGCTATAAATAAGACAAGAAAATTCTGAAAGAGAAGAGTTACAGAGGGGACCAAACTACCTACCACATCTTAAGATATATTAAAATAAATGCTAATAGTTCGCTCCCCATATATAAAAAGAATGGCAGAACTGTGGAGAACAGAATAGAAACCCAGAAATAGAACTAACCGCAAGTGAAAATTTCACATATAAAAGCCTCGTGTCAAATCTGCGGTGCAAGATGGACTGTTTGATATTGGGATAAGTGGCTGTCTGGGAAACAAAGCGTGTCGTGTTTTGACCTACCATACACGTCTGTAAGTTTTTTTCGTGTACATACAGACTTGGTGGGAGAATATACTTGAACTTTTTACTTACTCCTCACAAGAGGATGAGGGAGGATCAGAAATGAGAGAGAGACTTGTTTGTTCATATATTTGCTTCGTTTTTTAACCATGTGTAATGATTACCCTTTCAATTAGCCAGCTTGTTAATATTTTAGACTGAGTTGGCACATTGTCAGTTTGACCTCCTGAAGCATTAACCTAACTGGTACTTGTATCTTTCTCTTTAGTGACCTGTGCATGGATTGTGCCTTGCAACTGGAGACCTGCCCGTTGTGTCGCAAAGAAATAGTGTCTAGAGTCAGACAGATTTCTCATATTTCATGACACATGTGAAGAGGCATCATGGACTTATTTCTACTCAATTCCAGCCAATGTTGAAGAGAAAAAACAAAGAAAAAAAAAAAACATCTCTAATCAGTTGTGCGCACATTGAAACTTATAGCCATGGCCAGATTTTATGCTAAAAATGGTAGTTTGTCAAAGACAAAATTCTCTTAGAATCTAACCCAACTTGCCAGCCCTGAGAAATTCCTTTTAAGGCCAAGGAAAGCTGAGTGCTAACAGCTAGGCCTGTGGTACTTCCATGGAACACGCTAGGAGACAGTGCCCTCCCAAGTGCTGAAACCACACCGGAATTCTCCCATGTTGGGTTCATGTGAATGTCTAACAGGATGTTTTCTCTCCTATTCTAAAGTTTTTATTTGGGGCAGAAGTCATCGTGGAGAAGTAAATGACAGCGGTTCTGGGTTAAGCATAACTTCCAACCGGTCAGAGAGGCCCCGGTGTGTTAAGCGTGGATATTGCCCTGCAAAACTTGAATCTATAAACCAGAACCACACAGGTCAATACTACAAGCAACATGGAGGGCCCGAAAGAAGGTGCACAGACTGTGGAGAAAACCCAATTTTTGATATTTCCGTGATTCCAAAGAACATTGTAGTTTTTTTTTAACTGCAGAAAACTGGTGTATTTTCACATTCATGGTGTTTCTATCCAGTTTCAGTATCCGCATTTTGTGAGGAAAAAATGTTTTAACAATGCGGGAGGAATTCTTAAATTAATTGCAATGTTAGACTGGAGAAAATTTGGTATTTAGGGTATTTTTAAGGTACCATCAAATCAGGTTTTTTGTTTTTTGTTAAAATTTTTTTTTAATCAGTATTGTTTCTGGAAGTAATATACTTTGAAACTCTTGAACTAACAGTCTCAAAAACTCTTAGAGGACAGTCTGAGAGCACGTATTCCTGTTGTTTTAAATAAATACCTGTTTTTGAATAGTATATTCAATCATGGATTGCTGACTATGTCTTCATCAAAAGTGTTAATCCCTCTCAGGGTCTCTGGTGAAGACCTTCAAGAGTTTGGTTTTTTCTCCCAGAAAATTGGAAGGTAGAATTGTAAATTCATAGAACTTATTTTATAATGGTGTACCTCAGCAGCTGCCTTTCAATTTATGCCAAGTCCTTACTGAGTTTATACTTGAATAGTAAATACGTCTTCTGAGTTTTACAGTGTCTTAAACTCAATGCACATCTTTCTTTCCTCCTTTCCTACCCTTTCTTGTTTGTAATTCATTAAACTGTCCTATTATAGAGATGATTTCCTTCCTGGCCGTACTTGTTGGGGTGCTGGATTTTTTCCATGTCTTTAGTCTTCCATAAATTCAAATATATATATAAATATATATATATATATATATATGTTCTCTTCTTTAGCTTGTGGTGAATACAGTAATTTGCATTGAAGAAATAAAACATTTGTTGCCTTTTTTGAGTAAGATTTCACAACTTTCATTGGTGCCTGCTGCCAAGGTCCCAAGACCTCATCCTCTCCGATTTCAGGGCTACTTTCCAGGGCAGGAGAGAATCAAGTATTAGATTTTAAGAAGCAAAGGTAATCACTTACTCATCCCACAGATCTTTATTGAGCACATAATATGTTCTGGGTACTGTGCCTAAGTGGTATACAAAACAGATCTATTCATGGAGCTGCTGGTAGTGGGGAGAAGACAATATATTTGTTTGTTAATGCCTTACAAGATTAGGGTGCTATGAGAGAATGAGGGGGATTTAATTTAGATGGGTGGGAGGGGCAGAAGAAACCTCCTTGAGGAAGTAATATTAGTAAAAACTCCCTTTTTAAAAATTTTTTTTTAATGGTTATTTATTTTTGACAGAGACAGAATGTGAGTGGGTTAGGGGCAGAGAGGGAGACACAGAAGCAGAAGCAGGCTCCAGGTTCTGAGCTGTCAGTACAGAGCTTGACGTGGGGCTCGAATTCACGAGCTGTGAGATCATGACCTGAGCTGAAGTCGGATGCTCAACCGACTGAGCCACCCAGGCGCCCCAAAACTCCCAAGGAAAAAGTAGGACATGGCCAGGCAGAGAGACTGAGTGAGGACAAGCTTCCAGGACTATGTAGCTATGGGAGCACAGCATTACAGGTGAAGGCCTAACGAAGGAGAAAAGGAGCTCAGCCTCAGGATCTGATGGATGACCCCTGTAGCTAACAAGCGGGTAGAATAGTATGCTCCCATGTTGGAGAGGTGAGGAGATTGCTCATGAAGCCATGTTAAACATTTAGTATTTTATCCCAAGTTCAATAGAAAGCGAAAGAGTTTAAGCTTTGTTAAAGTGCTTTGTTAAATCATTTTAAAAGATAGCTCTGGCATCTATGTGGAGAATGGAAAAGAGAGGTGTGGGGTGGGGGTACAAGACAGGACAAGCAAAATATGGAACTAGTAAGACCAGTAGAGGGACTTTGAAGTCCAGCAGAGAGGTGAAGGTGGTCTATAAATTTAGTGGAGATAAAGTAGACAGAATTAATAGGTAATCTGTCACAAATCAAAGGAATGCAGGAGCCTGTTAGCTTTCTAGAAATCTACCCTTGAATTTTGTTCCTAAGATGGTCTATTCCAATTCTTCACTGCTAGACCATATGACAAAAGGACTTCAATATTGATAAAGGTATTCAGGATGGAAGCAAAGTTATAATCTTGGAGCTGCTTCAAAGGGAAAGACCACATAGAAAAAAAACTAGGGAACAGCAAGCAATGTGGAAGAGAATAAACAGCTTTATATTCTGCACTGCATGTAAACATTTTAAGAGAAATTGAAAGCTAGGCTGGGGCAGGGAGGGAGATTAAGTAATGGCATTTCTCCAATGATTCATTGGGGTAATGCTACTAGGGTTCCAGCCAAAAAAAAAAAGGTTTTAGTGAATTGCCGTCTTTTTGGAATGAGATTGATAAAGCAAAGTAAATTTGGTGCCATTTGCACACCAGGAAACAGGATTCAATCACAGAAATCAATTTCGTTTGCAGAAAACGACTTTTGCATGAATTTCAAACATCTTGAATATGTATCCATGAAACAAACTATCCAACTAAGATCAGCTCTTTCCAAGATTGTCCATTATTCACTTAAAACCATTTTTAATGTCAGGGCGCCTGGGTGGCTTAGTCCGACTCTTGATTTCAGTTCAGATCATGATCCTGCAGTGGTGAGATCAAGCCCTGTGTTGGGTTCCGTGCTGAGCACGGAGCCTGCTTAAGATTCTCTCTCTCTCTCTCTCTCTCTCTCTCTCCCTCCCTCCCTCCCTCCCTCTGCCCCTCTCCCCTGCTCATGCTCGCTCTCTAAAATAAAACAACTTTTTAAATGTATTTATTTGAGAGAGAGAGAGAAGGAACAAGGGGGGAGGGGCAGAGAGAGAGAGACCAAGAATCTCAAGCAGGAGTGTTTGAGAAACAGAGTGAGCAGGGGAGGGGCAGAGAGAGAGAGACAGAATCTGAAGCAGGCTCCAGGCTCTGAGCTGTCAGCACAGAGCCCAACGCAGGGCTCAAACTCACATACTACAAGGTGATGCCCTGAGCTGAAGTCAGACACTTAACCGACTGAGCACCCCAGACCCAAGTGCCCCTAAAATAAAATAATTTTTAATGCTAACCCACAAAGGATTTAAGAAATGACTTAATGAAAAATATTTAATATATTTAATTTTTCATTTTTTTTCTTTAAAGGCCACTTCTGTTTTCAGCAGAAAAACTTCACATTCTGATTTCCAGGAGTATTTGACAACTCAGGAATTGGAGCTATTTATAGCATGATGGTTAAAACATGCCCTTGGGTGTGAGCTTGGACCCAGTTCCAGCTTGTTTAGCCTTTCTTTCTTTTTTTTAATTTACATCCAAGTTAGTTAGCATATAGTGCAACGATGATTTCAGGGGTAGATTCCTTAATGCCCCTTACCCATTTAGCCCATCCCCCCTCCCACAACCCCTCCACTAACCCTCTGTTCTCCATATTTAAGAGTCTCTTATGTTTTGTCCCCCTCCCTGTTTTTATATTATTTTTGTTTCCCTTCACTTATGTTCATCTGTTCTGTGTCTTGAAGTCCTCATATGAGTGAAGTCATGTGATACTTGTCTTTCTCTAATTTCGCTTAGCCTTTCTTAATCTCTAAAATGAAGATTATAATACTTCACAGGAATTGTGGGGTGTTGTTATTGTTGTTGTTTTCTCCTAGAGTTTCAAGTATTTCAAAAAGAGACAATGTATTTATAAATTTTTAGCACGGGGTGCCTGCGTGGTTCAGTTGGTTGAAACTCCAACTCTTATTTCAGCTCTGATCGTGCATGATCTCAAGATTCATGGGATTGAGCCCTGAGTCGGGCTCTACACTGAGAATGCAGAGCCTGCTTGGGATTCTCAATCTCTCTCTTTCTCTCTCTCCCCCTCTTCGCTCACGTGCATGCTCTCTCTCTCAAAATAAATACTTTCAAAAATGTTTAGCACAGTAACTAGCACATGCCTGAGTATATGGGTACCTATTATTATCTTTATGCCCATTTGTTCTTAAGGCCAGACATGATGAAGTGGATTAAAAATAGCCACAAATTCTTTGATAGCCCTCTCATCTACAAATGAAGTTTATGCCCCTCCCCTAAAACCTGGGTGGATTCTGTGTCTGTTTGACCAATAGAACTCATTGGAAGTGATACTGTGCCAGTTCCCAGTCCTTAAGTGACTGGTAGCTTCCACTTCCTGTCTCTTGATATATTTGCCCTTAGCCCCAGCAACCATGGTGTGAGAAAACCCACGCAGCTCCGGGAAGACCTACATGGAAAGAAACTGAGGACCCCCTCCCCTCCAACCACCAGCCACTGGCCAACATCCACAGCTGAGCCCCCAGACAAGAGTCAACAGTTACTTGCCAGCCATGTGAGTGAGCATGTCAGAAGAGGCTCCTCTAGCCCCATTCCAGCTGCCCCAACTGATGACAAGTAGGACAGAGACTAGCTGTCACTAACAAGTCTTGCCCAAATTGAAGATTAGTGGGCACAATAATTGTTTTCGGCTACTTAATTTTCGGATGGTTTGTAACAGCAGTAGATAATAACCAGCAACAGATGAAATCACAAAGTTTTCTCATCTACTCTGATTCCATATATGGTTTAGAAGTAAGAAAAGGGTGGGCAAGTTCATTTAGTCCAGAAGAAATAAGTAGTTTATAGAGAAAATAGGTCATGAGGAAATTTGCTGAGTTTGCTTTGAGCTGCAAAATGGGTACTTGACTTAAACATAACTCAGTCCAGGTAATCAGCAAACCTTTACAGATACCTGTCCTCTACTTGGTGCTGAATATATATATATATATATATATATATATATATATATACTATATATCTATATCTATAGTATATATATATATATATATATATATACTATATATATCTATACTATATATATATATAATATATCTATATCTATACTATATATATATATACTATATATCTATATCTATACTATATATATATATACTATATATCTATATCTATACTATATATATATATACTATATATCTATATCTATACTATATATATATATATATATACTATATATCTATATCTATACTATATATATATATATATATATACTATATATCTATATCTATACTATATATATAGGTATATAGTATAGTATAGATATAGATATATAGATAGTATATATCTCTGAGAACTGATCTCACCCTGGATACAACTATGTCTTGGTAACCATTTTTAGTTCCAGACCCCACCGATATCTATTTTATGTCCATTCAAAATGTCCATTCAGGCTGGCCATCTGACTCTCAGATCAAACCTAAGTCAGACCTTAAACCACTCTAGACAGGTAACACACATTTGGCCCAAAAGTATAATGCAACTGAACAGCCATGCCTAGTGATCCAATAAAGAGAAATCAGCTCTAGGGAATCCTTTTGCAAAATCTGGCAGTTTGGGAGGGGAGTTTTTCTGAAAGTTATCCGATTTCTGGTTGCGTTGTCCAAAGTGAGTGTCAACTTTTATCTTGCCCAACTAGCCAAGAAACTAATAAGTGCCGGATAATGTTTATGATGTGTGTGTGTGTGTGTGTGTGTGTGTGTGTGTGTGTGACAGAGAGAGAGAGAGAGAGAGAGAGAGAGAGAGAGAGAAAGAGAATACTGTATGATGTAAGTTACGTCTACTTCTTGCAGTGGGGCTTTCCTCCCATGAAAAGGAGTAACTATCTTGAGAGCCCCAACAGGCATCTGGCAATCAGGCAGGCCAGAGGTCTGCATTATCCGATTCAAAAGCTGAGGGACTGGTTCTCAAGAAGTCTGCAGTTCATAGTGCTCTTACAACCCTCTTTAAACTATTTAATCTTCTTAAATCCTGTAATTTACCGACAAGTTGCAAGTGAGAAAACTGAGGCTCTTAACTTCGATTCCTTCCTCCTTAAAATGGGGGCAATGTGAGACTTAACCCCACACCGCGAGAGAACACCCAGTAACCCTCTTGCCTCTTGAAGCCCAAGGAGCTTCCCCTCGCGTCTCTCTATCCCTTTCCTGGCTTCCTCTCCCTATCTTTGCCCCGCCCCCGGCGTCGAGCAGCGCGCGCCTGTGATTGGCTCTTGGGAGCCACGAGGCAGCGGATGGGGTTGTGGTGGCCATGGTAACGGGAGGCGGGGCGCGGCGGTTGTGGGTAACTGACGCCTGTACTTCACGGTGGCTGCGGCGCGCGTGGAGAGGCCTGGCCCCGCGTGGGGCCGAGCCGGCGCGAGGCTGCCGCCGGTGAGCCTGAAGCACGGGCCACGCACGCAGGGCCCAATCTTTTGGGCCGTGAGCGGCCGCGGCGTTGGCGGCGAGACCTCCCAGATGCCGGTTGGGGCTCTTAGGAGCGGAGCGCAGGCTGGGCCCGGGCCGCGGGCGGGATAAGAGTCCGACGGGCCTGCTCGCCCCGCGCGTGGATGCGGCGGCGGCGGCGGCGGCGATGGACGCCCTAGAGGAAGAGAGCTTCGCCCTGTCCTTGTGAGTGACGCCGTCGGGCCGGGGAGGCCTCGGCTTCCGCCCTGGGGAACGGGTGTCCTCGAGGGGTGGAGTGGGGGTGAGGGACCGCCAAGGCTCCTCCCTAGTTCCCGCTGTTGATTGTGCGACCTCCGGGTTCAAGCCCTGAGGACGGGAGTGCGGGGCGAGTGTCTCGCGATGATCAACGCCTCCATCACAATTCCCCCGGCTTTGACCCTGGTTTGAGCTGCCAAGGTCCGACCACGGGTCAGAGGACCCTCCACCACCTCCACCTCCAGGGACTTCCAATCCAATTGTCCCCTGGCCAGTATCTCACTCGCGCCAGTTTCACGCTCACAAGCCGATAGGTGGGGGGTGATAGCGAAGATGCGGTGAGTAAACCCGAAGGAAATACATAAATACGAGGAGCCTTAAGATGTGCCATGTGAGCCTTTGCTCCCTTTATATGTCCCTTTTGTAGTTCTTTGTGTCATAACAGGTTTTCTGAAAATGGAGCCCTTGAACCCTAATGTCACAAAAATACGTTTTCTTCGGAATTGCTACAGTAGACAATAATCATTCTTAATTGTTGAAGTTGGGTGATGGGAAGTTCATTTTTCTGCCCTCTTTTGCACCTGTGTGAAAGTGTCTCTAATACAGTTGTTTAAAGTGAATTATTTGAAACAGCACCTAATCCAGGTATATTTTTCAGCTCTTCCGCCTCCGATGCAGAATTTGATGCTGTGGTTGGATATTTAGAGGACATTATCATGGGTAAGCTTCCTTACCACAGTCTCACCTGTGCTCTCTTTAGTTCTTAGACCTTTGCAGCTTGGAGGGTTAATTTTGAGAGAAAACAGCAAGCTGCATATAATTTTTAATGTAGCACAGACTCATGTTAAGTGAGATAAAGTGGTTTTAGAGGCAAACGTTCTCCTTGTTTTAACAAGTAATAATCATACTCAGGTCTTATAAGGCAGCTATCCAGGTAGTGGGGCCCTAGACGTTACGGACCTCTTGGCAAAACTTCAGGAGCGACTTATTTCAAAGAATAAGAGGAATTCCATTTTTTTTTTGGTTTTGAGTTTTAACATTTTTGTGCCATAAACCACAGCATAGTGCCATAATCATAGCGCGCGTGTCCGTGAAGAAAATAAAATGCCATACTTCCGCTGGTTCTGTATTTTCCTGGGTTCTGAGTTCCTATTCGTGCATTCATTTTTTGGTGTGCACAGACCTGCTGAGTAACGAGCAGTAACAGGCACCCGAGGTTTAAGACAAATGTATGGGAAGGGGAAACAAAATTTTTGTCTGAGTTTTCTGAGAATTAGGCGAAAAAGAAACCTTTACTGTGGTGGTGCTAGTGATGTTTCTTAGTCTAGTTTAGTCTGAAAATCACTGACCCACACGTTTGTCATCTTCAGGTCCCAAGAAAGTTCATGCCCTTAATGCCTAAATACAGGTGTTTCACCATTAAGCCCTTGTCCTGTGTGGAGGTGAAGATTTCTGGGGAATACTGAGGAATACCTTGAATTCTTTTGTCCTTTGCTTACCCTGTATGCCATGGGAAAATGAGCCTTTTTTGACCTCAGGGTGTTTACCCTAAAGTCTAGGTCATTTGTGAAGCTTTCCTTTTATTTTTAGAAGTAATTATTGTATGCACTTGTTAAAATTCCCTGTTCTCTCAAGTTCAGGTGTTTGCTATAAGCCAGTCTTTCTACCAACCCTCCTCTGAATTCCACCTGGCAATCCTATGCGATAGGTACTAGGATCATTCTCATTTTCTAGTTGACAAAACCGGGGCTTAGAGAAACTGAGAAATGTGCCCAAGGTCACACAATTGACGTGGCCGAGCTAGGATCAGAGCCCGTGTGCTTGATCACTACACTGTTCCCACCACAGCTGCTGAAATCCTATTCAAGTAAGAGATCCGTTTCATTCCGTTGTGGAAAAGGAATGTGATGGAGTTCCCAGGCCACCCCGTATGGGTGTGTTTAAAATGGACTCAACGATGGTGGTAATGGTTGTACAACAATGGGAATGTACATAGTGCCACCAAACCACACTTAGGGGCGCCTGGGTGGTCTGACTCTTGATTTCAGCTCAGGACATGGTCTCACAGTCGGGGGCTCCCCACTGGGCATGAAGCCTGCTTGGGGTTCTCTCTCTCCCTCTGCACCCCCCTCCCCCACCTCCGTGCTCTCTCAAAAAAAAGTGAATTCATGGGAATGCAAACTGGTACAGCCACTCTGGAAAACAGTGTGGAGTTTCCTCAAAAGGTTAAAAATAGAACTACCCTACGACCCAGCAATTGCACTACTAGGTATTTATCCAGGGGATACAGGTGTGCTGTTTCAAAGGGACACATGCACCCCAATGTTTATAGCAGCACTGTCGACAATAGCCAAAGTATGGAAAGAGCCCAAATGTCCATAGACAGATTGAATGGATAAAGATGTGGTATATAGAGACAACGGAGTATTACTCGGCAATCAAAAAGAATGAAATCTTGCCATTTGCAACTATATTGATGGCCTAGAGGGTATTATGCTAAAAGCAAAGTTAGAGAAAGACAGATATCATGTGACTTCACTCATATGTGGAATTTAAGATACAAAACAGATGAACATAAGAGACGGGAAGCAAAAATAATATAAAAACAGGGAGGGGGACAAAACCTAAGAGACTCTTAAATACAGAGAACAAACTGAGGGTTGCTGGAGGGGTTGTGGGTGGGGGGATGGGCTAAATGGGTAAGGGGCGTTAAGGAAGACACTTGTTGGGATGAGAACGGGGTGTTATACACAGGGGATGAATCACTGGAATCTACTTTGGAAATCATTATGGCTCTATATGCTAACTTTTGGATGTAAATAAGATAAATAGTAAAATAAAATATTTAATGTGTTTCAAACTATCAGGAACCACAGAGGTATGAGAGTAAGGATGTAGCTAAACTCTTAATAGAAGGCTTCACCTCCCCTGCCTTTCCTCGAAGACTCATTGATGTGGAATACTAAATACAGGACTTAGAAAAATGTGATATTATGACTCTTGGTTTTTTAGCATACTGCATTTGATATGTTTCTTAAACTTTATGTGACATGTTAGAAGGGCTTGCAACAAAAAAATAATGAATTTAATGTTAGGTATTTTACCACTATTTTTAAAATATTAATATTTATTAATAAAAAGACTGGGTTTTAAAAATATTAATATTTTTAAATTATGAAAATATTTTTAAATTTAAATATTTTAAATTACTATTTTTAAAATATTAATATTTATTAATCAAAAGACTGGGCTACTTGAACATCGGCGTCCTATTGAACACTTCCCTAAAACACTGTTAGCTTTCCCTCTCCTAGAGACTGACCATTAGGAAGCAGTTCTGCTGACATAGAATTTGGCCTATTTATAAATCAATGGTTTTTAATCTCCGTTGAAAAGAATAAAATTTTCCTGTTGTTCAGATGACGAGTTCCAGTTATTACAGAGGAATTTCATGGACAAGTACTACCAGGAGTTTGAAGACACAGAAGAGAATAAACTCACCTACACACCTATTTTTAATGAATATGTAAGTCATTTTCTATTTCTTTCCCCAGAGATTAGAATTTCTTTAAAATGTGAATTCAGAATCCATATATGTTGACGTTTCGGGCACCTAGGTGGCTCCGTCAGTTAAGTGTCCAACTTCGCTCGGGTCATGATCTCACGGCTTGTGGGTTTGAGCCCCACGTGGGGCTTTTTACTGACAGCTCAGAGCCTAGCACCTGCTTCGGATTCTGTGTCTCCCCCTCTCTCTGCCCCTCACTCGCTTGTGTTCTTTCTCTCTCAAAAAAATAAGGAACATTTAAAAATTTTTTTTAAGATGTTGACATTTGGAGGACTTCAGAAGTTGCCACCAGTAACTGCCAGGAATTGTAGTTAGAATCTCCCATTGCTGGGGCGCCTGGGTGGCCCAGTCGGTTAAGCGTCCAACTTCGGCTCAGGTCATGATCTCACGGTCCGTGGGCTCGAGCCCCGCATCGGGCTCTGTGCTGACTGCTCAGAGCCTGGAGCCTGTTTCAGATTCTGTGTCTCCCTCTTTTTCTGACCCTCCCCTGTTCATGCTCTCTCTCTCTGTCTCAAAAATAAATAAATGTTAAAAAAAAAAAAAAGAATCCCCCATTGCTTTCTTCTGCAGTTCTTGAGGGTGTTTGATGATTTTTGTCCAGCTCCTATTTTTATTTCTTTCTTTTGAGGGAAGGAGAGAGAGTGAGCAGGGAAGGGACAAAGGGAGTCCCAAGCAGGCTCCACACTGTCGACTGTGAGATCATGACTTGAGCCAAAATCAAGAATGGATTCTTAACTGACTGAGCCACCCAGGGGCTCCTCCAGCTTCTGTTTTAGAAAATGCTTGGCTTGATCAAAATCCCGTTTTCAGTTACAATATATGGGTTCGCTAAACCTTGCATTCATATACTCTGTGTGTGTGTATGTATATATATGTGTATATAGCGTACCATATGTATATTGTATTCATATACAATATATTGACCTTTTGACTTGCACACAATACAGTTAAACAACATGGGGACTAGAGGTGCCCACACCTGCACAATTGAAAATCCACGTATAAGGGCCCCTGGGTGGCTCAGTCAGTTAAGCATCTGACTTCAGCTCAGGTCATGATCTCACAGTTAACAGGTTTGAGCCCTGCATCAGTCTGTGTGCTGACAGCTCAGAGCCTGGAGCCTGCTTTGGATTCTGTCTCCTTTTCTCTCTGCCCCTACCCCGCTCACACTCTCTCTTAGTCTCTCAAAAATGAATAAACGTTACAAACAAAAAAAATTAAAAAAAACAAAACCTGTGTATAACCTTTGACTCCTGAAAAACATAACTACTAATAGCCTATTGTTGACTGGAAGCCTTACGGATAATGGAGATAGTGGATAAACACGTATTTTATATAGATACTCTGTACTACTGTATCCTTACAATAAAGGGAGCTAAGGAAAATGTTACTAAAATCATAAAGAAGAGAACATATTTATGGTATTGTGCTGTACTTATCAATACAAATAAGTGGAACCGTGTAGTTCAAACACTGTTCAAGTGACATCTGCGTTTGTTTTTTTGTTTTGTTTTTTTTTTTCTACTGTGTAATCAGGTGCACATGACTGTTAGGTAGAAGCAAAAACCAAGGCTAGATCCCCAGGAGTTTCAACTCTGGACCCTTGGGCCTTCCCATTGTGCTGAGGCCTCCAGTAGCCTCCTAGAACTCTAAGTCTCATCTGAGAAGAGGTTTGAGCCTCGAGAACTTTCTTAACCTTAGAAGCATGGCATACCTGATGGTTTCCCCAAGTCAAGCCTCAGCTTACAATGAGGAACCTGTGATTACCTCCAACAGTATGCTTCTTTATATATTCCTTTTTAAACGTTTTTTTAAATGTTTATTTTTGAGGGAGGGAGGACCCAGAACCCCAAGCAGGCTCTGAGCTGTCAGAACAGAGCCCGACACGGGGTCCAAAGACACAAACTGCGAGATCGTGACCTGAGCCGAAGTCAGACGTTTAACCAACCAGGGGCACCTGTACGCTCTTTTTGCACAGATTCCATCTCCCCAAGAAAAAAGGCCCCGCTTCGTTCCTTACTTCCTGCCGTGGGGGGTGGGAGCCCTGCTGTTCACGGTCTCTACCTACATTAGCGCGTTCATCTTGTCACAGGGTAATTACCTGCAGATGCCTCTCTCCCGTGGTGTGCCAGGGCACATGCTCACTGAGGACAGGAGCTGTATTTTGGTTCTCTTTAGTATCCCCTGTGCTCAACATGGAGCTTGGCACATAAAATAGGCCCTCAGGAAATGTTTGCGAACGCTGGAGGCCAGGCTTTCTGAAAAGCCGCCTTGTTTTCCTAAAACCAAGATCCTGTCCACTCTTACAGATTTCTTTGGTAGAAAAGTACATTGAAGAACAGCTCCTGGAACGGATTCCTGGATTTAACATGGCAGCTTTCACGACAACTTTGCAGTGAGTTGAACTTGACTCTGCGTTTTTGCCTGTTTTCCCTTTCTCCTTTACTCTGAAAAAAGACCTTTTTTTTTTCATTGCTTGATCATGAAGGTTTACAGCCCTTGGCGGTTAGGTCCTGGGTGGGAAGGCCCTTAAAATCTGCAAATGGAATCTTGAAGGGACAGAATCAGTTCCAGTCTTCCATGAAACAGCCATCCTTTTCTTTTGCAGGCATCATAAAGATGAAGTGGCTGGTGACATATTTGACATGCTGCTCACGTTCACAGATTTTCTGGCTTTTAAGGAAATGTTTCTGGACTACAGAGCAGTAAGTCCCTCTTGCCTGTGTCATTAGCCACATGGAACCATTGAGATAGTTCCAGATAGTTCCTAGTAGACCAGCTGCCATGTTTCTCCCCATGACTGGCCAATATCAGTCTGGCAGCTAGCAAGGTGTCCAGAGTGAGCAGCTGTCTTCTGGGCAGGACCCAGGTTCCTCTTAAAGTAATCCCTAAATAATCAGAGGGACAAAAGCAAAAAGCAGGTCTAACTGCCTTGCCTTTCTTATAAGGCAGACTCTTAATAGGAAAAAGAGGTATTTTTCAGTGAAGAGAGGTATACTTTTTATGAGTGACCGGGCCAGTGCTGAACAAGAATGCAAAATAACCCCCTTCCACCCTCCCTCCCCGTGCCATAGGCAGGGTTTGGAGCTAGGAAAGGACTCGTGTTTTTTCCCTCTTCCTTGCCGCTTGGGATTCTTTTTCTCATGCAGGAAAAAGAAGGCCGGGGACTGGATTTAAGCAGTGGTTTAGTGGTGACTTCATTGTGTAAATCATCCCCTGTGCCAGCTTCCCAGAATGATCTGCGACACTAGGCCCTGCCACCAGGCAGAGATATCTTCCTGGACGTCGCCAGCCCCATAGACTGGAAGAGGCTTTGGCTATGTGACAGAATACATCTTGGAAAGACGGGCTGTGTTCCACAACTCATTGCTGACGTTAAGTATTGATGGGTCAGAAGACAGTCCATCTGACCCTCCTAGGCCCCTAAAGCACCTTGTGTTCAGTAATCCTAGCACTCCTCCCCAAGTAGACCCCTCTCTCAGGCCTGAGTCAGGCTCCTCTGGAGCAAGCCTGAGGCCAGCATCCCCCCGGGGACCCCATCCCCAGCATAAACGGTAGGTCAGCAGCATTTGGAAGAACCCACCAGCTCCACCCCTCTTTGGCCCCGCCTGTCCATCGGGCTTTTTGTGTGCTAACAGCTTCCTGTATGCATCAGTTTCAGTCCTGCAGCCTCAGAGGGGTTTCTACCCACGTGGGAACATTTCTCTAGGCTGTTCCTCAAGACCGCTGCCCTCTGCAGCAGCTCCCATCCCAGCTGGTCCTGGCTGTAGGAATAACCGAGAGATGCCCCTTACCTGAAGCTACCTGTGAAAATCACTTCCTTGTCTTACAGTCGGCAGTCCCTGCATCACCCTGTCTTCTGCTGGTCCTGATGTAGTCTGTTTCTAGAATTCTTTTAAGCATTTATAGATAACTATTTTTATAGATGAATACTCAGGCTAACCTAGTGGCTATAATCTTGGAGCTTCCATGATTACCCACTTAAAGATCAAAGTATTATATACTGTGTGCTTTTTAGCTATTAGTGCTATGAAAGCAAAGATGCTTTCTACGTTGGTGTACCTAGTTTACGGGGCACCAGTGAGTGTGTGCTTATGCTGGAAGTAGGCTAAAAGGACTCCCTTTCTTACAGCATGTTAAGTGTTCGTACAGGTTTGCTAAAACCCCTTCTGTATAAATCAGTTTGTTAGGTTTTCTGTTGGAGTTGGGACTCTGCAGTTCCTTCCTGTCCAGATCTCCCTACCAAGGCGGTGTTCCGCTGGGTTGGCTCAGCACGAGTAGGAGAGTGCAAACAGCTTCACTAGTCATACGTATGCCTTGATTTAGCAGTGTTTCATAGAAATCACCAGAAAACATGGATGTCACATCTCTAGAAAGACAAGACATAGTATTTCAATTCTCAATGTGTACCTTCCATATAGATCTTTTTTTTTAAGTAAAAATAAGACTATACTTATAAACTTCGGTTGGCTGTTCTGGTCTTAAAGTGTGAGCTGTAGACTCTTTCTGTACTGATGCGTGGCACTTATTAAATACTTTTGTACCATGAATAAACCCGGAGGTGCATTGCAAGAGCCGTCATTCTCCACGAGTCCCTCCCCTTTCTTGGCTATCACCCCTGCCCTCGGGGTCACTGCTGCTTTGGTCCTTCAAAGCCAGAGGCCCTCGCAGAGCCAGCTTTTTCCATTGCTGCCCCTCCTGGCCTTGCTTTCCCTTCTTGCCCTTTTTCTATAAAGGGCTACTTCACTGTAGGCTGGGCATGTCCGAAGTACTTGATGAAGACCTGGTTGAGAAAACCCATGTATGTGGACTTAACGAAAAATGAACAACAGCAGAGGCAAACGGTTCTTTTCCACTCAGGGGGAAAAAAAAAAAAAAAGCCTGTTGCTTACTATTAGCAGATAGGCTTTCTGATTTTATAAAACCGGAAACCTGTCTCTGTCCACACAGGGACTTCCGTCATCGTGTGCCACCTTTGATGGGGCTCAGGGCTGGCTGGGATGAGAAAGCCCGCCATCCTGCCCAGTCTCCGTGACAGCTGCCCTGTCATATTGCTCAGACCTCCTCGCCCGTGGGAAGCACAGGGAAGCGCAGACCCTTCAACTGCAGGGTCTGAGGATCAGGGAGGCATCGGCCTCACCGAAAGGTAGTTGTTTGAGGAAGCATGTTAATATCCACAGTGCAGTGGGCTGTGTGTTAGGTCAGAAACTGGTAAGACCTTGCCTAGGACTTTGTTTCCTCTTAAGCCAAAAGAAAATGAGTTGATCTTAACACTAAACTCTCTCCTTATGGCTTAATCATGGAATGACTCCGTTTATCATATTCTGAGCCACTTGAGAGTAAAAAGCGATCCTGTTAGTATCCACACCAGGACAACAGGCAGGCCGTGGGCCTGTCCCAGGCTAACCAGGACATGGGTGTCTGACTTAACCCCGTCCCTCTGTTCTGGAACAGGTCCCCCACAACTGTTGGACTCAACAGTAGCCCCCACCTGCAGGGGATCTGTCCCGAGACACCCCCTCCCCGTGGATGCCTGAGATCCTGGATAATACCGAACCCTCTTCACACTCTTTCTCCCTGTACGTCCACACCTGTGACAGAGTTCAATTTAGAAAGGCATGGTAAGAGGTTAACACCAAGAAAGTAGAACAGTTACAACAATATACTGTAATTAAGAGTTACGTGACGGTGGGCTCTCTCAAAATATCCTACTTCCTGTACTCTTGTGATGATGGGAGGTGAGGTCTGGCCCCCAGGCTGAGATGAAGTGAGGTGACTGGCGCAGCTTGACCCTGCTGGTAGCCTCAGGAGGAGGACTGCCTGCTCCCAGGCTACTAGCTGACCGCGAGTAACTGAAAACGCAGAAAGCGAGAACGTGGATAAGGGGAGCCTACGGACTACTGGAGTTACATCCTAATTATCCCCGGGTTTTTGCAAAAGGACCCAGGGGTGCCCAGAAATGCCCTCCCCTCAGCCTACTTACTATCCAAAGCATGTTACTCTGTGGCAGCAGAAACATAAGCTCGGTCAGGAGGACTTCCTCTCTGGGGTCTGCCGCCGGCCCTCCGGATCCAGCCTGTTATTCGCGTTGATGACTTGATCTCTGAACTGCGCACTTTCAAGGCAGGGGACAGGATGGCAGTCTCGCCTTCAGCAAGGTGACTTTGATGTGCCTAAAGCTGGGATGACTGGCTTAGTGTTAAAAGGACACCATTCTGAGAATGGGGGGGGGGGTCTATTAAATCTGTCAGGACAGCTGGCATGAAGGGGAACTATCCCTGGCAAAGAAAGCAAGCAGGAAGGTACTCAGGTGGCCTCAAGTCAGAGTAGCAGCTGGGGGTGCTAAGTCCAGAACCGGATTTTGAACCTCCCAGTACAACATTTAGCTGCGGCTTCCTGGGCTGTATAAGCGTCTACAACCATGATTACCCAACATCTTTTCCAAATAGGTTCTTCCAGCTTTATTTTTGTAAAAAACAACAAAAAAAACCCCAAAGAGAACCAAGTCACCAAGCACGGGACAACTTACCAGGCAAGGTCTTGAGTCCCTCCCTCCTCCATGTCCCATGTGCCTAATCAACAGCGTCCGGGAAGCAGGTGGCACGGTTAGCTTTTCCCAGAGGGGATATTACAAACAAGGGCTTGGGTACCGGACGGAAACCTGGCCAGGTTTTTAATCACTGAGAAGTTGCTTCTCAGTGCTTCTCAGACCGATTGCTTTAAATAACTGGTATGTTTGAAATGCAGGAAAAGGACGACCATGCTGTCAGAAATCCTAACCCTCTTTCCACAGATGACTCCCTAGAAGCCACCTGTTGGCTTGAGGGAGGGAGGGTCAGGTCAGAATTGTGGTTGAAGGAATGAGGCCGGTTTCAGAGACCTCGCTCTGCAGTCCCAGGGCAAAGACTAAGGTAAATACGCACGGCTTGTTAGGCTTATTCTACGGTGGGCCAGCGGCTACAGGTCTGGAGTCCTCGTTAGTGTATTTAGTGTTGGTGAGAAGACTGGGCTCCAGCCTTGGACACTGGAGTCTTCTAAAGACAAAGCAGAGAGTCCCGCGTCCCCCGTCACCTTCCACTAAATACGGGGGACGGGCAGGTGGTGTCAGCCATGGGCCTCTCTCCAGCCCAGGCGCTTGCCGACTTGGGCCAAACCAGAGGAAGGATCCCGATTCCGTAGGAGCGCTGGGTGAGCCCGGGTCTGAGGAGCAGAGCGGAGCAAGCGTAGTCCCTCCAGGCCGACTCCACAAAGGGCTCAGGCCTCGGGCTTGCAGGCCGCCTCGGGCTTGCAGGCCGCCCCGCGCTGTGACCCAGCTGTGACCCAGCTGCAGCCTTCGGCCCCAAGGTGGGCCATGACACAGGTGGCCTAGGCGTAGCCGCCAGCCATCTGACTGGTGGCTGCGTTGCTGCCCACGCCCCGCCAGGCCTGGAAGCTGAAGAAAGCGCTCACTCCGTAGGCAATCATCACTAAACATGCAAAGAACTGAAAGGAAGAAGACACCAAAGCTGAGTTGGTGTGCGCTGTGGCACTGGGGGGTAGGGTGACAGGGATCCGAGTGCCAGACAGACCGCCTCAGACCCACAGTCAGCAAAACCTTGAGCAACACCCTTCCATTAACCAGAACAAGTTGCTCTGGCACCCGCACCAACTCCAACTTAGCCATACTCTCCTACAGCAAGTGTCTGTGGGGGTGCCGATGGGTGCCAGGTTCTGGGGCTGCCGACATTACATTCTCGCGGGGGAATCTATTAAGAACCACACAGGCAAGGTATGTCAGACTGTGATGAGGGCGACTGGATGATGTGCTAAGAGTGACCGAGGGGTAGGAGCTAGTTCACACACACATCAGGGATTTCGTTTTAAAAAGACAACATTGTGATTCCAGGGAATCTTCTGGAATCGGTTCATAGGTGCCCTACGCTAGCACCGGTGGCCATTTCCAGAAGCTCCGTGTCTCTACCACGGATTTCAAAACCATCTTCTTCCTGGTCTAACTCCTGCCCTACCCTGGACTTCCCCTAGGTGTGCTCACCTCTCTGAGCCTCAGTTTCCTTGTCTGTCCACAGGGACTACCAGTCCCTGTCCTCCTCACTGTGGGAGTCAAAGGGTCCTGTGAGGAAAGGTCTGTGTGGAGCCCCGTGGAGTCAGGCAGGACAGGTGTGGCGGGGGTCACTGGTATTTCACTGGCTACCTCACGGGGAGCCCGAGTTTGGCCTTTCTGAGAGACCCTGTAAATCCCCCCAAATGGTTTAAGCCAAAAGGTTTTGCAAATGCCCCTTTCAAGAAGGGCCGACAGTTTTTAACAGGTCCTCCCAGGGGGCATATGACTGTCAATCAGTATGGAACACCCAGGTTAACAACAAAGTTCAACGGTTAACCCAGAACTTCATTTACTACCACAAAGTACTTCCCGAGCATTCTGGTTCCTCAAGGTTTTACTGTTAATTATGGAAGACTGAAAGCTCAGCTTCCCTGAACCCCTGAGATGATAACCCTAGCGGTGGTGGATGCTGGCCTCAGTCCAGAGAGTGGTGGGAGTCCTGGGGCATAGACTCGGTCTGGCCCGTCTCCCCTGTAACTAACTGCCAAGGACACCCCGGGGAACCATACTCACAGAGGCAGCCGCACGCTGGTTATACGGCCGGGTGCCCTTCAGGGACGTCAGCTCGACGGCGGCAGAGCAGGTGATGAAGGCCGTGATGTAGAGAACGGTGGCGCCCACGTTAAATATCATTAACTGGGGGGCGGGGGGAGGGGAGAACAGGCTTAAGACAGCAGACTCTTCCAGGAAGCGTGGAACCTCTTGGTTCCCAACGGCACCTGCCTTTAGTATCCAGGACCGGGGCTGGGGCTCAAGGAAGGGGAGGGAGACCTGGGTCTTTGCCACTAGAAGGGAAGTCCACATGGGGTCAGGCCGGTGGCCATCTGAGCTGGGAACGTAAACACACCTAAGGCTCAGCGGGGAGGGGACACGATGGGGAGGCCCGAAGTGATCTGGTCAGGAGCAGCGGCGGTCCCAAGAGGCAAAACCCATTGCCAATGGCAGGAGATTGAACCAAGGCCTGCTAAAGAGCACCAGCTAAAGAACTCCAGGGCCACGCTCTTCCATGTTGGCTCAGCGCAAGCTCGGCCCTCCCTCTTGGCACTGCAGGCCTTGGTCCTGAGGCTGGGCCTGGGAGCACCTCACATCCCTCTCTACCCCGGTGGGAGGAATCTATGTCTGCCTTTTGGCCACATCTTCGGCTCAAGGCCCCCCAGGGTCAGGACCCCGCAGGGTTCTGGACCAGACTGACAGGGAGGACCCTCGGCTGACATTCAGGCTGAGTCCCATTTCCCCTGTGCTTGGCCCCTGGAGGCAGTAAATAGTCTTAGCAGACAATGCAAACTGGGGGCGCTCAGGCATGTCTGGTTCAACCTATAGATTTTTTTTTTAAAACTACCAACATTCTAGGAGCACCTGGGTGGCTCAGCGGGTTAAGTGTCCGACTCTTGATTTCGCTCAGGTCATGATCTCACACATGGGGCTCTGTGTTGACAGATCAGAGCCTACTTGGTATTCTCTCTCTCTCTCTCTCTCTCTCTCTCTCTCTCTGCTCCCCCCACCCCCTCGTTTGCTGGCTCATTTGCTCGCTCACTCTCAAAATAATAAACATTTAGAAAAAATAAAGGTTATTTTCAATAAATAAAAATCACCAACATTCTAAAATCAGATTTCATATGAAAACCTGAAGATTTCATATAAAACTTTCGATCCTAAAATATCAAGAGTTGGCACCAGGGGGCCTGCACTCCCGCTAACAGTAGGAACTAGGAGAGGTGGCTCCCTATGGCATCCCTACAGGTGGATGCGGGGTCTCCGGAACCCCTCCTGATCTACTTCACTCACTCATCTTGCCCGGGCCCTGTAGGGTGCTGGTGGCCCCTGTCCCAGACAATGACCATCTGGCGATCCCTATCCAATCTTCTCTGGATGCAGTCAAGCCTTCCCTGCCCTATCTGCTAATGGGCCCAGGAAAGGAGCCTCCTTCCATCAACAGCTGGGGCTAGAGCCCCAATCAGGGACACTGAGGCCTCGCCATCTCGGGAGATCTTTCTTCAAGGCTCCTGGGACACAGAGCAAGGGCTGGATCCCAGCCAGGAAGTCCGGCCACCCCTCCTCATCCCAGGATCTTCCCTCCAAGCCCAGTGCCCGCCACGAACACTGCCTGGCTCCTGCCAGTGATGTCAAGATCTAACAAACCCGGTCTGTCTTGAGGATGACTCACGTTTCCTCGGTTTAAAAAGTCATTGAATTCCAAACAATGCCGCCTAGTCCCAGCCTCGCTTGTCTTACAATCATGTGCCTCTCTTGCCTCGCAGCAGAGCTGAAAGCCTCAGACCCCAGCTGCAGGGGTTTTCCGGGTCAGAGAAAAAAGCCCAGCAGCTCTCTGTGTGTCTGGCCGGGGTCCTTCCTATGGACGCTCTCAGCTCTGTGTCCTGAGGAGACTGGCCCGGACGAACCTGGGACACCACCCTCTCCCAGGCTGTGAGGGCCTCGTCCCGGGTAATTCCGGACAGCTCAGCCCAGCCTCCAGACACAGGGCTGCCAGAGTCCAACAGACCCTTGGCAACACGGGAATCCCCACTGCCCCCCAAAAAGGAAAAATACTTTCAAGATCCCAAATGGCCTCTGGGCTCTCCATTCAAGAGCTCCTCGCTTCTACTCCCTCCCACGGAGAAAGCCAAACCTGTGTCCTCCCTGGTTTGTGGCCATCGATCTTCCCTCCCCCACTCGGCCCTGCAGGCTGGCTGAGGGCCAGCCCCCACGAGCCACTCCTCACTAGGGAAGGTCCTACCGTCACAGTGCCTCCCCGAGGCAGAGGGGTCAGCCTGGAAGCACCCCCGCCCCCCCCCCCCCCCCCCGGCTCCCACCCAGACTCACCACCAGTGGCCAGGGCACCATGTACAACTTCATGTGCAGCTGAAACAGGTAGAGGATGAAGAAGACAATTGTCACCAGCCAGAGGAAGACAGCAACGAACATGACCCAGCCGTAGGCTGGGTACAGGTGGTACGGGGTATCGGCAATCAGGGCCCACACCAGCAGCCCCAGCACCTGGAGGGACGAGACAGGGCCAGAGTCCCCCAGAACCCCCACCGCTCTGGCTGGAGGCCACAGGGCTCCCTCTGCAGGACACATTTCTCATTTAGTCGAGAAAAATATTTATCTGGCTCCTACTGTATACCACCATGTACCAAATCCTCAGGTGAAATGTTAACATACCGTGGGACACCTTCCCTGCTCCTCCAGTCTGGGTTCTAGAACGTTCTTTTGTGCTCACATGGCCCCCCTGGGCACCTACCACCCAGGACTGGGATACTGTTTCCTTCCCAGCCTTTGAGTTCCCTGGGGGCAGGCCAATGACTGTCTCACCCATAGCTGCACCCTGGCAGCCAGTACCTGGGCTCAGTAAAAGCTGCTGAAAGGTGAAGTCGCCATCCTTGAGGGATGGACACAGTCCAACTTCCAGAGGTGGGAAAACCCACAGCCTGTGCTGTCCTTCCACCCAGGGCCTCAGGGTGACTTCCACGTGACACCCTACCAAGCCCTTCCCACCTTCTCTGACTCTCCTAACTGCCTCTCTATACAGGTGCTACCATCCCCAGTTTCTCAGGGAGAAACTGAGTCTCGCACCATTCCCACATGGCAGGGTGGGCTCCAATATCCCTGCAGTGTGTGAAGCAGCTAACAGCATGGACCTTGCATGCCGTTTAAAACCACTACCTGGTTTTAAACCCTGCTCCCTTCCCAGCTGTGTGACCTTGGGCAAGTTCACGACCTCTCTGTGCTTTGGTCACCCGATCTGTAAAATGAGTATAGTGACCATACCTACCTCACAGGGCTACATCAAGGACCCGTAAGTTCACGTATATAAATGGGTACAACAGACGTTTGCTTTTATTATTCCCCGCTGGATACACTGCCCTCCGGGCCACGGGGAATTCTGCGCAGACAGGCTGATACCGGCTTGGGGAACTTGGCAGCGTGGGACTGAGCAACGGGCTTGCTCTGAGGCACGGCCCAGGAGGCTCAGGAGAGCCCACAAGCAACACCTCACATGTAGCCATCCCCGCCTCCTCCATACCTCTCCTACCCTCTTCCTTGCTGCCCAAGACCCCTAGGCTGAGGCGTCCTCCCTTGTCCCCAAGGGCATTCTTTGGAATCTCTGGAGCTAGGCATGACTCAGGTCTGGCTGCTGAGGCAGGGAGGGTCTACCATGGGGCTTTGGAGAAAGGCTCCTCTGCTGATGAAGATGCACAGAGAGAGCTGCCCTCTTTTTCCTTGGGTGGCACCCAGGCACGTGGCAGCAGGCCTCGCAGTGACCTTGCCACAGCCTGAGAATGAGCAGACCGTCGGCTGGATCCCAGAGAAGCGCCTCAGAAGCAAGATCCACCTCTAGCCACTGGTCTCAGAGACAAAAAGTGCCCCCCTCCCGCCCCCCAGGCCAAAAGCTCCTCTGCCGGCCAGTGCTGGGCACCTGCTAGGCACCCCCACCAAAGTACCCCTGCCAAGGACCAAAAGGGAGGTTTCAGTACCCATCCCCCTACACTTGGGGGGCTGGGCAAGAACAGCCTTAGGTGAGTGGGCCCGGAGTCCGGCAACCCCTAGAGCGACCTGTGACCTTCCCTTCTCGTCCTCCTGCCGCTCGGGCACAAGAGGCTGGGGAAGGGTGTGGTTGATTGGCGTCCCTCCCACAGCACCGCTGGAAAGTGGGAGGTGGAGCCCCAGGCCTGGAAGCCAACAGCTAGGGGTCAATCCTGCCCATGCTGTGGGACACCGGGCGAGCACCTTTCCCTCTCTGTGCGGCTCCCGGGGCAACTCCAGTCCGTCCACCAGAATGCAGGCCCCGTGAGGAATCCAGGTTTGGTCACTGCTGCATCTCCGGTGCTCAACAGTGCCTGGCATATACCTGCTCAATACCTATGTGCTCGGAGCTAACGGGCCTCAGTTTCCTTACCCGTGAAGTAGGAGTCAGACACCTGCCCTGCACAGGTGCTGTGTACTAAAAGAGGAAGCAGGTGTGAGTCAGTGAATGTGCTGCGGGCCTTGCCCCCCCCCTCCACCCGGGGAGAGATCTCAGCCCAGGGCGGGAGGCGGGAAAGGCATCCACTCCTCCTCTCCAGAGCCCTGCGCCTGTTCCCCGTCACCCAGTGGGGTGGGTCCGCAGGGACACCACCCATACTGCACCACGCCAGCCTCAGCTGCCCCATCGGAGATGGGCAGGCCCACTTTGCAGGTGAGGAAGGTGGGACAGGTGGCAGGGCTTTGCCCACAGGCACACAAACTGGGCACAGAGCCGCTCCCAGTGAGGCCCGTGAGCCAGGTTGTCTCAGCCCATCGCCCCCACCTTCTACCACCCATCCTCAGCATGCCCTGCTCAAAACAGACACGTCAGGGGGGCAGAAACACCCTCCCCCCCCCCCACCCCCAGAGTTGGGTGAGCTCCCTGCTCCGAAGGAGAACCAACCCTCCTAAAGCAGCAGGACCCTCCCAGGTGAGAATTCGGCACATCAGGGACAAAAAATGATCTTAAAGTAGGGTCCTTACAGGCCTCCATGCCATTGTGCTGCAGGTTCCAACTACCTAAAAGGAAGTTGAAAACGCAGTGCAATGAAAATCAAGAAAAGACCAATTCCAGGGGCGCTTGGGTGGCTCAGTCAGTTAAGCGTCCAACCTCGGCTCAGGTCATGATCTCACGGTCTGTGAGTTCAAGTGATGCACTGGGCTGTCACCGCAGAGCCTGCTTTGGATCCTGTCTCCCTCTCTCTCTCCCTCTCAAAAGTAAGGAAATACTAAAAAGGAAGGAAGGAAGGAAGGAAGGAAGGAAGGAAGGAAGGAAGGAAGGAAGGAAGGAAGGTAGGAAGGGAGGGACCAATTCGGTCTACCCTAATGTACACCTATGAATTATCAGTATTATTACTCCTGGATTTGATCGCAATAACCACTTAATGCTCTCCAGCTCGGTGCCGCACGGGCCTCTGGAAAGCACCTCCCCTTTTATTCCACCGTTTCCCTGTAACCCCCTCACCAGTTGGTACTATTTATTTTCCCCATTTTCCAAACAGAAGCTCAGAGGGAAATGAGCCTGTGGTCACCCATGATCACCTGTGGGTAAAGGGCAGGGCAGAAGTTGAACCCAGATCTGTCCTTCTCTGGAACCCAGGCTGCTGATGGTTACTTAGTGTTGTGTGAAAAATGAGGACACTTGAGCTGTCTCCTGGCTCTGCCCTGCCCTCCAGCCCTGGTTTCCAGACCAGCAAGCACAGCCTCGGAGAGATGAGCTGCTAGATAAGCAGCAGGAATTTCTGGTGTCCCTCCTGGCTGCGCCCCGCTGGCCCCGTGCCCTGGGAGCTGCCGCCTCGGTTTCTGCCTCAGACAAGGAAAAGTCCACTTCTCCATCTGAACCAGACAGACTGGTTTTTCCCGTCCGCTCTCCCCCAAGAATCCAAACGGGGCACCCCAGGCCAGGGCCTCAGGGAGACCCCACTCAGGACAGGGCACAGCCCCACATCTGCTGACCCCTCTGTCAGCCTGAGCAGCCCTCCTGCTGTGGACCCACACTTTAGCGGGAAGAAGGGGTCGGAGGGCTTGTCCTATGGTCCTATAGGTCCTATAGGAGAGTAAACACCACTTTTCAGAAGGAGGGGGACAGCGGTAGGTAGCTGAGGGCAGAGAGCAGGAAGCCGCCTGTCTCCAGGGCCTTACCCGGGCCCCTCTGTCCACGACAGTCACCTTGCAGCTCTGGTGCCCTGAGCACAGGCCTCGGCACGTGCGTCTCGCTGAGATCATTCATTCAACCAATATCGAAGTGGCCTTTACCTCCAGGTCCCTGTCTCTTGCCTACACATTCATCATCTGCCCCCGTGTTTCTCTGTGAGAAACAGACACACAAACACAGAACCAAACCTTATCCCCTCGCTCCTTTAATGCATCCCTTGCAACATCTCCTTCGGGCAAGCACTATAGATAAAGAGAACTGTCTGGAAATCTTGAAGGTGCAGGCCTTTTTTTTAATCCCCCTGAGAAAAAAATCTAAAGACTTCAGATCCGAGATTTTTCTCTTTAAATGAGGACTGTCAAAAAGGACACATTCACGCATTCCCCAGGACCTTTGCACCTACAAAAGAATTTCTAAACAATTGAAGAACAGCGACATTTTTGTTAAAATCACCTGCAAAGAGGAGAGATTCATCACAAATGCCAGACAGAAAGGCGTTCCTTGATTAGGATGGGCCCTGATCCAGTGACTGGTGTCCTTATAAAAAGAAGGAAAACGGACAGAGATACACAGAAGTAGAAAGCCATGTGAAGATGGAGACAGAGACCAGAGTGCTATGTCCCCAAGCCAAGGAACACGACTGCTGGCAACCACCAGAAACTAGGAGACAGGTAGGGAACAGGTTCTCCTTCAGAGCCTCCAGAAGGAACCCACTATGCCCACACATTGATTTTGGACATCTAGCCTCCAGAACTGCGAGACAATAAATTTGTTTGAAGCCACCCAGTTTATCGGTATTTTCTACAGCCCTAGGAAACCAGTATGTCTTTCTGAGCAACTTTTGACTGCAGATGAATGTCATGATCTGACCTGTGTAACACCGGCATCAGTTTTGACGGAAGGCTGGCCTATTAATTCACTGGGTTCGAGCTCTGGCCCTGCCAACTTCCTAGCTGCGTGACCTAGGGCAAGTTGCTGAACCTCTCTGTGCCGCAGTGTCCTCACCTTCAAAAGGTGCCTACCTCATAGGGTAGTTCTGAGATTAAATAAATATATGTAAGGTACTCAGATCAATACCCAACATGGGTTTACCACTCAATACATGTTCTACTGTAATTATCAGTCTGAGGTTGGAATATGGGTTTTCCAATCCATTCTCTGCCTGGTTCCTGAGGTAGTAACAATGTGTGCAGTTCCTTGGGGGGGGGGGGGGGGGGGGGAGTCGGGGAGGCCTCCCTCAGGTAAAGAATGTGTCTAACCTTAAGCACCATATCTAACCTTAAGCACCAGGCACCGTGTATTAAGTGATAAGCGTGTGCCCCACCCGTCTTTCAGATAAGGCAGCTGGGCTTATCTGGAGAGGAGGCCCCAGAATGTCATGCGGCCCAGCTCAGTTCTAGAACACCTCCTGGAAGTGTACTCTCTGTTCCTCACAGGTTGAAGGGCCCTGGGCAGAACACTTCAGCCCTTAGACCTCAGTCTTCCCCTTAGTACAACAGGAACAGAGAAGGTCTGCTTAGTGTTCCCCAAGGCTCCCTTCAGTCTGGGCCTGGCACTCCTCAATGCACACCCCCTCCCCCCCAGGGGGACCCAAAGCCCTCTCCTCCTCCCCCCCGCCCCCCCCCAGTACGGGAGGGACTCCAGCAGCCCAGCACTAAGCTAAGTCCTCTCCCACCCAGGGACAGTCACCCCCACTCTCCTAACCCTCTCCACTTCTGGGCCAGGTCAGACCCTTGTGGATTTGCTGTGTAGCCTTGGGAGAGTCACCTAACCTTTCTGGTCTATTTCCTCATTTGACATGTGAGACAGCTGGGCAGGCACACCTATCCTGATCACCTCGCAGGCGTGTCATTGCAGGTAAAGGAAAAAGTTAACAGCTGTAGGAGTCCGGAGTGACTTCGGGGGCTGTCAGACTGTTCCATCCCCCAGAGTGAGGGAGCCACGAGGAGGGACAGCACCTCAGAGCCTGGAGTCTGACACTGGGGACTCAAACTCAGCCAAGGCAGGCAGGTCACAGAAATGGCCAAGGTGGGTCAGGTGGGGACTGCGGAGCTGAGAGCAGCCTGCTGGCACCTGGGGGAATGCAGCCCAGGGTTCCAGGACTTCCAATTTTCCAAGAGACACTAAACATCTGAATTTCTATGTGAAATTTTCAGCTTCTTAAACGTTGACAATAAACCCAAAGGTTTTGGAGACGATATGAGGATGGGGCCCACCCAAGAGCCCCCAGGACTCCCTTCTCCCCACTGCACCATCCAGGGAACTGAGGTCCAGGGGCAACATGAGCCCGTCCGGGGTTCCCCCTCACAGGGACACATCTGGGCAGCTGAGGACACTCAGAACTTGGCCTGGCCAGGCCCAGTCTCCACCCCCGCCCTGGCCCTTCTCCCTACAGTGAAAGGGACTTTATGGGGACAAAAAGCCACCCATTGTGTCACAGGAGACAAAGGCGCAGGGGACAGAGGCTCCGGGTGCCTGAACTGGCCACAACAACCCCACGCACCACCCCCGCCCGGTGCAGAGGAGGCGGGCTTGGGGGTTAGGCTCCGCGGAATTCCCGCTCTGTATACTCTGAGCGCTCGCTGTATACACTGTATACCTGAGCACTCAGGGGCCCTGGGGCCACCTCCCGGCTCCACCAGGCCTGGCACCGTGTTTACCTCCTCTCAGCCTCCCTTTCACTGGAAAGCGGGCACGGGAGAGCCATTCGGTCACTGAACAAAGTCTCCTGAAGGCCGGCTGTGCGCCAGGCTCCCTTACGGACCCTGGGAAAGAAACACAGAGCCTGCCACCAGAATCTGCGCACGCAGCACGTGGCTCTCCCACCCCGGGCTGTGGCAGGGAGCACGGGGACGGGAATACTGGCCCAGGGTCTGGCTCACCCAGAGGCAAGGCTTTCCAAATGCGGCTTTTGTCACATTACTTGTTATTCTTCAGTCTTGAGTCTCGGAACTGAAAATTTTAAATCCCAGAGGTGGAAGAGGTTTCTGCACACCCACCCCAGTGGCCCAGCTGCCCCTAGAGCCCCCTACCTCCAGTGCCTGTCAAGGAGCCCGCTGCTACCCTGTTACTTTGTGGTCTCCCTCAGAGTTTTAGAAAAATCTTCCCAATGACTGCCTCCTGCTTATCCCCGGGCCAGTTCCCATTCTCCACTCTGGGGCCAGACAGCCCATTTCACAGATGAAGAAACCAAGCCCTTAGAAGATCTGGACCTGGCCCAAGGTCTCACACAGTAGGGGGTGGGGCCTGGACAGTTCTGTGGCCCACCAGCTGGAGACGCCCAGAGGAGGACGGGTCTCCATATTACGGGGTGGGGGGGAGACCAGGGCAGAGAAGGGGCAGGGCAGACCTTGAACCCTGGGGCAGAAGGGATGACAGAAGCTTATGTACTTAGCACCCTGGGGGGCCTGGCACCACAAACAGGTCCCAGTCCCGCCAGTGACCCTCCAGAGAGAGCTGGCTGTCGGGAGCATATGGAACTTCACTAAACCCATGCAGCCTGGCCCCACCTGATGGGGAACAAGGTGGTACAGAGAGCCTGAACTGAAGGTCATCCATACTCCCTGACCCTCCTTCCTCAGACACTGGCTCTGGTCCTGACTCTAGAACTGTTGTGGGTGACAACCCACAAGCCCTGCCCCATCTTAACTTCAAGGAGGGACAGGTGACTCCATCTGGCCAGCCTCATATAGGGTGGCAGATCATCTGATGTGTGACTCCCTCACCCCCAAATGAAAGCTAGAATGACCTAGAACAGGCCCAGGTCTATCGCCTAGCAGCTTGAATGCTGAGCCCTACATGACCTTCGGCCCTTGCCTTCGTGCCCTAATCTCCCTATGAGACCCTGGGGTGCCACCCTGGCCTCTCCCCCTTGGGCAAACAGGACAGGCCAACCCAGACCAACAGCAAAGGGCTTGTTAGTATCGAGGGCTGAGCTCACTGGGCTACCAAGAAAAATAGTTCACCCCTCCCTGCCCACCATACAGGTTCCTGGTGGCCATGGGGACCAGGGCGGCACCCCGGTGGCTCCCCTAGACTTTCTATGAACAGGAGATCAGGGCCCGGTCCTCACTGAATCCCGCCACACAAACAACTCACCAGCTGTCAAGGGCTGACCAACACCTGACCCTGCCACACGGACAGAAACAGCAACCATCCACCAGAGTGGACGGCTTTGCAGGCTGCTTCCATTTATACCTGGTTAAGGAGACCACCCCAGGTCACCCAGCCAGTAACCCGGAATTCAGGGCTACTGCTTGCTGCTGTGTGTTCATGGGAAAGTGTCTTCCCCAATCTGAGCCTGAGGGGCCTTCAAGTGCCACCTTTGTAGTTTTTGCCATACCCACAAACTACCTGTACTACTTTTGGACTCTGTATTTTCATTTAAAGGTTTGTCAATACGTTATTTCATTTATTTTTTAAATACATAAACTGATTTTTTAAATCCTAATCTGTAGGACACGGGAGGCAGTAAAAGGGTGTTTTTGACCTGTCTCCCTCCTCCCCTGAGACTCCACTTCTTCCCCAGGGGCAACAGAGAGTGGTTTCTTATGCATCTCTCCAGAGATCATGTGCACGAGCACGCACACACTCTTTGGACAGGTGTCTGGCTACAGTCTCCCTATTTCTCCCATACAAACAACAGTATTTTCTTAAAATGTTTTTATCTTTGAGAGAGACAGAGACAGAGCACAAGTGGGGGAGGAATAAAGAGAGATGGGGAGACGCAGAATCCAGAGCAGGCTCCAGGCTCTGAGTTGTCAGCACAGAGCCCGACGCGGGGCTCGAACTCACGGACTGTGAGATCATGACCTGAGCCGAAGTTGAATGCTTAACCGACTGAGCCACCCACGCGCCCCAAGTGGTAGTATTCTACACACAAAATTTTGCACCTTGCTTTTTTCACTTAACCGTACAGCCTGGAGGCTGTTGGCCATCACATACAGAGCTGCCTTATTGTTTTCTCCAAGGGGTAAGACATTATCTTTTTACTAGCTGCATGGTACGCCATTGTACAAATGTATAACAATTTACTGTAATAGCGTCCAATGCATTTCAATTAAAAATAAACAAACTGGAGGGGTGGTGCCTGGGTGGGTCAGTCGGTTGAGCGACTGACTCTTGACTTCGGCTCAGTTCGTGTGATCAAGCCCCATAGTGGGCTCTGTGTTGACAATGCAGAGCCTGCTTGGGATTCTCTCTCTGCCCCTCCCCTGCTGGCTCATTCTCTCTCTCTCTCTCTCTCTCTCAAAAACAAAGAAACATTTATTATTTTTTTTAAATGCTTATTTGAGACAGAGAGAGACAGGGCATGAACGGGGGAGGGTCAGAGAGAGAGGGAGACACAGAATCCAAAGCAGGCTCCAGGCTCCGAGCTGTCAGCACAGAGCCCAACGCGGGGCTCGAACTCACGGACCGCGAGGTCATGACCTGAGCTGAAGTCGGCCGCTCAGCCAACTGAGCCACCCAGGCACCCCACAAAATAAACAAACATTTATAAAAATATATATATAGAAGTCTGTGTGGCATAAAAAAAAAAAACAAAAAACAAAACACCATGACCAAAATCAAAAACAAAACTAGGAAAAAGATGTTTGCAAGTCATCTGAAGCTCCTAGCAATTGAAAGACAGACTTACAACTTTATAGAACAGAGGAAGTATACAAACAGACAACGATATATAAACAACTCTTAAACATGCTTTTAGGGGCGCCTGGGTGGCTCGGTCAGTTGAGCGTCCAACGTCAGCTCAGGTCATGATCTCACAGTTCGTGAGTTCGAGCCCCGCGTCGGGCTCGGAGCCCGGAGCCTGCTTCCGATTCTGTGTCTCCCTCTCTCTCTCCGCCCCTCCCCCGCTCACACTGTCTCTGTCTCTCTCTCACAAATAAAGAAACATTAAAAAAAAAATTTAAAAAGCAAACCATGTTTTTTTAAAGGTCAACCTCACTCATAAGAGAAATGCAAACGCTACTTACTGCCCGTGCTACCCTGACCTATCAGACGGAAGCAGGTGCTAATTCACCAGGCTGGTGACCCCTACGGAGGGCGTGTGGCAATCTCTCTCAAAATCACACACACATACCCTGAGCCAGCAGTCCTACTTCTGGAAATGTACTGTACAGACGCACTCAGGGGCTCGCGTGAGATCATTCCTTGCGACAACGTGTGCAGCAGCAAGAGTGGAAACGCCACATGTCTGTCCACAAAGGAACGGGGCCACTCAAGTCACACAATGGAACGCTGCAAAGCCCAAAGACCAATGTGATTGTGCTCCACACGCGGAGACGAAAAGACTGCCAAGACACATTTTTGAGTGGAAAAGGCGAAGTGCGGAAGGATGTGGAGAGACCGTATCCCTTGGGTAATGTGGGGAGAGGTGTGCCACATGTGCGTTTCTCTCCTTAAAGAGAAAGTCTGAGAAACAAGGCAGCTGGGAAACAAGAGTGGGGGGTGGACAGGGCAACTCGAAACCAGGAAGGGACAGAGATTTGTCACCGTGCTCTTGCCCAGGCTATTTTACTCTGAACCGCAGTAAATATATTACCTATTAAAGAATGAAGAACATAAAGGATCAGAAAAAGAAACACAGTGCAGTGTGTGCTGACATAGAACATCCCCAAGGGTGTTGCCAGGCGGGGTGGGCACACACACCCAGTGTTCCCATCTGTGGTTTTTAAGCGAGGACACGGTTATGTGTAGAAGGCTTCGACTCAGCGGGGACTACGCCTTCGCACAGGTGGCTGCCTCGGGGGACGCGTCCGGGATGAGAGAGACGAGGCTTTCATTAATTACCCTTTGCGTTGTTTGAATGTTTTGCCATATGCCTGTATAACTTTCTCAATACAACAGTTTTGAAAGACATACTATTTGTTAGAGAAAGTGTGAGCAGGGGAGGGGGGCAGAAGGTGAGAGAGAATCTTAAGCAGGTTCCACGCTCAGTGCACGGCCGGACGCGGGGCTTGATCCCAAGACCCTGGCATCACGAATGAGCTGAAATCAACAGTCCGACGCTTAACCGACTGGGCCACCCCTTAAATGGGCCCCTCGACAGAGAAACAGTGACACTAGGGCAGACCCTGAAACCGTTAACAGGGAGGGACACAGCTCGGTATGACAGAGAGGATCTTAGGTGCCTGGCGTGTAAGAAAAGCAAAGTGCTGGACAAAGGATACAGAATAAAAGCATCCATGTTTTTTTTACAATGTACAGGAAAAAGAACCAGAAACACCCAACAGTGGTCCCCTTGAGGAGAGGGGCAGGTGATCCAGGAACAACTTTGGCCTTCTGTGTTATAAGTTTTGACATTTTAAGGAGAGTGTGCTCACATATTTACTGCGAATACTCAACTCCCTCCTGGCAGGACCAAATGGGCGTGTGGGTGGAGCTAACAATACAAAGCCCTGGTTTCCTCTGGACACAGGAGGCAGAAGAGGAGCTCGCAGGGCCTGGAACGCTGCACCAAGGAGGCTAAACCCCCAAGTCTCAGTGCTCAGGAAAGAGGAAAGCCCCGGGAGGCCCCGGCACTGCAATTCCAATGTGGCTGACCTCTGCACGCACTTCTGAGACCCCAACCACCTCACCCGGGCAGCCTCCTCCCCTCCTCCTGGGGGAGAGAGGTAACTTGCAGGTAACTTGCCCTGCCCCCCGCCTGGAGAGGAACGAAGTGCCTGCGGGGGGGCTGGGGACAGAGCCAAGATCACCTTAAGGAAGAACTTTCTAACACTCCCAAATACGCAAGGATGGAGCAGGCAGCCTTGAGAGGAACTGAGCTCCCCGTCCCTGGAAGCATACAAGCTCGAGGGACCTCTGGAAGCAAGCATAAGAACCCTACGATTCTATGGGTTTGTGAATCCTAACTGCCCTTCATTCCAAAACACGCTGCACCAAGCCCTTTACAGCATCATCTTTCGTATTCCTCCCTATCTCACCATCACTCTTTTACCGACAAGGACACGAAGGCTCGCTCCCCCCAGTACTCTGCAAGACCCATGGATCACAGTGATCTAGTGACAGGTGAAGCTTCTGAGAGCTGTTCATTCACCTGCAAAAAGGAAGGACAGAAGGTACCAAATACTGACAGCCCTGTTGCCACAGTCTATTTATCTGGGCTTCTGCGCCTGAGGCCTCAGGGATGCCTTCTGACTGCTGGACTTTTACACAACCTGTTCTGAGGTTCATCTGTTCGGAACCTCCTTCTTACTACTCCCTTCCTTGTAACTAAACCCTTCAGGGCCCACTTCTGTCAGGAAGCCTTCCCTAGTGGCCCTGGCCCCTGATGAGTCTCCCTTCCTGAAGTTCCTTTCCTTCTGCTCCAAAGGACACCAGAAACCTCCACCCCCCCACCCCACCAAAAAAAAAAAAAAAAAAAAAAGAAAGCGAAAAAAACAAAAAAAACCAAACACAAAACAGGAGGCTAGAGCCAAGCTTCGGATTCCCAGATCTGAGTGCAAATTCTGACTGTGACACTCTACCAGGTGTGACCTTATACAAGTTCCTCACCAGTAAACCCAGGTAGGATCATCTTTTCCCCCAGGGCCACAAGTACCAGCTGACCACACGTTGCACAACTTTCCTGCCACATCCTAGCCACACAAAGATTGGCAGCATCAAAGCCTCCAGTTCTTTCTGGAACTCTTTATGACCAAGAGTTATCTCTAGATCAAACTCGTCTGCTTGCTTTTTAGATGCTACCTTCATAAATGCATCATGTTTCCCCCTTTGCCTAGGCCGCTAGGAAACTCAACAAAGAATCAACAGCCTTCAGGGCATGACCTTGTGGTTCCTGAGTTTGAGCCCTATGTAGGATTCAGCGGCTTCCCACTCTCTCCTCTCTCTGCTCCTCCCCCACTCGCCCGTTCTCTCTCTCTCAAAATAACCTTAAAAAATAATTTAAAAGAATCAACAACCTTAAACTTGCTATAGATTCCTAGTACAGTGATCTCTTTTTAGCTCTCTTTAAATCAACCCTTCCCCCTCCAACACACACACACACACACACACACACACCCCAACTTCAAGAAATATATTACTTTAGAGGTGCCTGGGTGGCTCAGTTGGTTGGGCGAGCTACTCCTGATTTTGGCTCAGGTCATGACCTCATAGTTCGTGAATTCACGCCCTGTATCGGGCTTCTCACTGACAGTGTAGAGTCTGCTTGGGATTCTCTCATTCTCTCCCTCTCTCTAAATAAACAAACAAGCTTTAAAAAAAAAAAGCAATGTATTACTTTAACTTTTCTGCTGTACATGGCTTAATATCACATTCCATTTAAATTCTTTCTGGACCCAGATGTGGGGGTGATAAATCAGTGAACAGTGAGGTTCTTCAGGGCACATTTAATACCAAAAAGCACATCTCCTTCCCAAGGAGCTGGGGCCTTTCTGCCCACCCCTCCTCCCTCCTCCCACCATTTCTAGAAAACATCACCAAATCCTTTGGGAAATAAAGGAGAATTAGCTTTCATCTCCCACTTACTGTCTCCTCCATGCAGCCTTCCCTGATCCGTGCACAAAACGTTCATCCTCTGGGCACCTCCCTCACAGACTAAGAGCTCCTGGAGAGCAGGCAGGTGTCAGGGATGACCTCCATCACTCCCTCAAAAGCACCACACCTGTCACCTGTGGGAGCACAGCTGACCGTGGTAGTTAAGAACATGAGCCAGAAAAGTCTGACCACCCAGGGCTTAGATCCCAGCTCTCTCACTCTGTGAGATCTTGGACAAATAACTAACCTCTGAGCCTCAGCTTACTCACCTGTAAAATGGGGAGAATAAGAGGACAGAATGCCCTTGCCAAAGAACCTGGAGCATGGTTCGCACCTGACTGGTGGGAGCTTTCATGGCTTCCCAGCAGATGGCGGTGCCTGTTAGGTGGAACCAGGAAGCCATCCATTGAAACTGTCTTTTGTGGCCAAAGAAACAGCTCAGGAAACAGCTTCTCCCACAAGTGGATTGGTTAAGGCACTAAAAGGTGCAGGTCTTCAGAACTCTGATGAGAGACCCTCATCCCCCCCCACCTCCAGGGGCAAAGGCACTTCCGGGAGGGCAAAGGAAGGCCACCCCACTCACACCCAGTCCCTAGGAGTCCGGAGACCTAAGTGCCAAGCTTCCCCACAGGCCTCTACACTCTACGTAGACCTCAGTGTTGATATCTGTGCAAGGGGCCCAGATGCTCAGGGCGGGGCTGCTGGGCCCACAGGGACCCCCAAATCAGAAATAGCCTCCTGCAGAGGAATCGACCGGGGATCTGGCAGGGACAGCAGGGCCCTCTTATGTGCTCAACCCCAGCTCTCTGTTCAAATGCAAAAGATGCCAGACAACCAGGATCACGGCCTAGGGTTCCAGCCCACCAGCCTCTGCAGAGCCCCGTAGAGATCTCCCCGTTGTTGCAAACTCCGCTGAGGCTGCCAGCTGAACAGGGTTCCCATCTCCCGCGGTGGTACTCGAGGCCCTCAGCTTCCAACCTCCTCAGAAAAAGGGCTTTAACTCCAGCTTCACCAACCGGATTCCTACTCCCCCCAACTTCCTCTCCACTCACCCATCCCCAAGCCCTGCTCACACAGCACCCCACACTCTGAACCCCCTTTCCTTCGCTCTGCCACAGAGTTCAGTGAAGTCCCACTCAAAAGCTCCCTCTCCGAATTCATCCCCCCTCTCCTCTGCCCCCAGGGCCCGAGGCTCCCACCCAGGAGGAGCACGGCTCCTGAGAGGTGCTTTCTACCAGCCGACTTCAATCAGCCCCCAACCCGACCTCCTACCCACCTTCCAGAATCTCCCAAACAACTGAGAGAAGATTACAAATGTAGATTTCTGGGCTGCACTTCCTGAGATTCAAATTCCAATTCCACATTTCTTCCGGGGTGGGGATCAAGAATCTACATTTTAAACAAACCCCTCCAAGAGTCTGAGACTGGGATGGAGGAGGGGGCCCCAGGGAGAGATTTGTGAAGTTCTAAAACAGAGCCAGCACTGACCCAGGTGCAGATGGAGGCGGGCAGACACCTGGGCGGGGGAAATCTCCGACCACCTAGACTTCCAGCCTGGCAGTCAAGCTAGGACCCGGCAGGAGGGGACGGCGGGAGATGCCCTAAAAGAAAATGGATCCTGGCCCACCTCCAGTTCCACCCTAGTCCTCTGAAAACGGACCCTCAGTTGGTGGGGAAGCTTCCCACAAGGGCAGCCACCCGGCTTCCTGACTGCCACCTGAGGGTACTATGGGCCTGAACTGATGTGTGGAGGAGTGGGGCGTCCCCACCGGTCTGTCTCTCCCGGGGTGTGCACAGGGTCGGGGAGGCATCCGAGCCTTGCCTCTAGCTTCCCACAAATCCCTCCCGCCTGCATCGGGCGGGGTATCTCGGCCCCACGGGACCGGCCAAACCGGCTGGAACCTGGTGGGGCACCCAGTGGAAGCCAGAAAAGCCCGGCTCTCGCGCGGGAGCCCCCAGGGCCGCGTCTAAATGTACGCGCCGGAACGGATGTGCCCTCTTGATTAGACAAGGAGTGTTCTGGGGAGTGACTACGCGGAGCCACTCGGAGGGGACTTTGCCTCACTCCAGCCGGGTGCCCTGGAGGGCTGGGGCCACGTCCTGGCAAAGGCAGAGACTGAGAAAGACAGTTGTGCGCAGCGATTGTGCGTCTGTGAGCGCTCCTTTGGTTGGCCTCCAGTGACCACCTTAGGGCTCGACGGGCGTGCGAGAGCGGGCCCCCGAACGCGGGTGCTTGCAGGGTCTGCAACGGGGAGGTCTCGAGGCGAGAGGCCTCCAGGGTGGTCTCGGGGGCGTGCGTCCCGGAGGCGCCCCGGGATAGGCACCGCGCGTCGCGGCCCACGGGAGCCGAAGGTGACGGTGTACTAGGAGCAAACCAGGCAGCCCCCGGAGCCCCGACTCCTCCCGTCCCGGCCGCCCCCGACCCCGCGGGCCCGCGCGCGCTCACCAGCTGCAGCAGCATGAGCGCACCGAGGCTGGAGCGCACGAAGCCCAGGTCCGGGCGCAGCGCGGAGACCGAAGTGCCGGCGCCCTGCGCGGGGCTGCTGGTCCGCGTGCTCACTTTCGACGGGAACTCGGCCATGGCGGCTCCGCTAGCCTCCTGACGTCGCTCCAGCCGCCGCCGCCGCCCCTCCCGCCGCGAGTGCCCGCAGCCGCGCCGCTCTCCCCGGGGGCTCCGGCTCCGGCGCTCCGCGCAGTGCAGGGGCGGGGAGCCGCGAGCCCTCAGGTGCTGTCGAGCTGCGGCCCCGCCCCCGCCGCGGGACCCGCCCCTTTAACGCTTCGCTCCCCGCTGGCCGCCCCCACCCACCCCGCGCCGTTCGAGGCCGCGTCCCACTTTCCAGACGGGGACACCGAGGCCGCGGCCGATGAGATGGGTCTCTGCCACAACCAGCCTGGACGGCGGCTCCTTTCTCTAGCGAGGAAAGCCGCCTGCCGGGACTCGCCCTCACCCTCGCCGCAGCCTTGACCGCTGCTCCGCGCCCTCCTAGCCCGTCACTTCCAAGCCCAGGGTAAACTCGGCTGGCAGAGCGCAGTGCTACAGGCCCTCTCCTGGATGCCTCCAGGGCGCTGGGTGCCCTTCTCTCTGAGCTCTCTCCTTAAGGCGGGGTCCGCCCCTCTGTGCAGCGCCGCCTAAGGAGTCCGGGAGACCTAGCACCCAGGAGGTGAGGGGCTGAGTAAACTGTGGCTGCACCTGACTCCACTGATGTGGTTTTCACTTCCGAACGCGCTAAGCAGTAACTTAGAAGATCGTTGAGCCTCGGTTTCCTCGTCTGTAATAGAGGGACTGTTGTGTAAAATAAATGAAGCCCCTGACATACCGTGATGGGGGGAAGCCACTCACAAGGTGGGAGACGATGTTGGAGTTAGGGTTTCATTGTTCCACCTGCACCCCGAAACACATGCGCGCATGCGCATACATAGACACACCCTTCGGGCCTTGGAAGCTTGTACAGATTATTTATCAACCAGTGTTTGCAGAACCCCTACTATATGTCAGGCCCTATCCCAGGCCCTGGGGATACAGCAGGTACAAGCCAGGCGAGGCTTCTCAGATCCCACTTTCTACTGGGGATGACAAGTAATGAACTGGGAAGAAAAAATGACTTCAGTGACAAATGCTGTGAGTAAAATAAAATAGGAGGATGTGACAGAGATGGCCAGGAGTCAATTTTTAGATAAACTAGGCACAGAAGACCTCTCAGAGAAGTGACATTTATGCAGAGAACTGAATCATCAGTATGGTCTGCCTTAGAGAAGGCCTGGGAGAACAACTTCGTTAGTGCAAAGGCCCTGGGCCTGGGGGAAGCTAGTTAGTTTGAAGAACAGAAAGATCCTTGGTGGGGCTGTGTGCAAAGTGAGCAAGGGGGAGATTTGACAGGTGGGCAGAGACCAGGTCCCATAGGGCTATTTAGATGATCAGAATAGCTTCCCGTGGCTGCCACCTGAACATGGTGGCTTAAAAAACAAACAAAAACAAAACAAAAACAAAACAAAACAGAAATGTATTCCCTTACAGTTCTAGAGGCCAGAAATCCGAAATCAGTTTCAGTGAGTCAAAATCAAGGTATCAGTAGGACAGCTGTTCCTCTGAAGACTCTAGAAGACTATCTTCCTTGTTCTTCTAGCTCTGGGTGGTGGCCTTGACCTTGACCTGTGACCTCATCTCCCCAATCTCTGCCCACCCAGGTAATCCAGATTACCTTCCATATCAAGAATCTAATCTGCAAAGACTCTTTTTCTTTAGACAGTAAATTTACAGATTCCAGGGATAGGATCTGCTATCTTTGGGTGGCCATTTATTCAGCCTACGCAATAATGGAGGGGAGAGGTTAACATTTTATTCTGAGGACTGGTGGGTTTCAGACAGGAGGGTGACGAGATCTGATGGCTAATATCTGATGGAAAATATCACTGGTGGATGATGACGGAACCACTGGGTGTCCAACCCCCTCTGCCACAATGCACCTGAGCCCCTCCTGCCCACCCCACACACACTCAGGAGATGAGGAGAGCTTCTTGGTAGCCACAGACTCAGAGACCAGCCTCTCTGCACACTGTAGGAGCCCAAGTGCAGAACACAGCTCTTGGGTAAACCCTTAATTTTACTATGACACGGGAAACAGTAAGATGATTGTTTCTGAGGCAGATTCTAGAACAGTAGAGTGTTTGGGTTTTGGTTTGGGTTTAGATTTTGCTTTTTTGGTTAATCCCACTTTCATTCCTTTCAAATGGCAACAAGCAAGACTCAATCACTGCATTGTTTTTTACTTTGACATTTTCTTCCAAACCAACTTCACTCGCCGCCCTCCCACCCCTCCGTCAGAAAAAGTGGGAAGGAAACTGCCACCCACCCAGAGTCTCCACTGGCGCCTTAGAAGGTCTGGGAAGGGGTTGGAGGAATGAGAGCCAGGGGTGAGGCCTAGAATGCCTGTCCTTTCCAAGGGTAGTCTCTGTCCCTGGGGTCTGAGCAGGCCATCTCCACACAGACCACCAGCAGTTCATGCCTTGTCTGAGTCCTCAGTTTTATAAAGACTCTCTACTCTGGCCAAGCACCTACTATGTGCTGGGCCTCCCTCCCTTGGGGTGGGATGAGGGCATGCTGGAGAGGCAGTGGAGATTCAGGCACTGGGCAGATGTTTAAGGTGTACCTTGCATGGGCTGGGCACTGAGGACAGAGCTGTGAGCCATCCAACCAGAAACCCTGCCCTCAGGAAGTCTGATGGGGGAGACAGACAATCTAGATATACAAACCCACAGATAAATTGATAGTTACCAGTTGTGATAACATTACTACAGGAAAAGAGCAGGACCCCATGGGAGAGAATAATTGAGGGTTGGAGAGTGTCAGGGAAAGTATAAACATTTAAGCAGAGATCTGAAGGATGAATAGGAATCAGGCAGAAAAAGAACATTCCAGGCAGAGAAAACCACCATATGTGCAAAGGCCCTGGGGCAGGAAAGACTTTGGGGTCTTTGAGGCGGGACAAAAGATTATGAGCTGAAGGGATTGGGGAGAGATGATGTTTAAGAGGCAGCCAGGGGCCAGACCACCTGGTTTTTAAACCCTCGGTAATAGAGTGGGTTTTATTATTTTAAAAAATAACGCCCTTTGGAGGGTAGTTATATCTTTCAGTTTGCAATTTTTAAAAATTTGCAGAAAGGTTCCCCTGGGGCTCATCCAGCAGCTTCCAGAAGCCAACTCTGGGAAGTTGCTGATTATAATCAGCAACTATTAATTGAACACTTTTCCATCCGACGCTATGCTTAGTGCAGTAGGGTTGGTTCGATTTCTTTACTTTTAATCACACAACTAATTCATTCATTGATCTTGTTGCACGGCACACACACGTCTCCAAAGCTGCACCTTCACCTCCAGTTAATCGCTGAGAAGACTTTGAGTATCTGGCATATCTTTCGTCTTCTTCTCTCGCTACCACATCGATGTGGGGGGAAAAGGCAAAACGGAAATGTAGATAAAAGTAAATTTCCTTATGGGGTGTCTGGGTGGCTCAGTCGGTGAGTGTCTGACTTCAGCTCAGGTCATGCTGTCACAGTTTGTGAGTTCAAGCCCTTGGAGCCTGGAACCTGCTTCCGATTCTGTGTCTCCCTCTCTCTGCCCCTCCCTTGCTCACGCTCTCTCTCTTTCTTTCTTTCTCTCCCAAAAATAAATAAACATTAAAAAAATTGAAATTAAATTTCCTTATAACCCGCAGCCCACTATAACGTTCCTCCAGGAACTCCTGCCAACCTTGGCTGGACTATAGCTAGGCCTCCAGGATCCTGTGGATCTTTAGCAAATGAGAACGCTTTTGGAAACTTCCCCAGGTCTTTACCTTCACCACCCCCGCCCCCCAAGCATATAATCGATAGCTCGTCAGGATCCCAGGGCATCGCCTCTTTCTGCCCCTGAGTCCTATCCCTGTGCTTTAATAAAACCACCTTTTTACATTGAAGACGTCTCAAGAATTCTTTCTTGGCGGTTGGCTCCGAACCCCAACATTTTCCACATTAACATAACGTGTAGAAATGTAAATACTTGCTTTGAGTGTCATTTAAAAAAATTTTTTTTTAATTTTTTTTAAACATTTATTCATCCTTCAGAGACAGAGAGAGGCAGAGCATGAGCAGGGGAGGGGGAGAGAGAGAGAGACACAGAATCCGAAGGAGGCTCCAGGCTCTGAGCTGTTTGTCAGCACAGAGCCCGATGTGGGGCTTGAACTCCCGAACTGCGAGACCATGACCTGAGCCGAAGTCGGACGCTCAACCGACCAAGCCACCCAGGCGCCCCTAAAAAATTTGTTTACCAAAAAATAAGTTTCTACTATATATATTGAAACTTGACTTGCACTTAACATCTTGGAAATTTCAATGTCACACGAAGACTGACCTTTTTACATGTCATGTAATATTGATAAAGTGGCTACTAATTCCCTGTCCCTTCCCCCCAATTGATAGGTGATTTCCAATAGCTCCTCATTACAAGAAATATTATATAAGCCTCCTTATTTACACATCTTTCCTCATATGTGAGATTTTCTATGGATCCAGTCTTCAAAGCAAAACCACTAGATTGAGGGTATTTACATTTTTTGATAGATACCGCCAAATTTTTGAAGATTCTACAAAAGACCATATTTGTTGACGCTCCTGTTAAGAGTGAGCTTGACTATTTGCCTAGCCCCCAATATGCGTGATGAGCATTTAAAAAAAAAAAAAAAAGTCTCTTGTTTCCATTGGCATTTTCTAATACTTAGCTAGTGGGGCTGGGTTCCTACTTAAGCCTACTGGCCATTCATATTTCTTTTTCCTTGAATTTAAGGTTTGAACCTTATGCCCTTGTGTAGTAAGGAATTTAAAATTTCCCGGGGGCACCTGGGTGGCTCAGATGATTAAGCTTTCCACTCTTGATTTCTGCTCAGGTCAGGATCTCAGGGTTCTGAGATCGAGTCCCGCATCGGGGGAGCTTGGAGTGTGCTTTAGATTCTCTCTCCCTTCCCCTTTGCCCATCCCCCCTCAACAAAAAAAAATAAATAAAAAATAAATAGATAAAATAAATTTGCCCAAAGAGAGGTCTGGTCTTTGCTCTTGGCTTCTGGGAGGTAATCTCTAAACCTCTGGAATGTCATGCCTGATAGAAATGTCCTTCTTTGTTTAGGGTGGGGTCTGGCCACACCACACATTCTAACAGTGTGGTTTAGGGTCAGGGAACTGGGTATCAGCTCATTTAGCTCTACCTGGAAAAGCTGGAAACTGAGATCAGCTATGCGGGAAGTCAGTCAACTGTGGCTCCATGATGAAGGGCCTACAAAGATTTGGGACACCGAGGTGGTGAGTGTACCTGATTGGTAATAGTTACACATCAGTGCTGAGGAAACAGTGCATGGAATCCGTGATTCCCTGGGGAGAGAACAATGGAAAGTCCATGTTTAGAACTTAAAAAGCACCCTTTTAAAAATTATACAAGTCATGGGTTTCAGTATATTCACTGTACTGAACCATTACTGCTCTTTAATTCCAGAGCAATTCCATCAGCCCTGTGTGCCCTCCCCTTGGCTGATTTTCATCTGTATCCTTTAGCGACAACAAACCGTAACTGAGCCTAGCCGTTTTCATTGCTTTCATCGCTTTCATTGCCTTCTAACTAATGAATTATTGAACCTGAGGGAGGTTTAGGGAACCCCCTGAGCCCTGCCGTTGTGTCCGAAGTGACCGTGGATTACTGTGCTCCCCTCTGACACCACAGCCGTGTTTGTGCTTTCAAATGCTCTGAGCTCTTTTTATATTCTGAATGCTCATTGTTTGTCACTTTTATATGTTGCTATTGTTTTCTCCCACTTCGATTCTCCCACTCTGTAGCATTTTGGCAAATGTGGATAGTCGTGGAATGACCACAAAGATTAGAGTATAGATCACCCCAGAAACTGCCTTTATGACTTCCACCCTGGCCCCAAACAACACTGATGTGTTTTCTGTCACTGTTTTTTTGAGCCTTCTAGAATGTCATATAAATGAAGTCTTACATTATACAGTTGTGGCAGGTTGAATAATGCCTCCCCTGCCAAGGTGTTCAATTTTGATCCCCAGAACCTGTGAATGTTACCCTGTATAGCAAAAAGGGACTCTGCAGGTGTGATTAAGGATTTTGAGATGAGATTATCCTAGATTATCTGGGTGGGTGATAAATGTAACCACTGTATACTGATAAGGAGGAGGTAGCGTCACCTGCCTAGCTCAGTCTGTGGAGCAGGTGACTCTTGATCTCCAGGTCATGAGTTCGAGGCCCCATGTTGGGCATAGATTACTTAAAAAGGCGGGGTGGGGATGGTGAGTGGGCACCTGGGTGGCTCAGTCAGTTAAGGGTCCAATTTTGGCTCAGGTCATGATCTCACAGTTCGTGAGTTCGAGCCCTGCATTGGGTTCTCTACTGTCAGCACAGAGCCTGCTTCAGATCCTCTGTCTCCCTCTCTCTCTCTCCCCCTTCCCCCACCCTCAAAAATAAATAAACTTAAAAGAAGAAGACAACAGCAGTGGCAGAGAGGGACATTTGATAACAATAGAAGAGAAAGCAATGTGAGCAAAGAAAGAGAGACCACTGTGGTGCAGCCAGGAGCTGCCAAGAAAGGCAGGCAGGTGGCTTTTAGGAATGCAAGAGGCAAAGAATGGATCCCTGCAGCCTCCAGAAGAAACCAGTCCTGCTGACGCTTTGATCTAGCCTCCTAGGATTCATTTTGGACTCTAGAACTGTAATAGAATACCTTTGTGTGTGTGTGTGTGTTTGATTTGTGGGTTTTTAAATGTCTTTTAATGTTTGTTTGTTTGTTCTGAGAGAGAGAGAGAGAGCAAGTTGGGGAGGGGCAGAGAGAGAGGGAGAGAGAAATCTGAAGCAGGCTCTGCACTGACCGTGCAGAGCCCGACAAGGGGCTCAAACTCAAACTATGAGATCATGAACTGAGACAAAACCGAGAGTTGGATGCTTAGACTGAGCCACGCAGGCGCCCCTTAATTTCTGCGTGTGTGTGTTTTTAAGCCATTAAGTTTGTGATAATTTGTTACAGCAGCCAGAGGAAGCTGATACAGCAGTCCTTGGTGAAAAGCTCTGTCCCGTTAACATAAAGCTTTTGAAATTCATCTGTGCTGTTGAGCATAGGTTAAGTAGATTGTTTCTTTTTAATGCTGAATGTATTCACTTGTATTGATATACCACAATATCTTTATCCATTCACTAGTTGTTGGACCTTTGGGGTTTTTTCCAGCTTGGGCAGCTATGAATAAAACTGCTGTGAACATATGCATGCGTGCAAACTGTGTTTGTTTGTTTGTTTGTTAGTTTGTTTGGTTTTAAGATTTTATTTTTAAGTAGTCTCTACACCCAACATGGGGCTTGAACTCACAACTCCAAGATCAAGAGCCTCACGTTCCACTGACTGAGCCAGCCACAGGCCCCCGGGGTTTCTTTGTGCGAACAAATGTTTTCATTCCTCTTGGGTAAATACCTAGGACTAGAATTGTTGGAGCATATGTTATGTGTATTATTAACTTTACAAGACATTTGCGAAACTGTTTTCCAAAGTGGCTGGTCATCATTGGTTTTACAGATGAGTACACCAGCTGGAAAAAGGGCAGAAACTTGCCCGGGGTCACCGGTTGAATTAGAGACATCAGCAGAACTAGAATCAATGTCTAAGGCTTCTCATGACCAGCAGGGATCCTGAGGGGCAATGGTCCAGGGCAGCCATCAAACATCTATGATGCTTCATTACATGCACTCTGTTTTTAACTTTGCTATCAATCTGATTACGCCGAGGAGAAAACCTCCCTTGGTGCTGATAGGTCTTCAACACCTCATTCTGTTCATTCTTTTCAGTGAGTAAAGATTCTGGCTAGAATTTAATGACAGTGGTTTGGTTCCCATGGTGCTTACTTTTACTGTAACCTTCCATTTCTGGGTAATGAGGTGGGTTTTCTATTCTAGCCGTATTATAAGTTTCTTCCCATAACACATTTATTAGTTTTAAAATGAGGCCATTCCAAGAAAATATTTAGTTTTTGAAAAGTGCACAAAAACCCTTGCATATATGGTCAAGTGGTTTTGCCAAGGGTGTTGACACCATTCACTGGGAAAAGGGCAGTCTTTCAACAAATGTTGCTGGGAAAAGTATACACACACAAAACAATGAAGTTAGACCCTTACCTTACACCATCTATGAAAATTAACTCCAGTGAATCAAAGACCTAAAAATTAACTCTAAAACTATAGAAGAAAACATGGTGGGGGGGGGGGGGAATCTTCATGACACTGGATTTGGCAATGATTTCTAGGGAACCATGCCAAAAAGCACAGGCAACAAAAGTAAAAACAAATACACCGGACTATATCAAAATTAAATTTTCTGTGCATCAAAGGACACAATATGTGAAAAGGCGACCAACGTATGGATTGGGAGAAAATATTTGCCAACCATATATCTGACTCAAGGGGTTAATTAACTCAGTATACAAAGAACCCCCTACAACTCAATCTCAACAATGAACTAAAAAAAACAAAAAACAAAAACTGGACAAAGGACTTGAATAGACATTTCTCCAAAGAAGATACACGCATGGCCAACAAGCGTATGAAAAGATGCCCCGGGGCGCCTGGGTGGCTCAGTCGGTTAAGCCTCTAACTTCTGCTCAGGTCATGATCTCACGGTTCGTGGGTTCAAGCCCCGAGTCGAGCTCTGTGCTGACAGCTCAGAGCCTAGAGCCTACTTTGGATTCTGTGACTCCGTCTCCCTGCCCCTCCCTCACTCATGCTCTGTCTCTCTCTCTCTCTCTCTCTCAAAAATAAATAAGCATTTAAAAAATAAAAAAGAAAGATGCTCAACACCACTAATCATTAAGGAAATGCAAATCAAAACCACAATGAGATATCACCTCACATTCATTAGGGTGACTGCTATTAAAAACAAACAAGCAATCAAGAGAGAAAACAAGCGTTGGCCGGGATGTGGGGAATTAGAACCCCCGTGCCCTGGTGGTAGGAATGCAAAAATGATGAAGCTGTTGTGGGAAACAGTAGGATGGTTTCTCAAAAAATTAAAAACAGAACTACTGGGAGGCACCTGGGTGGCTCAGTCAGTTAAGTGCCCTCTTGATTTCCGCTCAGGTCATGCGCTCACGGGTTCGTGAGTTTGAGCCCTGCGTCTGGCTCTTTGCTGACAGCAAGGAACCTGCTCGGGATTCTCTCCGTCCCCTCTCTCTCTGCCCCCCTTCCACATGCTCTCTCTCTCTCTCTCTCTCTCGCTCTCAAAATTAAATTAGCGTTAAAAAAACAAAACCCAGAATGACCATATGATTCAGCAATTCCACTTGTGGGTATACGTCCAAAAGAACTGAAAGCAGGGTCTGGACGAGATATTCGTACACCCATGCTCACAGCAGCATGAGTCACAACCACCAAAGGAAGAAGCCTCCCAAGTGTCCGCTGATGGATGGATGCACAAACAAATGCGGTATGTCCATACAACGGAATGTTATTCAGCCTGAAAAACGAGTAACATTCAGACCCATGTTATAGCATGAACTTCGAAGACATTATCCTAAGTGACACAAGCCAGTCACAGGGACATCTACCGTTTGATTCCACTTCTATGAGGAGTCACAGTCACAGGAACAGAAAGTGGGACAGTGGTGGCAAAGAGGTGCAGAAAGTGAGGATTGGGAGTTAATGTTTAAGGGGACAGTCTCACTTGGGGCAGACAAAAAAGTTCTGGAAACGGAATGGGGTGAGAGTTGCCATAGAACGTGAATGCCACAGAACCATATACTTCAAATAGTAAGAATGGTAAATCTTATGTTTATTTGTGTCTTTAAAAATATTATTACTACCAATTTGACAATAAATTTCATATATTAAAAAAAATAAAATAAAATAATTAAAAAAAATTAAAAAAAATAAAAATATTATTACTATTTTTAACATTTATGTATTTATTTTGAGAGGGGGGGGAAACATGACCAGGGGAGGGGCAGAGAGAGAGGGAGAGAGAGAATCCCAAGCAGGCTCCACACGGTCAGCACAGAGCCCAACGTGGGGCTTGATCTCATGAACTGTGAGATCAGGACCTGAGCTGAAATCAAGTCTGATGCTTATCTGACTGAGCCACCCCGGCGCCCCTATATGTATCTTACTACAATTAAAATGTTTTTGTTGGGGTGCCTGGTGTTTCAGTCAGTTAAGTGTCCAACTTCGTCTCAGGTAACGGTCTCGTGGTTCGTGAGTTCGAGCCCCGCGTTGGGCTCTGTGCTGATGGTGCAGAGCCTGTTTGGGATCCTCTGTCTCCCTCTCTCTCTCAAAAATAAATAAACATTAAAAAAAAAAAAAAGGGTTTTGTTAACATGCACAAATGGTATACAGATAAGGAAAAAGCGGGTAACGAGTGCCTAAAGTTTGGGAAGTGCAGTGATCCAGTCAAACTCCCTCCCGTCGCCACTGGGACATCTGTCCATTTCAGGGAGGGACAGGAGTTACCTCAAGTTGCACAGTAAGCCTATGTGACCAGGGGCCAGATGGTTCCTCCTGTCACTCTCCAATCTCCTAACCTCTTTGGGTACATCCAAGGGGCAGGCTGGAAGTGGGGTGAGCCGGAAAATCAGAGCCAACAGCGTTGGTGGGCTTTACGAATTCGAAGCAAAGACCCATTTCCATGAAATGCCACCAGGCTTGAACTTCCTGGTACAGAGAGAAGATGTGGGGCCTTCAGGGTGGAGGTGCCGTTTGAAAAGAGCCTTGAAAAGAGCAATTTGAGAAGGAGGCATTCCAGGTGGATGATACCAAGAGCAAAGAGCAGACATCAGGACGCTGAGTGGTTTGGGCTGACGCCCTTTGTGTGCGTGTCTCTGTTGAAGGACACAGTCAAGGCACTGACGCAGTGGGTGGGGTGCTGGCATGGCCCTGCCAACCTCTGGGCCAGTTACTGATTGGCTCAGACGGAGGCAAAGGTCAGACTGGAGGTTTGGTTATTTTCCCTGCCTGGGCCCTTCTGCCTACTGGGATTGGAACAGGGGTTGTTTGGGATGTGAGGTCCAGAGCTCCAGAGAGAGGGCGTTGGATTAACTATTTGTTCAAGGATGCATGGCTTCTATTCCTGGGCGATGGGGGCAGGCCAGGGCTCTGGCAGAGTGACCCCATTCTGTCCAGGCGCCAGCTGCCCGAGGAGGTCTGGGGTGGCATTTCCAGGACTTCCTGCCTGGTCACACCCCTATCCTGTTGTCTCATTCATTATTCAATCTGCACTCGTTTATCTCCCTCTCCACGTTTTTGTGTCCTAGGCCCCAGGGTTTCAGTGGCAAAGACTCTTGCAATCCCTGCCCTTTTGAAGAGCTCAGTTTTAGAAACAGGAGAAGGCACACATACCTAGACAGGCCATTCCAATTCCATTCCAATGCCTAAGAGCTTGCGGGAACACAGAGGAAGCCAAAAATCCTCGGTAAGAGAAAGGAGCATCAGGGAAGGCTTCCTGGAGGAGGTGACATAGGAGAAGCAACCGAGGGGAGGAAAACCTCTGCTAATCTCCTTCAGCCTCCCTTTAGATGGTGGAAGATCCAGCTCCAGCCACGGGAGGGGTGAGGGTGGTGTCAATACCGTCCCTCTCCTGACTCTGGCCCTGGGCGCTGCTGCTGGGAATTGTCCCTATCCCTTCATCCTTGTCAACCAAGCCTGCATGCAGTTCCAGGACCATTCCCAAGACCTCTTCTCCAGGACAGGGGGCTTCACCATCTCCATTATCTCCCAAATGTCCTTTTTTTCTTCTTCTGCCCAACGGGAAATTGGCACATCTACAGCAGTCTGTAGATGCCACAGTAGTACCCATCTATAGATAAATAACCCTATTTTCCCACTGGATGTGGAGTACATTTTGTTAAAGGATAAATTTTTATTTATTTCTTATTTTAAAGTTTATTTATTTTGAGACAGAAAGGGAGCACATGGAAGGGCTAGAGAGAGAGGGAGAGAGAGAGAATCCCAAGCAGGCTCTGCACCAGCAGAGTGGAGCCCTATACAGAGCTTTTCCACCAAGTGGATGTCCAGCCTTGTCTTGATTGCCTCCACTGACGGGGTTATCACTATCTACACAGCCTGTTTCCTTTCCAGCAAGCTCTTTCTTCTATGAAAAGCTTCCTCTCTAACTACCTACCCCCTGCTTGCCCCCTCTTGGAGCAAGGAGAGACAGACACAATCCCAATCCCTCGTACACATCAGGCTTTTGTAGACAGATAAATCGTCTCCTCTCCAAGTTTAACAGCCTCCGGCTTTTCCCTTGTTCAGTTTATTAAAAAGGTATAAAAGCCAAATTTCTCTGGCTGTGGCTCCAGTTAAACACGCGTGGAATGGGATTCCACGGCTTCCAATCCTGAGGAGCTCAAGGCAAAGTTCTTCGCAGAGCACCTCCCTTCCAAAAAGAATCGTCTAAATCCCCTCCCCACTACCCTCAGGGGCCCAACAATAGTCCTGACCCTGGCGACCGATAGTATCAGTCGTTGAATACACGTCACATTTTCAGGTTCCGAGCATTGGCGAATGGCTAGAATTTAACAATATAGTTTTGTTTCCATTGTGTTTATTTTTACGGATATTTTCTAGGGATGGCAAGGGAAACTGATTTCCCAGGCTACACAGTTTCCATACATAGAAAAAAGACGGAAGAAATTCAAGGAAAACAGCGAGTCTCGGCAACAGGGGTGGGTTTTGGGTTTTTTTGTTTTGTTTTTTGTTTTTTTTTTTTTAACCTGTGGACGCCTGGAGCAGTGCGGCAGGACCTGGGGCTGCCAGCTACCCTAAAACAACTTGCGGGTTCTCGAACCACGTGGCACGGAAATGGCAACTACTGTGAATCTTTGTAGAACACTGGCAGGAAGTCAGGATGGCCGAGCGGTCTAAGGCGCTGCGTTCAGGTCGCAGTCTCCCCTGGAGGCGTGGGTTCGAATCCCACTTCTGACAGTCCTAACCTTTTGCTGTTTTCTTTCTGCAACGTTAGACAACGTTAGAGAAAGGTGCATCTGACCACACTAAAAAGGGCTCTGCGGCACGCGTCGGGGCTTTCTTTTTACAATCCAAAACCAAATGAATGCCACTAAGAAGAAAATGCCTGTTAGGAAGGAAATACTTGTTTTGTAAAGAGAGGAAAAGAATACCCAAAGGTGTAACGTATTCCCAAGTTGATTTGCGGCTGTTCGTGGAAAACAAAACTGACTTGCAGCTGTTGGTGAAAAACAAAACAGCACTTGTCAGGAGTGGGATTCGAACCCACGCCTCCAGGGGAGACTGCGACCTGAACGCAGCGCCTTAGACCGCTCGGCCATCCTGACTGCTCGGGTGCTGCTTTGCAAGCAAACCTCTTCGGAATAGTTCTACTGTGCGCATGCGTAGCGAACAACCGGCCCGGGCTTTGTTTTACGCTGGGTGCTGGGAAGACCTGGAAAGAAAAGCGCTCTGGCTCAAAGCGGAGGGACGAAATGGGACGAGAAAGGGCGGAGCGAGGCGCGTTGGTGGCAGCAGAGGGCGCGCGCAGCGTGCTGGAGAATCGAGGACTGTCACTTTGGCCCCCAGGCATTCGTGTCTCGGACACGTACTCATTATGCATGCGTGCATTCATTTACGATTCGTGTCGGCTTTGATACTTGCATATCTTCGAGCACCTTTGCATTTCTGCATACACTTCCTGTGCATTTCCTGCACGAGGCAGTCAAGCCCACATTCCCGAACTGGCTTATGTAGATCTCTGCTGGCGCCCCTACCAGGTGAAACCCGGGTATTTCAAGGTCTAATCGCAAGCACCTCGCGTTCTCCTTCCAAACGTTTGTTGGAACCGCAACCTCACATTTATATGCGTGTTAAAGCCATTTATTCAGGCTCGGGGTTAGACCGCGTCCTGCAGCGGCACAACCGGATACGCTCTGTTCCCTGACCGTGTCCTTAGAGCCCAAACCGTGTTTGGCACACAGTGGGCGCGCAGGGAATGTCCGTGGGTTCATCCTTACCTCGCCTCCTCCTTCCTGCATTCTGTCATTTTGTGATTCACTTTTCCTCCCCAGCAGCCGCCTCTCACCCGCATCCTCACCCCACCTCTGCGGGAAGCAGATCCGGACCCCTCCCCGCCTGCCCCCGCAGCACCTTCCGCCCCCTCCTGCCATAACCCCAGATTTAGGCACGCACCCGCCTCTGTCCCGGGATCAGAAGATTTAGGCGCCTCGAAGGCGCCTTTCTCCGCGGGATTTCCGGGAGGCAAAAAGGCACCTCCCCTCTCGCAGGATCTCATACGCCCCCATTTCCAGGCTCCCCAGAGGCCCTGGAGAAGATGCATCTCCTAAAGAAAGACGGGCAGAATGAGGGCACAGGAGACAGAGGTTCTGGCGTGGCTGGGCCACTGACTTGCTGCGTAACGTGAAAGAGAGCGCCTGAGGGCGACTTCTGGGGGTCGACCCTAGAGTCCAGGAGACAGACCCTAATGTGCGTGGTGGAGTCACATTCGCCCCTCATGCCCTCTGACTTACCTGACATGGTATCACAGAACAGCCTCAGCCAGAGAACTTTCCCTACCAACTCCGGGTCAGGTCCCTTTGGGGACCCTCAGGGCTTGGGCTGCCAAGAGGTGCTGAGGCTTCTGGGTGCGCAGAGGTCTTGGTTATTTAACGAGTGATGAACCTGCAGGCGCCCTTTCCTTCCCACAAATGCCCCCTCCTCCTTGGCTGTCAGAATTTATTTCTTTAGGCTCAGCAATGACCTCTTTTGTATCTTCTCCTGAAATACAAATTACCCTGGACACTGGAAACAAACATTTGCCGAGCACTTGCTATGTGCTTGCAGATGGTGTTACAAAACACAGTTTCTGCCCTCAAGATGAATGGCAAACAGCAAAGAAGGTCAGGTGCTGGTAAGTGCCAGAAAGTCAGGAAACCTGTAAGATAACCAAGGAGCTCTCTGGAGCACCAATCCTGGCCATCTGATTCTATAGGCGCCTGCACCTTTCATTACCTTTCATTACTTGAATCTCATCCATAGAAACACAAGTGGATTTTGTTGGGGTGGAATGCAATTAAATATTGCCCGCTGGATATTGGCCATTTATCCATTTATTGATTTATTTACTTATTCTGAAACAGAGAGAGAGACAGAATGCAAGAATGAGTGAGGCGGGGGACGGGGGGTTGGGGGGGGAGAGAATCCCAAGCGGGCTCCCCGCTGTCAGCACAGAGCTCAACATGGGGTTCAATCTCACGAAACGAGAAATCATGCCCCAAGTTGAGATCAAGAGCTGGATGCTTAGCCAATCGGGCCACCCAGGTGCCCCTATGCATCTGTTTATAAATTCATTTCATCATTCCTGATTGCCAATATACACGTGTCTTTGAATTCTCCTTAGAACCAGTTCTAACACCTTCTGGTTTTCTCATAAATTAATGCATTCCATGACATCTGACTTGTGTTCATTTTATATTTCTTTTTTTAATATAACGTTTATTTATTTGTTTTTGAAAGAAAGAGAGCGAGTGGGGGAGGGGCAGAGAGAGAGGGAGAGAGAACACCCCAAGAAGGCTCCACACTGGCAGCTTTGAGCCTGATATGGGGCTCAAACTCACAAACCATGAGATCATGACCCGAGCCCAAACCAAGAATTGGCTGCTTAGCTGACTGAGCCACTCAGGTGTCCCCATTTTACATTTCTATGAGAATCATGGTATTACCTTTAAGCAGTCCCCTTTAACAATGATCAAGAATGCCCAGGGGCTCTCATAGGAAGAGTGGTCAGGGAGGACCTCTCTGAGGAGGTGACACAGTTCAAAAGGGAGAGACAAGCAAAATCAAAGCCGGTGGCCTTCTAGGTGGAACGCATAGCCAGTGCAAAGGCCCTGAGGCAGGGAGAAGTGTGGTCTGTTGGAGAGGCAGCAAGCCAGTGGGGCAGGGATAAGGGTGGGAGGAGGCTGAAGTCCATATCACACAGGGCTGGATGCCGGGGAGGGGAATTTGGATTTTCTTCTGTGTGTGATAGCATCGTTGTCACTGGAGTACTTTAAGCAGGGGAGCAGGTGACTGGATCCAGTTAGCCTTTGAAAACGATCCCTTTGGCAGCTATGTGGCAGGTGGATATGAGAGGCCAAGAGAAAAATCAGAGCCCAAGGCCGTGAGAGATGGGGATGGCTAGACCGGGGAAGTGGCGATTGCAAAAGGTGGCTGAATTCAAGATTCAAGATGTGTTTTGGTAATAAAAAAGGACAAGCCCCACTGGCTGGCTGGTGTGTGCACTGGGTGCAGATGTGGAGAGAGGGGATGCTGGGATAGGACAGAAAGTCACTAAGGCCATAGAGGGGCCAGGTTACCAGCCACTCACAACTTCTCTTTAAGACAAGTGCTGCTGACTCCCCACTCCTGCTCCATTTTGCAAGGAGTTAAGGCTCAGACATTCTGAGTGACTTGCTAAGGTGCTCTGGAACCTTCCCTTCATGCCTTACACATCATTTTAGAAATAAGAAACCAGGCAGGCCAGAGCTACAGCCCAAGCCAGCCCCGCTCTGCCTGCTGCCCTCCTGGCCTGGCTGGAGGAAAGTGCTGGCTCGATGGGGGTCAGTACTGGAGCTCCACTCAGCACTGTCTCCTGGGTTGGGCTAGATGGTCGGCCCTCCTCCCTCGACACCTTTCGGGTACCAGACTGCTGGCCTGGAGGAAGCTTCTCAGGATCCCATTCCAGCCTCAGGCCCCCAAGACCAAAAATGGGAAAAGTGAGTTCCTGTTTTTCTCATTTTCCACTTATCACCAGTCTTGGCATCAACAGTGGACCCTAGAGGGACAGGCCTCCCCCAGACCCCCTCTGGGCATTTGTCCAGCTTGGAAGAGGAAAGTCCCCTGACCTCAGCCTGGAAAGTCTACCGGTGGTGGGGACGCCCCAGCATGGCTCCCCCTATGCCCAGCCCCAAAGTGCGGATGAAGTCAGACCGCCAAGTGACAAGCTGGTGCTCAGCCAGCCGAGGGGCCCAAAAGGGGGATCCTAACATCCCTGTGACCTTGGCACCCATCACCACCTCTGCGTGGAGAAAGGGTGGCAGGAAGCTGAGTTTTAGTGAATGCCTTTTTTACGTCCATTATTTCACTTGGTGTTCATAACAACACCACGACACAGGCTGTCTTTGCTCCCATTTTACAGATAAGGAAAACGAGGCTCAGAGAGGCCAAATAACTTACTCAGAGTCTGACAGCTGGTAAGTAGAGCCTGATTCTTCTGGCTCCATACCCCTTTCTTGAGAACCATCCTGGGCCTGGGACTGTGATAGGTGCTTTCTCTACATTGTCTCCTTTAGGAAACAAAACCAAAAAACAAAACAAAACAAAACAAAAACCATGAAGTTTGGCCAGCTGGACTTTGTGATGTTATTTTTACTCCTGTTTTTATTATTGAAAGAGACTTAGAAGAAAGGGTAGGATTTTCCCAGCAAGCCAGTCTCAGCAGCATGGCCAAGTTTTTGTGTCCAGGCTCTGGTTTCCTTGGCCAAGGTGGGGAGACAGAAATCACCAGGCGCCAGCACTGAAGCCCTGCCAAGGCCCTGGGTTGGGCGTCTTGGCTTACGGAGTGGGAAACCCAGGGGTGCAGTGGATGAAGCAGGCGTGGATCTTTGATGGGATGGGATGGGAAAAGCTCCGTCCACCCAGGTCCACCCGTGACATGGAGAGAGGTGGATGGCCCAGTTCCCCGATTTTGAACGAATCGCGTGGACGGTGGTGACCAGAATGGACCGAAGGCCACAAGCTCACTTCCAAGTTCTCTGGACTACATATCATGCCCCCAAAGCCTTTGGTCACCCTAGAAAGAGAACCCCATGGATGAGGGAGGCCCTGTAGCTTACCATAAGCAAGGGGTACAGAGCCAATTTTAACTCGAGGCAGCATGGCCGAATGTGTGTATGTGTTTGGACTCTAGAACCGTCTGAATCCAAATCCTGCTTCTGCCCTTTGCCAGCTCTGTGACCATAGGGGAGTCACTTAGCTTCTCTGTTCCTCTCAGTTCCTCAATTTCCCTGTGTGTAAAATGGATTTAGGGATAGTATCTGCCTCAAAGGGCTGTTGGAAAGCTGAAAGGGTTCACGCATGCTGAGCGGGGAGAGTGCTTGGACTAGAAATACACGCTTTGTGCGTTGGCCCAGAAAAAGAAAGTCCTGTACCCTTTCTTGCCCCTGGTGAATATTGCGGGGCAAGTTTTCAGCTGCCAAACTTGACTTTACGTAAAGACGGTCCGCAGTGCCCTCCCCACAAGCACAGCAGCCCCTGACTGCCCCATATGAGCCAGCCTCGCTCTCCTCTCCAACCCCACCTGCCACCTCCAACCCCTACCCCATCTTTCTGTTTCTCTAACACACAAAGCCTGTGCCCTCCTGGGGCCTTTGCCCTGGTATTTCCTCTGTGTGGAGTCGTTTCCCTCCCGCGTATGCAGGACTGGTTCCTTCGGTCTTTCCCATGTCAGCTCTGCTGTATCCTGGCTGAAGTGGCCCCATGCCTTATCTCCCACTCGCTTTCCATCTGGCCTCCGCCTTACAGATGCAAAGCCACTGGGCTCACTTGCTGGCTTATTTGATGATCGTGCCTCTCTCCTACCAGGGTCTGTGCTCTGTAAAGGCAGTGACCTTGGCCATCTTGTTCACCAGTTATTCCCAGCAGGAGCTTGACAAAGAAGTATTGCATGAGTGGAGGAATGGACAAATGGATGGATGGATGGATGGATGGACGGATGAGTAAATTCCCTGGGTTCCTCAAACCAGTTTTCTGTCCCTCTCAGGTGGAGCCCAGGATGCCTCCCCAGGTGAGGCCATCCACGACCCTTGCCTGCTCCTGCAGCCTTCATCTCTGACCAGTATGTCCAGCCCTCTGCATGGGCACATCAGCCCATTTGGCCCATCTGGTACTCAGGGACCTCCAGGCCCCCTCACAGGCCCCATCTGCTCTGCCTCTTTCAGATAAAAGATTTTGTATTCTGCTTACCTCCCTGCCCTCAACCCCAGCCCAGGGCTTTCTCTCAGGACTGGCCGAGTGCTTAGTTTAGTGGTGAGGGGACACGTAGTGTGTGAGGTCTAGACCACTGGCTAGTCTCCTGTATACTCCCCATGCCCACATCCGCATGATGGAGTAAGCGACTGCGGTACTGGTCGGTTAACAGGGCTGCCCTGTGTCCTCACCACCTTCTCGGCCCCTCCTCACTCCTGATTCCCACAGTTGACCAACCCCGGCCCGCTGCAGCACAAAGGCTGTTATCCGTCCTCATTGGCAGGTGCCATCCTAGTCATTAAATCTTTTGAATATCTCCGCAGGACTAGATTCTGGCTTTCTTGTTCTACCTGATGCTCCAGTACTCTCTGGGAGCCCCTTTGAATTCAATCCAACCCCCACTCTGGCTACTTCCTCCTCCCCCTGCCCGCCCCTCTTCCTCTCCACTCCAGTCTTCTGCTACCAACCTGGATCTAGCTGTGCCTGAAGCCGCCCATGCCTGGCCTTTTCAGTTTCATGAGCTAATGCCTCTTTTCACTTAAGCCACTTCAATGTCAACTTTTGCCACGTGTAACCCAAAGATGAATACAGCCTATATCTCTCTTCTGGCCAATATGATGGTCACAAGCTCGTTACTGAGCATTGGGAATGCGGCCACACTGGATTGAGATGGGTCATAAATGTAATCTACAAACTGGATTTCAAAGAAAGGAGGAAAAGAAGTGGAAATGATTTTATTATTAATTTATAATATTGATGACTTGGAGAAGAGAATGTTTTGGCTGTGTTTTACTAAACAAAAAACACTATTAAAATTTATTTCAACAGTTTGCGTTTACTTTTTCAGTGTTGCTACTGGGAAAATTTAATTGTCTATGCATCTCGTGTTGTATTTCTATCATACGGCGCTGGCCTCGTGACTCACCAGCAAAACCTCAGGAAGCAGGAGATCAGAGCCTACCCAAGGAAACTGTGCAGTGTTGGAAAAGCTCCAAAGGTGTCAAAGAGAAGATAGGCAAAGAAGGACAGGTCTGACCTGCAGGGATGGAGGGGAAGGGGAGGACGTCCCAGGCAGGGGTGCACAACATGAGTGAAGGGCTGAGAGTTGGACGCAGATGAGATGGGTCTGAGCAGAACCGAGGGTTAAGACGGGCCACGGGTTCCTCCAGGGAAGCAGGGGATCTTGGGGAGAGGGCAGTACAAAGGGACGAACATTCCACTTTCCCTCCAGCCACCATACATTTTTTCTGTGCATCATGAGGACCCAGGGCTGGTGCTGCCGTGTCCCTAGCTGTGTAGAGTTGGTTGGCCCCGAAATGCTGGGACCCAGAATTGCAGGCTATATCCGATGCCCATGCCCATCCAGGGAGGGGAAGAGGGGCCCCACTTCTGGGCAGGGGTGGAGGGGAGACAGAAACCAGCAGCTGCAAAGCCTTTCCCATCAGCGTGGAGCCAGTCAGAGTTTTAACATTTCTTCCAGAAATTCGTTCATCCTCAAATAGCTGGCAGGTTTTCCTGAGCTATTACTGTGCCTCACAATTTCTGTTTTATCTAGGAAATAGAAACACTGTGTTTTTTTCCTGGTTCCTGCAGTGCTTTTCTTTGCTGGCATCCAGATTCTAGAAAAAATACCCTCGTCCTGGGGACCTCAACAGATGATGTGCCAGCCAGCAGGGGCCTGGGCAAGTACCAGATGGACTCTCGGGGTCCCAGGAGTCATTATGGAGTAGTACAAAATCGGGGTGCCCCGTCCTCTAGCCAGAGACTCCTTGGAGGAGCCATGTCCCCCCAATTCACTGCTTTTGCCATGCAAAAGAAAAAAGTCGTGACAATTACTTCTCATTCTAAAACAACAACAACAGCAACGACGAAAACGAAAAGACGTATTACTGACCCCTCTTGTGTTCTCCAAAGGTTTCAGCCGGTACATACAGCAAGTGTCTTGGTTTATGAAGCTCCCAATAAAAAAGAGGCGGGTCCTGATGCAATATTTTTCCAGGTCAGGTGTTCTGAAAAAGATTCAGCGCTGTTGAGGAGCTCAGTGCCTTCACCTGGTCCTCAGCTCCCCACTGGACATCCCCTCCCCCTGGGAAGCTGAGCTCCAGCCTGGGTCAGCTCCCCTCTCTGCACCAGAACCACAGCAGGGTGTATAGTTATGTACGAGTGTGTGTGTGTGTGTGTGAACCTCAGGCCGCATGCGTCCCCACCAGACCCCCACATTGCATATGGGCAGGGCCTGTCTGGGCTCTTCATCCCCCACTGATCCCCAGCACCCAGCACCTTGTAAGTCCTCCAGAAATATTTATTAATTGAGCAAATGAATGGATAAATCCTACATTCAGAGTCTTTTCCTCAGATATTTACAGCACCCCCACTGAAGACCTCAGTCCTTGGGTTCTAATCCCCGAGGTTATATTATGGAGGAAGCGATTCTCTCCTAATATCTGGAACATTCCTTTCTCCACCTAGTTGGTGCCCCGGTTGAGTACCCACTCTGCGCCAGCCCTGGGGGCCCCAAATAGGTGTGGGGGCAGGAGTGTGTGTTTCCATAAAGTCTATTTCATGTCCCTGTTGCCTTAAGGAGGCATGTTTACAGGGATCTTCAAGTTAGACTGTGCAGGTTTCTACCCTTTGAGAACTACTGAGGGAAACTGAGGCAAGGGATTCAGAAACATTCTGTGACACCGGGCAGCTGGAGAAGACAAAGATCACCAGGCTTGGGCTTCCACCTCCAGCCTGGGATTTGTGTCTTTCAGCCAAGGTCCCCTTCAAGATATCTGTGCCCATAAACCCCAGGAGGTGGAAACTCCACGAGCTAGAAACTCCGTGAGCTACCAGGGCTGAGGGGTGAGGACAAGAGCCGTAGAATCTTGGCCAGAAGGGGAAGGGGTAGGGTGCCCAGCTCTGGCTGCGGACGGGAGGCATCCGCTGGCACGAGAGCTGGTTTAGAAGACAGCAACTGGAATTTGATGGGATAGAAGGTAGAACCTTTGAAGGCAGCTTGGCCAGGAGGGGAATGTGGCCTCTCTAGGGTGGGGTCTGGACCGGCTCTAGGAGTCTGGTGACGATGGGGTTGTGCCAGCGTCTGTGACTAGGGTGTGTAGAAGTGTGTGTCTCTGGGAGTGAGAACATGTGTGTCAGTGTTTATGCAATGTGCACATGTGTGATTAAGTGTGTTTAGAGACGGATGTGTGTCTGTGGGGGTGAGGGCACCCTGCTGGGCCAGTATGTGTGTGGGAGGCATTTTTGTGCGGCAGGCTGAGTCGCTGGGTGTGCCAGGGTGAGGATTTGCCTGTATGTGTGGGACAAGGCATGTGCAAAGAAGCACTATAAACTTGGGATGGAGCCATTCAGGGCTTACACGTCTGATAGACTCATGGCAATTTGGAGACTTGAGGGCAGGAGAGTCAAGTTCAAATCCCAACTTTGCCACTTTTCAGCTGTGTGGCCTCAACGGTTTCTTCTCCCCTTCAAGCCTCAGTTTCCTCATCTATAGGATGGATCATTACCCTTATTGCCTCCCAGGGGTGACTGACAGACGACTCTGGGGGGATGCCAAGAAACCTGGTAGCTCAGGCTTGCTCTGGGGAGAGGTGATGAGAAAGGGGTGCCCATTCTCTGTGCCCCGGACTTTCTAACCGTGAGCGTGAATTCGTTTTGTCATAAAAAAGATGTTGGGAAAAGGCATTTGTGCTCTGGAGACCCCTCACTACCTTTTTCAGTCTGGCCAGGGAGATGCTTGTGGTTCTGCTGAGAGATGATCATGGTGGCCACAGCCAGGGAGAGAAGTTATTTGCCAGGGGACAGGACCTGAGGCTGCGCAGGCCCTAGGTGGCCTCCCTTTCGCCAGGAGCCAGCTGGGGATGTCACGGTCTAACTTTTGGAAGACAGGAATGTTGCTTCCAGGAGGCCTCCTGGCTTGCATTCCTGGCCAAGGAGAATGGAGACCAGGACTTGCCGAAACAGGTCCTACAAGACATAAGGGGTTAAATGAAACGGGAACTTGGGTTCACAAGCCAGTTTTCTATTTCTTCCTTTCATAATTGTTTTTGTTTTCATCTCCCGCATGTTCCCCCTCCCCCGCAAAGCAATGAATCACAGAAAGCTATTATCAGAGATTACCTCTGGGCAGGAAGAAAGCTTTCACTATCCTTTTCGTACCTTTCCTGATAAGGATTGAATTTTCCAACCATATATGCTTTTCTTTCTGTCTCCCCCTCTTCTTCCTGCAGACATCAGGAAGTCTCTGGCCAGACATCCTACCCTTTGGGGGTTTTCTTCTTTGAACCTCAGTGTGTTACAAGGAAATTAAAACTGCGGTCACTGTTATATTATTAAAACTTTTTTTTTAACATTTATTCATTTTTGAGAGACAGAGTGTGAGTGGGGGAGGGGTAGAGAGCAAGGGAGACACAGAATCCGAAGCAGGCTCCAGGCTCTGAGCTGTCAGCACAGAACGCGACGCAGGACTCGAGCTCATGGACTGGGAGATCATGACCTGAGCCGAAGTCGGATACTTAACTGACTAAGCCACCCAGGCGCCCCTTTATCATTGTAAACATGCCAGAATGATGAATTTCAATACTTTACACATTTTTTACATTATACACATTAAAATATTTTTAATGTTTTTATTTTTGAGAGAGAGGTGGGAGGAGGGGCAGAGAGAAGGGGAAATAGAGGATCTGAAGCAGACTCCATCCGTACTGCCGGCACAGAGCCCCATGTGGTACTCGAATCCACGAACCCGTGAGATCATGACCTGAGCTGAAGTCAGATGCTTAACTGGCTGAGCCACCCAAGCTCCCCTCATTATACATATTTTTAAAAAATTTAACAGGCACTACATTTACAAAAGGTGAGAATTTGAAAAAATGCAATGCCCCTTTGTGATTAAAAAAAAAAGCACACACACACACACACACACACACACACCAACTCAACACAAGAATACACAGGAACTTCCTTAGCTTGATAAAGGGCATCTATGAGAAGCCCACAGCTAACATCACACTTAATGATGAAAGACTGGATATGTTCCCCCGCTGATCAAGAACAAGACAAGGATTTCTGCTCTGTCCTCCTTTATTTGACAACGGGTTAGAGGTGCTAGCCAGAAAATTAAGCAACAGAGAGAAATAAAACGTATCCAGATTGGAAAGGAAGAAGTAAATTATCCCCATTTGTAGATGACATGATTATGTACACAGAAAAATTTCAGGGAACTAGCAAAAAACAAGCAAACAAAAAACCCAAACAAGCAAACAAACAAACAAACCCCACTAGAAACCCTACTGGAAACAAAAGTAATGCTGTAAGATTGTAGACTGGAAGAACAATATGTAAAAATCAACTATATTTCTATATACTACTCATGAATAATCCAATAATAAAATTAGGAAAACAATTCCATTCACAACAGTACCAAAAAGAATAAAATACTTTGGGATAAATTTAACAACACAGTGTAAGAAGATTTGTACAGTGACTATTATAAGTCTTTGCCAAGAGAAATTAAAGAAATCTAAATAAATAGACATTCTATGTCTATGGGTTGGAGGACATATTCAATAGGCAATTTCTCTTCTATTTGACCTATAGATCCAACTCAATTCTTACTAAATTCAAATTCTTTTTCTTTCTTTTCCTTCTTTTTTTTTTTTTTGGCAGAAATTGAATAGCTGTTTCTAAAAGGTATATTAAAAGACAAATGGCCTAGATTAGTGAAAGCAATCTTGAAAAAGAATAATAAAGTCAGAGGGCATAACTTCCCAATTTCTAAACTTTCTGTAAATCAACGGTAATAAAGAAGAGTGTGGGACTGAGTAAGGAGAGACATGTAGATCAATGGAATAGAAGTGAGAGCCCAGAAATAAACGCTTAAATTTATGGTCAGTTGATTTTCAACAAAGGAGCCAAGGTAATTCGATGGAAAAAGATTAGTCTGTTCAGCAAGTGGAGTTGGGACAACTGGATACACACATGCAAAAGAATGATATTGGGCCCCCTGTAGCAAACCAGTCACAAAATTTAACCCCAAATGGATCAGAGACCAAAATGTAGAGTTAAAACTGTAAAGCATTTAGGAGAAGATCTCTGTGACCTTGGGTTAGGCAAAGGTTTCTTAGATGTGACAGCAAAAACACAATTCATAAAATTAAAAAATTAATTAACTGGATTTCATCAAAATGTAATACTTTATGAGTCACCATTAAGAAAATCTAATCACTAGAAGAAAACATTCACAAATTCTGTATGTGCTTAAAGGTGTACAGAATACTTTGTAGAACACTTATGACTCTGAAACAGGAAGACAAGTAACCCAATTTAAAAACAGGCAAAACAGGGGCTCCTGTCTGGCTCAGTCAGTAGACCATGTGAGTCTTGATCTTGAGGTTGTGGGTTTGAGTGCCACCTTGGGTGTAGAGATTACTTAAAATGAAAATCTTTTAAAAAATTAGGGAAAATATGGGAATGCAAGCTGGTGCAGCCACTCTGGAAAACAGTATCGAGGTTCCTCAAAGAACTAAAAAGAGAACTACCCTACGACTCAGCAATTGCACTACTAGGCATTTATCCACAGGATGCAGGTGTGCTGTTTCGAAGGGACACATGCACCCCCATGTTTCTAGCAGCACTATCAACAACAGCCGAAGTATGGAAAGAGCCCAAATGTCCCTCGATGGCTGAATGGATAAAGAAGATGTGGTATATACATACAATGGAGTATTACTCAGCAATCAAAAAGAATGAAATCTTGTCATTTACAACTACGTGGATGGAACTGGAGGGTATTATGCTCAGCGAAATTAGTCAGAGAAAGACAAAAATCATATGACTTCACTCATACGAGGACTTGAAGAGACACATAAGGGAAGGGAAACAAAAATAATATAAAAACAGGGAGGGGGACAAAACAGAAGAGACTCATAAATATGGAGAACAAACTGAGGGTTGCTGGAGGGGTTGTGGGAGGAGGGATGGGCTCATTGGGGAAGGGGCACTAAGGAATCTACTCCTGAAATCATTGTTGCACTATATGCTAATTGGGATGTAAATTTTAAAAAATAAAAAATAAAATTAAAAAATAAAAATAAAAAAAATCAGGGAAAATAACCGAATAGATATTCCCTGAAGAAGCCATATGAGCATCCAGTAAGCATATGATAAGGTGTTCAACACCTTTAGTCATTAGTTCAATATAAACCACAATGAGATACCAATTTGTACCTCAAGAATTACCGTAATAAAAAAAGACAGATAATAGCAAGTGTTAGCAAGAAACTAGAACCCTCATAAATTGATGGTGGAAATGTAAAATGATAACGTTCAGTTTGGAGAAGTTTGGCAGTTTCTTAAGAAGTTAAACATGGGGCGCCTGGGTGGTGCAGTCGGTTAAGCGTCCGACTTCAGCCAGGTCACGATCTCGCGGTCCGTGAGTTCGAGCCCCGCGTCAGGCTCTGGGCTGATGGCTCTCGCGGTCCGTGAGTTCGAGCCCCGCGTCAGGCTCTGGGCTGATGGCTCGGAGCCTGGAGCCTGTTTCCGATTCTGTGTCTCCCTCTCTCTCTGCCCCTCCCCCGTTCATGCTCTGTCTCTCTCTGTCCCAAAAATAAATAATTAAAAAAAAAAAAAAAAAAAGAAGTTAAACAAAAATGTTCTGTGTGATGTTTCTAACATTTACCAAAGAGAAATAAAAACGTAGGTCTATACAAACACTTAAATATAAATGTTCAGGGGCTCCCGGGTGGCCCATTCAGTTAAGCGTCCGACTCTGGATTTCGGCTCAGGGTATCACCTCACAGTTCCGTGGGTTCGAGCCCTGCGTTGGCTTGTGCTGATCCGCTTGGAGCCTGCTTGGGATTCTCCCTCATTCCCTGCCCCTCTCCCACTCGCGCTTTCTCTGTCTCTCTCCAAATAAATAAATAAACTTAAAAAAAATCTATATAAAAATAAATATCAATGTTCAAAGCAGCATTATTCATAATAGCCCCAAAGTGGAAACAACCCAAGTGTCCATCGATGGATGAATGATGGATGAACGAAGAAACAAAATATAGTATACACGTGTGATGGAACGCTGTAATTCAGCCACAAATAGGCATGATGTACTGATACATGCTAAAACATGGATGAACCTCCAACACACTATGCTAAGTGAAAGTAGCCAGACAGGATGATTCCATGTCTGTGCGTTGTCCAGAAAAGGCAAATCTGTAGAGAAAATAATTAGTTTAGTCGTTGACGGGGGTTGGGGAAATAGAAAGGGAAATGACTACAGACAAGCGTGAGGGCCCTTCCAAGGTTTAATGGAATGTGCTAAAGATTTGTGGTCATGGTTGCACAACTCGGTACATTTAGCAAAAGTCATTGAATTGAGGGTGCCTGGGTGGCTCAATCGGTTGAGCCTCTGACCTCCGCTCAGGTCATGATCTCCCAGTTGGGTTCGTGAGTTTGGGCCCCAGGTCGGGCTTGCTGCTTGTTAGCGCAGAGCCCGCTTCAGATCCTCTGCCAGCCCCCCGCCCCCGTCCCTCCCCTGCTTGTGCTCTCTCTCAAAAATAAATAAAACATTGGGGCGCCTGGGTGGCTCAGTCAGTTAAGCGTCCGACTTCGTCTGGGGTCATGATCTCACGGTTCGTGAGTTCGAGCCCCGCGTCGGGCTCTGTGCTGACAGCTCAGAGCCTGGAGCCTGTTTCAGATTCTGTGTCTCCCTCTCTCTATGCCCCTCCCCAATTCATGTTCTGCCTCCCTCTGTCTCAAAAATAAATAAACATTAAAAAAATTTAAAAAAAACACTAAAAATAAATAAGAATCATTGAATTGTACACTTAAAAACAAAGTAAAAAGACCTGGTCCAAAACAAAACAACCACAACCCAAAGAACATACAATTTATTTATCTGTTCTACTGCTGATAGACATTTGAGTAGTTTCCAGTTTGGAGCAATTATAGATTCTGCTAATGTGGACATTCTTGTATATGTCACTTGGTGGACATCTGCACACATTTTTTGTAGGTGTATATCTAACGGTGGAATTATGCATACATTCGCCTTTGGTAAATACCGCCAAGGAATTTTCCTGGGTCTTCCCCAATTACATCTCTATCAGCAGTGTATGAAGTTGCTCTGCATCCTTGCTGACACTTGCATTATCTGTCATTTTATTTTCAGCTTTTTTGATGGGTACGTAATGGTGCCTCATTATGGTTTTAGTTTGCATGTCCCTGATGACTAATAAAATTGGACACCATTTCAAATTTGCTTTGTTTTTGTTTTTTGGCCATTTGGAAATCCTCTTCGGGAAATGCTGGTTCAAGCGTTTCTGCCCCTTTTCCCCCTTAACTAGTCTGTCATTTTCTTATTGATTTTTGTAGGACTTCTTTGTATATTCTAGATAGGAGGGTTTTTTTATCCCACCTTTTGACTTTTCACTTTTTTTGTAACAGTATTTTCTGATAAACACACATTTTTGTTTTAATGTAGTCTAATTTATCAGGGTTTTTTCCCCCCTTATGGTTAGTACTTAAAAAAAAAAACTTTTTTTAACATTTATTTATTTTTGAGAGATAGAGGCAGAGCATGAGTGGGGCTGGGGGTGGGGGAGAGAGAAAGAGAGAGAGATACAGGATCCAAAGCAGGCTCCAGGCTCTGAGCTGTTTGTTAGCACAGAGCCCGACTGGGGCTCGAGCTCACAAACTGCGAGACCATAACCTGAGCTGAAGTCGGACGCTAGACTGACCGAGCCACCCAGGTGCCCCTAGTTAGTACTTTTTAATATTGCCAATTAAGAGGTCTTCTTCATCATCATGAAGATGTTTCCTGTTTTTTATTCTATTTTTTAAATGTTTGTTTGCTTGTTTATTTAGTTTGAGACAGAGAGAGAGAGAGAGAGAGAGAGAGAACGGGGAAGGGAAGAGACATGAGGGAGACAGACGATCCAAATTGAGCTCTGAGCTGACAACAGGGAGCCCGATGTAGGGCTCGAACTTACCAACCATGAGATGGTGACCTGAGCTGAAATCAAGAGTCTGACACTTAACCAACTGAGCCATCCAGGTGCCCTCCTTCTCCTCCTCCTTCTTCTCCTCCTCCTCCTCCTGCTCCTCCTTCCCCTACCCTTTCCCCTCCCCTTCCTCCTCCCCTTCCCTTCTCCTCCTCCCCCTCCTCCTCCTCTTCCCCCTCCTCCTCTTCCTTCCCGTCCTCCCCCTCCTCCTTTTTCTTGAATCTAATGGGTATGTCCTCCAACTTTGTTTTTCTTCCTCAAATTGCTGTGGCCATTTTAGGTCTTCTGCCTCTCCATTTATATTTTAGAATCTGTATGTAATAAAAAACCATCTTGTGATTTTTTTTTACTGGAATTGCATTAAATCTATAGACCAATTTGAAGAAGGCAGAAGTGGACTTCTTTACAATATTAAATCTTCCCATCCATGATCATGGTTTATTCCTCTATTCGTTTAGCTTTTCTTTAATTTTATTTTCCAAAACATTCTGCAGTTTTCAGTGTTGAGCTCTTGTATAATTTTTATTAGATTTATCTCTAGGTTTTCAATTATCTCTGGTATTGTATAACATTTGAAAATATCAGTTACAATTTTTAGTTTCCATTTTAAAATTCAAGTATATATTTGTATGTTACTTGTTTATAGAAATATAATTAACTTTTGGGGTGCTTGGGTGGCTCAGTCGGTTAAGCGTCTGACTTCGGCTCAGGTCATAATCTCACAGTCTGTGAGTCTGAGCCCCGTGTTGGGCTCTGTGCTGACAGCTCAGAGCCTGGAGCCTGATACGGATTCTGTGTCTCCCTCTCTCTCTCTCTGCCTCTCCCCAACTTGCGCTGTCTCTCTTTCTCAAAAATAAACAGACATTAAAAAAATAAAAATAAATTAAAAAAAGAAATAGAATTAACGTTTGATTATTGACCTTGGATGCAGCAACCATGCTACACAATACATTCAGTATTTATGTATTTTAGAATAAATAAATCAATTAGATATTAAATCATCAGTCAGTTGAAAGGACAATTCTTGGGAAGGCACCCCTCTTGAAGAGTGTCAGCCCCAAACCCACTGTGCTTCGGACACGAAGAGAGTGGCACAGAAGCCGAGACCACCGGAGGGAAAGCAGTGAGTAGGGGCCGTGCACAGTGAGGGATGTGAGGAGGTGGGAGCCACGGCTGGCCTAGGCAGACTGCAGCAGCAGCCACAGAAAAAGATCCAGACCCGAGGAGAAGCCAAGGCACCAAGATGTCAAGATGGCAGAGTGCCCGGCACAGGAAGCAGGAGGTCCCATTCCTGAGGGCGGGGGACCCCGCAATAGGATCCTTAGAGACCATCCCATCTCCTGAAGTCCTGTTTCCTGTGTGTCCCTATGACATGTCCCCATCCCAGAAGTCGTGAGCACGTCCTGTTCCTCAATGACACTGGCTCCGATGGGGCTCTTCTACTGACCCTCCAGTCGGCTTAGGAAGGTGGCTGCCTCCTCTGGTTCCATACCCCCAGGCTGGGCGAGGTAGGCTGGTGACTGGAGACCTCCTGCCTTCCCCAGACCAAGCGAGGGGACTCAGCTGCTCAAGGGAGCCCCAGGGCCTCCCTGCCCTTGCTCACTGTTCCCCACCCCGGTTGCCTGTGAGTGTTCCATGTCCCTGCCTGGGAGGTCCAGGAAATTCTTTCTGTGTTACAGATGGCCATGAATCTGTCTGTGACCTCCCTCTCCAGCTGACCTGTTCTGCAAGAATCTTCCAGAGCTCTTAGGCCAGAGGGCCACTGCGTGAGGTGGACCCCTCTGTTCCGTCCATTCCTATATTCCCATCTTCCTTAGAGAATCTCCTCTCTCTGGTCCTAACCTCCAGGGTGGGAGCCCAATCCTGCAGCTGGCATTTTCCCGAAACTCCACTAGTCCTTTCCCCAGAAGCTCCCTCTCTCCACCCCATGCTTCAGGGGGTCTTGAACATCGGGTGACGTGGGGAAAGGTTTCGTGGAGCCCCAAAAGAGCAAGATAGAGCTGAGCTCGGAGGACAGAGCGCTGGCTGGCACTGAAACTCTCCCCGAGCCCAATTTCCATGTGAATAGTAACCATTGTTAACTCTGCCCCACTCCCTTCTCCTGTGGATGCATTTATTTCATCTTCACAAAAGTCCTCTGAGCTGGGTGCTCTTGTTTTCCCCATTTTGCAGAGAAGGAAACAGGCGCCAAAGGGTTAGGTTGCTTGCCGAGGTCCACAGCTGTAAGCGATAGAGCCAGGATTCAAGCCTAAGCAGCTTGATTCCAAAATGCGGGCTCTCATCGCACACATTCCGCTCCGCTGCCTTCCGCAGTCCTTGGGCGAGATCCCACCTCTGAGCTTTATGTCATGCTGTTCCCTCCTACTGCAATGCCCTTCCTCCCTTCTCCACCTTACAAAATGCATCCTTCCAGGTGGATACGAGCGCTTCCCCTCTATGCTCCCCTCCCTGCACCAGGCAGAGTTCCATGGCATCCTTCTCTGGGCCACCAGGCTGCCCCTTCTTTCCACCTTGGCGTGGACACGCCATGCTGTCTTTGCCCACTGATGACGTCACTCTACATCGAGCCATGAACGTTTCCAAGCAGGCCCTGGGGCTCGTCCAGCATGGTGTCGCCAGCCTCAAGCACACAGCAGACTTATCCCAGAGCTGTTCGGTGCTCCAGATGAGGGTTGCCTCAGCCTCTGACTTTCTGTGGGACTCCGGATAAATCACTGCTCTTCCCTCACCTCAGTTTCCCCAACTCGGCCATTCCCAGGAGTGAAAGTTTTCCCTAATTGTTCCTCAGCTGCTGAAAGCCCCATCTCTCCCTGCCAGGGAAATCACCTGGGGACTTACCCTCCACAGACCACTCTCTGGGGAAAGACTGGTTGCTGCTGGTTGGGCCAGCCTGATGTGCTGGGATTTCAAGCTGGACTGGGACTGTCCTGAAGGAACATCTGAGTCACCTTCCTGTCTGAGGAAGGAGTTTGGCTGCTCTCCCTGGGATGGCGAAGGGCCAGGAATGATCCTGAGCCCTCCGTCCAAACTCTACTCTTCTTGCCCAGGCCCGGGGAGGAGGGTCGGCCAGTGACAACACCCCACTGAAAATCATAATTGTTATGAAGTGTTATATGCGGCCCCCGCCCCCATTCATTCACAGTGCTGCGCGTTCCCAAGCCAGGGCAGCAGGGCGGCGGGGTGGTTAGGACAGTAGGTTGGGATCAGGCCAGAGCTCCAGCTCCAGGGCTGCCCTTCCTTCACCCCTCGGAGCCTCAGTCTCCCCATCTGTCAAGTGGGACAAGAGCGCCTTTCCTCATGGGTCGCTGTGAAGAATACACATGTGAGGCACACGGTGCCTGAACTGTACTTATTCCTCGGTACCTGGCTTTGACGGTGGCATAGGTGAGATCTGTAAGCAACTTGGAGGCAACCAGCAGGCGTTCTATTTACCTCCGTGTCCCCAACATCCAGCACAGGACAAATACCCAAAAGGCCTAAGGAAATGGTTCACTTTCGGCTCTGCCCCAGTGGCTGTGTGTTTTTGGACAATCTGCTTTCCCTCTCTGGGCTCAGCCTCTTCGGGGGTTGATGTGAAGTAGCCTAAGCTTACACTTTAATATCAAGGCCCAAGGGAGCGATAGGTCACCTTAGGGACCCAAAGTCGGCAGAGCTGGCCAGGTATGATTTCTGTCCCCAACACTAACTAGCTGTGTGACATAAGGGAAGTTTTTTGATCTCTTGAAACCTCAGTTTCTTTATCTGTAAAATGTGTCCAGATTCTCCCTTCTCCTCAGTATTGTTCTGAGACTCTGTCACATGAAGAATGCTTGGCATAGACCCAGAACACTGTAAGTACTCAAATTAATTAAAGATAGTTTGAGAGCAAGGGGGAAAGTGGGGGCAGAGGGAGGGTGGTTGTAAAGCATGTGTGTGGGAGCCCAGAAGAGGGAGAAACACACTCTGGCTGTTGAGGCATAGAGAGGACCTCCTTGGAGAAGATTGGCCTGGAGGCCCAGAGAGGGAAGGCGACTTGCTCAACGCCACACAGCTATTGTGACATAGCTGAAACAGGCTCAGCAGATTTGGCCCCAGTTTGGGCCGGAAGATTAGCAATCCATGAGGGGGGCAGGCACTGGCTCTCAGATGACCCCCTAGGGAAAGCAGGGGTTTCTCTTTTCCATTTTGTACTTGAGAAGCTCTGATTTCCTCTCCCCCTTCTGAGACGCCACGGTTTCCTAAAACAAACAAATAAATCTTGGTCTGTTTTATCTCATTTGATGAATGATTTGTTTTAAATAATATGTCTGAGCAGGGACAGTTTTTTCCTGCCGATTTCACCCTCTAACTTGAGGAATGAGCTTCAGAATGTGAGATAAGACTGGGTTCTAGACCTCTCTGGGCCTCAGTTTCCCCTTGTGTCAAATGACCTGATCTACAGGTATTCATGTACTCTTGTAAACCATGTACTCTTGGGGAGTCTGGCTGGCTTAATCGGTGGAACACGTGACTCTTGATCTCGGAGTTGTGAGTTCAAGCCCCACGTTGGGTGTAGAGATTACTTAAAAGTAAATTCTTTGAAAAAAAAAAAAACAAAACAAAACCCAAAACCATGCACTCTTCCAGGCCACTGAAATCTATTGTAAAATGGGGGGCTAAAAGGAACAGAGCAGTGTGCAGAGAAGACTGCAGCATTAGGAAGGGCAGGAGAAATTACCTATATATATATCTGCTTACGTACGCAGAAAATTCCCTCCGGGCTGCATGAGGAATTAGTCACAGCAGTTGCTTCTGGGGAAGGAAACGGGTCAGGGATGGAGGAGAATTGTTCACTGTTTATTTTTTTTTAAGTTTGTTTTGAGAGAGAGGGAGAGAGAGAACTAGCGGGGGAGAGGCAGAGACAGAAAAGAGCCCGATGCAAGGCTCAAATTCATGAACTGCGAGATCATGACCTGAGCGAAGTTGGACACTTAACTGACAGAGCCACCCAGGCGCCCTTCACTGTTTATTCTCTTGTACCTTTTTTTCCTAAAGTTTCTTTCTTTCTTCTTTCTTTCTTTCTTTCCTCCTTCCTCCCCCCCTCCTTTCTTTCTTTCTTTCTTTCTTTCTTTCTTTCTTTCCTCCTTCCTCCCTCCCTCCCTCCTTTCTTTCTTTCTTTCTTTCTTTCTTTCTTTCTTTCTTCCTTCCTCCTTCCCTCCCTCCTTTCTTTCTTTCTTTCTTTCTTTCTTTCTTTCTTTCTTTCTTTCTTTTCTTCTCTAGAGAGCCCCCGGGATCGGGAGGGGCAGAAAGACAGAATCCCAAGCAGGCTCCATGCCAACAGCGTGGCTCGATCCCACAAGCTGTGAGACCGTGACCTGAGCCGAGATCAAGAGTCGGATGCTTAACCGACCAAGCCACCCGGGCGCCCCTCTTTTGTACCTTTTAAAATAAGGTCGGCCACTTTGGCTGCGCCATTGCCCAGGCTTTCTTATTACATTTGTGGCTAGTCTGTGGGTCTACAGCTTTACCCAACCAGTAACGAGACCTCAGACTAGCTGTGATATCTGCCTCCCCCATGGTATGACTGAGATCACTATTGTTTTTGACAATGTCTCAGGGCATGGAATTTTCTGCATTTGCTCCAAATAATGGCACCCCTTTCCCACCGCTTTGATAGACCTTCTACACCATCGGGCTGAGGGGAAGAGAGACAGGGCTGCAGACTCAGACTGAACACTATAGACTCATGGTTCAAGAGATTTTCTTGAGTAAACATTTCTCAATTTTTTTTTTTTTTTTTTAGTTTATTTATTTTGAGAGGGGGAGGGCAGAGAGAAAGGGAGAGAGAGAGACTCCCCAGCAGGCTCTGTGCTGTCAGCACAGAGCCCGACACAGGGCTCAATCCCAGGAACCGCGAGATCCCGACCTGAGCCAAGATCAGGAATTAGACGCTTAAATGACGGAGCCACCCAAGCACCTCTCTCAATTTCTTGAGTGTTGTATTAGTTTTCTATTGCTGCTATAAGAAATAATCACCAACTTAGGGCTGAAAATAATACAAATTGATTGTCTTCCAGTGCTATGGGTCAGAAATCCAAACTGGGTCTCACTGGGCTAAAATCAAGGTGCTGGAGGGCTGGATTCCTTCTGGAGGCTCTAGAGGAGGATGTTTGCTTGCCTTTTCCAGCTCCTAGAGGCTGCCCGAATTCCTTGGCTAGAGTCCCCCTTCCACCTTCAAAGCCAGCCACGACCAGTCAAATCTGTCTCACACTGCCTCCCTCTTGCACAGTTAAGGAACCCTTGTGATTACCCCGGGTCCACCCAGTTAACGCAGGATAATCTCTTTATTGTCTGGCTGTCTGATTAACACCCTTATTCTCATCTGTGACCTTAATTCCCCCTTGCGTGGAACAGCATCCTCACCGGGTCCAGGGATTAGGATGTGGCATCTCTGGGAGGTCATTAATCTGCCTACTGCAGATGGTTTGGATCAGCTTCCAGTTTGCAAATGTTCTTTAAAAAAAAAACAAACAGTTTTTTTTAATGTTTATTTTTGAGAGAGACAGAGGGCAAATGGGGGAGGGGCAGAGAGAGAGGGAGACACGGAATCCGAAGCAGGCTCCAGGCTCCGAGCTGTCAGCACAGAGCCCGGACGCGGGGCTTAAACCCACAAACTGCAAGCTCATGACCTGAGTTGAAGTCGGACACTTAACCAACTGAGTCACCCGGGTGCCCCAACCATTTGGCACAGTTTTATCATTGTTGTTTGGTAGGGAGTGTTTTCAGAGTTCCTTGGTCATTGCAGAAGTCCCAGCCGTATATAAATTCTTATAATGAAATACCAGATAGGAATCAGAAAAATGAACGGAGTCTCTTCCCTTGAGAGACTAGGGGTTGGAAGAGGTCATGAGGGGGCTTCTAGGTGCTAATAGTCTTCTAATTTATTTGTTACCTTTTGTTTTGAAGTGATTTCAGATTCACGGCAATCCCACAAAAATAGTATGATGAAGTCGTGGCTTCCCAGCACCCTGAGTCACTGTTAACATTTTGTCACCTTTCTTTTTTTGATCATTCTCTCTTTCCAGATAAGGGGTCCAGGCCCATGTAGCAGAGACAGCATCCCGAGAGCAGCCACGCCCTGGAGCTCAGAATAGAAGAAATGCAAGGAGAGTGTCCCTTTTCTTTGTGGGTGGTCCTGGAGGATCCTTTCCTCAAGACATATTCTTCTCGGTCGTCCTCCTGCCCGAGGGCTCCTGGGGATTCCAGGTGCCCTTAGCTCCTCCTACGTCTCTGTTGTCCTCCCTCTGCACCCAGATCACTGGGCATCAGGGCAAACAAGTGACATGCAAATGAAGGTTAAGAGCCACTATGGAAAGAACCTTGAATTTGGGGATGTACTTCCATGGATTTTCTCCTCTCCTCCTTCCACATCCTTCCTCACCCTCTTCTACTTTGTTCCCTGGAAGGTATCATCTCCTCTTTTCGTTCCAGCCACCACCTCTTTAAAAAAAATTTATTTTTAAACCTTTTATTTTTGAGAAAGAGAGAGAGAGAGGCAGAGGAACAGAGGGAAAAGGAGACACAGAATCCAAAGCAGGCTACAGGTTCTGAGCTGTCAGCACAGAGCCCGAAGCGGGGCTCGAACCCACAACCTGTGAGATCATGACCCGAGTTGAAGTCGGACGCTTAACCGACTGAGCCACCCAGGCAGCCCACCAGCTGCCACCACTTGTTTGGGGATCGCAAACTGGGATTTCCCTGGGCCAGGCATGTCGCCTCTCCAGCTCAGCCTTTCCCCGTCTGTGAAATGGGCAATGGCCACCCATTTCAACCCCAAAGGGCTATGGTGAGGATCATAGGGAGCAGAGAATGAACAAGTAAGTCTTTGGTCTTGAAACAATCTGGCAGCGCGAGCATTACTAATCCCCATTTCACAGGACTTGAACCTGAGCCCAAGGGGCATGAGGCTTTTTCAGCCAAGCTCTCACTGCCAGGCAGTGGCAGAGCTGAGTCAGAGTCAGGATCTCTGAAACTTTGGGGTGTAGCCACAGTAGACCCGTTCTGCAAGTTTTAAGGTGTCTCTTGTTTTATGGAATACTGAAAGCCCAAACCGGATGCCCCAAAACATATCAAAATGGAGGAAGGGATAGACAGAACGTGCAGGACTGCTGGCTTTTCTAAGAGGAAGAAAGCAATTGCGGTTTTACAAGGGGGTTTGCTCTCTGATTCCAGGCCAGAGCCAGTGCTCGGCTCAGAATAAGGTGCTGGAGGATAAATCACCTTCTCCTCGCCCGGCCACCGCTCCTTGCGGGACTTTGATAGCTCATTATTTGCAAAGACTGGTTGGCTCATCCTCAAACCTGTTTCCTCTTCTTCTTGGGCACTCAGCCAGATTTTGTTTCCCAGCCTCCCTTGCGGTCAGGTGAAGCCACCTGACCGGGTCTAAATTCTGGTCAGTGGGATGTGAGCAGAGCCGACGTGCCAGCCCTCAGGCCTGGACCGGAAAAGCTCTCCTGCTTCACGTTCTATTCCGTCTGCCCATCCTTGGCTTCATGCGGATGAACGCAGTGACCTGTTGACAAGAGCAGAGCCACAGATGGAAGGGCCCTGGGCCCTCGAATCACCACTTGCAGAAAAGCTGCCCACCAATCGGGAGCACCCATTTTGGACCCTATGTGGTGGGAAATAAACATCTATCATGATTGAGCCCTTATTTAGTTGGAGTCTTATTTGTTACAGCATCTGGTGTTACATTTTCTAGCACGTTAGCTTACCTGCTTCCAATGGTCTTTTTTTTTTTTTAAGCTACAACAGAACGTATATCCTTCGTGTGTTTAACAATTTCTCCATCTCACATTAACTGAAAATATTTTCTTAAACCTCTCTCTGTACTTTAGAAATACAATGGCGCCAATGTTTCATCCCCCATCCTTCTCCCTGGGGTGGGTCTTCCTTTCATGAATCTGCCATCACAGAGAATTCCCAGGGGATCTTCAGAATCAGAATTGGGATGCAGAGATTGGAGGAGGGGAACTGGAGGTAGCAGGTGTAGACTCTGCTTCTGAGTTTTGCTGTAAATTGCAGTGTCTGAACGTGACGTTGGGTCAAGACACTGTTTTCTTAAGACAGGAGAAATAACAGTATGGTACATGCAGATGAGGTGCTCCAGAAGAGAGGGGAAACTGATGCTGCCAGGAAGAAATGGGAAAATGGACAGTAATGTCCTTGAGTAGGAGAGGGGATTAGTCAAGCAAGGGAGATGCATGGCGGTGGGCAGATGCCGCGGCTGATAACTTCTGATAACTTTTCTTGGGGAAATCAGAATCAGGGTCATCAGCTGAGAGTGAAGACTGAGGAGGAAGGGTTGAAGGTTTGAGTGGAGGGAAGAGAGAATGAAATGATTCGGGGGCAGAGGGAGGGAGGGTGAAGGAGCCAGGGAAATGTGGTAGGACTGTTGGGCAGCACCAAAGGACCACGGGAGACTGGTGATCTTGAATGGACAGTTGGAATGACTTCGTACTTCTCTCCAGCCATGTCCATCTGCACTGGTGCAGGTGCACTGAATGGAGTGCTGGGTTTCACTCCAGTCGTAGTTGTGCCAGGAGGCAGCAAGGAGATTGGGAGTTGAAGTTATTTGGGCAAGAGAGCTGAGGGCATAGGCAAACGATGTTTGCAATGAAAGACTGGAAGTTGGACTCAGTAAGGAGAGAAGTAAGGACCGGAGCAGAGAGCAAGAGACAAGGAAAGGGGACGGGATTGGTCTGGGAGGGGTGGAAGGATTGTTGGAACTGGATACTCAAAGTCAGTAAACTGGACTGATAGACGGTCGTGGTTGGTGAGAAGTGTCTGAAATCGAGATTACGCCCAGTGCAGTTATGGGTTATGATGTGGTCAAGGGTATGACCTTGGGAGTGAGGGGCTGAGGTGGGTGGAAGATAAGTTCATCGGAGTAGAGGAGATCATGGAGCCGAGAAGGTGGTTGTCGAAATCACCAGTATTGGGACAGAATCACATTGGAGAGAATGACTACGATCCGGGAGCTACAACTGTCAGCAAGTGGGGGTGGAGAGGGCTGCGACCAGAAATGGTAAGGGGCGGTAAAGTCTGGCGACATCCATTTCAAAGAATCTAGGGGCTTCAAGGAGGAGAGAAGAAGAATGGCTAGCTTGGAAGTAGATTTGGAGAGCAAGGAGGATGCTTATCCCAGCCTTGGCCCCATGGTGAGAACAGCCACTGCTAAGAAGCCTGCAGGGGAAGCAGGTTCCTCAGAGGAGAACCAAGTTTAGGAAAAAAAAAAAAGCAAAAAGATGAAGGGAACCGGAAGACCCAGACAAGGATGTCCATTCATTACAGAACTCTTAGTATTAGTGATCATCTGGAAACAACCTAAATGTCCATTGCCAGGGGAGTGGATAAATAAATAATAGATCCATCCAAAATAAAATTTGCTACACACAACAGTGAAAGCAAATGTGCTAGATCCATGTGGATCAAAATGGAAAAGAAGTTTACAAACATGAACTTGAGTGAAATAAGCAAGTTGCGAAAGGTTACTTATGTAAGGTGCACAAAACAATACCGTCTTTACTTATAAAGCTATAAAAGGATACTGACATCCTTGGGAGCGCCCCCCAGCAGCTTCAGTGTGGCGGTTTGTGGTTACACTTGGAAAGCAAGGGAGGGGAAATGGATGGGCGTAGGGTAAGGTAGCTTTGGTTGTACTGCAAATATTTTACTTCTTCATGAAGAAAGAGAGAGAAATGAACCAAAATACAAACCAAAAGATAGCAAAGTATCAACTCCCATTAAATCTAGATTGTGGGTCCCAAGATTTATTTTACTTTTCTGTATGTTTGAAAGATCTCATGTGAAAATTTAAAAGATTAAAAAAAAAACAGAGGCCGTAAGGGTGGTAGGGTGGTAGTCGCGGGCGGTAATCACGGGCGGTAATCAAGACGGTGTAGTACTGGCCTAAGGATAGATAGGAAGTTCAAGAGACTAGAACTGAGAGTCCAGAAATTACTGCATACAAGTGACTTTTGACAAGGTGCCAAAACAATTACAAGAGGGGGAGAGAGAATCCCAAGCGGGCTTCACACAGTCGGCTCGGAGCCCGACGCAAGGCTCAATCCCGTGACCTGCAAGATGATGCCCTGAGCTGAAATCAAGAGATGTTCAATCAACCGATCCACCCAGGTGCCCCAACGGTGCCAAGACAATAAAGTGGGGGAAACCATAGTCTTTTCAACCAGTGACGCTGGCACAGCTGCAAAAGAATGAAGTTGGACCCCTACCTCCCATCATATACAAAGGTTAACTCAAAATAGATCTAAGAGAAGAAAACATAAGGATAAGTCTTCATACCCTTGGATACGGCAATGGTTTCTTAGAGATGACGCCTAAAGCACAAATAATCCAAGAAACAGTAGATACATTGGATGTCATCACAATTACACACTTCGGTGCTCCAAAGGACCCTATCAGTGAAGTGAAAAGACAAGCCAAAGAATGGGAGACAATAAGGATCTAGGATCAGGAAACACGAAGAACGGTTACAGCCCAAGACCAAAAAGACAAACGATCCAATTTAAACATCAGTAAAGGATGGGGGCACTTGGCTGGCTCGGTCAGAAGAGAATGTGACTCTTGGTCCTGGGGTTGTGAGTGTGAGCCCCATGTTGGGGGTGGAGTTCACTTGAAAATAAAATACTAAAAAAAAGAAAAGGGCAAAGGACATGAACAGACATTCCAGAGAAGACATACAAATGGCGAACACGCACATGATAAGACGCTCAGCATCATTAGTCATTAGGAAAACATACATCAAAACCACGATGATGTATCACTCCACACCCACTAGGGGGGCTGTAATCAAAAGGGCAGACAATAACAAGGGTTGGCATGGGAGTGGAATAACTGGAGCCTCAGGCATTGCCGGAAGGAATCTAATACGGAAGAGCCTCCTTGGAAACCGTCTGGTGGGTCCTCTAAGAGTTCAACGTAGAATTATCATATGACACTCCAATTCCACTCCTCCTTACACACCCCAAAGAGCTGAAAATACACGCTCACGCGAAAACTCGGACACACCGTTCACAGCAGCATGGTTCACGATAGCCAAGACGTGGGAACAACCCAAACGTCCGCTAATGGATGAATGGATGAACAGAAGACGGTAGGTCCACAAGAAGATATTATTCAGTCACAAAAAAGAATGAGGTAGCGATACAAGCGACAGCACGGGTGAACCTTGAGAAGTCAGGCTAAGAAAGAAGCCAGACACAAAACGCCACGTGTTTCGAGGTTTCCTCTCTGTGAAGTGCCTGCAAAAGACAAACGCGGAGAGACAGAGAATAAATGAGTGGTTATCAGGCGTTGGGGACAGGGGACACTGGAGAGTGACTGCTCATGGATTCAGTGCTTCTTTCTGGGGTAATGAAGACGTTTTGGAATTAAATAGTGAAGGTGGTTACACACCTTGTGAATATCTTTAGAGCCACGGAAGTAGATGCCCTTTTAAAGGGTGACTTTTATAGTACGTGAATAGCATCTTAACAAAAACACCAAACCTAGGATCGAATCCAGACTCCCTCATGTGGCCCCAGCAGATGGCTTCCGGTCTCTGAGCCTCGGTTCCTCATCCGAGGCGTTGGTAACTCAGGCTGCACCCGGCTGAGACAAACTCCATGCGCAGCTTGCGACGGTCCCTGGTGCTTCTGTGCCTAATCTGACCACGGCTGCAGACGGTGAGCGGTTAGAGTGCAGCTGGGCTCTGGTGTCAGACCCGAGCGCAAATTCAAGCCCCACCACTCGCTGGCTCTGACTGTCTCTGTCCTTATGTGACCTTAATCTCTGTTTCCTTAACTGAGAAGGGGGGATGCCAACAGCGGCCCCTTCTAAGTGTGGTTGAAGGGAGACAAGGAGACAGTGAATGTAAGGTACAAGACCCAGTACACCTGGGACTCAGGAAGCAACATTCGGGGGCGGGGGGGGGACCACCATCATCACCGTCTTAGCGGCCCCAAGTCTTTTACTTCTTCCTCCCCACCCCTCTCTGTCCATATCAGGATTTCCCACTTGCCTCATCGTCTGTTTGTCTGGCCCAGGTGGTGGCCTGGACCTTCAAAGACCCTGCCTCCTGGTTGGGCTCTTGACTGACTCCCTTTGCCCACAAGCGCCCAGAACTGCCAGCGCACTGCCCCGTGCCTCAGTTAGACGTGCCCATCCTTCCTTCCGGCTCCGGGGAAAACTGAGGCGCTGATCTTCACCCAGCCAAGTTGGGGGGATGGCAGGATGCCCCCCATGAGGCTACAGGGCGGGGTGGGGCCCACAGCCACTCCAAAATCAGGGACCTGGTGATTTCTCACAGCCCCACGTGGAGCCCCCTCCTGGGCCACCCCCCACTCCTGCTTTTGCTAGAAAGGGGAAGCTCCCAGGCAGCGGTTCGAGGCAGGGACTTTCTCTTCGCATCTCAGTGGAAACCAAAGCCCGGTCAGCCTACTTCTAGGAATCCATCCGCCAGATGCATTCCCCTTTGTAAGCTTTGTAAGCCAAAATTTATTTTGGCATTTTTTTTTTTATGTAAGTGAAAAAGACTGGAAAAACCCAAAATGTCCATCAATAGAAGACTGGCCATATACATTTTGGTATATCCATACAGTGGGAAAGCACACAGCCATTGGAAAGAACGATGTACCTGATGAACTGCAGGGCACTGCTTCCAAGATGCATTTCGGGTGCGAAAGACACTGTGCAGAACAGTCTTTTCGTATTTACTGTACCTGCCTGCCCTCCCGCCCTCCTTCCCTCTCTTCCATTACTTTCAAAGAAATGCTTTCATATATGTGCTTGCATATACATGCAGTATTTCCTTTTTTTTAATTTTTGTTTTGAATGTTTATTTATTTTTGAAGGAGAGAAAGACAGAGTGTGAGCAGGAGAGGAACAGAGAGAAAGGGAGATACAGAGTCCAAAGTGGGCTCCAGGCTCTGAGCTGTCAACACAGAGCCCGACCTGGGGCTCAGGCTCACAAGCCGTGAGATCATGACCTGGGTGAGCCGAAGTCTGATGCTTAACTGACTGAGCCACCCAGGCACCCCACATGCAGTATTTCTGAGGGACCAACAAGAAATCATTCAATGTGTTTTTCTCTGAGGGAAACAAAACCCAGAGAGGGGGTGGTAGGCAGAGGTGGGAGAATTACTTCTCAGTCTATCCTTTTTGTGCTGCATAAATTAAAAATGGTCTCCTTTTTAAAAGTACCTTTTAAGTTTATTAAAAAAATTTTTTTAATGTTTATTTTTGAGAAAGGGAGAGACACAGAGTGTGAGCAGGCGAGGGGCAGAGAGAGAGGGAGACACAGAATCCAAAGCAGGCTGCAGGCTCTGAGCTATCAGCACAGTTTATTTCTTTATTTATGTAGGAAGAGAGAGAGAGAGAGAGGGAGAACAAACAGGGGGAGGGGCAGAGAGAGGAGGCAGAGGATCTGAGTGGGCTCTGTGTTGACAGCAGAGAGCCTGACATGGGGCTTGAACTCACCAACTGTGAGATCATGACCCGAGCTGAAGTCAGAGGCTTAACTGACTGAGCCACTCAGGCACCCCCCAAAATGGTATCTTTTTGAGTAACTCAATCATGTACATGGAAAAAAAATGTCCAATCCTACAAAAGGATATTTGGTGGAAAGTCAAGTCTCCCCTCCGTTGAACACCCACCCATACATACCCACTAACCCGCTCTTGCCCCAGGGGCCAACCCATGGGGTCTAAACTAGGTATTTATGCAAATGCACATTTGTATGTAATTACATAAACTTTTATTGTGGTAAAATAAGCGTAACATAAAAATTCCCATTTTAACCATTTCAGGTGCACAATTCCGTGGCACTAAGTACACTCACGTGGTTGTGCCATCACGGCCACCATCCATCTCCAGAACTTCTCTGCCTCCCCACCAGCGCTGTCCTATCAAACATCCCATCCCCGCCCCTCCACAGCCCCTGGCACCCACCATGCCACTTTCTGTCTCTGTGAAGTTGACTACCTCTCGGTACCTCATACAAGTGGAATCATCACGGCATTTGTCTTTTTTTTTTTTTTTTAATTTTTATTTATTTCTAGGCAGAGTGCAAACGGGGGAGGGGCAGAGAGTGGGAGACACAGAATCCGAAGCAGGCTCCAGGCTCTGAGCTGTCAGCACAGAGCCCGATGCGGGGCTCGAACTCACAAACCATGAGATCGTGACCTGAGCCGAAGCTGGGTGCTTAACCGACTGAGCCACCCAGGCGCCCCATCTCCTTCCTTTTTTTTTTTTTTTTTTAAATATTTATTTATTTATTTTGAGAGGAAGAGAGAGAGCGCGTGCGCGATCTCGAATGGGGGAGGGGCAGAGAGGGAGGGACAATGCCAAGCAGGCTCCGTGCTACCAGTGCAGAGCTGGACTCCGGACTCGATCTCATGAACTGTGAGATAATGACCGGAGTCAAAATCAAGAGTTGGACACTTAACTGACTGAGCCAGTCAGGTGCCCCAGAATTTCCTTCCTTTTTAAGGCTGAATGAGATTCTGTTATGTGTACATACCACACTTTGTTTATCCGTTCGCTTGTCGGTGGACATTTGAGTTGTTTCCACCTTCATGTATTTTTTAATAACCAAAAATTAACTTAAACAAAGGAAGTTTAGCGAGAGGATCTGATCTGGGAGCTTTTCAGAGCCAGCTCAGAAGGCTAGGGGCAGCATCAGCCGCCCCCTAGGAGGAGAGAAAATGTCCCCTTCATGGGCAACCGCTGGTGATTCCCACCTTCAGCCCTGAGAGGAACTCCCCTTTCCTTTCTTTGAAAGTTGGTCCCCTGAGCCCTGCCTGGGAACTCAGGGCTCCTTGAACGCTGTACCTGCCTCGGCTCCTGCTCCAGGGAGGCCAAGGGCACTGGGGGAGCAGAGGCTGGCTGGCTGCCGGTGTGGCTCACCTTCCTTCCCAGCCACAGGCAAATGGGGTGATGGGGTGGCAGAGGCTGAGCCAGCAGGAAGGGCTTGGGGCCCTGCTGAGTCCCTGGGGATGCAGGTGCTCTCCAGGGGGAGCCCCTGTGCCCACCCATGGAGGGGCCTCAGTGCTAGAGGGCCCCATGTCAGAAAACCCCGGGTTCAGATGAAGAACCACCAGACCGGTTCTCTGCCTGTTACTTGCAATTTTCCAATGACGGCTAAGTTTTCACGCGATGACTGCCACATTTAAAAAACATTTCTTCTTTTCTCCTCACGTTTTTAAAGGGACACTTACATGCTTGGGAATTTTGTAGTTCAATGATCACTAGTCCATCCACTATCTAGCTGCAACGTTGTTAATATTGTGCTATATTCACTCTGTCTCTCTCTTTCTATCTCTGGGATATCAATATGCATATATAAATACATAGACATACACAATCATATATATGTGTACACACACATATACATACACATACATATATAAGCATACACACATGTACCCTTATACACATACATCTGCATATACAAACACACATATATGCATACATACAACACGCATAGATGCAATATGTATACATGCACACACATGTATTGCACATGCACATGCATATATACACACGTATACTCATATATCTATATATACACCCACATCTATATATACACATAAACGTACACACACACACACACACACACACACACACATATATATTTCCCCTGAACAAGAACTCTTCAAAAGTAAGGTCATCACGATCTTCACCCCCAAATACTTTAGTGAGCATCTCTTAAGAACAAGAACATCCTCCTACATATTCTTAAAGTCTTTATTCCACTTAAGAAGGTCAACAATAAAACCCTAATATAATCTAATATTTAATTTTCCCCATTTGTCCCTACAAGGTCTTTTTCATGTTTATTTTATTTTATTTTATTGAATATTTATTTTATTTGTGAGAAAGAGCACACTTGAGTGGGGGAGGAGCAGAGAAAGAGGGGGACAGAGAATCCGAAGCGGGCTCTGCGTTGACAGCAGTGAGCCCGATGCGGGCTGAAAGGCACAAATGGTGAGATCATGATCTGAGCTGAAGTCAGGCGATCAACTGACTGAGTCACTCAGGTGTTCCTTTAATGTTTGTTTTTGAGAGAAGAGAGAGACAGAGAGAGAGAGAGAGAGAGAGCAAGAGCGTGTGTACAGGAATGGGGGTCGGGCAGAGAGAGGGCAACAGAGGATCCAAAGCGAGCTCTGTGCTGACAGCAGCGAGCCTGATGCAGGCTCGGTGAGATGATGACCTGAGCCAAAGTCAGAAGCTTAACCTCCTGAGCCAGCCGGTCACCCCCAAAAGGTCTTTTATAGCTGTTTTTCCAAAACTAGAATTCAGTCAAAGTCTACCTATTGCACATATTCGGCTATGTCTCTTAAATCTCTTTAACCTTAAATGTCTCTATCCGCTTTTTTTTAAAAACAGCATTGACTTTTTGTTGATCCCAGGATAGTTATCTTGTAGAGGGTCTGGAAGTTTCCACCTTCCGGACATGTCTGTCTTCTCATGGGGCTATTTATCTTGCTCTAGCCTCTGTATTTCTTATAAACTGGGAGTTAGGATTAGAAACTTGATGAGATTCTTTTCTTCTTTTTAAAGACTTTTTTAGAGCATTTTTTTAGAGCTCATTTTTAAGTTCACAGCAAAATTGAGAGGAAGGTATAGAGAATTCCCATACACCTTCTGCCCCCACACATGCCTAGCTCCCCGGGTTATCAACATCCCGCACCAGAGTGGTCCATTTGTTACCACAGGTAAACCTATCCTGACACGTCGTTAGCACATAGTTTACATTACGGTTTACTCTTGGCTTTGTGTTTTCTATGGCTTTGGACAAAAATATGCTAATGACACGTGTCCATCGATGCAGTATCATGCACGGTATTTCCACTGCCCTAAAAGTCCTCTGTGCTCTATTTCCCTATTCTCTATTCTCCTCCCTTCCCCTAACCTCTGGCAAACGCTGGTCTTGTAACTGTGCCCATAGTTTTGTCTTTCCCAGATTGTCATATAGTTGGAATCATACAGCATGCAGCATTTTCAAACTGGCTTCTCTCACTTTGTAACATTTAAGTAAATTTAAGACTCCTCCATGTCTTTTCATGGCCTGAGATCTCATTGTAACTCATTTCTTTTTAGCACTGAATAATATTCCATTGTTTTGATATGCCACACTTTATCCATTCCCCTACTGAAAGACATCTTGGTTACTTCTTTTTTTTTTAATATTTTAATGTTTTAAAGATTTTTTTAATGTCTATTTCCTTATTTTGAGGGAGAGAGAGAGTGCTTGTGCACAAGTGGGGAAGGGGCAAAGAAGAAGGGAGGGAGTCCCAAGCAGGCTCCGTGCTGTCCGCGCAGAGCCCTCCGTGGGGCTCTGTCCCATGAACCGTGAGATCACGACCTGAGCTGAAATCAAGAGAGCGACACTTAACTGACTGAGCCACCCAGGTACCCCCATCTTGCTTACTTCTAAGTTTTGGCATTTATGAATAAAACTGCGATACCGTAGGCCTTTCTGCAGACATAAGTAACTTGTCTTGGTACTTACCCATACTGAGGAGCGCGCTCACTGGATCCTACAGTAAGAGTGTGTTTAGTTTTGTGAGGAATTGCCAAACTGCATTCCAGAGTGGCTGTGCCATTTTGCATCCTCGCCAGCGATGAATGGGAGTTCTCATTGTTCCGCATTCTCGCCCGCATTTGGTGTTGCCGGTGTATGGTCTGGATTTTGGCCATTCCAATCGGTATGCAGGAGTATCGCATTGTTGTTTTAATTAGTATGTCCCTGACGACGTATGATGTGGAGCATCTTTTCACATGCTTTTGTTTTCTTTAAGAGTTATTTACTGGGGCGCCTGGGTGGCTCAGTCAGTTAAGCATCCGCCTTCTGCTCAGGTCATGATCTCATAGTTCGTGAGTTCGAGCCCCGCGTTGGGCTCTGTGCTGACAGCTCGGAGCCTGGAGCTTGCTTCAGATTCCGTGTCTCTGTCTCTCTCTGCCCCTGCCCCACTCGCGCTCTCTCTCAAAAATAAATAAACATTAAAAAAAAAAAGTTGCACACTCCTCTGACCTAGCCAGCTAGGGGCCCCTGTTCTCTTTTTTTAATTGGTAAAATATATATCACATAAAACATACCATTTTAACCATTTTTGAGTGGCATTAAGTACATTCACATAGTTGTGCAACCATCACCACCGTCCTCCAGGACTTTCTCATCTTCCCAGACTGAAACTCTGGACTCATTAAGCACTAACCAATCCCTCCTCCCTCCAGTCCCTGGCGACCAGCATTCTAGTGTCCGTTTCTGTGAATTTGACTACTAGCAACCTCATCGGAGTGAGATCATACAGTATCTGTCTGTCCTTCTGTGGCCGGCTTTGGGTGACACCTTTTGCCAAGAGGTCTTCCCAGGCGATGCCGTGCACTGAAGGTGCATCTCCGTTAGGAGGCTCATAGGAATAGCCGCTGCCGGGCTCTGCCCGCCCCTGCCCACCTCTCCCACCTGGCCACCACCTGCTCCCCAACCTCTCTGCCCCAGCTGCTCAGCCCTCTCTCACCCTGCCACAGCCTTAGCACTTGCCTTCTCCTCCCTGGCAGGCTCCTTGGTATCTTCTAGATTTCAGCTTGAATGTCTCCTTTTCATAGAGGCCCAAACGTTTCCCTGTAGTCACGGTCTCTTGTTTTCTGTTTGATTTTCTTCCTGGCGCTCCCCATAGCCTGATATTATACCCCGTTTGGTGTGTGCCTGCTTACCATCAGCCTCCAGGGTAAGATCTACAATAGCAGGGACCTGTTCCCTGGCGTGTCCCAGATCCTGGCAATGCACTTGGCACACGACAGGGGCTTGCATTAGTTCCCTCTTGCTGCTGGAAGACATGACCACAAACTTAGTGGCTTCAAACTAACACAAACTTATGATCTTACTGTTCGGGAAGCCCGAAGTCCTAAATTAGTTTCGGTGGATGGAAATGAAGGCGTTGGCAGGACTGTGTTCCTTCTGGAAGCTCTAGGGGGGAATCTGTTTCCTTGCCTTTTCCTGCCTCCAGAGACTGCCGGCACTCCCTGGTTCACAGTCCTGCGTTGCCCAGACTTCTGCTTCTGTCACTCCGTCTCCTGCTGAGTCTGACCCACTCTTATAATGACTCTGTGATTACACTGGGCCCACCCAGAGAATCCAGGAAGTCTCCCTACTTTACCCTCTTTAACTGAAACACATCTGCAAAGTCGTTTTTACCCTGTAAGGTCACATATTCACAGGTTTTGGAATTAAGATATGGGCACATTGGGAGAACCATTATTTTATCCACCACAGGGCTCATTAAATACATGCTGAATGAATGGATAAATGAATGGATGGGCCCCTCTGCAAACGGAGCGGTGAGTCCTGAATTCCAAGGCTGGCTCAGCCACTTACTGGCTGTGTGACCTTGGGTAAATCCCCTCTTTCTCTGAGCTGCAGTTTCCTCCTTCATTAGATGTGTTCTGGGCACCCACAGTGTATCCCACTCTCAGTGGACCCTGGGAATACCAACACAAATAACAATAGACCCTCGCCTTCCAAGAGGTAGAGTTTGGCTTCTGGGAAGGGGTATGAGAAGGACAAAACCTGAAATAATCTGCTCAGGCCCATGTTCCAAGTCACCCCACTGAACTTTCAAGTCCTGAGGGGGTGTGCTTACCTAGAAGGTGACATTTCAAATGATGCATGAGTAGGAGTTTGTGTGGTAGGGAAGCAGAAAGGGCACTGATGGCCAGGGACAGTCTGTAGACCTCTTTGAGGAACTATGGGGAGTGTGGTGTGATCTCTTAGGGGAGGGAGACCGGTGTGGAAGGGAGCATGTCTGGAAAGGAGGCCTTGAGGGCCACAGTCAGGAGCTTGGGCTCTGTCCTCAGGTCAAAGGGCCAGAGCTGGGTTTTGAAACAGGAGAGAGGCCTGCGCACTGAATCTGGGCCACACTCTGGCCACTGTGGTGTGGAGAGGGGATTGGGGGCCAGCATCTGAGCCCAAGGTGGAGGTGGCCTGGACTGGGCAGTGACAATGGGAACGGAAGTAAGGGGACAGATCCAAGAGACACGTAGGAAGTAGAATCAGTGGGATATGGCGAGAGATGGAGAAGGGGATGGGAGAGGAAGAGCTCGGAGACCGCCGGGAAGAAAGAACAGGCAAGATGGAAATGTGTGGAAGCTCTCTGAAACTGTTGAGGGGATCACGCATGGGCCCAAGTTGGGATTTGGGGAGAAGCGGCGGAAGATGCTAGTAATGGCCACAGAAACCAGCCCAGGGGATTCTCACGCCTCTCCTTTCGAAGACAGATCAGTGATGAAGTTCATCAAGGGTTTGGATGGGCCTCTGTTCCAGGTGAGGGTTGAGGTCTGGGCAGCTCCTGTCCACGTTCTCACTTGCCCTACAAACAACCACTGGGGTAAATAGGTAGGCTTGTGAAACCATCTCCCCCATTTCCAGATGGGCGAACTGATCCCGGAGATACCAGCGACATGGTAAAGGCCCTACGGTGTGAGGACTCTGGGGAGCACAGGCCTCTAAGAGGCCCAGCTCAAGGGGGATTTTGCAGGTCTCTTGAGACCCAGAGGGAAGGACAAGGCGGGGGTCCCCTCTGAGCTGTTCCAAGCCACAGAGAATTTCCTTTTATTTGGAGGAAGCGGGAGTTCTTCTTTCGTAATGTGAATGTCAGAGATTCTGGACCCACCGGTGACTAAGAGTGTCTGGGGCTCGTGGGTGTCGCGAAGTGCTTAAATACTCGGCCCTCCTGTCATCCGGTGATTACAGACACCTGAGCTGGGACACACAGGACAAGAACATGGCCAGCCTGAAGATTCTGTTCCTGGCTGTCCTTGTCCTCCTTGCCATGACACTTCAGGCAACTGAGGCAGGTGAGGCTGGGGAGAGGGAGGACTCCCTGTAGAGGCCAGGGTCAGACACTGGGGTATCTTCCTCATGTAGCGGAAAGAGGAGTGGACTGAGAGCAGATGACCCCAGTCTGCCGCTGGCTCCGGACTAGTCACGTGGCTTCTCTGGGCCTCGGTTTACACATCCGTTAAATGGGTAGTCTTTTATTTTTTAGTTTATTATTTATCTTGACAGAGAGAGAGAGAGGGAGCATGAGCACAAGGGCTGTGCCAACAGCACAAAGCCTGATGCGGGGCTCGAACTCACAAACCTTGAGACTGTGACCTGAGCCGAGATCAAGAGTCGGATGCTTAACCGACTGCCACCCAGGCGCCCTAAATGGGTAGTCTTGAAGGCCTGGAGTCTAGGATCTGTCTCGGCTGGGGTGGGGGGCTGTGGTGGACATGGCCTGCTGTCCTTCTACTCCAGAGAACTCAAGCATAGGATGCTTGGGGTGTGAAGGAGCCACCAGAAGGAGCCATGTGGGATGGGACAAGGAAGGAGCTGGCATGAGGGATGTCCCCTTGGAAAACTGGTCCTGCTCTTCTACCACTACATTTTTGCTCCAGAACCTGCCCTCAACACCGAGGCCTTCCCTTCCCTTCTCCATCTCAGTGTAAATCCTCCTGCCCTGTGTTGGATAAAGGCACGAAAACTGGGCTGGGAGACGGGCAGCCGTCTTTGGGTTTCCTGAGGGCTTTTCCCGCATCGAAGGCCCCATAACTTGGTGCCATTATCACCCCTCCCATCGGAGGAGGAAACTGGGCCTCAGAGACGTTAAGTGACTTGCCCAGGAGGGCCTGGTGACTCAGGGCAGAGCAGGCCCCGTACCCAGGTCTGCATGACTGGACTCTGCCCGGGTCCTTATCCTGACTCTCCAGAGTCCCGCTGTGTGACTCTGGGCAAATGGTCTCCCTCTCTGGATCTCAGCCTCCCCGCGTGCACCGTGAAGGTCACGGGAGGCGTGAGCCGCAGCAGACCTCTTGGATTGCCCGGGGACTCGTCAAGACACGCGTGGGACTCAGCAGGGCCGGGGCTGGGCGCCGAGCGTTTCTGACAAGCTCCAGGTGGCACTGATAGCGCTGGCCCACGGACCTCGCCTGCAGTAGCCGGGGCTTCGTCCTGTGCAGAGTCTCTGGGTCCCGCCTCGAGGCCCCGGGCATCGTTGAATCCCAGTGGTTGCGAATCCCTCTGTCTCCACCTGACCGACCCGGATCGGAGACACTGGGCCCTCAGTGTCCCTCAGAGACCCCGAGAATGGGGACTCCGGGGGCTCGGAGTCCTCCGGGCACCGGCCTGCCACACGGGAACAGAAGTGCCGGCTCAGAGGCTGGGGCTGAGAGCCACCCGTCTGTGCCCCGCCGGTGAGTCTTCTGCGCGTCTCCCTCCTCCAGGCCCCTATGGCGCCAACGTGGAAGACAGCGTCTGCTGCCGAGACTACTTCCGCCACCCCCTGCCCTCTCGTATGCTGAAGTATTTCTACTGGACTTCAGACTCCTGCCGGAGGCCCGGCGTGGTGTGAGTACAGAGCTGGGGACGCAGGGGCTTGGAGAGCCTGCCGGGCTGGCTCAGGAGGGCCCAGGAGCAGGTGGGTGGGCAGACCCAAGGACGGGAGGAGTGCAGCTGGTCTCTGTCCTTGAAACGGCTTGGCCCAGGCTGGGGGTGTACCGAGAAAAAAAAAAAATCATGCGATCATTCAACAAATTATTTTGGACGCCTACTGCCTGCCAGGCAGCCTGCCGGGTTCCGGGGATGCAGAGCTGAATGAGCAGGGCACCAGCTGGCGGTTTACACGATCCAGTGCCTAGTGCGTGGAGGCAGCGCAGAGCCGTAGTGCGGGGTGCTCCCATCAGAAGCATCTGGGGCCCATCCTCCCCAGCACCCTGGGAGTTGGCGGAGGCAGCCTATTCTTACCAGAAGAAGGCTGAGGTGCCAGAGAGCGCGTCCTATGGCCAGACGTGGTTCTGGGGTGACCGTGCTAACTCGGGTAACCCTCCCCGCAGAACTGCTAGGAGCGCGATTATTTCCGGTTTTTTTTTTAAGTTTATTTCTTTGAGAAAGAGACCGAGAAAGAGTGTCAGTGGGAGAGGGGCAGAGAGAGAGGGAGAGAGAGAGAGAACCCCAAGCAGGCCCTGCGCTGTCAGCAGGGAGCCCGAGGAGGGGCTCGATCTCACAAACCGGGAGATCACGACCTGAGCCGAAATCAAGAGTCAGACGCTCAACCGGCTGAGCGCCTCTGTTTCCGTTTTACGAATGGACAAAGAGGTGCAGGGAGGGGAAGTGATTTGCTCCAGGCTGCCCTGTTGGAACCAGGACTCCTGGGTCCTTGTCCAGGGCTTTCTCCTGGGGTTCTTTTTCTCCTTTGCCTCTTTTCCTCCATTTCTTTACTTCCCTTTCCTTAGCCCGGAGCCCAGGCCTGTGCCTGCCACTGGCCAAGTGACGGGGCCTGTCCCTGGGGCTCCAGCTCCTCCAGACTGCTGCCTGCCAAGCCCCTCACCAGGGTGTCTGGGTTTAGGGGCTCATGACCCCCTTTGGGGCTCCTTCATTATCTCTTCATTTGCTCCTCCTTACTTCTTGACCATCCCTCATGGTGGGTGGGGGGGGGGGTGCTGCAGGTGAATAACAAAGAAGGTTGAAGTGGGTTTTTGTCACTTTGACTCTGAGCCTCTGTTTCCCCATCAGTGTAACAGGAGTGATCACCTTCATTTATTTTTATTTATCAGACAAGTAGAGAGTGCTTGCTAAATGCAGGCACTGTTACAACCACTTTATAAGTATTAACTCATTTAATCCTTGAAACAGCCTTATGTTGTAGGTAGTGTTATGATCCCCTTTTTGCAGGTAAGGAAATGGGCCCAGAGAGGTTTTGGGGCCTCTTGAGTGTCACAGGGCACAGTAATAGTAAGTGGAGGGTGTGATGCTCGATGCCTGACATATAACAGATGCTCAAAGACAGCACATGTGATAATTGGATATTGAGCCAGAAGGGACTCTAGAAAGGATGTGTCTTGACAAATGGGGAGATCAAGGGGCTGAGTCTTGCCCAGTGTCACACAGCAGCCAGGGCAAGCTGCCCACGAGGCCAAGATCAACACTGCTTCCTTCTTTCTCTTTCTGTTCATTGGTTTTCTGTGGGGTGGGGGGCAGATCAGGGGAGTAAGAGAAGCCAGAGCTTCTAGCTTCATGGACAAGCTCTTGAGAGGCAGGAAGGGAGCAGGGCTGGGGGGGGGGGGCGATGTTTCTGACCACTGGCCAGCTTTAAGTCCACTGCTGCCCACAACAGCTGAGAGCCCCAAGGGCCTGGCCTGGTACTTACAGCACCTTGGGCAAAGTGGGAGACTTAGCCCGCAAATGCTAAGCGATCTTGGGTCAGTGCCTAGTCCTCTGCTTTGTGCTTTGCGCCCCCAGGGGGCACAGTGAATCAGATCTGACCAGCTCAGGCACTCAGGCAAGCTGCTTTACCCCTTCAGGCCCCACTTTCCTCACCTGTGAAATGGACAGAATGATAGGGCCTCATAGGGTTGTCGTAAGGACTTATTAAGAAAATCAATGTTAAGGGGCACCTGAGTGGCTCAACCGGTTGAGTGGCATCTCACTCTTGGTTTCGGCTAAGGTCATGACCTCACAGTTTCCTGAGTTTGAGCCCCGATTCGGACCCTGTGCTGGCAGCTCGGAGCCTGGAGCCTGCTTCGGATCCTGTGTCTCCCTCTCCTTCTGCCCCTCCCCTGCTCACATTCTGTTTCTCTCAAAAATAAATAAACATTGAAGTAACCTTTACAAAGACAAGACAAGGAAAAGAAGAGAAAATCAATGTGAAAAGTCCAAGCCAGCTCCTGGCAGTGACAGGGTTCCAGAGCACCTACTATCTACTGCTCTGAACACTTCTGTTTATATTAACTCATCTAATCTTCATTCAGCTCCTGTGAGGACCATGATTATTATCCTCATTTCACAGATGTGGAAACTAAGGGACGTGCTAACAATGGCAGAGCTGAGCCAGAGGATCTGGCTCCAAAGTTCATGCTCTTGGCTCTCTCCCAAGGCAATATCAGCAATGATCACGAGACTCTTGGGCATTCTATTTCTTGGCCTGACCTGGCCCTCAAGCCTAGACGAAGAGTCCAGGAAATTCTAGCTGCTCTTCTCCCCTCTCCCCGCTTAAGAAGTAAGTTTACATACAACAGAGGCCTTGTAACCTTTGAACCGCTCTAGATAGCAGGTACCCCGGCATAGGGTGGGTGCCTCATAAATGTGAAGTGACTCTGTCTAGTGGGCATCTCTGCATACAGTAAGTGACTCATAAATGTTAAGCTTCCAGAGAAGGGATGTGGCATTCTTGCTGCATGCTAATGCTCCCTCATTGCCTCCCTGGTGTCTCCTTCCAGCTTCCTTACGGTCAGGGACCGGGAGATCTGTGCTGACCCCAGGCTGCCCTGGGTGAAGAAGATTCTGCAGAAGATGAACCCATGAGAAAGGGCCCTGCCCTGATGACCGTGGCCTTGGCTCCTCCAGGAAGGCTCACAGAGCCCCACCTCTCTGCCGTTACAGCCGCCCCTCAACACAAGCCTGTGCCGATGGATCTCTCCGCAATCTCTTATCTCTGTGCCTGTAGCTGTCACCCTCAGAGGAGCCTCCACACTGTCACTCATCTCCCCTCTTGTCCCTCTAACCTATTCTCTGCCCCACCGCAGCCAGAGGGGCCACAATCCTGGTCAGTTACTCTCCTGCTCAAAACTCTTCCATGGCTCCCCATTGCCCCAAGCTGAGGTGAGAGCTCCTGAGCCCGGCACCCCTGTCCCCAGCCCTGCCTCATTTCCCTTCACACATGTTGGACTCCAGCTCCCTGTTCTCCAAACCCGTGCCATACATGTCCACTTCCAGGTCTTTTTCCAGGCTGCACCTGACGCCCAGGATGCCTCCCCACCACCTGTGTGTGTCCACCCCTACCAGCCCTCCGAGGCACTGCTCAACCCAAGCAGCCAGCAATTGAGTTTTATTTTTCAGATGTCCCCTGGCCCTCTGTCCCCTCTTAACAGCCTTGATCACAGTCTACCCAGAATTCTCAGGACTTGGGGAACTCGTCCTACCGCCCCAGTGGCTGGATCAAGGTCCCACACCTGTTACTTTGTCCATTGGCCTTCAACGCAGAGCACGGGGCCTGGCTCAATGAATGGCTACAGACTGAATCAATAAAAATAATGTTCCTCTGCCACGGCCCATCCCCCAAAGGCCCTCACACATCAATACAGAGACTCAAGTTCATCTAGAAAGCAGCCAGTTGAGTCAATTGTGAAACCTCAAATTTACCCAGATTCACCTCTCTTCCCCATTTTACCTCTGTGTTGGGTTTTTTGACTCTTTCTTGTTTCCCTCTTGCTCCTCTAACCTCTGACACCCAGGCTTGACCTCTTCAGAGTTCCCCACTTTCCCTTTCTCCTTCCCCAAATAACTGATAACCAACTTTATGCTACGGTGTGAATGACTACCCTTGGCTTGATATTGCAAGCTCTAATTATATTTCTATAAGAAAAGAGGGCAAATGCTTAAGAGGCCAAAGGGTTGAATGGAAAAGTTTTAGGAACTGTTTGGGAGGGGGACGACGTGGAACTTTCCTGGCCCTGGGAGTGTGTAGGGTATAGTGAAGGGAAAGAGCCTTGGGTGGAGATTGTTCTCACCTGGGAGGGGCCAGGATAAGGCCTGGGACTTGGGGCTTTTCTGCACTTTCTTGGGGACAATAGATTCCCCAGGTCAAGGAAATAAACTTTACACGTGCTTGTTTCTCTCCAAGGGAGCGTGGTGCAGTTTAGCAGGGTGGTTGATGCTGTGTGAATCTAAGGAGACCACTGACCCTCTCTGAGCCTCGCTTGAGAATGAGAAGACCCATATTATGGGGTTGCTGTGGGGTTCAGGTCCAAGACATGGGGAACAAAACTCAGTGTCTTCCAGGGCCCGGAGCCCAGGGTCATCTGCCCACCGTGAACACTGAAAGTGTTAACCTGCCCACTGCCTGCGCACAGGGCCCTCAAGCATCCTGGGATTGCTCTCCCCTCCTGTCCTGCCCCGGTCCCTCGGGCCTTCTGAAAAATAAACCCTCTACCACAGTGTCTGCTTTGTTCCTTGGCATTTGCTTTCCCTGGGAGGTGGGGCAGGGGGCACGATCGCCACCTCTCTCCCACGGGGAAGCCCTTAACATTACTGACCTGTGAGCTGGCCTGCCCAAGGTCACCCTGTGAGTCGGTGGGAAGCCAGGATTAGACGTCAGACCTGGGGAGCAGCTGTGCCGGTGCCGAGAGAAAGCTCCAGACATTCGTCCACCGGGCCTCACCTTCATCCCCCGCCCCTCATCCTCCTCCCCCACCCTCTTGTCAGGAGGATCTGATGAAATCACTCATTCGGTCCCTAAGTCTAGAGCTTTAACCAGCATATTCAGCCAGCCAGCCAGCCAGTCATTTAGTCACCGATTCAATAACCCAACCTCAGCCTTCCCCCTTCAAGCGTTACCGCAGAGGAGGAGGAAGGTGTATTAGTCAGGAAAGGCTGTTTCCCGCAACAAACCGCTCCAAAATCTCAGTGGCTCAATTGCACAGAAGGTTTTTTCTTCGCGTGTGACACCTGATGCTGGTCTGTGGGCTCCTACCTTCCACGGGGTCATTCAGGGACCCAGGCTCTTTCCTCCTCACCGCCCCACCCTCCTCCGGGACCCGGACGGCTCCCCAACCTCCCGCGGATGGGAAAAGAGAACGTAAACTTGTAGGAGGACTTCAAGAGCCAGGCCAGGAAGCGCGGCTCCTCGCCTCTGTCCGCCTGCCATTGGCGGAACTCAGTCACGTGGCCACCCTGCCTGCAAGGGATGCTGGGAAGCATAGCCAAGCTGTGCGCGGGGAGAAAGCGGAGTGGGTATGGGGAGCGTCTCCTTCGTGTGCTCCTCAACTCCTCTGGACCTGCTTTCCTGGAGTTCTACCCTCAGCTCATTCTGCCCAAACAACAGAAAAGGACCCTGCTGTCCCTGGGACATCTTCGTTATTTTCTCAGTGGACATCTTGGCACAAGTGGCCTTTGCTCCCCTTCCGATCTGGCTCTCACGGTGGGATTTCCAGGGCAGTGGGTTCAGACACCCAAGAGCACTTGTCTGGGAGGCAGGGAGAAGCATCGAGAAGAGCATACGCCATGCATTCAGATAAGCACAGGAACTCTCACTGGAGTCTGGAGCAAGTTACCTGGTCTCTGAGCCTCAATTTCTCCCTCTGTGAACAGAGGCAATAAAAGCAGTTATCACGAGGTTAGCAAGAGCACGTGAGATTGTGAGAGTCCAGTAGGTAAGAAGGTATAGCCTAAGATAAGCCTAAGCCAGTGGGATAAGACAGCCTAATACACAAAATGGGCAAAGGCTTGAATATATATTTCGCCAAGCAAGGTGTATTCAAATGATCAATAAACACATGAAAAGATTCTCAACATCACTAGTCATCAAGAAAATGCAAATCAAAACCCGATGGCTGTACCACTCACACTCGTTGGGATGTCTGTTTTAAAAAAGGAAAAAAACAGAGCATGCAACTCTGGATCTCAGGGTTGTAAGCTCTAGTCCCACCTTAGGTGTAGAAATTACTTAAAAATAAAATCTTGGGGTGCCTGGGTGGCTCAGTCGGCTAAGCACCTGACTCTTGATTTTGGCTCAGGTCATGAGCTCATGGTTTGCGGGATCGAGCCCTGTGTTGGGCTCTGTGCTGACAGTGCGGAGCCTGCTTGGGATTCTCTCTCCCACTCTCTCTCTCTGCCCCTCACCCCACCCACGAGCTCTGGCTCTCTGTCTGTCTCTCTCTCTCTCAAAATAAATAAATAAATAAACATTAAAAAAATAAAATAAGTCTTTAAAAAATCAAGATAAAATCTTAGGAAAGAAAAAAGACAAGATCGGTGAGCGTCTAGAGAAATTGCAACCTTGTGCATTGGTGGTGGGACTGTAAAGTAAGGTGGTCATGGGGGAAAATAGTATCGTGGGTCCTCAAAAAATCAAACGTAGAATTATCATCTCTTCCAGTAATCTCATTTCTGGGGATGTACACAAAAGAATCGAAAGCAGGGGCTGGAACAGCTATTTGGACACCCATGTTCATAGCAGCGTCCTCCCCAATAGCCAAAAGGTGGGCAGAGCCCCAGTGTCTGACAGGTGAATGGAGAAGCAGAAGCTGGTACACACACACAATGGAATATGACTCAGCCTTAAAAAGGAAGGAAATTCCAGGGGGCGCCTGGGTGGCTCAGTCGGTTAAGCATCCGACTTCGGCTCAGGTCATGATCTTGCGGTCCGTGAGTTCGAGCCCCGCGTCGGGCTCTGTGCTGACAGTTCAGAGCCTGGAGCCTGCTTCAGATTCTGTGTCTCCCTCTCTCTGACCCTCCCCTGTTCATGCTCTGTCTCTCTCTGTCTCAAAAATAAATAAACATTTAAAAAAAAAAAAAAAAAGGAAGGATATTCTGAGCCCTGCTGCAGCATGGCTGAACTTTTGAAGACATTCTGCTAAGTGGAACAAGCCAGTCACAAAAGGACGTACACGCTATGACACCTAAAGTAGTCAAAGTCATGGAGACAGAGAATAGGCTGGGGGGTTGTGGGGGCCAGGGGAGGAGTAAGTGGGAGTTACTGTTTAATGGGCCCCGCGGTTCGGTTTCGCAAGGTAAGCAAGTTCTAAAGATGGATGGTGGTGATGGTTACACACACATGTGAATGTCACTGAACTGAACACTCGGAAATGGTGCAAAAGGTGAATTTTACGATATGTGTATCTTGCCACAGTATAAAAGAAGGTATGGCCAGGGCTGTGCACAGACAGAGGAAGGGCCAAGTGCATGTGAACAACTCTTCTCGTGGACCAAAAGAGGTGAGCTGAGCAGAGCTGGGTGAGGTAGGGAGGAACTAGGCAGGACTGTCCCCCAGGGGCCCTGGAGATGGCCATCTCACTGGCCACCCTGTCCCTCCTACCATCCTGGGCCCCCACAGGAGTGTCCCTGGCACCCTGCTCTGCTGTTTCTGTTCTGCTCTGGGGGCTCGGGGAGTCCCGCCCATCCCACAAGAACACTCAGGCTGCCTGCTGCCTGGGACACCCAGGCGGGCTCCTAGACGGCCTGAGGAAGGTGTGGGGAGGATGTCCCCTCCCCCTCCTCTCCACCGACCCCCGAGGAACCCTTTCTCCTGCCACCCAGCGCTGTTCTAATTGTTGCTTTAGTTATTCCTCAGCTCAGAACCTCCCCAGCTCCCCTCTGCCCCTGAGCAGAACTCTCACTCCTCACACCAGCTTTAAGGTGTCCAAAGCAGCCTCCCTGCCCACTTTGTCCTCAGAGCCAATGGCATGGGACCGTTCCCTATCCCCTTTTTCCCTTGGTTAGCTTTTCCCTCTGCCAGGAATGGTATGTCACAATCCTGCCTATCTGCCCGGTGTGGGTTACTTACAAATCACAAAGGGGACAGGGGCGCCTGGGTGGCCCCATTGGTTGAGCATCTGACTCTTAATTTTGGCTCAGGTCGTGATCCCAGAGTTGTGAGATCGAGCCCCACATTGAGCCTTGCGTAGGGCTCTGTGCTGAGCGTAGAGCCTGCTTGGGATTCTCTCTCCCTCCCTCTCCCTCTCTCTCTCTCTCTCAAATAAAAAACAAAATGAACAAACAAAAAAAACAAAAAACAAAAACAAATCACAGTGGGGATAACCCTTCTCCAGCAGAGAGACCGAGGGTAGGTGCCCATCAATCAGTCCACCAAGGGCAGCGGAACAACCTGTGTGCCATGACGGATATAACAGGTGTAATGTGAAAGATACAGCATTATTCATAACAGAGTCTTGCCAAGAACATGTAGCTGGGGTCTAATAGAGCCTGTAGATCTGACTGCAATTTACAGGAAGTGAATAGGTTAGGGGAATGAATTAGATGACATCACAAAGAAACCATTAGATAAATTATGAGATCAGTGCATAAGACAATAGTTTTGAAACTCTTCAGAAAGTGGATGTGCAGGGGATCTTTTGTAGACTAAAAATAAATGCCAGTTGCAAGGCAGAAACCTAGATTGAACCCTGGTTCAAAAATAAAAGAGAGAAGGAGGGGAGGGAGGGAAGGAGGAATGGAGGGAGGAAGAAGGAAAGAAAAAAGCGGGGGAAAGAAGGAAAGAGAAAGGAAGGTGAAGCTATAAGATACATTTTGGGGACAATGGAGAAATTTGAGTATTAACCAAATATCACATGACATATAGGAATTATTGTTAATTTTGTTAGGTGGGGTAATAGTATATTTATGTAAGACAGTGTCTTTATACTGTGGAGATGCGTGCTGAAGGATTTAGGGGCAAAGTTTCAGACATCCATAATTTACTTTGAAATGGCTTGGCAGGAAAAAAAAAAAAAAAAGCAAATGTGGGAAAATGCTAATCATTGAATTTAGGTGCCGAAGATATGAAAGATCTTTGTTCCCTTCCTTCTTCTTTATTGTTTAGAATTTTTCAAAACAACACTGTAAAAGAAACAAAGCAAAATTCTGCCCATCTTCTGATTGAAACATGATCTCTCTCTCCTGCTCACCCCTGCTTTCCTTGATTCCTGGACAAGAATAAAGCCTTCTCTCCCTGTCCCAGGCCCACAGCCCTAGAGTCTGTGGTAGGACTTCTCTTTCCTACCGAGCTAGGGCTCCTTGGAGCAGGGACTCCGTGTATTTGCCTTTGAGTCCCCGTGCCACCACAGGGCCAGGCACACACCAGGGTTCAATAGCAAACGCTCACAGCTCATGCGTGCCTGGCCCTGTGAAAGTCGTTAGTTTTGTGAACTCCCCCAGTGAGCCATTTGGTGAAGTTGCTGTTAGCATCCCATTCTACAGATGGGGAAGCTGAGGCTCCACAAGTAGTGGAGTCATGTTTGGCTTCAGGTCTTGGCTGACTTGCAAGTCTAGTTACTGTGTCCAAACTGAATTATGTAAACTCAGTCCTTAACACCTTGATAAGATAAGTGGGGCTGACCAGTCTGATATTGCAGGGGCGGGTGGGGGGTGGGGGGAGGAGCTGGGCCGGAAGAGGGTAGAGATGTCCCCAGGGGCTGAACAAGGAAAAGCTGAGCCGTACTTGGTGTTTGAACACCTTATGGGTGTAAACTCACTTAATCCTCAGCAGTCCTCACGGTGGGGATAGAGAGAGGTTGTGTAGCCTGGTGGTCATGAGCTCAGACTCCAGGGCCAGCTGGCTGAGGCAAATCCAGTCTCCCTCACTTCTTGGCTGGTGATCCTCAGAAAAATTACTTAACTCTTGCATTCCTCAGTTTCCCCATCCATAAAATGGACCGTGATAGTGTTTTGCTTACACGCTGTGTCACGGTGGCCCAAGTTACTCATACAAAGTGCTTGACACAGTGCCTGTCTCAGAGTTAAGCGTGAACTCAGAGAGGTAGGAAAGCTGCCCAAGATCACACAGAAGGAGTACTGTGCCAGGGCCAGCTGATTCCAAATACTTTCCGTTCCAAATGCTTTCTAAATACTTCTTTGGAGCAAAGTCTGGGGCCAGGGGAACAAGCGTCTTAACGCCCCCAAACACCTGGCCCAACCTGGTTCTTGTCCTTTGTGAAGTGGAGGGCTTCCTAGGACTTGTCCCTTGCCTCCCCCCTTCCCTTTCCTTCCCTTGCCCCTCCTCCTTCCACTTTTCCCCCTCCCCCTGCCCTGCCCTGCCCTTCCTCCCTCTCTTCTTTCTCCCCCTCCCCCTGCCCCCTTCTTCATCTGCTCCTACCTCCATGGGCAGAGTAGAAAGAACCTTGGACTTCAGTTGTTACACTGCTCGTCCCTCTCTGCACCTCCGTTTTCCCAGTCTTAAGATGAGGGGCTGGACGACGGAAAAGTGAAGGTCACTGGCTTTATATCTGCTTGGGCTGGGACGGGTTCTCCAAGCCTGGTGCAATGGGCCCGAGCCAGGGGCGCTCCTCCCCATCGAGAAGGGGCGGCCAGCCTCCTACCTTCACGCCCCAGAAGCCTCACAGTGTTTGGGGGAGCAAGGGGGCCTCTGGCCATAGGGGCTGTGACTTCTCTGCCCAGCCCAGCCTAGACCAACTGGCTCTGGAGCCTGGGGCAGTGGCTCCGAGACAAACTGGTTCCCAGTTGGCTGGTAGCCAAAGACACCTAGATAGGAGTGGGGTTCATTGATAACTCCTGGCATCAGGCTGGGCTAGGCGACCGTTGAACTCTTCCAGGGTGTCAGGAATTGTTGCCATTGCCTTTAGGGAGGGCCGCCCTCAAAGCGGGCTGTGCTGCACCCACACGCCTCCATGCATTTCCACCAGCGTGGTGGGAGCTGGCTGGCCGGCCGTCACGTGACGGAGAGAGAACCTGGAAAGTCAGAGCTGCGAAGCCCCCCTCCCCAGTGGGTGAGTCCAGCTCCCTCCTGTGCGGGGGGGAGAACCGAGCCGCTCCCCCGCCCCCAAGAGAGGGAGGCCTTCTTCAGGGCACCTACCAAGGTGCAGGCAAGGACTGCACCCAGGGTGAGACCAGCAGCCACGCTGTTCCCTGTGGGGCCAGAGCTGGGCATGGCGGCAGGTGTAAAGGAGGAAAGGAGAGGTCGAGAAGCTGGAGGCAGGGAGGCCAGGGCTCTTTCCTGCGGCCTAAACTACACGCGCCCCTGTGCATGTCTAGTCTGTTCTCCACCCTAGTGCTCTGAATGGCCTGAGGTGATTCCACCCCTTCTGTGGGCCTCAGTTTCACCATCTGTCCCTATGAAGTTAGGCCAGATCATTCTTCCAGCAAACGTGTACTGTACCGAGGCCCTATTGTTTGCCAGGCTCCATGCGGGGCTCAGAGATACATTGCTGAACGAGATCCCCCGGGGAAGTGGGGCTTCGAAGGGGAAAGGTTGGGGGGTCTTTCATGAGGTGGGAGGGATGTGTCTCCCAGATCAAAGGAGAGCTTGTCCGATCCAAACTGTAGGGTCCCGAGGCCCTCCTGGCCTGCTGGCAGCCGGCACTCTGTTCTTCCGTCCTTTTGTTTATTGCTTACTTAGGGCTGGGGTCCCAGGCCAGAATCCAGGGCGGGCGGACGTGGGTAGCCCCGCAGATGGGGGGTTGAGGATGCCTTTTGAATGCTCTCAAGCCCGGTCCAGCTTCCCAGGCAGGTCTGATGTGAGGAACCCTAGTGAGCGGCCAGCCCGGTACCCCCCTCCCCTGCTGCAGGCCCGAGCCAGCTCTGTTCCTTGGCAACGTCCTGAGGAATCCAGCGGCTGCACGCTGGCTCCCTTCCTTTCCCCTCCCACCGACTGCCTGCGGGGGCTGGAGGCGGAGGCAGAGGCAGCAAGCCCCATTATAAAAAGCGACAGGGCTCAGGCGGCGAGGGCACGGCACTGAGCTCAGACACCCAGACACCGGCCCTGCCCGGACCCCCGCCCGCCCTCGGCCATGGCTTCACCACCTCTCTCGTGGCTGCTCCGCTTGGCCGCCCTCTGCCATCTGACTGCGCTGCTAGCCGGTGAGTGCGGGGGAGACTGCAGCCCCACTCGTGCCCTTCAGGCCTGACATGGGGCGGGGGGCAGACCCCACCTGGGTAAGGTCCATAGCAGCTCCTTCCAAAGGGTGTGGTACAGGGGGCTGGGCTCCTCCCTGACCCCAGATTCAAGGCTGTCCCTCCTGCTAGAAAGATTTCCAAGCTCGGAGACTGTGCCCGCCTGGCCCAGTGAGCAAGGGAGCTACCGCTCTGGCAGTGCTGAGAGGTAGTGTGGACCGCACAAGGGCGCCAGGCACAAAGGGGGTCTTAGGAGGGAGGGGGGCAGGGAAGCCTGAGGAAGTTCCTGCCGGGCGTCTGGGTGGGGGGCCCTGGCTGACAGCGGGCTGGGTCTCTCCCCCGGGGTTAATGTGTAACTGTCAGCCCAGATTCCTGAGTCGCAGCAGTGGCCGCGGCCCAGGCCATGGTAGGGATTTTCTCCTGTCCTGGTTTTGAGTAGGGGGCCCAGGAACCGTGGAGACCAAGGTCATTGCAGATCAGGGACTGGGCTTGTTGCTGTTGCTCTGCTCTGTAGTCCCTCTGCCCGTATCTTGACCATGATAGCATCCTCCTCCTCCAAGCATAGCTTAGAAAATGCTTTCACCTCCAAATACTTGCTTTCTGGAGCGTAGGACGTGGTAGGGCATGAGGTATGCATCCCACTGACACGACGAAGATGGAGACCCAGGGAGGTCTGAGCCAGACCATCTGGCAGGTTGAGGCTCAGAGAGGCTAGGAGCCTGCCTTGGGACACACAGCAAGTCTGAGGGAATGAGAGCCATCTCAAGCTGCCAGGACACCTCCATGGAGCAAACTGCCTTTCGAGTCCTTCTATGTGGGGGAAACCAAGAGCAGACCAGGGAGCAGGTGGTGGTGATGGGGGGCATGAGAGGCCAAGTGCTGCTGGCCTCCTGGGCTTGAACCCTAAAGCCAGAGGTGTTTGGAGGCAGTGAGCACTAGAAGACAGGGAATCAGATGGAAGTTGCTTTGCCATGGCCGTGACCCCAAGTGGGGTCTCGCCTTCTTTGGTCCCAGCGACTACACCCTCGAATATAGCTATTGCCTCCTGTGCGGTGAGGCCCAAAGCCTAGGAAGGCATTTTGGAAGCGGGAGGAGCACGGGTGCTGGAGTGAAGGGTTCGTATGGTAAGATAAAGAGGGATCCCAGGTCGGGGTTGGGGGGGACCCTGGACACTCTGTTTATTTCTGCCCTGATCTTGGTCACTGACTTTGCCGGAAGATACACTAATTCAACCCTTCTGAGCCTCAATTTCACTTCCTCCTCCTGGTATTGGGCTAGACTCACCTTGGAGGTCTTCACCCACACTGACGTTTGTGGCTCTGAGAGACCCCCTGGGAGGCCCCGCAGGACGAAGGAGTGTATGGTGTGGTCCAGAAGCCGGAGACACCCCAGGGGGTGCTGGGAGCTTTGTGGCTGCAGCTCTGGCTGGTGCGGGGGGCAGGTGCGTCAGTCCCCAAATGTGGGTTTGCGGGGCTGTGGCAGGAGGGAGGCTCCTCTGCTTTATATAACCAACCTGCAGATACAAGTCAGAGCAGAGAATTTTCTCCCCGAGCACTGACGCATTCACTCCTACTCAAACCCTGACAAGAAAGAGGGGGAAAAAAAAACCTGTTTTAAGCTGCTGTAGTCTGCCCCCCGATTAGCTGTGGAGGTGGATGGGGAAGGCACGGGAAGATAAATTCAGACTGTCAGATCCAGGCCCCGGTCGAATTTAAATAAAAATTCCTCTATTTCTTCGTTGGTTCAAATTGTATGTGCCACAGAGTGCTTTCTTGTGAATTTTGTTCATTCATTGAACAAATATTCGTTGGGCATCGGCTGGGTGCCAGCCCCCGTTGTAGGTGCTGGGGCCACATCAGCGAATAAAACGGCCAAAGATCCCAGTCCTCAGAGTGCTGAACACTCACCAGAGAAGACAGAGGATACAAAAAAATAAATCAGTAAACCATTTGGTCTGTTAGAAAGAAAAACATGCTGTGATTTATTCACATTAAAAAACATTTTTTTTTTCAACGTTTTTTATTTATTTTGGGGACAGAGAGAGACAGAGCATGAACGGGGGAGGGGCAGAGAGAGAGGGAGACACAGAGTCGGAAACAGGCTCCAGGCTCCGAGCCATCAGCCCAGAGCCCGACGCGGGGCTCGAACCCACGGACCGCAAGATCGTGACCTGGCTGAAGTCGGACGCTTAACCGGCTGCGCCACCCAGGCGCCCCAAAAAACATTTTTTTAATGTTTATTTATTGTGAGAGAGAGCGAGTGGGGGAGGGGGAGAGAGGGAGAGGGAGAGAGAGAGAGAATTCTTTTGCACTGCCAGAGCAGAGCCCTACGTGGGGCTCAAACTCAAGAACCATAAGATCATGACCTGAGTTGAAATCGAGTGGACGCTTAACCGACTGAGCCACTCAGGTGCCCCAACAAGCTGTGATTTAAAAAAACATGGAGGGGGGCTGCGGGGGGCGGGGAGGAGGTGTTGAAATTTTAAGTAGGGGTCAAGAGGGACTCCCGGAGAAGTAGCCATCAAGGGAGGTGAGGGAAGATCTTCATGGGTGTCTCTTTCAGGCAGTGGTTCTCAATGGGTGATTTGCGCCCCCCTCCCCAGGGGCATTTGGCAATTTCTGAAGACATTTTTGTTATTACAAATGTCGCCAAATTTCTGGTTGGGGGATGCTCAGAAATCTAGTGGGTAGAGGGCGGGGATGATGCTGAATATCTTACAGTGCACAAGACAGTTCCCACAACAAAGAATTATCTGGTCCAAAATGTCAATGGTGTTGCTGTTGAGTAAACCCCCGGTCCAGATATTTAAAAATCTTCACTCTCATAACCACCCTGTGAAGCAGATATTACCACGCCCATTTTACAGGTAAGGGTACTGAGGCTCAGACAGCCTAAGTGACTTGTCCAGGACACATACCTGAGCAACGGCTCAAGCCCTGTCTCTATCGCCTCACCCAGAGACCCACAACATTCTTGTCTCCTCCTGCCCATAAGCCTCTTAGCAGTCCTTGAGGTCCAGCCTACAGGATACCTCCTCCAAGAAGCCTCCCTTGATTACTTGCAGTGGGAAGTGGTCTCTCCCTCATGCAAATCTCAGCACATTTAGGGTATATTCTGGAACATGGTGTTTCCACCTGGTGTTTAAGGCTGTTTAGAATGGGGGGGGGGGAGGTCCAGAGGTTGGGAGGAAAACAAGATCTGCCACTAAGCAGCTGTGTGGCCTCGGGCAAGTCATTTAACCTCCCTGATTATCAGCTTCTGTGTCAATTAAATTGAGGTAACAATACTCCCTTTGCAGGGGTGCTGGGAATTAATAACAGCAGATGTGCCTGTGCTAAGCACAGGGTCCAGTACAGAGTAATATAAGTCATGATACTTTGTGGGCATGTCTTGGCTGCCCTTCAGGCTGAGACCTCCTGAGGACAGAGACAGTTCTGCTCACTGTGCCTCACAACACCCAGCACGGGGCCTGGCAAGAGGGAAAATCAGCATTTGACTGAGAAAACACCACGAGCTAATAGTGTGGGGTTGAGGCACTCTCTCTAAGCTCAGCACCAGCACCAATGGGAGGAAGGAAGGGCTCAGGGTTAAGAACAAGAGGGCCCGGGTCTTTGTAGATGCTCAAAAGTAATTCAGTAAGTGTTGGCTGAATCAGGAAACGGATGGATGGATGGATGGATGGATGGATGGACAGATGGACAGATGGGGAGGTAGGCGGAGGGGTAAGTAAATTGAGACATTATTTCATTCAATTACTATTTTTTGAATGTCTACTTTGTGCTGGGAAGCACTGTGACACCAAGACTGGCAAGGTCCCTGCCTTCTCAAAACTCATATGACAGTAGATGGCTGGCTGGTTGGAAGCATTATCTCCAATGACAGGAAAGAAAATTTCAGTTCCGAGAAGAAAAACCTCCTTAGGTTAGTTATACAACCCTTCCCCAGGAACAGAACCTGGCCAAGGGCATTTAGGCACTGTGGCAGAAGGTGGGGACTTTGGGGACAGGCTGATTTCGTGGCTCTTTAAAGCCGCAGGAGTAAGCAGTGGCCTGCCCCATCCTGGGACATAGAGTCAAGGACACAGACTCACAAAACCTAGCATATCCCTCCTGCCCACTGGCAGCCTCCCCGTGGCTCTAGGTCACCTGAGGGCACTGTTCCAGGGTTTTTCAGAGAAGGGCACCTACCAGACCAATCCAGGGAATTGCCTTCCCAGCTCTGTTCAACAGGGTCTATGGAGTATGCAGCCGAGTCATTCCAAAGGCAGGTGATAAGGCAGCGAAGTCGCTTTCACATCCTGGTTCCTCAGAGAGAAAGGGCAGCCTGTGGCTTAGGGACCGGCCACTGGAGTGCTTCCTGCCCACCTCAGGAGCTGCTAGTGCCGCCCCTTGATGGCCCAGGCTAGCGCAGCCCTGCAGATCCTGAACCACCCTTCCACAGTTGGGGTGGGCTGAGGCTACGGGGGAGCGATGGGAGAGGAGGTGGCACATTCTAGAAGGGGTGCATGTGCGTGTGCTTGCACCTGTATTTGGGAAGGCAGAGCCTGTTTGCATATCCATGTCCGTGTAAATACTTGTGCATGAGTAAGTATCAGCTGGGTCCTCCCTGGTTCTGCTGGGCTCTCATTCAGCTCTCTGGACTCCACTGCCCTGGAAGTCCTGGCCTCTAGAATTTTGCAAAACCCTCTGGGGTCTTGCTTCTGCTGCATATGACTTTGACCCAGCTCCAAAACTCAGGCTCTTCCTTATTTTTTACATACCCTTCTTGAGAAGACACCAAGCAGAATAAATGTTGCTGGCGATTTTAGGGCAAGGAGGAAGGAAGAAAGGAAAAGCCATGCAAACAGCTTTTCAAATGTTTACATAAAATATTTGAGCTCTCAACTCTCTGTTGAGTCACCCTCACCCTGTCCTGGGGTTTCTCTCTGGCTACATGCCATCAGCAGCCATTAGCCATCCCACTGTGCCCCCACCCCACGCACAGCCCCCACCTTCCACCCCTTCTCCTTACTCCGGCTCCCCTGTCTTGCCCAGGGGGCTCCCAATGGCCCCTCGGTTCCCCTTAGCAACTACTCCCACACTCCTCTTGGGTCTTAATGGAAGAACAAAGGATCCCCTACCCCCTACTCAGCAGACCCAGCTCCCAGCTTCCTTAGAAGGTGGTTGTACTTCCACATTTAAAATTTTTTATCTATTACACGTGCCTGATCATATGTATGCCTTTATGTGTTTTTTGGGGGGGGTATGTGTGTGCATTCTGTTTGTTGGTGTGTGTGTGTACGTGTGTGTATGTGTCATAGGGTGGGCACATGAGATGTGGTGGAGAGAGGTCTGGGTGTATCTCAGAGGTCATGGAAATCCATGAATAAGAATCAGCCTGTGAGGGAGGAGTGGGGTGTGTATGCAGGGGGTGGAGGGTCGGGGGGTTGATAGTTGAGCTGGTGACTTACTGGGGGGACGGGGGGGTGCGTAGACCCATGGGCCCAGAAGAGATCAGAGCCTGGCCTCACAGGAGAGCCCGTCCCATCACTTGCTGGCTGTGTGACCTCAGGCAGGTCCCTGTCACTCTCCGATTTGTCTCCCCTTCTGTACACTGACCAACGACAGTGACTTAATTTCATTTAAAAAAATGTTTATAGCTTTTAAAAAAGTTTTTATTTATTTATTTATTTTGAAAGAGAGAGAGCATGTGGGGGAGGGGCAGAGAGAGAGAGAGAGAGAGAGAGAGAGAGAGAGAGAATCCCAAGCAGGCTCCACACCATTAGTGCAGAGCCAGATGTGGGGCTTAAACTCATGAACCATGAGATCATGACCTGAGCCAAAACCAAGAGATGCTTACCAATTGAGCCACCCAGGCACCCTAGCTGGCAACTTGATTTTTATTTATTTATTTTTTAACATTTATTTTCGAGAGACAGAGCACGAGTGGGGGAGAGGCAGAGAGAGAGGGAGACACAGAATCCAAAGCAGGCTCCAGGCTCTGAGCTGTCAGCACAGAGCCCGACGTGTGCTGTCAGCACAGGGCCTGAGCTCAGGGACTGCGAGATCATGACCCGGGCCAAAGTCGGCCACCCAACCGACTGAGCCGCCCAGGCGCTCTGCAACTTGATTTTTATTTTTTTATTTTTATTTATTTAAAAAACATTTTTTTTAATGTTTATTTATTTTTGAGACAGAGAGAGACCGAGCATGAGCAGGGGAGGGGCAGAGAGAAAGGGAGATACAGAATCTGAAACAGGCTCCAGGCTCCGAGCTGTCAGCACAGAGCCCGACGCGGGGCTCAAACTCACGAACTGTGAGATCATGACCTGAGCCGAAGTCGGACGCTTAACCGACTGAGCCACCCAGGCACCCCACCACTTGATTTTTAAAATGAACCCTTACTACGTGCCAGGCACTAAGAGCTTTGTAAGTGAGACTACATCTTCATTAATTTATATAACATCCCTATGAGGTAGATACTATCACTGTCCCTATTGCACAGGTAGGGAAACTGAGGCATAGAGAGGTTTGGCCGGGGATGGGGGACTGAGGTCAAGGGCCTTGAAGACCAGGGTGTGCAGGGCATCGGCTGTGTCCTGGGACTGGGAAGCCAGATGCCCTTGGACAGTCCTGCTGACTGGGGGCCTCTGTGGGCTCAGGACAGCACCTCGGTGTGAAGAAATGCAACGTCACCTGCAGCAAGATGACCTCGGAGATCCCTGTGGCTTTACTAGTCCACTACCAACGAAATCAAGAATCCTGCGGCAAGCATGCCATCATGTAGGTACTCGGGCTCTCGGCCTCTACTAATCCCTGTCCACATTCTTCCTCCTCAACCTGGGCTCCCGCCAAGGGCCTCAGCAAATGCTCCTCCTGCTCCTGGCTCCCTGACTCCTCGATGACCTTGATATCTGTGTCCCAAGATAAAAGTGGGAGCGGCTTCCTGAAAGGCCTTTGGTCTGGAGCAGCCACCAAGGGGTGGTATGTTTTAGGCAGCCCTTGGACCCGCTGGGCAGGTAAAGCACTGTGGTCTCAAGGGCAGGCTCCAGACTCCAACAGATGTGGTGCAAATCCTGGCTTCACCACTGACAGGTTGCGTGGCCCTGCTCACACTCGCTACCCTCTGGGCTTTAGTTTCCTTATCTATAAAACGGGGTAGTTGGGAGGATGAGAGGCGATCACGTAAATAAGCAGCTTGGCAGGGTGCCCAAAAGCCGCTGATGGGAAAGGCAGAGATTATTATCTGCACTTGACAGATGAGGAAACAGGATTCCAGTGAGATTTGGGGCAGGGGCCAACCTGAACCAGCCCCCCCACCGGCCCCCGCCCATCCCGACCGTCGGGACCCTTGGCTGTCTTGGCCGCTTACTCTCCTGGGGTCCTCTTGGGTCCCGCCCAGTCGCCCAGCCCCATGACCTTTCCACAGACCGACCTTCGGGCCTGGCGTCAGGAAATGGCTAGAGGCTCTCAACGTCTAGGCTCAGCTAAAGGAAGTCGTGTCCTTCACTCCACTGACTGCACAGTTACCACGAGGGGCTGCTGCCTGACCTCTCTGCTCACCTGCCAGGGCTTGCTTCCCCCGGACTCCCCCACAAATTTGCTTCTGTTTTCTAGGTAAAGGGGAAGTAGGCAGCCCCAGGGAGGCGACTGTGGCACCAGGCAGCACCTCGCCTATGGGGGCCTGAAGGCTTATGCTTGCTCCCTGCACTTCTCTGGTTTCCCAGCGTGCCGGAGCCACGCACGTTCGCGTTACCTCTCTGAGCCTCGGTTTTCTCATCTGTAAAATGGGGATGGGCATGGTAGCCACCTCTCAGGATGGGTGTGAGGTTGAAACAGGCAAAATGCCTGCTAGCACAGTGGCATGGAGCGTGAGCCCCAGGCAGCTCTGAGCCGTGTGCTCGGCAGTTAGCCAGCCAGAGGAAGCTCAAGATTCGGATGGCCCTCGGGGTCCCGACGGGACCACCATATATGTGGCTGTAGCTCACTAAATATGTTTTCAGCCTGAGGATGCACACTAAGAGAGGAGGTAGAGGTCTGGAGGGCAGCCTGTAACTGAGGGAGAGGAGGAAGAGGACATTTAAATCAGCTCCTTCCAGAGAGAGGAGGCCTTACTTACCCAGAGCTCACCAGTCACACACCTGACAGCAGGGAACAGCTGTGGACGGCTCCCCCAGTCAGAAGACTCACAACCCAGAGTCCCCTGCCTTAATGGTAACGATATTCTTATTAACAGTGGTCCTCTGAGTCTCCTACTCTGAGCCAGGTGCTTTATATCATTTTCTTTTCTTTTTTCTTTCTTTCTTTCTTCTTTTACAATAACACAAAAGTGGGGTGGCCAACTTGTCCCAATTTTCTGGGACTTTCACAGAGAAGTTCCAGATCTTGAGGACCCCCCCTCTGTCCCAGCTTTTCCGGGGAGGTTGGTCACCCCGTAGAAGGTAGGTATGCTATCTCTATTTCTCAGGCGAGGACAGGGAAATCCCAGAACTCAAGCTGCCCAAGCTAATCAGCTCACAGCTCACAGCTCACAGCTAATAAGTGTTGGGGGCAGGATTTCCGGCCGGGTCTATTCACCTGCAGAGCATTTGCACGATGCCTCTACTCCACATGGCATCTGGGCATCACCGGGCCCCTGTCTTCCTTCCTTGTAGCTTGAGGACCAAACAGAACAAAACCTTCTGTGCTGATCCAAAGGCGAAATGGGTCCAGAAAGCCATGGCACATCTAGAGCGCCAGACTGCTATGCCGGTGCAAAATGGCGGCACGTTCGAGAAGCAAATTGGCGTGGGTGAACCCAGGACCACCCTGGCCGCCAGGGGAATGGACAAGTCTACGGTCACAGAGCCCAAAGCTACCCGGGAAAGCAGTGGCCAGGAGGCACAGAGGGCCTTGGGGACTTCTCCAGAGCTGTCGACAGGAGTGGCTGATTCCTGGGGGACCAGGTTCCCCTCCACTTCAAAGGCTCCAGATGGAGGGCCTCCAGCTGGGTCCCAGAGGACTGAGCTTTTCAACGCCGCTGCCCTCACCACCCCGGCGTCCTGGCAGAGTTCTGCCTACAAACCTGGGTCGGGCCTCTGGGCTGAGGGAAAGGCCTCTGAGGCCCTCCCCACCCAGGCCCCCGCCACCCAGGCCCCCGCCACCCAGGCCCCCCCCACCCAGGCCTCCTCCACCCAGACCCCCTCCACCCAGGCCCCCCCCACCCAGGCCCCCTCTACCCAGACCCTCCTTACCCAAGACCCCTCCACCCAGACCCTCCCTACCCAGGCCCCCCCTACCCAGGTCCCCACCATTTTATACACAGCCTCAGAGGACCAACCTGTGTGGACCTCTGGCCCCATGCCAGAGAACTCTCTAGGGCCCGTGGAGATGGGTCCCATTTCAGCTCACACGGATGCTCTCAGAGGGTCTGACAGCATGCCCCGTCTCTCCATGGTCCCTGTGTCCTCAGAAAGTGTTCCCAGCAGGGAGCCAGTGGCCTCAGGCAGCTGGACCCCTAAGGCTGAGGAGCCCATCCATGCCACTGTGGACCCCCAGCGGCTGGAAGTCCTCATTACTCCTGTCCCTGACTCCCAGGCGGCCACCCGGAGGCAGGCAGTAGGGCTGTTGGCCTTCCTCGGCCTCCTCTTCTGCCTGGGGGTGGCCATGTTCGCCTACCAAAGCCTCCAGGGCTGCCCCCGCAAGATGGCAGGGGACATGGTGGACGGGCTTCGCTATGTCCCCCGGAGCTGCGGCAGTAACTCGTACGTCCTGGTGCCCGTGTGAGCTGCCCACCTGCCTGCGTCCAGTTGTTCAACTCAGACAGCCGCCTGGGGTCCCCCATCCTTATATCCACCCTCACCCAAGGCCTGGCCTGAGCTGGGATGATCAGAGCAAGGACGCAGGATCTTTCGCGAGGAACTGCTCCCAGCTCCCGGGCACGCCCCAGGAGGCCACTCCTCACCTTTGTTGACCTACCCGGGACAGGAGTGGTGGCCTTTGCAACTCACTCCCGTGTCCCCAAGTCAGGAAACTTCTGCTGCTGGCTGGTTAGAGGTTCCCTTTGACACAGTCCCAGACCCAGTAAACAATTATTTATTGAACAAACGCCCGGCCCCTCTGGTTCCCATGCCCACACGTTACCACGGTCATCCCATCTCACGAATGAGCCTCAGGCCAGGCCCCTCCTGCCCCACTCCCTCAGACCTCATCGTGTCTCTTGGTCCCGCTGCAGTCGCCAGTCACCCCGGCTACCTGCGGTGCTATCTCCCCCATCCCCTGTACAGAGCCCACACCCAGCCGGGGACCCGTCTTCTCTTGCATGAGGCTAGTGTGGCGTTTCCTGGGACTGCCCCCAGGAAGGCTCTGCCCTCGGTTAGGCATTGTGGGAAGGGGAGACCAAGCGACCTGGTGGCTTTGATTTGTGTTTCTTCTCAGTCGATGCTGTGCAGAGGAGGGACATTGGCTTTGAGCGTGAAAGCTGGGGTTCTAGTCCCGGGCCCATCACCAACCCAGCAAGGCATCCGTACCTCTGGTTTTCCATCTGGGGAAGCAAAGAGTCATGGCAAATGTGTGACAGTAATCTGTCCTGACGGGCATCACTCACTGGTCCAGACACCCCCCTTTTCCCAGACCCTGGGTGTAGCCTCACAACGGAACACACCTCAGCCGGTCTTCACCCGCCAGGGAGCCCGGCACGCTGCTGGGCTCTGAGACTGGGAGCGGTGCAAGAGAGAGATCTGATAGCTCAGGTCCTGCTCTGTGGGAGGGAGTCAGCTCTGTGGGCCCCCTGAGGGGACCAGGCTGGCTTTGAGAACAGCCCTCTCAGGGTCACCAGGCTTGCAGGGACACCCGGACAAGCCCAAGTGATGTGTGACAGGCTGAGGAGGAGTGGAGGCCTGCGGGCTCCCCGGGGGGCTGAGGCGCTCAGGAAAAGGAAAGGGGGAGGCTGCAGGGGGCAGCCCCTGGCCTGTGTGAGGGACTTGGGCCCTGCGTTTGCCGTTTCTGCAGCCTGGAGTCCTCTTCTGCCTCTCTCACTCGCTAACAACACTGCTGTCCTCCGGTCCGGGTCTTCCCTCACCCTCCAGCCCACCACAGGCAGGGCCAGGGTTGCAAAGACATTTTCCATGGGATCAGAGTCCACCGCTGAAACCTGAGGTTCCGTGTTTACCTCTGAAAGACTCCGTCCTGTGGGGAGGGAAGCTGTGGGCACCAAGTCAGGGGTTCCCTTTTTGGGTGCTGAGGACTCAGGCAGGCCTGACAGGGCCTGCGGGCCTCATCCCTCAGAGTCCCCAGGGGCAGCTCTCCCCCTCCCTCTGTCCCTGACGGTGACCCTTGCCCCCCACCTGGGGAGCCTCCCATGAGCCAGGCTTCCCCCAGGTGTGGGTGACACTCTACTTGGCAGATAGATGCTCAGAGGAAGCAGACACAGCTTTGGCCCACAGAGAGGGGCCCTCCTGCACCGCCTGCTGCACACGACCTGGGATGTTGGGGCCTGGCTCTAGTGGGGGGCACTCTGATGGCTTGGAGGGCAGACAGCAGGTCTAAATGCACTTTTTTGGGCTCCCCCAGGTTTGGAGAGCCCTCGAGGAGTGGAGCACCCATGATGGGGCTCCCTACTTTTGTGAGGAGACAGCTGGGAGCGGCCAGTTCCCCTTCCACAGACTTGATTAGTCCCCCTCCCCCCAAGCAGGACATGGGCAAGGACAATTTGGGGGGGGGGAGGACTTTGGAAGGAGTTGGTTGATCCTTTGCTTTTCCAATCCTATCACCAATGTCTGTGCCATTTTGTATTTTACTAATAAAATTGAAAAGTCTTGTGAATCGAATAAAGTAACTTGCTCTAGGGCAGGCTCAGCAACCAGACCTCAGGGGCGATGGCATAAAGGAGGGGCCTAGAATCTCTGGGTCCAGCCCGCGTGGGGTGGAGGAGGAGTCCTTTACAGTCAGTAGGAGAAGCAGCACTAGGGATAGGGGGTGAGGAGGGTTGAGTCCCTGGCCTGGCTTTGTTCTGCTCTGCTGTGTGACTTTGGGCAGTGCCTTCACCTCTCTGGGCCTGTTTACCATCAGGCGTGAGACTTCTCCTAGTGGCTCCCTTCCCTGGCAGGAATCAGAATCTCTTATGAAGCCACTCCTGTGCCTCCCCGTGCCTACTAAACCTCCATCTCTGGGGCCTTAGTAGCACCATTAGCGATCCGGTCATCCATGGGAGCACAGTGGGCCACATTTTCTTCTTGGCTACTTTGACTCATTGCTGGTCCAGATAAAGATCAAAAAGAGATTACTTCCCGAAGGACTTGGGTGTTCACAGATAGGACCCAAACCCAAACCTCCTGGTGGCCCCTAAGCCGTCCAATGTCCCAGGGTGGCATCATAAGAGCTGCTATGTACAGTTGTGTAGATTGGGAACTGCACAAGTTTCTACAGATCAAGTCCAGCCTATTATTACACAATATTTCATGGATCCTGAGATGCACATTTTTTTTTTGCATTGTGACATCTTTGGAATTGGGATTTGTCCTCCAATCCATGGCTTGTCATAGTTTAATTGACAGGTCTTTTTTTTGTTTATTAGTAGTTTACTAAATATCAGAGTGCCCTACAGCCAATGGCATTTTAGATTAGATATCTACACGGTGTTTTTAAAAATTAGAGGCAGTATGTAAAAATCAGGAAATTACACACACAAGCCTATTCTTCTGTGTTCTCTCGGGTGACTCAGAAGGTCTGGCCCTACCACGACATCAGTGGGTCAGGCCCCAGCAGCAGCTTCCTCTTGAGAAGGGGCAGGCCAGGGTGAGACCCCCAGTTCTCTAGCATCCCCTAACCGCTTAGCGCTCTTGGAGCTTGTGACCATGTCAAGTACCGTTTTTCATCACCCTTCTCTTGTTTATCTTAGAGCAAGGATATTTTTGTCCAAACCCAAGTCTGCACCGAAAGTGGGACAAGGTCATGATGGGCACATGACTTTTCTTATACCCTGCTGCCTTCCTCCTTCATTTTACTACCTGCCAAACCCCACAGGCATGTGGGTTTGAGGGTCCTGTGTGAATCTGAGGTTGCTGCCTCTGTGCAAGCTGCCCATTCTAGTACGTCCCTTGGCAGCGAGCCACAGCTCTGCCCGAGCCCCCTCAAGCTCATTTCCTCCTGCTTTTGCCCATTCCACACCCAAGGAGGAGCTCAGAGGCAAGGTCACAAGCCTCCAGCCTCTCGAACCCCATCCTTTCGGCAACATGGAACATGACCAGAGGCTTTGCAATTTGTTTTGTTTTTTAATCACATTGTTAGGTAAGGTTTAAACTCCTCTTGCTCCAGAAGAGGATGGAGAGTGGGAGAGACCTGAATTCTGGCTCAGTCCGGAGCAGTACCCTGGGGATCCTGGAGCGTTCGGTTTTCTTTCACTTAGACGGCTACACTTCACACGTGGTGCCCAAATTCACTCAGAGTTGGAAGGAGACTCAGAGGCCTCTCAAATCTCTGACAGGGCTGTGGGGTCTCTGAGACGTCATCAGATAATAAAAGCCACTGTTTGTTTAGTGTTTACCCCTGCCAGGCAGTGTGCTAAGTTCTCTGCATACAATGTGCCCATCTTGCAGTTGAGGAAAGGAAGGCTCTTCAAGCCCAAGGTTAAGTGGCAGAGATGGGGATCTGACCTGCAGTCTTTCTCCAGGACTTGAATGTTAGTCTTTGTTTCTGAAAGTATGAGCCATCGATTCTTTTTATTTTTTTAACATTAAAAAAATGTTTATTTATTTAGCAAGAGTCAGTGGGGGAGGGGCAGAGAGAGAGAAGGTGAGAGAGCATCCCAAGCAGGCTCCACGGCTGTCAGCGCAGAGCCGACTCTTTAACAGTGAGATCATGACCCGAGCTGAAATCAAGAGTTGGACTCTTAACTGACTGAGCTACCCAGGCATCCCTGAACCACGGATTCTTAAAAGTACAGACACCAGGCCCCCACTTCAGAGCCACTGGATCCAGACTCCAGGGATGAAAGCACCTTTAAGCTGCTGTCCTTACCCCTTCCTCTCCTGCCTGCCCCCCTCCGCCCTGCACTGCCCTCCAAGTTAGAGATTTGGCACCTAGCCCAAGTTTTGGAGACCACCCCCCCTTCCCTGCCCCCATCCCTGTCCAAGGCCCGCCCACTCCATCCCCCACCGAGGCTTGCAGGGTCCTGTGGGCAGTAGCCACTAACAGCCTTCCCACTCTCTGCCCTTTGCCGTTAGTCCCTTCCCTCCCCTGTGTCCTCTGTACATTCCCCAAATGGGTGAGGCCAGGCAGAAAAATAAAGAAATGAATGGCTGGGAATTTCCAGGGTGAGGCTGAATAATAGGCTCCTGGGAGCTGTGCGTGTGTGTGTGTGTGTGTGTGTGTGTGTGTGTGTACCCATGCCCTGTTGTCCTACGTGTACAAGAGTTCAGGAGACCACCTGTGTCCCATTCACTTCTGCTCAGTCATGTGCTTTCCCAGACAAAGAATGTTTCAGCCGCTGGGATTTAAGAAAAGATCTGGTGCCAGGCTAGCTTTCTTAAACTGACTGCAAACTTCCGTGGTTGGACCCATGAGAGATCTCCTTGATCTCACCACATTGGTGGAAGCGATGCCCCTCTCTTAAATTCAAGGAATCTCTTGCCCGCAAAGGACAGGACAGAATTATTTGTAATGAGCAGCTTTTTTTTTTTTTTTTTAAACCAATACAGGAGCAGAATACAGCATGGAGATTTCTGGTTACATAATTTTGGGCAAGTTGCTTAACCTCTCTTGGCCTCAGTTTTCTCCATTGCACATAGTGAGCTCTCAGTAATAGAACCCATGATCATGCAACAGATGTTTCCAAAGGGTTTGAAACATCCTAGTTCTATTCACTTTGGTTACTGGATACCCAAACAAGACTGTGGAATCGTAAGTATTAAGAAAGGCAGCCTTCTTGGTTTTCAGCTAAAGCAGGGTAAAGAAATGTTATGGTGCCATTATGCAGCTGTTCAAGTTGATGTAACTTTTCTCCTATACGTTGCTTTTGAAACTGACAAGGTCAAAACTCATGAATCCCAACTAAATTGATACCAGAGGAGCAAGAGTCCTGAATCTCAGACTTAAAAAGAGAAGTTTGTTAGTTTCAAGTCCTGGGAGACTGCAATAGTCAGTCTCCTTGCCTATTTCTGGCTTGCTACCCCTTGGGCATGTGGGAGGGCTGCTTTTCCCACCCCCTAGGGGTTTAGGGGGGCCAAAAGAGCAGTTTGGGCCAGTGAACTAGGGGGTGGAAGTAACGAATATCACAAGATTCACATATTGAATTTCTGATGAGAGACCCTTAAGAACTTTCAGTCCTTCTGGCTCAGCACCTGGCAGCATTCCAGAAAATGATCGCTTCATTACCTTGGGTCTCAGAGCAATGATGGCTCCAGAGTCTCCAGCCACAGAAAAAACTCCCACTGATCTCTGCAGAAGAAACAAACCTTTCTGACTTTGAGCCAGGGAAAAGTTATTGCAACATAACCTAGCCCATCCAGATGGGTACAGCAATGAAGAAAAAGAAATATGTTGTAGGGATGATTTGTCAATAATCTCACAATGGTGTTAAAGGCTTGAAACATTCATTTCAGGGGAATAAATAAGCTTTCTGCTATCTAGCTCTCTACTCTTCCTTTGCTTTCTTTGCAGATGGGGTGGTCAACAGTATCCTGCCAGCTGTCTGGATTTGTCTGGAATTCTCACTAAGTGGAGTTGGGAAGAAGGGTTTTGTAGTTTCCCTGAGATATGTTGATGCTTGGGAGTTCTAATGGCTCAGATGTGCTGGTGATCACGTCAGCAGTCAAGGAAGTAGATGGAGATAGTACTAACATTACTGAGTACCAGCTGTTTGCCAGATGATCTGGATCAGCCAGTCTTTCATAGACCTCCTAAGGCCAAAAGCCCAACCAGGGTAACCCGGGCCTGTTGGCATAGGACTCGGGCTCTTTTGCACAGTCCTAAGGGCCAAGGCCATGATCGATGTCTTTTGTCTTCCTAGAGGATTTCAGTTGGCACACTGACTCCAGCCCCGTCTCTCTTGCTGCTCTTCCCTCCATCTTGCTTACCCTGCCACCAACAACACCTTTGGCCACACATTTTTTTATATCCCTAGGTCACACTTCTCTCTCGCACCTCTGAGCCATTGTACTGGCTATTCCCCCTGCTTGGAATAACATCCCCCTTCACTGTTCCTCTGGCAACTCTTACTCATCCTTTGGTTTCAGCTTAGATGTCGCTTCCTCCAGGAGGCCTTCTCTGACTTCTCAGTTTCACAAAGCTTCCCTGCTACAGGTCCTCACTGTGCCTGCACCCATGGTAACCCTCACATGACCTGGCTGTGACTTCTTGTTTCACTGAGCTTCTGTAAGAGCCATGAGGCCGAACATCTGTGTGTCTTGCTCCCTTTTGTGCCCCAGTGACCAACCACAGGTCTTGGAAGAAGTGAAAGAGGGGAAGGGCCAGCCCCCACCACCATCCACGTTCCAGTGGCACTTTCTGACCTGCTGCTGGTACCACATGCCTTTCTGATTTATGGAAAGCCACCCAGCCATGTGGGGAGCTGCATTTCAAGGCACTTCCTGGCAAAAAACCAAAATCTAATTGCCTCAAAGAGATGTCAGAGACTGAGAGGGGCCATCTGTGAAGGTGTGTCCAAGTCACTCTCGAACCCCTGTGACCCTCCACCATCACATCTTGGTCAAGAAATTGCTCCCCGGGCCCAGCCAGGACAACCAGGAGGCCTGAACTGGGTCAAGGCCCTGACTGTCTCCCAAATTCTCCAGAGGAGCGAGCAGGGAAGGGTGGAGTCTAGCAGCCTTGGGATCTCCGGAGTCTGAGAGTGGGAGCGTCTGCCCCCCCTAGACATCTTCCTGGGTCTCCCCTTCTCCTCCCCACCCCCCGCTTCTCATCTGTACCTGTGCAGCCTGTTTTCCAGTTTTTATGTGTGGTCATGAGCATCATCAGATTGATGGGATTGGAGTCCCGTGCACATGAGCGCTGAGATGCCAGGTAGACAGCCTACGGACCGCAAGGTGTCAGGGGCAGAAGCAGTGGGTCCCTGCGGGGAAGCAAGGGCAGAGGAGGAGTCATTCAATTATTTCCAGAGATGGATAAGACACTAGCCTTCCCCTTGTGGGGTTCACTGTCCCAATCACACACTGCTGTGAGCCTTTGAAGGAACTTTCTCATATAGTCCCTGCCCCAGCTCTAACATGGGTCCTACTAATATGATCCCCATTTTCTAGATGGAAGTGCCAAGGCACAGAGAGAGTGAGGAATTTACCCAAAGTCACATAGCTAGTAAGTGACTAGGCCAGCAGGCAGTCCCTCTCTAGCGACCCCACTTAAAAAAAAAAAAAGCAAATTGTAGTCTGGTACAGTCATTGTATGCAATTGCATAACTGGTGAAAAAGAAATAAACACACTGGTTCCTGTCAACACACATGACTCTCAGGTTCAATACTGCAAGATGTGAAAGGACAGATACTATATGGTAATATTAATATAAAGCTTAAAAAACTGTATCAACAATGCCATACATTGTTTAAGGACACACAGGCATGTGTTAGGAAAATGAAGAAATGCTTGGGACTAATGGACGCCCAGTTCAGTTTCTGCTAGTCTGTAGAGGGAAAGAATAGGAGAGGCACACAGGGCCTCAGTGATGGTAATATTTACCTCTGAACCCAGTGGTGGGCACCTGTGGGTGCCCCAGCCACAGCCTCTCCCCTTCAGCTGCTTTTATTTCTGACAGTCTGGAGCCCCTGTGGGGGCAGGAGGGAGCTGCCCCTGGGACTTGCCTGAGGTCAACACCTTTGCTGGGCTTCAGTCCCTTCCCTGCCTCCATCCTCCCTGCTCTTCCCCGCCTCCCCTGGGAGCACAACCTTAATGAACCCAACCTCAGACAATGGACACAGCCAATCACCATGCTCCCCAGCCTGCAGCCCACATTGGGGTCTGGAATGAGGAGTTGCTGACTGGGGGAGGAGAGTGAAAAGGACTTCAAGCAGTGGAATGGGAAACCAACGGGAAAGACAGCTCCCTAAGAAGGCCTATAAATTGAACGTGACATCAATAAAAACACCAAATTATTTTTGGAGCTAGGTTAGACAGTTTCGTTTCATTGAGGGAAAAAGAAGCAACGAGTCCCGAGAGCTGTAAGAAGCCCAGGCAAAGCAGGAAGAAGGGAGGACCCTATGTTAAGCCAAGTGGGATTGAGGAGAGAGCGTCTGTCTGTGGAAGGGCAAGTCACAGCCTGTTCTGGCCCGGCCCAGAGGGCTGCTGAAGTGCCTGCTTCTCTCTCGAAAGAGAACAGGACCTCATTCTCATCTAGAGGCACATGCTTTCCAGGTCTGGACTTTGCTCAGAAGTGGCCACACCCTTCCACACCCTCAGCTCCCCCTGGATGAGCCAGGATCCAGGTAGGACTGTGCCATGTATCACATGGCCAAATGGTGCTGGCCTTTCCCCTGCTGGCTTATTTGCAGTGGCTGAGATTGGACAGGAAGGCAGGGAGATCCTTCACCTTTCAAAGGGGCCAGATCCACCAAGATCCATAGAAAAGGTGCCTTCCAGAATGTGTGTTCTTCCCGGAGGCTGGGCTCTTGGCGCTGACCCTGGTGCTGAACAAACCTTCCTTGAGAGCAGAGAGGGTCCCGTTTAGTGGGAAAGATTCCCCCCTCGCCCTCCCCAGGCAGCCTGCCAGGTTCAGAGAAGGCTGCAGCAGGCATCTAGCTTCTACAGGAAGGGTCCATCATTGCACCCTGAGGGGTGAGCCTTGAATTGGTCACCTGACTGCACAGCCCTGGATTGTGCCAGTGCTGTCTGGAGACCAAAGCTTTGCCTGTGAGATAACTTGGAACCAGGGACAAAGTTTCCCTGGAAAGAGAGGGTTGGACTCGAGCAGTGAATGAAAGTAATTGATTTACAGGGCTGAGGGAGGAGCCCAGATGGAGAGCTGAGGCCCAGGCACAAGAGAGATTGAGACAAGTCCACAGTAAGAGCAAGACTCCATTGAGAAGTGTTTATGTACTTGGCTTTGGGAATAATAGCAGCCGTTTATCCATTCATTCACTGGATTCAACAAGTATGTATTGAGGGCCTACCACGTGCCGTGGGATATACTTCATTGCATAAAAGAGAAAGAGCTTCTGTCCTATGGTACTTACATTCCAGTGGGGATGTCAGGGGGAGACAGGCAACAAACAGCAGGTGTAACAAGTAAGTCAATGGTGTAGTGATTGGGGGTGGTAAGTACTGGGGGGCGGGGGGAAGAGAAAGAAAAGAAAGAAAGAAAGAAAGAAAGAAAGAAAGAAAGAAAGAAAGAAAGAAAGAGAAAAAGGAAAGAAAGGAAAAGCAAGCAAGCAGAGAAAGAGGTGGGGTAGGTTGCAATTTTAAATAGGGTAGGCCTCATTGAAAGGTGACATTTAAACAAAGATTGAAGGAGGTGAAGGAGTGAGTCATGCGTGCATGTGGGGAAGAATATTCTAGGCTGAAAGAACAGTGGAAGTATCCTAAGGAGGGAGAGTGTCGGGCACGTTTGGAACATGAAGGCGGCCAGCAAGGCCAGAGCGTGGAAAGCAAGGTGGGGCCTCGTGGCTGCTGTAGGCTCTTTGGCTTTTCCTCTGAGTGTAGGGGAGAGCCTGGGGGATGGTCTGAGCAGAGGAGATTCACATTCCTGTGACTACTGTGCTGAGAATAGAGCAGAGCAGGCAAGGGTGGAGGCAGGGACACCGCCAGGAGCCAGTGTAGGGATCCAGGGGAGGGATGGTGGGCTCCAGATGAATTCTGAAGGCAGAGCCAGGAGATCGGCTGACAGATGGGAAGTAGGGGGTGAGAGGGAAGAGGCGTCAGGATGGTGCTCAGGATTCTGGTCCAAGTAACGGGAAGGCAGGGGCTGGCAAGGAACAGGGGGGAGCACGTGTGGGGGTGGATGGGAATTGGGAATTCGGCTTTGGACTTGATGGGTCTGAGATGCCTGTTCAACATGCTCAGTAGGCAGCTGACATACAAGCCTGGAGTTTGCAAGAGAAATTTGGGAGTCTCTGGCATATAGATGATATTTAAAGTCAGGAACATGTACTATTTGCCAGATACAGGCACTAAGGCAGTCGATAAGCACCAAAACCTTCTAATGTACTTACTATTATTATTTTCATCTTGCAGATGTGGAAACTGAGGCTCAGAGAGAAGTGACTTGCTCCAAGTCTCACAGTTCCTTGATGGCAGAGCTGATTCAAACCTGGGGTACCTGACCAAGGGTCTTTTCTCCTAGCCCCTCACTTCCACAGGGACGCCCTTGTTTAATATTTTATGGCATGTCGTATATGAAAAGTGGATATAATTTGGTTCGGGGCGCTGGGTAATCCAGTAAAGAGGAGGACATAGCAAACCGAGTCACCTAGTGAGGGCACACACTGAATCTGTGGGAATCCTTGAGGTAAGACTGATCAGGAGGGATGGCAGGGTGTACAGACTGACCTGAAGACTTTTGAGGGACAGGGAACAGGGAGCCATTGATGGTTCTTGAGGGCTATATGCTATATGTAGCCAGAGCAACTCTTGAAAAAGACCCCTCAGACATGGGCATGCAGGAGGACCAGAGAGGAGGAAATAGGTCTGGAAGTTGTCGACACTGCCCAGGTGTGAAGGATTCAGGTTGAGCCAGTGAGAACGAGGAGAGAGTGAGGAAGCTGAGCACCACCAGACATGGCTGGCAGAATCAGTGCTTGATGCGGCGTAGGGGCTGAAGGTGAGAAATGAGTCAAGGGCAAAATTACAGACCAGTGGGGCAGATGGGAGGTGGGGGATGACGCCAGCCTGAACAAAAAAAAAAAAAAAAGGGGAAGCTGGTCAAGAGGAACTTGGTCCCGCCTTTCTTGTTCTTGGGCTGAGTGAACCACAGAGGGACAGATTTTTTTTTCAGGACCCCACAGACTAGACTGGCCAGGCTACAAGGTAGAGAGAGCTAAGGTATCTGACAGCAGGCAAGAGGAGGCTAGAGGATGGGGTGGGGTGCAGTGGGTGTCTTTGATCGGAACTGGTTGGGGCTGGGAGAGTTAGGAAACATCCATCTCAAGGTCAAAGTCCTGAGTTAATGACATCAAGGAGGGAGAGAGGGTGCTTGAGACAAAAAGCCTAGGACGGAGCCCCAGGCACGCTTCATGCTTCTAGCCTTGTGTACCCTCGGACCAGTTTCTTAACCACTGTGGTTGGTCCCTAATTTCCTCATCTGTGAAATGTAGATAATATACTTCTTACCTCCTAGGGTTGTTGTGAGAACAAAATAAACTAATAGATGTAATTGCTGAGAAGCCTGTCCAGCCTGTGGTGAAAGCTCAGAGATGCTACTGAGAAGAGGAGCCCAAAGAGAGTGCAGGGAAGAACCCTAGCCCGAATCCCAATGGAGAGGATTGTCACAAAGGGAAGTGGTTCCCAGTGATGACAAGGAGATTCATCAAACCAGCTGGAGACGAGGAAGGTTACATAAATCACCTCAGTTAATTTTCCTAGCAATATCAACATGCCCACGTTTCAGATTGAAGACAGGGAGGCTCATGGACTTGTTCTTGGTCACACAATCAGAAACAGGTGGGAGAGGGACTGGGACCCAGGGCTCTAGAGAATGAATGCTTCCAGAGCGTCTGCGGGTAACCACTGCCATGTGGGGCAGCGGTTACCCATCCCCTCTTAAAGGGGATGGGAAGTTCAGAGAGTGGCCATGGGTGGTTGAAAGGCCCAGAGAAAGTGGCTTCCCCAGAGTGTGAGGGCCTTAGTGCTAAAAATTAAATCACACATGAGCAGAGAGGAAATGGTAGTGGGAGGTGTAGACCACACACGGGAGAAGTTTGGTCATGAATTAAAGAAGAGATAGGAGGACAGCGTGTTGGGGATCAAGGGGAGGTTTTATAGCAGCAGAGACCCTAGATCGTGTCATCAGCAGAGGGGAAGGGGACCACGGAAAGGGGGAACACAAAGAGCCAGAAGAAGGGAGTGTAACTGAGGGAAGGAGCCCTCCTGGAGTGGAGAAGGAATGAGAGCAAAGCCACAGTTGAAGAAATTTAGGTTTGACGGAAGGCAGGAAATGGCTACAACCCACAAGGAGGCTGTAAACTAGATAGGAAAGAGTCAATGAGTGCCTTGGTTGGATTCTTCTGCCTCATTCAAGACAGGAGAATTCAGGTGTGTCTCATGAAGTGGTGGCACACACTGAACCAAAAAGAATTCATGCTGGAGTGAAGGTGCCCCTGAGATAGAATGTAAGCTGTGCTCAAGCTATAGTTCAGAAATTTGTAAGCGTCCACCCATCCATCCACCCATCCTTCATCTATCAACCATCATCCATCCATTCATTCACCCACCCATCCATCTGACCATCCACCTCTTATCCATTCAATAAACATATTTTACTGAGCACCTACTGGGTGCTAAGTCCTGGAGCTATGGGTCGGAACACAGAAAAGATCCTGTTTTCAAGTTCACAATCTTCCATGTAAGACCCGGGAAGCAAACCAGTGCTCACAGTGCAACGTGACGAAAACATGATAGGGAAGCCAGTGACCTGTGAGGACACAGAGGAAGGTGGGGGCCAAAGGAAGGAAGTGGGGATTTAAGCTGTGATCTAAGAAGGGTAGGAGTGGAAGGAAGTGGGGTGTTCCAGACAGGGCGAAGAGCCTGTACAAAGGCTTGGGTGTCAGTGAGAGTCTGGCATTTTCAAGGAACTGAAAGAAGGTCCATGTGGCTAGAATAAAGTAATGGGGTGGGCAGTGGGGCTGGGGGCAAAAGTTGAGTCTGGAAAAGTCCGTGAGAATCTGGACTTCATCCTGAGGGCAAGGGGGAGGTATGGAAGGATTTTGAGAGGGGAGAGCCTTGCTCAGATTTGGGTTCTGGAAAGAGGTCTGGGCTTTAGAGAGGAGAGTGGACTGGAGGGGTACGTGGGGGAACTGGGAGACGAGTGTTGGGCTGTGGTCCAACAGAGAGATGGTGGGAGAAGGGGACTGATTCAAGACACATCCAGGTGGCAGGCTGAACAGGCCTTGCCCATTGACCATGAGAGGGGAGGGGAAGCCCAGGGTAACGACTACTGCTGTGTTTCTGACCCAAGGAATCAAGCCGACCGACAACCTGTCAGGAAAGGCTGACTCACCAGTGAGCACATTAGGCCCTTTGGACAGGAGGGTGGGACACATTTTGGGATTGGGGGATGGGGGTAACATCTGGGACCTTCGCGTCTCAGCCCCCACGGGCAGGACAAGACCATACAGTCTCAGCCGTCAGAGGATGGGGCTGAATGGATGAAAGGCTGGATCCTTACTGGGGTGTTCCAGGCAAGTCACTGCATCTCCTGGAGCCTCAGCTGACATGGGACATGCCACCCCAGTGACAACTGTGGTCTGCAATTTGAAGACGATAATGAGCTTCCATCTCAGAAACCTGTCCCCTGCTCAAGGGCTTGCGGCTAAGTTCTCGGGGTTGTGACAACAGCCTCCCAGCCCACAGCAGAGCCAGAGGTGGTGCGGGACCCCTCCCTCCCTCGCTTTCAGGGTGAGGGCCCCTGACTCTGGCCGGTGCAGCCCCTTCAAGCTAAAGTGGGGACATAGCGATCGTCTCCACTCCCCAAGGAACTCCCCGTGGCAGTGGTTTCGGGGCTGGGGCAGGAAGGGTGACAGGTGTACAGGCGGCGTGTCTAGTCAGCTTGAGTCAGAGGTGTTGAGACAGGCAGTCACCCTGGCTTCCTCCTCCCACTCAGGTCCAATTCCCCTTTACCTCTGTGGTCCTACTAGGCCTTCATCCGCTCTGCTTTCCCTGCCTGTGCCCTGGCCTTTCCTCCAGCGCCCTCTCCGCTGCCACCCTCCATAGAACTCTGCCTCACCACCGCCTCCTCCAGGGAGCGTTCCTGATTCCCCTGACCGACTTCCAAGCCCTGGAGTCTGCACAGCACCGTAAAGGTCTCTCGAGGCCCTTAGCATAGTCACGGACTCTAGGACATTCCATCCGGAAGGTCCCTTGGAATCCATTTCATAGCTGGGAGAACTGAGGAGGAATGAGCCACTTAATCCCGGGCAAGGAAACCACCTCTAGAATGTCCCTGGTCTGTGCTGCCTCCAAAGTGAGGCGGAGAGGTGCTCTGTGCCCCACGGTTCCTCCCCAGACTCCAGCTCCGGCTCGCCTCCTTGTCCTCGTCTTCCGCCCCCTCTTCCCCGGTCAAGCCTCCCTGAAAGCGTCCTGTGTGCGGGTGCTGGGGATACACACGGTGGTGCATGTGTCTCATGGTCTATGGTCTCCATGTCACATCGGGACCATTTCCCCCAACAGAGTCCTGGGCTGTTTCTCTCATTTATCTCTGCACCCACGCTAAGTGCTTCCCTCGTGTGAAATGCCCCCTGCTCCTTCTCTATTTTTTTTTTTTTTAACTTTTTAATGTTTATTTTTGAGATTGAGAGAGAGAGAGAGAGAGAGAGAGAGAGAGAGAGAGAGAGAATCTGAAGCAGGCTCCAGGCTCTGAGCTGTCAGCACAGAGCCTGACGCGGGGCTCGAACTCACAGACTGTGGGATCATGACCTGAGCCCGAGTCGGACCTCAACTGACTGAGCCACCCAGCTCCCCGGTGTGAATCCTCCCAGTAACAAGGCTCACTGACTGCCGCCTCCATGAAGCCCTCCAAGGTTTCTCATCCAGAAGCAACATCTCCCTGCCGTGGGCCCCAGCCCTTTATGTCACCTGTACATTCCTGTGTTGGGGCCAGGCCTCGTCCCCTCTGCCAGCTGCTGCACACCCTCCCACAGCCCCTGGCACAGCACCTGGCATGCAGCAGGTTCTTGTTGGCATGCTTGCTGCTCTGATCCCTCCCTTGCTAGGCATCCTGCACCAGCCCAGGGCTAGTCCAGAACCTTCTGCTCCTGCTGTCACAACCAATTCCCTAGAAGGAACAGGGGAATTTGGGTCCTTCTGGAGAAAAATTCTGAGTCTGTGGCAGAACAAGGGGGACTCAAACCCCACTCAGGGGGTTTCCCCGGCAGTGGGGGCTGGGGTGGCCTCGCCGGTAATAAAGCTGCTAATTGTCATCTTAACAGTCCCCTGTTGTCCAACACAGAAGAGCATTCCGTGGCCTCTGTGGTGGGTGGAAAAGCCACTGGGCAGAGGGACTGGAGGACAGAGAGGGTCATGAGACACTCCGCCCATCAGGGGCAGTATCGGCAGAGACATCCTCTGCCCCTCCTAGGCCCCAGGCCCTCCCCAAGCACCTCTGATCATTGGCATTTCCCCTGGGCCTAAGGCTCTGTCTCCAGGCCAGAGCTGCTCTTTCCCGGGCACAGTCACCAAGGGCACTGGCACCCGTTCTCCTGACCAGACTGGCTTCCTCCAGCTCTGCAGGATGGGGCCTGCCGGCTACCTCTCTGTTTGGGGTGGAGGTTACCCCCACTGTCTGCAGGAAGCCAGCACCGAAGATGAGTGCAGGCAGGAAGATCCACTCCCTTCTCTGCTCTGCTGCACAGGCAGATGGCAGCCTGTCCCGGAGACAGGGAGAATGGCTCAGCCAGACAGGCTGGAGGCAAGAACCCCTCTAGCTGCGGCTTGAGGAGTGGGTGATGTGAGCCTATGAGAAGCAGAGAAATGCTGCTGTGAGATCCACTAAGAGAGGACCCCATCTTTCTCAGATCTGCCATTCCGGCAGGGTCCCTGGGACAGTCCAAACATCCCTCCACGGGTGGTGAAGTGAGGCCCAGAGAGGGTCTATGAGCTGCCCAAAGTCACATGGCAAGATGGTGACAGAGGATCCTGCCCGAGGGACGTTTTGCCATGGACGGGCACTCCCCCTCCCCTCCCCGCATGAAGCGAAGCAGCCATAGCCTGCCAAAGTGGCCCTGGGGGACAAGGAGGAGCACTGGCCTCGCCCTCCCTTGATCTTGACCATGGTTTCCTTTCACAGGTGCCCTGTGAGGACTGGCAGGCAGGATTACAGTCTGAGCCCTCCCTTGGTGGGGCTGGGTTTCAACAAACAGCGCCTGCTGTGGTTATCACCACCGCTGATGACAATTTAACAATGGCTCCAGGTTAACCCAGAGCCAGCTGTGCTGAGAGGGCCCCGTGCACCTGACAACCTGTTGCAGGGGCCTCATCTCAGCTGCTCCTGGTCCCTTGGGATACAGTGGAGCCAGGCCCGGATCCCATGTGTTAAAACCAAGGTCTGGGGTCACCCTGTTGAGATGCTGTCCACCTGGAAGCGGGCACAGGACTCTCCTCCTGGTTAAGGGACTCCCACCGTCTGGCCCAGGGGAGCCCTAGGCAGACAATTGGCCACTTTCTCTGGTGGCCGGGGGTGTGGCCCCCGGGGGTGTGGCTGCCCTGGGGATCATGCTGCAGCCCATGGGGTGGATGGAAAGTCTGTTCAGGGCCTGGCTCGTGCTGGACCCTGACCACGTGTCCACTGTAGACCAGGTCCTCACAGACCCTTGCGTGCTGTTCTGCAACCCAGGATGGGGTGCCCCATGTGGGGGAACCGGGCTTCCAATCTGCAGAGGCGCCCATTTGGATTAAATGGTGATTAAAACCTGTCGGGCTCTGGTCTCCTGTGTCAGGGCCCTGCTTGGGGAACCCCCCCAACCAAAGTCGTGTGGGCCCCAGGCCTTTCTCAGAATGAGATGGAGCAGGGGCACTCCCTGTGAAGACGCCCTGTGCCCATGTGGCCTGCGGACTCCCCCTCCCCCCCAGGAGGCCTTCCTGGAGGCGGAGGGGGAAGCTCTTCCAGGCCTGGACCTCAGGTGCCGAAGCAGCCCCCTTGGCTCCTGCCTGGCTGTCCTCACCCCACACACAGGGCGCGATGGTGCTTGAAGGAGGCTCACCAGCCTCGGGGCAGATGCTAACCCGGTTTAGGATAGAGGCTTCTCAGCCCTGCTAATAGAGGAACCAAGAAATGTCCCTGTGAAAAGAGAAGTATGTCACTGTCGTAGCCCCCGGTCACACATACCCCACCTCTGTCCTCAGCTGAGTGCCCATTCTCTGGAAAGCCACAAACATTCCAAGACCGCATTTGTGCTGAATCATCTTCAAACTTCACTGCTGTAGGGAGGCATTTTGGGGGGGGAGGTGACAGGAGGTGGGGCAAGGTCCCCAAAGAGGTTAAATAGGTCACCTCCACACTTGGCTGTCATCCTCGTCTCTCCTGGAGCAGAGGGATCCACACGCACAGATCCTCTCCCGGGCTCCTGGCACCATGATGTCCCTGAAGCTGCTGCTGCTGGTCACGCTCCTCCTGGGGGCTTCTCTGCAGGTCACCCACGCAGGTGAGGGCAGAGGAGTGTGGCCGAGGAAGGCGCCCTGGACAGGAGGGGTGGGGGCACTGAGATCATAGCAGCAACACTCACTATTTATGCATGAGTTACAGCCCACCTGCTCCTGCAGAAGGGGGAGGCCGGTGGCAGCCGTAGGACTTTGAGGGAGGCAGTCAAGGGAAAATGAGGAGGAGGGTGGGGAGGACGGAGAGGAGGATGCGGGCCCCGAGCTTGGGGGTCAGCTTGGGGAGGAGCAAAGTTCTGGCCCGTCTCACGCCGCAGTGGTTGTGGGGCAATGACCGTGGCTGTGCTTTGACAGTGGAACATGACCCCTTCTTAGGAGTCTTGGTTAGCATCTGTTTTATTAATGGGTCTACACTGAGGGAATCAGCATGAACGTGGCTAGTTCCCAGAGCATGTGCAAGAGGGAGGTTTATTGCAGCTGGGGGGGAAAGGACAAAGTAAGACGGGATGTGGGAACACAGCTGATTAGCGCCCAGCCTTTGCCCGTGACTGCTCGTTTACTCTCACTTCTGTAAGTCACCGGCCAGGGCAGCATCGTGGGCTAGTCAGACCAAGTTCTGCCCCCGAGATGGCTGGAGGACAGTTGGGGGCTTCTTAGAAAACACTCTAGCATGGCATTAATTAAAGCCACACATCTCTGGTTTGCCTGTTTGCAAGTATTGGTACTTTATCTTGTGCAAAGATAAGGAAGCCGAACCCCAGGAAAGTGTCTTCACACCTTGGGCTTCCCCATAGCCATCTGTGAAATGGGGTAGGGATAGTACCTGTCTCTAGGTGCACTGCGGAGGACCAAATGAGCTCCTGCAGGCAGAGGCCCAGCCCAGAGCCTGGCCCGGAGGAAATTCCAGGGTGGTTTGGGGCTGGTATTTGAGTGTGTGCACGCACAGGTGCACACTCATGCAGACACACGGGGACAACACATAGATGCATGCCAGTATATGTGCACAGACCCCCTGAACACACACAGAGACGTGCTAGGACACACACACAAACACCCAGGACCCCCGCGGCACACAGATCTCACACACAAATGTGTACACACAGATACACACACACACACAGACACGCAAAGACACACCTTCACAGACACACACAGAGACATGCACACACAACTCCTCCCAAACACACACAGATATACGCACAGAGAGACACATAAGCACACAGGGACACCCCCCAAGCACAGAGACCTCATGCACACACGTGTGCACATACTGACACACACAGACACACACTCACAAGATCCCCCTACCAAGAGACTCCCAAACACACACACGTGGACCCCCTCTGATACCACACACACACACACACACACACACACACACATGCACACGGACTCCCCTCCACAGCCATGGACCCCCCCCACCCCCCACACAGACACTCACAGAACACCTGTTCCTGTCTCCCCTCTCCGTAGCTCGAGGAACCAATGTGGGCCGGGAGTGCTGCCTAGAGTACTTCAAAGGGGCCATCCCTCTCAGAAGGCTGACAGGGTGGTATAGGACCTCGGGGGAGTGTTCCAAAGACGCCATCGTGTAAGTGTGCCCTGACCCCACCCTCTGTCCCTGCCCTTGCTCCTGGGAGCTCAGTCTGGGAGAACGCAGACCCAGGAGCTCCCAGAAGGGCCACTGGGGAGAGGAGAGAGCAGGGCTTTTGTGGTCCCCTTCCCACTCAGGCCCTGCTCCTCAGGGAAGCCCCTGCACCCCACATTGTGACACCCAAAAAAACCCAGGCTGTGAGGTTCAACTCTTCGTTGATTTATGGGGAAACTGAGGGCCTGAGAGAGACAGAGCAGCCCCATGTCACACGGGCAGTCCAAAGCCAATGTGGTCACTTCCCATGGCTTGGTCTGAGCCGGGCCCCCCCTGTGCACCCCTAATTCCTAGGCTTTAGGTGGGCATGGGTGTAGCTGAAGTAGGGGGGCAGAGGCTTTGCAGTTCTGGCTCCCTGGGAGGGCCAGGACTGGCAGGGACCTTGGGAAGGTCAAGAATCACTGAGGATAGAGCCTGATGTCCCAGATCTGTCACCAATGTGCCATGTGACTTCAGGCAAGTTCTTGCTCCTCTCAAGGCCTCAGGGTCCTGATCAGTGCAGAGCAAGGCTGATCCTGGGGCTCTGGGAGGCCTTCTTGCCCTGACGCCCCCTGGACGGGGTTTCTCCCTTTTGTGTAGGTTTGTAACTATCCATGGCAAGTCCATCTGTTCCGACCCCAAGGACACCAGGGTGAAGAAGACAGTCAGATATTTGCAAAGCATCGTGAACCCTGTGCCCCAAGAGTCCTGATTTCTGCCTGGACCATTTGGAGACTTCCTGCCTCAGTTCACAACCCCAACCCCAAGCTGCCTGAGTCCAGTGAAGGCCCTACAAGGACAAAGAGGACCCCTGCCCTCTTTTCTGGTCTGGAACCATGGCATGAAAGAGCCATGATTAAAGTCTCTTTGTACCTTAGTCTGGGCCAGCGTGTTCTGTCCACCTAGCCTGTCAACACTGGAAGGGCCCTCAAGAACATCTACCTGGTCCTGCCTTGTCCAGGCCAGGAAGGGAAACTGAGGCTTAGAGGGGGACATGGCTACCGCAGACTACATGTGAGGGAAAGCAAAGGCCCCGGTGACAGCGGCCCAGGCAGGGGAGCTGAGGGGGTCTGTGGGATGAGCCCAGCCTCCAGGAGGCCTTCCCCAAGAATGGCTGCCCATCGGGTTCTCTCTCCTGCTCCGATGCCTCTGGCTCTTGTGGACCTTGGGGCAGCCTGCCATGATGGCATCGTTCTCCCAGTTGACCCCTTTGTGCGTCTGTCAGTCCTGACTCCTCCATTGAAGGGAGTTCCGTGAGCCAGCCAGGGCACCCCACAGCCTACATGTTAAGAAGGATGGGGGATGGGGAAGTTATGGACTCCCTTCCCCCAGACCCCTCTGTGCAAGCCCAACTCAGGGCTGGAGCCACAGCGCATAGGGTGCTGGGGAGAATTAGGGTCTTTGGATTCTAGTTCTGTTTCACTCTCCTGATCAGCCGGGGCCTCATGGCTTCTCTCTCTGGGATGCTGTCTGGGGGCAGGAGCACGGGGTCCTTCTCTTCCTAGGGGTCTGTGATCTGCCTTGTCCGAGGGGGCTGCAATTAGGAGTTATTTTTAGGCAAAGTTTTGCCTCCTGTTTCCCCCTTGTGGTCAGTTGTCTTCTTGCAGGCCAGATGACAGACCCAAGCCCACTTTCCAGTAGGGGCAGGAATAAAAAAAGAAAAACAACAATAATGAGGCTGATGGTGAACTGGCTTCTTTGTAGCCCCAGGGTCTCCTTGCCCCCAGGTGGGCTCTTCCCCTGCCCTGATCCCAAGGAGTACCCCGCCAACGACTGCCTTGGACCTGGAATCCTGGGACAGCCTCGTCTGAGTGCTTTGTGAAAAAGCGTCTTCTGGATCCACCGGGTGGGGCCGCAGGGTGGGGGGTGGGAATTGGAGGAAAGATGATCTCAAAGTAGAGGGAGGCAAGAAGGAGCCCCTGTGACAGCAAAGGAGAACAAGGGCTGGGGCGGGACCCCTCACCCTTGCCGTCCAGAGCCTAAGACACTCAGAGGACACACATTTCATCCACGTACAGAGAAAAGTTGTTTTAAAAGAAACAAAACCTTTTTGTCCAAGCGAAAACTTCCTCAGAGGCCCATTTGTAAACTCAGAGGAGTAGAGCTGCGTGGTGGACAGTGAGGATGTTTAACAGCAAGATCAGGATGGAACGTGGGTTGGGGGGCAGCGAGCGAGATGCAGAAGAAGGGATTAGCCACCATAGCCCTCTGCAAAGGGGCCATTAATGAATTGTGACTCGGGGACTCCCCTGACTGGTGAGAAATAGACCAGAAAGGGACCAGAGAACAGAGAACAGTGAGGGTTCTGGCATCACATCGTTCCTTCCACCAGGAAGGCACGTCCCCTCCCTTGACTGAAATCCAGTGTCCCTTCAGAGCTCAGCGTGGCTGTACTGACCCTCCATCAGCTCCCCGCTCTGCCTTCAGCCTGACCTCTGTCATACCCTGCCCCCCTTTATTATAGTTATTGCGCGCTTGTCTTGCCAATGAGCTCACGGGGGGGGGGGGGGGGGGGGGGGCGGGGGGTGGAGGCTGGTATTTGAGTCAGGCCCTGCCTGACTCAGTCCCTGCCTCATTTGTAAGGGGGTGGGAGAGAGGTGCTTCGTGCATAGTGGACATTTGATTTACATCTTCATCAACAAGCCCCCGGCTGAACTCCACGAGGGGCAGACACAGAGAAGGAGCAATCCCGGAGGAACCGGTGCGGTGATAAAACCACCAGATTTCAAACTTGGCCTTTAAGCAGAATTTAGAATCGAGTTGCTCTGCGCTTGGCCACCAGAGGGCGCGTCGGCTTCCCGATAAAGATTGAGCCGAGGTGCCTGACAGCCAAGGCCAGGCCTTTTTGCTCTAGCCAGGGGCCGGCTCGGTTTACCCACTTCTGATTGCAGCCACTCAGGGACCGGGTCAGGGTGTCTGTGTTCAGTGCCCATACACACATGTTCGTAGCAGCGCTATTCACCATTGCCAAAAGGCGGAAGCAGCCCAAATGTCCATCAGTGGACGATCGGATAAATAGTGGCGTATATACACGATGGAATAGTATTCAGCCCCAGAAAGGAGTACTGATACAGGTTGCAAGGCGGATGGACTCTGAAAACATGCCGAGAGAAGCCAGACACAGAAGGTCCCTGCGGTCACCTACCATTCCGATAAAATGCCCAGGATAGGCAAGTCCCCAGAGACACAATGCAGCTGGCCATTACCAGAGGCAGGCAGGCTAGGGGATAAAGCACAGATGCTTGACGGGTACAGGGTTTCCTTTGGGGGTGATGGAAACGTTCGGAACTAGACAGAAGTGATGGCTGCACAACACTGTAGAGGTTCTGTTGTTCACGTTAAACTGTTAATTTTGTGTTATGCCAATTTGACCTCAAAAGGACACATTTCATATAAGCTCTTTTCTGCAGAGAACTGATATAAAAGCAGCATGGGTGTGCCGTGCATCAACTTCAGGAGAGAGAACACCTCTGGGGAGGGCAGAGAAGGGAGAGAAAGGGTTAACACAGCTGTGAACGCCACACGTATTAAAAAAAAAAGAAATAGAGTCGCTCTAGACGGCCTCTCCTCTGCTGTCCTGCCAGCTGCTTCCTTGCAGTGTTTTCAATAAACTTCTCCTTTTTTTTTTTTTAAAGAGTTGATCTGAATTAAAAACAAACAAATCCAGCTGTGTTACAGTGTATCTAATTGTATTTGAAATCTGGCTTAATGTAAAAGAAAAAATGTTGAAGTAATCGTAAACGGAGAAGAGAGTAAGGGAGGAAGGGACTTTTGACCGCCTCTGAGCCCCGCTGAGCCTAAATGCAGCTTCCAGATCCTCCAAGGCGGAGGCCTCATGCTAGACGGTGGGTGCGGGGTCAGGTCATACCTGGACCACCCGGAAGTGACAACGGAAAGTGAGATCCGACGCCAAGGAGGGGCTGAGTGGAGCCTTCGGTCCCTAGCCCACTGTCCAGCTGTCCCCACCGTGCTCCACCCTCCCCGTTCCCAAGTCTGTCACTGTGACAGAACAGCCATGGAAGCAAGGGAAGACGGAGGGAACAGAGAAGCACAAACCGGAAACTTTTCTAGACCACAAAAATCTTCATTGCACTGATTTACAAATCGCATCACCCTGTTTTAGCGGTAAGGGAACTTCAGAATTAACAGCGAGCGCCTCCTCAATAACACACAGCACTCTGCATGTGCCGGGGTCAGGGACTGCAGCTAGGAAAACCGTTATCTTTAGTATTGAACATTCTGTACCACTTTTTCCTTCAATGTGTAGATCCACTCTTGCTTTATTTCTGGAAAATTCCTTGAATTGTATCTTTTTTAAAAAAAAAGTTTAATGTTTATTTTTTTTTTTAATTTTTTTAACGTTTATTTATTTTTGAGACAGGGAGAGACAGAGCATGAACAGGGGAGGGTCAGAGAGAGGGAGACACAGAATCCGAAACAGGCTCCAGGCTCTGAGCTGTCAGCACAGAGCCCGACGCGGGGCTCGAACTCACGGACCGCGAGATCATGACCTGAGCTGAAGTCGGCCGCTTAACCGACTGAGCCACCCAGGCGCCCCTAATGTTTATTTTTGAGAGAGAGAGAGAGAGACAGAGCATAAGTGGGGACGGGGCAGAGAGAGAGAATCCAAAGCAGACTCCAGGCTCTGAGCTGTCAGCACAGAGCCCGACATGGAGCTCAAACTCAAGAACAGTGAGATCATGACCTGAGCCGAAGTCGGACGCTTAACCGACTGAGCCACCCAGGTGCCCCTCTTGAGTTGTCTCTAAGTGATTATTCTGAGATGCTGTGTTTCTTTTACCTTCTGTGACTAAATCATTTTCTAGCTGATTCTCTCATTTACACTTTGTTTTGGTTTTCTCAGAGCCCGATGTGAGACTCGATCCCATGACATTGGGATCATGACCTGAGCCAAAATCAAGAGTTGGAAGCTCAAGTGACTGAGCCACCCAGGCGCCCCTGCTTCGTTTTCTTACCCCTGTCCTCACCGCCCGTTTTTAGCATTATCCATTCCTCCTAGCTCTCCCTCTCACATCGACTTCATCTTTGGGATTTTCGATTTCTTCATGCCTTGCCTCAACTCTGCTATTTCAGGTTTCCATCACAGGAATCCCTCTCTTTCTCCTCATGCCTTATTCATCAGTTCTCAGCTCTTGTATCCCTGTCCCGCACTTTCTACATTTGTGTGATGTGCAGCAATGTTTTTGGTCACAGACAACACTCATCTGCTTTGTTATTCTTATGACTGGTGTCGGTTCCACTTTTACAATTTTGAATGAAATTTTAACTGGGCCAAAAGATTTCCCGGAGGTTCATGTCAGAGAAGTGCAAGACTGTGTTCTGGGCTGGCGGGCATTTTCCTGAAGACCAAGGGTTTTTATGGATGGATTTTCCTAGGTGTTTTTTTTTTTTAATGAAATTTCTTATAAATACAAAATAGTTAATGTATATGTAAGGTATACAAACCAATAATAGAATGAGCACCTGTACACCCACCCTCCAGCTTAATAGAATCTTCCTTCTGCTTAGAAGACCCATTTCCTCTTACCATCTTCCCATCGACCTCCAGAGACAATTATGTTTTTGAATTTTGTGTTTATCATCCTCCATTTTTAAAAAAAATTTATTTATTTTGAGAAAGTGCCAGTGGGGGACGGGCAGAGAGAGAGAGAGGGACAGAGAGAGAGAGAGAGAGAGAGAGAGAGAGAATCCCAAGCAGGCTCTGCACCGTCAGCACAGAACCTGACACGAGGCTGGAACTCACGCATTGCGAGATCATGACCTGAGTCGGATATTTAACGGACTGAGCCACTCAGGTGCCCCTATCCTTGATTTTCTTTAGTTTGTCACATATGTGTGTGTATACACAATATACGTATGATATGTATCTCTAACGTTGATGCATGCTGTATGTTTTCAAACTCTGCGCTTTATAGGAGAGGTGAGGTTTTTCGTCCGCACACTCTCCCGTGACTTTCTCTTGTGGCTCTGCGTGGTGTGAGACTCTTCCACGCTGGTGTGCACAGCTACCCCTCCTCCTTTCTCACCACGACTCATTCATCTATCCTCTTGTTAAAGGCCATTTGGGCTACTTCCAGGTTCCAGCTATTACAAACAGTGCTGCATTGGTTAGCTTGTCTTCTGGTGCACGTGTAAAGAGTGTCTCCAGGGCAGTGGTTCTCAATCCTGGGTGCATTTCAGAATTGATTGCCTGGGAAAGTTCTGCAAGTATGCGGACACCCTAAGTCCTATCCTAAAAGATGGACTTAATCGGTCCTTGGCAAGGAGGGCTTCCAGCATAGGTGTTTTTGTTGGTTTTTTGAAGCTACCCAAGTGATTCTAACACACAGCCAGAGTTGAAACCGACACTGTAGGGTGTAATTGTCCAAACCAATCCCATCGGCAGTGTGTAAGAATCCCACCTGGCCGCAACTTCACCCATCCTTGGTAATGGTTCCATGTGTAGCCCACCTCTCCCTGCCCAGCAGACAGGTGGCTGTAAGACGGTCACAGAGCAAAGCCTCTCTTCTCCTGCCCAACAACCAGTGCCTCCTGCTCGCAAGGTTCCCTGTACGATTCTTCCCTCAGCCCCACTGCCTGCCTGCGTGCTTGAACCCCGTTATAATCAAGGAAGGTGTGGTTTGCTCTGCTGTCCATCCCACTTAGTGCTTTAGAGTGACTTCAGGGAGAGGGTGAAATTCTAACTAAAAGACCTGATAGAGTTTACACACAAAAAAGATTAAGATTTCTCAGCCCCATCTCAGACTCATGACTGACTCAGAATGGTCAAGGGCATCAGACACCTCTACTGTTAAAGGTCCTCAGCCGGAGGCAGGTCATTTTCTGTCACACCCAGTGTTCTCAAATGTAAATGGAGGTTATAGTTAGTGACATCTGAGGCTGTTTAGGGCTCTAAAACCTCTCCTGAGGGGCGCCTGGGTGGCTCAGTCAGTTGAGCGACCGACTTGGTTTCGGCTCAGGTCATGATCTCATGGCTTCATGGGTTCGAGCCCCAAGTCGGGCTCTGCCCTGGCAGTGCAGAGCCTGCTTGGAATTCTCTCTCTCCCTCGCTCTCTGCCCCTCCCCCACTCACACTGTGTCTGTCTCTCTCAAAATAAATAAACTTCAAAAATTAAATAAATAAAATAAAACCTCCCCTGAGAACTGCGGTCTTCCAGGGTCACAAGGCGTGAGGACCAGCAGTGTCCCCCGGTGTCTGCTCGCTGTGCTGAATCCGAGCCCTAACGGCCAGATGCGTGCTGCGGACCGGCAAGGCCTCTCTCCAGCCCGCTGGCCCCAACCCTGAGCCCTCCCACAGCTGCCCACATGGGACCCTTCACTACGCCAAGGGTAGCAGACGGGAGACAGGGTCATCCTTCTTGTCAGCAGCGACGGAAACGCAAAACAAGCGTCACGTCAGCAAGCGCCAGTGGCATTTGCCCAGAGCTCTGCTAGATCTGTCCCAAGACTCTATCTGGTTCAGAATCTTGTGTCCTCGACCTGAAGGTTAGAGTTTTTTTGTCCTTCATCTTGACAACTGCAACAGAAGCAACTAACAGCATCCCAGCCATTCTCAATAAACATTAACATGAAATCTTGTCTGGGGCTGAATTAGTTTACTGTTGTGGCATAACAAATTACCACGAATCTAGGGGCTTAAGACCATACACATTTACCGCTGCAGATTTTGTGGGTCAGGACCGCAGGCACAGTGAGGCCAGGCCCCTGCCCGGGGTCTCACCGGCCGTAGGGGTGAAGGCCCCCTTCTCCTTGCCAACCAGCAGGGTCTGCTCTTGGCTCCCAGAGGCCCTGCAAGGGCCTTCTCTCCACATGGCAGCTTTAGAAGGCCAGCACGAGAAACTCTTGGTTCTCTAGTTCTTTTAAAGGACCACCTGATTAAGGCAGCCCACTCAGGGTAAGCTCCCTTTTAACTGAAGGTCCATTAGGCACTTGAATGACATCTGCCAAATCCTTTCGCTTTCACCACGTGACGTAGCCTAATCACAGCAGTGATGTCCCATCATACTCACAGGTCCTCCTTAAACTCAGGGACAGGGGACCATACAAGGGGGTTGGGGTCATCTTAGGAGCCTGCCTACCACAGGGGCTTTGGAGTGGAGTCAAACTAGAACTTAGCCACACCCATAAAATCCACCAGGAGGGACCAGGATAAACAAAAGCAGACTCAGAGAATGCAGTGCAGTTTCAAGGACAAACACCAATGAACACTTGCATTTACTGATAAAATATACAAGTCCTGGTCTCTCTCTCTTTTTTTTTTTTTTTTTTTAAGTAATCTCTATGCCCATCATGGGGCTCAAACTCACAACCCTGAGATCAAGAGTCACATGTTCTACCAACTGAGCCTGCCAGGGACCCTCCGAATCCTGTTCTCTTAAGTCTATAGTCTCCAACTTTTTGCCAAGATCAATTCCAAGTCTGTGTAACAAAGAGAATCAAAGATCTCCTGGTCAGAGAGATTTGTTGTTGGTTCAGATTTCTGTCCTGCTTTCTTCTAAATTCTTACCACCCTGGCTTCTTCCCAAGTAGATGCAGAGAGGCCTGATCCTTAAATGCAGGACTGGCCCCACTGTGTGATACTAAGTCTCTCCAAAAAAGAAAGTTTTGTGGTCCAAGTTGAGCTCAGATGGCTGTGTCAGACCTCACACACACAAACATACCCCTCTCCACAACCAATATGCAGAAGTACACAACTTTAATGACTGTAGAGTAACAGAAACCACAGGACAGGTACGATACAGTAAAACAGGGGTGGGGTGGGGTGGGGATAAAAGGACAGAGGGACACTGAATATGATCACAGCAACCAACGGGTGATTCCTTTGGTGCCCTGAGGTCATGACACTTGACTCCTGTCACCAACAACTGCAGGTTGAGTAAGCCACCAGCTCTGGAAGACAGGTAGCGGCACTATTGCTGAGCTTAGAATCGGGGCAGGGCCTCCGTCATAGAGTGTGAATACTCTGAGTGTGAGGTCAGCACTGTGACATCAGGACAGGGGCCTCCTCAGGACGCACTCCCGTTCCCTCACACTAGGTGGAGAAAGAGGTCCCCTGACTCAGAGTAACCAGGCCCCATTAACCTTGGTCTTTGGATACATAGCAGCGCTGCACCCCACTGCACCCCACAGCCAGCTTCGCACTGTTTACCCAGCACCCCCTGCAATCGGAGCTCGCGCAGAGAGTGAGCACATCCAGAGGAGGTGGGAGGAACCACGGCGGTGGGACTCGAGGGGCAGGAGCTGGCCGAGGAGCAGAGGTGCGCCACGGCGGCCCCTCCTAGGCGTCACTGAGATTGCTGGCGCTCAGGAGCACCTGCTCCCCAGGTTTGAAGGCCGGCATCCCAAGGTAGGGGCAGCTGGCACAGCGGAAGGCATCGCCCAGGTAGCACTGTTGAGGGAAGAGACAGTCATACGGGGAAGTGGAGGGTCAGCGTGTCCCAGATTCATGGGCAAGAAAGGGATCCCTCGTTTCCTGACATGGCCATAGAGGCCCGATGGGAATGGCCGGTGCATATGTAGGTCCGACTGAGATCCAGATACTAAGAGTATTTAAGATCTCCGGTTTTACGAAAATCAGCGGTCTGGAGAAGTTCCTTAGAGGCCGTATTTCTATATTCTCAGCAGTTCAAATCATAGCCAAGCTCAGCCACATGGCTGAAGAGCATCCGGCCACGACGAAGTGGGAAGAACAGGGCCCAAACCGAGAAATGACAAGAGCTTCCCCCCGGGGTGCGGGCATGCCAGCCCACTTTCAGACGATGACCTCTCTCCCGCACACACGTTCTCACGTATTTGCCTAATTAGATATCTGGGCAGGAAGTGAGAGCGGGAGCTAGTCTGTGCCGGGTTTAGGATGATGCCCAATACCACTGGGGGTTTTGTGACTACTGAGTAAAGATCCAGATATTTACGTTTCCACAAGCCGACTTGGGCTGGGAGCTCGCCTGTTCCTTTGACTTCTCTCTTTCCAGTTCTTCTGCGAGGCCACAGGTGCTGGGGGGACATCAGTAGCTTGTGAGTGAGACGAGCCACCACTCAGGGGCTGCAAATCCTTGGCAGAGCCCAAGCCCGCCCTCACACTTTTCTCTTTACACCAGGATGTCTTAACGCACACGCCCACAGGGCCAGGCTGATGAGGTAAGTGTGAGGCCGTTTAGGGAGACAGAGTGGTGGGGAGCGGGTGGCCCCGAGGGAAACGCCCTGTCTACACAGGCCGGCCACTACTCAGCTTCGGCCGATTAACACACTGGGGAGAAGCAGACAGTGTTGGCACATTTTCCAAAGCTAAGGACAAACAAAAAAAACAAACACACTGGATTTTTACTTGAAATCTCCTGATTTGTGAATGCTGGCAACTTTCACACTTAAAAAAAAAACAAAACACCGATGACTCAGCAAGCCCACACGCCACCATTTAACTTTTTACCACCCTTTCCGTCCATGAAACAAATGCAAAAATACTAAGACCAGCGTTTTCCAGGTTAAGAGGACAGATTGCACTCATGCCTCTACTTGACTTTCCCTCAAGGTCCCACCAAAACTGGAGTGAACACATAACCCCCCAACGACAGGAGCTACGGGAAAGGGGACAGCAGCAATGCGGTGCCAGGTGCTGCAAAGCAGGAGGGGAAGAAGGGACTCCGACTGAGGGGAGCTGAACTCCGACCAGGCAGTGAGGAAGCCACCACCACGTAGGTGGCCAACCCCCAACCCACATCACACCCCAAACCCTCCAAAGGAACTGCCTGCACCAGAAAGGCCCTTCCTTCTCTGCGAAATCTAACACCCCAAAGGGAAAGACCCAGAGATACTGACTTGGCCGAGTCCCCCACAGGCCCACCCTGGCTCCTGTCACTAAAGCACAGCCAACAAACTCCCCGCTGAGCTCAGGGCTCCCAGGGAGCTTTCTGTCCTCCACTCTTATCTTGGAGACAACCGAGATTCGTGGGAGGTAGAAGGCCTCTACCTCGAAGTGAGAGACCAAGCTAAAAAAAAAAAAAGAAAAAAAAGGCAACTTGGAAGAAACAGAGACTATGCAGGGAGGAAAAAACCTGCAAAGAACTATCACTAACCTCGGGAGAAAAGAGAAGAGATCACACCCACAAAATAAAAATAGGACACTGTGCTTAAAAAAAAAAAAGAAAAAAGAAAAAAGTCAAAACAAAAATGGAATCTTAGAAATTAAAAACATGGTGGTAGAGGGGTTCCCTGGGTGGGTCAGTCAGTAAAGCTTCTGACTCTTGGTTTTGGCTCAGGTCATGACCTCATGGTTTGTGGGATCGAGCCCTGTGTCAGGCTCTCCGCTAACAGTGAGGAGCCTGCTTGGGATCCTCTCTCCCCCTGCCCCTCCCCAACGTGCACACATATGTGCTCATGCTCTCTCAAAAATAAACAAATATTAAAAAAACATAACCATGATAGAAATAAAATAACTTAACAAAAGGTGTAGAGGATAAACCTGCACAATTTCCCAGAAAGTAAAGCATAAAAAAAATGTGACAGAAAAAAATTTACAGGATGATTAAAGGGATCCAACATCTTGAGTAACAGGTCACAGAGAAAACAAAGAGAGAAGACAAAAATGGTATACAAAATTAAAGAACATTTCCCAAGCCATGGACGTGGCTTCTAGACTGAAAAGGTGTATCGAGTGGCTAGTGCAAGAGATGTGAACAGACCCATATTGCAAAATGATACTGGGGATAAAGACAATTCTACAAACTTCCAAAATGGAAAAAGAGGTCTTACGGAAAGATCAAGAAACTGAATGGCCCCAGATACCTCTTCACAGAAATGTCCTCAAAATGATGTAAGAAATTATTTCCAATCTAGATTTCCATACCTAAATTGGCAATCATGTATGAGAATAGAAAAAAGGCATTTTTAGCCACACAAAGTGTGCAAAACAAAATTTACCTCTCAAGTAGCTTTTCTAAAAAAAAATACTGGAGAATGGACTCTACCAAGAGAAAAGAGAAAACCAAGAAAGAAGCAAGGGATACAAAAAACGGAAAAGCTAACGTAAGGCAGACGGAAGGGAATCCTCAGGGGAACAGTGAAGGGGACTCCCAAGATTTCCGCACTGCTGGGGACAAGGTCACACGTGTGCACGGGGCAGGGGCACGAGAGACAGACACGCTGAAGACTGCCACTGTCACCAACCAAGCTGCCATCAGGCCACTCTTTTACCCGAGGGCAGGCAAGCCAGCCCAGGGCCTTGGCTTATGTTGACCGTGTGCGGGCGACACTCACCATGCCCTCCCCCCACACCCTGAGGCTCTGCCGAGGACACATGTGTTCTGCTGTGGTTGCTCCGCACAGGAGAGCTCTGGTCCCGGCGGGTTTGGATCAGAACACGTAGAACAGCCCCTCCCTCTGACCACACTTCTGCTGGTCGCCAGTCACTGCGTCACTCTGCGGCCCTGCCAGCGCTCTCCCTGTGCCAGGCCCTTGGTTTCCGAGAACTCCCTCGTGACTCTTCCTACCGACTCCCCTGGAAGGGACCCAGTCCAGACGAGACTGCAGATCTTATCTTTCACCGGGAGACTTCACAGATGTGGAATATTGACCTGTCCTTGCCTCATCGGGGGTGGGCTTACTACTCAGGTCTTCACGACTGAAGAATGTATTATTTGGAGCTTTGCACTAGGTGGTAAACTATCAAATAAGCCAAGAATGATTAACATAAACTTGGGAGAATGGTAATTTGTGATGAGAGGGAGCAAGACGCAGCTGAGGGAGCCTGTCGAGCGGACTTCTGAGATACGAGTCATGTTTCCGATTCTTCACCTGGGTAATCAGTACACAGGTGTTCGTTTCATTACTGTTTAAAGTGTACCTGATTAAAAAAGTCCTCTGTATATATGATAGATTTCACTATAAAATATATATTTTAACAACAGTCAAGTATTCCGATTCCTTGAGACTCAAGAAGCCACTAGAAGCAGCCCGGCAGACCCTGCTTCCGCCAGCACTCACCAATTTTTGCAGGCCTTCCTCTTTTTCCCTTCTCCACATGAAGGAGCCCGCAGGGAGGCTGGATCCGGCTTCTTAAAATCTTCTGGATCCAGCAGCTCATCGGAGTCGATGAGATCCTGGAGAGTGTTCGAAGAAGTTAGTGACACGGTCACGATCTCTGCTAACAGAAGGCTGAAAAACGGGTTGTGGTGGCAGCGGGTTTATAGGTCCACGTAAAGAGGGTCTCCACTGCCCTATTCTGGGCTGATCATCACACTCCAGCTGACCACTGGAGGGATCTAAACTATGTCCACAGAAGATGCATTCGGTTGTGAGGGGACTGGGAAGTAATTTACAACGTGCAGAGAATGTGAGTGCGTGTGTATGTACGGAGGGAGCAGGAAGAACAAAAAGAGAAGTGTTATATTTATTCAAATATATGAAGGGTTGTCATGTGAAAAAGGGAATGAAATATGTTTTATATCATTCCCGAGAAAAAGACAAATAACGATACATACATGTGTGCAATTCTTTGATAAATGTGTGGACAATTCATCTGTAAGCTCTACGGGGGCATGAAGCGTAGCCTGTCCTGCTATCTCCAGAATTTCAACAGTCGCAGAAATAAAGAACTTTACTATAGACAGTGCTGATCAAAGATGGGAAAGTGTTGCTCTTAAGACAGTGAGCGTTCAGTGACTTGCCCAAAGGAGCCAATAAAATAAAGCTGACAAACTTTTTTCAGGTTCACGCATGCCCACGAGAATCTTTAACATATCACATGAAGTGAGAACAAGAAAACCTGTGAGGAAAAGAGATGCCGAAAAAGAAATGTAAAATGCCACCAATGCGGAGTTCCCTCCTGAATCAAAAATGCCAGTGACAGGCACAGCCGCAGTGCTGGGCTTTACGGCTGCAAGTCCGGAGAGGCCACTCCCAATGACGACCACTCATACCCGCAGCAAGGCCTACAAGAAAGCAGCGCAGAGCCCGCAGTGCCCACAGTGCCCGCTCACCACGCTCTCGTCCTCCATGTCGTTGGCTGAGAGGGTCCAGAGCTTGGCCGCTGCAGGGTCCACGGCAGGCTTCACTGAGTCCAACCCACAAAAAGAAAAAGAGCTCCATAAAAGCAGCCAGAGACAAACCACAGGCATACGTGAGCCTTCTACTGAGACTCTGGGAGGGGACGCTGGACCGGGAGTCAAAAGGCTTGGGTCCGAGGCCCAGCTCTACCACTTAGAGAAGGCACGGCCTGGGGCCGATCGCTTTGCAGTGACAGAAGCCATCATTTGCTAAGCACTTGCTTTGTGTCAGATACTATGGTAAGTATTTCATATATGCTACCTAATTAAATCCTGGTAAGAATCTTACAAGCTAAGTATGTGGTGTCCTAATTTTATAGGTGAGGAAGCTGGTCCTCACATTTAGGCCACTTTTGCAGTAAAGAGCCACAAACAGGAGTCTGTCCAATGCTTCTGACTTCACTCCATGTTGCTGTGTCCTTATCTTCGTTTCCACCCCTAGAACCTGGGGCTAATCGTACTCCCTACACCTACTGCAGGGAGATCTGAAGATCAGAGAGAAAGTTGCCAAAAACCATCATAAATAGCAAAGCTTCTGACTCACGTGAACCTGTCACGTACAAGAAAATCGGCTCCAGAGCCGGTGGCGGTGGTGTAACACACACCAGCTGCAGACACAAGCCTCACACCTCCCGGCTCCATCTGGGTCAGGGGTGGGGTGCAAGGAAGGCCCTGAAAGAGCGGAGCCCCGAGTCTGTGGGCAGGTCCTCAGATGGGCCTTGGGGGTAAGTGCATCTCCACAGATCACTGTGCAGCTGAATGCTCAGGCCTTCCGCAAGGCAAACCGCTCATCGAAGCCGTCCCTACCCATTCTGGAACCATGACTCCGAAGGCTGGGATTCCAGAGGATTTCTTAAAGATTTTGGCTGGCCAGTCAAAGCAGAGCAGTGTGAACATACCTGTAAATTTTCGCACATTTCACAGCTGGGGCAAATTTCTCTCAATTCGGGCCTCACGTAATAGTGATCAGAAGGGTGAAGGGGTGGCAAAGGGCAAGTGCAACTTTCTGAGAAGAAATATGTTCACAAGTGGCTCAAGATCCTCAAAGTAAGAGAAGCTGACTTTACTAGCATGGAAAAGACACACAGGAAGAGGAGCAGGGCACTCTTAGTGGCCATGACCACCAATGGGAGATCTTTTGAGAATAAATGTCATGGTTCTGGGGTGTGGAAAGACTTTGTGAGCTAAACCACATGCTCAGGCCTCTAGAATCTGGAGGCCTCAGTATCTTCAGGTGCAGAAGGGGTTGAATTAAGTAATACCTATGCATTATGTCAGATGTGGATCTGAATCTGCCCAGGACAACAGTACATTAAACATTCTTCCATTAGGAAATGACTGAAATTAAGGAAGGAGTGGTCCTCTAGAGACATCACTGCCTCTATTCAGATCTCTGGCTCAATGTCTCCCATGTCCTTCTAGGCCCACCTGGACAGAACAAGGTCCTCAGGCCAGTCTTACCTGGAGGAGAAGACTTCTTGGCAATAGAAAGCTTCAGTTGACTAGAAGAACCCACTTCAAAGTTGGGTTTTTTGCCTGTGATGCGCACAGAGAGCAAGCTGTCACTTTGGTAACCCAGATGTTCCTGGACAGACTGTACCTCTTCGGGGCTCAAGGGTTCCCGCAGCAGCTGGAATTCAAGACACCAAAAGCATTAGGCCACACTCTTTCCACAAAATAACGTTGTACTATGTCTACCTATACAGGCGTCAAATACTCATTTCTGTGGCACCAGATGACAGATGTCACCTCATGCCTCACATTCGGTTTCTCAGTGACCTGTCCCCTAGAGTGTCATTCCGTCTGTGTGCTTACTTTGAGCCAACCCTAAATTATTTACCAGACACCTGTCTATTAGGTACAAGGCACTATGCCAGTCATTCTGCGGGTTGTAATGATTATGATTATGAAGATGAATCAGACACGTTGAACAGACATGTTGAAAAGGATCACAGCCTACAGCAGGGAAGCATGCCCACAACAAAGAGAGTGGAAATGAATTAGAGAAAAAGGACCATGCGGGAGGGAAATGTTTTCTTGGGAAGAAGTAGCAGACGATCGATAAAGGTAGAAAAAAATGTGGAAATGCCACCTCTCTGCCCAACAACTACAGAATGGTTGAATAAATCTTAGCCCATCCATAGCACTCAATATTGTCACATCATCATGAAGGATGAGGGGCAATGCACTGTAGGTGGGCAAATGTCAAAGATACTTAGGGGTACCTGGGGGGCTCAGTCAGTTAAGTGTCTGACTCTTGGTTTCAGCTCAGGTCATGATTTCATGGGTTCATGGGATCGAGCCCCATATGGGACTCTGCACTGACAGTGTGGAACTTGCTTGGGATTCTCTCTCTGCCCCTCCCCTGCTCATGCTCTCTCTCTCAAAATAAATAAATAAACATTAAAAAAAAAAGACATTTAAAGGTGGGGGGAAAAGCTAGTGACTGAACAATGTATATATACAACCTTATTTACACTCAAAAAACTCTCTCTTACACACACGCGTAAATATATAAAAAAGGTCTCAGCAGCCACACACAAAAAATGTGTTGGTGGCTTCCTCTGGGAAGGGAAGCGTGAGGAAGGCCTGCACGTCACTTTATGTTTATATGCTCTAGTATTAATTGAATTTTGATGAGCATCTCTTATTTAGAATATAAAACAGAAACCCTAAACTAAGAAAAAAATAAGAAAGAGTGGGTGTAAAGAAACTAAGGCCCCAGGTCATGTGGCAAACAGGTGGTATCACCAGTGGTCATGGTATAGTACTCACCTCTCACATAAGAAAGCTTCAACATCAAAGAAGAATGTAGAAAATATGAACACCTCCATTTAACCTCAGTATTTCTACTGAACTATCAGAGATGGCATTCCCATCCCCACCCCCCAACCTGCTCCAGCCTCCCACCAAATATCTGAGGATGGTCCCGGTGCCTGTGTCGCTCTTGGGCCTAGGATTTGTGTCCATTAAGGGACCTGTGTTGCGCTCTCCCTGCCACCGTGGCCACCACCCCCACACCAGTACTGAGACTGGAACACGCCCCAACCCACATGGGCGCAAGCTGAGTCTCTTCAAAGGACAGGTGTTCCAGAAAGTTCTGTCTTTTGCGGCATCACGCGTCTTAGACACAAAGCACTTCCCGGCTTGCTTCCTAGTGTACGCGACACTGCACCTCACCTTCAGGGCTGTTACTCCCCTGGGTTTCTCTGTACTGACTCACAGAGATCCTGGGTGTGGTCGCCCAAGGCTTCAATTCCCAGCAAAGAACGTTGTCTACCAACATACCTCTTTCACTTCCACGAGACCAGAAAGAGTCAGGGCCGAGCACAGCTTAGATGTCGTTCTCACTTTGCTATTGTTAACTGCCGAGAGGAAAACCCCAATCAGTACTTTATGGGACAAAGCAGGGAAAACAATAAAGGCTCCATCCGATTTGGTTCAGCAGCCAATAAAACAGAAATGGTGAAGGCATTCTGACACAGGCTTTTGGTTGGTCAAAGTGCTCTTACCTGTGCTCTTTTTTTTTTTTTTTTAATTTTTTTTTTTTTTTAACGTTTATTTATTTTTGAGACAGAGAGAGACAGAGCATGAACAGGGGAGGGGCAGAGAGAGAAGGAGACAGAATCGGAAGCAGGCTCCAGGCTCTGAGCCATCAGCGCAGAGCCCGACGCGGGGCTTGAACTCACGGACCGCGAGATCGTGACCCGGGCTGAAGTCAGACGCTTAACCGACTGAGCCACCCAGGCGCCCCTTACCTGTGCTCTTAAGTGTCATATAGTACTTCCATTGTTACTGTTTCTTCTCACTCTTGGCTTCCTGGAAATACCTTCCAGGGGATGTTGGATAACGAGTGAGAAAGAGGCTGAGGAAACGTAAGGCACTGACGTTCTCTCTGTACACTTCTGGCAGACACTGTGTGCAGCCACCCGAACTCTACGTTCCCAGCAAAGAATGCTGGTCATCTGCGGTCTGCGTCTCAAATTTACACGTCCGCATAAACACCTCTACGCATTTCAAAATACATTCGTTCTCTTATTGTGTTTTAAGTTAAGTCATCACATATTGATGGAAAAAGTTAAAAAATTCAGAATTGGACGGTGTTTTGACAGCTTCACCACGGAGCAAAAACGAGAGGCTTTTACCTCCTGGATTCCACCATTAGTTTCACATGAGTCAACAAGACCACTCATCACTCCCAGACTTCCAGTCATTATTTTCTAACTTGTTATTAGAAATAACTTGTAGTTAGAAATAACTACAGGTGCATAGAAAGTTCTGTTTTGTTTTGTTTTAAAAAGGGCCGTTCGCCTCGTTCCCCCCCCATGGTAACATCTGACGAGATCGGGTGCATTCAGGGCGGTATGGCCGTAGACGCCCCCGCCATGGTAACATCTCACAACTATAGCACACCGGTGAAGACCAGGAAATTGTCACCGGGAGTCCATGGCGCTACCCAGATGTCACCAGTTTTACGTGAGCTTGCTTGCGCGTGTGCAGCTCTGTGCAACCTTACCACGCTTGCAGCTTTGTGGGAGCACTACCACAGTGAGGATACAGGATGCTCCATCACAAGGAGCCCTCTGACGACCCCTTTACCGCCTCACACATCCTCTGCCTCCCGCTCCTAACCCGTGGCGATCCTCAATGTGGTCCCCATCGCTATAACTTTGCTATTTCAAGAATGTTGTGTGAACAGAAGCACACAGCATGCAACCTTCTGAGCCTGGCTTTTTCTCACTCGGCACGATTCCCTGGAGAGTCATCCAAGTTGCTGCACGTATGAGGAGCTTATTCGTTTTTGTTGCTCCTGAGTTTTCCGTGGTATGGACGTACCACAGTTTAACCAGTCAGCCTGTTGAAGGACCCAGCCATTGTCAGATGGGCAGTTTCCTTCTATTTTACTACCGAACGGATCAAAGGTCACAATTCCTTCAGGTGCACTGATTCAGATTTGTACAATCATTTACCACCAAGGAGAAGGATCTCCAAATGATACCTCCTACTCAGAGAGATGCAGTAAACATACCTAAAGATGGAACGCTGTTAAATTCTAGCCTTTCAAAGGAAGATTTCCTTACCTACAGCTGTCTCTACTGGCTCTTTCAGAAAGAGACATCCACCGGGCCGAAGGATCCGGGCCATCTCGGCCAAAATCTCAGCGCTGTGCAGAGTGGTGCTCCCAGGAATTACACCCGACAAAATAACATCAAAGCTAGATTCTTTGTGGGCAGCTGAAAAGAAAGGAAGACTCTACTCAGCAAGCACCTGGGCCCCAGAGGCAATCTGCCAACCCCTGCCAAGCCCCCCTCGAGGGCTGTAGGCCTGGCCCTGGAAGAATGAACACCGCCCCCTCAAGCAAATGTTACGAGGCCACCATCACCAGCAAGAGGGGCAATGAAGCTGCTGTTCTCCCTCAGTCTTCCTAATTTTGTATCCTTTCCTATGTTTAGGGAAAGGAGTAAAAAAGAAAGGTGGCTTAAAAAATGCGGAATATTTAATAAGAAACAACAGACTTCTACAAATCAACTACACTCTGAAGTCCACTGTATCTCAACTGAAAAACAGCAGCGTGGCCACCCACTGCTATCGTCTGCCACCCAAAACAACTCGGACATTGAGGAACCACATAAATGCAGCATCCCACCAACCCCTGCCGCCCTGCAAAGACGATGTGTGCAGGCACGCACACTGCAACAGCTGGCTGATGTTTTCCACAGACACCTGGCCCTCGTCGCCGGTGAACGTTCGAAGCTTCTCCACCAGATCTTTTAGAGCCTCTGCCGGGGATGACTTATCCCAGATCACTGCCACAAACTGGCCAGCCGAGACCCCGTAATCTGCCATTCCTGCAGTGCCGAGGGACCTACAGATGACGAGACAAAGGAAAGTCAAGACGGAGCAGAGACAAAAGCATAATTTAATCCATGAGGAACCATCAAATGTGATTAGAATCACCACCTCAATTCGGACCTCTCGCCAGGGAATGCTGACCACATTAGAATATCTTCCTGTAGATGCTCGAGAGGTGAAGAAATGAACCCATCTCAATGGATCATAACCCCAACTTTCCCAAACAAGGCAGGTTGCTTCCCTGATGAGAGGCCTGTCTTGGCAGTCAAGTTAGGAAGTTGAAGGCAGAAAGATTATTTCTGCTTTGATTTGAGACAACTCAGCTTGAACAGAATATAAAACACACAAGACGCTCACTAGGCAAAAGTAGGACTCAGTAAAGAAGGCCAATAAATGGGCAGATAGAACCCAACCACAAGCTTAACGTTTCTTTAGAAAAAAGACAACATATTTATTTATTTTTTATTTTTTTTAATGTTTATTTTTTTTTGAGAGACAGAGGGATACAGTGCAAGCCGGGGAGGGGCAGAGAGAGAGGGAGACACAGACTCCAAAGCAGGCTCCAGGCTCCGAGCTGTCAGCACAGAGCCTGACGTGGGACTTGAACCCACAAACTGTGAGATCATGACCTGAGCTGAAGTCAGATGCTTAACGGACTGAGCCACCCAGGCGCCCCAGAAGACAACATATTTAAATTTAGCAAATTGAATAATGATATTTTCCCTTTCATCAAAATATGAAAATTCAATTCCATTGAATCTGCAATGATCAATACTACCTACTGTCTTTAACGTTTAATGTTAGTTACCCAGACTGTTCAAAACACTTAAAATACATTATCTCAACTGAACCTCAGCACAACCTTAAACTAAATATTCCCATTTTACAGCTATAAAACTGAAGCCATGGACTTGCCAGGTCACACAACTAATAAATGTTGTGAGATAAAGACCTGGAATTTGAATCCAAATCCATATGACTGTAAAGCCCATGCTTTTAACCTGTGGAAATCCCCTCCCCCCACCACCTTGAGGCAACTTTCTCTTCCACTGGATACTGAGATGAGTCTAGAATGTGCTCACAATGAAATCAGGTCAGGCGATAGCATTCTACTTGGCTCCTCCTTTCTTTCTTAAACATTAATGCCACCAAGTTTCCAACCTAAAATAGCTCTAATAAATGGCATAAAAGCAGAAGCCGTGGTAGCCAGGTCAAGCATGGATCAGTGTTGTGCTGAACACTCCTGTCTTCTGCAGAAGTGGCCAACTCAGTCACAATTATGCCACCACGGGCACTCGGACTGAATTTAAGCCACGTCCACTACATTCTTCCGTCCTCAAAAATATTCACTTCAGGGGCGCCTGGGTGGCTCAGTCCGTTGAGAGCCAGACTTCAGCTCAGGTCATGATCTCGTGGTTCATGGGTTCGAGCCCCGCGTCAGGCTCTGTGCCGACAGCTTGGAGCCCGGGGCCTGCTTCGGATGCTGGGTCTCCCTCTCTTTCTGCACCTCCCCTGCTCGCACTCTCTCTCTCTCAAAAATAAAACAATAAAAACTTAAAAATATTCACTTCAAACGACCTGCTCCTCCACCTACAAATCTTAGCCAAATTAGCCAGTCATCCTTAAATACTATAGTACTTTGGTTTTGTCACTCATTTCCTAAAGAAGTTTATTTTCTAGGTGAAATCAAGTCATTCTTCTGGAATCAGGTCCTCCATAAATAATCTGGCTCCACCTGGATCTCCCACTTCTCCAAAGTGAATCCCTCCTTGTTCTATGAAAAACCTTTGCCTTTTTGCTTTCATCATACCTTTTATCCAATTGCTTCCATGTAAAATGTCCACTTCTTATTATCCCGACCTGACTGCAAGCCCCACTAAAAAGGATGCCAAGTATTATCAGACAAGCAACATTCCTTAGTCACTGAATCGTTTTTAAATCCTTAAAAAGTACACAATAAAGAAATGAAACTTTTAAGCTTTTAACAGGCACAGGATGTTGAGGAAGAACTCCCGCAAACATATTTTTTTTTTAAGTTTATTTATTTATTGTGAGAGAGAGAGAGAGAGTGAGTGCATGTAAACAGGGGAGGGAGGGAGGAGGGAGGGAAGGGGTGGGGGGGGGGATCCCAAGCAGGCTCCATGCTGTCAGCACAGAAGAACCAGCCAGGGAAAATAGGGCCATGGATTGCTGGGCATCAGATTATAAGAAATAAAGAACTTGTTTCTAGAATGATGTTGGCACCAGGTTCTCTGCTGGGACAATAGAAAGTGACCAGCTCCCTGCCCACCAGCAACAACTACAAACCTTACACTGTACTCACAGAAAAAGCATCAAGAAAGAAAGAAGGTGCAAAAGTTTGTTAGAGCAAAACAAAAAGCCAGGTGTCTAGACCTTTTCAGCAACCTTAAATGGAGGCAGTTTCTACCGAGCACAGGTTTTGAATACAGATGAACTAGGCTTCTATCGACCACTAGACTGTCTACTTAGTAGCTACATGACCTTGGGTTAGTTATTAGCCTCTTTTCCCATCAATAAAGAATAATAATCTCCTACTTTGCAAGGCTGCTGTACGAAGTAAATGAGAAGATAAGAATATGCAAAACATATTTCATGCAGATCCTCAGCAGGGTCTGCTGCACAGAGCTCAACAAAATAATATTCTAAGAGAACTCTTAGTTTTTGGTGGCCAGTTTATTTGCCTTTGCTTCAAAGAGTCCCTATAAAAGCCTATTCTTTCTCCTCAGCTATGCCCACTGAGGACTCCCCAGGGAGAGATGTGAGGCTTCCTTCTCACTGTTAGAATTACACAGAAGAGCTGCGCTTTATGACATCTTAGACACTACTCCAGTGGGACTGTGTCAGCACATTAGAAGGATGTAAAATGCTTTGCATTCCATATCCCCCCAAACTAATCTTCTCTGGCAAGAGGGAGCTCATAAAATACATTTACTAAACATTAACCCTCAAAACGCAGACATAGCCACCACTCTCGGCCAGCATTTTTCCGAATAAAATGGGACACAACGTTCTTTAAAGTATCTAAAAGCCAAAGTGTGATACCTGTCATCGTCAGAGTTCTGTGTGGCTGTCAATCTGCCTTTTTAAAGTAACTCTAAGGAAAAAATGTCCGGCACCTAAGTCAACATACTTACAGGTGTGACTCAGTCTCATATCTAAAAAGAGGTGGAGTTGAAGAAGGCACTGTCACGTAACTGGCCTTGTTAAGCACTGCTCCAGCACTGCCTGCTATACACAAGTGCCCGTGGCTCTTCTAAAATGCTACTGGCAGGCAGGGAAAGCAGACGTCTGAAAACAACTTCTGGAGATGCACTTGTTTATTTCTAAGGTACCCAATAAACATCAAATCTTGAGGCATTTGGCTCCTCTGAAGGATGAAGGGAGCCAAAAGAAAAAAAAAAAGAAGATTGGGGCACCTGGGTGGCTCAGTCAGTTGAGCAACCGACTTTGGGTCAGGTCATGACCTCACAGTTCATGAGTTCAAGCCCCTCATCGGGCTTGGGCTATCAGCACAGAGCCTGCTTCAGATTTTCTGTCCCCCCACCCCTCTCTCTCTGCCCCTGCCCCCCCAATAAAAACATTTTAAAAAAATAAGAAAAAAAAATAAGATTGAAGTTTGCATACCAGTTCTTACCAAGGATCAATCCTTTTAAGTCAGGTAGCTAAAAACTTCTAAGAATACTGAAAGTTCTCAAAAAGGAAACATTTAAATGTAATGAGCGTGTGTGTGCACGCGCGCGCACACACACACACACACACACACACAGAGTAAAAGAGGTGATAATCGGCAAGAAAACAAGAAACTCAAAGGAAAATGGAAGACTGTCTCCGGACAATTAGGTATGTGTCAAGAATTAAGAATTTCAGGAAGGATACCCCAGAGCTAGAATTTCCACAGGAAAGGCTCATTTGAGGATCGGTGGACAGAACTCAGAAAACAAAACCTCACAGATCAGTAGTGTTTTAATGAAATCCAGAGCTGTGGATCTGAAATTTTAACATCTGGGGAGTAGTTCTGGCTCAGAAGGGCTTTCTCCACATCCAGGCAGGGGAGGGCAAGATGTTTTGAAAAGACTAGTTGATAAGCATTGTGCAAAAGAGATACAAAGACAAGGGTCTAACTGCAAACACAAAATTTACAGAATGACATGATTTGTTCCTGTCATCAGTTATTCCTAACATGGAAACCATGTACTTTTCCCTGTTAATATGAAGCCTTCCCTGATGACAGATATCACAGTGAGGCACTCTGCATTTACACTTCAGTTTAGTGCCTGGGCCATGACCTCCCTGAGTCATTCAGAGATCGGCACTTAATGTCAGAATGGACACCACCAACCTTTCCTAAACTTGCAGAGTCTACGAGTCACCTGGGGGCTTTGTTAAAATAAGATTCCTGGACTGCACCCAGATGTACTGAATCAACACTCCAGAAGAAAGACCTGGGTACCCAATTTATTAGCAAGCATCCTGGATGGTTCTTTTGATCTGGCAAGTTTGGGAAATATTAAATTATACTGTTGAAAAGATGACCACAGGCCCCAAATGGAGCCACTTGTGCTAAGCACACATCATCACCAAACCGAAACTAACAGCTAACTTAATTGTGGTTTCAACCTTCTCCAGGAATGTAATCTCAATTAAGGGGTCAGTTTGGAATTTTACAGTCAGCATTAGTAAAGTAATCTAACAGACCCCTTCTGTCCCCTTGCCTGAAATAATCCCCTCCCCCCGTTATAACTTCCCTGTCTCACCCCCTCTGCCTTTAAAAAAAAACCTTTCCTTTACTTGGGATGGGATGCTGCCCAATTCATGAATTGTTCAATAAAGCCAATTAGATCTTTAAAAGTTACTCGGTTACATTTTTGTTATTTAATAACACCAACTCCACACTTTGGAGATTCTGGCAAGTCACTGGCTCAAAATTACAACCTGGGGGTTAAGTACCCCACCTCCCCCAAAGACCGAGGCTTCAGCTCCCCCAGTGTTTGAGACGAGGGCCTGAGGTCCAAGGTCACAACGGCTGGCTATTAGCAGAAGCGGGTCTTGAAGGACCCATGTCTTGGGGACGCAAGGTCAAGGCTCCTCCTTCTCAGCGCGCTGACTTCGGAGCCTCAGACCTCCGGCCCGCAGCGCATGAGAGGAGGCAGCCCGGGAAGGTCAGAAGCCATCACAGCGCAGGAGCCCGAGACAGGCAGGGCCGGCCAGCCACCACCCCCCCCCCCCATACGGGCTCCCCCGGGCAAAAGCCCGCCGTGCTCCCCTGGGAGGTGGTCATGGCTCCGTGTCCACCGAGGGACGGGGCTGGGAATAGGAAACAAGAGGCTCCAGGGGCGAGGATGGGCCGGAAGGGGACAGCTGGGGAGATCGGGTTCCTGGGCCGCAACTCAACGACGCTCACCTGCCTCTCGGGGCTCGCTCCCGGCTTCTTCGCGGTTGCCGGCTTCGCACCTCTCGCCTCTCGCGATATGAGGACTCTGCGGGAGCGCGGGCAGGGCGGAAGTGGCCTTGGCGAGCTCGCGGGTGTCCGCCGCGTCACTGGCGGAGGCGTGCCCGCTTCCAAGATGGCGGCGGCAGCGGCGGCGGTGTCAGGCGCGCTCGGCCGGGCGGGCTGGAGGCTCCTGCAGCTGCGGTGCCTGCCCGGTGAGGGGGCGGCCGAGCCGGGGAGCGGGGAGGAGCAGGGAGGGGGCACGAAGCCGACCTGGGCTGGGTGCGGGGCGGAAGAGGCCACCGTGGCGGCCCACGAGCAAGGTGAGGTGAAGGGCATCGGCGCGGAGCCGCCGGCGTCCAGGGCTCGAAGGGGCCGCCTGGCTGGTTTCTGCCCCCATTCTTGAGCTGTGAAGGGCAGGAGTGGCGGGGCGGGGCCTGTCTCTCCCATTTAACGAAGTTAACGGAGCCCCAGAGAGAGGGCTGTGGGTGCCCAGGGTCTCACAGTTCGGCACTTGCAGCCTGGCAGACCCAGACCCAGTCTGTCAGTAAGTTCACCGCCAAGTCCCCGGGAAGGGCCACTTCAGGGTCAGAGTTGGAAACGGCCGCAGAGAGCCCCTAGTCCGTTGTTTCTTAAGTCAGTCATCGCTTCACTTGATTGATTCTATGATATTGTCCCACCTTTTCCACAATATAGTATTTTTGTTTATACACTCGAGTTCTTAATACTAGACGTTTACTTAAAAGAGGTAGCTTTATATTGCTACTGTAAATGAGCAACCAGTGTCACCTCCATAAATAGAATGTATACATTGATGTATTAACATAAACATACAACTAATAAAATTATATTCTCCTGGATTTCATCAAATCTTGTGCCCCGCGGTGGTTTCCACAGTCGTGCTTTGGGACCTCTCCCATCCTATTCGAAGTTTTATGAGTATTTGTTCCATTTTTTGTGTGTGTACAAATACTAAAATACTGATATTTTTACACCTACTGTTCTGTGTTGTGTTTTGTTTTGTTTTTTGAGAAAGAGAGAGGGGATGGGGGGGAGAGAGAGAGAGAGAAAGAAAGGGAGAGAATCTTAAGCAGGCTCCAAGCTTAGTGCAGAGCCCGATGTTAGGGCTTCATCTCATGACCCTGGGATGGTGACCTGAGCCTCAACCAACTGAGCCACCCAGGTGCCCCTATTCTGTGTTTCTTTTAATATCATCATTCCCCGAGTTAGTCCATAGATTTCTTTTTAAAGACACGAGTGTCCTTCTGTTGTTGTTATACAAAACTCCAATCCAAATTTTTTTTCTAATTTTTTTTTAACGTTTTATTTATTTTTGAGACAGAGAGAGACAGAGCATGAACGGGGGAGGGTCAGAGAGAGAGGGAGACACAGAATCTGAAACAGGCTACAGGCTCCGAGCAGTCAGCACAGAGCCCGACGCGGGGCTCGAACTCACGGACCGCGAGATCGTGACCTGAGCTGAAGTCGGCCGCTCAACCGACTGAGCCACCCAGGCGCCCCTCCAAATGTTTAAAGAAATGCCTGTGCCCCAGCATATCCACTCCTAGGTGGAGAAATGAAAGCATATGTCCACCACAAGGTGTGTACAAGTATATTTACAGCGACTTTATTCATGAGAGACTAGGCCGAAACAACCCAGGTGTTCATCAACAGACTAGTGTTTCTTAATGCAATACCGCTCAGCAATAAAAAGTAGCAATTGATTTCCACAAAAATACTAATCAGTTAACAATATATTATGCAAAAAAAAGTTTTGCACAAAAAGGATATACTGTATGATTCCCTTTAGATGAAATTCTAGGACAGGACAGGGTGGAAATTTCAGAACAGTGTAGGTGGGGGAGGGGGGAATGACCGGGGAGGAGCACAAGCTTTCTGGGGTGATGATAATATTCTTCACGTTAGGGGTTCAGGTTATGCAAGTGTACACTTTTGTCAGGACTCAGATTTGGCACATTTGAGATTTGTGTATTTCATTGTATAGAACTACCAGCTCAGTAGAACACCAGTAAATAAATACTGAACTCTGGTTAATGACATGCACGCAGAATGTGTGGAGCTGAAGAATACTGAGGTCTACAACATGCATCAAACGTAAGATGGACTGATGACGGGAGAGTGTGATAGATATGTAGAACCTAGGTGGTGGGTACACAGGTGTTCATGCCATAGTTCTTTCAACTTGTATGAAATTTTCTGTAATAAAATGTTGGGAAAGAAAAAAAGGAGTATGAGCCTGGACTTTCCAAAGCCCTTCCCATAGTAAATGAGGTGTTGCAGGTGTTGCCAAAGAGAGAACATCAGCATGAGAAAAACCCCACACCTGTGGGGTGCCTGGGTGGCTCAGTCAGTTGACCATTGACCATCCCATCCAACTCTTGGTTTCAGCTCAGGTCACGATCTCACAGTCATGGGATTGAGCCACATGTTGGGCTCTGCCCTGAGCATGGAGTCTGCTTGAGATTCTCTCTCTCTCCTGCCACTCTCCCCCACTCACTCTCTGTCTCTCTCGCTCAAATGAATTAAATGAGTAAGTAAATAGAGATTAGTGACCTGTGTGAAGGCACCATATAAATACTATAGGAATCAGTACTCAGGCCTCATTTCTAGTCCAGTGCTCTTGGTATAATATAAATATGTAGCAATTTCAGGTCATTTTCACTTTTTGATTGGGTTTCACAACACTCCCAGTGAGCAAACAGATTCTTACTCTTAATTTGCATATTTAAAAATCATGCTCACTGGGGCGAAGCCCATTACCATACAGTGAACAAACGATAGCAAAAGGCCAGAGGCCAGGTCTTCGGTTCCCTGGCTTATGCTTTTGCCACCACATCATGTGTCAAGGTTGCCAGTTTACCGAAGATTTTTGTCTGGGACTCAATACTCGGATAAGTGGTTCTGGAGTAGACTCAGCCCTGCTTTTCCTCTCCCCATCCCTCACGCCATTCGGGGCATCAAAGAGTCTTCTCTGGTAAGTGTTCCTGCCTGACCAGCCCCGTTCTTGTTTCAGTGTCCCGTTGCCAGTCAGCCGTGGTGTCACGTGCCTTCCGTGCTTCAGCTGTGCAACTAAAGTCTTCAGATGAGCAGAAGCAACAACCTCCCCCGTCTTTTTCTCAGCAACATCCTGAGACACACAGAGCAGAGGAACCCAAGCCAGAGTCCCCTCGTCCACCCCCCAGGTATGTATCAGGACCGCAGTCCATCCATTTCTGGCCATTTTGCATGCTTGGGTGTGTCTGTCCTTCCTCTCTCCTCTTTATCCTCCTTTTCACCTTCCATCATTTTCTAGGCTATCTTTGAAAGGAAACTGTTGCTTTTTTATTATATTTTAATTGTGCTTGTACACTCTAAAATATCTAATCAAAGTAAAGAAGCTCATAAAAGTAAAGCAAAAATTACCAGAAATCACAAACCCTGAAAAAACTCTAATGTTTTTGCAAATGTCCTTTTTTGATGTTTTTTAAGTATACTCCATACGTAAATCTATATACTGTAAGTGATTAATTACACTGTACACCATTCCAGAACCTGTTTTTTCACTCAATAGTACATTTTTAATGTTTTCTCAGTCTGTATGATTTTCATGGTTGCATACTATGCCAGCAAATGGCAGTATTAAAATTTATTTAACCTATCTTGGGGCATCTGGATGGCTCTGTCGGTTAAGCGTCCGACTTCATCTCAGGTCATGATCTCACCGTTGGTAGGTCTGAGCCCCATATCAGGCTCTGTGCTGACAGCTCAGAGCCTGGAGCCTGCTTCGGATTCTGTGTCTCCCTCTCTCTCTGCCCCTTCCCCATTCATGCTCTCACTCTCTCAAGGATAAACATTAAAAACAATTTGAATTTATTTAACCTATCTTTTATTGATGAATATTTAGATTTCCTTCACTGCTATAAAAAATGTGATCAAGTGTGTGATTCTCTCAGCAGGGGGAGCATTGAATCAAAGCAGGCGCACATCTAAAATTTTGTTACATGTGTGGGACCAAATTGGCCTCTAGGGAGGTGAAAATAGTTTACGTTTCCATTAGATATTTTTTCTTCTTAATTCTGCCACTGAGAAGTTCTGCTAGCTCTGAAATTAGGGTGTTCCCGTCATTTTTCTGGTCTCCTGATTAAAGTGCTTCTCATTTCCATTCAGCAAATATGTTCTGAGGATCTCCTTTGTGCCAGGCCCTGTGAATACTACAACTGTTGTCCCTGTCCTCATGGAGTTATCGTTTGGTACAAATACAGATGAAGAAACAGTGTGCTAAGGGCTGTAAACAGAGAAATCCAGGGGGCTATGGGAGCATTTGCCTTCCTATGACATGACCTCCTCACTCACGGGATCCCTTGTCTCAGTGACTGTGTGCGAGGAGAAAGGTGATAGAATTTTTGTTCTGTTGGCATTGAAACATCAGTACTGGTGAAAAGTAAGTGTCTTCCCGGCGTGCGCTTAGAGGAGGCCCAGAGCCTCCGGTTTCCGGTCAGGCGCATTTTGCGTGTTAGGCAGCCGGCAGTGAGATGAGGTGTGCTGGGTTCCGTCCCCACGTGTCTGTTGGGTTTGGGTCTCAGGTACACAGATCAGGGCGGTGAGGAGGAGGAGGAGGACCATGAGAGCGAGGAGCAGCTGCAGCACCGCATCCTGACCGCAGCCCTGGAGTTCGTGCCTGCCCACGGGTGGACAGCAGAGGCCATCGCGGAAGGAGCCCAGGTGTGTATAGGAGGAGGGGGGATGGGGACCGGGAGGGAGTCACACCGGCCAAAGCAGAGGGCCTCATGCTTTCTTATGGCCCAGCTTAGAGCCCCTCACTGCTACAGGGTTGGGGCAGGGTGTGTTTTCCCAATAGGGTAAAAATAGCTTTATTCTTTTAATACAGAAAGATTATACCATGGAGTTGGTTCTTGCGAGCTAGGTTATAAAGGCAGCCCCTTAGGCATAGGTGTTGCCTATGATCACAGTTACCACGTTTCATTGACTCTAAGACAGCAGTGGTTGTAAGAAGTGCCATTATTTTATGCATCACTAAAAAAGAAAAAATGCTACCTATTAAACTGGGGCACGTTGTCAATTGCATGATTCACACTGAATGTTTAAATGAAAAAGTAGGGGGGCATCTGGCTGGCTCAGTTGGTAGAATGTGTGACTCTTGATCTTGGGGTTGTGAGTTCCAGCCCCACGTTGGGTATAGAAATTACTTCAAAATAAAAATCATAAAAATAAAATGAAATGAAAAAATAGGTGCATCTTAAAATTGATGAAATCTGGTGTTTGAAAATGCAAGAGGGCACCATCTAGGAGACCAACACGCCTTGCTTTGTCAGTAAGACTGACGGTGTTTGCTCCTACGTTGGCACAGATGGCTGCTTTAGATTAAGCCGTTGGCTCACCTGGAGGCCATGGTGCACGGAATTGTCAAGCATAGCCAGATACTGCCCTGTGAGAGCACAGGGAGAACAGAAAGCAAAGGAGTTCCAGATTCACGTCTCCCACCCCAAGCTTGCGGGGAAATTGGATGGAAGGGTGAGCATGTTTGAACGCTGGCGAGAGCACAGAAACGAGGGTGAAGTACAGGTATGAGAGAAAGTGGCAAAATCCGAAGTCCAGAGCCCCTTCAAGGCAAGAATTAGGAGATCTGGGAAATGAGTGCGAGGACTGGCCTTTGATGTATTAGGGGTGAGGTTGGAGAAGACAGCTACGGGTTTAGTTTTTAGAATATTAAGGGAGTTCCCAGGGGACAGCTTCTGTTCCCTGTGAAGTAGGTGTGGTTGTCTCATGAACCTGAAGTTAAAAAGGGTAAGAGGAGACAAAGGTTTGAGGGTGGCAGAGGATGTTAGAAAGAATTATTACAGGAAGTGGTGGAACAGAAATGTAACAGGATGGTTTGGAAAAATCTTGTTTTGTTTTTTTTTTTTAAAGGGAGAGAATCACTATATATCAAAGCTACCTATATTCACAGTCCTAGAACTTTTTTTTTTTTTATCGCTATTAATTTTTGAGAGAGAGAGAGAGAGAGAACACAAGCAGGGAAGGGACAGAGAGGGAGACACAGAATTCAAACAGGCTCCAGGCTCCGAGCTGTCCGCACGGAGCCGATATGGGGCTCGAACCCACAAACCATGAGATCATGACCTGAGCCGAAGTCAGATGCTTAACTGACTGAGCCACCCAGGCGCCCCTGTTTGGAAAAATCTTATACTGCATTAGTCTACAGTAACTGGTCTTTTTCACTGTGTCCTGTGTATATCTTTATTCACGGTGGCTGCATAATACCCATTGTATTTACTTGACTTCAATTGATAAACATTTGGGTTGTTTCCAATTTTTTAGTATTCTAAACCTATTTGTACAACATTTAAGTGCATTTTGAGAAATGGAGTTGTTATTTTGTGGTGTATCAGACCAAACAGAAGCTACACCGGTTATTCAAATAGAACTTAATACAGTGAAGGGGGAACGGGGTGTAAAGTTGGTAACCAGGTAACTGGCAGGATAAAAAGAAGCCCTTAGGGTATTACGGAGGTTGCCACAGGGTTTAGCTCCCATCTGCAGGGCTAAGGAGACAAAGGGGACAATTGGACTTGTTAAAATGGGAGGCTTGAAGGAGAGTCCCTGTGGAGGTGAGGAGGAGGAGCTACTTGGCCAGTGATGCTGTCTCTAAGTTTAGAGAGAGGGTCCCCTGGGGCTGGCACCCAACGTGATGGTGGCTCAGTGGAACCAGTTCGTGGGGTTCTGGGAAGGGTACAGACCGGCTCGGCCAGGGCCAGGCCACCAGAGGGAAGTGCTGCCCCTGGGTGAAGGCGGCTTCTGGGGAGATGCTCACGGAGCCGCCAGCAGACAGGACATCCACAGGAAGGAGAGGGACCCTTCCTCCTCCTCTAGCCTCACGGTCTCCCTCCAGCGATGGGATGGGCAGAGCCTAACATGGAGCTGGAAGTGTGGCTTGTGGACTACGGCCCCTGCATCACAAAGCGGAGGCTGAGACAATAACTCCCCACCTGGTCCAGAGAGAGAAAGTATGGTTTTTTTTCCAAATATTTATTTAAGTCATCTCTACACTCAATGTGGGGCTTGAACTCACGACCCCAAGATCAAAAGTCACATGCTGTGTCTGAGCCAGCCAGGAGCCCTGAGTGTGTATATTTTTGAGGGTGTTGTTACATACATAGTAGAGCCAGTATAGCTTGGTGGTGACGAGCTCTGAGCCTCAGTTTCCCCATCTGTAAAATGAGTAAGGATAACACCCACCAGCTGGAGTTGTTACGTGGCCGAGGCCACAGTGAGATCGTGTGTGTCATGTGCTTAGCAGGGTGCCTGACACAGTAAACATCAGTTGCCATTAGTATTGATGTGGCTGCAAGTCTCTTGTGAATACTGCCAAATTGCCCTCTATAAAGGCTGTGTGCTTCCACGAAAACAGAGGCACTTTCTCCACTCCCAATTGGAGGGATTTATAGTTAGTACTTTTTTTGTTCCTTCCCTTCCCTCTCTCCCTGGTGCTGTCATAGTTCTGCCTCCAGTAGATGCTCGATGGTTGCCACGTATCAGAAAGAGCAAAGGACCATCGTGGCATTGTTAACTCCTTAACAACTCATAAAAGAAAATGTTTTGGGGCCCCTGGGTGGCTCAGTTGAGCATCCGACTTCAGCTCAGGTCACAATCTCATGGTTTGTGAGTTCAAGTCCTGCATCAGGCTTTCTGCTGTCAGTGCAGAGCCCACTTCAGATCCTCTGCCCCCCTCTCTCTCTGCCCCTGCCCCCCTTGCTCACTTGCTCTCTCGAAAATGAATAAGCATTTGGGGCGCCTGGGTGGCTCAGTCAGTTAAGCATCGACTTCAGCTCAGGTCATGATCTCATGGTTTGTGAGTTAAAGTCCTGCATCAGGCTCTCTGCTGTCAGTGCAGAGTCTGCTTCAGATCCTCTGTCCCCCTCTCTCTGCCCCTCCCCTTCTCTCTCTGTCTCTCTCAAAAATGAATAAACATTTGGGGCGCCCGGGTGGCTCAGTAGGTTAAGCGTCTGACTTCAGCTCAGGTCATGATCTTATGGTTCGTGAGTTTGAGCCCCTGCTTTGGATTCTGTGTCTCCCTCTCTCAGCCCCTCCCCCCCACTCATGCTCTGTCTCTCTCTCTCAAAAAATAAATAAACATTAAAAAAAGAATATATTTTAAAAATTAATAAACATTTATTTAAAAAAAAGAAAAATGTTTTTTGGTTTTTGGGGTTTTTTTGTTTTTTGTTTTGTTTTTTGGTTTTTTGTTTTTTTTTTTTACAACAGAGAGGCCTAATTTCCAAGAGGTTTAGGTTAAGTGAATTGGTGAGGAAGAGCTGAGTGCTCTTCCTAGCCCCCTTTTTTATATTAGGACTCTGGGTTACAAGTGTCAGAGCTCAATTCTGATTGGCTGGAGCAGGCAAGGGTGTGTTCAGACTCATTTAATAACAAAAGTCTGGAAGTAGCTCCGTTGTGCTGCTGGGAATCGTCTCTCCATCCTGTCTGCTTTGCTTTCCTCTCTGTGAGCTTCATTCCCAGCAGGGGCTTCCCACGCAGGACTAAAAATGGTTCAGCAGCCCCAGTGGAAAGAGAGCACTTCTTTTCCGTGAGCACTAGCAAAAGTCCAGAGGTGGCCTCTTAGGGCCTGGATTTGGTCATGTGCATGTGCCTGAGCTAGTCACTGTGAGCTCCAGTTATCCAAGTCTGGATCTCAGGCTTTACAGCACACCAAGGGGGGTGCCTGGGTGGCTCAGTTGGTTAAGCATCTGACTTCGGCTCAGGTCATGAGCTGGTTCATGAGCCCTGCTTCAGGTGAGTGCCGACAGTGTAGAGCCTGCGTGGGATATTCTCTCTCTCTCCCCCCCACCTTCTCTCTCTGCCCCTCATGAGATTCTCTTTCTGCCCCTCACTCACGCCCTCTCTTTCAAAAAAAAAAAAAAAAAAAAATACACCAAAGGGTTGATGGAGGATGGAGGATTGCTGGTCAGCTTTACCCAAATCACACGGACCAGGGGTGAAGAATAGGGTTATCCCATTAAAAATCAAGCTGCTGTTACTGGAAAAAGAGGTGCTGGTGAGGAACAGACAACACATGTCCACTACATCTGTCTGCCACTTTTCTGTTTTCTCTGTCTCCTTTTGTAGTCTCTGGGTCTCTCCACTGCAGCAGCCAGCATGTTTGGGAATGACGGCAGTGAGCTGGTACTGCATTTTGTGACCCAGTGCAATGCTCGGCTCACTCATGTGCTGGAAGAGGAGCAGAAGCTGGTACAGCTGGGCCAGGCCGAGTAAGTCCTGTGGCATTTTTGCTGAGGGTGGCAGTTAAGGATCAGGGGGCTCAGGCCCCACTAACAGTCTCGGGAGGCCAATCCAGGCAGAGCCGAAAGAGAGGAGCATTGAGCAGCCCCGCTGCTTTGAGGGGACTGGAACACAGCCGCCTCTCTGTGACAGCTGTAGTCAGGCCAGCATCAGGAGCTGGTGGGACCCTCCTCCCTAGCGCCGAGTAAGCAGGATAGCCCCGAGCCCATGCCTTTGACCCACAGACACACTCTTTTCTTTTTCCCCTTCCAGGAAGAGGAAGACAGACCAGTTCCTGAGGGACGCAGTGGAAACCAGACTGAGAATGCTGATTCCGTACATTGAGCACTGGCCCCGGGTACAGAGTCCATATCTAGGCTACAGGGCACCAATGCATTCGTGTTCTTAGTTCTCAGCGCCTTGCACTCGGAGGACCCTGCACAGTCTTCAGAAGCTAGCTCATTAATCCGCACAGACCTGGGGATTCTCCGTGCACTTGGTAGAGCTAGGGAGTGCGGACTTGGGCGTGCCAGAGGGAGTAACTGAGCCATCTGGGTCTCAGTTCCTAGAAGTGTGAGTGGCTTGCGTGCTGGGTCACATCGTGTTGGCTCCTGGTGGCCTGAGTGTGCTACCAGGTATTCAGTGAGGAGGAATCCATGGAGGAGATTAGAAAATGAGATTTTATTGGCCATCGTCATTAACAGGCCTGTCGTGTCCTGGATCTCAGAGGACTGGGATGTCTTTTCCAGTTGTGATGTGATGCTTGAAAATTGGAGTATTCGTTCCAAGGCTTTTTGTCCCCTTTCCTGAAGCTTCCTTTTTCCTGTTTCAAAGCATATCACAGTGTGGGCCATTCTCTTACTTAAGAAAATGGAGTCCAAGCACATCAGGAATGAGAGGGCAGCAGGGATCATCTAGTGTCCTCCACCCACTACTGAGCAATAGCGCCCATCAGCCAGTTGACAGACCTTGGAACAGCAGCGGTGCGCCTCACCCCAGGCTGCCTGTGGAGGGAGTATCGAGAGAGCGGAGTCCTGTCCCCTGCCTGTGCTTGCCACGCTGGATTTTCAGACCTCTGGCCTGACTCATTCCACCTTGCAGTCAAAGCAGTGGAAGTGTGTGTATTGGGCCCTGACTGCCTCCTGACTCGGCACGTTTTCTTCTGGGCTACTTTGATAAGAAAAAACTTCCAGCCGAGCCAGGGCCTCTGACCCAGCTCCTGCAGGCCACAGCCGGTGGAGTTTTGAGTTGGTAAAGTGACAAGACCTTGTACTCTCAAGAGTCGATGTCTGCTAAGGAAGTGTCTCTGGGTCGTGCTATTGCTTGTATTAGTTGAAGGAGTTTTGGTTTCAGATACCAGAAACCAACTTGAGTTAAGCAAAACCCCAGGGAGGAATTTATTGTGAGGTTGCCATGGGGCATCAAGGGCAGGAACGCTGCTGGGCCCTGGGATTTGGACCTAGAAACTACCCCCAGACCCTCCTCCTAGCTCTGCTTCTACCTCCGTGTTACAGAATGGGGTGCCCTCCACCGTCCTTGCTCTCAGTACTCTTAGACCAGTCTGGACCCTCCGGCTGCCTGCATTTCCAAGTCCACGTGCCGGGGATGGAGAACCTGAGTGGGCCAGCTGAGGGTAGGGGCTGCCCCTGGCTCCCATCTGCTGTAGCCAGGGTTGTCAGCTGCCAGGAGCTCACGCCAACCGGGCAGAGATGGTGGGTCTCAGCAGGGGAGTGGGCAGGCCCTCTCCCATACCTCCGTGGAGAGGCGAGGCGCCGCACCATCCACCTGCGCTCTGTGTTCCCTGTGTGCAGTACCTGTTTCTGTCATTCTTTCCTCAGGCCCTCAGCATCCTCATGCTCCCGCACAACATCCCATCCAGCCTAAGCCTGATCACCAGTATGGTGGATGACATGTGGCATTACGCTGGCGACCAGTCCACTGATGTGAGTGCTTTCTGCAAACCCACAGGACACCAGGAGAGGCTTGGGTTAAGCATTTCTTCGGGAAGTTTGTGAAAGGTCTTTGATCACAGAGCCTTTCAGTGGGCCTGCAGTGCCACTCCTGTCTTGGAAAGGAGAGACTAGGGACAAGGAAGCTCCCTCAACAAGCCATAGTGGGACCTACGTCCTCATTCAAGGATGCACGCTCGAGCCACAAACCAGTGATTATTCCCTCTGTCCCCTCCTGGTGACACAAGCATCAGAGGGCCTGGTGACAGGGCTGCCGTTTTATACTCATTTCCCCTCAATCTCCTAAGACTCACATTCTGCGATGTGATTTCTCAGTGTGTGTCTTTCATGAGACTGATTTTATTTATTTATTTTTAAAAAAATTTTTTATGTTTATTTTTGAGAGAGAGAGAGAGAGACAGAGCATGGGCAGGGGATGGGCAGGGAGAGAGGGAGACACAGAATCCGAGGCAGGCTCCAGGCTCTGAGCAGTCAGCACAGAGCCTGATGCAGGGCTCGAACTCACAGACTGTGAGATCATGACCTGAGCTGAAGTCAGATGCTCAACCGACTGAGCCGACTGAGCCACCTGAGCCACCCAGGCGTCCCTCATGAGACTGATTTTAAAAAAGTGAACAGAACGCCATGGAGCCGCTGTTGCCTTAAAAAGGAACGCCCTCCCCCGAGCCCCTTCTGGCCTGCTTTGCCAAGAGATCGATTAGCCTTTAAACAGGCACCAGGATAGCTTCTGACTTGTTAATGTTGTCATATTTCTGGTAGGAAATTAAAAAATAAAAAGTATACCTTCATAAAAGAAGTTAATATGTAATGGTACTCTGTGGAGTCCAGGCTGGGGAGGCGAAGAGCTACTCCTGCCACAGTTCTAACAAAGGACTTAATAAGCTTCCCCCATGTCGGAGGACACCACCAACAGAGCTGGTGGGAAAATGAAATTAGCAAAGAAATTAAAGGAATAAAACACAAAGCAGCTGAGTTCGTGCTCCAGAGAGCCATTTGCTGGGCCAGCCTGAAGTGGCTGAGGGACTGGAGCCCCTCGCTCCTCTTGGGTGTTCTGAATCTGTCCGTGGGCCTGTCTCAGCCCTCACTTTACTGGTGAGCATACCATGGTTTGGTCATAACTGGCTGACCAGAGAACCTCCCCAGAATTTAGGCGGCCTAAGACGCAGTCTTTTCACAGCCTTCAAAATGGATGCATGTAGCAAAATCGCCTGGGATGCTAATCAGATGTCCAGATTCCTTGCACTTACTTCAGACCCCTTGACTCTAAACTCTGAGAAGTTGGGCCCAGGAGCTTGCATTTTAATCTCCCAGTAATTTTGTTGCCCAGCCAAATTTGAGAACACCAATGTCTTGCAGGGAAACAAATGCATCTGCGGGGAAAAGAGATCAGGAGGGACCCCTTAGTGCCCGTGGCTTTGGGTAGGAACCCCCAGACTTCCCCAGCCCACAGCAGTAGCGGTGACTTCCCGGGTGGGTTTCTTTGCAGTTTAACTGGTATACCCGCCGAGCTGTGCTGGCTGGCATCTACAACACGACAGAGCTGGTGATGATGCAGGACTCGTCCCCAGACTTCGAGGACACTTGGCGCTTCCTGGAAAACCGGATTAACGACGCAATGAACATGGGCCACACTGCCAAGCAGGTAGTTGGGGCTAGCCATTTGGGAAGCCTCCTCACTAGGCACACCCGCCTCCTCCTGAAGGCTTGCCCAGGGAGTGTGCCAGCCATTTCCCTAAGAGCCATACTTGGGCCATTTGTGGTTGTGATCATAGGCTCTTCCTCCAGTCCACAGGGTCCTCATGAGTCCCCCCTCCACCCCCGACCCCCGCTTTTGTCTTACCTGTTTCACCTTTGAGCTTGTACTGGGGGCTTAAAAGAGACTGACCCTGACTCCTTCTAGGTAAAGTCCACTGGAGAGGCACTTGTTCAAGGACTCATGGGTGCAGCAGTGACGGTAAGGACTGTCTCACTCATCCCTGCCCTCCTCCCATCCCCGTCCTGCCCTGTGACCCTTAAAACATGTGTCAATGCTCCCAAATCTTTTAAACTAGAAAACTCCTAATAAGACGGACAGTGATTCAGCCCCAGTCTCTGATCCTCAGTACCTCATCTCTTTTTTTTTTTTGCTGCCATTAAAAAACATTGCTGATTCCCAGGCCCCTCGCATGTCAGATCTGTGGATCTTAGCCATGCCTGCCGCCTTGAAAACCCCAGTCTCTCCCACTGGAGTCCTAATGGCAGGGCAAGGCCTCATCACTCTGTTTCCTTCCCTGTATCAGCTCAAGAACCTGACCGGTCTAAACCAGCGCCGGTGAGCGGGATGGGGTGTGAGCTAGAGTGCCCAGAAGAAAATCTGCAGATATATTGGAAGGGCTTTGAAAGATATGAAGTGCCGCCCATGGAACAGGGTGTTAATGAGAAAACACTGAAGGACTCCTGAGTCACTACCACAGCCACCTGGAAACCACAGAGCACTTGATACAGCTGTAGCCTGCGATCAAGCTACTTCTTCAGTTCTAAATACCAAGCCAGGCCTCCTGATGCCTTTCTGCATTGCCACTGTGTGACTGAAAAAATGAGGCTCTCATCCCAGCGTTCAAGCCACAGAAACCCAGCATGTCCCTATCTATGGTCTCACAGATACTTGATCATGTCTTAACCTTCCTAGAGTAATCTCTGGGGCTCCCAAATCAGAGTCAGGCTGTGAAACCTTTATAAAGTGGCAGCCCATCCCCAGCACAGCACAGACTTGTGCACACAGGCGTTCCTTGCACCCCTCCCCTTTCTGGTGTCCTGAGATGCTGCACCTGGGAACCCCTCAGAAAGCTGCCTCACTTGAGACTGGTGCCTGCTGGACAGTGGTGCCCAGCCTGGCCAGAGGCATGAACCCAGGCCGTTGTCGCATTACACCAGCATGTGTTGTAGGGTTAAGAGTCTGTACAAATAGTAATAAATATGTTTGAAGCAGTTTCTTGTTGCGCAGTTGGTTTCCATCTAGGCCACAGCGGGTATCCGAGACCTCAGAGGGAGACAGAAGTGTTGTGGAAAAGGCTTGAGGCTGGCGTCCAGGAGACCTGGGTTCTGGTCCTGGTGTGGCCTAGTGCTAATGGGTAATTACGGCAGCTCTGCCTCTCTGGGCCCGTGCTTCACTTCAGTAAGTGTGGGTGACAGTGGCCTTGCCCCTGACCATTACTCCCTGGGCTGCTATTTTCTATCACTAATTATTTCAGTGATCCGTTCTTTAGCATTAATAATTTTCTGTTTATACACTGGCTGAGCTCCCTTTGCAAGTCTGGTTAACGGTTGTTTTGGTCTTCTCAGGTTACAGTAACAAAATACCACAGACTGGGACTTAACAACAGATACTTGTTTCTCAGGTTCTGGAGGCTAGGAAATCCAAGATCAAGGTGCCAGCCAATTCAGTTCCTAGTGGTCTTTCTGACTTGCCACCTTCTCCCCATGTTCCAACAGGACAGAGAGAGCTCTAGTGTCTCCTCCTGTTCTTATAAGGGCCCTATTCCTACCCTCAGGACCTCTCATAACCTTCCAAAGACTCCCAACTCCAAATGCCATTGTGTTGGGCATTAGGCTTCAGCATTTTAGAGGGACACGGTTCGGCCCGGGGCGTCTGTCTCCTGCTTTGCCATGTCTTTTCTAGGTCCCCTGGGTATTGATGGGGGAAGTCACAAGCTGATCAGTGTTTCCAGTCCTTTGGCCTTTCACTGGCCCCCTTCCGCACCTCTTTAATTCTTTGTATTGTGACACCCTGGCAGGTCCCCTAGGTAGCTCTTGCAAATTTCATCCCATGCTCTCTTTTATCCTTCATAACATCCCTCTCGCACTCCGCAGACAACCATAATTCTTAATTTACTGAGATGACACAGGCTATGAAGCAAAGGCCCCCTCCATGCCCTTTCCCTCTGCCTCAGGAAGAGGTGTCATGTCTAGCTAAATCAAACTCTTTATCTCCTAATTCTGCCCCCTAAATGTAGCTCTTGCCAAGTTCTACTTTAGAGCCTCTTCTCTGTATGAGCAGCTGTCACCTTTTGAGGCCCATTCAAACCTTTCTCCAGGCTGTTGAGAGGAGTTTGGTAATCTTTATTGAGCATGCACCCTGTGAGGGGCACACTGCCAGGCATGCAGAGATGCGGGTGCAGAGATGAAGGGCCCCTATCCACCCGCCACGACTACACGGGCTGCAGATGATGCATTGAATGGGCGTTGTATCTTACTGCATTTTCCAAAGAGCACGATCCAGACTTGGGGGTGGAGGGAAAGGGTACGGGTATATATTTACCATTCTACTATACTTTGCTAAAGTATGCTTCTGTTTTTCCGTAAATGGGCAGATTTACTTCATTCTCTTAAAGACATCATAGTACTCCTATGTTCGTGTATTTAACCGTCAATGGACAATTAGTTTTGTTATCTTCTGCCATTACAAGCAGTGCTGTAGTGAACGCCCCGGTACGTGTACCTTTGCTGACAACTGCAGGCATTTTGGCAGTATGAATTCCTGGAAGTGTTGTTGTGGAATCGAGGGCGTGAGCACGTTTTGTCAAATCCGCCCCTCAAGGTGGTTGCGCCTGGTGCCCTTAAAGCAGGTGGGGGTGTGAAACGCCAGGCTCGGAGCGGCCGCGGCCTCCGAGCAGCAGGCGGCGCTGTGAGCGTGTCTGTGCGGAAGCGGCGCGGGCCGCGCTGACCCACTTCCGGCGACGGCGGCGGCGGCGGCGGCGCACGGGTGCTAAGTCCTAGGTTCCGGCGGGTGGTTGGGCACGATGCCGTATGCCAACCAGCCCACCGTCCGGATCACGGAGCTCACCGACGAGAATGTCAAGTTCATCATCGAGAACACGGACCTGGCGTAAGGCCGCTGAGGGAAGAGGCCGGCGGCTGTGGAGCGCGGGGGGCTCGAGCGCGGGCCGGGTGGGGGTCGTGTCCTAGAGCTGCGTTCGGGTGGCGGGGTTTTTGCTTTGGGAACCGTGGGCGCGGGGCGCCGGCGTCGATGCTGCGGCGCCCTCACGCCGATTGGTTTTCATCCCTCAGGGTGGCCAACTCCATTCGGAGGGTCTTCATCGCCGAGGTGCCCATAATAGGTAAGCGAACCCCACCTCTCGTTGCCCACACACGCCCCCACACACCTCGGGGCCGCTGCCCGCCCACACCCAGAGCCTGGTGGGGCCGGTAGTGGGGGCTCTGAAAGGACAGCAGTGCTGGAGATTTGATAAGACCCTGTACCCTCGGCCCAGGGCCACTTGGGTCCACTCTTAACCTACGGGTTGGCGAAGAGCATGGGTTCGGGAGTCTGCGTGTTCGGGTTTGAACACCGTTTTCATTTACTGCCCCTGTGAAACTTGGGCAAGTGTTCAGCTGCGTGCCGTGTTTTTCTCCGTGGCATTCGGACGTTAACAGTGCTTGCAGAGCGAGGCCAGGGATTGAGTAACGGAATCTCTCCTAAATGCCTCGTGTTGAGTACCGGTAGATGTCTTTTTATGAATCCGGTCTTTCAGCCGCACTTAGGGAACACGTAAGTGCCAGGCAGGGTGCTGGGAACTGGGACGGCAAGGCTGCACCGTGCAGGGTTCTTGCCCTGATGGAGCACACAGTGGGGTTGCCCGGGAAAGGTGAATCCGCAGCTGACGCTGCTGCGGGGTAGCCTTGGGTCAGTAGTTGAGAAGTAGAGCTACAGTGCTGTTGGCGTTTAGAGGGAGGAGGATCGGTTCTGGTTCCAGCCACGTCGCTCCAGGTATTTTTCACCCTTATAAATATACTACAGGTATTTTCGGAGTGTCAACTCCAAGTTTGGGTTGGAGAAAGGAATGTAACTCGGCTGCTACAACAAGTGTGCAGACTCCTAAGGAAATAAGCAGGCCAAGGGATTGGTGAAGGAGAGCGTGGGGCTTCCACCACGGCAATCCCCAGGCACTTCTTCAACTCAGAGCTTGGCGTGCTGATCCTCCTCCTCCTCCCTGACCACTCCATGTCTCTGGGCCTCAGTTTCATCATGAGTAAAATGAGGGAGTTGTACTTTGTGAGGCGGCCCTGACATTAGAGGCTGAATGCCACTTGCCCCACGCATTCAGTTCTGCGGATGATTCTGATCACCTGCTACATTGCAGGCCACAGGGGGAATACAAATGTTAAGACATCTGAAGACCCCAGCTCCAGGATTCTCCGAAGCTTGAGGTAGAGACAAGATATACACAAATATAACACAGTGTAAAATAGGACAAGTGTCTTTAGTCCGGACAGAGTTTTGTGAGGGGAAAGCTTGCAGGGAGGAAGTGTTGGTATCTGTATCACAGAGGGCGGGCAAGGCTTGGTTTGTAGGAGGCTCAGAGGATTTACACCTGCGCAGGAGAGGGTAAGGGCACGTGGGAGTAGGGGGTTATTGGGAGTAAGGAGGCGGAGTCAGAAAAGCCTGGCTTATGGTCCTTACTTGGCTTGGGGAAACAATAGAAAGTATAGGACAAAGCGGGTTGGGTCCTAACTGGTCCTCTTCTGACTTCCATTCCTAGTGTCCACACCCTTTTTGGTAGTTGGGCTCCAATGCCATTTGATTTATGAATTTGTTTGCATACAGGTGTTAATGTGTTTAAGTCAAGTGTGTGTGGGAATACAGTCCTTACCTTTCTACTAGCAGAATTGGGTTTGATACTTAGTATGCTGTGCACATTAAAGGAATTCTTTACGTGTTAGTTGATTGATGATAAAGAGTTAAATTGAGTAATTTGGTCATTGTATCATAAAATGAGATATGGACCATAAGCCTGTGTTACTTCTGTGAGATTGGCCTTTTTTTTTTTTTTTTTTTTTTTTTTTTTTTTTTTTAAAGAGAGAGAGAGTGAGAATGCAAGCCGGGGAGGGGTAGAGAGAGAGAGGGAGGCCCAGAATCTGAAGCAGGTTCCAGGCTGTGAGCTGTCAACACAGCACCCAACACGGGGCTTAAGCTCACGAACCGTGAGATCATAACCTGAGCCGAGTCAGACACGCTCAACCGACTGAGCCACCCAGGTGCCCCAATTTTCCCTAACTTTTAAGTGCCCAAGTAGTTTGTGTTTATGGATTTGGTGTTGACACGGATAGCAGATGTAAATGCTTCTCACAGAAATATTCAGCTTAAAGAAACGTGCCATGCTGTTCCCTAAGTCAGTATTTTTTGTGTGGGACAGGGAACCCCCTGCATTAAATCTGCCTGAGTAGGGATGGAGGCTGTGTTGCATGTGGTTCTTGTTAAAATACAGATTCCTAGCCCCCACTGGAGCTGTGGAATCAGTTTCTGGCAGTCTGGCCCAGGCCCCTGCAATTTAGTAAGCATCAGGTGCTTCTTAAATCTTGAGAACCACTGCTCGAGGTCTTTAATTTGGTGGCCGAACTGCATGTCTGCTTTCTTGTTTTGTTTTTTTTAGCCATTGACTGGGTTCAAATTGATGCCAACTCTTCAGTCCTTCATGATGAGTTCATCGCTCACAGGCTCGGTGAGTGCCGGGTTGTGAAAGGTGGAAGGGAGGGGGCTGTGCCTGGTGTCAGAGGAGGGAGCCTCCTCACTCCCAAGGGGGCTTCTAGGTTCTCCTTTTGACTTGACCATTTGGACTGCTTTAAAATGTCTTTCTGTTTCTTCCAGGACTAATCCCCCTCACAAGTGACGACATTGTGGACAAGCTGCAATACTCCCGGGTATGCTGTGTGATTGGGTGGGATGTGCGTGGGGGTAGGGGGCTCAGTTCTCAGGGATTTTCCTGACGTTTTCCTTCTAGCTTTTAGAAAGACAGCATGGAAATGTTGCCTTAGAGCCCAAGCAGGCACTGGTCCTTGGTCCTGCCAGGCTTCAGATGATCAGGCTCCAGGGGCATCAGGGAGTTTCTCCTGCCAGCCACACAAGATGGGGTATACACCAGAATACCCATTTATACCAAGCAGTGGGGGCTCTGCCTTTTCAGAGTCTGATCTGTTCAGACTCTGCTCTCCAGGGTGTCTTTTCCCAGTAACGGGAGCCTAGGAGGCTGAAGGGAGTCAACAGAAGGTTAGGGAGTTAGGGAGAGGTAGGGGTGAGATCAAGGAAAGAGAGTGGGACTGTCCCCCACAGCAGCACCTGAGGGCTGTTGTCTGCCAGATATGTGCCTCTCTTGTAGGTGGTCCTCGTTAAACGTGGCCCTTCCTCTAGGGCCGTGTTTCCTTCCTGTGATATGTTAACGGGCCTTGGACTTGGGAGGAGTGGGACAGGACTAGGTTCCCTGCATCCTTTCCCCAGGGCTCCATTAAATAACAGCTTGAGACTCTTTCCCCTTGGTGGCTTTGGGTGATCCTTAATCAGCCCATCCTCTAATATTCCCAAGGTCGTGCCATTTTTGTGTGGCTAATTTGATATGTGTTAGAAATCTATTTTTTTTGAATTTTTAAAAAATGTGTATTTATTTTTGAGACGAGAGGGAGAGAGATAAGAGTGTGAGCGGGGGAGGGGCAGAAAGAGAGGGAGACACAGAATCCGAAGCAGGCTCCAGGCTCTGAGCGGTCAGCACAGAGCCCGACGTGGGGCTCAAACTTACGAACTGTGAGATCGTGACCTGAGCCAAAGTTGGATGCTTAACCGACTGAGCCACCCAGGCACTCCTAAATCTGTGTTTTTTAAAGAGAGATTGAAGTACACAGGAAAGTGTGGAGATCATCTGACCAGTACTCTTGCTCCCACCAAACAGCTTGTCATAGTCCAACATTTTGCAGTATTTGCTTCACGTTTCCAGATTTTTGTTCGTAAGAAATGAAACATCACAGATATTGGTGGGGACAGTTGTACAACCAGTTGAAGAGCAGTTTGGCAATGTCGTGGGTAAAGATATGCGTGCCCCATGACCTAGCAGTTCCATCCATTAAGTGTTTTTCTAGTATTTGCTGAACAAAGGTGTTATGGTCTCCTCCCCTTTTTTCTGTTTTTTTTTTTTTTTTTTCCTGAAAATCTACAGAAGAGTTAGAAGAATCAAATAATAAACAGCCATTTACTTGCAGCTTTAGTTACCAATTGCTAATATTTCACTACATCTGCTTTGTTTTTCCTATCCGTGTTATTTTGGTTGAACCATTTGAAAGTTGCAGATACCATAACACTTTTCCCCTAACTACTTCAGCATGCTTGTCCTAAAAATAAGGATATTTTCCTACATGACTATGCCATCATGCTTAAGACTATTAGCATTATTTTGTCGTATTTCAAATATTCAGATTTTCCTAGTTGTCCCTCACATGTCCTTTCTTGCTTTTTGTCATCCAGCAAAGATCCATGCATGCATTTGGTTGTTATACTTCTTTAGGCTCTTAATCTCAGATCCCTCTCCTTTATGATATATATTTTTTTGAGGTTGTGTACCTTTTCATCTCTTTCATGCCAGTTTCTTTAATTTAGTGTTTTTTTAGTAGGTTTTTGTTTTTGTCTTTTTGTTGTCTCCTAATGCGGGGCTCGAACTTACAACTCTGAGAACAAGAGTCACATGCTCTACTGACCGGGCCAGCCGGGTGCTCCCCTTCCATTTCTTTCATATATATATTTATATTCACTTATTTATTCATTCATTTCTGAAGGGGGTAGTGGAAGGCAGAGAGAAAGGGAGCGAGAATCTCAAGGAGGCTCTGCCCTGTGAGCACAGAGCCGGACACGGGGCTCGATCTTGTGAACTGAGGTCATGGCCTGAACTGAGATGAAGAATCGGATGCTTAACCGACTGAGCCACCCAGGCACCCCAGGCATTTCATATTTCTAATTAGGGTCTCGGTTGCCTGCCCGCCTCACCTGTGTGTGACTGCACACTGTCCAGGTGTGGCCTCTAGCTCTTCCTCCTTGTCTGAAAAACCTCAGAAGCAGGTTAGATGTTCCTCATTGGCCTGAGGGGGCGAACAGTTTGCTTGGTTACATTCCAGTAACTCGCCTGAAGTTAAACTGCAGCAGATGGTCCCTAACGTGGGAATGGATTGTTTCAAGAGTCGTTGCTTAAAGAACTGTTGCTAATTATTGAAGCCGAGTGATGGTTACACGGTGGTAGTCTCTTCTGCTTTGCTCTGTTCTTGTGAATGCATGAAATTTTCCATTATGGAAAGGTTTTTTTGCTTTGTTTTTAAAAGAAAAAGTAGTCTAGAACTTGAAAGAACTTTACTGTTGTTGCCTGGATCATTTTATTTTAAATGATGATTGCATTCCCGAGCTAGTCCACATAGTTCATGGGAAGCTGCACTCTAAAGCGTGAAAGCATCATTCTCTTGCTTAACGCCTTGTATCCCTGAAGAAGGGCGCTCCGAGGGCCAGGGTGAGAGTTTAGCAATGTGTCTCCCGGTGACGGCCTGGCAGCTGCTGGAGGTGGAAAGTAAACCCAGGCGTCAACAGGTACGGGTGGTCTCTAAACTGGGAAGGGCCTGCACTTGGGCGGCCCGGGAGAGTGGTGTACCAGATTGGCATGGCCCACGAGAGCCTGGAGCCCGAGAGCAGCCCTTTTACATTAAGAAATCTAAGGAACTGGGTGTTAGAAGCAGGGAGCTCAGGGCTCACCACCTCTCCATAGGCTCACTCCTGCTTGTCTTCCCGCCTCAGGACTGCACGTGCGAAGAGTTCTGCCCCGAGTGCTCAGTGGAGTTCACTCTTGACGTGCGGTGCAACGAAGATCAGACTCGTCACGTCACGTCTCGAGACCTCATCTCCAACAGCCCCCGGGTCATTCCAGTCAGTGTCTCACAGTGTCCTACCCAGGACCTTTGTTCTCCTCCTGGCTCGAAGTGAGCCAGACTCGGTGGTTTCTTACAAGATGCTGATTTCCCTTGTGTTACCCTCTGCCTTCAACCGAGCCTGGTGCCTAAAAGTGCTAATAATTCTGGACAGTAGCCAGGGTGGACAGGAGCATTGTTGTGCCGTGTGCCCACCCTCTGTCACCCGAGGACCCTTTGAGAGGGTACTGTTTTGACTGAAAAGGCTGTCACCAGGCCGTGAGGCAGAGGCTGGAGTCCAGCTCCAGCACAGATTTAGTCCTAGTACCCCTCATTCCCAGGCATCCTGTCCCTGGTCGGCAGGTGCGGGAACATGGTTGCCAGAAGAGGTGACGGGGGAGACGAGCAGCTAAGAAATGCCTCTGTTTGGGCTCCCTCCAGGTGACATCCCGGAACCGAGATAATGACCCCAATGACTACGTGGAGCAGGACGGTAAGGGGCTGGGGGGAGTATGCGGATCTCTGCCCGGCTCGTTCTGCAGGCCAGCACGGAGGCAAGACCAGACACAGCTTCTCGTGCTCCCTGGTCTCTGTCAGCCGACCTTTGGGCCGTTTTTCCTGATTGTGTGGTCTTCTGGTGGTATTCCGGGTCACAATTCAGGGGACGGTGTCTCTGTCGGCCCTCGACTGACTCACACCTCTCCCCACAGACATCCTCATCGTCAAGCTGAGGAAGGGCCAGGAGCTGAGACTTCGAGCCTATGCCAAAAAGGGCTTTGGCAAGGAGCATGCCAAGTGGAACCCTACCGCAGGGGTGGCTTTTGAATATGATCCTGACAACGCCCTGAGGCACACAGTGTACCCCAAGCCTGAGGAATGGTATGTTCTCATTGGGAGTAAAGGCATTTAGGGTGGGCTGGTGTGGAAATGGCTCCCAGTCACTGGGGTCGGGGCGGGCTCACTGTGGACATAGTGCCCTAAAAGCAGCTGTAGCAGCCCTGTGCTGACCTGTGTTTGACCTCAGGCCAAAGAGCGAGTACTCAGAGCTGGATGAAGATGAGTCACAGGCTCCCTACGACCCCAACGGCAAGCCAGAGAGGTAAGATCCAGGCCAGCACATGAAGTGTGTAAGAATGTATGGTTTTGGTGCAAGGTCTGAGTCGGGAGACCCTTCCCTCACGTCCCAGTGCCCGTGAGCTGAGGAAGGAAGGGTAGCTGCAGAATCCATGGTGGGTGCAGGTCCCAGGGCAGGTGATCATTCCCCCCCCCTTGGTCACTGTGGGATGAGGGGCCCTGCGGTTGTTCATGCTGTTCCTCCTCTGATGCGCAATCCCCAAAGAAGAGGTCTGCCCAGAGCCAGAAGTGACCAGTCTTCTGACAGTGAACGTGAGCCACTGCTAACTTGACCTTCCACTGTCTCCATGTGGAACACATCCACTCCAAAGTGTTTTAAGGTTTCCCCAGTAGCTTTTTGAGCTAGCCGTGGCCTCCTTGGAGTCCCGTAATGTGCAGCAGGACCCCCGTTAGTAAGAGGTTGAAGCCACCCAGGAGAGAGCGCATGATCCGAGGCCGACGCTTGGCTGAGCCAGCCTGCCTCGCGGAGGGCTCTCACCAGACTCTTCCTCTTAGGTTTTACTACAACGTCGAGTCCTGTGGCTCTCTGCGCCCTGAGACCATTGTCCTGTCAGCCCTCTCTGGATTGAAGAAGAAGCTGAGTGATTTACAGACCCAGTTAAGCCACGAGATCCAGAGTGATGTCCTAACCATAAACTAGCACAGCTCACCTGTTTGAACAAAAAAGGGGAGGGATCTGGGCCAGCAGCTGGATTTGTCTCTCCAGAGCCTCTTCTAGCTCCTGGGATGTAGACAGCTGTTGGCTCGGGCTTCTTGGCAAACCGTCAGTACCCACTAGAAAGGGAGCCGTATGGAAGAGGTGGCCTATCCCAGCTTTGCTCAGATTGCCAGGCATGCCACTGGCATTTGAGGCAGGACAGTTTTTTACTAGACCTCTCACGTCCCTGGCTCTGCCCACTCATTGCCAATGGCATTCCCCAGGACATCCCTTCCAACGCGTTTTCTTATGTGCCTTTGGGGGGAGTCTGTTGAGAACCACTGAGCTGGACTCTCTTCTGTTGGTCATTTCAGGTCTTCAAACCCTTTCTGTCCAACAGTTGGAGGTTTCACAGTTGTACCTTGGACTTGCGGTGTTAGGATTGAGTGTTAGAACCCTTATTCAAGTTGCCTACAACCCCTTCCAGTCCCTGCCCAGAGCCAGGCTGCTGGCACTTCGCTCAAATCTCCAAGTGTCCCTAATTTGAGAACCCTTACAGAAGAGTGTTAGAGCCTGGCTGCCTCCCTGCCCCAGGTAAACCCTGTATTTCATTCTCTACCCATTAGTTACGAACTTCACTGCCAGTAGCCTGATTATTTAAGTTTGGGTGCTGGGGGGCAAGGGCCTTAATGAAGGGAAGGTCTGGCCTTGACCCCTTACCCCTGTAGGGTAGAATCATGCCCAAAGTAGTTAATTAGGCAGCCTGGCAGGAGAAGCCTGGAGAAAACCAGAGATTCAGTACAGAAAGGAAGGGATATTTATTGATTCAGGAGTTGTCTTTTTAAAAGTTTTTATTCTTGGCAATAAAGAGCACAACATAATCTCCTTCATGCGTCATCGTGCCACTAACTTGAGCCAGCCGGCCCTACTTCCCTCTCCAAGGCCTTTGGTGCCGAGCTGGCTGTGGCCCCTCTCTGGCTCCAGGGCGTTCCTGGAGGGGCCTCTTGCTGTATCATTCTGCCACAGCTTGAATAGTGGTTATTTACAACAGGGTCTGTTCCACAAATCAGAACCCTAAAGTATTTAAAAAAAAACAAAAAAAAAAAAACCCACACACGCAACTGAGGGTTTGATGGGAATAGAAAGATAGCCCTTCTGCAAGGTAGTCAATAAATACCAGCACTAGAAAATCAATTGCTTTAATTGCATTTCAGCAGGGAGCCTCAGCACCATGTGGGGAAGAGGAGATGGGAAGGGCTCGGTTTCCGAGTGCTTTTGGCCGGCCATAGGGTGGCCAAACAGGGCAGAGGGGCTCCCTCTGCTGGAACATCGCCTACCCCCAGGTCAGTGAGGGTGCGGGCGGGGTGCTCCCCGCAGCCTGGCCCCGGGGCGGGGAAGAGCTCAGACCTGCCCTCCCCCTCCTCGCTGAGGTGACCTGCACCCCCACCCCTGGGGGATCTTCTCAGCCTACTAAGCAGGAAGGAGCCTGTGTAAAAATTACATTTTAAAACCAGATTTTCACCTGAGGTGTCAACCAGATGTCACCTCTGCTTAAAACTCCCAAGTGCAAGGCTGCCAAGAGGCACAGTGGAAGCTCAACTCCTTCCTGTGCCACTCTAGGCCCAGAGGAACTGAGAAGCCACCTGCTGTCTCAGCCCCTGGGCTGCTTGGGGAAAGCCAGCGGTCCCAGCGCCAGCCTGGAGCTCTGTCTCCCTCCTCTGGCCCTGGCCACTCAAGCAAGTCCTGGCAGCAGGAGGGCTGTGCCACGGAGGACAGGGAACAGCTGCCCTCACGTTCAAAAACAGCCTTGACTGTGACCCGGTCATGGGATTAAAAACTGTATGTGGTATCGGGGAGGGATGGGGGAAATCTCAGGAGTATAGAATATGTCATAAGCCATATATATTAAAATCATTAACAGTATATAGTCCCACAGTAGCTCCAGCCCCTCACATGCTCTGGCGGTGTGGCCAGCCCTTTGCCTTGGTCCAGCCTCACCCTGGGGGCAAGGAAGGGATCGCTTGCTCCGCTTCTCCAGGCTCTTGGCCAGCAGCCCCTTGAGGGCCTCCACAACACGCTGCAGTCGGCCCAGCAAGAGGCAGCCCCGGCGGTCCTTGGCGCACGCCGGCCCTGCCGTCACTGGGCCGGGGTCTTGGCCTCGCTGCCGTCCCCCTGGCCGGGCTTTGGCTTTAGCAGGATGAATCGGTTGAGGAGGTCTGTTTCTGAGCTGGCCTGGGCTGCCCCGTACCCCTCACCTGTGGACACGGAGGCGGGCTCAGGACTTGGACGCAGGTCAAAGGACCCCCGCCCAGAAGGCCGGGTCCTCCACAGAACCTTGTGGCAGGTGAGTGTGGGGCGCCGCTGGGACTCACCGGCACAGCTGGACGCCTCGGCAATATTCTGGGAACCTGTGATGTGGTGCCAGTAGGCACTGCGGGGCAGCATGGTGGTGGGCGTGCAGGGGTATGAGTAATGTTCCGTGCCCTTGTTCAGCAGCTATGGGGCAGAGAAGGGGGGCCCTCCCGTTAGCTCCGGGGGCGGCGGCCTGCCTCCAGCCCAGCACCCTGCCGGCCTCGGGCGTACGCGCCAGCTGGAGACAACTGGCGTGCTCTTAGCCTCCCCGGTAGCCTGGACCAGTGCCCGCTGCCTCACCCTCACGTTCTTCTCCATCTCCAGCAGGACGCGCTTGTGTTGCTCAGCGATGGCCAAGGTGGCACTGTGGACCCGCTGGTAGATCTGTTCCCCTTCCTGTGTCTGGAAGGTGTAGAGCCCTTCCCCGGCATCACACATCCTAGGGACACGAGAGGCACCGAGGGCGAGGTAGAGGGGACTGCACCACGCGCACACACGAGCTGGGTCCGGCTTTCCGGCACCACAGACTGGCCGCGCCCCAGGCCCTCTGCACCCCACCCCCTCTGTCTTCCGGGGGTGCTGGCCGCACAGCCCAAACATGCTGGGCATTTTCTGTGTACCAGCGATCTAAACGCCTTACAGGAATGAACCCATTCAGGTTTTTCTCCCGTCCCTTTGGTCTGCGCACTTTTAGTTTCCTGTTCTGAATTTTCTCAAACCATTTTGCAGATGAGGAACCTGAGGCCTACTGATGGTAAGTAGCTTAGCCAGGATTATACAGGGGATTACACAGAATTTAAGTCTAGGCAGGCTGGCTCCAGAGTTCGAGCTCAATCCTCACCGTAATTCTAGGAGGTGGAGTACTTTTTTTTATCCTCTATTTGAAGAAAACAGACGTGGTCCACAGCCACAGAGCTGTAGGTGCCAGGGCCAGCATTTGATTTGAGCCCCAGAAGTTTGAAACAGCCGCACTTGACCTTCCTGGCGTGAGCCTCAATTTCTTCATCTATAAACTAGAAATGTTACGTTCCCTTTTGGTTTTCTATGCTGATAAATAAGCTCCCAGCACAGTGCCTGATAGAGCGAACGACGGCCGACAGCATGATCGTGGTGGGACAGGGTTGGGGGGCAGGAGGGTCCTACCGGCCAGCCTCGAAGGTAAAGCGTGTGGCATCCCGGCCATAGCGACGCAGCGAGCAGAGGGGCCACGAGACGAGCTTCACGCGGGGGTTGTGTATGTCCCAGAGGTAGATGTTCTCGTGGGTGATCTGCAGCTTGCACTCGCCATACACATCCAGGTTGGGGCAGGGCAACAGGAAGACATTGAAGCGGTCTGCAGCGGGAGAGGAGGAGTGGGGCTGGAGCCTCCCCAGGGGAGGACTCTCCTCCCTCCTCCCACCCCCTTGGCAGCGGCAGGCCTCACCTGTCTGCTCACACTGCACTCCTGGGGCCAGGAGGTCCGGCTCTCCCAGACTGATGTCATTGAGTCGTGACCCCAGACACTCCACAGACAGTGTCTTGTACCACTCCTCCGCCTCCAGCTCTAGAGAAAATGGTACCTCGTGCCAGCCCAGGGTCCCCCAGCAGCCCATCCATCTGCCCTCAGCCCAGAGTATCCCACCATGCAAGGCAGAGAGAGTGAGGCCAGTGGATGCTACCTGCCTGTCTCCCCTTGTCCTGGGGGCCTGCTCCCTCCAAGCCCCACCCCCCCACACTACTTTCACCCCCACCCAGGGCTCGTCCTGCTCTGCCTCCTCCCGACTGCACCACTGGACCATGACTGGCCCAGGGGAGTCTGGCTGGAAACCAGCCCCCGCTCCTCACCTGAGTCACAGGTGAAGGTACGTGCTGAGTCGTCGGTGAATATGATGGCCACCGCCTGCCTCTTGGTCTCCTTGGGGAGCCGCGTGACACATTTGACGTTGCTGATCTCAGTTACCTGGGACAGCATCCAGGAGAGACTGAGCCAGGCTGGAATGCCTCCCTCTGCACCCCCCCCCCCCCACCCCAGTGGTGCCACCCCCAGGAGGGTGCTCTTGGACCTCAGGGCTCGGCAAATCATCACTGCTTACAGACTGGGGTAGCTAGGACCCAGGCCCCCTAACCTTGGGGCAGCCTCGGAGGCACACTGACTTCTCATCTGGGTACTTCTCCAGCCGCTGGGGCCCTTTGCTGGAGGATTTCCGGAACACCAGCCAGCACCTCCGGTAAATCTGTGGGGCAAGAGGGCAGTGGGATCAGGCCTCCCGGGACCACTCCCACCCAACATGGCCCTGACTAACCCCTGCCTGCCACAGGGGGCAGTGCTACACAGCCTTCCCTGGAGACCCAGCCCAGGAGAAAACCTGGGACCAGCAGCGAAGCCCCCTCCCCAAATTGAGGAAGCAGGCATTTCGTCCCTGGCTCTGCAAGACGGTTGCACAAAGTGCTCTGAATCACTGTTTACTGCTCAGCTCGAAGCTTAATATAAATAGCCAACATTTGTTTCCCTTCTGTACTTCTAGTGTTCTTCACAGTCGATCTCAGGCTCACTCTTGAGGTTGGTTTGATGATCGTTGCCACTTTACAGACAGGAAACTGAGGCACCAATAAGTAACAGTTGATAAATGGTAGTGCTGATATTTTTAAAGCGCTGGCTAGATCCAGAATGGCTATTTGGAGGCCACCCCTAGCAGTCTGCCCAGGGCTCTGGAAGTGCCAGCCACAACAGAGGGAGTGTCCTAGGGGATCAGACCCTCGACCGTTCTGAGCCTGCACATCACCACAGCCCTTGTTCTCAGAGGCAGGGGAGGGCTCTTGATGGGGGTAATACCCCCTCTCATCTCTGGCCACCCTCTCTTGTCATTCTCTGACATTCTGGAGTATAGGAGGTCAGGATTAGTTCCCTGTTCCAGTTGGGGAACCAGAGGCTCTCAGCGGTTCCCCAGAGGGGCAGAGCCAAGAACCTGGGGTTACCCCACAGCATAGTGCCTCCCCAGGCGAGGTTCCCTCCTGTCCAACTACTGCCAATGACCCCGTGCCTAAAACTGCCTTGATTCTCTAGAGCTTCATGGGCTTATCCTGACTGCCAAGGAGCCAAGGTGCAGGGAGCCAACCATTCTCCAGGGCAAACTGGCTTGTCAGACCCACCCCCACCCCCAGTGGTGGCCTAGCCACTGGCCCAGTCTGCAGACTCTTCCTTCCCTGGCCCCCTCCTCCACCCCAGGCTCTCTCTCAGCCTACTCTGTCAGTGGGCACTGCAAAAGCCCGGCAAAGCCTATTCCAAGAAATCACAGGTGCCCCCTCTCACTGGCAAACAGTAGGGAGACTGGGGGGTGCCCAGAGCAGAGGAAGCAAGAGGCCCATAGCCCCATGCCTACGGCCCTGCCACTCAGTCCCCAGGTCCCGGGTAGGCAGGGCCCCAGGCCAAGAAGCCACTCAGAACCAGGCCATTTCTGGGACCACCTGGAACTCTAGGAGGTATCTCTGCTCCTGTACTCAGGGCCCTGGCTCAGCCCCTGGCCTATCCACCTAAACCACAGCAGGCCTCAGCTCTTAGCTGGGGAGCTCCTTTAGGACAGAGACTGTACTTTATTCTCAGAATCTTCACTCACATCCTGGTAACCTTGTTAACACAGCTCTGCTGAAGAAGTGAATGACCATATGAAGAGACCGTGAATGGACGGCTGGATGGATGAATGAATGAATGAATGAATGAAGGCTGTCGACCCCAATATGCCCTGCCAACTTGGGCTCCATGAAGCTTGCAGTGTAGGGGCAGAAGGCCCAGGGGCCTGAGCACCCTGGTTGCCTGGTTACAGATACAGATACACACACGCACACACGCACAGCCCCAGGGAGCCACTGTGCTCAAGAGCCCTCCTTCCCCACTTCTCATGGTCTTTGATCAGCACTTCAGAAACACTCTGCCACAGCTTTGCCAGAGGAAGGCCCTGGCGGGTAGGAGGGTCTGTTCCCCAGCTCTTTCAGCCCCTCCTGGCTCACCTTTGTGAGCTGAGACCAGAATGGCTGCCCTGGGACAAGAATGGCTGAAAGCCCCTCATATCAGACCTGCAGGGACAGGCTGAATGCCCTGGGTAGGGGGAGACCCAAACTGGATCTGGCCACACCCCAGCTCCCAATCTCTCCCACTGGCTGTGTCCACCTGTAGGCCACTTGGTTTCAGGTCTCCTCCTGGAATAGGTCTGATACTAAGTGCAAGTGGCTGCCTCAAGGGGGCTCTCGTTTCCCCGTAAGCTCTGCACTGGGCAGGGCCTTGGCCCAGGTGGGCCCCCCGCCCCAGGGACCTGCTAGACCCAGGCCCACAGGAATGAGGAACCATACTAGAAGCTGGGCCCCTACTCCCTTGGCCTCCCCACCTCATTTTCAGTTTCTCTAGTTCTGTGCTCCACGTGGGTTCCATCCCTCTCTCAGGACCCGAGCAAGGTGGTGCCCACCCAGTCACGGTCTCCTGGACTGAAACCCAGGTTGGGATACAAATCCAAATCTAGCAAAGACTCCAGACATGCCTACAGCTCAGCTCCTACACTCTGGGCAGAACACACGCCCACAGGGGCGCGCAGGACCACAAAAGGGGGGGGAGGGGCAAGAACCACTCCTCTCCAAGGCCAGCCCTGCTTGGTCTGGTTTCCAGGCAGGGAAACCATATCAGAGCCCTGTTCCTCCCCCACCCCACTCAGGCTGAGCCAGGAAGCCTTGAGAAGTCTGATCTCACCCCACCCCCATCAGGGCAATGGGGGAGGGGAGGAAGATAGAGAAGGGAGACCCCGTGAAAACACAAGACTTGGGCCACCTCGGTCACCAAGGATACCCTCCTACTGGGGAAGGACCCCTCACTGGAGGGAGGAGAGGGTCAGCAGGTGAACAGAGGCAGCTCTTGGACAACCTCGCTGAGATCATTAAGTTGGTCCCAGGAGCCCCTGGTCATGCCCTCTGGGGGTTGAGGGGAGACTGTATTCACCAGGAGGGGGTGAGGGGGGCGCATGCCCACAGAGGTGTATCTGAGGCCTCATCCCCACAGACCCTGTAAGTAAGCCCCCAGCTCTGGGCCAAGCACCCAGTGCACAAGGAGCCACCGCCAACAACTTAGAGGAAAGCAGCCTGTCCCAGAGCCACAGGCCATCCTGCTCTAAGTTCTCATTCCTAAACCACATAAATACCAGCCTCTGCACCCTCACATCACTGCCCTGCCCCACAGCCAACCACTCTCCTTTTCACACACTCCTTTAACAGTAAAAGCAATAGCCAAAATAAATACATAAGGACCCGTACACAGAAAGCAATGGAAGCTGGGGGAGACCAAGGGACTTAAGAGAAAAGGGGCCAAGAGAGGGAGGAGAGAAACAGAGAGGAGAGGCGAGGCGAGGAGGAGGCAAGGGGGAGTCAGACACAGCCCCGCACTTCCAGCCGCTGTCCTGGCCACAACTTCAACAATGGCAGGGCAGCCGCCTGCCCGTCGTCGGCCGCCACCGCTGGCCCGGCCGCTGGGACGCCGGCCAGCCCTGCTCGGGCGGGGGCCGCAGCAGGCACATGCCGGGTAGCTGGCTGGCCAGAAGCCTCGACACCACAACTGCGCGATGCGGCCCTAGGCGGGCACCCGCGCACAGGACGCGGCAGGCTCCAGACCAGGTCCTCGGATGCCCGTCCCTCGGCAAGGCCCCTCGGAGGGTGGCTCACCCCGAGCTTCCTGCTCTTCATCTTCACATAGCCTTGCTTGACGATGTCGTTGAAATTGGTCGCCATGGTTTCCCCACTGCCTTTGGGGTGCCGGGCCTGGCTGAGAGCGGGGAGGGATGCCCAGGTGGCCTCGGTTTCCGGATCCTCCTATCACCTGTTCGAGACACTCCGTCGTCGGGGGGGGGGGGGGGGGGGGGGGGGGGGGGGCCGCGAGGGCCGCTCCTCACCTCGCCCGCCTCAGCATTGTTCTAGCAGCTCCTCTGCCCGGCGCCTGCTGGAAATAAAAATGACAGGGAGATTAGACAGTGACATCTTTCTCTTCCCCTGGCTGTCTCGCTCTTTTTTCCTTCCTCTTCCCACACTCCTCCCTCCCTCCCTCCGCCCGCCCTTCTTCCTTCCCTTCCCTCCCCACCCTGGGACGACAGAACCATTCAGGAAAACCGAGGTGGAGGCAGCAGCGAGGAAAATGGTCCAGCCCAGTCCCCTCCCTCACGGCTGGGGCTGGCGGTTAACCCCTTCCTGGAAGGGCTGGCGCCGGCTCCCACTGTGGAGGTGGGAACAGAGGGAGGTGGCCCAGGAGCCGTTGTCCTGTCCCATCTCCTGTTACAACTCTGGAGCAGACTTAAGGTGACCTTCCCAGAGCCAGGCCCCCTCCCATGCACAGGGGCCTCAGGGGAGAGCCTTCCGAGAGAGGGGAGGTGGGGTGCCCAGGAGGTGGCCCACAGTCTGGTGTGAGTGAAATCCACACTCCCAGAGCTTCATGACAGTCTGCCTGGTCAGTCTCAGCAGACCCCCAAATCCCTCTGCCCACCCTCCCCCTGCCAGTCTATACCTGGTTCTCTCCAGCCCCAGGAGGGAGGCTGAGAGTCAAGCCCACTCAGGCCCTCATCCTGGCCCCTGGAACTCTTCAGTAGCTCCTCTGGGTGCTGCTTCCTGGGTGGGAGGGCAGAGTCCAGCGGGGCGGGCCCCCAGATAAGCCTGAGGAATGTGCTGGGCCGACTGGAGGTGGCCACTGTGGAAACAGTCACCTCTCCCTGGCCCTAGGAGAACCCGCTGGTCTGGGGGTGCTGGCGCTGAGTGCCCCATGTCCCAAGCATGGGCAGGAGTTAATTACAGACAGAGCCAGCAGTCACCTGGCCCTGGATTAGAGGACACAGCCAGAGAGCGGTGAGGAGCACCAAGGGGAAGTCTACAGGGAGCAGGAAATGGGGATGCCAGCAGGGGCCGCTCTGAATCAGGCAGATAAAAGCTAAGACTAAGACTAGGGGAGGGGGTCCTCAGCAATGGCGCAGTCCGACACCCATTCTACAGGCAGAGGGGGAAAAGAAAGCTGCCCAGAAAGGATAAGCAACATGGCTAATGTAGCACAGCAAGTCTGGGGCACAGCCAGCAACGAATGAGAAGTTTCAGAGTGGGTGACGGAGGCAGGCCCGGGGCGGGAAGGCAAGGTGGAACGTCCTGTGGCCATCTCTGGCTGCCTACCACCACCCAAGCCCTCTCTACCATTCAGGCTCAGAAGCAGGGGCTTTGCCGGCAACTCGGCCCCCCGTGTCTCCAGGATTGCTGGCTGGGAATGGAACAGCATTTCTGGGGTCAGCAGGGCATCTGGGCCGCCAGGATAAAGCCCTGGGACAGGCTTGCTGCTGGATTCGCCAGCAACTTGGCATTAATTACTCTCCTGGAAGACGGTCTGTTGAGTACCTAACAAGGAACAGATGGGCCTACCCCCCGTGGGCACACACAAACAAGGGGATGGGCAGAGAGGGTGATGCTCCCCTAGCTTACCTGCACCCTGATAGCCTCTTCCGCACACCCTCAGCTGCCTCCCTGCCCATTCGGTCCCTCTATCCCGGCCCCCCTGGGTTCCAAGACCCTCCCAGATGGGATATCCAAGTGGTTTGCTTTCCTCCTATAAAGTCTGGCCTAGGGTCCCCTTCCCAACACTGACCCCCAAACAGCCCCACCACACCTGAGCTCTGGCAGCCAGAGACTGGTAAATTTCCCCAGCTCTGTCTCTACTGCCTGCCCATGGGGCTTCCTCGCCCCCACAGCAAGGACCACCTCCGTTCAATTCCCCTCCAAGGCCGGCCATTGGCCACAAGGCTTCTGGGTTCATTCAAGGGAGCCTGGGGTGTGACACAGCCAGGAATGTGAATCCAGCGGCCTGCTCCATGCCTCAGTTTCCCCATCAGTAAAAAAAGAGAGAGACAGAAAATAAGTCCCACTTTGAGGAAATGCCTCATGGGGGTACCTGTTTGCCCACTTTGGACCCAGAGCTTCCGCCCCCAAAACAAAGGCTATTTTTATTTCAAGGGCTGTGACACTATCATAACGAAGCCTTCCACCTGCCCAGTTCAGGCCTCTTGTCATGGCCCCGCCAACCAGCTACCTTCCCAAGTGACTGTGATGCCAAGCTCTCAGGAGCACGCTGCCCTGTCTGTCCACAGGCCCACACCCTAAGCCCTAGAGACAGCCCCACGGAAATAACCCAGCAAAAGAGCAATCTTCCACGGGAAGCCGGGGGGCAAAGGCTCGGCAGCTCCCTCTTTGGCCCTAAGTCACAGGGATTCCTGGCCACACTCAGACCCTAATGAAGTTTGCAAGAGCAAGACCCAGCCTGGGACCCAAAATGGTATGGCAAAGGGGAGTAAGGGAGGTAGGGGGAAAGGTCAACAGGTGGACCCCCAAATTGGACAGGCAACGGGATCCGGTGTGGGGGCGCCCAGAACTAACTCATCCCCCTGAGGGACTGTATTATTTATTAAGCTGGACAGGTGGCCCCGGGCTGAGCCTGTGAGGGCCCACTGGGGCCTCATGGTGGAACGCAGAAGTCCAGGCACCGGGCTGAGGTAGTCCCTGCCTTGCCACACCTGGGGCCACTTTCCCCATCACTCCTGGGCCACCACCAGCTCTGCCTCGCTCGAGCCCACAGCTGCAAAGAATGCCCCACTAATTCAAGGCCTGATGTCTCAGGCCTGTGAGCTCAGCTCTGAACACCCAGAGTGCTCAGCAGCCCCCTGAGTACTGCAGGGGAGAGCGGGGGGACCCCCATTCCTCCTCCCAGCCTGGCATCAACATGGCTGCCCAACCAGAGACAGCACCCACTCTGAGCCAGGCCACTAAGGGCTCCTGTACAGAGAGAGCTGGACTCAAAGGCCCCCTTCCCCCAGCTCTCCCCAGAAAGGGCAGGAGACTCCCTGATGCCCAGCAGAGTGGCGGGGGAGGGCCTCCCAGCCCCATAGGGTAGCCCCTCTGAGCACTCCTTCCCTGCACCTGGATTCTGCCTGGAGGCTTTGGCTCCAGAACAAACGCTACTTGCTGCTGTTGGCAACCAATGACTGAGCAGGAGCGGCTGCCTGCCTGGCCGGGCCTCCCCACCCAGTGGGGGATAGGATCTTATCAGGGCTTCAGGGACAGCCCTACCTGGACACGCCTCACTGTCATCTCCCTGTCTCGCCCCATGGCAAAGATCCTATCGGCAGGGATTCTCTCCGGCACCAGGAACACTTCCCATCACCTGTACTCAGGCCCTCTCTCCCCCAGTGTGATTGTTATCGGGGGCCATGAGGGCGTCTTCCCATCCCACCCTCTGCCTCCACCCATGCAAATCCCCTGAAGAAACCACCAGTTCAGACACTGCGGGTCTCATCTAAGGCGGGTGGCAAGACGGATCAAGTACCCAACCCGACAGAGTGGGATGAGGGAACATCTGAACAGCCACAGTCTCCTGGGCCCTTAAGTCAGGCAAATGATGTTATGCCTCCACGCAACTGCCACTCTGCTCTCTCTGGGCCCCTCACCCACCCCTCTGGGCCCGTCTCCCCCACACTCGCCCGGCTCAGCACGCACGGCCTTCTATCTGTTGCTCAACACACCTAAATCCTTCCCACGCAGGACCACTGCACTTGCTGTTCCAAGCCTACAACACTGTTCCCTCTGACGGTCCCAAGGTTCATTCAATGCTTCATTCAGGTCTCAGCTCAGAGGTCACCTCCTCAGAGAGGCCTTCCCGGACCACCCGAGCCAAAGAAGCCCCGCCAGTCAGCCTCTATCCAGCTTCACTGTCTTCATCACACACATCACTATAGGACTGTCTTGTTCCTTCAGCTCTTCATTTGCTACTTGGCCGCTGTCTCCTAGAACACTCCAGAACATCAGTGCCTTGTCTGTCTAGTTAATAGCTCCATCCCAGTGCACAGAACGGTGTCTAGTGCAGAGTAAGTGCTCAGTAATTGGGGACTGAAAGCATAATTCTCTCCACTTGTCCTCCTCACCCTTCCTCCCACCACCACCCTTAGCCACCTGGCAGGGCCCAGCTCAACCTCCACACGCGTGTTAAGTAGCGATGGGCTCCCACCTCCCTGGGTCCGGGTCCTGGGGCCTTCCCAGGGCTGACTGTCATGGTCAGCAAACTGTTGTTCCTGAACAACCAGCCAGGCCCCAGCTGGGTTCAAAGCTGCCTCAGGGGAGAGAGTACTGCTGACATGGTGGCCAGGCCTCCCCATCTTGGTCAGGGTTGTAGGGTGAGGTCATGCCCAGCCCTGCTGCCCTGCCCGAGAAGGGAGAGCTAAAAGTAGCCAGCACCCAAGCACAGAGAGGCAAGCAACTGGGTGGGAGGGGTCACAGCTCCTGAAACCCATCCTGCAAGGGGGGCAGGAATGGCCTGCACTCCAGCCACATCTCTCTGAAAGGGGCAAGGAAAGAATCTGCACTAAACAAGACCAGGCTCGCACCACGGCCAGGAATCCTGCTAGGCCCCTCACTGCCCTTGACTTGCAGACCCCTACACCCCAAATGCTCCATCCAAGTATCCTGGCAACTGCCAGGCACCCACAGCTTGGGGCTGGCAGGCTGCACAGAGGCCCTGCTCTGCCCACATCACCCAGGTGCTCAGCCTCTGCTCAAGCTTCTTTGCAGTGACAGAAAGCATTTAACTGGAAGCTGGGCCTTGGGGGCTCTGGCAGGAGGGGAAGGTGGACAGTCCCCTATGGCCAGGGGAGGAAGGTTCCAGGAGAGGAGGGGAGCTGACCATGAGTTTAAGTTGTAGGATAGGAACCATTTGCAGGTGTGGTGGGCAGTGGGCTGCTAGGGTAGACAGGTCTCTTGGAATTTGGGGGAGCTGAGAGAGAGCAGGCCATGGGGAGCAGGAAAGTGGGGAGGAAGCTGGGGTCTGCGATGGGCTGGGATATACCCGGTCCGGCGGCAGGCCCAGAGTGGGGACCACAGGGGCCTGGGCTTCTCCGACGGTTGGTGTGGGGCACAGGTGAGGTCAGGGCCCGACCAGGGCTCCCCTGTAGGCGAGAGCTGGTGTAGGAGGAGCCCGGAGAGAGTTTCAGGGGCCGGGGGGGGGGGGGGGGGGGGGGGGGGGGGCTTTTGTGGGAGGGTCCCCGAGGCCCCCTCCCCCGATAGGGTTGGTAGGTCCCATGGGCTTGGAGAGTTCTCGGGCTGGAGTCGCCCAGGGTCTCGCGGGCTCGGGCGTGGCCTAGATGCCCCCTCCCCGCCTCGCGCCCCCCAAGTTACCTGGGCGCCACGGCCCGGGCCCGGGGCGCTTGCTCGGCGGGCGGCGGGCCAGGCTCATACCCGCGTCACGGCGCGGCCGGCGGGGGCAGCGGGGCGGTGGCGGCGCCGGGCTCCGGGCGGTGAGCGCGAGGGAGGCGCGGCCGCCGGGCTGGGCTCCGGCTGGGACTCGGCTGCATTTGCCCCGCCGCCGGGGTCCCGCCTCCCCCCGCCCCGAGGCCCGCCCCGAGGCCCGCCCCCGCCGTATTCCTCCGAGCCGCGGGACACGCACTTCCGCCCCGGCGCCCCCAGCTCGCCTCCACCGCCCTTCAGTTCGCCCTCGGTAACCGGCCCAGCCCCGCCGTCCCTCCCTGGACCCCTGTCCCAGCCTCCTACCGCCTCTCAGCCCCTGCAAGCTGAACCCAACGACAGCCCTCAGCCCCCAAATCTCAACCCTTAACTCCTTCGGGAATGACACGCGCGCGCGCGCACACACACGTTGTTCCCCTATCCCTATACGACTCCCTGGTCCCTCCAAGCCCAGCCGCCCGGAGACCTCAGCGGTACCCCGCACCCCCCTCACACACTCAGGTACCCGCTACAGCGCCTGCAACTCCAGAGGTCTGCTCCCCTAGCAGTCTGCCAGCCTCTCCCTCCCCTGGCCTCCACTCCACCCTGGAAACACCCAATACTCTCATTCCATGTCCCCCTGAGACTTCGGCCTTAAGTCCAAACCCCATTCCTCTCGGTCACCCCCCCTTCCCTGCAGCACACACACTCACCTCGCTGCCCCTCATCCCATCGCTGCCCTGCTGGAATCTCAAACCACAGGCCTCCTCAGCTGTTCCAGGCAGGGATGGGGAAGTTCCCTAGGGCCTTGGCAGGGAGGGACTGTCTCACCCCTCTGGTTGTGATGTCTGCACCCCATTACACCCGTGGTTCTCTGGGTGTGCTTTCTGGGCCAGAGGAATCACCACCAGCATCGCTCTGAAACGTATTAGAAATGCAACTTCCCCACCCCACTCCAGACCTATGAAATCAGAAACTCTCAGAGTAGCCCCCGGAAGGAAATCTGTGTTTTATCAAGCTCCCAGGTGATTCTGATGCACACTATCCCCTGCTTTCGACCCAATATACAAAATGAAACAAAAGGACGCACCTGAACAACCAAAACCCTGAGAAATGAAAACACCTCCAAGTCCAAGCCCAGGTGTCATCAGAGAGATAGGCCTAACACCTGGAGGGGCCAAGAATCACAGCACTCACCCATGGAGTCCCTGCCCCTGCCTCCAAGACGCCGGGCCTCAACCTTACCCAGGCTTGCCTGGGAGCTTCTTAGGGGGCTGCTTCCCTTCCCCTGAAAGTTTCCCTGGATAGTCATTGTGGTGCCCCCAGGACTCCCAGCAGCCTCCCACCCTGGGCCTCAGCTAAGCAGCCCCTCACTGCCAGGGGAGGAAGCAGCTGCACCGGTCCCTGCCGGCCAAGCTGGCCTGGGACTTGACCTCCTGACCTCCCCATGCAGCTCCCAAACTTGACCCCACCTGCTTTGCTTCAAACCACAGCCCATAAAGCCCTCCGGCACTTGATCCATCACGGCAAACTGTGTTTGCCACCAGAAACCTCTGGAGAACTTTTGGCCAACAACAAAAGAGTATTCACAATAAGCAAGCATCTTCTCTAGAGCGGGGCTTCATAAAGAGCTTCTTTCTCTCATCTCCCCCAATCCAGTCTCTGTCTGCATTGTTGTCGCCTACATTTTGTTTCAATTAAATGTTTTATTTTGAGATACTTGAAGAGTCACGTGGTATTAGAAGCTACAATACAGAGAGATCCACGTACCTGTAGCCAGTTTCCCTCGATGGTGGCATTTGTGCCACAGCATCCCAATGCAGACACTGACATCGAAACAAGATACGGAACATTTCCACCACCACCAAGATCTCTCTCTCTCTCTCTCCTGTTGCCCTTTTATGGCCCCACCCACTTCCCTCCCACTCTCACCCCTCCTTAACCAGCTCCTCCTCCCCCCACCGTCCCTGCCACCACCAATCTGTTCTCTATTTCTATACTTTGGTCATTTCCAGACTGTTCTACAATTAGAATCATAAGTATGTAATCTTTGGGGAATGGCTTTTTTTTTTTTTTCCACTCAGCGTAATTCTTTGGAGATTCATCCAAGTTGCTGCATGTATCAATAGTTCATTCCTTCCACTGCCAAGTAGTATTCCATGGTATGGATGGATGTACCACGGTTTACTTACTCATGCATCCATTGAAGGACATCTGGATTGTTTCCAGTTTGGGGCTATTATGAATAAAGCTGCTATCAACGTTCATGTACAGGTTTTTGTGTGAACATAAGTTTTTATTGCTCTGGGATAAATGCCTAGGCGTGCAACTACTGGGTCATATGATAATTGGATTTAGTTAAAAACAAAAACAAAAACCTGCCAGACTGTTTTCCAGAATGGCTATACTATTTTATATTCCCACCAGTGATGTATGAATAATCCAGTTTCTGCACAACCTTGCCAGCATTACGGTCGTCCCTACTTTTCTTTTTTATTTTTTTAAAGCCATTCTGATAAATGTGTAGTGATATCTCACTGCAATTTAAATTTGCATTTTCCTAATGGTTGATGTTGTTGAACATCTTTTCATGTGCTAATTTGCCATCTGTGTATCTCCTTCAGTGAAATGTTTCTTCATGTCTTTTGTGCGTGTTCTAGTTTGATTATCTGCTTTTTTTGTTGTTGAATTTTGACAGCTCTTTATATATTCTAGATACTAGTCCTTTTTTGGATATGTGTTTTACAAATATTTTCTCCCAGTCTGTAGCTTGTCTTTTCATCCACTTAACAAGATCTTTCACAAAGTAAAATTATAAAATTTCAATGAAGTTCAAATTATTGACTTTTCCTTTGATGATTGTGTTTTTGGTACTAAGTCTAAGAACTCTTTGCCTAGCCCTTGATCCTGAAGATTTTCTCCTATGTTTTATTCTAAAAGTTCGAAATTTTTATGTGTTACATGTAAGTCTGTGATCCATTTTGAGTTAAATTTTGTATGAGGTATGAGACGTAGGTTGATGTTGTGTTTTTTCCCTTTAGACTGTAGATGTTTAATTGTTCCAGCACCATTGTGAGATTTTCTACAGAGATAATCATGGCATCTGCACACAGAGACAGTTTTATTTCTTCCTTTCCTATGTGTATGTCTTTTGCTTCCTTTTCTTGCCTTATTGCATTGGCTAGAACTTTCAATACTATATGGGGTAAGAGTAGTGAGAGCTGACATCTTTGTCTTGTTCATGGTCTTAAGGGAAAAGCTTTCAATTTCTTTAAACATTTTTTTTTAACATTTGTTTATTTTTGAGACAGAGAGAGAGAGAGCATGAACAGGGGAGGGTCAGAGGAAGAGGGAGACATAGAATCTGAAACAGGCTCCAGGCTCTGAGCTGTCAGCACAGAGCCTGACGTGGGGCTCGAACCCACAGACCGCGAGATCATGACCTGAGCCGAAATCGGACGCTTAACCGACTGAGCCACCCAGGCGCCCCAAAGCTTTCAATTTCTTGAGTGGATTGTCATATAAATATCACTTGGATCCTGCTGGCTGATGGTGTTGTTGAGTTTTTCTATATCCTTGCTGATTATCTAGTTGTCTATCAATAGTTGAGAGAGGGCTGTTGAGGTCCTCAACTATTATTGTGGATTTGTCCATTTCTCATCAGGCCTATCAGTTTTTGTTTCATATATTTGGTAGTCCTGTTTTTTTGTTCATACATATTTAGAATTTGTTATATCTTCTTTATAGGGTCTTTTTAGTTGTATATACTGTCCCTCTCTGTCTCTATAATTTTCTTTCTTCTGAAGTCTACTTTAGTTGATATTAATATAGCATTCCTGCTTTCCTTTGACAAGTATTTTCATGATATATCTTCTTTCATTTTTTAATATTCAAACTGTCTATATTATTGTATTTGAAGTGAATCTTGTAAAGATGGCATATATTTGGTTTGTGATTTTTTTAAGTTTATCTATTTACTTTGAGAGAGGGAATGAGCAGAGGAAGGGCAGAAAAAGAGGGGGACAGAGGATCCAAAACGGGCTCTGAGCTGACAGATAACAGAGAGCCCGATGAGGGGCTTGAACCCCTGAACTGTGAGATCATGACCTGTGTCAAAGTCAGACACTTAATTGACTGAGCCACCCAGGTGCCCCTTGGTTCATGGTTTTTAATCCAGTCTGGCAATATCTACCTTTTAATTGATGTATTTAGACCATTTGCATTTAGTGTAATTATTAATATGGTAGAGCTTCAATCTGCCATTTCAATTTTTGTTTTGTCTGTTCCTTTTTTCATTTTTATGTTTTCTTTTTCCTGCTTCTCATGAGCTTTTTGAACATTTTTCAATTCCACTTTGATTTACCTATTATGTTTTTGAGTGTGTCTTTTTGTATAGCTTTTTAGTGAATGCTCTAGGTATTACATCATGTCTGTAACTTATCACGGTCTACTGGCACAGATGAGTTTGCCAGTTTGAGTTTGAGTTTGAGTTTGATGATTTTGCTTGCTGCTTACCTCCCTTTAGATCCCTCTACCCTCCTCCATTTATAATTTAATTGCCTTTCAATTTTTCTCTTCCTTTTATTTTAGAACCACATCAGGAAGTGTAATAATTTTTGCTTTAACTGTCAAACATAGTTTAGAAAACTCAAACTCAAGAAGAGAAAGACGATTGTATTTGCCCATATTTTTACTTACCGTGTTCTTTCATCCCTCTTGATGTTCTTTTTTTTTTTCAATTTTTAAAAAATGTTTATTTATTTTTGAGAGACAGAGAGAGTGTGAGCTGGGGAAGAGGCAGAGAGAGGGAGACACAGAATCCAAAGCAGGCTCCAGGCTCTGAGCTGCCAGCGCAGAGCCCAACGTGGGGCTCGAACTCATAAACCGTGAGATCATGACCTGAGCCAAAGTCAGACGCTCCACCGACTGAACCACCCAGGCGCCCCTCATCCCTCTTGATGTTCTAAAGCTCCTTCCTTTATTGTTTTCTTTCAGTTTAGAGAATTCCCTTTAGTCATTTTTTTTTTTCAGGGTAAGTATAAATTCTCTTAGTTTTCCTTCATCTGAAAATGTCTAGGTTTTCCCTTGTTCCTGAAGAACATTGCCACTGGGTATGGGATTCTGGGTTACCAGTTTCTTCTTTCAGCACTTGAAAAATATTTTGCCTCTTCTTCTGGCCTCCATGGTTTCTGCTGAGAAATCTATTGTCATTCCAATTGTTTCCCTCCTATACCTAGGCTGTTGTTTTCCTCTGGCTGCTTTCAAGACTTTTTCCCTTCATCTTTAGTTTTCAGAAGTTTAATTTTGGAGTGGCTTTGTGTGGATTGTCTTCTTTGGCATTCATTCAGCTTCTTGAATCTGTAGGTTTACATCCTTTACCAAATTTGAGATGTTTCCAGTCATTATTTCTTCAATGACTTTTTCAGACCTGTCCTCTTTCTCCTCTCCTTCCAGGACTCTGATGAAACAAATATTAAATCTTTTGTTACAGTCCTACAAGTCCTGAGGCTCTGTGGCTTTTTTTTTTCCCTAGTCTATTTTCTCTCTGTTGTTCAAATTGAGCAATTTCTATTGTTTCATCTTCCAGTTCACTGGTTCTTTCCGCTGTCTCCTTTATTCTGCTGTTGAGCCCACCCACTGACTTTTTTATTTCAGTGATTGTACTTTTCAGTTCTAAAATTTCCATTCAGCTTTCTTTACACCTTCTGTTTGTTTGCTGAGATTTTTTGTTTTTTCATCTGTCTCAAGTGTATTTGTAATTGTTCGTTCAACCATTTTTTTCTAAATCATGGATGCTTCAAAAGCTTTGTCAGACAATTCTAACATCTCTGTCATTTCGGTGTTGAAATTCATTGGTTGTCTTTTCTTATTCATCTGTGACCTTTCTGATTCTTGGTATGAGTGACATTTTGAAATCTGGACACATTCATAGTATGAGACTCTAGATTTTATTTAAGCTCTCTGTCTTAGCTGGCATTGTCTGATTCTGCTCCCACAGAGGGGTGGGGAGGTGGTAGGGGGCGGCCACCACCTGGTTCCAGCCAGGTGAAGATAGAAGTTTAGGTTGTCTGCTCTGCTTCTGTTGGCAAGTGGGGGTGCGGGAGTCCTCATTCTTCTTGGGCAGGGCTGTCCTCTACTGACACCGCAGTTAGGTGGCCTCATTGCCACTGGGTGGTGGTGAAAGTCGTGACTTTGCACTAGACTTCCTGATACCGCCCCAGAGGAAAGGGAGAGGGGTGCCTCGATATTGCCAGGTCAAGTGGAAGCTGAGGCTCCCCATGTGGTCTCTACTGGCATGGCAGCTGGGAGCCCCATTGTTGGCTGGGGGAGACTGCTGAGGGTTGAAGACTAGGCTCCTCAGTTGAGCCTTTACTGGTATGGGTGAGGGTGGGGCCACAGGATTTTTGTTTTGTTTTTTGTCTTTGGCTGGAGTAGACGGTTATTGTCTCAAAGTTTTCTGTCTTGGCAGGATGCCCCTTTCTTGGTCCTTTGGCTAGACAGAGTAGGCTTTTGTTGGAGCTTTTTGGTTGTTTGTTTGTGCCCATTGGCATTTCGGGTTGCTGACTTCTTCAGCTCCCAGTGTGCAATGTATGAGGCCAAATGAAAATCCAGGGAACTCATCACTGTGTTCTTGCTTGGATCCCACCTTCCCTAGCCTGTCTGCCTTCTTCTTGCTGCTTTTCAGAGTCTTCTTGTATTTGTTTTACCTATAAGTTCCAGGGTTTTTCCTTATACTTAGTGGGAGGAATAGAGAAGAGTGGAACTACTTTATCTTTCCAGAAGCAAAAGTGCCAACTCACTAAAGGTAAAAAACCATAATTACCATCCCTGCTTTGCCCTTGAACTAAGTAGTACGGTTCATCAAGTCACAGGTTGGATGAGTGCCAGTTCATATATAATACTATATATGTAGATATTGTGTGTTTTGCATACGCTAAAGCTTTATGGAAGTATAACTGACACACAGTAAAGTGCACATATTTAAAACGCATGGTGTGATGCGTTTTGACATAGGTATACTCATCAGTACAGCCACGACAGTGAACATGTCTGTCATTCCACAGTTTCTTCCCTTCCTCTCATCCCTCCTCTGCCCCTCCTTCACCCCTGTCAGTCCCAGTTTGCTTCCTGTCAGTCTATATTAGTTTGCATTTTTTACTAACTTTATAGATATATACATAGGGTGAAATACGAGCAATAAAAGGAACAAACTACTGATAGAGGCAATGATACGGATGAATCTCAAAATAATTATGCTAAGAGAAAATGAAAGAAGGCAGACAAAAAAAAAAAAGAATATATATCGTATGATTACAAAAACACACACATACAAGGGCGCCCGGGTGGCTCAGTCGGTTGAGCATGTGATTCTAAAATTTTTTTCTTAATGTTTATTTTTTGAGAGAGAGAGAGAGAGAGAGAGAGAGAGACAGAGCGTAAGTGGGGGCGGGGCAGAGAGAGAGAATCCAAAGCAGACTCCAGGCTCTGAGCTGTCAGCGCAGAGCCTGACATGGGGCTCAAACCCACAAGCTGGAGATCATGACCTGAGCTGAAGTCAGATGCCTAACTGACTGAGCCACTCAGGTGCCCCAAGCATCTGATTCTTGATTTCAGCTCAAGTAGGCCATGAGCCCGGGGTCGTGGGATCAAGCCACACACTGGACTCCATGCTAAGCACAGAGCCTGCTTGAGATTCTTTCTCTCTCTCTCTCTCTCTCTCTCTCTCTCTCTCCCCCTCTGCCATTCTCCCCTGTTCTCTCCCTCTCCAAAATTAAAAAAAAAAAAAAAAATTTAAAAAAACCAAACACACACATACCCATATCGCAATAGAACATTTCACAACAGATTGTACACACATACACACATATATATATATATCACATCCCAAAATATGCAACTATTTCAACCACGTGCTGCCTAAAATTACATATTTGCAAAATACTACTCTGAACAATCTTTTTAAGATCAAGTTTCCAAATCTGAACTCAGACGTTGTCCGAAGGAGGTGTTCCTTCAACCCTTGGGTGTAGGTGCGGGTAGGGGAGGCTGGGCTGCTGTGAATCTCGGGGAAAAGCCTTTTTATTTTTTTTTTTTTTCATTTTTTTTTAACGTTTATTTATTTTTGAGACAGAGAGAGACAAAGCATGAACGGGGGAGGGTCAGAGAGAGGGAGACACAGAATCTGAAACAGGCTCCAGGCTCTGAGCTGTCAGCACAGAGCCCGACGCGGGGCTCGAACTCACGGACCGCGAGATCATGACCTGAGCCGAAGTCAGCCGCTTAACCCACTGAGCCACCCAGGCGTCCCGGAAAAGCCTTTTTAAATATTGCCTACAGGGATGGCTGGGTGGCTCAGTCGGTTGGACTTCCGACGTTGGCTCAGGCTCAGGTCACGATCTCATGGTTTGTGGGTTCAAGCCCTGCATTAGGCTCTGTGCTGACAGCTCAGAGCCTGGAGTCTGTGTCGGATTCTGTGTGTGTGTGTGTGTGTGTGTGTGTGTGTGTGTGTGTCTCTCTCTGCCCCTCCCCTGCTCACTGTCTCTTAAAAATGAATAAACGTTAAAAAAAAGATTTTTTTTTTTTTTTTTAAATGGAGGCTGCAGACCTCTGGCTGTGAGGCCATTGGCAAATCCTTTCCCCTGCTCTGTCCTCCAGTGTCGGCCAGGGGAGATTCAGTGAGGGTGGCACACAAGTGGGCACAGCTCTCCAGCTCACGGCCAGCCAGTGGCTCCAGCCCCGTTCAGTGGGCTCCGATGCTGGGCCTGGGGCCGGGGCAGGGTTGGGCAGCATCCTGGTCTCCTGCTGTGTTGGCTTTATTAGCTCCTTTAGCCCAAAGCCTGCTGAGCTCACCAGCCACTCTGGCCCCACCAGGCAGACTGATTTTGTTTTCTGACGTTTTTTATTCTGCAGCCAACACTCTTTCTAGGTTGGGAGAGGAGCATTGCTTCTTGCCTGAGCATCATCAGGGTTTTCAGTTGCTCGTGGCCCAGTGTGTCAAGGAGGGAATGAACTTGAGCCGCTACAGTGGAGAGTGATGGGGGGGAGGGGTTGCAAACCCCACATGGCCTGCTTGAGAGACTGTTCTCTGCACAGGAGGGCTCCAGGCAGAGAAGGGCCGTGGCTTAAGCATGTAGGCTCTGGAACCAATCAACTCGTTCAAGCTTTGCTTTCACTGCTTGGGTAACTTCCCTAGCTTCTCTGTGCCTCAGTTTTGCTGTCTGTACAGTGGGGGTGATAAATTCTGAGGAAATACACACAAAGCCCTTGGAACAGGATCCTGCCCATGGGGTGTTCCCCAAACAGGTTATAGTCCTCGTCCAGAGTATTTATTTTTGCCTGTTAGTTTTTGAAGTTTCCTACAATGGTCACATGTGAATTTTTCTTTCTTTTTTAAAAAAATTTTTTAAAGTTTATTTATTTTGAGAGAGAGAGCATGACTGGGGTAGGGGCAGAGACAGAGGAAGAGAAAATTCTAAGCAGGCTCTGTGCTGACACAGAGCCCATCGTGGGGCCAGAACTCACAAAGTGTGAGATCGTGACCTGAGCCAATATCAAGAGTCGGATGCTTAACCGACTGAGCCACTCAGGCACCCCAATAATTTTTTAATTGAAAAATTCAGGGGCACCTGAGTGGCTCAGTCGGTTAAGCATCTGACTTTGGCTCAGGTCATGATCTCGTGGTCTGTGAATTCGAGCCCCACATCGGGCTCTGTACTGACAGCTCAGAGCCTGGAGCCTGCTTCGGATTCTGTGTCTCCCTCTCTCTCTGCCTCTCCCCTGCTCACACGCACTCTGCCTCTCAAAAGTAAATAAACATTAAAAAAAAATTTTTTTTAAGTATTTAAGTACAAAAGCCGTTAGTTGGAATTAAGGGATGTGATTATTCCCTCTGCCACTCCCTCCCCCCGCCCCCGCTTCGAGTGGGTTGTTTGGGGGCGGGGTGTGGGCACAGTGCTCTGGGAGACTTCTCCACTGGACTCTGATTACCCATCTGGGTGCCGGGGACAACCCAGGCCTCAGGGCCAGACCCAGGTGCCCGCTGGTGGGGAGTGGGCAGGAAGGAGGGAACATTCCAAGACACTTGGAAATCCCGAGGACAGAGGCAGGGAAGCACCTGGGGGACGATCCCGGCTCTGCTGCAAGACCCTTCACCATCTGGAAACTCAATTTCCGCACCCCCCCCAATGGAACAACGAAGGTTATATAAAATACTATCTGTGGAAGTATCTGCCCAGCACCTGGTGCCCAGAATGTTATCACGTGTTACTATTTTTAAATCATAAACAGTGCCCTGAGATTTTCTCCCAGGAACTGCAAAGCCCTTCTCCGGTGTTGACCCTTCCGGGTCCCTTGCCCCTGCTCCGTGTTTGCACATCACTTGACAGCTTACGGAGTATTTCCATCCACGCTACCGCAGTATTTCCCCAGCCCCAGCCACTCCAACCACGTGATTTTGGGCCCAATTCAAGCATCTCCTGTACTGTTATTTGCTCAATATTTGAAATCCACTCACATTTTTCTTTTGCTTTGAGAACAATCAGTATCGATAAAATACCTCAAAAAGAAAACAAACGCATTAAATGTGCGCTGGCTCGCATTGCCTGCCTGACAGGCTCCTGTTAAAAAGGAGCTGAGCAGGTTGGTACTGAACCCACACTACCTACCGCTTGTCTGAGACTTTCCTTGGCAAGTCGGCAAAGGATGAAAAGAAAAAGGAGCAGAGAATTGCTTTCTCATTGCACAACCCATGTTGGTTCGGGCTGTTTTGCGGAGTGTGACCCACATCATCCTGTTCGCTGTGGTGACGTGCGTTGACACTGGGGAAAACACCATACTAGCCTTTGAACCTCACAGTGGCAATCCAGAGTGTCAATCACAGTCCCCATTTCCCGGGTAGAAAAACTGAGGCCCGGTAAATAGAGGAATCAGTTCAAGATGAGGTAGCCATGTCAGAACTTGAACTAGAGACTGTGGGGTCTCTGTTTCTTGGGGCCTTGACGTGACCTAGAAAGATGGGAGTCTTTGCTCCATGGTGGTCCCCCAGGGGACCACCTGCAAGTCCCTCACCCCACCCCACCCCCATCCCCAGGTCTGCTCTGGGGTGGGGCGGGGGAAAGGGTGGGCTCGGCAGAGCCAGTGTCATACGAGATGGGATCTGGAGGCTGGAGGAGTCCCGGGAACCCCCAGGCAAACCACCACCGTCATCAGATTGGTGGATTCTTTTCAAATGTTGTTGGGGGAGGATGGCATTTGTGGGAACTCCCGGCTTCTCTGCTGTAGGAGAGCACGAAGATCTGGGCCAGTTCACCAGTTAAGACGAGGCCCCAGACTGTCTCTCTCCCCAGCTCCACAGTGACACAAACCAGCCTCCCCAGGAACCTTCACATCAAAGGGAAATGACCAGGAGGGGGGTGGAGAGGAAGGAGATGGGGCCCCTTTGCTCCCTCTGCTTCCTCCAAAGGAGGCTGGGCCAGGGGCGATTTCCGATGGATGCAGAGAGCTGCTCTCAGGAAGGAGGCAGAGTTCCAGCCCCGCCTCCCCGTGCACAGCTCTGTCTGAGGCCACTTCTCTCTGGGCCGCCTTCCTGAACACTCGTGTGATATGCTAATAGGTCTGACAAGCTGTTCCCTGGATAGTCATGCTAGCCAGCAATGGAGGGAGGCCGAGTGCTTGGGTCAGCCTTCCCTCCCTCACTGGTTCATTGGCTCATTCAACAAACATGTGAGCACCTACTCTGTGCCAAGCACTGGACACAACAAGAACAACCTGGCCCTTGAGGAGTTCATGGTCTAGTGAAAGTGATAGGCATTGATCTAAAAACTCAGTCACAGCTGCAACTGTGGGAAGGGCAGAGAGGGTGAGGGAGGGGTTATCTGGGGCTAGAAGAGATGGGGAGAGCTGACATGTCTAGGAGGTGTACAGAGGACAGAGGAAGTGATGAAAGCAAAAGAGTGAGTTAACTAGCTGAAGAGGGGAGGGAGGGTGTTCTGGGACGGGCGGAACCGCACATGCAAAGGCCCTGTGGCAGAAGAGATCCTGCTCTGTATAAGACTGTGGGAGGAGGTCAGAGTGGTTGAAATACAGAGGGAACAGGGGCAGTGTGGTGCTAGGTGCGGCTGGCCACACAGAGTCTTGAAGGCCAGTTCAAGGGTTTGGTGTCCATCTTAATAGAAATGGAGAAATTGTCAAGGGTTTAAAAAAATCTTTTTTCAATGTTTGTTTATTTTTGAGAGACAGAGAGGGGGTGAGTGTATGAGCAGGGGAGAGGCAGAGACAGACGGAGACACAGTATCCGAAGCAGGCTCCAGGCTCTGAGCTGTCAGCACAGAGCCTGCTGCGGGGCTCGAACTCATGGACCGCGAGATCATGACCCGAGCTGAAGTGGGATGCTTAAACAACTGAGGCACCCAGGCGTCCCAAGTCAAAGCTTTTCAAACAGGGAAGGAGACAGGATCCAATCTGCATGTTGAAAAAAATCCTTCTGGCTGCCCTGAGAGAATAGATGGAGGGGCCTGAATGGAATTGTGGGGAGCAAGACAGGAAGGGAAGACAAGTTTTGCAGGTGAGAGGTGGTATGGCTAGGGGAGTGAGAGGGGTGGTGGCAGGGGACAGATCTGAGGGATCCTCAGGAAGTCAAGCGTCTCTGATTCCTTGGTGACTAGGCACTGGGAGCCAAGAGAGTCAGGGATAAGAAAGAAGAAAAACCCGGGCATCTGGGTGGCTCAGTCGGTTAAGTGTCAGACTCTTGATCTCAGCTCAGGTCACAATCTCATAGTTTGTGGGATTGAGTTCGCATCGGGCTCTGTGCTGACAGTGCAGAGCCTGCTTGGGATTCTCTCTCTACCTCTCCTCTCTGCCCCTGCCATGCTTGCTCTCTCTCTCTCTCTCTCTCTCTCTTTCATAAATAAATAAATAAATAAGTAAATAAAATAAAAATAAAGAAAAGAAAAAAGACCCAGAGATTAACATCATGGTGTTGATTCTTCCACACGTACGGAGAGAAAACCAAGCCCACGTTGTGTGCTACATTCAAATCTCATTTTTCACTCACCCTGCAGCCTTCCTTAGGACAGGGTTCTACATGTGACTGGTTTTTCTTGCATTGTGCCAGTTTGCCATTCGGAGGATTTCTACCCCTTTGCCCCTCGGGGACATACACCGGAGAAAACTTTCCCAGTACACGTAAGGCCAACACGGTTGTGTCCGCTGCCTGAAGAAAACGCATATTGACCAAAGGCTATAATGAATTCCACGAATCGTTTAAATGACCCTGTGCCTCGTCTGCTCTGAGGCATCCGTGCTTCCGCTTGACAGGAGTCATACCTATCTGGGGGAAACACGTAGATTTGAGGACCCCCTTGCCTCTCTGTGAGCCCCCACCCCAAGTCGGAGATGGAGAGATGCCTGGAGAAGTCATTCCCCACGATTGTGCTCGTCCTCTGGCAGAGTGGTGAGAGCCAGGAGGGCTTCTCAGTGGGGGAGACATGGGTAAGGTCGGGGGAAAGATGTGGGGATAAGGCCGGACCTTCAGTGATGTCTAAAGGCAGGGGTGCTCTGTCCTGGGGACCCACCCGCTGGCCATTCCCTGAAGCGGATTGGTCCCTTGGCAGCGACAAGGTCCCTGCTACGACACCTAGTGCAAAATGAAAACGTGGGGCTCCCTTTAGAATTGCTCATTGCAAGCTGGCAACAACAGAGCATTAAAGCAAGCATGAGGTCCTTCCAAGGACAGGGCCCAGTGTGACTGCACAGGGCACAGGCCCATGAAGCCAGCCTTCCTTGGCGGTCTGTCCTATCTAGAAAAGAGGTGTGTTAGGGGTATGGAGCAGCAGAAAGGAGGTGAGGGACGCCAGCTCGTGGGTGTGTCAGTTAAGAAAGAGCCAAGGGCCAGCCCCACCCAGCGCAGCCCAGCCCAGCCCTGGTTCACTGCCACTGTAGCTGGGACCCTCTGGGGCCTCTCTGAGGCTGCCTGGCAGGCTGACGGAGTGGATGGACAGGGCAGGGGGAAGAAGCAGACGCGGCCAGAGATCCGGCCGACGGGTGCGCCAGAACACCTTTGCGGCCACGAGCTTTGCAGAAGAGCACAAAGGCTGATTCAGAGCCAGAGGAAAGGGAAAGGAGGTGGCCAAGGTCACCGTGGGCTAGGGGGTGCAGATCTGAGGGCTGCCCATAGAGCCAGGAGAGGAATGCTGAGGTTAACAACAGTGTGAGCAACCGTGGCCCTTCCTGGCTCTGTGCTTGGGCCTCAAAGCCTCCCATTGAGACCGGTGCCATTGTCACCCTTTTAGGGAAGAAATGACAGACCTTAGATGTCCTGCCTCCCACCCTCCCGCTCTTCCTTGTCCACCTCTAGCCACGCCCTGCAAGGGACAGAGGGGGGAACAGAGGCCTGGGGTGGTGGGGGACTGGCCACCGGTGGCAAGGGGGGAATCCCAGGGGTCCCCACTCCCAGAGCGGGCTCTGCCTCACGGTGGTTGCCCATAATCCTTGCGGAGCCCCTACCTGCTCCTCCTCCCTTCCCAAACCGCCGGGGGGCCAGGGGCAGTGGCAGGTGCATGTGTGTGTTCAGGACGTGCAGGGGCTTCCCCTTCTCCCAGCATCTAGAGCCAAGGCCAGCGCCATGGCCACCTCACCTGTCCTGGTCGACCCCCAGATGTTGTCCCTGGCGCCTTGGTTACTGTTTTGGGATCAGCCGTGCGGTAGCCCTTCCACTCTATCTGGGTTTGATCGTCCATAGAAAAATTAATGGTCCCTGCAAATAAAGAAGCATAACAACAGAGGAAGGCTTTTTAGACAATCAATTAAAAGCCTAGGAGCGGGATTATCTCATTGAAATATCAATTTTTAATAGCACCGCATCTTTGAGTTTCCTCTCAAAAAACTTTGCACACTCCATCTGCCTGCTCTGGTTTATAACTTCATCTCTTGCTGCCTTTGACCGACCTGAACCTCTGGGACTGGCCTTGGGCCACCCAGAGCAGGCGCCTGAGACGGAGCACGGAAGGTCATTCATTCATTCGTTCCTCCATTCACTCATTCATTCATTCGTTCGTTGAACACTCAGTGAGGTCCTGCTGTGTGGCAGGCGTAGGCACTGGGGGATACGAAGGTGACTGAAAAGGACCAAGAATTCTAGCCCTCAGAGAATTCACGGGCTGACAGGGGAGCAGGAAGTCAGCACCGGCCAGGTGAGTAAATGGGCAATCACAAAAGGAGAAGTCATCCAGAAAAATCAATGTCAAGGGACTGGGATGGAGGTTAATGGGCATAGGAGAGGGAATATCTGTGTGGCTAGAGGAGCCAGGGAAGGATGTGAAGGAGGGGAAGATGTTTCAGGGCAGAAGGAACAGCGTGCCTGCAGACTGGGGGCGGGAACGGGTTTGGGGCGCTGAAGGAGTAAACAGGCGGCCAGTGGGCTGGGACACAGTGAATGAGAGGGACGTGGCAAGAGAGGAAGGGGGACGCCACGCAGACCTCCGAGGGCCCGGAGGCCGGGGAGGGGCACCTGTTACTTGCAAAGTGCACCAGGAGCTGCTGGTACAGAGGTCCCAGCGTCTGTTCCGGACGGTGGTGGCCCTGGTTCAAATCCTGCCTCTTAGTTGCTGTGACACCTGGGGAAGCTGCTGGGGGCCTCAGCCTCAGTTTTCTCACCCGGTGAGGTGGGAGAATAATTGTGATGCCTCACTGGGCTGCCATGAGCATCAAAAGAAATAAGAGGCCGACTGCCTGGTGTGGCCCCTTTTTTCTCTGTCCTCCTTAGCTTGGCAGCTTCCTCTGGTCAGCCCTTGGGGGGAACGGGGTGATCAGATAAACTTCATCTTGCAAGAGACGCCCACCGGCCAAATCTCCAGGGATCTTGTTACACACATCATTTCAGCCAACAGGGTGGGGTTGGTGGCGGGGAGGCTGTGGTCCAGGAACAGACAAAGCTGCCTTTGCTTTCCAGTGCGACCCCGCTGAACCCCATTCCATCCTGAAATCAAGATACCTGGGCAACTGGGTGGGTGGTCAGGTGGAACTTCCTGAGATTGGACGGAGGGCGGGGGGAGCGGAGCGTGGCTGGGTGGGTGGTACATGCAGGCAGAGGCAGATCCCCGACAAAGGTCCCCACCCCGGACGGACAAGTGCACTGGCCTTCCACACAGACGTGGCAGGGTCCTGGGACAAAAGCGAACAGTCCTGCTGGGAGCTGAACCTCATGCTGGGAGCTTGGCAAACGTGCTTTCTAATCCCTACGGCACCCCATGGTACATCTGTGGAAACTGAGGCCCAGGGAGGCAGAGCTTCCTGCCTATTAGTGGTAAAGGTGAATGCACATCTGTTTGGCTGTGCTGTCTCGAGTTATTATAGTAATGGAGGAGGTCAAAGGAGTGAAGGGTCACAACCCTCTTAAAAGGGCCCAGGGAGTCCCAGGTCACACTTCGCTCTCTAAACCTCAGTTTACCCATCCAGGTAGTGAGATCCCTAACTCCGAGCTGCCTACCTTAGAGGATGAAGTGGGCTGCTGGATGAGAGGGCCTTGCAGAGTCTCTGAAGGGAAGAGGGCTTGATGTCAGAGGTTCTTTCCATCATTAGCTCCCTCCTGCCTCCCTCCTGCCTGCTCTGAACCGGCTCAGCCCTGTGCTGACGGCTGTAGCTGAGAACAACGGCCTTTAGATTTGCCTGGGTTCCAGTCCCAGCCCTGTCCTCTCCTGGCTGGTCCCTTCCCTCTCTGGGCCTCGTTTTCCCATCATGCCCTTGTGCACCTATATAAACGTGAAATGACAGCTGGCGGAGGGCGTCAGCTCTGAAGGACCCTCTTCCTCCCTCCTGGGGAGATCCAGATTCCCAGAGGCAGGACCTGGGCCCTCAGAGCTGGAGGGCCAGGTGTGAGCAGCTTGCCAGGAACTGTCACGCAGTCCCAGGCCACTGATGCAGGTGTGGAGACAGTGCTGGCAAAGCCAGTGGGGATGGGAGAGAGGCCACAGCAAGGGGCCCGTCTGGACTTTATCGTAGAGTCACAGAGACCTGAAACCAAGGCCACTTGGGGCACGTGCTTAAGGGCATGTAGAGAGCACTCCCAGGGCCAGGATGTGGAGCGAGGTTGTATTTGTCCAGCAGTGGGGAGCCACGGCTAGTTCTTGAGTGGGGGAAGGGGAGGCTAGGATGCTCCTCTCTGACTTCAGGAAGCCTGGGAAAGGGAAAAGCCAAGAGGAAGGCTACCTCCTGCGGAAGTGGGGGTGGCCCGAGCACCATGGAGACGACCCCCAGTGCAGCTGGGTCTGTGGTGTTGGAGGAGAACTGGGAGGCTTTCCGGGGAGCCCCGCTCCATTGGGAGGAGCCCGCCTGGGGCCTGGGAGGCAGCTGGCATCTTGCAACCCTGCAATTAGCAGGTGGAGGAGCTGGGTGGTGGTGGGGGGGTGCCGAGAGCTGCAGCTGGCTGATGGGTGCTGCCTCTGCGTCCGAGGTCCCTCCCGCTGCCCCAGAGGGGTGCCCAGGGTGGCTGGCAGGCTCCAGGCAGACAGGGCACTGGATTCTTGGGAGGGGATGCAGAGCATAGGGAAAGTCAGGAAAACAATACTAGCAGTAAAGTCGTGTTGTTGGACGTGGGTTTGGACAACCCAGGTGCTATTGTCCTCATTTTCAGATCGGGAAACGAAAGCCCAGAGGGATAGAAGCCAGCAGACACTCAGCCAATTGGAAAGAGCCGGGGCCGATACCATGTTTATCTGGAGGGCTGGGGCGCAGGGGGGAGGGTCACTCCCGGGTACGGGTACGGATCTCAATGCAGGCGACCCCGGGGGCTGCCCAGTAGAGTCGGGTTGGCAAAACGACTCAGGAGGCCGAGCCTTCAGAGGACTGACTCCAGAGCCCCCAGCCTGTCCCTGCAGGGGGAGGAGGGGCTGGGTGGGGCAGTCTGGCCCAGCCGGTTCTCTAGCCTGTCTGGGCACCCCAGGCCTGTGAGGAGAGGCCTGGCACCACCACCCCTGGGCTGCTGCTGCTTTCGTACTCGGCCCTCTGCCCTGGGACACTGCTTATCTGACCAGCGCAGACTCCCATCCAGGACCAGTCCTGCAGGTACTGCAGTGGGGCTGGATTTGGGGGGTGGTTCTGGCTTCAGCCTTCTACCAAGCCATCCATCTCCCTCCCTCCCTGCCTCCCTTCCCTCCCCTTCCCTCCCATTCCCTTCCTTCCTTCCTTCCTTCCTTCCTTCCTTCCTTCCTTCCTTCCTTTCTCCCTTCCTTCCTCCCTTCCTTCCTTCCTCCCTCCCTCCCTCCCTTCCCTGCCTCCCTTCCCTTTCCTTCCTTCCTTCCTCCCTCCCTTCCCTTCCTCCCTTCCCTTTCCTTCCTTCCTTCCTTCCTTCCTTCCTTCCTCCCTCCCTCCCTCCCTCCCTTCCCTCCCCTTTCCTTCCTTCCTCCCTCCCTCCCTCCCCTTCCTCCCTTCCCTTCCTTCCTTCCTTCCTTCCTTCCTTCCTTCCTTCCTTCCTTCCTTCCTTCCTTTCTGTTCTAGCTTCAGACTTCTATCATGTCATCCAACCATCTATCCTTCTCCCTCCCTCCCTTCCTGTTCTGGCTCCAGCCTTCTCTCATATCATCCATCCATCCTTCTCCCTCCCTCCCTCTCTTTTCTGTTCCAGCTCCAGCCTTCTACCATACCTTCCATCCATCCATCTGTCCTTCCTTCCTTCCTTCCTCCCTTCCCTCTTTCAAAGATGCCCACTCAGTCCAGGCTACCGTGACGGCTGCTGGCAGGATTCTCTGGCCTCCAGGAGCATCTGGTGGGGCAGGCAGGAGAAGCAGAGGAGTACACAACCCCCTAAGACTCTAAGAATGAACAAAGTAGGCTGAGCTTTGAAGGACTGGTGGGGCTTTGATGGGGGAGGGGCAAGGCTGGTGGCAGTAGGGGGTGCAACTTGGCTGGAGCTGCAGGGTCTCTGGAGAAGTGGAGCGGGGTAGGGCTGCAGGGGAGGGCAGGGGCTGCACCACGTGGGGCCTTGCCTTGGAGAGGTGGGGTAGGGAGCCGTCCTCGAGAGCTCGGACTCTGGCCTCGGATCCATCGGACCTGGAATGGCAACATCACCACCAACCAGCTGTGTGGCCTTGGGATAGTTACTTGCCCCCTCTGAGGCTCTGCATCCTCGGTGAAAAGTGGGAGGAGGATGGTAGCGCCTGCCTCAGCGGGTGTGAAGTGCACGGCGAGGCTCAACACGGTTACCCGTTCTCGGAAGTCACCCGTGTTGACGAGGAGCCGGTAAGAGTTCCGAGCTCATGGCTGACACGTGTCCCTGGACTGACTATACCTCACCCTGACCTTGGGCCAGTGTCTCCCCTTCTTGGTCAGTTCCCTCACCTGTTCAAGGAGAGACTGGACCAGACCAGAGGAAAAACCCTCAGGTGCCTCTGGGGGCCGGGCGGTGATGTGAATGAGGTGCACGCAGAGTAAGGCTGCAGTCACGTGTGAGCGTGAACCCGACGTGGTCCAATGTGCCAATTCCTCATGAGAAGGAAACCCGCATTTTTCTGAGAAGCTTCCCATTGCTATTAGCAATGCGTTTAATATAGTTTTCAAAGTATCACGTGAGCCAAAGCTGCTGCCGTCACCACCGCGAACGCAGGACGAACAGGCTGCGAGCAGGAAGGCAGCACATTCCAGGCCTGGAGAATCTTCTAGTTCCGCGTCTGCCCCTCCCGAGACTTTGGTCTTCCCTTGGAGGCTGATGGGGGAGGCCAGACCCTCTCCTCACTGCCGTTCTCCGGAGCGGCCCCGCCCGCAGACGGGCTGGAATGGGGTCCCTGCTCAACACTCTTTTTTCAGGGGTGCCAGGGAGTCTGGGGAAGCCCGCCTTACCAGCAGGTCTGCCTGGGGCCTGGGGAGGCGGCTCTCAGGGCTGCTGTCAGTGAGGGCCTGGCTCCTGGGGGTCAAAGGGCAGGCAGCATTTCAGCCCCTTCTGGGACTGACTTCCTGTTTGGAAGAGAAAACAGAAAGGCCCCAACAGGAAATGGGTCTTCTTCCCTTCTCCCCACAGTGCTTTTTCCGCTGGCTCTGGCCTGTGGGGAAAGACCCATGATGGAGGGAGGGGGGCTCCCCATGGCTGGGTCTCACCCACTCCTTCCTTTGCCCTTGGAGCCCAGGAGGGAACCTGAGGCCTCTCCGCCATGATAGCAAATCCCACCTCACCGGCACTGCTAGGTCACTGATCACCAGCACTGGGGCCTTGGGGGCCCCCTCAGACTGGGCCACAAGAGAGAAAGCACGGGGTGCAGCTCTCCACCACAGCCACAGAGTCTCTTTCCCAATTGAAGTGAACTCCTCTTTGGTGCCAGGCCCCTGCTCAGAGCCACAACTGCTCCTTGCATACCCCCTGAGCACAGGGAACTCACCCCTTCTGCCTGCTAAAACACAATGTTGACGGAGCCTCTTTCTGGAGAAAGCAGGCCTGCTGCTGAGAATTCATCTAAGGGCAGGTGTCTCAATGCCACCTAGACTTGCAGATTCAAAAATGTATGCTATTGTGTTTTGAATAAGTTTCTACCAGATTTAACATAAATCTGCTGGTTATAGAGGGTTTAGACATTAAGTATCAAAAATAACATGGAAACTACCTGCAATTTCATTACCTAGAGCAGGGCTGGGATAAAGATACAAGGATTTATTGTTTATTGTGTTTACACCTACCTCTGGTCACCTGACCTTCATCCCATGCGGCAGAACCCAGCGGGCAAATCCCCCCTCTCTGGCGCACACCTTCACGTATTTCAATAAGAACTAACCTTTACTGAGCTCCAGATGAACTCATCTTATTCTCACGATAGCTGTATGAGATGTCTAATTTACAGATGGAGAAACTGAGGCTCAGAGAGGTCAGGTACTTCCCCATGGTTGCACAGCCAGGAAGGGGCAGAGGCAGGGATCTGAATCCATCCGGAGCAGAATGGAAGTCTCTTCTTCTCAGATTAGACACACACTGTACCTCTTCCTTCCCCTCATGGGAGCCGGATTCCCGACCATTTAGCAGCTCAGATGTTCATTCATTCATTCTTTTGCATATTCAGTCACTCATTACGTAGCTTGACATTCCTGAGCTTGGGCTAGGTGCTGTCCCCTACACCAGCTGCCCACATCTGCCACACTCTCAGGACTCTGCCCTGAGAACCCAAACTCGGTTTATTACAAAAGGCTGAGTTTATCACATTGTACTATAAACAGCTCCACCTGACCCCCAAGCTTCAGAGAGGCAGCCTGGGTCGAGGCCCCAACAGCCCCCCTCGCCATCCCCCTCGCCCCTGCATGAAGGTCCTGGGTGGATGGGGGGTGTGGAGACCGGGCCCGGGAGCGGTTCTGTTTTTATAACATCAGATGGGTCCAAGGACCCCGCACACATACATAAAATATACATGTATAAAACACAGGCGATGGCTTCCCTTCCAAGAGGCGTTGCTAGGGTGGGACGGTCGACCCCTATCCTGGGAGAGGAGGAAGTCAGCCGTGGCGGGGAACACGGGTGGCTGCACCAGTCCGAGCGGCCGGTCCGCCTAGGCACCCAAGGGCCTGTGGCCACGGGCCAGTCCTGTCCGGCCCTGGGAGCTCTAGGCCACCTGGATCTGCAGGTCCTCATCCTCATCCAGGTCACTGGCTCCGTCCCCGGCTTCCTCAGTGCCGAAGCGAGCGCTTCGGATCTTCCCGAAGAGGGGGGCGTTCTGCTGCTGCCTTCGGAGCCTGTGGGGCCGGGTGACAGGACGGTCAGGGGAGTCTGTCAGCTGCAAGCAGCCAAGCCTTCCCTAGCACTTCCCTGCTGGCAGGCCCCAGGCTGGGCCTTTTTCATCCATCACCTCATCACCCATCATCCTCCCAGAAACCACGGAGGTGAGGGAGATGCTACTTCACCCCTGTTTGGCAGACAAGGAAACTGAGGCACAGAGCAGTCAAGTAAACTGCCTAGTCCCCCAGACAGTAGTGAGTGAGGCTGGGCTCCACGGTGGGCTGGGGCTGGAGAGGTAAAGTAGCCGCTTAGGGTCATACTGCTGGGATTTGAACCCACGTCAGGCTCCAAAGATCACAGGCAGAGAGTTTGGGGCTAGGGGTCTGAGTCCCCTACCCCCCCAGGGACAGTGAGAAAGTGCCTCGCCCTCCCTCTTCCCCACATTCAAATTCCTAAAGCCAAAATTTACAAGGGCTGGTAGAGGAAATGCCCATCCCCCAGCAAGTGGCCGCCTTGGCTGCATCTTACTGGAAGGCATGAATTATTAACACGGCAGGGAGGGGCCCCGGCGGGGGCCTCCATTACTGGGCCGTGATTTAGTGAGCTGTCCCCGGAACATTAAAGCACAAAAAGTTGGAAAATAAAACGAGGCAGCGGTCCTGGGCAGCCCTGCCCTCCCCGTTGGAAACACTTGAGAGGCTGGGTAGAGCCTGCCTGTCCATTTGGGGAGTTTATGGCTCCCAAAGAATGTGGCCAACACTGCGGGAAAGCCCGGGGCTAGGTGGCCTCTGAGGGGTGTGTGCTGTGGGGGTAGAGTGGCCAGTGCCGGCCATGCTTGGACTGGTGCCTGGGCCCCTGCACAACACTTTATGGGTCTCGTCCCAGGCAGACGGGGAAACTGAGGCCAGGTTGGCCACGTCACATGGCTTCAGGTCTGGCTTCATAGCCTGAATTCCCAGCCACGAAAACTCCACACACGGCAGCACATGGCACGTGCTCAGTAAATCAGGGCACAGATGGCCAGGGGGCAGTTTGGCCAGAACACTGGTCCACTGTGTGGCCGTGAAGACATCTATCTTCTTAGGCCTGAGTTTCCTCGTCTGCCAGCTCCCTAGAACAAAATATCTTCTACTTCCCTTCTCTCATAGGAGCATGATTCTTGCGGCACAACATGGGTCCCAAATATAAGTACCCCCCCAACAGCCCCCAGGGGCTCCCCGGGGGCAGAGGCAATAACAGCAGTAGCAACACTTACTATGTGCTAGGTACTTTTATAAGCTCATTTAACTCACAATAACCGCGAGGTAAGAACTGTATCATCCCCATTTTACAGAGGAGGAAACTGACACAGAGAGTTTAAGCAAGTGACCCAAGCAAGACCACGTTGACCACCGACATAGCTACTAAATGCAGATTCCCACCACCCGGGCAGCCTGGCTGCAGAGCCCGTATCTCTCTGTTCTGTGAAATAATAGGATGCCACTAAGGGCCTGGCTAGGGCCTGGCACAGGAAGTTGGTCAGTATAGTGGTCATGATGCCCTTGGCTGGCGGGGCACCTATGAAGTAGGCAGCGGCTTAGGCTCGGCTTCTGTTACCTTGTGGCCCCGGGGAGAGTACACAGAGTCCTGGTATGGGGTGGTCAGGGAAGGGATGAAGAGTGCTAGCTGGGTGCCCCAGAGACCCTGAGGTCATCCTTCACTAACGCGGTCGCGTCCCGTCCAGAGCTGATGGGTTGGGTCTACCATCAGGGCCGGGGCTCCTCCATGCTTCCCTGCCTTCCGATTCCTCAGCTCCCAGCTGGCCTGTGGTCACCCCAGCCCGGGGACCTTGGGGGCTGCTTGTTCTTCCTGGCCATGACTCTCCAGACCCTTTGGCCCTGTCCGCTGCCCCACCTAGGACCCGACCTCTTTGGCCGCCCTTCCTTCCCTCTCCCCACCCGCCCACCTGCCTGCCAGCAGGTCACAGGAGATGATTCCAGGGCTCCCAGCTGGTCTCACTTCCTGCACTCCCCTTCCCTGGTTTCCTGGCCCTGGCCCTTCCTGCCTGGAGGGGACAGGATTCTGGCCCCAGGGGTCTTGGATCTCTTCCTTCACCGCCTTCCCCTCTAGCAGGAGTTTGGGGCTCCAACCCTGACCGGGAGGAAGTCTCTCTGCCCGGTTTCTGTGCCCCGGCCGGGAATCCTCTCCCCGCTGGTCCTCCTGCCGCACGCCGGGCTCACCTGGACTGCAGATGTTCCAGCTGCACTTGTAGGTTCTCGCTCTGCTCCGTCTGCTCGTCCAGCGACCGCTGCAGCTTCCGTGCCTGGTTGTGGGCCTCGTCCAGCTGGTGGGCGAGCAGGGAAAGAGCGTGAGGGTCACCTTGGGCCAGCCACTCCTGCCATTCCTCTGCCTTCCCCAAGAGCAAGCCCTGTCTGCCCATCGAGGCCAAAACCAAGGCCCACCTCCGCCCAGGAAGCATCCCTTTGCTCCTCTCCGTATCTGCTGCGCCCCTGCCTTCCAAGTCTACACGTCTTGCAACACCCCAAGCCACTGATGCAGCGATCAACCCACCTGCCCGTCTCTCCCTGTGGGTCTGTTTATCTGACCATTCAGCCATGGAATAGCATCTGTCCATGGAGACACCTACCTACCTGCCCACTCACCACTGCTTATTCTACCCGGCCACCCATCCACCCCGTCTATCCGTTTCCACTCTCCCAGACACACCTATTATCCCATCTTTCCATCCTTCTGTCCTTTCTCTCTGTCCATTCATCCTTCTACCCACTGATCCAGTTATCTGGCCATCTTTGCACTGTCATTTGTCTTTCCACATATCTGTACACTCATCTGTCATTTGTCCGCCCATCCACTCACCTACTCATCCACCCATCCATCTATCCAATCACCTACCCATCCACCCATCCATCTATCCAATCACCTACCCATCCACCCATCCATCTATCCAATCACCTACCCATCCACCCATCCATCCATCCAATCACCTACCCATCCACCCATCCATCCATCCAATCACCTACCCATCTACCCACCCATCCATTCACCTTTCATACACCTATCGTTACATCCTCTCCATCCCTCCCTCTTCCCTCCTCCCCCTCCCTTCCCCATCCACCTGTCCATCTGTTCTCTCATACATCTGTTCATCCATCCACGGAGTTACTCTCTCGTCTTTCCATCTACACATCTATGTGGTACCTGTGCCTCCTACACATCCACCCACTCATCCATCCATTAATCTATTCGACTACTCATCTCTTCGCCCGTTTTTCTTCCCACGCTGCTACATACGCATCTATTTACCATCCGTTGGACGCCCACATCCCGCTCTACCCTGGGCACCTCCCGAGAGTCAGGCTCATGCCGGGCACCGGGGGCCCGGCGCAGAGCGACACAGGAGGGCCCTGCCGCCCCACTCCTACCCCGGCTGAGGTCTGAGGCCGCCCTCCGGGCCCCCGCGGGTGCTCACCTCGTCCTCGGCCTGGGCCAGCTCCTTCTTGAGCTCCTCCACCCGCAGCCGCAGCTTCTTCACCTCTGCCTCGTGCTGTTCCACCCGCCGGTTGGCGTGTGCCAGCTCTGCCACCTTCTCCTGGAACTGTTTCTTCAGCTTGCCGTGCACGTGCTTCAGGTCTGCCAGCTCCTGCGGGGCAGGGGAGACGGGGGAGGACTCGGCGTCAGAGGGCACCTGCCTGTTCGCCGCCGTGCCTCCAGTGCCCACAACAAGGCTGCACCCAGCGGGTGCCCGATGGACATCTGGAGGATTAAGAGGCTTAAGCGACACAACGAACAAAGAGCACTGGCGCGGGGCCGGGCTCCCAGTAAAGTGCTCGGTAAGCCTCGCCCCCGGTGGGCACCCAGGAGGAGCAGCTTCTAGGGCGACTGCCACCCCTGTCCTTAGTCGTTACTTCAGGGGTCCCCGGCCCCCAGTGGGCTGGGGCTGGACACCCAGCAGGCGCTCTGCCCTGGCTGCACGGGGCCCCAGGGGTGCCCCGGCCCCGGCCGTACCACCCGCTACCCCACCTTGTTCTTCTCGAAAAGCGCAGCCTGGCTGGCCCGCAGGTCACAGTCCAGCGCGCTGGCTGTCTGCCTCCGCCGCCGGGCCAGCGCCTCCTCCAGGTCCCCGACCTGTGCCCGCAGCTTCTTGTTTTCCCGTTCCAGGCCCAGCTTCTCGGTCTCCAGCCTCTCACGGCGACCCCACTCGGCTGCGTTCTCCGCCTGCAGCCGCTCCATCTACAACAGGGCAGGACGGGGTCACGGTTCTGGGGGACAAGGGACAGCAGGGTCTGGGCTGGATGCTCCCCCTCCCCATCTCCTCCTGTAGCCAATTTTGGCTCCAGGAAGCAGATCCGGCTGCAGCAGCTATAATTAACCTGGGCTGATTTCACGGTGTGCAGGATGTGAGGGAGCTTCTGGTCTCTGTGTGGGAGAGAGGCCCGTCACCCCCTGCAGGCTGGAGCCCGGGGTGTGGCTGGTCCCCACCTCAGCGCACAGGCCTGCTTCTTGCCCTCTTCTGAGCGGTCGGCTGATGGAGACAATGCCCCTGGCTCCCCCCAGTCCCAAACTCTCCCGGCTCCCAGCCGCGGCCTCACCTCACCCCTCAGCTCGGCCATCTTCCTGTCCATGCTGGACCGCGCACCCAGCTCGTCCTCCAGGTCTTCGGACATGCGACCCAGCTCGTCCTGGTGGGCCTCCTTCAGGATGCTGAGCTGCAGGATACAGCACAGCCTGGTTATGTGAGAACCACCTGGGCGCATCTGGAACCAGCTCTGGGGGATGGGCTCTGGTGCAGGAATGGTCTGCAAAGAGTCTGAGGCGGGGCCCACGTGGGCCACAGAGTATCCAGAACAGAGCCTGAATCCCACCACTTGTGCCATTTCTGGCATCTCACGCTTCCGACCTCATTACCCGCTAGCCTCCCAGTGTCTACTCGTGGCCCCTGTCACCCCACTTTCCACAAGAGTAGCCTAGAAGGAGCTCTTTAAAAAGACAAATCCAATCATACCTCCATCTTTGGGTTGCTTAGGATAAGGACCCGCCTCCTTTCTATGGTCTCATGAAGCCCTGCGTGGTTGGACCTTCGTCCATCTCTCCTCAGCCTCATCTCCCACCTCTCTCCCCTTAGTTCACTGTGCTCTAGGCTCTAGTCCTCAAACACACCAAGCTCCTGTCTACCGCTGGGCCTTCGCACATACGGCTCTCTCTACCTGGTGCACTCTTTCCAAGGTATTTTACAGGACTGACTGTACTCATTCTCAGGGTTTGGCCCAAATGCCCCCTCCTCAAGGAGGCCCCTCTCCTCCTCCCTAACTACAAGGGGTGCCTCCTTTACTCTCTGTCCCACTCCCCACTGGAATGTGAGCTCGGGAGGACAGAGAGCTTGCCTGTCTGCCCACCTTTGTATCCCCGATGGTCTCGGCCCTGGGTAGCCCTGTGCTGGCTGAATGCACACAACAGACCGGAACAGGGTCTGCGTATGGGTGCGGGGCTGGCCATGTCAGGATCGCCTGGGGTGATTCTGGCAGAGTTGCACATTCCCTGTTGCACAGCAGGAAAACCAACAAACTACCACTCTGTGCAACGACACGGATGAGCCTCAAATACATAATAGTGAGGGCAGGAAGCCAGTTACAAAAGAGAATCTTTATAATTATCTGCTAAACTGCACATTCATGTTTTATTCACTTTTCTGCAAATGATTCCACTTCATAATTTGAAAAGATTAAAAAGGCAGATTCCTGGGCCCATCCCCCAAAGATGCTGCTTCAGGAGAGTGAGGGTTTTAGGATATTTCCCAAGAGAGTCTACCACGGGACCAGCCTTAGTCGCCTCCACGGCAGTTTCAGGCTCTGAGGTCTGGATCTTTGTACCTTCTGGAAATGCAGCTGATCCACAGGCTTTCTCTGGGTGGCTGCGCCCCCTGGTGGCTATGAGGGCCTGCACAGGAGGCAGCAGCGGCCCCCCAGGGGGATTTCTGCCTACCCCGAATCCCCCTGCTACCGTGGTGGAATCCCCTGACAGCTGGAGTCTCAGTTTTGTCATTTACAAAATGGGGACATCAGGGTCCAGCCTCCTCGACCGCCCCGAGGCATCAGTGAGAGCACACACTAGGTGCCCAATGAATGCTACATCCAGACTCCTCCCCTTCAGCACAGTCTACAAAGCCCAGTGAGGTCTGGCTCCCCTGTAACCTCCTCGCTCACTACCCTCCAGCCACACTGGCCTGTTTCTTGCACACACTAGGCTTATTCTGGCCGCAGGACCTTTGCATTTGCTGTGCCTTCTGCCAGGAACTCTGCTCCCATATTGTCTCAAGGATGGCTTCTAATTCCTTTAGGTCTTGCCTCAAACATCACCTTCCTAGAGAGGCAGGCCTGCCTGCCTGCCTTCCTTCCTTTTCTTCCTTCCTTTCTTTCTTTTAAGATTTAGTGAACTTTATTTTTTTTTTTTTATACTTTATTTCTTTATTTTGAGAGAGAGCGAGCAAGGAGGGGCAAAAAGAGAGACATAGAGAATCTCAAGCAGGCTCTATGCTGACAGCACGGAGTCCGACCCGGGGCTTGACCTCACAAACTGTGAGATCATGACCTGAGCCGAAATCAAGAGTTGACTGACTGAACCACCCAGGTACTCCAAGAGAGGCCATTCTTTTTTTTTTTTTTTCTTTTTTTCTTTAAATGTTTATTTTTGAGAGAGAGAGACAGAGTGCGAGCAGGGGAGGGGCAGAGAGAGAGAAGGAGACCCAGAATCTGAGGCAGTCTCCAAGCTCTGCACTGTCAACACAGAGCCCGATGCGGGGCTTGAACTCATAAGCTGTGAGATCATAACCTGAGCCGGAGTTGGACGCTTAACCGACTAGGCCACCCAGGCGCCTCTAGAGAGGACACTCGTGACCCACCACCCCATCTCTCTCATTCTGAGTGCTTCAGAGCTTATGAACGTACCTGCCCGGTTACTGTCGGTATCCCCCGGGCCCCACCCCGTGGCCTCCACAAGGTGAGCTTCTGAAGGCAGGGACATCGCCTGCCCCGGCACCCAGAACGGCGTATGGCACACAGCCAGTGCTTGGCGAGGAAATGACTGAACTCCCTGTCTCCTGCTCCCACTGCTGAAATTCAACAGCGCAGTGCTGCATCTCCTAGGAAGACCGTCAGCTCCAGGACTTACTTGCTTGAGCATCTCCTGCTTGGTCTTGTTCAGCTCCTCATACTTGATCTTCCACTGGCTGAGCTCCCCTTCCAGCTTCTCAATGTTCCTGCTCAGTGCCAGTTTATCCCTGGAGAGAGGAGGAGGAGAGGCAGACATGGGGGTGAGCTCACTGAGGCCCTCTGCTGAAAGCCCTCACCGGTGGTCTGCACCGGAGGAGTAGTCCGTGTCCAAAGTCCTTGCCTTGGCATTCAAGGCCCTGGCACCCCACACTGTGGCAGGCACCCTGCTTCTGCACTCCTTTTGGAGGGGTACCCCCAACCCCACGCACAACCGCGATTGCCCGGCTTACGACATGGGGAGGTGACCGAGACTCCAGGGCAGTGGCCATCCTGGGCAAGTGTCTCAGGCTCAACTGCCAAATATGACGTCTGTTCCTGTTTTACGTACTGGGGTTCCCTGTAAGGCTTGGTTTGCACACAGGGTTCGGGAGTTGGAAAAGCTGGAAAATACTGTCCAGTGGGTCTTAGATGGAGGGGGCACTTCCTGTCATCATCCCTGGGTGGGTCTCCTGCGATCCCCACTCTGCACTCTGCTCTGCGCATGCATGAGATGCTGTGAGTAAAGAGCACAAGGCCTGGCCCTGGCACACAGTAGGTGCTCAACGAAGAGCTGTGCTTATCATCACTCTTCAGCATGCTGTGCCTCACGACTGTCCCCCTCCCCCCACCACTCTCAGGAAGCCTGACGTGTCCTATGTCTAACATGGGCTTCTCAGAAGAGACAATGCCACCTTCTAGGAGGTATGTCTGATAATCACGCATGATCGGGTCATTTAGTGGGCAGGGACAAGGCGTGCCTACGTCCTGCAGTCAACGCCCAGGACATCTTGTGCACCCAGGAACTGTCCCGCATCCCTGTAACGCGTGCATGTCCTGTTGGACATCCCTGGGTGTGAAAAGGATCTGAGCCTTGAACCTCAGGCTGATTCCCATATAAACAGAAAGTATCTTCGGTATAACGTGGTGTTCCCCAGGAACACAATCGCTGTGTAAATTGAGGGAATGTCGCGCTCTGCTTTGTTCAGAACTCTGCCAAAGGCTGTTCATCTCTCAGGAAATCTGGTCACCAAAGAGACAGCACTTGTGTATTTGAGTTATTAACCCCACACACCTGCACCTGCCGTTTTTGTAGCTGCCCTGGGAGGTGACTTTACCTGACTGAACACACATAAGGCTGCAGGACAGTGGCTGGCTCGGAGTATTTGCTGGTATGGTTATCATCACTATCATTCTTTATAAAGTTACCAGATGCTGACTACATTTGACCCTGAACACCATAGATTTCAACCGCATGGATCAACTTACATGCACACTTTTCAATAAATACAGTACAGTACTGTAAGTATATTTTCCTTTCCTTTTCTTTTTTAAAAATGTTTGTTTATTTTGAGAGAGAGAGAGAGAGAGAGAGAGAGCGAGTGCATGTGCCCAAGCAGGGGAGGGGCAGAGACAGAGGGAGAGAGAGAATCCCAAGCAGGCCCTGCACTGGCACCCCAGAGGCTGACGTGGGGCTCGAACTCATGAACCATGAAATCATGGCCTGAGCCGAAATCAAGAGTCAGAGGCTTAACCAACTGAGCCAGCCAGGCGCCCCTTCCTTTCCTATTCTTAATGTTTTCTTTTCTCTAGCTTACTTTATTGTAAGAATACAGCATATGATATGAATAACATACAAAATATGTGTTAATCAACTATTCACATTATCAGTAAAGCTTCTGGTCAACAGTAGGCTATTAGCTAAGTTTTTGGGGAGTCCAATTCTGGGGAGTCAGATTTTCAACTGCACGGGGGGTGGTCAGTGCCCCTAACCCCCACATTGTTCAAGGGTCGACTGCATTTCACTATTTCTTCTAGGGGAGCTGGGCCTGAGCATTTCCATGTCACGATACATATATTTTATGATAGGCTCCCCTCATGTGTACTTTAAATTTCAGTTAATGAAACAGGTTGAGTTTCGTCTGTTTTGCTTAAACAGAAATTTACGGTCTCACGGTTCTGGAGGCTAGAAGTCCAAGGTCAAGGTGTCAGTAGGACTCATTCTGTCTGAAGCCCACGAGAGGGAATCTGTGTCCTCGCTTCTGGGAGTTTGTGGGCCACCACTGGGGTTCCGTGATTATAGAAGCACCACACTGACCTCTGTCTTCACACTATCTATGCATTTAATTTCTGGACAGAAAAGGGGGTGTTACAAAATATTCTTTGCAATCAGGCCTGTGCCCTGATCAAGGTCACCGGGAACCTCCCTGTTCTAAATCCACGGGTCAGAACTTAGTCCTCTCCTTACTTGATCAATTCAACTGCTCACTGCCTCCTCTGTGAAACAGGTGCTCCTGGCTTCCCTGTCCCTTCCGGGACTCCCTTCTCCTGTCTCGTCTCCTGCTTAGCTCTTCCTCTGATCTCTAAACTAGGTTGGCTCCAGGGCTCCGTCTCTGACCTCCCTTCACCTGGCTCGTGGCTTTACCAGTATCGCCTATTCACTGCTGACTCTTGAGTTCTTACCTCCAGCCCAGATCCACCTCATGAATTCCAGACTCCTCATGTCCCCAGCTGTCTCCCTGTCATCTCAGACTCAACCAGTCCAAACCTGAATTCCCATAGGCAACCCCTCAACCTCCCTGACTGTCCATGGCACCCTCTCCCTGCCAGGAGAAAAGCTCCGTGAGGCCAGGGATGGGGAGGTTTGGTCGTATTTAGAGCAGTATCCTGACTGCCGAGCACGGGTTTGCCAGAGTAAATGCACGATACATATTATTTAACTAATGAATTATTAAAATAAGTCAATAAATCAAACCTTGCACTGGGTCCTCCGGTAGAGCACGCCGCTCTAAAGTTCCAAGACTCGGCCCTAAGTAGTGCCATTCACCTGCAGCGAGCCTCACGTTCCACAACACTGACTTTCATTCTGTGATTCTGAGGGTGCCCTGGTGTGGCCGGGTCCACCCCCCGGGGCCCTGCTTCCCTCCTAGGACTCACTCTCGCTCCTTGAGTAGCACCTTCTGGGATTCATCTAGCCGCAGCCGCAGGGCGGTCAACTTGGATGCACCCTCTTCGATGGTGGCTGTGTCTTCCCAGGGCAGCCGGCTGCGCTCCTGGCGGCCTGAGCTGCCCCGTGGGCCCCCGGCCCCCACGCTGCGGGCCTCCCAGCAGCCCTCGGGCTCCTCTGGTCTGCTCTTCAGCAGGCTCTCCACTAGCTCCAATTCCTGTGGGGACCAAGGCGGAGGATGGACCAGTGGCAGCTGAGCCCCGCTCTTGGCCAACCTCCTGGCCTTTCCCAGGCCCGGGGTCTGGGATCAGCTTGTAGGTAACCTTGGGCGAATCACACAGCCTGCCTCTCCATCCCGTAGCCTGCCTCTCCATCCCTGGAGAAGGAGAGACACCCCCTCTTCTGGGCCTCCCCCTTCACTTCCTGGAACTGTGCATTGAGTCAGCCACCAAAGTTCTCTGTATCCGAGAAGATTTTGCAGGAGATGGTGAGCTCCCTGTCATTGGAAGTATGAAAGCATATGGTGGGACACTGGTGTGAATGGAAGCAGAAGCAGGGACACTTATAATGGATAAGAGCTAGCTTCTCTCAAAGGGAATTCCGGCTCGAAGATCCCATTCTTCACGTGCCAACACTAAGGCACCAGGAGATATGTGACATGGTAAAAGAGGCAGTCCCTGTGAGCAGAACCAGCTCCCAGACAGGAAGCACTGAGGGATTATTAACTCAGTGCCAAGCCCTCTTCCTCTCCTCCAGCCTCCCCCTACCCCTTGGCCCCTTCAGCCTGCCCCTGCTACACCCACAGCCTGTCTCTGACCACGAACCTGAGACATCCATGGACTCTTTTCCAGCCTGGCTTCCCTTGTGACCTTCCTAGATGAGTCTAGGCCAACTCCTTCCAGGTCTGGCCCTCCGTTTCCCTATCTGGACTGGGACAGTGGCCCTGGGAACTACCTGGGGAGAGAGGCTCTACTCCTAATGTATCTCAGACTGTCTGGGTGGAGGCCTTGGACGCCACCTGGTCCAAAGTCCTGTTTCACAAACAGGGAAACAGGGAGGGAAGGGGCTTTTTCTGAGTCTCAGACCCAGACCCTGATCACCACCAGCAGCCCCTTGGCTAGGCTGGAGGAAAAAACCTCAGACTGTAATCCCAAGGTTCCTGCCACTGTACTGCCACATCCGGGGCTGTGACTGGCAACCACAACAAGGACAGGTCAGGAATAGCACCTGAGGCTGGCTGACAGGAGCTGTCATTATCTGCCCCAAAGAAGAGCAATGAATGCCACCTCCGAACACCAGGCCGGCCTGGGGAGGAAGGGGGTGGGGGGGAGGGGGCTTCAGCCACCAGGGGGCAGCAGTGCCCACTCTAGCCTGCAGGGATGGAAGGGGAGGGAAAGGGACAGCCAAGAATCTGAGCTGGAAGAGCTGGCCTGTCTGGGGATGGAGCTGGGAGGAATGTGAGTCTGGACTCTGCTCCTACAAGGCCTGCTGGGTCAGGGGATGCTGCCCTCCACACCCACCATTAATGCTCCAGCCAGACTGATTATTACAGTGGGTCCTGGAGTTCACCTGGTTCAACTACCCAATGCCCCAGTCACCAGCTGGCAGACATTGGTACTTAATCTCTCTATGCCTCAGTGTCCTCATCCACAAAGCAAACACCTCTTGGGATTGTGAGAATTAACTAGATACGGCACACGCAGAGTTTAGTGCTCTGTGTAGGTGCCCACTGAATGACGGGACCTGTTATTCTCAGCCTCTGGGCTTTTGCATGCCTAGGATGTCTGCCTGCACATTTCACAGCTAATTCCTCCACATCCGTTTAGTCTCAGCTGAAATGGGACCTCTTCCAGGAAAGCTGTGAAGCCCCCTTCCCAAAGCCTGGTTCAGGGACCTTCTCTGTGCCCCTATTGCCCTGACAATCTCCCACCCCCTCAGCTTTGATGATGCGGGTTATAGATGTTCACCCCTACCCGCCCCCCATTCAAGCTGAAAAAATGAATGAATTCAGCTGCGATGCTAATGGACGCCTACCAGGCAACTGTTCGGATCATACTCCTGCCCCAAAGGGACGATTTCATGGTTCTGTTGATTGCTCAGATGTGGGAGTGGAGGGACCACCAGGTCCCAGGCCTCGCCACCCTGGCGATCTGCCTCTCCCGAAGAATGGCCTCTTGAGGCCCTGGGGAGCAGAGGCCAACCCAGGGGGGTGAAACCTCCCAGGGGACCAAGCCCTTCCTTATCCCCCTTTCGGAGTCCCGCAGCGCTCCCTGCCGGACCCCGGTGCCAAGGCCCTGCCCAGGAGCCCACCGCGTCCCCAGCCCCACAGCCCCACCCGCGCGCCGCGCACCTGGCTGCCCTGGGGCACTTCCGACCCGACGTCGCGCACCGGCTCCTGCTCCCGCTCGGGCTCCGGCCCGTCCGGCGTCCTGTCGGCGTTCCCCCGGGCGCCGCGCAGCCGCGCAAGCTCGCGGCCCCGAGCCTCGCACTCGCCCTGCGCCTCCTGGCGCTCGCGCCGCGCGCCCGCCAGCTCCTTGGTGAGAGCGTCCAGGCGCTGGCGCAGCTGGCGCACCTCCTCGCGCGCGCGGTTGCGCTCGGCGCGCACCTTGCTCCACTTCTCGCGCCAGTTGGCGGTGCAGTCGGACCACCAGCGCATCGTCTTCTCCATCTGCGCCGCGCGCGCGCGCGCCTCCTCCAGCTCCCGCAGCCGCAGCTCTTCGCGGCTCTCCCAGTCCCCGTCGGCCAGCAGCGCGGGCGCGGGCGGCAGCGACAGCGCGGGCGGCGGTCCCGGCGAGGGCGTGCCGCTGGGCGGCGTGGGCGGCAGCGAGTCGGCCGGCCCCATGCGCTCCGGCGAGGGGCTGCCCAGGATGGTCAGGAGGCTGCCTTTGGACAGCTGCGGGGACTCGGCCAGCCGGGGGCTGGGCCCGTGGCTCATGGTGCGGCCGCGCGGGCGGGCCCTGCGTCCCAACTCCGGCCGGACTCAGGGGCGGCACGGGGGACGCCCGGCGGATGCGATACGACTGTGCATGATGGCCACTGCTCCCCACCGCTCTCCTGGCCACTGGGTGGGGGACGCTTCTTCCTTGGACCTGTGGGAGAACACAACCGTTATTTGGTCGTGGCCACCACCTGTCCATACCCATAAGCTCAGACATGGGAAGGGCAAAACCGGTAGCGGGAACCGCATGAGCAAAGGCAGGAGGGGGGAAACGGTCTGCTTCAGGAAAGTCCCAGTGAGGCTGTAGTGGTGAGCAAGGGCCTGTAACCGCTTCCTCACTGGCCTCCAGACACCACCCTACTGTCCCCTCACCCTGCATCCGAGGCAGCTGATCTGAAACCTTGATCTGCTGTCCCTGACCTTCAAGTCCAGTCTCACAAGGTGAATGGCTGGTACTACTTCCCCATCTCCACCCCAAATGCAGCACGCATGCTTGCTGAAGGAGTCCCCTCCCTGCCGCTTGCTGCGCTGGGCTAACTCTCATCCTTAAGATTTATCTGAGATATCATCTCCTCCTAGAAGTCCTCCCGGACCGCCTCAGGCCAGGTGGCCAGCCCCATCTGTGTCTCCATCATTAGTCTAACCAACCTCACCTACCATTGATCTGTATCCCTGTCTGCTCCCCATCCTGTGAGTTTGCTGAGGGCAGGGGCTGGCTCTCGGCCACTGTTTTAGTCCGAGCATATGATGACAATGGCAGTGACATTTGTGGAGGGCTGACTACAGGCCGGGTACCATGCCTAGGGTCTCATTTATTCCTCTCAATAGACTCCAGGGAAATGACTGCCATTTACCTGAGGGGAAAGGGAGGCTCAACTCAAGGTGGGTTAAAGCCTCGGTCTGATCGCAGATACTGTGTCTGGGAGCCCAAATGCAAACACTGGTGAGGGTTTGGTGAATGCAACACGTGTTCTGGTGGTATGATGGAAATAAGCCCGTATGCAGTGTGGGGGTGTGGCGTGGTGAGGGATCGGTCCCACTGCTGGACTCTGCTATTTGTGGGCCACATCACTTTAAAAGAAGCGAGATGTGGACCCCTGGGTGGCTTGGTCGGTTAAGCATCTAACTCTTAATTTTATCTCAGGTCATGCTCTCAGGGTTTGTGGGTTCCAGTCCTGCAGCTGGGCTCCACACTGACAGTGTGGAGTCACCTTGAGATTCTCTCTCTCCCTATCTCTCTCTGTCCCTCCCAACCCCCTCTTTCTTAAAATAAATAAACTTAAAAGAAAAGTGAGACGCATGCCCTCTCTCTGTCCCCAGCCTGTCCCCCTCTCCCTCCATTGTGGCCTTGTGTTGACCGCCAGCAGCAGCCTCTCTTGGGACATCATGCTCTTCCTTCCCCATTCAGCAGAGCGTGTCCCACAAATCCTCACCCAAGGCCCTGCCCCGATAGCCATCCCTTCCTTTCCAGTGCACTTCTGGCGGGACTCAGCCCCACAACAAAGTGTCTCAATACCAGCTGCTCCCAACACTGCCTGGCCAGCCCTCTCTGTCTCCTCTTCATCCTCCTCCCACCTCTAACCCCCCACTCTCAGCAGGTGATCTAATGTCATAGTTGCAGTGAAAAGGGAAGCCATCAGATTGGCACTCCCTCCAGGTCCTGTTCCAAGGCCCATGGCCCCTTCTCTCTGGCCCTAAGAGGATGGAAGGGCTGTCCCTCTTTGGGTCCAAGGTCCCCTCTCCGGTTTCTCCCATCTCTGCCAATGATGCCCTCTCTAGGGGGCCTCACCCCTGCTGGAGTCTCTCCTGGCACGATCCTCCCCCCTTCTCCCCTCCTCTCTCTCTTCCCTGTCAAGGCCCGTCCACCCTTTCAGTCTCTTTGCCCTCTCTCATCAGGCCACGCCAGGCTGGTTTCCGGCCACACTGCCCTACCTACCTACTGGGCAAGTCTCAGCCCTCGCCGCTGCACCCTCTCTAGTGTGGGCACCGTCAGCCTCTCCTGCTTTCCTGCGTCACCCTCATCCAGGACGCCGTGCTCTCCAGGTCTTCCTCCTACCCTCCAACTGCTTCCCGCCAGCCTTCCCGGGACAACCTGGGTGCATCTGTTGAGTGGCGGCATCATCCAGTCCTGGGGCTCCTTGTCTCTCACCACCCGGCCTGAGCCACCCCACCATGTCGTCACCAGCCCTGAATCTCTCTCTCTAGCCCAGGTGCCCCACCGGAACCTCCCACGCCTCTAACAGGATGTTCCTCAGATAACTCAGACTCAGCCTGGCTGAACTGGAACTCACCTTCTCCATTCCCTCCACAACCAGCTCTTCCTTCTGGACTCCATTCCCTCCACAACCAGCTCTTCCTTCTGGATGCCCCCTCTGGGAGAAGAGCACTTCCTCACTCCTTCATGCTGTGGAGTACATTCTGGAATCTTGCTTTGTCCCCACACCCCTCATCCCGTCACCTCCAACTCCTGTTGGTCTGTCTGCCACATGTCACAAGGATCTATCCACCTTCTTCCTACTCTGTCACTAACCTGTCAAGGCCACCACCATCATTTTCCACCTGGGTGACCCCAGCCACTGACTCTCTGCTTTCCCCCTGGAACCAAAGGTGGTTCCTTTGCCTTCTTCAAATCCATTCTTTTTTTTTTTTCTTTTTTAAAAATGTTTCTTTATTTTTGAGAAAGAGACAGAGTGTGAGTCTGTGGGAGAAGCAGGGTGGGAGAAGTGGGAGAAGCAGAGAGAGAGGGAGACACAGAATCGGAAGCAGGCTCCAGGCCCCGAGCTGTCAGCACAGAGCCCGACACGGGGCTCAAACTCACGGACCGTGAGATCATGACCTGAGCCGGTTGGACACTCAACCGACTGAGCCACCCACGTGCCACTCTTCAAATCCATTCTGAACAGTGGCAGCCAGAGTGAGTTTTAATTTAATTGTTTTTAAAGTTTATTTATTTTGGGGGAGGGGGAGGGGACAGAGGATCCGAAGCAGGCTCTGCACTGACAGCAGGGAACCTGACACAGGGCTTAAACTCACAGGCGGTGAGATCATGACCTAAGCTGAAGTTGGACACTTAACCGCCTGAGCCACCCAGGTGCCCCCAGAGTGAGTTTTTAAAAATGCAAACCTGGGGGCACCTGAGTGGCTCAGTCAGTTGAGCATCTGACTCTTGATGTCAGCTCAGGTTGTGATCTCGAGGTTCACGAGGTCAAGCCCCGACCCAAGCACAGAGCCTGCTGGGGAGTCTCTCTCTCCCTCTCTCTCTCTGCCCCTCCCCTGCTCGGGCGCTCTCTCTCTTAAAATAAACAAACATTTTTAAAGAACACCAACCTTTAGCCACGCTTTGTTGCTGGCAATAGCGGTGACCCCCCTCTAGCGTCAAGTCCGAGCTCACTCCCTCTGGGAGTCCCAATCACAAAAATCCTTCAACCCCACCACTTGTTCGCGGTCCGCACCACCCGCCTCCCACCCCCCCCCCCCCCCGCCCCCCAGCCCTGCTCCCCTCACTCAGCTCACGTTCCGCGGCCCTGCTCTCGCCCTGGCAAACTCCCTCAGCGCCCCAGCCCCTCTCCTGTTCTTTTCTCCCCAGGCAGTGCCAACCTAGGTCACCTCCACTGCTCTGCCTGCCTTGCCTCCACCTGTGCAGCCAGACACCGCGGGTTTTACCCTCAGGTGGAGGAGTTTACGTTCGTGACCGCTCGCGTGTCAGTGCTGCCCGGCGATCCTCCTGTATTTCTCTCGTCCGTTGGCTGTTTGTTAATTGTCTGTCCACCGTCACCAGGCATCGGTTCTAAAGGCCCAGCTCTGTCACCAACCTCGTGTAAGCCACTGCCCCTTTTTGGGCCTCAATTTCTCCACCTGTAGAATGCGGGTGGCGTGGGAGTGCGGGAGACCAGTGCTTCCTGATCAAGGGATTTTTCGGATTCCCCTAGATACTGGCTTAAAATGCTGTTCCTGGGCCTTACCTCCCCCACGCCCTGCCAGAGCCTCATGGTCAGTAGGTGTGGGGCTGGGGATCTGCATTTTTATAGTCCAGGTTGGGGACATTTGAGTACATGGTGATGCCTCGTCACCACCCCTCATTTCACATAGACACACGTGTACGTCTCGATGCCAATAACAGCTACACAAAGTCACACACCCAGACACAGCCATACGGACCTAGCTTGCAGTTCCCCACACACCACCACCTCCCTGGCAGGCTGCGTGCCCTCCGACAGGCTCTCTGTGTGTGCAGTGAGGTGGCTGGCCTAGATACCACGTGCATTCGCAGACATCTTCGCACACCCGGACACATCTGCAGACATGCATGCAATCCCACACACTTAAACACAGACACAGAGCGACACGGGAAGGCACGTATCCTCAGGGATGGACCCCTATGCACGCACCACAGTACGGATGCACGGAGATGCTCCCCTGTAGATAGAGTCACGGATGCACCCGAAGACACGCACGTGAAAACACCGATGGATACACACGGACACGTGCCGATACTCACCCCTAAGACAGACAGATGCACACGCACACAAACACACACTCCTCCTCTCCGCCTTTCCCTGGCCCAGCTCCACGAGAAGAAGCTCTTGGAAAAGAGAAACAATGTGAGGGCCTGAGGGGGAGGGGAGGAGGCAGGAAATCCCAGTGCCAGCCCTGTGCTGGTTCTGGGATGTGGGGGGGAGGTCCGCCAGGCTCCGGCTGCTGGGCCCTTCTGGCAGCCCTAAACTGAGAGGGTGGCAGGGAGGGGGCCACTGCCATATTCTCTTGGCCTCCGGGAGCTTCCAGGCCTGGCATGGGGCTCAGCAGTGAGGGGGCGGGGGTGGGGGTGGGCTCTTTCCAGGAATCTCAAGCCTGTCGCTCAGGGGCAGGGCAGGCGCCACCCAGGCCCCTAATGGCTTCCAGGCGCCCACACTAAAGGCAGGGGTGGGCTCCAGACGGAGCTCCTGTTGCCCTTCCCAGCAGCCTGGCTCAGTCCCTCCTGGGGGCTGGGGGAGGAGGAAGGGGAGCAGCGGGGAAAGAGGGACTCTGGACAGCCCTCCTGCAAGCCCAGAGTCCCCTGGGGGCCGTGTGTGCATACGTGTGGAAAGGGGTGGGGGTCCCAAGGTTGGCTTTCTGGAGAAGCCCACCCCCCGGCACACCAGGAACCCTGCACCCCACGTAGATTCCACGGCAGCCAGACCCTGCCTAGCAACACCTCCCCTCACCCTCACTCCCATCCCACTCACACAACACAGCCCCAGGGACACACACACAGAGCCCTAGTAACGGACGCTCACCACACTCACCCAGAGTCGTGTAACACAGAGGCTCAGGTCACAGTTACAGAGACAGACTGCCGCTGCCCTGCCCTTCCTGCCCCCTCTCCACCAGGCTCAGTGCCTTCTTCCCATAGGGTGTGTGGTTTGTATGTGTGTGTGTGTGGCCTCCTGCTTCCCCTAGGGTGTCACTACCCCCCAAAGAGCAGGTCGGGGAGGGACCAGCCACCACAGGCCCCAGAGAGCCTTCCTCACCCCACCCTCCCCTCTCCTGCCTCCCACCAGCCAGACGGGTCTATTCCTGCTCTAATCCTCAGGGTTTCTGCTCAGGCTGTTCCCCCACTCGGAACGCTGCCCCTCAGTCTCCGAAACCCCCACCCATCCCTCAAGCTCAGTTCTGCCACCTCCAGGAAATGCCTCCATCTCCTCAGCTCCAGCTCCTCCTCCCCAGAGAGCACAGCCCTACAAACCCTCGCAGCCACATTTGGCCAGCTGCCCTCTCTTCTTGCAGCACAGGCTTCCCGGGCCCAGACGGGATGCTTGTGCCACCCACAGCTTCTAGGACAGGCCTTGAATACAGGATTTGCTTGAAGTTGGCTGGCGGGGTGGAGAGCAGAAGGCTTAACTGTGACCTCGCATCCCATTAGTTGGGTGGGCAGTCCCCCTTAGTGGGACTCAGAGCTCCCGAACCCCAGCCCCACAGCCGTCCTCACTGCTGCAGGAAGCTGTGGGCTCACTCTAGGACAGAAACTGGAATCTTTTGATCCAATACTTGCCTCAGGCGAGGCCCTCATCTACTCTGTCCACAGAAAGTGACCAGTGGTTCCTGCTGCTTGTGTTACTGTCTAGGTCTCTCCCTCCTTCTTTCTCCATCAGCGAACTCCTACACATCCTTCAAGACCCACCTTTAGTTTCCCCTCCTCTGGAAAGCCTTCTCTGATCTCATATAGAGCACTCGAGTGTTTCCAAAGCACTGGCACACCACCCTGTTCTTAGGCAATGGTCATAAGGAAATCTTGATCTCTCCGGCTGTCAGCACAGGGCCCAGCATACAGCAGATGACACATAAATACTTTCTAGGTTGATGGATAGAAGATCAACAGTTAGGGATCCCCTTATAAAGAGGGAGGATTGAACTGTCCTAAGGATAAAGAGTCATTTTGTAGCCAGACTCCAAGACAGGCAGGTGTGTGAGCCTATCTGTGGCCAAGGTCAAAGTCAGAGGTCATTTCATGGTCAGGTTAGGGATTGGGCCTCTTACTTAAGCTTAAGTGGCCCACAGGAGGACAACTTTGTGTTTTGTCTTTAGCACATTTAGATGACTCTCACTATTCAGCTAGAGAAGGGAGCAATGCTGAGGGCTGGATGGGGGCCAGCTGAGGGGACTGGGGGTTACGCAGCGGCCCAGCTCTTCCCTCAAGCTAAGAACCCCGCTGTGTCCTTCCAGAACCTTTCAGGTGGCGCTCTGGAGCTGCCCATGGCCACAGGCCTGGCTGTGGGCAGGGAGCAGAGCCCAGCAGGAAACCGCAGAGGACAGCCTGATTGGATAAGTGCAGGGTCCAAGGCTGGTCAGCCCACAAACTGCGGGCACCTGTCCCTCGGACCTGCTGCCTGGGCTCCAGCCACTGGATGGCCAGGAGAGGAGGGAGGGAGGGAGGGAGGTAAGCAGGGCCTGCCAGCTAGACCTGAGCCCCTGGGGAGCAGACTATCCCAGGCACCCCCATCTCAGACCGAGGAGCCACAAAGATGTCCTACATCACTGATTAGAACTCCTTTCTTTACAATGGACCAACTTAGGTCCAGAGGAGCAGCGACTTGCCCACGTCCACCCAGAGGACCAGCAGCAAAGTGGGGGTGGGGTGTGGGGGGGGGGTGGGGCTGGACTGCTGGGATTGGATCCTTCCCCTCCTGGGCTAAGTCTGCCTAAGGGGCATGATGCCCCTGGGAACACTTATAAGAGGGGGTCCTCAGGCATCAGGCCAAGTGGCCAAGCATAGCTGGTATGGGAGAGAGTTAGAGCCTTTCACGGGGGCCGGCCAGCCTCTCGGCGACTCCTTGAACTATTCGCTTTTGTAGAGCAGACGTCTCACCAGTCAGGGCTGTGCCACTGGTAGGCTGTGTGATATCTGCAACTCTCTGTCTTGTCTGGGCCGGTTTCCTTGCCTGTACGATGGGGAGAGGCACTAACAAGATTCCTAAAAGCTCTGTCCAACAAAGTGGGCAGACCTTGTGCCACCTGAACCGACCCGAGCCAACCCAACCCCCACACAGGTCTGTACAACCCTCACTTAAGACACAGAAACAGGAGCCCAGGGCGGAGAGTGGGTTTGCCAGCTATCATCTATTGGCACCATTAGAACGGGGGGGGGGGGGGGGGGGTAACTGAGGACCACTCCATTCTCCTCGCACTGAGCCATCGCTCTGACTGCCCCAACTCCCTCCAGAAATGCGCTTTCTGCCCGCCCACGGCCAGAAGTAGCGTCGACCCTCACTTCCTCGCCCCTTCCCCAGCAGCCCCGGTCCGGCAAAGACGCCCCGCTCCCTCTAGCGGCTGGCGGAGGGCAGAGGGGGCTCCCGGCCCCAGGCAGCGCGGTCCCGCCCACCCCGCCGCGCGGCCCCCATTGGCGGCCGCCGCGGGCTTGGGGCGGCGGCGCCGCGCTCCGATTGGCCCTTGAACCCGTCCATCCCGCACTCGCCATGGTGACCACGTTGGGTCCCCCGGGAGAGTTCCAAATTCCGCCCCCGCCCGCCGCCCCCCTCCCGTCCGGTCCCGGCCCGCAGCATTCCGAAGGCGGCCCTGCCCTCCCCCCCACTCCCGGCAACCCCTCTACACCCGAGGCCTGGGGCCCCGGGAAGTTGGGGAGCCCCGGGAGAGGGCTAGGAAGTTCTCGGAGTTTGGGGGTTGCTGCGGACGCTGTGCCCCTCTCCTCCAGCACGCCCCCCAACTTAACCCCTTCCCTCCCGCGGATGGTTCGCGGCCTGGAGGGAGTTCCCGAGACGCAGTGGCTAGCTGCCCCCAGCGCTGCCGCCCCCGCTCACCTCAGCCGGGGACCCGCGGGCTCCGGACGTCCGACCCGCCGCGGCTGGGCGGAGCGGGCACGGGGCTTGCCGCGGCCTCCGCCGGGAGGGCCGAGGGAGGGCCGCCGAGTCTCCTCCTCCCTCCCGGAGGGAGGGGAGGGAGAGGAGACGGCGGGGCGGGGGCGGGGGGCCCCGGCAAGCTGCAGCCCCAATGTGACCCGGGCCCACCGGGTTGCCGGGGTGGGGGGCACCAGCCTGATTTGGAGGCGAGGGGCACGGGCCGGGGCGGCGGGCTCTGCTAGAGAGGGAGCGGGACCCGGACGGAGGCCCCACCTCCGCTTGGGGCCGAGGGTGGGGGTGGGGGGTACGAAAGGCAGGGTCTGGGGGCCCCCGCGGGGTTCGGCTTTCCCGCCTCAGGCTTCCAGAGCGCCAACGACGCACTAGGCGCCCTGCAGCCGAAGTAGGCACCGCCTGTGCCGGGACAGCACGTGGGGCACGCTTATCAAATGTTCACTTTTGTTACCTGCATTCTTCCTAGTGCCAGCTCTGCCACCGAGTGGCCGTGGAGCAGCAAGTCTCTGCCCTTCACAGGGCCTCAGTTTCCCCTTTGTACCACAAAGGGATTCACCAGAGTAACCTCATGCATGTTGAGAAGCGTGGTGCGGCACTTGGCCCGCGGTGGGGGCGGGGGGGAGATTTTCTCCGAGGTGCTGGGGTGCGTCCAACCTGGGACAGGAGCAGGCACTTGTCCCCAGGCAATTACGGTAAGGCGCTCTTTTGTGCGCCCAATGGCTGTGGGACTTCCTCCGCCCATGGGAGTAAGGTGGTTGTGGTTTGCCCGCGAGATGGGGGATGGGTGCCAGGAGGGCTTCTCATCATATCCTGTATCTGGAGGGCGACTGTGGTCAATCCTCTTTTTTTTTTTTTTTTTTAAAGTAGGCTCTAGGCCACCTGTGAGGTTTGAACTCATGACCCTGACATCGAGTTGCATAGTCTGCTGACTGAGCCAGCCAGAAAAGCCCCTGCCATGAATCCTTCTGAAAAGATCACCAAAACTTCCCGGAGAGAGTGGAGGCAACAAGACCACATTGGGACTCTACCTTGAAAAGGAAACGAAAAATGTTGAAGAAAGACTAGCTTTAACTAACGAACACTATTTAGATTATGATTGCAACCATGCAGATATTAGAATGAAGAGTTGGTCCTTTACTGAAACAGGGTCATTTTTGCAAATATATTTGAGAGTTTCACGTGCAAATGGTGCTCTGAGTCCTTCGGTAGTCTAACAATTCTCTCTGGAAGGACGCGATCATTTCTCTTTTGCGATGTTCTCTTCCTCTGTGGACAGCTATGCCTTCATTTGTCCCATGTCACTTTAACCAACTTCATGAAGCCCTGCGCTTTTTGCAATATTTGCAGTTTTGCTTGTCAGTTCATTTGCTTCTTACTTGCGTGGTTAAATGCTGATGTCTGACGGAGACAGATTTGGGGAGAGGATGTGGTGTTGGAGAGAGATCTAGTCCGTAAATGTTGCGAGGCTGGCCTTTGCTTTGCTTTGTACCTGGGCCTGTGAGAGTCAGTTACTAAGGACTCAGAGGACAGAGATTCTCCCCCTCTTTTTTTAAAAAAAGTGTTTATTATTTTTGAGAGAGAAAGACAGAGTGCCTGAGCAGGGGAGGGGCAGAGAGAGAGAGGGAGACACAGAATCTGAAGCAGAATCCAAGCTGTCAGCACAGAGAGCCCAACGCGGGGCTGGAACTCACAAACTGTCGAGACTGTGACCTGAGCTGAAGTTTGCTGCTTAACCAGCTGAGTCACCCAGGTGCCCCAAGACTTCCCCCTTTTAAACTTGAGGAAATGCTCTGGGTGGGGTGGGGGTGGGGGGGCTTTTGGCTCAGACTTCCCCGAAGTCCACAGCTGGTAAGGACAGCAATGGGCCAAGAACCCCCTGGTTCTTTCCCAGGGTTTCTGGAGGTGACAGTAGGGATAGAGGGATAAAGAAGGTTGAAGAGGTCGAGTCATTGGTGAAGCTGAGCTCCAGTGAGAACATCACAGTTGGGCCCTCTCTCCTAAGAAAGGAAGTAGTCCTAGGAGTGTCTTGCAGGGGATGGGGAGATCCCACCCAGTCATGGAACCAAGATGGTTACTGACCATAGGCTTGGCAGTTCATATGAATTATCTCAGTTTTTTTTTAAATTTTTTTTAATGTTTATTTTTGAGACAGAGAGAGACAGAGCATGAACGGGGGAGGGTCAGAGAGAGAGGGAGACACAGAATCCGAAGCAGGCTCCAGGCTCTGAGCTGTCAGCACAGAACCCGACGCGGGGCTCGAACTCACGGACCGTGAGATCATGACCTGAGCCGAAGTCGGACGCTCAACTGACTGAGCCACCCAGGCGCCCCATGAATTATCTCAGTTTTAAGCCACCCCGCGAGTTGTTATCACCAACTCATGGAAAAGTAAGAATCAGAAGTCAAGTGACAGGCCCCGGGTCACAGAGCCAGAAGGTCTCAGCACCCAGATCTGACTCTTTCAATCTTACCATTGTCACCCCTGTCTCTGAAACCACACACCCAGACTGCCCTCTGGATGCATCTAATCTGGTGTCAGCCTCCCGGTGGCCCCACCAAAGGGGTTCCTTCCCCAACTCAGCCTTCGATTGAGGTTTGTATTGGTATTTCCCACATTCCAGCATTTCTGTCTTGTACCTCTGCCCCCACTTTTTGCCATCAACACATAGCTCTTTTCCTTTAAATAATTTCGTTTTTTTAGGATGTATGTGTATTTTAGGGTAAGCAGGAAATCTGTACCAGTTGCCATAAATAGAAGAAAATCATAAAAATTAATGTCATGCGAACAAACAATGCTACTAAAATCTAGCTAGAAACTTGCTCTTTGTTAAATAGGGGCATTTTTCACAATAGCCAAAAGGTAGAGGCCACCCAGGTGTCTGTTAGTGGACAAATGGATAGATGAAATTGGTCTGTACATTCAAAGGAAAGTTACTCAGCCTTAAGAAGGAAGGGAATTCTGGATACATGCCACAGCATGGATTGACTGCAAAGACATTACATTAAGGGAAATAAGCCTGTCACAAAAGGACAAATATTGTGTAATTCCACTTCTAGAAGTTTCCTAGAGTGATAAGATTCCGAGTAGACTGGTGGTTGCCAGGGGGCTGCAGGGAGGGGGGTAGGGAAAGTTGCTATTTCATGGGGACAGAGTTTCAGTTTGGAAAGGTGGAAAAGTTCTGGAGACACATGGTGGTGAGGGTTGTATAGCATTGTGAATGTACTTACTGCCACTGAACCGTCCACTTAAAAAACGGTTAAACTGGTAAATTTTATGTATATTTTGCCACAATAAAAAATTATTAAAAATCAGGTATCTAGTTTTCTGAGTCCAATATACACTTGATCTTAGCCAAAAGGCCGAGAAGCGATTTTCTGAGTCCAATATAAAAGATTGAGAAATGAAAAGATAAGGACGCAAGGCAAGAGACAAGTTAGAGAGAATTCAGCTCTAAATGGAGGCTTCTCCTGGATGCAGCCAGGATTGAAAAACAATGAACAGCGAGTGACTTCTTCATGGTGTGACTCAGTTTAGGTAATGTCCTGTTGGGGGTCCCACTTACTGTCCTCTTGCAGATCACGGGGTGAGTAGCCCCCATGGGGAGAGAGAGATGCTTCCCTAGGGATGGTGTGTGGCTCTCCCAGGATGGGGAGAGGGAGGTGGCTTGCTGCTTCCTCCCTGCCTGGGGGGCTGAGCAAGGGACTGGCACGCCTCCTAAAGCTGAAGCATCTGGAATGTTTTATAGGGGAGGTGGAGGCAGATCAGCCTTCTCAGGGGAAGCTGGACTCAGGGGAGCTGCCCCTGAGCGCCTGAGGGATGGAGAAGAGCTGGGCTCCTGCCCAGTACGTGTGTGTCCCAGCTGGGACAGAGCGGGGAGGTGGATACGAATGTGGCAAGCCCATCCAGAGCTGGGTGGAAGTTGGACGGGGCCGGACCACGAAGGCAATCTGGAGCCACTGCTGGCTTTTGAGCCGGGGAGTATCTTGGTGGTGATTTCCAGGGTCTGGGGTGCACGGTGAGGTAAAACCAGCACTGCAACTGAGGCAAGGCTTCGTGAAGTTGGCACAGATCCCAGGTGGGAAATAGAGGGGATTTGGCGTGAGCAGGGCCTCATCCTGAGCCCTGAGAGCAGCCTCTTGGGCTCGCAAACAGCACGAGGAGGAAGGCTGCTGGTGTTATAGCCTTAGATAGAGGTGGCCAGGAAACCTCAGAAATGAAGGGCCTGGAGGTCATGGCCTGGGTTGTGGCCACAGAAAACCAAAGTGCGGAGAAAGGCAAGGACTTTCCCAAGTCGTTTAGCAAGAGTGTGGCCAAGGGTTCGGGACAAAAGTGCACAGGTGTCTCTGCAAAGCCTTTACCCTGCAGCCTCTTGCAGTGGGAGAGGGAGTGTGGAACCTGCATGCGTGGACCTGTGCTCCCCTCAGATCTTGCTGCCCTCCAAGAGGCAGCTCTCTTCCCCCTTCCCAGAGAGGCCTGAGCTACCTGTGGGTGGCACTTGGGTTGATGCTGGAAGGGCCACGGGCTGGGGGAAAGAGGAGAGAGACCCTGTTGGGACCTGCCTGTCTCCTCCTTGCTGCAACCCCTTCTCATCCCGGGGGGAGAAAAATACTTTCCTGAGCCGGAATTTGCCCAGGGAGTCTGGCTGGACAAGAGAGAGCACCCTGCCTCCCACCAAAATACACAGATTCTTCCCCTTCCCCTTAGGATCCTGCACAGGAAGTGGCTGGAATAGGACCGGCTGACCAGCCTTCCAGCCCCGAGTCTGGCCACATTTTCTGAGCGCTGTTCCGAGCAAGACCCTGCCCCGGAGGGCTCTGCATTGGGTAATTCCGGGCCAGGCTCTTGTCCTCTCCAGACCTCAGTCTCCCCCATGTGTGAAACAGGGGAGCTTTGTGGAGCGCTGCTGGTGACTTCGCAGCATTTCCTTTTATAAGCCCCACACTACCCCATGAGGTGGTACTATCTCTCTCTTTTCCTTTTTAAAGTGTGTTTATTTATTTTTGAGAGTGTGTGTGTGTGTGTGTGTGTGTGTGGACAAGGGGCAGAGAGAGAGGGAGAGAGAGAATCCCAAGCAGACTCTGTGTTGTTAGCACAGAGCCCTACTCGGGGCTTGATCTCATGAGCCCAGAGGTCATGACCTGAGCTGAAATCAAGAGTTGGATGTTTAACCCACCAAGCCACCCAGGCGCTCTTACGTGGTACTGTCTTATCTCCATTTTACAGAGGGGAAGCTGAGGTTCAGAGAGTTTCAGTAACTTGCCCAAAGTCCCCCAGCCAGTAAATGGCAGGCTTGGTATTTGAACCCAGGCAATCTGACCCAGCCTTTGCCTGAGGTCCCGGCCATCATCACTCTCATTGATTGTCAGTTCAGGCAGGGGTCATTCTCCCTTTCTGCAGACGGGAAAACCGAGGCTGAAGAGGTGCAGAGCAGAGGCAGGTCTTGAAACCTTGTGGGGTGCCACGAGGGCCAGCTCTCCCCCCTTCCCCCACTGATATCAGACACCTCCTTGAGGTACTGCCATCCCCAGGAAGTGCTGCAGGAGCTGGGGAGTGAAAGCAAGAAGTGTTCTGAGCCCAGAGACCAGAGGAAGCAAGAGGCTGCAGTGAAAGAAGAAGTGAAGTGAAGTGAGAGCGTGTTGTGTTGTGTGGGGGCAAGGAGAGCAGAGAGAAGGGGAGGTCTGAGAGCCCGTGCCGAGCACTGAGGGGAGCAGAGAGGAGGCGGCCGGCAGAGACATCCAAGTTCCCTTTTGTTCTGTGGACCCGAGCTGGGAGCCCGTGGCAACAGGACAGCAGCAGCGGCTTCACAGGTCAGCCCCATCCAGCATCTCTATTCCCCACTCCCTCACCTGTCCTTATCCACCCGGTCCCCAGCAGGTGCCTGCCGGGGCCCAGGATTGGTGACATCCTGGGAGCAGCAAGCTGGGGACACACCTCATTCCCTTCACTCTCTGGGGGCAACTCCAGATCCCTGGGAATGTAGAAATCTATATTTAAAAAAAAGAGAGCAATTTATTAAAAAAAAATTTTTTTTAACGTTTATTTTATTTTTGGGACAGAGAGAGACAGAGTATGAATGGGGGAGGGTCAGAGAGAGAGGGAGACACAGGATCTGAAGCAGGCTCCAGGCTCTGAGCCATCAGCCCAGAGCCCGACGCGGGGCTCGAACTCACGGACCGCGAGATCATGACCTGAGCTGAAGTCGGACGCTTAACCGACTGAGCCACCCAGGCGCCCCAAAAGAGAACAATTTAAACGAAGGAGTGTTTAGGCACTAGGTTCAAATCTTAGCTCCCTGCTGCAACCTATGGCAAGTTATTAGACTTTCCTGGATTTCAGTTTCCTCATCTGTACAGTGGGGTTAATCTGGTAGCCTGCACCTTAGATGACATTGGGAAGGGCCGGGATGGAGTTTGTACTGGGCAAACGGGAGCTGGTGCCATTCCTCTCAGAGTGACCTGGACTGGAGCCCGGGGACTCTATGTCTCAGGGAAATGGCTCCAGTGCTGGCTTAGTCACAGACTAAGTTGGGCCTTGGCGTGGCCTCCCTTTCGCCACCTGTAAAATGGGGCTAATAATGGTATTTGTCAGGGCTTTCCTGCAGAGACCACAGGTTCAGTCCTCACCCAGGCTGGGGTGAGGCCAGCCGTGGGGGCTCCAGGAGCATAGCTGGCTCAGCAGGCCTGGTGCTGCCGGGGAGAGGGCAGGCTGCGGGGGGGGGATGCACGGTCAGCCCCAGGGAGGAAGGCAGGGGTTCCCAAGGCATATGCTCAGATGTATCCCCAGCTGGGGCTTTGGGTCAGAGCCCTAAACTTGCAGTGGGATCATGGAAATGTCTATGTGTCTCTCTCCCTGGGAAATAGGTGTCCTTGGCTTCAGTTTACAGATGGGAAGCCCTCAAGCACAGAGAAGTAGAGTTATTGCCCCACGTCCCAGCCCAGGCACTGAATACTGGAAGTGGCTATCAAATTTGCATCTTCTAGAGGCTCTAGTCTGCACCCTGTTGTTTCCTTATCTCTTTGTTGACCTAGATAGAGGCTTACTCATCCGTAGAACAACCCAACCATCTTTGGGAGCCTGTGGCACACAGCACTGGACTTGGAGCCTGGGGCCCTGGGTTTGAGTCCTGGCTTGACCACGGGACTGCCGTCACCTCCCAGGCAAACTCCTGTGTGGTTTCCCGTTTCCGCACAGTCAACTGGAACCGTCTTGGACATCAGGTAGGGGGTTTCTGTTTCCCAGGGAGCTTCAGATAATGAATTGTGGGCCACGGTGAGACGGGTGAGGGTGTGGGGCAATGCTGCACGGTGGCTTCTCTGAAGGGCAGGGGAGAGGGGTGTGTTAAGCAGAGGTGAGGATTGCGATTTGCCCCCTGGGAAAGGGAGTGGTAACCACAGCTATTTGAGGGGTCTAGGAGAGGTGTCACTTCTGCTTTGACCTTGATTTCTCCAGTTGGTGGTGGGGTTAGGCCCCTCTTCCCTCTGTAGACACAGAGCAGGGTGGCCAAGGGCCTGGGGAGCTGGCTTTACAGTCCAGACCCTAGAGGTCAAATCTGCACCATTGTCTGGGCCTCCATTCACACAGTGAGGGGGTAGACAAGATGACCCGAGATCTGTCTGCACTGTTGGGTCCTCAGACTTCTTATCTGAAAAGTTTTAAATTGTTTCATTCAGCAGCTTCCTTTGTCCCCTCAAATGTTTTCCCTCCTGTCTTCTCTGAGGTTCAGAGAGGGCAAGTCAATTGCCCAAGGTAACACAGCCTAATAAATAACCAAGTGGCCAAATGAATAAGAACCCAGCACTCTGTGACTCCAAAGTCTCTATTCTCTTTTCAAATCAACACATATATTAATAGTGTTAAGACACATGTACGACTACCCGGGAAAAACCATCACATCCCCATCTCATACTGTACTCCGGGATCGATGCAAATGGACTGGAGGTTCCAATGTGAAAAATGCAAACTTAAAAGGACTAGGAGAAACTTAAGAGAATTCCTTTGTAATGTTGGAGCAGGGAAGGCCTTTCTAGCTACAACTCAAAATCCAGAAGACCTAAGAGAACATGCTGCTAATTCTGATTACATAAAAATTATACATACAAAAAAAGACTCCTACCAGCAGAAGGACCATGTGTAATGTTAAAAGGCAAATGACAAACTAGGAAATATATTTGTAACTCACACAGTAGACAACGAGCTAATTTTCCTATTATGTAAAGAGTTTTGAGAAGATAAGGAAGAGTCAAACCTGATGTAAAAATGGGCAGATGTGGGGCTCCTGGGTGGCTCAGCTGGTTGGGCGTCCGACCCTGGCTCAGGTCATGATCTTGCGGTCTGTGAGTTCGAGCCCCGCTTCGGAGCCTGTGCTGACAGCTGGGAGCTTGGAGCCTGCTTTGGAATCTGTGTCTCCCTCTCTCTCTGCCCCTCCCCCACTCACACTCTGTCTCTCTCTGTCTCTGTCTCTCTCTCTCAAACAGAAAGAAACATTTTTTTTTTTAAAAAAAAAGGGCAGATGGTGAACTTGCACACGTGGGAAATGACATCAGAACAGCTGCACTTTGGAAAGAACCAAAGACTGGAATCAACACAACTAGCTGTTCACAGGGCACCCACTGAAGAAGTTAGGGTTTATCCCTCCAACGTTAGACTATGAAGTTGTAATAGTAAAAAATGGAAGCTCTAGGAACTGTTACAGAAAGCTCTCCAAGATATATTTTCAAGAGAAAAATGCAGAGTGCAGAACAGTAAAAAGTGTGCTTTTTTTTAATAAAATGAGGAGAATCATATATATGTGCTTATATATATATTTTTTAATTTTGTTTAACGTTTTTATTTATTTTTGAGACAGAGAGAGACAGAGCATGAACAGGGGAGGGGCAGAGAGAGAGGGAGACACAGAATCTGAAACAGGATCCAGGCTCTGAGCTGTCAGCACAGAGCCCGACGCGAGGCTCGAACTCACAGACCGTGAGATCATGACCCGAGCTGAAGTCGGACGCTTAACCAACCAAGCCACCCAGGCGCCCCCTTATATATATATTTTTAAGTTTACTTCTTTTGAGAGAGAGCAGGGGAGCAGCAGAGAGGGAGAGAGAGAGAGAGAGAGAGAGAGAGAGAGAGAGAGAATCCCAAGTGGGCCCCACACCGTCAGCACAGAGCCCAACACGGGACTTGATCTGTGAGATCATGACCTGAGCCAAAAACAGGAGTTGGACACTTAGCTGACTGAGCCACCCAAGTGCCCTATGTGTGCTTATCTATATATGAAACTTGGCAAAGTCCACAAAACACTAATGATAGTAGTTACCTGGGGGTGACTAACGAGGAACCGAGTGGTTGGGTGACACGGGCAGCAGGGATACTATGATTTTATGTGCTTGTGTGCTTATTTATTGTTTATATTTGAAAGATGTAAATTCCAAAAGCAAAGAGCAAATAAAAATCGAGAAATATACAACTATAACGCAGGGTAACTTCAGAAAATACAGGCAATCAAAACTAGTACCCAGAAGTGACCCCTGAATCTTCCACATTTTGCATATATGAAAAAATATGACTTTTACAAGGGTTGGATTACACTGCTTTGCAACATGGTTTTTGTTTTACGTAAGCAATATGTCACCATTATTTTTTCCATAATGCTAGTCATTTGGAGCATTAAAAAAAACTCTAAGTTGGGGCACCTGGGTGGCTCAGTCGGTTGGGCGTCTGACTTCAGCTCGGGTCATGATTTCACATTCCATGAGTTCGAGCCCCGCGTCGGGCTCTGTGCTGACAGTTCCGAGCCTGGAGCCTGCTTCGGATTCTGTGTCTCCCTCTCGCTCTCTGCCCCTTCCCCACTCATGCTCTGTCTCTCTGTCTCTCAAGAATGAATAAACGTTAAAAAAATTAAAAATAAGTAAAAAATAAAAGAACTCTAAGCATTAAAAACTTGCTTTTCTGTTTTGAAGATAACACATGTTCGTTGCAGAAAATTTGAACTATACAGAAAACATAAAAAAGAGAGTAATCCTCCTTCCCATAACATTATTAGCATTTTGGTGACCATTCTTCTAGATACCCTCCTAGGCTTAAGCATGTATATTTGCACACATTTCCATACGTGTGATTATATTGTGAGTGTTATGTTCAACTTGCTCTTTTCAATGCGTAATAATATACTATGTTCCTCTTTTATGTTACTATTGACATCATAACTTTCGATAGTGACGTGGCGATCCAGTGTACTGTATTTTTGAACTTCTACTTTTGAAAAAATGACAAATTCATAGGAGGCTGCAAAAAAATAGTACAGAAAGATTTTGTGTATGCTTCACCCAATTAATCTGTATAATCTCCTCCTTCTCCTCCTTTTATTTGTTGAAGCCTTCCTCCTGGAAACTTCTTTTCTCCTGCTCCCTTCTGGACAGGATATACCTGGTCCTGCTGTCCAACCTACAACCGGGGGAATAGCTTTGTCTCTTCTCCGCTAGGGTTTCCTGTGTCCTGTGTTGTCTTTCACAAGTCACTCCCTCATTCTGTTGGAGCGCGTCCTCCAGCAGCTTTCTGAAAGAGGGTGTATGTTTTAAAATACCTAGTGATCCTCGGTTGACCGCTCACCTTTAAGAGTGCGGTACTAAAGCCTTATTGCTTGTCAGGGCTGATAACTGGGAAAGCTCCAACCTGAGTTTGGTCCTGGCCATTTCACTGAGGAACATCAAAACCTCAGTAGCTATAGGATACTTTTCTTGGAATAGCCAGTTCTTCAGCAAAGAGTTTTCTCCTGGCTTAGAGCATCGTCACCTGGCTGCTGCAGGCTTCTGGAAGCTGAGTGGAGGAAGTGGTAAGGAAGGGATATGGCTTAATTTTTCTATACCTGAATGGCATCCCATCCTTGCCCTCAGGTCCTCTGGCATGCACGGTTTCCCGGGAATGAACTTTATGTTGGAATGCGGTTGAGGGTGGTAGGGTGGTGATGACAACAGTCCTGGGCACCCCGGGTGACAGAGGAGATCTGGGGCCCCAGCTGGTCATTTAAAAGACTCACCACCATCAATCCCCCATTTTTTTGCCTTCACCCTTCTTTTAGAGGTTCTCGATGCCTCTGGTTCTCAAGTGCTCCCAGGGCTCTAAGCCTTCTCCCTGTCCCCTCCCCTTTTCCCCTCCCTCACTCCACACCTCTCCCCCCTGCAGACACTGGGGCTCAACTCTTTACGGTTGGCTAAACTGATTACCGGTGGTCACCTGCTTGGAGCCTCCAAAGTTTTGCTAACATTTCTCACCTGCTGTTGACTTCTTTCCTCTTCTGTCTTTGTGGCTTTGTGCCCGTTTATCCACTCACTCTCATTTAGTGGAGTTTCGGGGGGTTGACATAGATTTGCTATAGTTAAGCAGACGTTTATTGGTTTATTTTAAAACTACAGAAAATGAAGGCTGAGAGGGACAGACCCCTGCCTAAAGTCACACAGTGAATTAATGACACAGCTCAACAGGGTTACCTGTTGCTTGCTCCCAAGCAACTTCCCCCTGGGTGAAGTCAGCGCCCTGGAGAAGCTCCCAGACAGACCATTTTTTTGGGGAGGGAGAGTGACTCAGACAAAGCTGGTAATGGTGGGCATTTCTGAACAAACAATCTGGGATTCTTGGAGTCGCAGAGACCTGGCTCAGGGAGCCTAAAGCAGAGCAAACCCACTTGCTCTCTGAGCCTCAGTTTCCTCATTTGTGAAATGCAGGAGTAATGAGGATTAATTAAAATGCTACATGTCTTGGGGTGCCTGGGTGGCTAGCCGATTAAGCATCGGCCTTCGGCTTAGGTCGTAATCTCATGGTTCTCAAGTTCAAGCCCCACATCAGGCTCTCTGCTGTTAGCACTGAGCCCGCTTTGGACCCTCTGTTCCCCTCTCTCTCTGCCCCTCCCCTGCTTGTGCTCTTTCACTCTCTCTCAAAAATACATAAACATTTAAAAAAATATATAAAATGCTAGATGTCCTACCTTTGGGACATGCCGGACACCTAGAAGTTAGAGCTCACTCTTTTACCATGGTGACAATGGCATGCATCTTTTCCAGGTTGGAAACTAGTTTTTGGAAGAGACTGGGAACAGGACATGGATGACCATAGGGTCTTTTTCCTCTGCCTGTGCCTCATGATTGCTCACAGTGACACAGTGGGTAAGGGGGTGCTGCTGAACTGGGGGGCAATCCGAGCCCGGGCCCGTGGCTGTGATGTGAAAGGGGGACGCCCTAAACCAAGGGAGCTTGAAAGAGGGCACTGAGGTCTCCCAGGGCAGCAGCAAGGCTGAGGCTGTGGTAGAAGGGCCCAGAGGCTGTGGGGACAGAGGCTGATGTGGAGGTGTGACCTGCCCCGCAGAGGAGTCCCAAGAACCCCTGAGCTGGATGAAGACCCTGGAGATGATGTCCAGGAACCGCAATGTGACTTCGCTTCGTGGGTGAGTTGGGCGGCCCTCCCCGCCCCCCTTGAGTCAGCTGTGCCTCCCAGCCACAGCTTGCGCCTTGAGTCAGTGGTCCAGGGTTGTCCAGTGTAGACCATTAATCCATTTATTCGACATTCAGTTATTGAGTACCTACTGTGTGCCCAGCATGAGGCTTGGAAGATGCAGGTTAACCACGTCCCTGCCCTTATCAAGTTTGCTGTCTGGTTTAGGGCCTTTAACTATGGATGCCATGAAATCAGGTGCAGAATCATGGGTCTCTGCATTTTCCTGGGAAGGAGTTGCAAAGCTGGACTGAGCTCTCGAATGCTCTCGAAGCTCTGGGTGAGGGGATGGTGCTGATTGGACTGGCCGGGGGAGCACAGGGACTATGTGGCATTTCGCTCAGTCAGCAGAAAAAATCCAGAAAAGTCTTCCTGAAGGAGGTGTCCAAAGACCTGGACCTGAACAAGAGGTGATCAGGAGATGTGTGGGGTGGAGAGGTAAGAGTGTGCCAGGGACACTGTGTGTGCAAAGGTCCGGAGGTAGGGGTAGCAGGTATGGGCTGGGCGAGGCCCTGCCCTTATTGGCTGTCTGGGGCCCCTCTTGCCCCCACGCCCACTCCAGACCCTGGCCAGCTCTCTCACCCTCAGGCTTATCCGGGGCCTGGAGTGCAGCCTGTTGAACACCAGCTTCGGGGGCAAGAACCTTACCTTGCAGACGCACAGCATCCAGACACTGGCCTTCAAGCTGGGCTGTGACTTCACTGGCCTCGCACTGAGCAGTGCGACTCTGGAGCGGGTCCCCCAGGTCAGAGGGGGCCGGGAGATGGAGGGCAGCCAGGGTCTCGACCCTAGAAATCCTCCAGGGGCTTCAGGTCTGGACTTTCCCCCAACTAATCTGGTCTGGCCTAATAGCTGTGAGTTGCCTCTTCTGTAAAATGGGGCTGACATTCCTCACACGAATGGTGGAAAGAGAGGGTGCTCTGTGGCCCCTCAAGGGCGATGTCCTCTTCCTGCTTCTGCAGGTCCCCGAGGGGAGGCGGCAGTGGGAGAGGCCAGGGAAGCCAGGGTCCTTGGAAGACTCTGGTGTGATTCCTGCTGACCGTCTGGGCGCTGAGGGCTGACGAGCTCCATCCCCAGGGGCCCCAGTTGGGTGGGGTAAATCGAGGCAGGGGCAGCCTGGAGGGAGGGCCTGGGATCTCAGGGAGTTGGGGAGGAAGTACAGCCTGGGAGGCGAGGGCTCTGCAGGTGGAGCCTCCTAGGGATGAAATGCCCCAGGGAAAGAACAGGATGGGAAGGCTTCGCAAGGAGTGGGGAGCAGTGGACGTGTTGGGGCCGGGTGTGGCTTAGCCCGTCCATGGCTGCCCGTAGGCCTCGGTGCCGCACGCCATGCAGTTCCCGGCAGAGCTGACCCAGAATGCCTGCAGGACCCGCCCCAGGGAGCTGCGCCTCATCTGCATTTACTTCTTCACTGACTACTTTTTCCAGGTCAGTGCCACACGGGGGCCAAGCAGGGTAGGTGCCGGCCCCTTCTTGAGGGCACTGCAGGCATCCGTACCATTGCCTGGCCTCTGCACAGGGACCAGCACCAGGTGGGACCAGCCCATTGTGCAACCTGAGCCAGCCGCTGTCCTTTCTGGGCCTTGGTTTTAGGAGAATGGTGTTGGGGGTGCAATTACAATCAATCTACCCTGTATGTGTCTGTCCCTAGATGGGAGACAGACAAAGGTGTTTTTAACTTTGGCTTTGAAAGTGAGCGAGGACAGACGGAGGCTGGAATGCACTGAATCCATGGCGGAGAGGTGGGGGGTGGGTGCTGAAGGGACAGCTTTCCAGGTGGAGGGGACAGCACACGCAAAGGCTAGGAGGCTGGCCCACATGTGAAGGCACACTGCTGTTCTCACCCGGGGGAAGGGGCTGGTGAAGGGGGGCTCTCGGACCTCAGCCGGGGTCTCCATGCATCCATCCTCTCTAGTCAGCCCTTCTGCTGTCCTTCCAGAGTATCAACTCATCTTTGCTCAATAACTATGTCCTGGGAGCCCAGCTGAGTCACGGACACGTGAACAACCTCAGTGAGCCGATCAACATCAGCTTCTGGCACAACCGAAGCCTGGTACTGTGGGGGGTGCCCCCATTTCCACCTCACCCCTGCCCCTTGTGGCTCCTGTTGAATTCTGGCTCAACTAAACCCACACCCATGGAAGCATTTCGAAAACAAACCATTTCAAATCGATCACAGTTTGAAAATTCCTGTCAAAGGAATCAGAGAGAGAAGTTTTGCTTAATTTATTTTTACTTACCACATTAGGCAGGATTCTTTGAGTTGCAAGTGATACAAAGCCAAGTCAAGCCAGCTTAAACACAGAAAGGATGGGCTCATGCAGATGAAATGTCCAGGGCTGTCCAGCTTCAGGCCTGGCTGGATCCAGGGGCTGATGCAATGCCATTCTGGCTCAGCCTCTTTCCATCGCTCAGCAATGGTTTCCTATCTCGGATCTCTACTCTGGTAAGATGGCAGCAAAAGTGCTGGACTTCCATCCCCTCTTCCCAGGAGGCTCTTCCTCATCAGTGCAAATGAGGGTTCCAAAATGGAGTCCTTAGGGTCCAGCTGGGTCATGTGTCCATCCCTGCACCATCACTGCACACAGGTGGATGGAACGTGTGGCTTGGCCAGGCCTGGGTCACACGGCTTGGGGACGGGGCTGGATTCATCTGATCTGCCATGGGGGCAGGTATGGGTCTTCAAGGGAAGCTCAGAAGCTGATCCTGGAGTGAGGGAGAAGGGCTGCTGGGTGAGCACGAGCCCTGGTGTCTCTGCTCTCCTGGCCCTGGCATTCCGGAAAAGCCCAGAGACTCTACCTTCTGCCCTGACTTTCCATCAGCTTCATGAGACTGCTCTGCACTCTCATTTTCTCCATCATCCTTCCCTTACTTTCCTCTGAACCTTTGCTCCCGCAGTTCCCTTTATCTGGATTGCCCTCGTTCCACTTCTGCTGAGATCTGATGTGTCCTCAAAGACCCCAGTGCCCCAATCGTCCCTTCCCTCCTTGGGACTCCCCTACCCCTTGCTCAGTGGTTTTCCACGGCACTTTCTGTGTCGTTCCTCCCACCCCACCACCCCCATGGCTCAGCATCAGGGCTGTCTGTGGATGAGTCTCTTTCCCGCCCTGGGCAGTGCACCTGCAATATCGTTGTTCCCCATGAGGAGGAGGAGAAAGGGCACAGTTGGTTGTAGAGCGCCTACTGTCCAGCCAGAGCTGGCCACTCAAGATTCCTCATTGCCCGTAATTTAATACCCTCTTTGAGAAATTGTGTGTAGAGAATCCCATTTTACAGATGAGTAAACTGAGGCACAGAGAAGCTTGGCAACTTGCCCAGGTTACTCTGAGAGTCCATAGTGGAGGTGAGTCTGGAATCTGGGTCCGTCTGGCCAAAGCCCAGCCAGTGCCTTGTAAGATGCTGACAAGGGTGCAGTTGAATCAGCTTTGGCTCCCACAATTTCCAGACTCTGATCCACGGCCCTCCCCCATACCCAACTCCACCATCTCCCCTTAGGAAGGCTACACAGCGACCTGTGTCTTTTGGAAGGAAGGAGCCAGCAAGGATCACTGGGGGGTCTGGAGCCCCGAGGGCTGTCGCACAGAGCAGCCGTCACCTTCCCAGGTGCTCTGCCGCTGCAACCACCTCAGCTACTTCGCTGTTCTCATGGTATGTGTGCATCCAGTCTGGGTGATGGGAGTCAAAGCTGTAAAGGACCCCATGTCTAGGCAAGAGGAGCAGGGCATAGGCAGGTGCAAGGGACAGACAATCCAACTCAAATGGGCTTAAGGAGAAAAAAAGAGAAACGTATGAACTCCTGTAGCTGAAGAGGCTATATTGGGCTTCAGGCATGGCTTGATCAAGATGTTCAATATCACCAAGACAAGGCTCTATATCTCTCACCTGTGTTTGCTTTGTACTGGCCCGGGCTTCAGATGGAATTTCCCTTCAGGATAATTATATGGCTGCTAGCAGATCCAGGCTCGTGTCCTACTAGCTTTCAGGCCAGTAGGCTCTAACTGGCTCTTTCCCAATTCTGCCAGCTAGTTTGGGGATTGAGTCCCACTGGCCTGGAGTGTGTCACATTCCCATCCCTCAACCAATCACTCTGGACAGGAGGAGGGAGGGCTCTGATAAGTCAGGCCTGGTGCACTGTCCACGCACAGTGTCCATATATGTCTATGTGCATAGACAGCCAGGCAGGGGAGGTTCTCATAGAGAGAGGGGAGATGGGAGTTGAGGGGCGCAAAAGCCACCGTATCTGCCAGAGCTTTTTCTTTCAAGTCAGGACCATGGTAGGCTTTGTGGTGGGGCAGGGGAGCTTGGAGCTGAGGTCTTAGCAGGTCCCTGTGGGTGCGGGGAGGGCATTCCCATGCTTCTGTCCTCCATCCCCCCTTCCTTCCTGCAGCAACTCTCCCCGGCCCCGATCCCCGCAGAGCTGCTGGCGCCTCTTACGTACATCTCCCTGGTGGGCTGCAGCATCTCCGTCGTGGCCTCGCTTCTCACTATCCTGCTGCATTTCCAAGCCAGGTATTCCCCTGCCCCCGTGCCAGGACCGCCCACCCGCTGCTGCTCAGCACCCCTCCTTATCCAATTGATCCCCCAGAGTGGGGTGGACTCCTCCAGGGGATGGGGGCAGGAGACCAGCCTTGCTGTGTGGCTGCTGTTGGATCCCCGCGACCTCTCAACCTCAGCGTTCCCATCATTGTGTGTCCGTGAGCCCAGGGGTGGCACTGCCTGGGTGACGTCCCCAGGCCACGGAAGGGCATGCTCCCGCCCGCAGGAAGCAGGGTGACTCCACAACACACATCCACATGAACCTGCATGCGTCTGTGCTGTTCCTGAACGTCGCCTTCCTGCTGAGTCCTGTGCTGGCCAGGGCCGGGGCAGCATGCACAGCACTGGCGGCCATCCTGCACTTTGCGCTGCTCAGCTGCCTCACCTGGATGGCCATCGAAGGCTTCAACCTCTACCTCCTCCTCGTGCGCGTCTACAACATCTACATCCGCCGATATATGCTCAAGCTGTGTGCAGTGGGTTGGGGTAAGCAGAGCCGCCCTCCGCTCTTGCTTCCTGAGGGTTCCAGCCACACAGGCAGTCTACCCTCTCCTGCCCTTCTCTTTCTCCTCTTCCTCATCAGAGCGACCATGAGCACTGATCATCATCCCTGCCAACGCTCACCACTACTTTCTACACTGCTTTTCTAATCATCGGTTCTACTTCCAAACCTCCATGGCGACCTCCACCCTAACACCTCCATCCCCTCCACCCCCAACACCTCCATCACCTCCACCCCCAACACCTCCATCACCTCCACCCCAACACCTCCATTCCCACCACCCCCAGCACTTCCATCCCCTCCCACCCCCAACACCTCCATTCCCCCCACCCCCAACACCTCTATCTCCTCTACCCCAACACCTCCATCCCCTCCACCCCCAACACCTCCATCCCCTCCACCTCCAACACCTCCAACATCTCCATTTCCCCCACCCCCAACACCTCATCCCCTCTACCCCAACACCTCCATCACCTCCACCCCCAACACCTCCATCCCCTCCACCTCCAACACCTCCAACATCTCCATTTCCCCCACCCCCAACACCTCATCCCCTCTACCCCAACACCTCCATCACCTCCACCCCCAACACCTCCATCCCCTCCACCCCAACACCTCCATTCCCCCCACCCCCAACACCTCCATCCCCTCTACCTCCAACACCTCCATCCCCTCCACCCCAACACCTCCCTCCCCCCCACCCCCAACACCTCTATCTCCTCTACCCCAACACCTCCATTCCCCCCACCCCCAACACCTCCATCACCTCCACCCCAACACCTCCATCCCCCCCACCCCCAACACCTCCATCACCTCCACCCCAACACCTCCATCACCTCCACCCCAACACCTCCATTCCCTCCACCCCCAACACCGCCATCCCCTCCACCCCCAACACCTCCATCCCCTCCACCTCCAACACCTTCATCACCTCCACCCCAACACCTTCGTCACCTCCACCTCCAACACCTCCATCCTCTCCACACCTCCAACATCCCCAACACCTCCATCCCCTCCACAGCTCTATCCCCTCCACCCCCAACACTTCCATCCCCTCTACCTCCAACACTTCCATCCCCTCCACCCCAACACCTCCCTCCCCCCCACCCCCAACACCTCCATCCCCTCCACCCCCAACACCTCCATCCCCTCCACCCCCAACACCTCCATCACCTCCACCCCCAACACCTCCATCACCTCCACCCCAACACCTCCATTCCCCCCACCCCCAACACCTCCATCCCCTCCCACCCCCAACACCTCCATTCCCCCCACCCCCAACACCTCCATCCCCTCTACCTCCAACACCTCCATCCCCTCCACCCCAACACCTCCCTCCCCCCCACCCCCAACACCTCCATCCCCCCCACCCCCAACACCTCCATCACCTCCACCCCCAACACCTCCATCACCTCCACCCCAACACCTCCCTCCCCCCCACCCCCAACACCTCCCTCCCCTCCACCCCCAACACCTCCATCCCCTCCACCCCCAACACCTCCATCACCTCCATCCCCTCCCACCCCCAACACCTCCATTCCCCCCACCCCCAACACCTCCATCCCCTCTACCTCCAACACCTCCATCCCCTCCACCCCAACACCTCCCTCCCCCCCACCCCCAACACCTCCATTCCCTCCACCCCCAACACCTCCATCACCTCCACTCCCAACACCTCCATCACCTCCATCCCCTCCCACCCCCAACACCTCCATTCCCCCCACCCCCAAAACCTCCATCCCCTCCCACCCCCAACACCTCCATCCCCTCCCACCCCCAACACCTCCATCCCCTCTACCTCCAACACCTCCATCCTCTCCACCCCAACACCTCCATCCCCCCCACCCCCAACACCTCCATCCCCTCCACTTCCAACACCTCCATCACCTCCACTCCAACACCTCCATTCCCTCCACCCCCAACACCTCCATCCCCTCCACCCCCAACACCTCCATCCCCTCCACCCCCAACACCTCCATCCCCTCCACCTCCAACACCTCCATCACCTCCACCCCAACACCTCCATCACCTCCACCTCCAACACCTCCATCCTCTCCACACCTCCAACATCCCCAACACCTCCATCCCCTTCACAGCTCTATCCCCTCCACCCCCAACACTTCCATCCCCTCCACCTCCAACGCCTCCATCACCTCCACACCTCCATCTCCTCCACCACCAATACCTCCATCCCCTCCACCTCCACACCTCCTTCACCTCCGCACCTCCAACATCTCCAACACCTCTATCCCCTCCACCCCCAACACTTCCATCCCCTCCACCTCCAATGCCTCCATCACCTCCACACCTCCATCTCCTCCACCACCAACACCTCCATCCCTCCACCTCCACACCTCCTTCACCTCCACACCTCCAACATCTCCAACACCTCCATCCCCTCCACCCCCAACACTTCAATCTCTCCATCCCCAAAACCTCCATCACCTCCACACCTCCAACATCTCCAACACCTCCATTCCCCCCACCCGCCCAACACCTCCATTCCCCCCACCCCAACACCTCCATTCCCCCCACCCCCAACACCTCTATCCCCTCCACCCCAACACCTTCATTCCCTCCACCTCCAACACCGCCAACATCTCCAACACCTCCATTCCCTCCACCCCCAACACCTCCATCCCCTCCACACACAACACCTCCATCCCCTCCATCTCCAACACCTCCAACACCTCCACACCTCTAACATCTCCAACACCTCCATTCCCCCCACCCCCAACACCTCTATCTCCTCTACCCCAACATCTCCATTCCCTCCACCCCCAGCACCTCCATCCCCTCCACGCCCAACACCTCCATCCCCTCCACACCCAACACCTCCAACACCTCCAACACTTCCACACTTCCAACATCTCCAACACCTCCATTCCCCCCACCCCCAACACCTCCATCCCCTCCACACCCAACACCTCCAACACCTCCAACACTTCCACACTTCCAACATCTCCAACACCTCCACTCCCCCCACCCCCAACACCTCTATCCCCTCTACCCCAACACCTCCATTCCCCCCACCCTCAGCACCTCCATCCCCTCCACACCCAACACCTCCATCCCCTCCACACCCAACACCTCCAACACCTCCAACACTTCCACACTTCCAACATCTCCAACACCTCCACTCCCCCCACCCCCAACACCTCTATCCCCTCTACCCCAACACCTCCATTCCCCCCACCCTCAGCACCTCCATCCCCTCCACACCCAACACCTCCATCCCCTCCACACCCAACACCTCCAACACCTCCAACACTTCCACACTTCCAACATCTCCAACACCTCCACTCCCCCCACCCCCAACACCTCTATCCCCTCTACCCCAACACCTCCATTCCCCCCACCCCCAGCACCTCCATCCCCTCCACACCCAACACCTCCATCCCCTCCACACCCAACACCTCCAATACCTCCAACACTTCCACACTTCCAACATCTCCAACACCTCCATTCCCCCCACCCCCAGCACCTCCATCCCCTCCACGCCCAACACCTCCATCCTCTCCACACCCAACACCTCCAACACCTCCACACTTCCAACATCTCCAACACTTCCATTCCCCCCACCGCCAACACCTCTATCTCCTCTACCCCAACACCTCCATCCCCTCCACACCCAACACCTCCATCCCCTCCACACCCAACACCTCCAACATCTCCAACACCTCCATTTCCCCCACCCCCAACACCTCCATTCCCTCCACCCCCAACACCTCCATCACTTCCACAGCTCTAACACCTCCATTCCCCCCATCCCAACACCTCCATCACCTCCACACCTCCAATATCTCCAACACCTCCATTTCCCCACACCAACACCTCCACACCTCCACACCTCCATCCCCTCTACCCCAACACCTCCATCACCTACACACCTCCAACACCTCCATTCCCCCCACCCCCACACCTCCATCACCTCCACACCTCCAACACCTCCACACCTCCAACACCTCTAACAGTTCCATCCCCCCCACCTCCATCACCTCCACACCTTACCTCCAACACCTCCAGTCCCATCGCTTCCAACACCTCCACCATCACCTCCACCTCTAACACCACCGTCACTTCTTCCATCGTCTCCACCACGTCCACCTCTAACACCATCAACTCCACCACTGCCACTTCCATCACCACCTCTGACTCTAGCATCACCTTCACCACCACCTCCACCGTCACTACCATCCTCATCCTCGTCTTCACCACCATCTCTGGCGTCACCGTCACTGGCACCTCTACCACCATCCTAGCCCTTCTTTAGCATCTCTTGTTTCCTCACGAGTTCTCCCAACCCTCTGTCCCACTAGCCCGATCTCCCCACTGCTACTGCCATTGCCATCCCACCCGAGAGCCCTCACTAACATCATCTTGAAGAGCTGTCTCCTCTCAGAGCTCCAGGTTACGGGCTTTGAAGCTGGACAATATGGCAGGGGCTGGGGGCTCAGAACAGTCCCTTTCCCTCCCCACTTGCTCAGTGGGATTCTGTCTTAGCAGCCCCAGGGACCCATGACAAGCCTTTCTCTGGGGTCACCTGACAGATGCTGAGAACTCTGTCTCATCCCTCAGGGGTCCCAGCCCTCCTGGTGCTGCTCCTTCTTGTTGACCAGAATTCAGTGTATGGACCTCACACAATCCCACTCTTCGACAGCCGGGGAAATGGCACGGGCTTCCAGAACCATTCCATGTGAGTACCTTCAGGGCTGTGGCAGGCTCTCTGGCTCTGGTGGAAGGACCCAGGGGCTCTGAACAGGGTGTGCTGTAGGCAGGACACTGGCTGTGGGGCAAGCAGGGGACCAGGGCTCAGAGAGGGGGTGGTTTCCAGGGGCCTTTGCCACACCTTCTGCTGGATCCCCGAAGCCTCCCGCAGAGGCAGGCTCTCATCCTAGGCTGGCTAACCCTAGAGAGCCCTGGCATGAACTCTGGTGCTTGCTCATGGGCCTCCCAAGCCAGGGTAGCAGGCCCTCCACCTCCTGGCAGCACAGAGGTCGGCCCAGCGCCCCCTCCCGCTCTCAGACCTCACTGGGGGAGCTCAGCCTGCGCCTGACTCTGCTGTCCTTTCCCACCACCTTGCTGTGCTCACTCAGCCTCCTGCACCTCCCGATCTGTGCCTGGCATAGCACTGCCAGCCCACAGACCCTCCTGGTCAGAGACAGTGCTGCAAGGGCTGGGACATCCCAAGGACAGGGCTCACGTGTGTGTGTGTGTGTGTGTGTGTGTGTGTGTGTGTGTGTGTGTGTCGGCGGGCCTGGGGGTCTGGGGGGGGCCAGACTCTGTTGCTTCTTCCTGTGCTCTCGGACACTAACCTTTCTCTTGCTATGAAGTTTCTAACAGCCAATGTAGGGAGAATAGCTTAATAACCTCCCGTTGACCTAGCTCCAGTATTCGGCTGTCCATCCTGCTTTCTTTCCTGGCTGACACAAGCTCAGGACTGCTGAGGGCCAACTCTGTGGCAGGCCTCATGAATTATCCTGTTTAAACCTTGCAGCAAGGAGTGGGTCCTGTTGTCAGCCTCTGTTTACTGTTAGGGAAACTGAGGCACAGGCAGCTGATGAACCCTGCCCAAGGAAACCCAGATGGTCAATGGCAGAGCTGGGACTTGGCCACAGGCAGGATGGCTCCAGAGCTCGGCCCCCCAGCCTCCAGGAAGTGAGAACTCTGGGCACCGAGTGGAGGCAGAGTGGGGTTTATTCCTCACGGAAAGGGTCAGGCTGCTTCGTCAGAGGAGGTGTGACTTGGGGCTCCTTAACCATGTAGTTTTTTAAAAAAATGTTTTAAGAATTTTTATTTGAGACAGAGAGAGAGAGAGAGAGAGAGAGAGAGAGAGCGAGCACGAGTGGGGGAGGGGCAGAGAGAGAGGAAGACACAGAATCTGAAGCAGGCTCCAGGCTCTGAGCTGTCAGCACAGAGCCTGATGCAGGGATTGAACTCATGAACCACAAGATCATGACCTGAGCTGAAGTCAGACGCCTAACTGACTGAACCACCCAGGTGCCCCTCACCATGAGTTTTAATGTAATATGTGCTGTGTGCCCTGCAGTGGGGACAGGAAGGACATTATTGCTGGGCTCTCAGAGCACTCCCCACTCTAAGGACCAGCTTCTCCCAAAGCTTCTTCCTTCTTTCTCCTTTCCCTCTCATCTGGCTTCGTGACTTTTATTCTCCTGCATTTAAAAGACCCTTCCTATGTAGATATGTGTTCCTGAACACAAAAAGCAATAACAAAAACCAACCTTGAACATACTCCAGTGCCCGCTGACGGGACACTGGTTAGTAAATTGCGATAGAGCCACCCCTGCTGGATTGTCACACTGTGGTGAAAAGGAATGATCCATGACCACACTCAGTCCCTTGGATAAATCCCCAAGATCACATTCAAGAATGGTGGCTGCCGCAGCAGGGGCTCGAGCAGGCGACTGTGACAGGGACACAGGCATTGAGCCTGGGACTTCAAATCCCACCTTTGCCTCTTACTAGCGCATGTTCCTAAGCCAGAGCCTCAGTTTCCTCATCAGCAGGACGGGGATGGTGATGCACCTGCCTCATGGGGTCATCGTGAGAACTGAATGGGCTAATCCACGGAAAGTATGGGACACGGTGTCTGAGTGGGTAAAAGGTACCACCTGTCTTGCAGGTGTCTTGGGGAAGCAAAGGGCATGAAGCCCTCAGGGAGGGTCTAGGAGCAGGGCTGGGGCCACTGCCAGGCCTCTGCTCTTTCCTCAGTCCTCGGTGGCATCTTCCTGCTGTTTCTTCTCTGCTCCTCGGTCCACACATCGCCCTGACTGCCCCTCCACCAGGCTGCCCCGACTTGCAACAGCTTGTTTGCTGCTCAGAGCCCAGCATGTCGGCCCAGTCTAGGTGGGGAGGGGTCCACTGCACAGAGATGCTGATTGGATGGTGATGACCGTGTGGTGGGTGGGAGGAGGAAAGAGGGCCCCCGGGCCAATGATCTGACAGTATCGTACAAGTTGGCAGTTTGGCTGGCCGTGGAAGGGGAGAGAGGTAAGACGTAGAAAGGAGAGGAAGAGTTTTCAGGTGGGCTAAGGCATGGAGGCATGAGAGAGCCCTGTGTGGCTGGAAAGGAGAGCTTGGGGGGCTTGAGGCAGGAGGCTGAGGTGGCAGGTGGGGCCTAATGTGGTGGCCTGGCTGGAAAGCTGGGCCCAGAACTTCACCACACGTGTGGTCGGAAAAGAAACAACGGGTCTGGGCCAGGAGACAGGCCTAGGTTCGGGAGCCCATCCAGAGGCCCAGAGACCAGGATCTCCTCCCCACGCTGGCCTTGGGAGCCACACCGACCCTGAACTTCACCCCTCCTCTACAGATGCTGGGTGCGGAGCCGCTGGGTGCACAACATCTTGGTCATGGGCTATGGTGGCCTCACATCCCTTTTCAACCTGGTGGTGCTGGCTTGGGCGCTGTGGGCCGTGCGCAGGCTGCGGGCGCAGGAGAAGGTGCCGGGCACCCGGGCCTGCCGAGATAGCGTCACCGTGCTGGGCCTCACCATGCTGCTGGGCACCACCTGGGCCTTGGCTTTCTTCTCCTTTGGTGTCTTCCTGCTGCCCCAGCTCTTCCTCTTCACCATCTTCAACTCGCTGTACGGTAGGTCCTGCGGGAGGCGTGGAAGAAGCCCCAAGGGGTGTGCACAGCGGCAGGTAGATGTTTAGCCCGAAGGGCTTCAGGCCAAGGGGGCGAGTCAGGGGCAGAAATCCAGCTCCCCTGCCAAGCTGGTTTGGGGGCTCCTTCTGCCCATGGGAAGGAGCATGTCCTTCTAATTGGCACAAAGGCACCTTCTGGCCTAGTGGTGGCTGGTCCTCCAGCTTCTACGCTCTGCCCCTTCTGGCTTCCAACAGTAAGGGGCCCTAAGAATGACTCCTGGGCCTCAAGGAAGCTCAGCTCACCCCCAGCGAGGAGATCCCTGGATTCGGGGTGGGGCGCCACGTTGCTCCTGCCAGTGTCCCCCTGACCAGTCTTTTGCTTGCAGGTTTTTTCCTCTTCCTGTGGTTCTGCTCCCAGAGGTGCCGCTCAGAGGCAGAAGTGGAGGCAGAGATGGAGGCGTTCAGCTCCTCTCAGACGATGCCGTAGTCTGGGCCCGCTGGCCCAGAACCCGTAGCCTCTCTGGCTGCCTGCAGCCCGAGACTCTGGCTCCCACCAGAGAAGGTGGCAGGTCAGCTGCTGGACACCAGAAGCCGCTGTGCCCTCCAGGGAGGCTTCCCTACCTCCATGGCTTCCCCGGCCCCAGAGGGCAGGGCATTCTGCCCCGGGACAGGTGCAACCCCGCTGGGGGTCAGCAAACTTTACTGGGGCGCCTGGGCCCAGGGTACCTGGTCAGGCCCATGGGTAGAGCACTGGCTTGGGAGTCAGGAGGCCATATTTCGAGGCTTGGCTCCGAGTCTTACTGTATGACCTTGGGCCTGTCATCTCCCTGACCCTGGTTTCCACATCTGTGACATGGGGCAGATGGCTTCGGTCCTGCCTAGCCCAAGAGCTTTGTGAAGACTGAGTAAAACCAGGGAAGAAGGTCTTAGTGGGCCCCGTTACTTCCAACTGCCTGCTGGGGGCGGGGTCTCTGCCCATCTGCCCTGGATATTTCCTGCTGGGCCCTGCCACCTTCCTTCTGGGGAGGGCCAGACCACATCTTGGCCCAGGGTCCCCAGCCCAGAGCTGAGTCACACCCAGTGTCTGAGACCTCACCAGCTTATGCCTGAGGCTGCTTTTCCTTCAGTCCCCCCAAATTATGATGACCCACAACTCCAGGCCTGTTCTTAAAGATCAGGAAGTCCAGTCCTTCCCAGAAGCTCCTCCTCCAGTGCTCCCAAGACCCCTATAGGCCATGTAGAACAGAAGCTGGCGATAGGGCTTCCTGGGGATAGGAGGGCAGAGCCTCTTTCCCCTCCACCTGAGCCAGCTGGGCCTGTGACCTGGGTATTTGATGATCGGTTAGGATCGAATTTCCCCTGGTAGGCGTGAGGGTCTGGATTCTAAACCCAAGCTAAGGCCACAGTTGTAGAGACCTACCTTGACCTATCTGTCAGACCAAGAGGGAGAGGGCTCACGAAGCCAGCTGCATTCCCAGGATGCACACCAGAGGGCGCTGTTGGCCTGTGCTCAGAGGCCGTTGGCTCCAAAATCCATCTGGAAATGTCACCTGTCTGTGGACTTGACACATGAGCTGCAGAGGTCCTGCTTCCAGAACTGCTCCTGCTGAGGGACCAAAGAAAGAGTTCTCACACCGTTTACATGGCCATTTCTCTCTTTTCCCAACGCAGCTGCCGGTTCTGGCTCTTCTGGGCATATCCGGCGCTAAAGCCGTGGCCTGGGGTAGGCTCTCAGGGCGCCGCCCCAGGCCGTCAGACAGGTAATAATGGCTTTGGAGGGCGCGGCGAGGGAACTGGAGCTGGATCCCTTTTCTCCCGGGGGGGATCTTCTGCCCTCTGCTCATTTCTTGATACAAATAGCCCTTCTCTGGGTGGTGAGTACTGTGGTCTCTAGAGCCAGACTGCCTGGGCTCAGATGGCTCTGCCACTTGCCAGCTATGTGACAAGCCGCTCAAGTTCTCTGTGCCTCAGTTTTCTAATCTGTAAAATAGAGGTAGTAGTAGGGGTGCCTATTTTGAAGATGAAAAAAAAACCCCATATAAAGAGGCTTAGCACGTAGTAAGTGCTCAATAAACGGTTATCATTGTTATCATTAGTGTTTTTGCTATTATTATTAACAGAGTCAACTGAGAGGGCACGCCATCACTAGGCACAACCTGCTGTCCCTCAGCTTCATCACCTCCTCCCCCACTTTCCCTAGAGTGGCCTCTGCTCTGACTTCAGAGTGGCCCCCCACCTCTATCAGGGTGATGTGGGTCCCCATCCAAGTCCCCTGCCTGGGGTTGGCCCAGTCCTGAGTGGTACCAGGCTCCTTAGGCCTGGGGGAGGGGGGGTCTCATACTAATGAGGGTGCTGAGGGATCAGGGCAGGTTCCCACTCCTGGTCTCAGACAACTCTGGGTCTGTAGCCCAGTGAAAAAGGGCCTTGCCTGTGACTTGGCCCACCCCACTAGTTCAGGCCCCACCTCTAGACCCTACCAAGCCCAGGGCTATATCCCAAGGGAGGATGTGGCCACAGTGACAAGGGGTCGTTCTGGTCGTTCCAGAAAACAGGCCCAGGCATGTGGCCCTGAGCACCATGGGGATCAGTTCCCAGAAATGCCCCTCCCGGGTGTGGGGGCAGGGATGAAGGAGACCTGCTGGAACTCCCTGCCTTCCCCTCACTCCCAGCAGGGTCCTGGCCTGGCCCAGCCTGGGGACTGGGCTCAGATCTCCGGGGGCTTACAGGCCAGTGGGGAGATGGACCGGGTAGGATGACAAATGGATGCCGTGGGGCCGCAAACTAGAGGTGTCTGTGTTGTTTAGATGCTGCCGCATCAGGAAGGCACAGTGTGTGCGTGACGGGGTGGGGTTTGAAAGCAGGGTTGCCAGATAAAATACAGAATGCCCAATTTAAGAGACATATACTAAAAAATTATTCACTGTTTATCTGAAATTCAAGTTTAGCTGAGCATCCTGTAACTGTCCGTCTATCATGCTCCCCCTTTCTTTGGCTGTCTGGCAACCCTATTACAAAGGAGCATCGGCTTGGGAGTGCAGGGTATGCACTCTTTACCCTTCAACTGTACCCCAGATGTGCTGACTGGGGAGCCCCTCTGCCCACTGAACACACCCTGCACACTCGGGCTGACTCAGCCAGGCTTCTCCTCGGTGCTCCCCTTACCTGCCAAGGTCGCCGAGAGGGCGCTCAAGGAGTCGGCCTTGTGCTGCACCCCTCCCCCGCTATCAACCTTGGCCCAGCCTCCATCCCTGCAGAGCCTCCTCCCCGGCCTCCCTGCCTCCCCATTCCCATCCTCCTTTCACTCAGAAGCCAGAGGGAATTTCCACCCTGCAGCCTGATCACGCCCTTCTATACTCTGTTCCTCCTTTTTGACAAACTCCTCACAGGAGCTTCAAAAGCCCTGGGGGTCTGCCCCTTGCCCTCTTCTCCAGCCCATCACCCACCACTCCTTCCTCATCCTCCTAGCAGCTGCCACACTCAACTCCTTTCAGTTCCTCGAACAGGTTCTTTCTCACTGCCAAGCCTCAGCACAAGCTGTTCTCTTTTCCCAGAACACTGTCCCTCAGTGCTTTCATTCGTGGAAAGATGAGAGCCCAACCCTGAGATCTCTGCTTTGCACCCTCCCCTGACCTCCTGGAGTCTGGACTAGGAAGCTGGCCCTGCCCTCCAGCATCTAGGGTGGGGTCTTCTCTCGCCTCCATGGCCCCTGCCCTCTCCCCTTAGCAGTAGTTATTTCTCTGTCTCCTGGTCTGTCTCAGCTTCCAGATTGAGAGCAGTTGGGGGACAGGTACTATGCCTCATTCACTCCTTCATTTATTATATGTCCATCACATAATTGTGAGGCACAATCCAGACACTGTGCAGGTTGCTGACGGTGGCATATAATAAGCCATTTAACAAATAAATAGGATATCATTAGTGGGAACTCATGCGATTAGAAAAATAAAGGAGGGAGAGGGGATACAGAGGCCGGGGGCTCGGGTTTCAGCAGAGGGGGTTGGAGAATGAATCCAGAGGTGCTGGGGTGGGTAGGAGAGAGTCAGAGAGCTGGCCTGATTGGCTGGTTGCCTGGGGAGCCCCAAGGCCAGAGTCCTCTAGAGGTTTTGCCACACGGTGATAGTGATCTTTGGGTCTAGGGATGGGGAAGATGGGAACTTGTATCTGTTGTGACGAAAAACTCTAAAGGGGGGCTGGTGAGGTGGTCCCAGGTTGGGAAGCCCTCGGCTCTTGGCAGGAGCAGAAGTAAACTCAAGGCAGAGGAAAGCTTCCCTCAGGTGGGCCAGGAGGACCCCTGCAGAGTAAGACTCACTGATGAGCTTAAATACAAAACTTACCAAGTCACAAGAAGACAAGTTACCATGAGTGACAGCAGAGACAGGAAGCAACACACGAGTCCTCCAGGGTCAGAATACAGAGTGGCCACGTATGACATGTTTAAAAAATAGTTACACAGAGGAGGTTAAGCATCCGACTTCGGCTCAGGTCACCATCTCACAGTTTATGAGTTCGAACCCCATGTCGGGCTCTGTGCTGACAACTCGGAGCCTGAAGCCTGCTTCGGATTCTGTGTCTCCTTCTCTCTCTGCCCCTCCCCTGCTCATGCTCTGTCTGTCTTTCTCTCAAAAACAAATAAACATTAAAAAAAAAAAGAAAAGATGAACATATAAACAAAGAAGGGTGAAGAGAGAGAGATTTGGGGGAAGAACATATGGAAATTCCAGGAGTGAAAGACATAATTTCAAAATCAAAAATTTAATCAATGGTAAACAGTTGAGTAGAGAATTTGTGGACCAGAAGTTGCATATAATGAATGCAGGAGGTGGATAATATGAATGAGAGATTAAGAGATACAGAGAATTGAATGAGAAGATCTTATATACTGGAGTCCCACAAGTAGAAGAAAAAGGGAATGGAGGAAAAGCAGCATTTGAAGACATTAATGGCTGTAAATTTTCTAGAAGCAGTGAAAAACAGATCCACAGAACCAGGAAGCTCAAAGTATCTCAAGCATAATAAAAAAAAAAGAAATGTAAGGGTTACAGACATTTTATTGGAACCACAGAATGCCAGACGCAGAGAGATGTTGAACGCAGTGGGAGAGAAAGGACAAATCATCTCCAAAGGGATGACAGAACGTGAGCTGACTTCTCAACAACCAAAACAGAAGTGAAAACGCTGGAGAAGATGGCAGAACAGCATGGAAGTTGGGTTTTTTTGTTTTTTTTTTTTTGCGTCTCGCGTCCATGAAATATAGCCAGACCAAGACTAAACCATCCTGCACACCCAGAAAACTGATCTGAGGATTAACATAACAATCTGCACAACCTGAACCACAGAACTCAGCAGGTACACGGTGCGGAGAGGTGAACTGGGGGAGAGAGAAGCTGTGGAGGGCAGGGAGCTGTTTTTGCTTGAGGAGAGAGGACGGAGACAGGGGAGGAGGATACGGGAAAAGCACCCCTCCCCAAAAGCAGCTGGAGAGAAAGTGGAAAAGTGGAAACAGCTGCAGGGACTGAACTAAAAAGAGAGAAGGGAGAAAGGAGAGGGTTTCAATTCCACTAAGACTCTGTAACAGGGGGAGCGCAGAGTCGGAAACTGCGCAGCTGATACCTGGCGGTGCTCTGGTGGGAAGGGCGAGTCACCAGGAGCAGAGTGAAGTCTGGGTGGCCCTCGGGCCACATGGGGAGTGGTGGTTCCCCTGCTGGCAGGACATCGGGTAGAGGCTGTGTGGCCCCCACCCCCACAGGCAAAGGTGTCAGCGGACCCGGAGAACAACCACATTCGCTGGTGCTGGAACAAGGTCATTGGGGGTGAAGCCTGGTGCCAGAGGCGTGTTGTGATTTGCCACAACCCCTGAAACGCTGCTGCCACGCGATCGCGTGGACTTTTTCTGGGGCGGGCTGGCACCCGGCCGCAGTCTGGGCATCAGCAGCAGCAGCACAGTCCCTCGAACGTTCCTGGGTGCGGCCAGCACCCGGCCATTGCTCGTGAGACCCTCCCGCGGAGGAGCGGAGCAGGCCAAACACAGTCCCTCAGAAGTACGGGGTCAGGAAACACAGACTCATCTGACGTAAAACTCAGGAGGGAGGTGTTGCCTGGCAGCCTGATGGCTCACGAACAGTGAAAAAGCGGGGAGTGGACGAAAGCTGAAGACAGAGGATGGGTGAGCAATTGCTGATCGGGGAGACCAGAGTTCTGATACTAGAGACTGGGTAGCTGGGTGACGCCATTTTCACTGCTCCCGCGCATGCGCATACGCACCTACGAGCGCCACAAGCAATCTTTCCCAATAAGTTAAGCAGCGCCATCTAGTGGAGACCGGAGCCATTACACTAAGCCCGGCCCAACTGGGACAACCTCACTCTTCAGGAATACAAGTCTCTCCACCTGCTGAGTTTACAGACCATAAAGTGCTTCATAGTTTGACTTCTAGGGGAAAACGATGTAATATCAATCGTATTTCGGTCTGTTTCCTTGTCCATCTATTCAATTTTCTTTTTTTCTTTTCTCTTTTTCGTTTCTTTTCTTTTCCTTGAATACAGAAAGAGAAAAAATTTACTTTTATTTTCAATTTTTATTAAAAATATTTTTCTTTATTTTTTCTACTATATTTTTTTACTTTTTTTGTAAATTTCTCAAATTCTATTTTACTTCCATCATTTCATTTTATTCTATTGCAGTGTGTTCATTTTTTTCAAATTTTCAAATATTTTCCTTTTTCTTTTCTTTCTTCCCCTTTTTCTCTAATCTATCAAGCTCCTTTCAACAACCAGAGCAAAGCACACATAGGATCTAGCATCATTTATTTGATTTTGTGTGTGTGTGTGTGTGTGTGTGTGTGTGTTGTTTTTAATTTTTTAATTTTATGTTTTTTACCTTATTACTTCCTTCTCTCCCTTCAAAATGACAAAACAAAGGAATTCACCCCAAAAGAAAGAGCATGAATAAATGACAGCCAGGGATTTAATCAACACAGATACAAGCAAGATGTCTGAACCAGAATTTAGAAGCACGATAGTAAGAATACCAGCTGGAGTCAAAAACAGATTAGAATCCCTCTCTGTGGAAATAAAAGAAGTAAAAGCTAGCCAGGATGAAATTAAAAAATGCTATAACTGAGCTGCAATCTTGAATGGATGCCATGGCAGCAAGGATGGATGAGGCAGAACAGAGAATCAGCGATCTAGAGGACGAATTTATGGAGAATAATGAAGCAGAAAAAAAGAGGGAGACTAAGGCAAAAGAGCACAATTTAAAAATTAGAGAAATCAGTGACTCATTAAAAAGGAACAACATCAGAATCATAGGTGTCCCAGAAGTTGAAGAGAGAGAAAAAGGGGTAAAAGTGTTATGTGAGCAAATCATAGCTGAAAACTTTCCTAACCTGGGGAAAGACACATACATCAAAATCCAGAAAGCACATTCATCTAATGTTGCATCCCGTTAGATTCAACAAAAACTGACTATCAACAAGGTATATCATAGTCAAATTCACAAAATACTCAAGCAAGGAAAAAATCTTGAAAGCAGCAAGGGAAAAAAGTCCTTAACCTACAAGGGAAGACAAACCAGGTTTGCAGCAGACCTATCCACAGAAACTTGGCAGGCCAGGACAGAGTGCCAGGATATATTTAATGTGCTGAATAAGAAAAATATGCAGCCAAGAATTCTTTACCTAGCAAGGTTGTCATTCAAAACAGAAGGAGAGATTAAAAGTTTCCCAGACAAAAAAAAAAAAGGAGTTTGTGACCACTAAACCAGCCCTGCAAGAAATTTTAAGGGGGACTCTCTGAGGGGAGAAAAGATGGACAAAAAAAAAAAAAAAAAAAGACCAAAAACAACAAACATTAGAAAGGACCAGAGAACACCACCAGAAACTCCAACTCTACAAGCAACATAATGGCAATAAACTCCTATCTTTCAGTACTCACTCTCAACGTCAATGGACTAAATGCTCCAATCAAAAGACATAGGATAACAGAATTGATAAGAAAACAAGATCCATCTATACGCTGTTTACAAGAGACCCACTTTAGACCTAAAGACACCTTAAGATTGAAAGTAAGGGGATGGAGAACCATCTGCCATGCTAATGGTCAAACAAAAGAAAGCCAGAGTAGCCATACTTATATCAGACAATCTAGACTTTTAAAATAAAGACTGTAACAAGAGATGAAGAAGGGCATTATATCATACTTGAGGGGTCTATTCACCAAGAAGACCTAACAATTGTAAACATTTATGCTCTAAATGTGGAATAACCCAAATATATAAATCAATTAATCACAAACATAAAGAAACTCACTGATAATAATGCCATAATAGTAGTGGACCTCCACATCCCACTTACAACAATGGACAGATCATCTAATCAGAAAAATCAGCAAGGAAACAATGGCTTTGAATGACAACTGGACCAGATGGACTTAACAGATATATTCAAAACATTTCATCCTAAAGCAGCAGAATATACATTCTTCTCCAGTGCACATGAAACGTTCTCCAGAATAGATCACATACTGGGACACAAATAAGCCCTCAACAAGTACAAAAAGACTGAGATCATACCATGCATATTTTCAGACCACAATGCTGTGAAACTTGAAATCAACCACAAGAAAAAATTTGGAAAGATAACAAATACTTGGAGACTAAAGACCATCCTACTAAAGAATGAATGGACTAACCAAGAAATTAAAGAGGAAACTAAAAAGTACATGGAAGCCAATGAAAATGATAACACCACAGCCCAAAACCTCTGGGACACAGCAAAGGCGTCGTAAGAGGGAAGTATATAGCAATCCAGGCCTTCCTAAAGAAGGAAGAAAGGTCTCAGATACACAACCTAACCTTACACTTTAAAGAGCTGGAAAAAGAACAGCAAATAAAACCTCAAACCAGCAGAAGACAGGAAATGATAAAGATTAGAGCAGAAATCAATGCTATCGAAACAAAACAAAACAAAACAACAAAAAAGAAACAAACAAACCCAGTAGACCAGATCAATGAAACCAGAAGCTGGTTCTTTGAAAGAATTAACAAAATTGATAAACCACTAGCCAGTTTCATCAAAAAGAAAAAGGAAAGCCCCAAATAAATAAAATCAAGAATGAAAGAGGAGAGATCACAACCACCACAGCAGAAATAAAAATAATAATAAGAGAATATTATGAGCAATTATACACCAATAAAATGGGAAATCTGAAAGAAATGGACAAATTCCTGGAAACATATAAGCCACCAAAACTGAAACAGGAAGAAATAGAAAATTTGAACAGACCCATCACCAGTAAAGAAATCGAATTAGTAATCAAAAATCTCCCAAAAAACAAGAGTCCAGGGCCAGATGGCTTTCCAGGGGAATTCTACCAAACATTTAAGGAAGAGTTAACACCTATTCTCTTGAAGCTGTTCCAAAAAATAGATATGGAAGGAAAACTTTCAAACTCTTTCTATGAAACCAGCGTTACCTTGATTCCAAAACCAAAGACCTTACTAAAAAAAGGAGAACTATAGACCAATTTCTCTGATGAACATGGATGCAAAAATCCTCAACAAGATATTAGCCAACTGGATCCAACAATACATTAAAAAAATTATTCACTACGACCAAGTGGAATTTATACCTGGGATGCAGGGCTGGTTCAATATCCACAAAACAATCAATGTGATTAATCACATTGATAAAAGAAAGGACAAGAACCACATGATCCTCTCAATAGATACAGAGAAAGCATTTGACAAAATACAGCATCCTTTCTTGATAAAAACACTTAAGAAAGTAGGGATAGAAGGATCATACCTCGAGATCATAAAAGCCATATGTGAAAGACCCAATGCTAATATCATCCTCAATGGGGAAAAACTGACGGCTTTCCCCCTAAGGTCAGGAACAAGACAGGGATGTCCACTCTCGCCACTGTTATTCAACATAGTATTGGAAGTCTTAGCCTCAGCAGTCAGACAACACAAAGAAATAAAAGGCATCCAAATCAACCAGAGGAGGTCAAATTTTCACTCTTGGCAGATGACAAGATACTTTATATGGAAAACCCAAAAGATTCCACCAAAAACCCACTAAAACTGATTCATGAATTCAGCAAAGTTGCAGGATATAAAATCAATGCACAGAAATCGGTTGCATTCTTATACACCAATAATGAAGCAACAGACACAGAAATCAAGGAAACGATCCCATTGGGGGGCAGAGTAAGACCAAGGCTAAAGTGCTCTAAAGACCTTGCACTTGGGAGGAATGGGGGGGGGGTCATCAATATATTGTTTAACATTAGGTATTGTTAATTAAATGTGCATGGTAAAACTTCAAGGATAATGACTAAAAAAATAAAACTGGAATGTATACATTTCACTCCAATAGAGAGGTAAAGGTAGGATAGGAAAACAAACACTTTGAAAGCTTTTTAAAAGGCTAAGGAAGGAGAAAACAGAAACTAGGGATACCTGGATGGCTCAGTCAGTACAGTATGCGACTCTTGGTTTCAGGGTCATGAGTTCAAGCCCCACATTGGACTAGGGGCCTCTTCAAACCAATAAATAAACAAACATCAACAACAACAAAAAGAGCAGGACTAATAGAAAAGGATAAACAGCTCAAGACAAAAATGCACAAAATGTGAACTGGCATTTCACGAATGATGAACCAGCTATGGTCAGAAAACACAGTGAGAGGCTTACACTCTCTGGTGACCAGGGATCTGGAAATGAAGACCACAATGAGACATTACTTTCTCCCCATTTGACTGGTAAAAAGTCTGATGTCTGGTGCTATTAAATGTTATCGAGGATGTGGGTCAACAGAAACTGAAAATTGCTGGTAGGAGAGTAAATTGGTTCAAGCACCATAGAAAGACAGTGGGACATTTCTTTGTGAAGATGGACCCTGGCACACCTGCGTCCAAGGAATCCCCCCCCACCTCCCCGGATTCGAAGAGGAAGCCTCGCAGGTGCACCTAGAGATACATGCAGCTTGAGGATGTTCATGACAGCACTGCTTACAATTGCAGAAATGCTGGAATAATGTGGGTGAGTCTAAGACATGTGATACTGAGTAAAAAAATCAAGTCTCAGGGACTAGATAGAGTCTGATGCTCTTTTTATAAAGTGTAAAACCAACAAAAGTAAATAATATCCATGCGCGTACCCATACTAAGAGTAGTGGATGAAACCCACAAAATTCAGGAAGCCTCTGGGGTGCAGAGGTGAGGAGGGAGAAGAGAAGAGGGGGGCTCTGGAATTTGGATTTTATTTGAAGGTAACACAGGACGGGACTTGTTTCCAGGGAGAAGGCTGATGTGATTGTACTGTGTTTTTAATTTTTTTAAAACATTTATTCATTTTTGAGAGATGGAGAGAGACTGAGCGTGAGTGGGGGAGAGGCAAAGAGAGGCGGAGACAGAGAATCTGAAGCAGGCTCCAGGCTCTGAGCTGTCAGAGCAGAGCCCGACACGGGGCTTGAACCCACAAACTGTGAGATCATGACCTGAGCTAAAGTCGGACGCTTAACAGACTGAGCCACCCAGCTGCCCCAAAGTTGTTTTTTTTTTTTTTTTTTTTTTTTTTTTTTTTTTAACACAGGAAGGTGAGTGTAGAGGCAGGGAATTGTCACACCTGTAAATATTCAGGCTTTTCCTTTTCTGAGCCCCATTTTTTCCCTCATAATGGTGAGAGGAAACCTTTACTATGTGTACCAGATGCTCACTATGTGTAATAGCTCATTTAATTTCCCTAACAAGCCAGTGAGGTACATGGTTATTATCATACTTGTTACATCCATGAGGAAACTAAGCACAGAAAGGTTAAGTGACTCGCCCAAGGTCACACAGCTACTCAGTGCTGAAGCTGAGATCCAAACCAGCCTGTGCTGAACAACGAAGGGATGGAAGTGACCCAACCAGGTGACAAGTCCTGCTGTGGCGGAGGCCGTATGTGTGTGTTCATGCTGTGGTCCCACCCTGGATACTCAGAAAGTCAACCACAATTATTGTCACAGCAGGGTTTGTCAGAGGGGCAGGGAGCAAGGATGGGGGAATCCCAGACAACCTGGGTTCAAATCCTGGCTCTGCCACTCACTCACTCACTCACTCACTCACTCACCACAGCCCTTGGCCTCTCTGAGACTTAGCTTTCTCACCTGTAAAATGGAGATTGCTCAAGTTGTTACTTCTAGGGGTGAGGTGAGGGATCAGAGAGAAAAAGCTGTGAGTGGCCTGGTCTTAAGGGCTTAAATGTGGGCTGTTACTGGTCACCTGTCCACGTATGTCCTTGGCACTCTCTCCAGGCAATCTCTAACAGGGCTGGGCAGATGGCAGGCCTTCCACAGTGTAAGTGAACGCCTGGTCCACCACTGGACACATCATAGATTCTGTGGGCTGTGTCTAAGAACAATTTGATGGGAGCCTCAGCCTAAGAGCCAGGAGGTCAGGGTCTGGGGTGAGGGCGAAGGTGGGCTCCCCAGCTGGCAGGGCAAGGCCAGGGTGGCCAAGCCAGGCTCTTGGGTGGTCATTCTCTTTTTTTTTTTTTTTTAATGTTTACTGTTTTACTTTTGTGGCTCTTCACATCTTTTTTTGTTTGTTTTTATTTATTTTTGTGAGAGAAGGGGGGGAGGGGCAGAGGGAACGGGGGACAGAAAATCCGAAGTGGGCTCTGCAGGGACAGCAGCGAGCCCAATGCGGGGCTCAAACTTACAAACGGTGAGATCATGACCTGAGCTGAAGCTGGACACTTAACCAACTGAGTCATCCAGTCTCCGGGATATCTGGGGTGGTCATTCTTATGGCAACCACCAGGGGTCACGGTTGGCCGTGTCTGCCTTTCTCCCTGGTCCCAGCTCCCTCAGGTGGCCTGCAGAGGGCAGCAGGGGCAGCCACCTTCCTGCTAGCTGCAGGGTGGGGCATTGGCAAAAAGAGTGCATTTGAAGCCCTGACCTACTTGGCTTCCATACCTCCGTTAAAGAAGAAAATTGGTAAGTCTGCCCATCCAGCTGTGGGTCTGTCTACCCGTCTCTGATCCACCAAACCTTTGTCCCTTTGTCTTCACCCGTCTGTTTGTTCATCCATCTTTCTGTCTGTCCATCCATCCATTTTTTTTCCCTTTATTTTCCATTTGTTCATCTATCCATTCATCTGCCCCCTCATCCAGCCATCCACCGGACCATCTAGCCATCCACCTGTCCTTCATTCATCCGTCTGTCCACCTGTCCATCCTAATGTCTGTGCCTCTGTCTATTATCATGCTTTTATTCACCCATGTGCCCCTTCATCCATCCATCCATCCATCCATCCATCCATCCATCCAACATCTGTCCATTTACCCACTGTATATCCCACATGCACTGAGACCTTCTATAGAGCCGGACCTTGCTCAGTCCTGGGTTTCCCCATGAAGGGAGGAGGTACAGTTCCTGCTTCCAGCACCCCCCTGCCAAGCTCACCATCTGGTGGGACAGAAGACAAACCAGGCAGTGATAAAATAGCATGATGTATGTGGACAGACTTGGGGGCTTGGCAAAAATGTCACATTTCATTATTATTAATTTTTAATTCACATTAGACCCTAATACCCCCTTCCCCTGCCTGGGCGGGACATTCAGTTTGTCATTTGTGGAGAAGGCCCTTGAGTTCAATGAAAATCTGGGAGGCTTATGTTGCTCCTAAAAGAAAATGGGGGAAAGACCTTCACCCCTCATCGTCACTGCTGGAGCCCTTGTTTTGGAGCCCATGGAATCTCTTCTATCGGCTCTCTCCCTGCCCCTCCCCAGGCTTTCTGGCCCAGGGAAAGCTTTGCTGGACGGAGGCTGACAGGCTGCATCTCAGAGGCACCCCAGACCTTCCTTCCAGCTGTCCCCAACAGTGGGAGCCTCTGGTCTCTGGCAAGTCCTGGCTTCGTTCCCTCATACCAGGTGCCTGGGTTGCAGGAACACCAGCCTCCCCATGGCCCAGAGCCTGGAGCCTGTGGGCTTGGCTGCTTCCTTAGGCAGGGTGTTGGGGCAGGGTGGGGGTGTAATCCAGCAGGGAGGGAGGCTTCTTGTGAAAGGGGGCTTCTAGCTGAGACCTCAGTCTTGAATAGGGTGAGACTGGAGGAGGGGAAGAGGTGTTTTGGACAAAGGCTTGAGGTTGGGGGGCGGTGAAAAGGAGAGAAAGAGAGAGAGAGAGAGAGGGAGAGAAGCAAGTGGGTTTAGTGGGCAGGGTGGCAGTGAGAGAGGCAGGAGGGAAACCAGAGGAAGGAGAAGGGGCTCGGTCATGGAGCTTGGGCAACAGGGAGATATTGAAGGCCTTTGACCAGGAGAGTTCTTGATCAAGTGGTGTTTCAAAAAGGTCACTTCAAAAGGCCAGAGACAGGTTGGAGGGACAGACAGGGAGGAGCAGGTGTCTCCGGTTGTCCTTGGGTGGACCCGAGATGATGCTGGGCCTCCCCACCCCCAGTGGTGCTGAAACAGGTACAGAGAGGGGGTGAGGCTCTGAGAGGAGTTGCAAGGAGGACCCGCAGGGTAGAAGGCCTGACTAGATGTCGTTTAGGGTTGGGAGGCATCAGAGCCGATACCTGGGGGTCCTGGGTGGTTGGAGTGGCCTGTCTGTAACTGCGGTGGGGCGCACAGGACGGGAGAGCAGGTGGTGTGTGAGGCAGTTTTACTGATTTAATCATTTTTAAACATTACAAAACACCGTGAATGTAGAGATATACACACAATTTAACAAAAAATGATAAAAGCCTATCCCCATGTAACCACCACCCCCAGAAACCCCCAGCCCCCTTTCTCCATTACACACCTCCCTGAGAGAGACATCCTGACACTTAAAAGAATCGCTTCCACACTTGTATTGATAGTTTTACCACCTGTATCTGCATGTCTAAACAATAGTTTGGGTTTTGCCTGTTTGGCAAGTTTATCGAAACAAAAGCCCACAGTCCTTCAACTCACACTGTATTTGCAGGATTCATCCGTGCTGTTGTGTGTAGTTTGCGTAGATACAGTTTGCGCATGCGTAGATACTGCCCATGCTTGCGTCGGTAGATGCAGTTTGCGCATGCGTAGATAGTTTGCGCATGCTCATTGCTGCAAGTCATGAACCCAGTAGCGTCTTGCTGGGTGCGTTGCTTGCGATTTCCCACTATCGTAAGGATGCGGGAGCCTTCTCCTATGTAGGTGGTGGCACACGTACGCACGTTTTCCTCCAAGCTATGCATCTAGGAGCGGAATTTCTGGAATACAGGTCACATGTATCTTCAACCCTACTGCGTGATACCGGTGTTCTGAAGTGGTTGAACAAATTTCCCATCCAGCCTGGATGCGCGTTCCCATTGCTCCCAATGCCACACTTGGCATAGCTAATTTCTGGCCATCTGCTGGGCATGGAGGGATATCTCACTGGTATTACAAGTTGTGTTTCTAAGGCAATTAATGAGATAGGGCACCTCTTCATGCATTGATGGGCCAGTTGGATTTCCTTTTTTTTTTTTTTTTTTTTTTTTAAGTGTTTATTTGAATCTTTTGGCTGCTTTCTACTGGGTTGTCTGTCTTCATAGTGGATGCCTCTGGTGCCAGTGTCCCTCTGACTTCGGCCACTCTGTGGTGAACAAACCTCCCGCTGTCAGAAGGCCAGCCTTCCCACTTCTACCTCAGGGTCTTCTCCAGCATTGTGGAAAAGACTGGAATGGCAGGATGATAGCTGGGAGGTAGTTCTGTCTCCCGACCTTCACGCAAACAAGTCTGGTGCTCCCTAGGGGTTGTGGAGCCCCCACGGCCTTCAGTAGAGACCTGATGATGCCCTTATATTGGGGTGTCTGCTTACCCTGTCTTGCTCATTCCAACCTTCACTCCTACCTCTGGTGTCATCTAGATACACTGTTGCACCCAAGCCCTTGTCTCAGGTTTACTTCTCATCTTTTTCTTCTTGGTCAGTAGGAGATGTTTATATATTCCGGACACTACTTCTTTGTCACTTTTTTAAAAAATTTATTTATTTATTTTGAGAGAGTGAAAGAGAGTCCAAGTGGGGGAGGGCAGAGAGAGAAGGAGAGAGAGAATCCCAAGCAGGCTCTGTGTTGTCAGTGCTGAGCCTGATGCAGGGCTCAAACCCACAAACCGTGAGATCATGACCTGAGCTGAAATCAAGAGTCGGATGCTCGACCGACTGGAGCCACCCAGGCCCCCGTCCTTTGTCAGTTATATTATTGCAAATGTGTTCTCCCAGTCTGTGATTTGTCTTTTCACTTTTCCCCCTTGTAGTCTTTGGATGAACCGAAATTCTTTAGTTTAATGTAATGAATTACACTTTTCCTTTATGGTTAGTGCTTTTTGTGTTTAAGAACTCCTTCCTAGCTTCAAAGTCAGGAAGACATCTTTCTATATTATTGTCCAGAAGTTTCATAGTTTGTTGCTGCCAGGTCTTTAATTCACCTGCAGTTGGTTTTCGTGACTGGTATGTGTTAAGGTAAAATTTTGGTTTTTTCTCCTGTATGGACACCCAAGTGTCCTAGCACCATTTACTGGAAAGTCAACTCTTTCCACATTGCTCTGAAATGCCACGTCGGTCATAAACCAGGCAGCCACATATGTGTGGGACCGTTGGTGTGTGTACCCCAGTCTGTTTTTTTATGTCCCAATTAAGTTTTAGAATTTTAGCTGGATTTTGCACATTTCTGGTTAGATTTATTTCTAGGTACTTGGTATATTTTGAAATATTATACGTGGCGGTTGTATTAGTGACCTATTGATATGTAACAAATCACCCCAAAAGGTAGTGGCTACAATAAGAAACATTTATCATCTCCAGTTTTCATGAATCAGGTACCTAGCTGGATGGCTCTGGCTTAAGGTCTTTTGTGAAATCGCTATTAATTTGGTGGCTGGGGCTGAATGCTTGACTTGTGGAGGGGACCTATAGGGCTGTCTCACAACATGGCAGCTGGCTTCCCCTGGACAGGAGATTTGAGAACACCTAAAATGGGATCCACAGCCTTTTAATAACCTAATATCAGAAATGACATCTCATGATTTCTGCCACATTCCGTTCAGTCGAAGTGAGTTAACAAATACAGCCCACAGAAGTGGAGGGATGGCGTAAAGGCGTGACTACCAGGAAGCAGACAAATTACGTAGCCTTTCCATGCCTTAGTTTCCAGATCTGCAATATGGGGATGGTCATAATGGTAACTAGCTCGTGGAGTTAATAGGAGAACACACAAGTTACTAAATGCAACGTTCTTAAGAGTGTGCCTGGTGTGTACCAAGTGGTATAAAATCTGTTTTAAAAAATGGGATGATAAAAACTGTCTCATGTACCTCTGCAGGTTAACTGAAATCGTGGACACAATATATTTTTTAAATGTTTATTTATTTATTTTGAGTGAGAGAGAGAGTGAGTGAGCAAGCACGAGCAGGGGAGGGGCAGAGGAGGGTGAGACAGACAATCCCAAGGAGGTTCCGCACTGTCAGCACGGAACCTGACACGGGGCTGGAACCCACAAACCATGAGATCATGACCTGAGCTGAAATCAAGAGTCAGATGCCCAGGCGCCCCATGGACACAATATTACTGCTGTTCCTGCTCTGTTAATCTAGTGTGATGTCTTCATTTTATAGATGAGAAACTGAGGCCCAGAGAGGGCAGAGCTTCAGCCAAGGCCACCCAGCAGGCCACTGGCCCCCTCACCTGGAAAGCAGTGCTCCAGGGTTCTAGCCCAGGTCTGTCACCAGTGACTGGTTGTGTGACCGTGGCCTGGTCTGTTCTCTCTGGGCCTCGGTTTTCCTGTTGGTGAACCAACAAGGAAGGCTGGTCATTCCTCCACCTGCTCCCAGCTCCATCAGACCAGTGGGGGACACTATGACCAAGCCCCAAGGCTTGTGCTCGGAGGTCTGGGGCTAGCAGTTGCTGAGGTCACTCAAGGACCCACAGGCGCTGAGGACGTGCAGTGGAATGGTGAGTGGAAGCTGCCTTCTGGGAATCCACAAGCTTGAGAGCCTGTAGCCTCAAACCAACTGCTATCATACCTAGAGCATTTATGAAGGTGTTACCCACCAGCTGGCCTGAGTAAGCAGTTTCCCACGGGGAGGGGCGGGTGACAGGGCCACGGCTCGGGGTGAGAATTTGCTGCAGCCCTTTGGTTAGGTGGCCTCAGGCAGGCAGGCCTTCTCTGGGCCTCTGAGACTTCGGTCTTGCCTTCCGTGAGTTGAGGCAGGACACCAGGTTTTGGGCCTTGCACTCTGTGCCTCAAATCAGTCCCTGCCCTTCTCTGGGCCTCAGTCCCCCGTGAAAGAAATGGGATGGGGGACAGCGTGGATAAGGCTCCACCTGACCTGCCCACCAGGCATGTGTGACTGTCCCTCCTAGCACGTGGCCCTGTCTCCACCGGCCGCCACTGCAGGGGAAAGGCAGTGCTGAGTGTGAGCACAGGGACCCCGGCCAGACCACCCTATGGTCTGAGCTCTCCGAGGGTCAGTGCTCCTCACCCGGGCACGGAGAGCGGCACCCACACGGCGGGGCTCGCGGGGTTCCCCGGGCCTGGCGCAGTGTCCGTGCTCCGTATGACAGAAAGCAATTCCCACCCCACCAGTGCCCCTCCCTGCCTCTGCCAGGCCTCAGGGGCTGGAGTCCGTTCCCAGGCCTCTGCAGGCCCCAGCCCTCCATCCCAGAGGGAGTCAGAACTCAGAAGAGGCCTTGGCCCCGGTTCCAGAGCAGGTGCTGGAGTCTCCTTCCCAAAGCCAGGGCTTCCATATCCTGCTGGGCCTCCAGGCCAACCCCCAAATTAGTTATCATTTAGTTAGGGCCCCCAGTCTGCAGGCAGTTAATTGCTCCCATTAGCAAAACAGGAAGACCTTAATGAACAATTAATGGATAAAACCGATGACTTCCAGAGCAACTTCTTTCAACAGAGACTGATTTTATTAACCACTTAGTCACTTGGACAAAGGCTGATATCTGCGGATTTGCATCCTCCAAGATGCTGGGAGGAAATACAGAGTCAGTGCTGTGCCAAGTGGTGTGGTGTGCAAATCCCACCTCATCCAGTCTTATAGTGAAGTACTATTTCTATTTATTTATTTGAGAAGCGGAGAGAGAGGGAGAGAGAGAGAGAGAGAGTGTGTCCCACGCAGGCTCCGCACTGTCAGCACGAAGCTGTGCTCAAGCTCACTGGAAGCGGGCTCGAACTCACAAACCGTGAGATCATGACCTGAGCTGAAGTCAGGTGCTTAACACTCTGAGCCATCAGGTGCCCCCGAAGTCCTATTATTATGCTCATTTTATAGGTGAGGCAGCTGAAGCTCAGAAAGGCTATTCTCTTTCCCAAGGTCACATAACTTAGTACAAATGGATCCCAGTGGGTCTGACTCCAAAGGTATTTTCCCCTTGAGTGGCCTCTCAAACACCAGTTTCCTTTTATGGATGGAAGGCTCCAGAACTTGTAAGCTAAGGGGCTGTTGACCAACTCCCTCATGGCCTTGCAGGGAAGACTTGTTTGGACTCACGTCTGTTTTCATAGCAACTCCATTGCTTTAGTGATGAAGGAAGCCCTCAGGACCTCAGACATGCTGAGGCTGGCTGGTCCCCTCAGGTCCAATCTTCAAGTTCCGGATTTGTCTCTGCTTCTCACTACCTACCTCTTCCTTGTCTGTGGTTCTCCCCACAAGGCAATGATAATGTGGTTTTAGATGGCATAGGGAGATTACATTTTAATTTTCGTTTCATGTATAGCCTTTATTTTATTTTTTAAAAAGATTTTATTTTTAAATCTCTCCACCCAATGTGGGGCTCGAACTTAACAACCCCGAGATCAAGGGTGGCATGCTGTACTGACTGAGCCAGCCAGGCGTCCCTAGTTTTATGCATATCCTTTAATTACAGCATGTGACTCTGGTCACTTAACACAGTGATATTGCACTTTTTTTGAAAATCTATCATTTTGAATTACATTTTCAAAAAAATCAATAGACCTAAAAGAAAACATTAGGTAAATATTTGGCAGATTTGATTTCTAGATTTGGAAAAAAACAGTGAGAATGAACTTGCCTGCCTGAAGCTGGGGAGACCTGGTCTGGGTTATCCCTTCTCTTCTTAACCAGACAAGTCCAGGGAGCGGTTTGGCAGTTTCAAGAGAGAAGTCCTTTCCCAGAGGGGAAGCTGGCCTTCCTCCTGAGCCATCAGGCTCATGCTGCAGTGAGTTATTTATTTCTCTGCAAATGTTATCAAGATACTACATGCACATAGTTTAAAAAGTATCATGGTTGCCTGGGGGCAGGGATGGAGGGGAGGTTGACTGCAAAGGGGGCAGGAAGGAACTTTCTAGAAAGATGAAGATGTTCTATATTTTGACTTGGGTGTTTGTTGCATGAGTGTACACATTTGTAAGTCATCAGCCTGTACACTTAAAATGTGGAAATCGTATTATAGGTAAATAAAGCTGATTTGAAAACAAACTTAAAACCAAAGCCACAAATATTCATTTATGTTGGGGGCCACTAATATTTGTTGCTACGTCTGAGTTCTGAGGGCTGTACTTTGCTGCACTAGAGTATATGCTGGTTCCCATTCAGCTATCATTTCAGCTGCTCCCAAAGCCACCATTGACAGAGTTCTGTCATGCCCCGGTCACAGCAAGCGTGCTTAAAATGTCAGAGAATTACATTTGGCAAAAAGATGTCACAAGTCAGACATGAAGTGATTGATTAATTAATAAATAGTGTTGGGACAACTGGCCCCTCCATTTAGAAGGAAATCAAGTTAGATCCCTACCTCACACCATACACACACACACACACACACACACACACACACACGCACACACACAAAGAGTCCACATAGATTAAAGATGGATGGATTAAATGTTAAAAGAAAATGATAAGAGTATTTGAGAGTATTAAAAGAAAATAGAGGGGTTTTTAAAAATAAAACCCAACCAGAAAAAGTCAAAACATGAAAGTCAAAGATCAGAAGGCAACGTTACATTTGACTAAATGATAATGGAAAACTTTCTATGACCAAACACACTAGGAATTTGACTAAAAGGCATGCAGAAAATATTGTCTCATATGTATTAGTAATAGTAGTAGTAGTAAGAGAGAGACAGGGTGCAAGTGAGCAAGGGGCAGAGAGAGAGAGAGAGAGAGAGAAGCAGGACTCACCTGAAGTGGGGTTCGAGCTCACCCGATGTGGGACTCCAGCTCACAAACCGTGAGATTATGACCTGAGCTGAAGTCAAATGCTTAATGACTGAGCTGCCCAGGTGTCTTGCCTCATATGTAATAAAGAATGAGGATTTTAATATGTAAAAAGGTCCTATACATCAGTAAGAAAGTGACAAAAAGCCCAATTAAAAATGGGTAAAGGATATGAACATTTGCATCACACAAGAAGAAATAAAAATGGACGATGAAGTTATGAAATTACATGATTACAATTCGCAATTACAGATAGGAACGTTAAGACAATAATGTCATCCTTCTCCAGAGTAACAAAAGTTAAAAAACACTGAGGGATGCCTGGGTGGCTCAGTCAGTTAAGCTCCTGACTCTTGGTTTTGACTCAGGTCATGATCTCACGGTTTGTGGGTTCGAGCCCTGCGTCGGGCTCTGTGCTGACATCGTGGAGTCTGCTTGGGATTCTCCCTCTCTCTCTGCCCCTTCCCCCTCTCATGCTGTCTCTCTCAAAATAAATAAATAAACTTCAAAAACAAACAAACAAACAAACATTGATACGGTATGGGAAATATTAAATTTTTTTTTTTAAGTTTATTTATTTTTGAGGCGGGAGAGGGGTAGAGAGAGAGGGAGTCACAGAATGAGAAGCAGGCTCCAGGCTCTGAGCTGTCAGCACAGAACCCAATGCGGGACTCAAACCCACAAACCCCAAGATCATGACCTGGGCTAAAGTCGGGCGCTTAGCCAACTGAGCCACCCAGATGCCCCTTAAGATACTACCTTAAAGTGTAGCTACTGCAATTTAGCAGTACCTAGAAAAGTTTGAGCTGCATGAATTCTCTGTAGTTCAACCTGGCAATCTCTCTCTTAGAAATCTATCCATCAGAAACAGCCACCTGTGTGCCCCAAAATATGTGTTAATTACTGGAAAATAGATTTTACTAAAAATTGGAAACGGCCTAAATTTCCTTCAAAAGGGGTTTATGGAAAAATAAATTTTATATTCTGCACAATGGAATTCCTACAGCAATTAGAAAGAATGAACTAGAACTCTATCTACTGATCTGGAATAACATCCACCATATCTGGGCAAGAGAAAAGAAAGCAAGTTGCGAAACTATGTATAACATAGTAATCATATCTTTGTGAAACAATTGCGTGTATGAGTGACAAGTATATAAAATAATAATAGCTCAAAAAACTGTGTACTGTCCATGTCAGCAGCACGGGGTTATTATGACCATTCCACAGATGAGGACACTGAGGCACAGAGTGGTTAAGTTACTCGTCCACGGTGGCACAGCTGGTCAGTTGTAGAGCCGGAATTTGAACCCCCGCAGCCCACCTCCACAACGGAGCATTTGATTTTATTTTGGCCTCAAAGGCCAACAATACTTCTGTTAACAACGATGACCTCTCAAAACAGCACTGGAGAGGCTGAGTCACTTTTTAATAAATACTTACAATAAATAGACACTAAAAAACACGAACTGGTAAAAAGAAAACCTTATCAAAAGGCCCAGTTTCCTGCAGACGCCCTCCTCAGACAGTTTTAGTTCATGTGGCCGTTACCTCCAGAGCAATAAATAACATGCGTATACAGCTATTTCTTGATTTATTAACCTTGGGCATTATCTATTGACTTCTGCAAGCCCTGGAAAAAAGAATCAGCTTATCTTTTTTTCTCTCTTTTCCTGTTATGCTGCTGTTTGCGTTGGACCCTGGGGTGAGCCATTCATCCCGCTGTTGCTAAGTCGAGGTCTATTGAAGCTTGTGAGCTTCAATTTGACTGTGGTCAAACAAGGACTTACTTGTCCAAGGTCACTTCAAGGTGGTGATGGAGGGATACCAGACCCCTGGCCTGTGTATCTCCAGGGACTGGATGCTTCTGGGACGCCCTGTGGCCAGCTCACCCCATGGGGGACAGGGGTGCACTCCCTGCCTTCTCACTCTGCCAAGGTTCGACAAGGCTGGAGCTGGGTGGCCCTAGCTGAGTGCCCCCCCACCCCGGTGTCCTCTGCTCACAGGCGGCAGCAGGTGTGTTTGCTGAGCAGCAGGTGCGGCCTCCTGGTGTTTGACCAGTCAAGGCTTCCATTCTCCACTGTGCAGGGGCCCAGATCCCTGCCCCTGTGTACCTGATACCTCCAGAGGAAAGGCTGAACCAGTGACAGGCTGGTGAAGGGTTGGGCACCTAATACCCAAGACCTTTGGAAAGAAAGCACCACACTCCCATTCCTGGACTCTGGAGTCACCCGGTTGGAGAGGCTTGTGAAAAAAACATGACCAGTGCTGGGCATCATCCCAAACCAGTTAAATCAGGAACTGTGGTGGGAGGCCTTGGGTCTAGAATGGAGAGGAGCCCAGAGAAGGCTGAGATGTACCGAGGTCATGGAGCAACCATGGGATGAGTACGTAGCAGTCCAGGTCAAAGGCCTCTTTAGCCTGGAGAGAAGCAGGCTGAGTGGGGGCAGTGAGGAAATTTAGGGCTGGGGCAGCTTTGTGGCTGTGGGGATAGACGGGGAGGTGGTTGCTCAGCTGAAGGGACAGCGGATGAAAGAGGCAGCAGAGCAGTGGTGGGGTCTCTGTGCTGCGGGGATCACCTTCCTAGCAGGGCCGGGCAGGACAGAGACGGGAGGGGTGAGGGGGGCAGGCACAGCCATGAAGGGGCCACGTGGACCGTGCTCCAGCTGAGCCGGGCCACAGGCTGCTTCATCCTCAGCAAGAGCCGCGTGTGGGTGTGGGTGCGGGTGGTAAGTGCTGGGTGGTGGGTGCTGGGGGCAGTGCCCGTTTGGGGGATGCAGGCACAGGTGGGCTTCTACATGGCAGGGGGGAAGAGTCGGGGCAGGACTCTGAGGCAGGGCGTGGAGGAGGCAGTGGGGGTGTCCGGGGTGCAGGTGGGGAGATGGGAAAATGTGGCAACACAGCCCCGAAGCCCAGTGCCGCCCCTCCCCCTGAACCAGAGCCCGAGCGGGCCTGGCACCCGCAGTCCCGTCCTCAGGGAGGCCCTGTGGACCCTGCCTTCTGATTCACGGCAGATGGGGCATCACGTGAGCACATCATCAGGGACGCAGGCGCCCAGGGACCAGGCAGATGGCGAGAGGGAAGTGGGGCAGGGCTGGCACAGAGGGGTCCCTCGAACAGCGGGGAGGGGCTGGCTGGGCCTCCGCCTCTCCAGGCTTACCCTCCGCCGGTCGGCATGCCTCACCAGGAGTTCCTCGAGGCCCTTGCGGAGCCCTGCAGATTCTGGGGTCAGGCCCGGGCTGCTGGGGAGCAGGGCTGAGGGTGTGGCAGGAGTTTGGGACACCAGTATGTGACCCCTGCCGGGTGCCAGCCTGCCCGGGCACAGGTGGGCTGAGGCACCTGCCCGGGTCCCTTAACCTCCCAACTCTCCCTGGAGCCCAGTGGTTTGGCCGGGGCCAGAACATCCTGGCCCTTCCCAGCCTCAGACCCCGCTGGGCCCTGGGCTCAGCGCTTTGCACACCCTTCGTTCCTGTGAGGCACGTGCCCCTGGTGTGCCTGCTTGAGAGGCGAGGACCCTGAGGCACAGGAGGCTTACCCATGAGTAAGTGCTGGTGTTTGGGGCTGCAGAGTGCGAGACGTCGTCCACTGTGCTCTCCTGGCCCCTCAGTCAGGAGGGGGCTCCTCGACCAGACCGGGCTCTGCGCTGGGTGCCAGAGGGCAGGTGCCCCTGTCTCAAACCCCATCCCTGCCACTGCCGAGCCCACGGTCCGCTAGGGTGTCAGGACCCACAGAGACAGCAAGGCCGGTTTACCTGGGGAGAATCCTGGCTTCGTTCCCCTCTGGTTGTGTGAACTGGGGTGTCTGCCCCGGTTTCCTTACCTGGAAAAAGCGGATAGCCATAGTGTGTATGTTGGGGGGCAGTTGTGAACGTTAAGGAGTTAATGCAGTAAAGCGTCTAGCATAGCGCCTGGCCCGTATAGACGTTCGTCTTTGTCATATGATCTCCACGGCGGGCAGATGGGTGCTCTTGGTTCTGTGGCCACACTAAGCAGCAAGGGAAACTAGGGGATGATATTCTGAGGAGCTATGGGTCCCTCCTCTAGAAGGCACAAGTGGCTATTGGCAAATACCCAAACCATCTGACTTGAAATCTAGGGGTTGTTAGCTGGAGGCCCATGGATCGTGTCTGTCCCTAAATGGGTCTTGATTGATTCTCAAAGGGCTTTAAATCCATTTGAATGAATTCCCGACTTTTGACCATGTAGATGTCACCAAAAGAAAAAAAAATCAGATTTCTGGCTTCTCTTGAAAAACTGAAGAGTCAGGCTCTACGGTGCCCAAAGCCCTTCAAGTGATGGTTTGTTCCAGTTGAGGGTCATTTGAGAACGTGGGCCCATATTCTCCCCGCCCCACTTCTTACCTGCTCTCACTGCTTGGCTTGGCTGGCCCCTGAGGGCACTACATTTGTAACTCTTAGCCCGGCGCAGCCATCAGCTTCTGCGGACCGGGAAGCTGAGGCCAGCCGAACAGATCAGAGTCGCCCAGTGAGCCTGGCCGGAGTTGGGACCCTAGCTCCCAGCTTGCAAACTCAGCTTCAGGGTGCTTTTTGCCACGCCGGTCTGCTGAGGCTTAGCCAAGTGCCCCTGTGCTCGGCGGGGAGGATGGCTCAGTGCTTAAACAAGTAGCTGCTAGAACACGGCAGGCCTGGGTTCAAATGTTGGTTCTGTCACGCTTCAGGGCAAGTAACCTGTGCTCTCTGAGCCCTTTATTTTGTTGTTTTAACTATGCAATGGGATAAGAACAGTCTGCCTGACAGAGTCATGGAGAGTTAGAGGGAGCTGCAGGGTCATTGGCATCTGACAGCGAGCACCTCCTTAAATTTTCTACCTTAGGTGCCTCCCTCACCCCACCACACACAGGACATACTTATCCTCGGGACAGAGCTCAGAAACAAGTGGAAAAGCCAACTGAGAGGGCGCAGCTGCCCCCATCTGTGTAAAAAGACGGGCTCCCCCTGCTTCCCCGCCTCCGGGGCTGGGACAGCCCCAAGTTGGAAGGGAGTTCCACGGTGCTAGCTGTGGCCGTGTCCGTGCTGGGCTGCCCTGTAAACACAGACGCCCTCTCTGTGTCAGGAGCTTCTACCGCGTACCTGCTATTTCCTCAAGTGGAGCTGTCTTCTCAGGCTTAGTTCTGACACGGATTGGATAAGTTCAGAGACGCACCAATCACAGTGCCTGTCAGCTGTCCTAAAGGTAACCCCTCCAGGAGTGGCGGCTCTGGGGCCGGCCGCAGCGTCCCAGGAGCAGGCCCCACTACCCCCTCCACCACAGTCCAACATTGGGTTTCAGGCTCTATTTATATGCACATGCACATAGATACCAAGGTGTTCATTCTGTTCTGTTTTTGTTGTACAAACTACGTTAGAACAGCCATCGTGGAAGTAATTCGAAAATGGGAAGAGCCCCCCACCATCCTAGCCGCTGGCTTCGCCTCCCGGCAGCTTCGCTGAAGCACTTGCCGTGGGTCACACACCTCGTTCTCCGTGGCTGCTCTCACTGAACCTGCACGACCGGCCAGTGACGTAGGGACGGGCTGCGGATAGGGAAACTGAGGCACGGAGCTGTCAGGTCATCTCCTCAAGTCACACAGCTAGCATGTGATAAAGGTAAGATCTGAGCCTGCTCCGGTGTCCTGCATTCGCCCCACCCCTCTCCTTCCCCTACACCCCTGCCACCTTTAGGCTGGACATAACGTCGACCCCACCGTTCACTCCATACAGGAGCATTTCTGAGTAGCCCCTGGTGCCAGCCCTGCCTCAGAGCAGAGACATAAAACTCCTGAGACGGGGAGAGACATCACCTTCGTTTTCTGCTGATTTTCACTGAACTTAGCAGTAAGAGCTATTTTGGTCACGGCCATATGACCGTGAGGCGAGAGTGGCCAACTATCTCGGTTTGCCTCGGTTTCTTGGGATGCAGACCTTTTAGTGCTAAAGCAGGGACAGTCCATCTGTTGCCCCGGGCAAATGGAGACAGTCGGTCACCCTAGGGGCACAGAGCACAATGTGCTTTCCGAGTCATTGCCTGGTGTTGGACCCCTGCACTCTTTCCCTTCTTGGCTGGTCAGGCTGGGCAGCCTCGTGACCACAGCTCGTCACTGAGCGTTCTTCCCTCAGGAACCCCTCCCCGGGTGGGAGAAGATGGGCTTTGGGTGTGGAGATGTACGTGAGTCAACCCCACTCTCCTGACCGGTCCCTCATCTGAGTCTGCAGAGGGGGTCAGCCAAGAAATTGGGACAGGGCTGAGGGCAGTGGCAAGGGCCTGTGGTGTGTTGGAGCCTGCTCGTACGGGCTCGTAGCAGTTGATTGTCAAACACAGCCACTATTAAGAATTAAATCACACGTGGGGCCCCCCGGGTGGCTCAGTCGGTTAAGCGGCCGACTTCAGCTCAGGTCATGATCTCACAGTTCATGAGTTTGAGGCCCGCGTCGGGCTCTGTGCTGACAGCTCAGAACCTGGAGCCTGCTTCGGATTCTGTGTCTCCCTCTCTGTCTCTGCCCCGCCCCCCCCCCCTCAAAAATAAACATTAAGAAAATTTAAAAAATATATTTTAATATATATTAAATGTACATGTGTATTACTTTCTAATTATTATGCCACATTTTGCTACATCCGTTGTTAAGGGTTGAGTTGTGTCCCTCCCTGCAATTCATATGGCAGAGTCCTACCTCTCAGTGCCTCAGGATGTGACCTTACCTGGAGACGGGGTCTTTACAGTGGTGATCGAGTTATTATGAGGTGTGTAGGGTGGGCCCTAGTTCCGTACGACCGGTGTCTTATAAAAGGGGACATTTGGATAGAGACACATCGGGAGAATGCTGCCTGAAGGTGAAGGCAGAGATCAGGGGGATGCTTCTTCAAAGCCGAAAACGCCAAAGGTGGCCAGTGAACCACTAGAGGTGAGGGGAGAGCATGCCACAGGTTCCCCCTCACAGCCTGCAGGAGGAACCAATCCTACGGGGACCTTGATCTTGGACTTCTAGCCTCCAGAACTCTGAGACGTTACATCTCTGTTGTTTAAGTCGCCCAGTCTGTGCTGCTGTGTCACAGCGGCCCCAGCACACTGATCGTGTCTCTGGGGTTACTGACGCCTACGGTTCTGGTATGGCAGAAATACCGTAGGATGCTGAGCTGTGGCCCCAAGTCCACGGTCAATGCTTGTAAACTGACACTGGCCACGTGGAGTACGTACACCACAGAAACCTGCAAACGCTACAGATCAGGCCCTGAGTTGCCCTTTTGTTGGCTGTCTAGCTAGACGTAAGGCGGGGGGCGGAGGAAATGTAAATCAGTCACGTTCGTTCCAGTGTCGTGTCTGTGGTCACTACATCATGAATAGCACAAAAGACTGAAAACGGTTCTCCCCTTCAGCAGTGTGTCAAAAGCCATGATCAGAATCCGCAAGGATTCCAGTATTTGAAGACTATTGTCCAGTTCTGCAAAAACACCACTCATGACCTTGATGGACGAGTGGGGTTCTGACATGTCTTTGTCATTTCACTTTTGTCTTGGCGGTGTAAAGGAAAACGTCAGCGTTGGCGTGCAAACAATACTCAGAGAGCCAGTTGTTACATTTTAGCAGCTCAGCACCGGTGGGGGCTGGAAGACCAGCTCCGGGCCCAAGGCTGCAGAGGGCTAATGGGCAGATGGACAGACAGACTGCTTGATGGACGGATGGCTGCTTGCCTTCTAGCTCTGTGGTTGGACTAGAGTCAGTGTCTCCGGCACGGAGGGCGTGGGAGGCCACTGCCCTAGGGTACTTCTGCGGGGTTCCTGCTTAGTGCCTGGTACCTCTCTCTCTTAGCTTCCTGTGGTAATGTTAGCAGCTGAACTCTTGAGCAGGGCTGGCCTGGGATGCAGGCTGGCCTGGGATGCAGGCTGACCCGGAAGCACCGGGTCCCGTCTTGACCCAGCCTTGACCAAGAGCCTTGACCTAATCAGGGCAGAGTCTAGTCCTTCGGCTACTCTCCCTTGAAATGTGTATTGATCCCTTTACTCCTGTTTAAACCCGCCCATGGCGTCCCCCTTCTTGGGGACGAAGATTGCACCTCCATCCTTGTCTTCACGGTCCTGCTCTTTGGCCCCATCTCTCCTGCCCCCCTGCCGCAGCCACACTTAGCAGCTGCCTCTTTCCCCAACTCTCTGAGCTCATTCCCCTCTTCATGCCTTTGCATATGCTGTTCCTTATGCCCCAGGCCCACTCTGTGCCCCAGGCCCCAACCTTTCCAAGTCTGGCTTCTCTTTATCCATCAGGACCTTGTTACAAATGTCACCCCCTCCAAGAAGATTTCCATGATTACCTGGCTAAAGCAGGTTCCCTGTTGCATGCCAGCTTTGTCCTTTTGGTTTTTGGTTTGGTTTCTTCGTTGTCCTTGCATTATATGTCATTATGTGTCTTCAGACATCTTGAATTAGTTGCTTAATTAATGACTTCATTGATTTTTTTTTATCCCTCATTCCATCACACTGTAATATAAGCTCTATGAAGGCAGAGGTGGTATCCGTCTCCTGTCCACAAAACCAGCATGAGGCCTGGCACTTAATGAGAACTTGCAAAAAGTTTGCCGAGCGAATGAATCAAATACATTTACTGAGGGGCTGGATGACACAGATACGTCACGCTCCAACAGAGATGTGGGTTCAAACCCTGGCTCTGGCACTCATTAGTGATGTGCTCTAGGATGGGTTACTAAAGCCCTTTGGGCCTCAGTCTCTGTTCTGTAATAACAGTACCTCCTTCATAAGATGGCGATGGGGATTCAATGAGTGAATCCATTCAGTTTTAGGAAAGAGCCTGGCATGCACGGGGGCGCTCAAGAGAGCTGGGTGTTAGTGTTCTTGCAGGTAAAGTGCAAGACTTCCAAGGTTCAGAGACTCAGAGGCTGACTTCTGGTAGGAAAGGATGGGATAACTCCAAGAGGGCTTCCTGGAAGAGAGGACATTTGAAATGGGCCATACAAGGGGGTAAGTGAAATTTCTGTAGGCAGAGATGGGGGTGGGAGGTCTGGAGAGAGGAGGGACACTAGGTCCCAGGGAGAGACCTGTGGGCAAGTCAGTCCTACCCTGGGGCTGGATGAGATGCTCTTGATGCTTCTCACAGAGATAGACCCAGCACGAGCTGCCCTGTTCTCAGCCCGCAGCCTCCCTGCCCCCACGGCCTTGACATTTCCTTTGTACCCATTTCCTGTGTTTGGTTTGTACACAATGAAGGCTGACTCTGGGGAGACATGGGGAGGCCTGTCTGAAAATGCCCCAGGAGGAGGTGACTCATTTGCCCCACTACCAGCCCTGGTAGAACCGAGTCAGTTTGACACGGGGCAGACCCTCACGAGGATGGCTCCCACATGTCACGGAAGCCAAGGATGTGGCCTGAGGCCATTGCGCTGACTCTTTGGGTTGCTCTCAGTCCCCTCACCTGTGAAGTGGGGGTGGACACTCCCCTGAGTTGCTGGGACAGTGAAATGAGTCTTGGCTGGCATAGTACATTTCAGATGGTTTCTGCCCTGGCTCCTCATGCCATTCACTTGAAAACACTGCAGGATGGGTCCTTTTATTCTTCCCATTTCACAGATGGGGAACACCGAGGCTCAGAGGAGGGCCCTGACCTGCTCTGCAGCATACGGCCGGTGGGTAGCAGCCCCAGAGCTGATCTCCAGAACGGGGTGCAGATGGGCGATCAGGTAGAGGCACCTAGAAGGTGGGAGTGACTAAAATGATGCAGGCGGTGGAGAACGAACTCATCAGAGGGCAGCAGGAGAACACCCTTGGCTGTCTCTCCACTTCCTTTCTCAAGAGCGGGAGCCCACTCAGCACAGTGAGGCTGGCGGGGCTAAAGAGCTGTGGGCCTGTACCCTCACATCCGGCTCTGGAGATCACCTTCTTTCGGATGTGGCCAACATGGAGGTAAGTGTTGCTCTCATTCTAATGGGAGGAGCAGAGGCCAACTCCACTCAACAGAGGGGCCACAGCAAGGACCAGAAGGGGCTTTAAAAAGGTCCGGAGCTTAGGGGCACCTGGGTGTCTCAGTCGGTTAAGTGTCAGCCTCTTGATCTCGGCTCAGGTCATGATCTCACGGTCCCTGAGCTCCAGCCCTGTGTGGGGGTTCTGCACTGACAGTGCAGAGCCTGCTTGGGATTCTCTCTCACCCTCTCTGTTCCTTCCCTGCTCTCTCTCAAAAGAAAAAAAAAAAGTCTGGAATTTAAATCTGCGTGCCAGCCGCCGTTGGAAGCACTTTAACATTTTTCCATTTACTCCTCTCAACAACTTCGTGGACAGATACTCTGTCATCCCATTTTGCAGACAAGCAAAGCAAGGCTAAGGGAGGTAACGTGACTGGCAAGTGAAGCTGGCCCCAGCACCCGGGCAGCCCGCTCAGAGCCCCTCACCCAGTCGCCGCTATGTTGCCTGCCCTGTGGGCCCTGTGTGTCCCGAAACATAAGGTGCTGGCACCTAGTCGTTATCAGTTGAGTGAGCAAACACACAAAGTGGTAAAAATGGCCCATGTGAATTAACCTGTGAGTAGAAAGTGAGTTTAGAGACATGTAGTCTTCCCCAGGGATGTGGCGGGTGTCTTCTCTGTGACACCCCAGCTGAGCACCTCGTTGGTTCCCCCCAGAGATGGAGAGCTCACTTCCTGATTTTGTGGGCAGCATTAGCTCTCACAGGGAGTGTGGAGGCTAAGCCTATGGTCCTCCTAGAGCATGAGATGTCAGAGCTGGGGAGCCCTTCATGGCCCTCCACACTTCCCACATGCCCAGATAAAGAAGGAGTCTGTACTGCCTGAGGCTCCCCACTGAGCAGGGCTGGGGCGGGGGAGCAAAGGGAGGCTGGGCTTACCCAGGGACAGATGAAGGGTCCCAGTCCTGGATCGGACCTCCTGGGTATGACCTCACATGTGTTACTTAACGCTTTCCACCTTCTACCCCTCACCTTTACTTGTAAAACCTGCAGTAAAAAGTGGGTCCTATCTCATAGGGTGGAGTGAGGAGGAGTCCTGGATGGGGGTGGGGCAGTCCTTGAGACCAAGCCCCCAGCCCCACACATACTCCTCAGATACCTCCTCTGGCAGGGCACGTTGCTGACCCCATCCCTTTTCCTCCGGAAGGCAAGCAGGGCAAAGGCATGTGTTCTCATTTAATAGATGACCTAAGGCACAGAGAGGTTAAGCAACTACCCAGTGCGCCAGCGAATGAGGGTGGAGCCCAAGGCTCCAGTCCCAGCCCCATCTGTCTTGGTCCGGCTTGGCAATTGCATCATTGTCAGGGGGCCTGAGGGCAGAGTAGGGTGCGGGTATGGAGCTTGGGTGTCGGGAGTAGGGGAGTCACCAACGGGTATACAAGGAGTCACTGGGACTCCCCTGGTGTCCTTATCAGGGTGGGTGGCATCTCTGGGGCTGTGGGTACAGCGTTCAGGGCCCTGGGGAAATCCTGGGGCTTTGAGAGTCAGGCCGTCTTCCCGCAGGCCTGTTTGTCTCTCTAGTGTCCCCTCATCTGTGCTCAGCCCATGGGGGTGGCGGGGGCCCGCAGCTTCCTGCTGAGCAAAGCAGGCATGCGTGTGTGCCCATGGGGAGAGCAGAGGTGGTATAGCAGCTGGAAATTTGCCCAGGGAAGAGAGGTGAGGGGGTGATCTGAGGAACTCCAGTGGGTCTGAGCTGTGGCCAATAGATAGGGCCTAACCCTTGGGATTGGAGTTCTCTAACACTTGTCCAGACCTGGCTCCACCCCATTCCCTTTCTGTCCATCTGTCTATCCGGCTTTCTTTCACCTCCCTCCTCTCATGTCTACCTTGCTTCTTTCATTCAGCTCTGCCCACCTCCTCCTTGTTCCTTAGGTACAGCAAGTGCCCACCCACCACCGGACCTTTGCATGTGCTGTCCCTGCCACCTGGAATGCTCTCACTCCAGACATTGTGCAGTCGGCCTCCCTTGCCATGTTCAGCCCGTGCTCAGAGAGAAGTGAAACCAAGCCTTCTCTTCCATCTCTTTCCCCTCCACTTGCTTTACTTTGCCCCATAGTTCTTACCACTGGATGTATTTCACATTTATTTGCTTATTAATTAATTCTTTATCTCCCCCTCCAGCTCTAAGAGGGCAGAGATTTTTGCATTTTGTTCGCTGATGTATCCCCAGAGCCCAGAACAGTGCCCAGCATGCAACAGGTCCTCAATAAGCACTCGCTAAATGCATGGCTGAGTCCATCCACCTGTCCGCTTTCCCACCTGCTCATCAGCCATTCCGTTGACACTTCCTCTGTCATCCACCAGTCACTCAGAATTTCTCTGCACCCGGGCCTGTGCCGGGGCTCGGGTTTGGTGACCTGGCAGGGCACACAGATAGAGAGGAGGAGAGAGGCAAGGAAGTTTCCCAGGGCACAGGGCAGTCCACAGCGGCACAGCATACAGGCTTTGTTGAATGAGTTGATGCCTTGGTGGCTTCCTGGAAGAGGTGGTGGCTCAGGTCTCAATACTAAGGATACCGGAGGTGGGGGCTGGAATCAGAAGTCACCTGGGGAAAGGGGTTCCTGGCTGTAAGAACCTTGAAAAGACCTCCGTGCCCGGAGAACTGGAGGTCTGAGGTGAGGCCAAAGGGTGGGGCTGGGGCTGGGGCTGGCCAGGCAGGCCTAGGGGCCAGTGGTCCAGGAGGAGGCTGGGAGGGGTGTTCCCAGGGCCCCCATGGGAGCATCTTAGGTGGGGCAGAGCCTGCCTGGACCACTTGCCTCTGTACCCCCGTGGGTTCCTGGAGCAGCTGCCCCCCACTCCTTAGGAAGAAGCTCCCATCCCTGTCCCCACCTTTTGTCTGACTCAGTTCCTGCTTTGTGTCCTGCAGGAGGCTGGATGTTCTGAGAGTAGAGACTGTGTACCCCATTCCCCATCCTCCCACCGCACCCCCTCACCTCCAGCCTCCAGCCAGCTGCGGTCTGCTGACTTGTTTTTATTATAGGCAGGTGAGCCTGGGCCCAGGCTTCAGGTGGGGCCTGAGCTCAGGAAGGAGGCAGGAGGGAACTCACAGAGGTGGTAATTACATATGATGGGGCAGTATCCCCCAGAGGTGACTCCCCCAGGCTCGTCCGGGGGCCATGGGTGGGCCAGCAGCCCACGCGTTCAGTAGAAGTGCCGAAAACCCACGGAAGGGTGAGGCCAGGGGCGAGGGTGCTCAGCACCCAGTGGGGCCAGGTCAGCGCCTGCCGGGAAATCCAGGAATGACAGAGGGAGGTGGCAGCCAACCGGAAATGGCAAGACAGGCAAGGCGGGGCCTTACCTGGGACAGCTTGCCCAGACAGGCTCCCGCTGGGTGCCCGTGAGCCCTAGGAGAAGGTGGAAGGGGAGGAGGCAGAGTCCGGCCATTGGCGCCTGGCGTGCCCAGACTCAGAGGTAAGAAACTGCTGTTGGCTGTTTATGGTGGAGGACGGGACAGGAAAATTCAGCAGAGTTTGACTCCCAGCCTGGCCTGCTTGACCTCGGCAGGCTCTCAGGTCTAGTTCAATGCCCTGAGGACATGTGGGAGGCCTGGCCCTTGGTCTGCGCAGGGTCCTGGGTTGATTCGGAGGCCCTGGCTGTCCTGAGGTCCTTTGCCGGGCAGGCGTGGTGGTCATTTTGGCACAGGGAAGCTGGCGGGGCAACTGCATAAGGTTGAGGTCCAAGGTGAGGCTGGAGCCCTAATGCTTATGTGAGGAGGCAGGAGGCTGCACCCAGGGCCTCTGCCTGCTTCCAGCCACCCACAGCCTGTTTCCTCCTGGGATCCCAGGGAAAACCGGTTTGGGAGCAGGCTGGCCCAGGTTATGTGACTTTTGACAAGGAAGAGAAAGGCAGCCTCGCCCTGGTCAGCTGAGTGGAGGGGACTGGGCCCATGCCCAGGATTCTTTGCCTCTCTCCGGACCCCTCAGGCCTCTGCGATGAGACCGCTATATGGTGGCTGAGGATACACGGGGACAGGAGAGCCGCCGTGGAGGCAAGGGCCCGGCCCCGCTGTGCCTCCTGGGCTTTAGGGCCAGGCTTTCCTTCTCTGGGTGGTTTCTGCACCCAGAGGGGGGCTGGACAAGGGGGCTGGGCAAGGGCCACGGTCTGAAAACAGAGTGGAGCAGGTCCCCCCCCACCCCGTGCCCCCACCCCGCAGCCTTCCCGGTCTCCCAGTCCCACACATCAGCCAGACCAGAAGCGGGTTGCTGCAGATGGGAGGAGCCTGGCTCCTGGCCAGCTCTGCTCCTACCCACTGGGCTCCCTTGCGGTGTGTGGGCGGCAAAACGGGCCCCCCACGATCCCTCTGTTAATTAGCCAGCCCTCACTAGTGAGTGGCTGTCATTTGTGCTCCATTATGCCTCCCGAGCCAGCTGCGCCCCCGCACTTAGGGGGGACCCCGGCAGCTGCCTGGCTGCTGGGAAGGAGGCATGTGCAGAAGGCGGTGCTCCCGGGAGGCGCTGCGGGGCGCTCTGTGGGCTGTCCACAAAACATGTCCAACCCCGGCTCCTTGTTTTACTGAAAGAGAAGCCGTGCAAGCCGGATTCCCGGGTGAGGAAACTGCGGCCCCACTGTCGCACAGCCCCGTGCAAAGGTGAGATCCCGGGCCCTGGGGACCCTATGGCAGTCACGTGAGATGGCACGTAGTCATCGTCAAGACAAAGCAAATGTTGCCTCTTCGTACACTGCTGTGCCACCTGATGGGTACTCGCCAGACCTCTCCGGGCCGCATTTGCCTCCCTTGGCCCGGGAGCTACAACGCCCCACTGCTGGACCAGAGGCCTCTGGCTTAAGTCTTGGGTGTCCAAGCAGCTGCCGCCCAAACCTCACAGGCCAGGGCCCAGGGGGTTGCTGACAGAAGGGGCACAGCGGTGGAGACATCAGCTGGTGGCCTGTCCCAGCCCTCCTGTCTGAACAGGGAGGAGGAGGAGTTAGAAGTCTCTTCCGGGTACTACCCCTCACCCCATTGAGGGAAGTTGCCTTTATTTTATTTATTTTTTTTAATTTTTTAAAAAATTTTTTTAACGTTTATTTTATTTTTGAGACAGAGAGAGACAGAGCATGAACGGGGGAGGGGCAGAGAGAGAGGGAGACACAGAATCGCAAGCAGGCTCCAGGCTCTGAGCCATCAGCCCAGAGCCCGACTCGGGGCTCGAACTCACGGACCGCGAGATCGTGACCTGAGCTGAAGTCGGACGCTCAACCGACTGAGCCACCCAGGCGCCCCGAGGGAAGTTGCCTTTAAAAGAGAGCCTGGGGTAGTGACAACACCTGTTATTGCTGTGAGAAGGCCTGGTGTCCCCATTTTACACCTGGGGACACTGAGGCACAGAAAGCTCAGAGGGGAACAATTTGGTGTTGGGTTTCGTGCTGTGCTATTTGAAGGACTTTGGAACCGTGCTGGGAGGCATCTAGGTGGAGCGAGGGGCAGTTTGGAGCCTCCCAGTCGCTGGGTCTCCCCCAGGCCTGAGCAGGGCACCCGGGGTTCCAAGGGGAAGAGCGGTCCCTCCCAGCTGTCACTCTGAGGAGGGGCTGTACTGCTGGCTCCGGAGGCCAAGTGGGAAGGCGCCACCCAGCCCACCTAGCTCCAATCTCCGGAGCTACAAAGGGGTGGGGGCTGATGTTTACAGACGGCTAGGGCCTCCCTTGAGGAATCCAGGCCTCTACATGCCTGTCCCTGCACCTGTTTCCCATGGCAAGAGTGGTCTGGGCTGGCCGGGCATGGAAGTGGGGTGGGGAGAGAGCTTGGGGTCCATCTTTGGTGGGCCCATCCTTGCCCTGGGCTCGGGGGCTTCTGAAGGCTGAGAGGCGGGAGTGTGGCTAGAATGACCTTCCAGGCCTGTTCTGGCTGGATCCAACCCTCTTGCCAACTGCGACTGGAGGCTGGGCTGAGGTCAGACATTCCGTCATGCCTGGAAAGAGGGGGTGGCAGCTCTGTCTACCTTCTGTCTCAGGCTGCTGGGCACCTAGGTGTGCCTGCCTCCTGGCGAGGTCAGCCGGGGTGGTCCCTGGATGCCCAGCCAGCCTGCACTCTGTAAGCATTTGCCTTCTGTAGCGGTCCCCTCCCGGCAGGACAGGAACAGGGTGACCGTGGGGGTGGGGGGCTGTCTGTCTGCCTGCCTGTCTGTGCTGGGCCCAAGGCCACTTCTTGATCGCATGAGGTCAAGATGTTACTGGAACCAGGAAGGAGGGACTGGAGGAGTTTCAGGCCTTGAAGTTAGATCCTGGCTCAAATCCTGTGTGACCTTGGGCTGGCTCCCTTTCCCCTCTGAGCCTCAGTCTCCTCCTTAGCACATGGGGCAAGGCCTCCTTGTTAGAGTTGTGGGAGGAAAACGCAAGTCACTTGCCTGGCACACCGTGCTCAGTAGGGGTGCATGGGTTCTGCGTCTCAAGCCTTCTGGGGGAAGGGGTGGAAAAAGAGCAGTGCTGGGGACAGGTGTAGACTCGGGAGCCCTGCTGGCAATCGGGGAGTGTCTTTTCCCTGACCACAAGCTCCAGAGCTTTTGAAATCTGATGCAGGTAAATGTGGGCAGGTGCCTCAGCTCCACCCCCAAGGGAGCCAGCTGGGTTGAGTCTGTTCTTGGAGCTCCAAATAAGGCTCAGAAAAACAGGCGTGGAACCTGGGCGGTCTCTACCCTCCAGTGTGCCTGGCCTTGCCTTCCCTCTGGAAGCTGGCACCGACCTCTTACATCCCAAGCCTGGGCTTGAATCTCTGTTAGATTTGTCACATTTTAATGGCCTCCAGTGCCCCTTGCTCTCCCCAAGTCTTGGATATGTCGGACTCCCTGTTCCTCCTCTAGCCAGGGGATGAGCACGGGTGGGGGAGGCAGGCCTAAGGCACAGGGCACACAGCTCCCTTTGTGAGGGCGGCTGAGTCACATGGGCAATGCCATCCCTGCCGGGCCCTGGGGCGGGTGTGACGGGAGATGGTGTTATCATGGGGCTACAGCTGCCCCCACGCCCGTGGCCAGGAGGCTTTCCCACGGGAATGAACCGGGAGGTGTCTGGGAGTACTGGCCACAAAGCACATGGTCTGGATCCCAGGACCCCAGGTTCAAGTCTTGGCTCTGCTGCTGATGTTCTGTGAGGTTTCGGGAAGGTTCTCTCTTTGAGCCTCAGTTTCCATCTCTGTTAAATGGGAACAATCACCACTGTTTTGTAGAGGAGATGCTGGACGTGAGCGGACTTCACAAACCGTGGAGGGCCAGGCCTTTGGCATTTGTGTTGACCTTATGATAACCGCAGCGACATTGGCCATTATTTGTCGAGCACCCTACTATGGCCAGGTGTGGTGCTCAATGCTTGATGAGGCCACTCAGCTCGCAAAGGGAGAAGCCTGGGCTGCAAGTGCTCTTGTCCAATAAAAACCCACTGCCATGCAGGTGACGGTTGCCTGTGACCCTTCCCACAGGTGGGCACAGCTCTTCACCGACTTTAAGGCTCACTCACATGGCCCTGGCTGGGGGCTGAGAGACGGAGAAGGGTAGAGCCTCTCCTCCCGGCTCTGTCACAGTGGGCTCCGTGGAGCTCGGTCGGCTTATCCCTGTCCTGGGGGCCACGCCTGGTCGCAGCCCTGTGTCTGTTTCATGTCCAGCCTGCTCTGGACAGTCAAGCCCTTGCAAACACATCGGGGGTGCTCATTCGTGCCTGGGCTGTGTTGCTTTATGCATGTGGCCTTGTTAATTATTATCAGCATTGTCTCCACTCTAAAGGGGAGAAGGTGGATGGCTGGAGAGACGGTGCCTGAGTCACCCAGCTGGCGGAGCCGGGAGGAGAAGCTAGTTGGCCTGAGCCCAGAGCCCGGGCTTCCAGCCTCTCCTCCATCCCTCAAAATGAAGACCCTTTTGCACCTTCACCTTCTGGCACTCCCTCCCCCTCCTCTGGCCTCTGTCACCAGTCAGTAATGCACGTGAGCTTCTCTGAGCTTAGGGGATCCCAGCCCTGAGCCCCTGAGCCCCAGCGATGTGTTTCCAGGGGCCTGTTGGAAGGCTCCCCCACATGTCACGGGGGCACCCCCATTCTGCCGTATCCAAGGGCACCCTCTTCCCTGCCTGCCAGCTCTGTACCCCATCCGGCACCCGCCCAATCTTCAAGGCAGTTCCTAACATCTCTTCTCTCCCTCTGTCTTCCTGTGTGTGGGGTAAGGGTCCTAGCCCTGCTTCTGGTCTCTTGGATCAAAGTGTCCCCCCAACACCTCCCTCTGCCTCCATGTTCTCCGCGCCCCACCAGACCTGCCCTCTGTCCGCACTGCCGGTGTAAAGCCTTAGAGTCCAAACCAGGCTTTTCCTCGCGGAATTACTCTGCGTCCCTAAAATACCAGTGGCACCCAGGTATTGGGGGGGATGAAATGAGAATGATCCACATAGAACAGAGCATCTTACACAGTGAGCCCTATGGACACAGTACCTATTAGCAGTCCTGTTATTAGTACTAATAATAGGTACTATTGTAACTAACAATAATTTACTTGGTTGCTCATTTTTGAGGCTGGGAGCTCTGCGATACCAGTAACGAACTCCCAACATCACCCTGATGTGAGCCAGACTCGGGGCTGGGTGGGCCTGCTGCCTGTCCCTGCTCTGGAGCCTGGCACAGTGCCCAGCACGTAGTAGGTCTCTGAGAAGCCCGGTGGTGACAGGGCAGACAGAGCTTTGGCAAGCTCTCTGCTACCCTGGCCGGCCCACCACATAGGCCTTTCCTGTGTGGCCAGAGTGGCAGCTGGCTCCTGGCTTCTGAGTCCCTCGCTCAGATGTCCAGCTTAGGGTGCCCCTGCCTCAGGCGGAGAGAGTGGCGCCCCCAAGACTCCACCCACGTCCTGCTGGTCAGCACCCTCTGTGGTGTGTGTGTGTGTGTGTGTTTGTGTCTCAGGAGGGCCTGCTTCCCTGCTGGCGTGGCCCCCGGGGAACAGCTGAGGCTGCCCCAGCTACCAGTGGCCTGGCCCTGAAGGACAGACCTTGGAGACCCTGAGGCTTAGAGGTGGTAACTTGCTCAGGAACACTGCATGTCAGGGACCCCACATCCTTTCCTGGATAACTCACTTTTCTTCTCTGTTGTTTCCTGCCCCCTCCCCCCTCCCCCCACCTCGTCCCCGCCAGGTGTGAACTGCCCCCCCAGGCCCAGCAATGAGCAAGTGCCTACAGTGCCCGCCTGCCCTGGGCATCTGCCACAGGCCGCCAGGGGGCTGATCACTTGGAGAGCAAAGCGCTGCTCACTGGAAGCTCTGACATCAGGGCCTCCCTGCACCCCACCATGAGCTTTATTGCCTTTCTCCTCCCTGCAGCAGGATCTATGCAGGCAAGTGAGGGGTGCATTTCCCCCGCAGCAGATCCCCGGCCTCCTGGACTGCCTAAAAAACTTCCACTCGTGCTATACCACGTGACTTTTTCAGGTCCCTCTTTTAGAATGCAGATCCCTGCGCGAGAGAAGGGGCCTACGGTGCCCTGAGCACCTGCTGTGCCCAGGCCCCACGCCAGAGGTCTGGGGAGGCTGGATTCACGAGTGGTCGGGAGAGCCATGTGCAGCCAGACCTCCCGGGCCTGCATCCCCACTCTGCCACTTCCCAGCTCTGTGGCCTTGGGCAAGTTAATTCCCTTCTCTGAGCTGCATTTCTCGGCCTTGTGCTCTCCCTTTGTCGTCGCCACATTCACGGCAAATATTTACTGAGGGCTCATCAAGTGCCGGGCACTGGCCTGAGCAATGTGTTTTCCTCCTCGCCACTGTCCTGTGGTGCTATGGTGATGGTGTGGTGTGAGGCAAGATTCTGGAATGTAGTAAGTGCTCAGTAAATGTAATCATTATTATTACTGTTCTTATTGCTGTCACCACTTACCCTCATTATGTTGTGAAATTCTTACAGCACCCTTGACTTGGGAGTCGTGTGGGGATGAGAGATGACAGGGAGTCCCTGCTCCACAGGGCGCAGGGCTGGCCATGAGCCATCCGAAGCTTCCTGACTCCTCGGGTGGCTATTAACCTTAGCCGTGGGAGGGAGCTGCTGACAGAGGCCAGTGGCCAGAAGGGAATGTAGGCATCAGCCCCAATCCCAGTTTCTCCCCTTGAGCTTTTGGAGCCAGCAGGAGTGATTCTTCACCCGGGCCTCAGTTTCCCCTTTGGCCCAGCAGATGTACTAACAGGGACCTTTCCGGAAGCCCCTGGGGTCTCAGAATCTAGAACGGGAGTCTTAGAATGTTGGAACCCGGGAAGCATCGAGATGAGTCCCTTTGCTGTGAGGACTGAGGCTCAAGGAAGTCTCAAGGTCAGGTGGTCAGTTGTGCGTGGCCTGGGTGGCCACATGCCAAGCCACTTGACACCCCCCTCCCCCAGTGCCTTCCGCTCTGCCGGTCAGCGCCGGCTGCTGTCTGCTGCTAAGGAGCCTGGACTCTCCTTCAGGAAGGGGCAGTTGTCGCCTGGGCCTGAGGCGGGGCCGGGGTCGGGGGGAGGGAGTGCGGTGGGCAGCATCTGAGTGGCCTGTCACCATGGCAACCTAGCCTCTCTGCGGGAACTTTGGGGAGAAGAGCCCTGGGGAAGCGACAGATGGAGGGCAGGGAGGCAGAGTTATCCCCAGGCGGGGCTGTCTGTCCCCGAAGCCTGGCACCTGTCTGCCAGGATCGGTGGGTGGTGAGGCTGAGGTGCCCCCTTGCCCAGCGCTGAGTCATGGGCATCCCCCAGGGTCACCGCCTGAGCTCTCTCAGCCCTGCCCCCTCTGAGAAATCCGTGACTCACGTATGGTCCCGTCATCCCAGCCAAGCTAGGGAAGAGGGAGGAGCCCGACTGGGGCAGGAGGGGGCCGTCCCCCCACAAACCCTCACAGCCTCGCCGCCTCGCCTGCCTCCGCAGCTGCCTGCCCGCCTTGCTCTGCTGCAAGAGAGGAGCTGGGAGCCTCCCACACTCACCAGCCTGCCCACTGGGGGCAGCCTGACTCTGGCTGGGGGGCTAAGCCTCTGAAGTGGGACTTGAAAGGCGTTCCAGCTGCCTGGTCCCACACAGGACCTTCCTCCGGCACCAGGTACCAGATCAAGGGTGTGACAGCAGGAGGGAGGAGGGAGGTGTGCGGCAGAGGGTAGGGGGAGGCCTCTTGGGGGCAGCCAGCCCGGATGAACGCTGCTGTGCGGGGTCTCCAGTGTTGGGGGTAGACGGACAGGGAGGTGTCTGAGAAGGGAACGGGGCCCCACAGGATGGAATCTCTCAGAGCCGCCAGTCCTTTGTTAACTAGAGAAACTGAGGCTCAGAGTGGTATCGTCACAGGACCCAGCAAGCTGGGGTCTGCTCTCTGGGCTGTGAGACAACTCCCCATTCCTGCTCCCACTGCACAGATGGGAGAACTAAGGCTCTCAGGTGGCTTCCCCAACGTCAGGTACCAAGTCCGGGGATAAAGAACCGGGGTCCAGTCCGAGGGAGGACAGGGCTCTCGCGGACAGTTTTGCTCACAGATGTCCAGGGCTGGGTCCCGGGTCCCCAAGTGAGCCAGGGGCAGTCTGGCTCTTCACCACACAGGCCACTTTCGGGGGGAGGTAGTCCCGGCCATGGGGTCTGAACGTGGGGGTGAGAGAGGGTCCTGAGAACTAGGGGCAGATACATGGGGAAGTGGAAGCTGAGGCTGGAGCCCCCTGCCCACTAACCTCCAGACCCCGGTGTCCCCATCTGTGTGGAACTGATAGGGCTTTCTCTCCAGGTGCTACCGCAGCGCCCGCCCTGGGGGATCTGCTGGATCCTGTTCTTCCCTCTTCCCCAACCAGCCTCCTTCCTGCGGTGCCGAGCTGAGGTCTCTGGTGGCCCCACAGGAGGAACTGGTGCTCATTTTACTGAGGAGGGTTGGGGGGCATATACTGAGACGGGCACCTCTCACCGTACTCCCCAATGCCCATCCTGCCTGGAGCAGTCCCGGCCTGGCCTAGGCGGGTGGGTAAGAACAGCCTTTGCAGCTCCAGAGGGCCAAAGAAGTTATTCACCTGAACATTTATTGAGCGCCTGCTGTGTGTATGATATCCTGGGGGTGGGGGCAATGAATGAGATAAACAAGGTGTCTTAGAACCCATGGGTGGCCCAGACCCAACGCCAGGGCCCCTGCCCCCTCACTGTGGGTACCCTGAGGGCGGAGGTGCTTTCTTGGGGTTGGAGACTGAGTGGGAAGAAGCATCTCCTGGCAGTGAGAGCCACTAGCTGCTGAGTTGGTTCCCCAGCCCAGGCCAGGGTCCTAGGGGACCTTCTCTGCCGACATCTAGAGGTTGGACTCGTTTTGAGGCCGGACCTAATCCCCCTTTGCTGTGGGGACCCCGGGGACCTGAGATACGGGTCCACCTCAGTCATAGCACCTTGCCTTGCCTCTCTCTTTGGGCCTCAGTTGTCTCAGCTGCTAAATGGGTGTGTAGGCATGATGACAGGTGCCCTGCCTCCTGTGGTCCTGGGGCTTGGCTCCGAGAGTGTCGGCTTGTGAAAGACACCACCCCAGGCCCAGCCTGTGAGGGAGACGCTGTGCCGGGCGGCCTGTGCACACTCTTGCTGCTGGCTTCAGGGCCCTGGGCCGCTGGGCAGGGGCTGGTCAGCCTGGCCGTGACACCCCATCTTGTCAGGGACACAGACAAACAAGATAGCTAGGACCTGAGGCTGAGGAGTGTCAAAATGTTGCCAAGAGGGGGAGAGAACTTTCTGGGCTGGGAGGACCCGGCTGGGCTTGGAGAGTGGTGGAGAGGGCTGGTGTGCCTCTGGGAGGGTGGCGCGCGGGGCCACCTGGGAGGGTGCCTCTGCGCGGGGCAGAGGCAATTGCATAGAGAAGGGCTCGGAATGATGCGAGCCTGGACATGGGGCAGATGATGGCACTGGAGACCTGGCACGGGTCACTTTATGGGGCCTGCAGGGCCAGGCTGGCAGGTCTCGATCTGCTCTGCAGAGGAGGGATGGCAGGATGATGTGGGCAGCACAGCAGCCAACAGCCAGGTCAGATGGGTGCTGGGTGGGGGCTGGGTGCTCTGGCTGTGACCCCGACAGGATGGGGAGGGCAGGGCTATGATGCGCCGTGGCCTGGCTGCCCGAAGCCCAGGCTGTAGGGCTCAGGGCTCTTGCTTGAAAGGCAGCTTCATGGCTGTGGGGATAGAGGGGGAGGTGGCCGCTCAGCTGAAGGGACAGCGGATGAAAGAGGCAGCAGAGCGGTGGTGGGGTCTCTGTGCTGCGGGGATCGCCTTCCTAGCAGGGCCAGGCAGGACAGAGACGGGAGGGGTGAGGGGGGCAGGCACAGCCATGAAGGAGCCACATGGACCGTGCTCCAGCTGAGCCGGGCCACAGGCTGCTTCATCCTCAGCAAGAGCCGCGTGTGGGTGTGGGTGCGGGTGGTAAGTGCTGGGTGGTGGGTGCTGGGGGCAGTGCCCGTTTGGGGGATGCAGGCACAGGTGGGCTTCTACATGGCAGGGGGGAAGAGTCGGGGCAGGGCTCTGAGGCAGGGCGTGGAGGAGGCAGTGGGGGTGTCCGGGGTGCAGGTGGGGAGATGGGAAAATGTGGCAACACAGCCCCGAAGCCCAGTGCCGCCCCTCCCCCTGAACCAGAGCCCGAGCGGGCCTGGCACCCGCAGTCCCGTCCTCGGGGAGGCCCTGTGGACCCTGCCTTCTGATTCACGGCAGATGGGGCATCACGTGAGCACATCATCAGGGACGCAGGCGCCCAGAGACCAGGCAGATGGCGAGAGGGAAGTGGGGCAGGGCTGGCACAGAGGGGTCCCTCGAACAGCGGGGAGGGGCTGGCTGGGCCTCCGCCTCTCCAGGCTTACCCTCCGCCGGTCGGCATGCCTCACCAGGAGTTCCTCGAGGCCCTTGCGGAGCCCTGCAGATTCTGGGGTCAGGCCCGGGCTGCTGGGGAGCAGGGCTGAGGGTGTGGCAGGAGTTTGGGACACCATTATGTGATCCCTGCCGGGTGCCAGCCTGCCCGGGCACAGGTGGGCTGAGGCACCTGCCCGGGTCCCTTAACCTCCCAACTCTCCCTGGAGCCCAGTGGTTTGGCCGGGGCCAGAACATCCTGGCCCTTCCCGGCCTCAGACCCCGCTGGGCCCTGGGCTCAGCGCTTTGCACACCCTTCGTTCCTGTGAGGCACGTGCCCCTGGTGTGCCTGCTTGAGAGGCGAGGACCCTGAGGCACAGGAGGCTTACCCATGAGTAAGTGCTGGTCTTTGGGGCTGCAGAGTGCGAGACCTCGTCCACTGTGCTCTCCTGGCCCCTCAGTCAGGAGGGGGCTCCTCGACCAGACCGGGCTCCGCGCTGGGTGCCAGAGGGCACGTGCCCCTGTCTCAAACCCCATCCCTGCCACTGCCGAGCCCACGGTCCGCTAGGGTGTCAGGACCCACAGAGACAGCAAGGCCGGTTTACCTGGGGAGAATCCTGGCTTCGTTCCCCTCTGGTTGTGTGAACTGGGGTGTCTGCCCCGGTTTCCTTACCTGGAAAAAGCGGATAGCCATAGTGTGTATGTTGGGGGGCAGTTGTGAACGTTAAGGAGTTAATGCAGTAAAGCGTCTAGCATAGCGCCTGGCCCGTATAGACGTTCGTCTTTGTCATATGATCTCCACGGCGGGCAGATGGGTGCACTGAGGCCCGGAGACAACTTGTAACAACCGGCAGCAGTAGGGGGGGGAAGGGGGAGGATTGGGTGCTTCATCCTGCCTCCCCCCTGGGGAGAGCCGGGGCCGCCTGGGCTCTGGCAGAACCTACCCCTTCCCCCTCCTGCCTGACTTGTGCTGTGGTGTGGAGGTCAGTGGCGTGGGCACCGGGCTCTTAAGGGGCTGCAGGCTCGGGCTCAGACAGTCTGCGCGTGCTTGGCAGTTACAGGCAGGCAGAGATAAAAGCGTAGCCCCAGAGAAGCCGGCGGAGTCTCTGGGCATCGGAGGACAGGGCTCTGCATTACAGGGAGGCGGCCGGGGGCAGGGGCCTCGCTGTCTGGAAGCCAGCCCAGCTCCAGCTCCCTGAAAGAGGCTGGCGGTTTGCAGCTAATGGCTCCAGGCTGGCTCCCCAGGCTCAGGGCCACTTAAACTAACTCTGGAGATGAGCACGACAATGACAACAATGAGAGACGAGAGAGACCTCTCAGATCTCTGCCCTGTCCTCAGGCCTCTGCCTTCCCCCTCCCAGAAGCCCTGGCCTTGGCTTTCAAGGCCCAGGGGGGAGAGCAGAGGGCTACAAGGGCCCAAGGGTACAACCTCCCTGGACCTCAGTGTCCTCGCTATACGTGGAGAGGAGAGTGCCACCCCCTGGCAGGGTGGTTGCTGGAATTTGGGGCAGCCGATGGGGGCAAAGTGTGTCCTAAGCACGTTGTGCAGCTTTGAGAGGCCTTCCCTAAACCTGGGCTGAAGGTTTTGTCTTCAGGGCCAAGTTAGAACTAGGTTCCAATCCTTGAAAAGTGACCTTGAGCAGGAAGCTCTGTCTCTCAAAGCCTCATTACTCAGGCTGTAAAATGGGGATGAAGGTACCCGGTATCTCTAGGGGACCCTGTGGGGATTGGCTGAGACGGCTAAACACGTGGGGCCCCACGGGCAGTAGACCCCCACGTCCAGTTGTCCCAGACCTTTGCTCCTCCGTCATCCAGTTCAGCTGTTCCCCCAAGAGAAGCAGCATGGTGGCCCTGGGGCTGTCTGGCTTTGTCCCAGCTCCATCAACTGTGTGAACTTGGGCAGGTGTATTAGTCTCTCTGTGCCTTGTTTGCCTCATCTTAAAAATGAGGATGGCAGGGGCGCCAGGGTGGCTCAGTCGGTTAAGCGTCCGGCTTCGGCTCAGGTCGGGATCTCGCGGTCCGTGAGTTCGAGCCCCGCGTCGGGCTCTGTGCTGACGGCTCAGAGCCTGGAGCCTGCTTCGGATTCTGTGTCTCCCTCTCTCTCTGACCCTCCCCCGTTCATGCTCTGTCTCTCTCTGTCTCAAAAATAAATAAACGTTAAAAAAAAAAAATGAGGACGGTAATGGCACCTTGAGAAGGTTAAGTGAGCCACCAAATTTTAGGTGCTAAGTGTAGTGCCTGGCACGCCATAAGCGATCTTGTCGTTGCCACTGTTCCGGGCCACCACCAAGACCTTAGGAAGCAATGGTGAGTTCATCCTGGAGCATTAGCCCTGTGCCCCCATGACATCATTGGGAAAGTCGCCAGGTACCGGAGAGCCCGTGGGGCCTTGGACGCCCCCATCTAGGGGGGTCTTGATCTGCTGGCATGCATTCTTCAAGAATGGGGCTCCCTCCTGCTCTTCTCTGTGGCCCAGGGACTGACCCGCTTGGCCACTGTGCTGGGCCTGTACGGGGGGCCTGAGTTCAAGCTGGGCGGGTTTCCTAGGGCAGCACCCTGTGGTTACTTCTCCGCTGGTCTGAGTTCCCTTGGCCTCTTGGCCCCTTGCCTGCACTGGGTGGCTGACCCCCTCTGGGTCCCTGGCCAAGTATGGCTCTCAGGGAGGGCTCTGTGGTTAGTACCTTGGGTCTCTGACCCTGTGGCAGGGGGGACAACTGCCCAGACCCACCTGTCTTCATGGTGACAGATGTGAGGGAGGGGTGAGCCCCAGGGGCCGACTGGAGCAACTGAGTCACGTTTGGCCTGGTGCCCTCTGCCCAGTGCTCCACCGGCTGTGTCACCATCTGGGCATGCGCCAAACCCCGGAGAGACTCATAACCGCCCCCACTCCTACCTAGGACATACGGTCGCACTGCCTACAAAGACCCTCGTTCAGTCCTGGGTGCTGCTGGCCCTTGGAGATTTGAATCCTTATCCACACTTCACAGATGAGGAAGCAGGTGTCAAGTTCCCTGGCCAGTCAGTGGCAGTGGGGGCCTGAGCACAGCGCTGGGCTGTTTCCCACAGCACCACAGATGGCTGCACCCATTTGCGGTAGTGAGCTCCCCATCCCTGCAAGTGTTTAAGTTTGGCAGGGAAGTGTAGAGGGAGCTTGAGCAGAGTGTGAATTTCTTCACGGCTCCTTCCAGCCCGGAGCTTTTCTGGCCGTGGGCGGGAGAGGCACCCAATTCCCACATTCTCCCCAGGCATTAAGTCCCTGAGCAGCCAGCCCACTGGTCATCCTAATGGCATCAGATGGTGTTTGTGGGCGGGTGGTGCCTCCACAGCCTTGCCTGTCACTGTGCCCAGACTTCCACCATTAGCACCCATCCAGTGGCATCTTTGGGACGCTCCCATTGTCCGCCTAATCATCCAGCGCGTCAGGTGAAGGTGCACCGGGTGTGAGGGCATCGGGGCTCAGGGACCAACTGAGACAGGAGGCTGTGATGGAGGGGTCAGAAAGGGGGAAACCCCCCCCCCCCCCTCAATCATCAGGGAGCTGATGCTGTCCCTTGCTCTCCCTATCCCATGGACCTGTGCCTGGGTACGGGTGTTCCCAACTCTGCGGTTCTAGCCCCTCCCACACACTTGCATGTGACAGAGCCTCGCGAGAGAGCTGAGGGCAGCAGGCAGGGCCAGAAGGAGTCCTCACGTGCTTTCCTCAAAGCTGTATTTATCATATGTCTGTGGCTGAGCCTGCCACAGCCTCCTGGGCCCTGCCGCCTATGCACACACCCCAGACCAGATGGACAGGGTCTGCTCTCCAGCTCCTGGGCTGGGAGCCAAGGACGCCCGGGTCCTGGTGCCTGGCCTGGCAAAGGGGGCTCCGGGCCGGGGTGCGGTACCCATCACTAGCTGCGGCTGGGAGGACGGCCGGTGCTTTCCCACGGAGACTCTGCAGCAAGTGTCAGCACGCCTGGGAGTCCTGCCTCGGCTCCCCAACTTGGGTTCCCTCTTTCACAGAGCTGGAAGCCACAGTAACTGCCGTCCAGGGAGGGTAGGCGTGTTTGCAGACCCCATGGGTGTGGGCAGGAGGGGGCCTGGCCCCTGTTCCCAGGCTGTGAAGTTTTGGATGTAGCACAGCCTTGTAGACCTGCATATCCACCTCCCTAGAGTGGCTGACGCTTCCTCTCCATGTCCTGGAGATGCCAGGACTGGGGCCTGGGGGGCCACATGGAGCAACTGGGACAGTGCAGCTAAGGGAGTGTATAGAGCTGGATTGGAGTCCAGTCTTGCCAGCTGTGTAACCCCGGGCAAGCGACTTCTTCTCTCCGAGCCTCAGTTTCCTTAGCTGCAAAATGGGCATAATAGTGTCCCCTCCTAGAGTGGGCATGTGCATTATGGAAGTCAGGTGCAGTTCATATGGTTTGTGCACCCACGTGGTTCCCCTCCCTGCCCCAGCAGCCTTGTGAGTCTGTGCGTGCTGGCCCTTGGGATATGCCCACCCCCAGGTTCCTAGACCCCAGGGTCCTCCGTGGCCACAGACATGTGCTGTTTCCCATCCCTGCTCCACCTTGGGGAGCCCACAGGAGTCCAGATGGAAGTTAAGCATTTGCAGAAGTGGGAATGGGACCCACCTTCACTGGCAAATTCCTCCCTGGGCCCCCTCTTAGCCCTGGGCCAGAGGAGTGAGTGGTCAAGGGGCCTGATGTTAATAACTTTGCCTTTGTGCCAAGAGAAAGCCCAAGGTTCGGTGATCACAAATTTAGGTGGCATCTCAGACATCATCTAATCTAGCAACTTTGAAAATCTGTTTTGGTCCCAATGATTTAGAAGAGGCTTGATCTTGCAAGCTTCTGCATTGTAGGACTTTTCAGAGCCTTTACCAGGCAGCCGTGTATTGAAGGAAATGCTGGGCTGGAGTTTCAGGTCCCATCCCTATTCTCAAGCTGTGCAGTCTTGGGAGTCCCTCTCTGGCCAAGCACTTGGCAGAGGTACGTATGCCCCTGACCAGTCAGACGCTGGGGAGTCGGGATGGCTCAGTGCTGGAACCCCCTGCCGCAAGTGACACTTTTGGCTCAAATCTGTAGCATCAGGAATTGGCTCCTGTTGGCAAGAGGCTTGGAGCCTGCCTGACCTGGTTAGAATCCCAGCTCTGGTCATTCATTCGTGTATTTAACAAGTAGTCATTGAGCGTCTACTGGGGGCCAGACTCCTGCTAGGGCGGGAGCTACAGGTGGTGAGCCAGACAGACAAGACAGGGTAAATGTTGAGAAATGGAGACCAAGTAAGCTAATTGGAGGATCATCTGACAGTGTTGAGTGCTGTAAAGTGAAGAAGATAAGGCGATACGGAAGAGAGTGATGACAGGGAGGATAATTTTGGTTGGGTAATCATGGATGGCTTCTTGGGGGAGGAGATATTTGAAGTAAGGACTGAGAAGAGAAGAAACCAATCAGAGAATGGGTCCAGGAAAGAATGTGCTATGCTTCGGGGAAAGCACATGCAAAGGCCCTGAGGTGTGTCTGAGGATAGAAAGAAGGCTAGTGTGTTGCCGAGTTGGTGAACTCAGCAGGGAGTGGGTGGCATTAAGGTGGAGAGAGAGTGGTGTGGGGTCACTAGCTTATTTATGCTGCTCCCTGAGCCTCAGCTGTCTGATTTGGAAAAGGAGCCTCATTTTTTGTCCCACACACCTCCATTCTGGTCGTCAGTGTCAAGACCATTGTCAATGTCTTTGGCAGAGACTTGGCTCAGGGCGGCAATGACCTATGAGCTATTGTAGGTATTTTTGTCATCGCAAGTGCTTGGAGACTTTCGGTGGGACCTGGGATGTTTCGCCTCTGTTTCCCTGCTTGTCGCTGCAGTTAGTGAGCACCAAGTGTGTGTAAAAGGCCAGGGGGGCCCCATCTGCGTCCTCCCCTGGCTCCCCTGAACTGCAGCCCCCTGCCAACTCTTTTTAAGCACAGAATCTTCTGATCCAACAGTGACTCCCTTCTCTGGCCCAGCAGGCTCTAGAATCCTTTCCGGGCGAAGGTTCCACTGAGAACAGCAGCTCCTTTCTTTGCTTTCTTTTCCTCTTCCTCCCGGGGCCAAAAATAGTGCCTGAATGGGACACAGCTCTGGGCCAGCGGCAAGACAATAGCTGCCTCCTGGCTCTGGTCCATGGGTGGGGGAGGAGGTGTGAGGGTGCATGGGCACACCATCCCCCTGGCCCCAAGCCCTGCTGCCTTTCCCATGGCCTCTGCCAGAAACCACCGCAAAGCCCCTCCGTCCCCTTTGCATGTGATTGCCAAGGGGGTTCCCCACTTGTTCTGGGAAAGTGTTTATAGCTGCTTGGCTGCGACCCTAGCCCCTCAGCCCCCTGAACAGCGCCACCCTGTCTCTGATCTGCCGCTGCTCTGGAGCCAAAACTCCAGCCGAGACGTCTGTCCCTGGTTCCCTTCCCTGGCCTGTCTGGCACGTGGAGGCCACTCATGCCTTTGATGTCCTTTCCTCTTTGACTCACTGGCTATGGAGGACTTTTTAGAGGTCACAGTGATGTGCCCTCTTGGGAGGAGGTGAGCTCCCTATCACTGGAGGTGATCAAATTAAGTTCAGATGTCCACTGGATGGGGGGCAGGATTAGTCAAGCATCAGAGGGACATTTGGTCTTGATGTCTCCATGTCTCAGAGGAGATCTTGGTTTGAGACCCACACCCCTCCTTTGCCAGCTGGGCGGCTTTGACCTGGCCACCTCACTTCCCTGAGCCTCTGCTTCCCCATCTGTAAGAGAGCTTCAACAGGGCTGACCTCGGAGAGTGGTAGAAATCGATCTCCAAAATGCCTGGCGTAGTATGTGGCACATAGAAGGGGTTTCGGAAGCTTTGCCTCTGTTCTCTTCCCTCCCCGCACTGGTACTTACTCTGGATCACAGAAAGGAGAGTCTGACCCACACCTGGCCCTCAGAAAACTCTCTGAAAGAAAGCCAGGGGGAAGCTCCCCAGCCCTAAGGATAACTCAGAAGGAAGATTCCTGGTGGGGTCTGGCAACTTAGGAAGGCTTCCTGGAGCAGGTGCCCCCCTAAGACTCTTCTAGGGAAGTAGGTACACATTCCGTACTTCTGACAGCCAGTGGTTGGTGGGGGAGGCTAGAGGGGTGTCCAGCTTGGGATGAGGTCAAGGCTACAGACTGGTAACCCCCAGGGGCAAATGCAGCTGACAGTAAGCATCTTGGGTGACAAGAGTAGCCCCCACCGGCTCCTAAAAGGATTTGGTTTAAAGTCAGTGCTGACAAACTTAGGCAGGTGGCCTCCAGTGCTCTCTATAACCTCCTCCTGCCAGCTCTCCCTGCTGGACCCAGGGCAGCATCCGAGTCTGGAGACTTGGGTACCAGACAAGTTAGGGGGCTTGTGCTGTGCTGGGTCGGAGCCGGGGAGTGACGTAGTTGCCTTCCCGCAGCTGCCAACAGTTGCCAGGGAAACGGTTGCCAGGGGCTGCTGTCACCTGCGCCCCTTCTCCCGGGCCCGGTGGCTGGGGCTTGCAGCCCGTCTTCCCTGGCTGCCCGCTTTGTTTGAAGCTCCAGGGAGGGGGCAGGGGCTGGGGTGGCTCTGCTTGGAAATCCTCCTCACGGAGACTGAGCCACCTCCCCAGCAGGCAGCAGTCTGCAAGGGAGGCCAACCCTTTGCTCTCGCGTTCGCGCTCTTTATGTACTTGCAGTCCACTCGGTGCCACAAAGGCGGAGTTCCAGGTACGATTCTTCCCCTCCTCCTGTCTTCCCTCCATCCCTCTCACTCCTGGTCCTGCTTCCTTCTCCTCCCCCCCCTTCCCTTTTCCTTCTTCTCCCTCCCCTCCTTTACCTCCCCCTCCCCTGCTCCTCTCCTCCTCCTTCCCTTCCCCCTCTCTTTCTTCTCTCCCTCCATCCCTCTTCCCCATCTCCCCTTTCTCCCCAACACCTATAGCTGATGGGTGGGGTGGGGGTGGAGCTAGGTGGCACCAGGGACGCTGGGAGAGTCACAGATGCTACGCTAAGAGGGATTCGTCAATTTGATTCGAGAGCGGCTCAGGAACAGGGAGGAATGGTTGAGAGTAAGGGCCCCACAACCCTCCCCTCGGTCACTCTCTGGGCTCCACCCCCAATGATTAAAGATAAGCCTCTGAGAGGTGTTGGGAGGCTGTGTCCCTGGCTGGGCTGGCAGGAGCCATGCTCCATGATGGGCATGGGGGTCCCCTGGACCCTCAGGGGAAGGGTGTTCAGCTAACCCCAAGGAAACACATTTTGGAGCATCTCTTCTGTGAGTTTTAAAGAGAACACTTTTCTAGCAGTCAGGTAAGGTCAAGGGGAAATGGGCTGCAGGAACAAGAGCATCCCTTCTGGAGCCAGGTCCTGGGAGCAGCATCTCGTCTCCACCACTCGCTGGCTATAGGTCTCAGTTTCCTTATTTGTCAAATGAGCATAATGGTACTTGTCTCTTAAGGTTTGGGAGAGGATGAGGGTTACTTTGGGTAAAGAACTTAGAATCAAATCTTGCGTTTCCAAAGAACTTAATTCATGTTGCCTTTGTTACGGGAGGTGGCGGGCACACCGCCCTTGAGGTGTGCGAATGGGGGTGGAGGACCCCGCGGTCCTGGGTGGTGCCTGCCGTGGGAGCAGCGAGCTGGATGCGATCCTGGTCGGTGCGTCCGCTGCCCTTCCCCAGAGGGGGCTGGTCCCTCAGCCTTGACCAGGCCCCCAGCCTTGTTGGGGGAGGAGGCTGTGTGTCCCGCTGTCCTCTCAGCTAGGAGCGGGACCGGAGGAAGAGGCAAGAAAGGGAGGGTTGGTGGCTGGCCTTCGAAATGCAAGGGTCCTATACCCCGAAGACGGGCTTTCTGCCAGGCCCAGCCTAGCTGACCTGTAGCCCCCAGAGCAGGGAGGTAGCTGTGCTGACCTCGCAGGCCTGGCCTTGAGCAGTGTGGGAACACAGATGGGGAAGGAACATTTCAGCCAGACAACTGAGGTCTGCCTGTGGTTTGAGAGGGAAGAGAGTCTGGCCAGGAGGAGAGGGGCCCAGCATCTTCTTTGTTCCTTTCTGTCATCTGGGAGGTAAGCCCTGCCCTTCCCTGTAAGCATCCTGAGGGCCTGGGCTATAGAGAAGACGGTGGTGGTGGGGGGGGGGGTGGTGGCGGCAGGGCCAGGGCTCACAGTCAGCCACTTAACAGTGGAGGAAACTGAGGCTCAGAGAGGGGCCAGGTCTGGACCTTGCACATCTAACTCCCGCCAACTCTGCTCCGGGAGTCTGCATTCCCTGGGCAGGTGCCGACAGTGTGTGCCCTGGGGTCCTAGAGTCCAGCCTCAACTGCTCCCTGGGGACAGGGCCGCGGGGAGACTTGACAGGGGGCCGCACAACGTGCCGGCAGCACGGAGCTGGCACCAGGGTCCCTGGACTGCCTTTGGGAAATCCTGGCGCCTGAGCCCAAACCCAGCTTGGGCCAGATCTGGGACTCTTCTGATCTCTTCTCTTCTTTAGGTGGCAGGTCCCTATAATCCATTCTCAAATTATAAGAGGCTTTAATTCTCAGCTTCTAAAAGCTCTGGCGTGTTCATTTGTCTCTTTCTTTCTCCCTCTCTGCCCTTCTCTCCCTCCTTCCCTCTCAATTCCAGCCTTTTAAGTGTCACTTGAAGCGAGGCTGAGAGCCCAGCTGGCTGTGGCTGACTTTAATGGAATGGCTAACCTGGGGACGGAGCTGGCAGTGTCCCCTTTCCTCAAGAGCTGCTGCTGCCAGCCTAAGGGAGGTGGGATGGGGCCTCACACACCTCCAGCTCCCTGGGGACCTCTTGCCTGGAAGAGTCAAGGATGGTGATGAGTTGCCCTGGGGAACATCACAGCCTGAATGGCTCCCACAGCCCATCTCAAGCTAGCTAATGGCATAAGAGGGGAGGGGAAGGGCTGGAGGCTGGAAGGGAGGTTGCTGACAGGTTTCTTATGTGTGTGGAGTCAAGATTTTTGAGAGCAACATGTTTCTCATGTTGACAACAGGTGCTCATGCTAAAAAGGATACACCATCACGGTGGGCTGGGAAACTAAGTCCAACCAAGCTCTGTGGATTTTCTTTTTGCAGGACTTATCAGAGCCTTTGATGTGCTAATACATAAGACCAAACAGGGCCTGCAGCATTTCTCTAACTGGGAACTAGCACTTCTTAGAAAGTACTCTGGCAAGTTACTGCTTGATAAAGATGGGGAGACAGTCTCCTCGAAGGGATAGGACTCTGGAGACCACAATGACAAAAAGCATGGCTTTGAGGTTGGGAGGCCTTGGGTTTGAGACCTGGCTTGGCTGCTTACTTGCTACGTGATCTTAGGCATCACCTAACCTCTTTGAACGTCACTTTCATGATCTTTAAAGTGGGGGTAATGGGGAGACTGGGGGGCTCAGTCGGTTAAGCATCTGACTTTGGCTCAGGTCATGATCTTGCGGTTTGTGGGTTTGAGCCCCACATTGGGCTCGCTGCCGTCAGTACAGGGTCTGCTTGGCATCCTCTGTCCCCCACTCTCTGCCCCTCCCCACTCTCGTGCGCTCTCTCTCTCAAATTAAAGAAACATTAAAAAAAAGTGGGGGTAATGATAGCACTTGCCTCACAGACTTATGTTGGGGGCTGAGTGATAATTTGCGCAATGCTTTGCACGATGCCAGCACAAATTGAGCACTTGCCAAATGGAGCTGCCGTCCTCCCTGTCCTTGGATTCCGGGGTTCCTCCCCCTGTGCCAGACAGACCCTGTTCAACCCCACCCGCCATGTGGCGTGGGGCCAGAGTGCGGGGGCAGTGGGGAAAGGGAGTAGAGGCCCGAGGCCCAGGGCATGAGATACATCTCAAGGCTGGCATCAGGGAGGAGGACTCGTGTGTGGAAAGGCTCGGAGGAGGGAACCCCCAAGCCTGGGCTCGCCTCTGGTCGAGTGGCAACTCTCTGTTGGACCCCCTGAGGCCTCTTAAGTGAGTGTTCTGCTCACAGGCTGCAGGGTGTGTGGCTTTGGTAACTGGCTCTTGGGGAGGACTCAGTGTCCTTCTACGTGGACAGACCCTTTCCTTCCCCCCTCGCAGGGAACTCTCTGCTTCTCCCCTTCCTCGGAGAAGCCGCGGGGAGGTGGGGCTGTGGGGCTGTGCGGGCAGGGTCGGCCCTCCGGCAGGTCGGGTGCGAGAATGCCAGATTCACCCCAGGCGGTGAGTGGGGCAGTGAGTGGGCACAGCCTTGGCATCCGCCAGCCTCTGGCAGCCAGCAGCTAGCTTCATTTTTACTCTCCTTTATTGTAGAAGAGTTCCTGACACCTGAAGTCACTGTTTCCCCCAGCCATCCCAGAACACCCTTCCAGGGTGATCCTCCGGCCTAGGTGGTCCCCTACCTTGAGCACAGCCGCCGGTTCCCAGTTCCCAGTTGGGGAACGGGAGCAGAGGGAGGAGACAGTGAGCCCCGGCAGAGGCTGGAGGGCTGGGCGAGGAGGGGGCTGTGGCCCTGGGTCCCACTCAGGACTCCGGGGACTCGCCCTTTGATTTGTTGGATACATGGTGTTTCTAAGTGAGATTTACTTTTTAATGATTTTTTTAAATGTTTATTTATGAGAGGTGGGGGGAACGGCAGAGAGAGAGGGAGACACAGAATCCGAAGCGGGCCCCAGGCTCCGAGCTGTCAGCACAGAGCCCAGCATGGGGCTCGAACCCTCCAACCACGAGGTCATGATGACCTGAGCCGAAGTTGGATGCTTAACTGAGCCACCCTGGTGCCCCAGTAAGATTTACTTTGATCAAGTAATTTGGAAAGCACCAGTGGAGGGTCTTCAGCACCCCCCCCCCAGCCCACCCCCCACAGAGGAAACACCTGCAGGCGTCTGCTCTCTGTTCTGTTCTAACTGCCTTCCCCGCTGCCCTTTGAGGTCTGAGCAGCCCTCTGTTCCTCCCCCACAGAGCTGACCTGCCCCCACTCTCAGTCTTCGACTTTCTCCTTGCTGCTCTGCATACTTGCACTCGCGTGTGTGCACACGCATTCGCATTCGCATGCATGCTTACACTCGCAAGGTTTCATGCTCACCCACCCTCTCCTTTTCCCTGTCCTGGGTCAAATCCTTCTTTCCTAAGCCCCCTGCATGGGACTCACGGGGGTAGCCCGAAGCACCATGCTGCCCCCCACCTACTGGAGAGCATCTAAGGATCCAGGCTGGAGCTGGAAAGCCGAGCTGGGTCCTCTCCCTTCTGTCCCACCCCCAAGGAGGGCCAGATGGGGCTCACGCCCGAAAACCCACTCCAGCGCTCCCCTTCCACCCATGCCCTCCTGCTCCCTTCTGTCCTTTGGGAGGCCCCTTCCAGGTTCCTGGCACCCTGCTAAATGCCAGGTGAACTGCAGAGGAACACGACATGTCCTTGCCCCCAGCCCAGCCATTGCCATTCAGCGGCTGAGTGATCTGGGGCCGGGCCCCTGTTGTCTCTGACTTTCTCTGTAAAACACGGTTACTGTTAGCCCAGGCTTGTCACCCATGATTCCAAGCCCTCGGAGTCTCAATCCATGGGATGCTTGTTAAAGCCAGACTCCCCACTCCCACCCCAGACCTGCTGCCTCTGATCCTCAGAGTGTGGGGCGTGTGAAATGCATTTTAGTGAACTCCCTGGCATGGTTCTGGCCCTTGGACGAGTCTGGGCACCTCTGGAATGAAGTCTTGTGGCAGTGGGGACCATATAGAATGGGGAGGACCATATAGAAGGGGGAGGGCTCCCCCTCCCCCCAGGAACACATAGTTAATTCTGGTAGGGACTGGGCGGTTGGGGAACACTTCATGGGGAGGGTGTGTCTTAACTGAGTCCCAGTAGGTGGGTTGGGTCGTCCTAGGGATAGGGCAGGCATTCCTGGTAAAGGGTCAGTCTGGAGGTGGCACCGAGGTGTTTGCGGTCATCAGGGTGTGTGACGGGAAGGAGGAAAGCAGTGGGGGAGCAGGTCTGGGCATCAGCCCAGCCGGATATGTTGGAGAGGTGCCTGCCCAGGAAGGGTTAACCCCAAGCCCGATCAGGTCCTGTCCACTCAGCTTCCACCTCCATCCTCCGAGGAAATGGGTTTTCCAGGAGCCTGGACTGGGCCAGCGGTGACTCGTGGCTCTACACGGATGGCAGAGGAAGTGACTCAGGCCCCGGGGGGGAGAAAGTGAGCCACGGGTCCCCTGCCCGCTGCCCCCTCCCGCATCGTGAGGATGGGCAGGGCTGGGCCTGAGCTGGAGCCAGGCCTCTTCTCTTGGGGCCAGCAGGGCCCGGGGGTGGGGGTGGGGGAAGTGTCAATTTAGACGAGCCGTGGCCACCCTCCACTAGTGTCCTTGGGGACCTTGGGGACCCTGTGATGCTAACCCATTGTGTTAAGCTGGGCTGGACCGTTCTGTTCTCTGCGTGTGTTTACGGAAGGCCTGAAGTCAAGGGCAGCCGCTCCAGAGGGGGGGAGGTCTCTCCTGAGGTTTGGCCCCCAAACCCCCTCTCCCAGGCTGGAATTGTCTGCACTGCCGGTGGTCTTGGCCACCCCCCTCATTTTTCTCTCCTTTTTTGAAGGGGGGGGTGGAATCTCCCAAAGCCAGGGGAGCACGTATCTCTAGGACCTCTGCCTGTACCACTTCTGCGAGGAGCCCTCCAGAGCGAGACCCAGGCCTGTATCTTGGTTCCACCTGGAGTGACCTTGGATCGGACGGCCCTTCCCTAGCCTAAGTTTCCTGGTCTGTAGAATGGCCAAACGGTAGGACCAATCTGACACAGCGGCTCTGGGGATTTCACGTGACAGCGCAGGTGACCCCACCGCAGAGATCGGCGTGGTGCTGCTGCTGGGATAGCCCCCCTCGGCTCCCCAGTCCTGGCCCAGTGCTGCGTGAGGTTTCACGAGGGTCTTGCCTGCGGGCCGATGGTTGGTTTGAGGAGTACTTGGTGGCCAAACCCTGTCCCGCTCTGCCGGTCCACAGCTCCCAAGGCCAGGGACGAGGTTCTGTCCACATGGTCTGTGTAGAGGTCCACGTAGGGGCCGCTGGTTGCTGAGTCTGGGGTTCAGCCTCCAAAGCACAGGATCCCTCCCTCCGGGCTGAGCCAAGTGGGGGGCACCCAGGGTGGTGACTAGGGCATTCTGCAGCCCCACGGGAGGTGCTGGGAGAGTGTGGCCCCCATCGAGGATGCTGATGTGGGCTGCGTGGGGTGGCGGGTGTGTGTACAGGGGGCAGATGGTGGGGAGCCCCCCTGCCCATGGGCAGTGGGGGGAGGGAGGGAGGAGGGTGTGATGAGATGGGCAGTGGGCGGGGTTCTCTGTTGCCCGAAGTGGGGATGGGAAGGTGCTAAGTGAACAAGCTGGGCAGTGCCCTCCCCCTTCCAGGTAGGGGCTGGAATCTTCTCATTGTCCCCAGTCCCACTCTCCTATCTCCTATCTTCTGTTCTGTGAACAGCCTCGGGTCCAGGCTACAAGGGTGGGGTTTCAGTCTCCCCATTGCACTCCCGGATGGGAAGTTTCATGCTCTAAGAATTTCCTGTCAAGGTGCTCTGGAGGCTGAGCTGGCCAGGGCCACAAGGCAGGGGGCATGGAGGGAGGGAGGGGTGGGAGGAAGGCCGGGGGTTGACTTAGGGTCAGGCGTTAGCTGGTCAGAAAGCACACAGAGTTATTTATCTGACACCCATGGCACCTACCACATGCAGGGTCCTGTTCTAAGTCCTTTACAAGCATCAGTTCATTTGCAGGAGGCCCAGAGAGGGAGAGTAAGTAGCCCGAGGACACACAGCAAGTGAGCAGGAAAACTGGAAGTCGAACGCAGACAGTCTGGCTCCAGAGTCCTCTCCACTGCCTGAGAGTGGGTTAAAGGAAGCCAGGCAGACCCTCCCACTCAAATCCCCAAAATGTCCGTGGGGACAACGTTGTCCATTTTGGACTGGTTGTTGAAACGGCTAAGATGGAGTGGAGACGAGCCTGGAAGTGTCAGGGTCGTGCAGCTGGGCCTGTATCTGTGTGTGAGTCTTTTCCATGGTACTCTTGGGGGTGCGGCCTCGCTCATGCCCCTCCAGTGACTAGAAGTTCTCTTCTTCGTCTTGGCCTTTTTGCTCTTGAAGCTCAATCTGGGAGGGTTGGTGCAATGTGGATGATTCTGCGCTGTCCTGGGCCCTCGTCTACCAGTAGTGGGAGCTCACTCTGAACAGTCAGCCGGCCAAAGAGAGACATGGATTTTGGCGAGCTCCATCCTTGCTTGCTGGGTCATGTCAGGAAGCCATTAGCCCTCTCTGGGCCTTGAATCCGAATACCATAACATGGAGATTTGGACCAAATTCGCAAGTGATCCGTCAGCTACGAGTTCACAAGTGTAGAGCCGTGGCCACTGTGAGGGGGGCTGCCTGGAGGAGGTGACATTTGGATCAGGGATCAGAGGTAGACAGCAACAGGGACTGGCAGAAAAGAAAGGGGTCCGGACATGCTGCTGTCTCTGGATGCTGGGTTTCCTCCTGCTGGCCTGAGGTGACAGGAGGCAGTTTTGAAAGGAGGCAAAATGCTCAGAGAGAACACAAGGTGAAATCTAAAAAACCACAACGTGGGTAACAGTGGCCTTTCCCTAAAACACTTTCATATGTGTTAAAAAGAACATTGTTTTTAAAAAGTTTATTTATTTTGAGAGAGGGCGCACGCCTGCCATAAGCCGGGAAAGGGCAGAGAGAGGGAGAGAGAATCCCAAGCAGGCTCCGTGCTGTCAGCACAGAGTCCTATGCGGGGCTCGAACTATGAGATCTTGACCTGAGCCAAGTCAAGAGTCAGATGCTGAACCAACTGAGCCACCCAGGAGCCCCTCATATGCTTCTTCTGAGAGGTCCTGTGATGCCACTGAGGCAAGATGATGACACGGTCTGAACTGACAAGGTCTAAAAAATTGGGGTTCCCTTATGCGTGGTGGGACATAGGAGCCTGGCTCTAGTTTCAGGGGGCCAGGTTAGTTCAAGGAAGGAGACAATGAGCTCCTGCCGGGGCCACCTGTCCCTCGAATGCTACCCTCAAATATTCTGTCTGAAAGCCACCTCATCCTGGAAGCCCCCCTTGGCTTCTCCTGAACTTAGACTCCTTGGGTGCACCCAGTTTTCTAGGCTTCCCTTTGTCTGGCTTGTGACGGATGATTGTATCTGCAGCCACTGCCATATGCAGGTACCCATGCAATGAAGATGCCTGTCTGTGCCTGTCAGCTCCCAGCTCAGTCACAGGGCCGGCTGGCAGTGGTGAGCACCAAGCCACCTGGCACCTCTCTCTGAGTGCCAGGCGTGCGGGTTCCCTGCCAGGCCCCACAGTCCCGACCTGGTGAGGAAAGCCCTGGCCTCTGGGTAATCTTGGCCAGGTCGTTTAACCCCTTGGGCTTCAGATTCCCTGTCTGTGAAATGGGCCAAGAACGGGGCCCACTCCACGGGGTTGAAGCGAGGATTAATACAGGCACAGAGGTGCGGTGGGAGAGCACAGGCTGGCAGATTGGCTCTCGGCCAAGAGATCCTGGGGATTCCGAGGGCCCACTCCACGCTGGGGTGGAGCTGGCGGGGGGGAGCTGGGCCGTACTGTCAGCGTGTCCTTGTCAGACTGAACACGCTTCGGTGTTTCCAGCTGTGGGGGAGGGGGTGCGGGGGAGGGCTGGGACCTGGCTCCCCCTGGTGGTCATGACAGGAAGCACCCTTTTCCTCTGTTCCCTGCAGAGGGCGCTGTGGGTGCACTGATGCTTCACTCCATTTCCCTCACCCCTCCAACCGCCCGGCCTTTGTCCCACAAGCTCAGTGCACTCGGCCCTGTGGGTAGAGATGGACCAGGGGCTCCCTCGCTAGCGGAGGAGGGGGTACACCATCCGGCACTGCCTGGAGGCAGAGGAGTCCCTGGCCAGTAGTGGGAAGCAAAGGAGGCCAGGACTGACTGTAGAGGGAGGTGAAGAAGGCTTCCTGAAGGAGGTGTCCTCTGAACTGGGTCTTGGGGATGATGATGGTGAGGTTCCTGGAGGAGAAGCCGGAGGGCCCCCTTTCTCCTGCATCTCCCCCAGGCCTGGAGGGGCAGGGTGGTGGGGGTGGTTCCAGGTGGTCCTGGGAAGCCTTTCCCACCAGATTCTGGCCAAGATTACCCATCGCTGCTGGGTCTGGAGGGAAGTCCTATTGGCCCCATTTTCTGTGACTTACACAGGGTCGTGCAGCAAGTGAGGGGAGGAGCCAGGACTTGAACTCAGCCGGGCTCTGGACAGCTGCCGCCCCTTGATGCTCAGCTTCTGGCAGCTCTGGCGAGGTCCACGGGCTGTATCCACACTTGCTTCCCCACCTCACATCCCACACCCACCCAAGCTACACTGGCTTCCCCCTCTGCAGGGCCGGCCCAACCACCTTGCGGGGCTGGCCCCGGCTAACACTCCTGGCCTCTTTCAGGCGGTGACTTCTCAGGGTGACTTTGGGGAGCAAGATGGCCACCCAAGTGCTACTGCAGACAGCACTGCTCCTGCTGGGTCTGCTCTTCCTGGTTCAAGGTAGGTTATCTTGGAGACGCTGTGGGACCGTTGTGATTTACATTAAAATGCCCCCATGTCAAGGACAGCTGCCAGCATATCCACGCACCCCTTTGGGCAGGCACGGGACTTTAGACACAGTTTAGCAAGTGGACGGTATCTTGCAGAAAAAGGGACCCCTTCTTTCTGGCAGATGCAGCCCCACAGTGCACAGTTTGAGATGGGGAACATGGATTGGGTTTTGGCCCCACTCACTTCTGCAGCCAGAACATCCTTGTGCAGTACACAGCCTGCACAACTGTCTATGGTAGGCATGGCCTCAGGAAGTATTTTATTGCCTTTTTTTTTTTTTTTTTTTTTGCCTTTGGGGCACCCGGGTGGCTCAGTTGGTTATGGTCTGACTCTTGACTTCAGCTCAGGTCATGATCTCACAGTTTGTGAGTTTGAGCCTCATGTCAGGCTCTGTGCTGACAGCTCAGAACCCTCATGCGATCTTCTCCCTCTCCATCTCTCTCTGCCCCTCCTCCTGCTTGTGCTCTCTCACAAAATAAATAAATAAACATTAAAAAATTGTTTTTGCCTTTGAAATTATCATTACTTTTTAGTTCTTTTCATCATTTGTGAGCAGGGCACATTCACATTTTTGTAGACCTTGGAGGTATAGGCCCGTGGAACATGTGTGAGTCCCAGGCACCGGGCTCCTGCATTCTGGGCCGAAGGCCTGCCCCCCTCTTCTGCCCCTGGCTGCTCCCTGCCAGAGAGTCCCGTCTATAGTCTTTCCCTCCTCAGGTGCCCGTGGCAGGAGCCCCCGTGAAGACTTCCGTTTCTGTGGCCAGAGGAATCAGACAGAGAAGAGCAGCCTCCATTACAGGCAGACATCAGACCTGCACATCTCCATCAAGAACTCCGAGGAAGCCCTCACGATCTACGCCCCCTTCGCGGGAGCCCTCCCGACCTCCCGATTCTTCCCCGACCCCAGGGGCCTCTACCACTTCTGCCTCTACTGGAACCGCCATGCTGGGAAATTTCATCTTCGCTATGGCAAGAGCGACTTCTTGCTGAGTGACCAAGCCTCTAGACTCCTGTGCTTCCGGCACCAGAAGGAGAGCCTGGCCCAGGGTCCCCCACTGCTCGCCACCTCTGTCAGCTCCTGGTGGAGCCCCCAGAATACCAGTCTGCCCAGTGCTGCTGGCTTCACCTTCTCCTTCCACGGTAAGGCGACCTCCAGGCAGAAGGAACTTGCGCAAAGGCCTGGAGTCTGGGCAGTGGCCTGGGCCGCAGAGCTTAGCTTTGTTCCCGGGCACTGGGGAGCCATTGAAGGTGTCTGAGGAGGGGAGGGGTGTGATCCAAGATGTGCTTCAGGAAGTTTGTGGGAAGGTAGGGGGTGAAGGTAGAGGGGCAAAGTCCCATCCAGAGGCTGCAGGGAAGGTCCAGGCGAAGGAAGATGAGGCTTGACCAGGGTGGGAGCAGAAAGAATGGAAAGACAGGACCAGGTGTCAGGAGCCAGAGGCCACACAAGCCCCCTGCCCCCCCCGCCCCAAGAATCCTCCTGGGATGGGCCCTCTCGGCCCAGGTGTGTAGGCAGAGGGACACCTGGGTAGCTGTGTCCCAGCCTACCCTGCTGGGGCTGGAGTTGCGGGAAGGCTCCGTGTGGCAGAGCCCCCATCTGGCTGGCTTCTGGGTGACCTTGGGGGACTCCACCCCACGTCTTGGAGCCTCAGTTTCATCCTCCGTAGAACTGGGGTTGGAGGCCTTCAGAGTCATGTGTGGGTTAAATGGGAGTATGGCACCTCCTTCACTAGCCTCAGGCCTGTCTGTCTGTCCTCTGCTCCAGACCCCCCCCAGAAGGCCTCCCACAATGCCTCGGTGGACATATGTGAGCTGAAAAGAGACCTTGAGCTGCTCAGCCAGCTTCTGAAGCACCCCGGAAAGACCTCGAGGAGGCCCTCGTCCACCCCTGCCAGCCAGTAAGCGTGGCCCCCAGACCCGGAGGTGGGCAGGACGGTGCCCTGGAGCAGGAGACAGGATGGAGGAAGCCTCTCCTGGGCCTGGAACATTCCCTTCATCTTTCCACCTCCTCCCGGAGGAATGGACATACAGCCCTCAGGCCAAGCCTTTGTCAAACTATCACACTGAGTCATCCCAGGACGGCCACCCAAGCCCTCTTCCCAGCCAAGAAAGGAGACCTGATGGGCCCGTTTGAGAGCTTGGCAGACTGAGGCCCAGAGGTGGGCAGGGCTCCTCCATGGCCAAGAGGGGGTCAGTCCAGGCAGAGCTGGGCCCGGAACCTGGTGCTCAGGATAGCCTCCCCTTTCCTGTTTGCTCTGATGATCCAGCTTCCTCTCACCCCACCCCTGCCCCCCCGCCCCCCCGCCACAGGTTACTCTCTCCTGCGCCAGCACCAGAGGGCTGTTTTCTCTCCCTCCCACCCCCCACCCTCTGCCTGCCTCTTTCCGGTGTATCTGCCTCGTCTCCCCTTCTTGCTCTGTCTCCCTATCCGCCTTGATCAACCTCTCCACCCCTTCTCCCCCTGCTAGGCAGCTGCAGACCCTGGAGTCGAAGCTGACCTCTGTGAAGTTCACGGGGGACACCCTGTCCTTCGAGGAGGACCTGGTCAACGCCACGGTGTGGAAGCTCCAGCCCACAGCCAGCCTCCAGGACCTGCACATCCACTCCAGGCTTGAGGTCAGGAGGCAGGGGCCAGGCTGGCCGGGGCAGGAAACAGATGTGGAGGCGTGAGCACTCTGGGAGCCAGATGTGTGCTGACAAGGAAGGTCTCCGGCCCAGGGAATACCCTGTTAGTGGCTACCCCATGGCAGAAGACCCTCCCCAGGGATGGGGACAGAGGTGGGGGGGACCGGCATCAGAGGCTCCTATGGCACCCCCGTGTGAACAGAAGACCAGTCCCAACGTGCCTGTGGGTGCGCCTCAGTCTCAAGGCTGCCCCTTGAGGGGCTGGGAGCTGGGAGTCCTCACATCCTGCCACCTGGGGTGCCGTCTGCAGCACTGGCCTCTGAGGCCCAGACAGCACGACACTGCGTGAATCCCCCTGGAGCCCTGGGCTCTAACCACAAGGCTCCCCAGCCAGCGCTGGAGCCAAGGACAGGAGGGCTTCCTGAAGGAGGTGGGCTTGGAGGTGACAGCATCCAGGGAGGTGTTGGGGGTGTGTGTCCAGGAGACCTAGGAGCCCACCGCCGGCTGAGCCCCGCAGGGACTCTGGTCCGCAGGAGGCACAGAGCGAGATCCGGGAGTACTCGGTGCTGCTGCCCCGCGTGCTCTTCCAGAAGACCAAAGGCCGGAGGGGGGAGGCTGAAAAGAGGCTGCTTCTGGTGGACTTCAGCAGTCAAGCCCTGTTCCAGGTACGGGGCCCACATCCTCGTGCCCTCCCCTGGGGAAAAGCGGTCTCTGTGTGGTGGGGAGGTGGAAGGCAGGCGTGGAGCCAGGCCCCGTCCTCCGCAAGTCAGAGCCTTTCCTTGTAAAGTCAGAAAATGGACCGTGACGTGCAAATCTCCCCCGGAGAAGGCTAAATTATGTTGTTTTCACTACAGTGTAAATGACTACACGTGCAGGAATTGTTTACAGAGGGAGCCTCCGCATGTCGGAGCAGCGTGTGGGAGTCTAGAGAAACCAGGAAATTCCTTGGCCTTTCTTCTCAGCCTTCAGGCCTCACCACCACCCCCCACCCCCCACTTTCTTCCCCCATCCCATATATCTAGGACAAGAATTCTAGCCAAGTCTTGGGTGAGAAGGTCTTGGGTATCGTTGTGCAGAACACCAAAGTAGCCAACCTCTCGGAGCCTGTGACGCTCACCTTCCAGCATCAGCCACAGCCGGTGAGTGGGAGCAAACCAACCAAGGACACGAGGGTCCTTCCTTTCCTGCCCTGCCTTCTGAATCACTCACCTTTAACAAAATGACCCGCTGGCTGAGGGCACCAGACAGTCAGGTGCAAACGGGGTGGTGGCCTGACGCTGACTTCCTCAGCCTGGCCCAGAAAGGAGAAGACTGTGATGGGGTCCACTCTTCCTTTCTTGTCCCGGCAGAAGAACGTGACTCTCCAATGTGTATTCTGGGTTGAAGACCTGACATGTGAGTGTGGAGGGGTCCCTGAACTGCGCAGGCATCTGGAGGAGAAAGGGGGTCTCGGAGGGTGGGGAAGATGGGGTTAATCAGGGAGGGCTTCCCGGAGAAAGGTGAGCTTTGAAGAAGGAATGACGGCAGAGTGGATGTTTGCAAAGGCTTGGAGCAGTGATGCGATCGTGCGTTTCGGGGGTGTCCGGTGGGGTCCTAAAGGACTGGGCTTGATGAGAGCCCCATGGAACCCCTCCTCAGTGAGCAGCCCGGGGAGCTGGAGTGACGCGGGGTGTGAGACCATCAGGAGAGAGACGCAGACGTCCTGCCTCTGCAACCACCTGACCTACTTTGCGGTGCTGATGGTGAGCAGTGCCCCTGCCCCGCAGCCATACCATGGGCTGGATGCCAGCCACTTTGCACATACATGTTGTTCATTCCTCACACTAACCCCCGAGGTGCCTCCTGCCGCCGTTCCATTATAAAGATAAGGAAATCTAAGTTCAGAGAGGTTAAGCAATTCACCCAAGGTCACACAGCTAGTTAGTAAAAAAGCTGCTCTTTATTCCCAAATGTTGGTGCGTGATAAAAATGCAGAGCCCTGGCCCTAACTGAGAATTCTAATTCCACAGGCTGGGGCAGGGCCACGAGTACATTTCCAGTGAGCCCTCAAGGGGATACTGAGGCCCATTGTGGAGGCCCTCACAGCGGACTTCAGGGTTCCCGAGGGCACAGAAGCTTTGTGTCCTAGGTTCACCCTCCCAGAATCTTGGGACCCAGCTTCTGCGGGAGCGGAGTGGGCTTCCAGCTCTCCCGGGTGTGGGGTGCCCAGTCTCTCATGGGAGGCTCACTCCGGTGACGAAGGTTGTAGAAAAACAAGGAGTGCCGGGCCGGAGAAGGGATCCCCTAGTGGAGGGTTCTCGACCGTTGTGAGGACGTGGTGAACGAAAAGTACAGACCCCTACCGCCACCCCCACCCCCCGCCCCCCGTCCGAATAACGCACTCACGGGGCCACGCTCTGCTCAGGTTGGGGTGGCGGTGGTTCATAGACGCCTGAGGCCCACCCCTCCCCCCGGGGCAAACCCTCAGTGTCGAGTTGGGGACGCTGAGGCCAGCCCTGGCCCGTGTCGTGGACCCAGGTCGCCTCCGTGGAGGTAGATGCCATACACAAGCACTACCTGACCCTCCTCTCCTACGTGGGCTGTGTCATCTCCGCTCTGGCCTGTGTCCTCACCATCGCCGCCTACCTCTGCTCCAGGTAGGGCCTGGCAGGGGTGGGAAACAGGGAGGGAGGAGAACCTTCATTCCGGGACCCCACCACCCCCGAGGCCCACCCTCGGGACTGGCTTGACCCCCCCGCAAAATGTGCCTGCGGTTGCAGGAGCCCTGGGAGGCGCGGTCAGCTGGCCCCGGGGGCTGTACGTCCTGCTCAGATCTGTGGTGTTGGGACGACCTAGCACTTAACGATCTTCATTGTCTGCCAGCATCGAAAATCGAGAGGGGTGATGTAAAACTCTCGATTTCTGCATTTGAATAATCAGATGTGTCACTGCTGGAGGCACATGATAATATGATGGTGAGCTTCCCATGTGCTACACACTGTTCTGAGTGCTTTACGAGCACAAAATCGCTTCAGTCTCACAAGGGCCTTATGAAAGAGAGCGCAGAGAGGGTAAGTGATGACTTGCCTGTGGTCACACAGCAAGGAAGTGGCAGAGGCGGCCTTAAACCCAGGCAGGCTGGGTCCAGGTATCTGATTCTGCAGAACCCCTGCAGGCATTCGAGTTTGACAAAGCCTCTCCCATCCCCCGATGGAGGCTTCTGTGAGTCCACGCCCGTCACTTGGGTGCCTTGAGGCAGAAGGTGCCCCATGGGAAGCGTTTGGTGGAGAGTGCCTTCGCCCATCCTCAGACCGGCTGTGTGGACGGGTCTGGACCGTCAGTGCCAGGCTTGGCCTAATTTGAGGTCCACCTGCAGTCAGGGCCTGGGCCCGTTTGGGCAGAGGGCAGACACTCTGAACCCTGTGGGTGTTCTCGACTGGGAGGAAGGGAGGGTGAGCTGTGTGCGTGCGTGTGCATACGTGAACCCACAGCTGTGCACGCGGTGGGTGACAAGGGACAACTGGCAGGCTCAGGGGAGGGCAGGGGGCAGGACCACAAGCCTCCTGGAAGCTACTCATCAGTCACAAAAGTGCCCAAGGACAAGGACAGGAAACCTCAGGGACTGAGCATTTTATCTGTGCCAGACGCTTTACCCTGCAAAGTGGCCGTCCCCCCATTTCATAGATGGGCAAACTGAGGGTGAGGGGGAAGGGACCGGTCCAAGGTGGTACCAGGAGTTAGGGTGGGTGGGCGAGGCTGTTCTGTTGTGCCCGCTGGAACACGTGGTGGATGGTGCCAGGCAGAGCGCAGTTGGGGGCGTGGGGACCCGGGGAGGAAAGGCCGACAGTGCCCTGGATCATCAGAGCGGGGCTGGACTGTGCACACACACATTTGCAAACCTGAAGACAGACAGGCAGACATGCACACACACACACACACACACGCACGCACATACATTCACAGCCTCACAGACGCATGGTCATGCAGACAGACAGGTGGACACAGAACATGGGTGGCACGGATTCTCCAAACACAGCAGCAAATCCAGGGTCTTTCCCCTCCAACTTTGGGAGCCTCTGGTTGACTCTCGTGGCTGGATTTGTCTCACTGGCTCTGTTTGGCTAAATCTGCTGTTACAGGTGCACACGGTGCCTCAGCCTGTGGCTGCTGGGCACAAGGTAGGTGCACGGGGACAAGTGGGGACGACCTAGCTGCAGCCATAGGAATAAGATAGGGTGCGAATGTGTGTGCCCTGGGAAGGCTGCCCCGACCTTCCCAAGCTGGCCACCAGGGTGACCTGCCCCCCCCCCCCCCCCCCCCCGCGCAGGAGGAAGACTCGGGATTACACCATCAAGGTGCACATGAACCTACTGCTGGCTGTCTTCCTGCTGGATGTGAGCTTCCTGCTGAGTGAGCCTGTGGCCCTGGCAGGCTCCGAGGCTGGCTGCCGGGCCAGCGCCATCTTCCTGCACTTCTCTCTGCTCGCCTGCCTCTCCTGGATGGGCCTCGAGGGTTACAACCTCTACCGACTCGTGGTCGAGGTCTTTGGCACCTATGTCCCTGGCTACTTGCTCAAGCTGAGCATCGTGGGCTGGGGTAAGTTGGTAGAGGGTGCTGGTGGGCCCTCCGGACCTGCCTCTGCTACGTGGCAAGACCCGGGCACCTGGTTCTGCTTCTTTGCTTACCTCTCGGACTGCTCCCTCAGCGTTTCCTTTTACCCACCCACCCACCCACCCACAGGTGTTCTTTACCTGGGCTGCAGGTTAAGGTCCCCTTTAGGAAGATGAGATGGTGAGCACTGCCCCAAGAAACACATATTCTCCACATTGCTCACTCTTTTGAAAGGGGGGTTTGCTGACATAGCCACCACGTATGGATGTGCAGGTTGTGCACTGCTCAAAGGCACCCAGTTGGGGGTGAATGGACTGTAATCCAGTCCTCCACTCACCTAAATCACCCAGGCTGGAAGTGGCTCTGTCTGTGGATCCTCTGAAGCTTCAGGTAACAGATTCCCCATAGCTCTGGCATCTGTCCTTGGCTAAGACAACCCAAGTTACCTATAGCCCAGACCTCTCAGTCAGGCCTGGGCCCAGGGACACATCACAAGTGGATGTTGCACAGGCCCGCCAACCTCCGCATGTCCCTGACCCAGTTTGCCACTCCTCTTGTGTTTCTCATCTGGCCCTTGTTTGGTTCACTCCATTGATTTACATAAAATTCCTTCAGAGCTGGCTCTGTGTCGAGATGCAGGTGTTTGGTGGTGGGAGACCACTTCTGGAGAGCTCTCAATCTCCAGCCCATGGACAAGGTCAAGGCCCAGTGCAGGCGCTGGGAGGCCGCCCCTCCCGATGTCCCCTACCTCTCCCTGTGATGTCCTGCCCCTCAGCGGGGACGCGCGGGCCCTTTCTCCCACGGGCCCCCAGGATGGTGGGGGGGAAGCAGGGCTGGGGCTCTCTGTGGGAAACCCAAACTGGAGCGGGGGGAAGGGGAGGGTCCGAAGGCCTTGCCAGAGGGCAGGGGAGGGTGGGAGATGGAACCCTATGCTCTGCTGCCCTCAGGCTTCCCCGTCTTCCTGGTGACGTTGGTGGCACTGGTAGACATGAACAACTACGGCTCCATCATCCTGGCTGTGCACAGGACTCCAGAGAGTGTCATCTACCCTTCCATGTGAGTGGCTGTGTGCAGCGGGGGCGGGGAGAGGGGCCTTGGGGTGCAGAGGCCAGAGAGCGGCCTGGGCCTGGGCCACGCTGAGCAGGGGACTCCTGGGTGCCAGGGCTGCTGGAGCCCCGCAGTGGCTGGAGGGTCAGGGAGGGTGAGCACAGGCCTGGAGTTGCCCATCGCTCACCAGGTGACCTCGCGCAGCGCCTCGGTTTCTTTCCTTTGTGAGCGGGAATATAGGTTGGAGCGGATGAAGGCACGAATTAAAAAGAATTAAAAAGAAAATAAGCCCCCCCGTGAGTCAGTCACAGCTCCCGGCTCTGGGGATCACTGTGGTGCACACCCATGGCCCAGGAAGCACGGTGCGGCCCCGTCGTGCGCTGAGCCCTCCCATCTCCGCCCGCAGGTGCTGGATCCGGGACTCCCTGGTCAGCCATGTCACCAACCTGGGCCTCTTCAGCCTGGTGTTTCTGTTCAACACTGCCATGCTGGGCACCATGGTGGTGCAGATCCTGCGGCTGCGCCCCCATGCCCAGAAGTGGCCCCACGTGCTGACGCTGCTCGGTCTCAGCCTGGTCCTCGGTCTGCCCTGGGCCCTGATCTTCTTCTCCTTTGCTTCTGGCACCTTCCAGCTGGTCGTTCTCTACTTCTTCAGCATCATCACCTCCTTCCAAGGTAGGCACGGAGAAGACCCCACCCCTGGCCTGGGCAGGGTGCCTGTATGTGGAGCACTGGGCAGGGAAGATATGACCCAACCTGAAAGGTTCACTTCTCTGGGCCTCAGTCTTCCCATGCGGAAAATGGGGGCATCCTGGCCGTGGTTGACAAGTCTTTATTGAGTACCTACTATGTGTAGGCCCTATGTTAAGCCTTGAACTGGCTGGGTCAGGGCCTTCCCTCCATGGAGCTCATCTCTGGTGGGAAAGACCAAGCATGACAAGAAATCATCTGAGGGGCCAAGCAGCCCCCTGCTTGCATGGACCAAGCAGCCATCTGAGGGGATCTCGGAGACTAGGGCAGTAACAGCGGGTGATGTGGTGGGCAGACCATCTGGGCTGGGGTGGGGGCCGCTTTGGGGAGGGTGGCCAGGGAGGCCTCTGTAGGAGGTATCTGAAGACAACAGAAGGGTCCAGCCGGGGAGAGATCAAGGGCCTTGTTACTCTGTGTGTGTTCCTTGCACTGTGGGCGTCAACACTGTGGGAAGCCTGCTAGCAGTGTGGACGTGCCGAATCAGATCTACATTGTAACAGAAGCCCAGAGAAGGGTGTGCACGCCACAGGCTGAGGCGGTCCGGCCTAAGCAGAGTGGGCCAGGCCGAGGGAGCAAAGGTCTTGAGGCTGGAATTTGGTCGTGTGTTGAAAGAATAGTGAGGGGGAGCGAGGCGAAAGGGTTAGTGGGGGGGGAGGGGCAGAGGGGAGGTGGTGAGGGGAGAGGAGCAGAGGGGCTGGGTCACAAGGGCCTGGGCCTGATGCCACAGGGTCCCTTCTACCTGCACCCCTCTACCATCCCCCGCCCTGCCATGACCGACCGACAGACAGACAGACACATACACATACACACACACCCCCCTCTGTTCTGGCCGAGAGGTGCTTAAACGGGTAGGCTCTGGAACCTGAACACCACTGTTTAACTCCTGCCTCAGCCAAGTCCCCTTATCTCCCTGGGCCTCAGTTTCCTCATTTGTGACACAGAAGAGTAACAAACAGGCCTGACCTCATAAGGACCTCGTGAGAATAACATGAGACGGGGCCCAGGGAATCACACGGTTTCTAACACGTAGCAGGTGCTCCCCTGGATCACATGGGTGCTGGTAGGCTGGGGAGGGAGGACGGAGAATGGCAGGGCTGCCCCCAGCCTGCTGACCCTTGTGCCCCCCTGCTGCCCACAGGCTTCCTCATCTTCCTCTGGTACTGGTCCATGAGGCTGCAGGCCCGGAACGGGCCCTCCCCTCTGAAGAGCAGCTCGGACAGTGCCAGGCTCCCCATCAGCTCGGGCAGCACCTCGTCCAGCCGCATCTAGGCCACCAGCCACCTTCCAGGAGCTGTGTGAGGAAACCGAGTTGCGGCCTCTCCTCACCGCCGCCCGCCGCCCCCGCAGCCAGGCCGGACACTTCAGGGTCAGCTGGAGACTTGAGAAGAAGGCCCAGGGACCTCAGAGTGAAGGGATGGTTGCCCTTGGCAGCCAGACCCCCAGGCTGGGCCTTCTGAATTGGCCTGCAGACTGCTCGGCTCTCAGGTCCAGCTCACAAGGGGCTGAGGAGTGGGACCGTCCCGCTGCTGCCCTCGCTGGGAGCCGAAGGCTGTTCTTAAGTCCCCGCCGCTGGGCCCGGCCCTCGTGGCTGGCGATGGGAGCCCTCACGGCCCGAAGGTCAGGTCCCGGGCCTGTGAGGCCCGGTGGCAACCTTGGTCCTGTGCCCCCACCCAGGACAGAAATGTGCCATAGCTGTTCTGTCTCTGGTGATCACCATGAGGGCGCTCGGCCGTCCTGTTATTTTAGCCTGAGAGTGGTACTCAGGGCATGTGGGGCTGGGGCAGAGCTTTGAGCCAGACCTCTGGAGGAGAGCCCCCTCCTGGGCAACATCACCTCTACCTCGGAGCCCAGGGCCCTCCGTCATCCTCCCCAGCCCTCCCTCTCCAGCCCTCCGCTCAGCCCCAGGGGGTCCCCTGGGGGCTCCCAGGCCCAATGCTGTATTTTGGGTTGTGGTTTCCAAGAGCTGCCTGGTGCCTGCCGTAAACCTCTATCTACTGCACCGACTTTTGCCTGCCCTTGACTCAGGCAGAGTATAGACATTATGGGCTGGGCCAGGTCTGTCTGTCCATCTGGGCCTTTCTATAAGCTGCATCACCCTTGCTCACCACTGCCGAGCCCATCCCTCACAGGGGCCCTCAGCCTCTCTCGAAGCCCTCTTGTGGCAAGAACTGTGGGGCACAGCAACGCAGAATTGCTTCTGCCCCAGTGCCCCAGACGACTGAGACGTGCTTCCCCTGGTGACCCTGGCCTACAGCTCAACGTGCTCCTAAAGGGTCGGAGCTACAGGTGTAGGGTTAGCAGAGCCATCGTTTCTTGCTGGGGACCCAGGAAGACTTCCTGTAGGAGGCAGCATTTGATCTGGATCTCCGCCTTAAAGATGTGGAGGCCTTTCTTTTTAAGTACTGCTATCTCATTTGTCTTTTGAATTTAAAGAAGTAGACGTTTGTTGTAGAGAATCTGGAAACTGTAGAAGAGTACACAGAAGAAAATAAAAATCATCTCTTGTTATCACCTAACAAACCAATGTAAACAGTTTGGAGCACTTCCTTCTGAGCTTCCTTCTGTGCTTCTATTAAGAGTCACTGATACAAACACCCTGGGGCCAATCGGGAAACAGGAATGAGAGAAGAAGGCTGCGTGTGAAAAAGAATCAACCACTGGAAACTTTATCCACCAGGACGAGTGGGGGATAAATGGTGACTTGGCGTCAGTGTTGGGGAAGCAGTGGGGATTGCTGGGGTCTGTGGTGGATTAAAGATTACAAACCCGATGCTGAGGGAGCCACTCAGCTCCAGTCGCCTACCACCACGCAGGGATGAGGACCCAGGTAGCCAGACCACCCTCCTTTTATAAATCAGAAACCCAGGGGCGCCTGGGTGGCTCAGTCAGTTAAGCGTCCAGCTCTTGATTTTGCCCAGGTCATGACCTCACAGTTCATTAGTTCGAGCCCCGCGTCAGGCTCTCTCCCTCTCTCTCTGTCCCTCCCCTGCTTTCCCTGTCTCTGTCTCTGTCTCTCTCAAAATAAATAAATAAACATTTTTTAAAAAGGAAGAATAAAGAAATCCAGGCTGTGGGGGTACAGAATCCCCTGGTTTAAAGACTTGGCTCATCCAAAAAATTCACTGGCCAAAAGAAATCAGCCTTGGGACTGAATTCAGCCCTTGGCTGGCTGCGTGATGTATGCAACCAGTGTGTGGGCCAGTGTGTAGTTGATGGGCTGCAAGAAGAAATGATCAGACTTGCCTCCCATCACTACCTCCAAACTGGTTGCATCCAGTCTGCTGTGCACGTGCCATGGCACAGGAGAGGCAGACCAGGTAGGTTTCTGTCCCCACTCAGTAGAGAGCACTGGCGAATGGTCACTGCTACTTGCATCCAGGTCTCATAACCCAGCGCAGGTCCATCCCAGGCCCTCCCTGAGCTTCCGCCCTGCACAGTCTCCTTCCTCATCATCTGGCTGCTCCAGGGGGATCACGGGCTGGGGAAAATGGCACCAGGGTCTGGAGTTGGACGGGACGGGTGCGAAGCCACCTTAGCCGCCGGGGGTAGACCGGCAGTGCCCTCTGATGGCATGAATGTGGGATCTGGGGACCTGCAGGGACCTCAGCACATGGGACCTCCTTGCACCTGCCTCTTTTCCGAAGCTCCTCTGTTCCTGTCCCCTCTTTCATTGTCGTCTGCCTCCACCTTTCGGCAAGTCCTGAGGACAGGGGCAAGCCTTGCCCGCAGTGACCTGCTTGGGCAGCTCAGGGGGGTCAGAGCCAGCTCCCTCCTCGCGGACTGCTCAGTCTCTCTGAATGAGGGTCACTTGGGGCCCCGTCACTTGGCTAGACCTTGGGGGGGACACCTCCCCCCATCCTCAGGAGGGAAAGAAAGGACTCAGCCCCCTTCCCCAGGCAGATGGCACTCCCTTCAAACAAATTCTCCCACTTCAGAGAATTCTTGAACATTAGGCTCTGGCTTTGAGGCTGGCTCAGGTAGCAAGGAGGGGCCTCTAGAGGGTTGGATCCCATCTACTTAAGACAGGTGCTAGATGGGCCCCCTGATGGTCCTTATTCCCTGAGCTGTAGGGCCTTGGACAGCAGGACCGCTGTTCTCAGATGGACATGACCAGGTTTGCGTGTGGAGACATTGCTCTGGCATGAGAAATGGATGGATGGAAGTGACTAGAAGGTGAACGCTGGCCAGGCCTGGCCAGGAGGCTGGAGCCCATCTGGAGCCACGGGGACAAGCAGTGGAAGTGGCAGAAAGGGAAACTGCAGTTCCATTTGCCCTGGGCTTTGGGGGTCCCAGGGCTTTGTCCATGGCTCCAAGGCAGTCCCCAGCCCTGGTGGGGCCCCGGAGGGGTAGCCCTCTGGCCCTGCCCAGCCATCTTTTGCCACTTTCCTAGACCCCTGGTCCTGTCTTTCCAGGTGTGCTGGATGGTCTTGGTCCCTCCTTCTGGACCCTTCTTCACAAACAGGCACCTGTGAGCCCCTTTGAGGGCCCTGGCACCAGGACGGGTTTCCACGGGGGACCCAGCAAGTCTGCACTTCACAAAGCCCTTGTCCAGCCCTTGTCACCTGGCTGCAGCTGGGAAGGAGGCGGGACAGGCCCAGTGGTTCCTGTCTGCCCCGAAGCCTTCCCTGCAGAGGAAATGCCTGGGGCTCCATGCCAGATTCCCACCTGTCACCCACGCCCCATGAGTGACCCCGACATCCTCTCCCCAACCTCCCCCCCGGCCCCGCCAGGCCCAGAGGGCCCAGTGGGGGACTGAGTCCTGTCTAGACACTGTCTGGGAGGAAGGGGAAGGGGCCAGGGAGGTGGTCCTCAGGCCCTCGAGGTGGAGCACGTCCAGCTCTGGCCATGAGGTGGGAGATGCTCGTCCTGATGCGCCTTCTTGGTGGGATGCCCTCGGACTTTGATCTTGCAGTGACCGTGGGACCATGCCAAGGGCCCTGGCCTCATCTGCACGGCTTCCTTGGAGTCCCCAGAGCTGGGGCCTGAGTGGTCAGCCCCTCCCCTTCCCTCATGCTGCACTCCATGTGTGTTTGCTGCCCCCACTTCCTGTCTGGGCCACCTGTGACCAGCCAGGCGATATGACGGTAATTGTGAAGAACTGACAGTCGTGTAAGGAGATAGTGATGGTGGCCACCCCCCCCCCCCCCCCGCCCCCCGGCCTGGACAATTCCACATGCATGATCTCATGAGTTCTCCGCATGTCTTGTGAGAGGCCCAGAGCAGCAGACAGCTCACCCGAGCTCACCCAGCCAGGAAGTGGCCAGGACAGATGTACGCCCAGGCCTGACCAACCCCAGAGCCCATGCTCCTGCCCACCCCATCCCACATCTCCTGTTATCCAGTCTGGTAGGAGGCAGCGTGGTGCCGGGGCCTCCAGGGCCAGCCCTCTGCTGCTCCCAGGACCCCAGCAGGCATGGCCTTGATCCTGGTCTCGTTCAAGCCATAAGCATGAGTGAAGGAGCCTGAGTACCGTCCCAATCCCTGCAGCCAGGCTGTGTGCCTGGTGTATTACAGGTGTCCTCAAACCCCAGCACGGCTCTCTGCCGCAGCCCTATTACTGTATTTGCCTTACAGAGGAAGGAACAAGCTCAGAGAGGTCCCCAGCTTGTGAGAGGAGGGTCTGCGCTCGGTGTGCCTGACTCTAAAGCCTGTGCCCCTCACCATCTCCGGGCGTCCGCTTGGGCGCGGAGGCCTCTGCGGCCGCTGGACCCCAACTTCACAGCGCCCAGCAGCGTTCCTGGGTGGGTGCAGCGGCCCCCTCTGCAGGCGGTCGCAGAGTGGGGGGGAGACAGGAGGGCTGGCCAGTTCCCCACGCTCACCTTTCACAACCCAACCGATGGTGCCATGGAGCAGGAAGGCTGAGAAAGAGGCCACAGGAAGCCGTGACGCTGCGTGGGGGGAGGGGGTGGAGGCAGGCCACACAGCAGAGCCTGGGGACAGAGGGACACATAGACACCGGGCTCCGGCCAGTGCGGACAAGGCTGACCAAGGATGGTGACACCCGGGGCCCTGAGGGTCCTGTTTCTCCTGCTCCTCCTGCTCTGGGCCTCAGGTGAGCAGCTGGTTCCTCATTCCCTCTTCCCGAGCCCGGGACACCGAGGGATAGGGGCCGGGGAGGGGGAACAGTCGGGGTGTCTTGAGCATGTGTGTCCAAGGAGACCATTCTGCCAGCCTCTGCATCTTCTCTCACCTCATCCTGAGTTAGACGTCGTCATGATGAACTCGAGTCAGCGCTGGGTCTCAGGTGCTCTCCTTCCTCCCCTACTCTGGGCTGTGGCTTCCTGGCGGGCCTGGCTCTGGGACACAACTGGGCCCTGCGCACGCTCATATCCAGCTGGCCTCTGAGCTCCCGGGGGAGGGGACAGGACGCTCTGGAGGCTGAGGCCAGGTGGGGCTTGCACTGAGCTCCCCCATGGCTCCCCCTGCTCCCGCCAGCTCTCCTCTCCCTGACCCGGCAATGGCCTCCTAGTCTCCGGTGAGCCAAGCCGGGAACAAGGCTTCCCGCCCCTCACCCGCTATCAGCCTTGCATACGTGGTGGTTCTCCAGAGCAGTTTGAGGACCCCAGGTCTTGCCCTTGCTGTACTCTCTCCCGGGAAATCTGAGCCCACACCTGGCCCACCTGGCCAGCTCTCACCCTCCTTGGCGCCCTGTGATGTCTGCAGTGACCCTCTCAGGCAGAAGGGGTGCTCCCAACTCATGCCCTGTGTGCCCCTCCTGTTTTGTTCTTTAGTGTTGTTATTTTACAAGTTTTTGAAGTTTATTTTGAGAGGAAGAGAGGGAGAGGCAGAGAGAGAGGAGAGAGAGAGTGCCAAGCAGGCTCCATGCTGAGAGCACAGAGCCTGAGGCAGGGGCACAATCCCACAAGAGTGAGATCATGGCCTGAGCAGAAATCAAGAGTTGGACGCTTAATCGACTGAGCCACCCAGACGCCCCATTCTCCTGTTTTGCTCTTGACTCAGTGAGTGGCCTGCATGCCGGTTCCCTTATGTGTCTGTGCAACACGAGGTCATGTGGCTTTCATGGGGTCATGGAGTCACATGGGGTCAAGCTCTTTGGGCTTCAAAGAACCTTTTTCTCTTCAATGTTGGGAGATTCGGCAAAGTGCAAAGTTCAGTCGACTCAAAAAAGGGGGGGAATGATGATGTTGTCCTCCTGGCAGAACAAGCCGTCAGGCAGAACGCTTCACAGATTGACCCCCTCCCCGGCCACCACGATAACCAGTGGTGGCTATTGTCCGGTCTCAGTGGGCACCATAAGGACCCCGGGCCCTTCACAAAAGCGGTAACTACGCTGGTTGGGGCTTCGAGGCTCACCACAGTGACTGGGTTTATTCTATGGTCGATGTGGGAGCTCCTGTTTGGGCAAAGCGTCAGCCATTTGAATAGTATGAGGAGGCCTGAGAGATTTATATGTTTATATGTAAAAGTAAGTCTCCTTCTTTTGTGGATATTTATGGGTTACTCAGCATTGTCTGCTCCTTGATTGATTCATTCGATAAACACTGATAGTGACTTCTTTGCAGGGCCAGGCCCTGAGCCAACGAGGCTGGGCTGTGGCAGAGAAAAGCAGTCGCCTGATGCTGAGCTGTAGGGAGGGGCAAAAACCGCCCTCTGACTTCCGGCCTGCTTCCCACTTGACCATGGATCGAGGTGTTCCTGGAGGCCAGCTCCTGGGGCAGATCAGGATGGGGAAGTGTAGTGTAGGTCTTGAGGTGGGGACTGTCATCATCTCACATGGGCCTGGTTCAGGCTGTCTCTGTCTGGACTAAATGCTTCCAGTGTCTTCAAAAAATATTCACACAAAAAGATATTTAATCATCTTTTCTGCCCTCGCCAAAAGCTTCACATACACGACTGTGCTAACATTTTGAGGCAGGCAGGAGGGCGGCTATGTTAACACCCGCCGGGGTGCCACCTGTGCCCAGCACCCATTTGGGACCCCTCAGGCACAAAGAGGGCTAGGATTACATAGAGAATGGCACCCCCACTCCCTTTCCCTCTCCTCTCTCTCCCCCTCTCTCTTTTTCCCTCTTTTCTTTCTCTCTTCCTCCTTTATTTAAAAAGCAAATGTAGATCATATTATACACATGCTCATTGAGCATTTGCTTCTTCCCCTTAAACGGTGTCATGAAGATTTTTACAATCTAACAGAAAGTTAAAGTTTCTTTATAGGTTACTTAAAACACTGTCATCATAGATCTGATTATTATGAAATCCACTCTAAAATGTAATTTTTTAAAGTTTATTTATTTATTTTGAGAGAGAGAGATGGCGCAAGTCGGGGGGGGGGGGGTCAGAGAGAGAAGGAGAGAGAGAGAGAGAGAGAGAGAGAGAATCCCAAGCAGACTCCGTGCCGCCAGTGCAGAGCCCGACGCGGGGCTCGAACTCATGAACCGCGAGCTCATGACCTGACCTGAAACAGAGTGTCAGATGTTTAACCGACTGAGCCACCCAGGTGCCCCTAAAATGTAATTTTTAAAGCCCTACATTACTCTAACTTTGATCTGCCATTATCTGTGTCTCTATCTTAAAAATTAGCTTGTTTCTTTTATTGTGAAAGTCATGTTGTGTGTGATTTCTTGAAAAAGAACCCACACACCAGAGAAGGGTACAAGTAATGAAAAGTAAGTGTCGCCCCACCCACCTCACCCTTAGCACCGCACGTCCTAGAGGTAGCCCCCCCTTAACCGTTCCTGGTGTGCCCATCGGAAAGGCCAAGGTGCACAGGTTGTCAAGACACCCCCACAAATGGACAACGGATAAAACAATGCAGTTCACAGGAAAAAACATACAAATAGATGCTCCGACTCCTTCTTAAGTTAAAACAAAAATATAATTTTACTCCTCAGGTTGGCAAAGGCTTGCAGGTTTGGGGAAGTCTAGGGTTAGGAACATGTGGGTCCATAGCCACTCCGTTTGCTGCAGGTAGAAATAGGTGCTTCCCCTTTAGAAGGAAATTTGGTAACACCTACCAATTTTTAAAAGCTCAACATTTTGACCCAGAGATTCCTATGATAGCAATGTTTTCTATGAATTCTTAACACAAGCTGACAAAGAGGTAAGCAGTGTTGTTCAAAACAGGAAAAAAAAAAAAAAGAGCGACAACCTTAAAAGCCGGCCAACAGAGGAGCGGTTGAACAAGGGTCACAAGACCCACCTCACGGAAGGAACAGTGTTCAAGTGTCCACAGAAAGACACGATCGGCAGGTGCCGACGTGGAAAGCTCTTCAACATATATTGCTGAGCGATCCCAGTCACGTACATTTTAAAATGATTTATATCGCAACACTCGCCTACACATAGGAAATTTCTGCAAGGTTGTGCAGTAAATTGCAAAGGGTCGTGAACTCTGGAGTGTGAGCTGGGAACTGCAGGGAGTTTTACTTTTCATTTTATGTCCTTGTGTACAGTTTAATGTATTTTTTATTTAAATTTTTGTTAATGTTTATTTATTTTTGAGAGAGAGAGAGAGAGGTACAGGGCATGAGAGGAGGAGGGGCAGAGAGAGGGAGACGCAGAATCTGAAGCAGGCTCCAGGCTCTGACCTGTCAGCACAGACCCTGGAGCAGGGCTCGAACTCACGGACCGTGAGCTCATGACCGTAGCTGAAGTTGGACGCTAAACCGACTGAGCTGCCTAGGTGCCCTGTACGGTTTTTTTAAAAAAAGAAAACAAACCTCTGTCCGTGTATTAACTTTGTTGAGAGACAGGTAACTATGTATACATATACATACACCCAGCATAAATACACAAATACATAAAGAGTCGGTTTTACAATGAAATTCTCACCTCCTGGAATAAGGAATACTGACTCTCTGTACATCTACGATGAGCGATACCCTTCATGTGTTTGAACTCTACTCCTCCCCCAAACTCACAAGGAAGGTACTATTAGCCCCATTTAGCTGATGAGAAGATGGAGCCTCAGAGAGTTTAAGTGGAAACATAACAGTTTAAGTGTCCCTGAGGTCACACGGCGAGTAAATGACTCAGAGCTTCCATTCCATGCCCCGTGCCAGGTGAAAGGGGAACTGAGCGAGAAGTCACGGAAGCTGGTCTGTCGTCCCGGAGCTGCCCCCCCAGCTAGCTGGTGACCTCACTCAAGTCACTGTGCCCCAGGGGCCCTCAGTTTGCTGTGTTCTCCCCCTACCCCAGGAGGTAGCCTGTGAGGGTTGTAATGAGAACGTGGGGGAATAAGGCAAACTGAGACAGAATATGCCCAAGGGTTATACCACTAGGCCACAATTGCAAGGGCTTTGGAATGTCTGATATGGAACAACTGTGGAAAGCCCAGCAGGCTCCCTGGAGGAGGTGGTAAAGGGTAATAGGAGCCATGTGCCAAGCCCTTTGTACACACTTTCCCCCAAAGCATCCCACCGGCCCTGTGAGGTCAGGGGTAGTAGCTCCTTTTGCTTGGGAAACTGAGCCCAGCTCAAGTGCGCTTAGTTAGTGTAGATGGTTGGAGCTGGAATTTCAGCCCACGTGACCAGACCCTGGGGCCTGAGCATCTTACCCTCTACCTTTCGCCCTTGCTGCCTCCCTACCCAGACCCTTCCCACCTTCTGCATCCCTCCTTCAGGTATGGAAAATTCTGAGATCCTGGAGCAACCGAGAAACGTCTGCCTGGGGCTCATCAATGAGGGCAACTATGAGTCCTTCTACCTGGAGAACACAGCTGGCTGCTTCACAAAATGCAGGCAGTCAGGGAATGAACCCTGCGACCTGAAAAACTTACAGAGGTAAGGGGGCCCTCTGAACTAGAGCAGGGATCTGGGGCTCCTTCAAGGGTGGCAGGGAGGCTGTTAGGAAGAGACAGAGCTATCAGCCCCCACGGCTCCAGAAAGTGAGGCTGCCCTCTCACCTTCCCACCCCGTTGACACCCACATTCCCTCCAATCTACTCACTGAGACCTTTCTGATCCAGGGGATGCAGGGACGAATCAGCCCCTGTTCCTACCATTGTGGAGGGTCAGACAGGGGCCCAAATGATGATGACTCTAGAGTGTGGTCAGACAAAAGGGTGGACAAGGTGCCGGCTTAGCTCAAAGGAAGACTGCCAAGGCTTCACGGAGGAGGCAACTCAGGAAAAGGCTTTGAAGACTCCATGGGAGTTTTCTAATTGGACCCAAGCAATGTTAGGGGATACAGGCAGCAGAACTTCAGGAGTGTTGGGGGGGAGAACCACACTGCTTTGAAATGTGAAAGAGTGACATTCTGGGGATGCAGGCAACAATGGGGAGGTGGGCTGGGTAGGGGAGAGACTAGAAATATAAGCAGGGACCAAAGTGTGAAGGGTCTTGTAAGTCGTACTAATGTGGGAGGAGGCAGAGCAAGGACAGATTTTTAAACAGAAGAAAAGCATAGTCAATTTCGCACTTTAGAAAGATCACTCAGGTTTCAGGGAAGGATACAAGGGTGGTGGTGCAGGAAGAGACTTGGACCAGGATGCAATCACAGTGTCTGCGTAGGAGTGAATCACCTGGGTAGGTGCTAAATCACCACCAGCAGCACCAATTGGCTCTGTGCACCTGGAAAGGAGGGATGAATTAGAAACACTGTATGACGCAGAACCAGTAAGACCAAGAGACTGATAAGGCCAAAAAATTAGAGAGAGTGGGTCGAGGGAGAAGGGGTTTAGAATACATCTCTAAGAATCATCTCTAAAAATTTTTGCCTCTCTCCCCTCCAATCAAAGCTGGCTATAACTGAATTCTTCTAAGATATGCAGGACAACCTCATAGCTGGCACTCAATTCATGCTTGCTGAAAAAAAAAATGAGTGAAAAGCCTGTGTTCTCAGGCTCGGTGTTAAGATGGCAATCTGATTGAACTATGTCATTTCAGGGGCCTGAAAACACTCCCATTCCCACCGGCACCTGCTTCAGTAGCTTCTTAGCTCTGGGAGGCTATTCAGGGATAGCTTGTGCTCTCCTGTCTGTGCTCTTCTATGATGGGGATAAACACTTTGGAAAAAGCAGGGGCTCTGGGATCAGAAGATGTGGATTCTGTTCCCAAGTCATCAGTTAACCAAGTTACCTCCTTTATCATCACAACCCTCTGAAGTGGGTCCGGCCATCAACTCATTTCAACATAGGAATTTAGGGAGAGGGCACAAACATTTTGTCCATAATAGGGCCTGTTATGAATAACACTGCCATGAATTTTTAAAATAGATCTTGCCATCAACATTTTCGTACATGTCTTTTCATGAACATATACACTCATTTCTCTTGAGTAAATACCTAGAAGGGAATCGATGTCAAAGGTATGATGAATTTTAGTAAGCGTTGCCATAATTTTCCGTGGTGGCCATATCAGTTTACATTCCCACCAGTAATGTGTGGGCATTCCAGTTATCCCACACCTTTGCAATGCTTGGTATTACCAGTCATTTTAAGTTTAGCCATTCTGGAAAGGATATAGTGGTATCTCATTTCTTTTTATTCATTTTGATAGCTTTACTAAGGTATAATTTATGTACCATCCAATCTATACATTGTTAGGGTACAGTTCAATAATTTATGGTATATTATGCAGTGTGTGGAACCATTATTATGATCATTTTAATAACACTTGCATCAGCCCCAAAAGTACCCTCGTACCTGTTTGCAGACAATCCCTGCTCATATACCCAGCCACAGCCAACCACTGATCTGCTTTCTACCCTATATATTTGCCTTTTCTGGATATTTTCCATAAGGGACTCATACAATATGCTGTCTTTTAAATCTTGCTTCCTTCACTTACCATGGTTTTGAGTTATATTCATATATTAGCATGTATCAATAGTTCTTTTTTTATTACTGAGTAATATTCCCTTGTGTGGACATACTACATTTTGTTTATCCATTCATCAGTTGATGGACATTTGAATTATTTCCAGTTTGGTGATTATGAATAATGCTGCCATGAACGTTTGAATTCAAATCTTTGTAGACATATGTTTTCATTTTTTTTGGGTAAATACCTAGGAACAGAATTGCAGGGAGATCTGGTAAGTATATGTTCAGCTTTTTAAAAACTGCCTGACTATTCCTCAAAGTGTATCCTTTGCTTTTCCATCAACAAAAGGACTGCGGGTCTAAAAATCTTTGCAACCTTGTCAGTTGCAAATCCAGTAAGTGTGAGTGGTATTTCACTGTGGTTTTAATTTGTGTTTCACAAATGACCAATGATGTTGAACATCTTTTCATGTGCGTATTAGCCATTTGCATCTTTTCTTTGGTGAAATGATTATTCAAATATTTCCCTCATCTTTCATTAAAAAAATTTTTTTAATATAATTTATTGTCAAGTTGGCTAACATACAGTGTATACAGTGCGCTCTTGGTTTTGAGGTAGATTCTCATGATTCATCGCTTACATACAACACCCAGTGCTCATCCCAACAAGTGCCCCCCTCAATGCCCATCACCCATTTTCCCCTCTCCCCACCCCCCCCAATCAACCCTCAGTTTTTTCTCTGTATTTAAGGGTCTTTTATGGTTTGCCTCCCTCTCTGAAACTATTTTCCCCCTTCCCTTCCCCCATGGTCTTCTGTCAAGTTTCTCAAATTTCACATATGAGTGAAAACATGTGATATCTGTCTTTCTCTGACTGACTTATTTCACTCGGCATAATACCCCCCAGTTCCATCCACATTGTTGCAAATGGCAAGATTTCATTCTTTCTCATTGCCAAGTAGTATTCCATTGTATACATAAACCACATCATCTTTATCCATTCGTCAGTTGACATTTGGGCTCCTCCCATAACTTGGCTATTGTTGAAAGTGCTGCTATAAACATTGGGGTACAAGTGCCCCTATGCATCAGCACTCCTGTATCCCTTGGGTAAATTCCTAGCAGCGCTATTGCTGGGTCATAGAGTAGTTCTATTTTTAATTTTTTGAGGAACCTCCATACTGTATCCAGAGCAGCTGCACCAGTTTGCATTCCCACCAGCGGTGCAAGAGGGTTCCCGTTTCTCCACATCCTTGCCAGTATCTGTTGTTTCCTGATTTATTCATTTTAGCCACTCTGACTGGTGTAAGGTGGTATCTCAGTGTGGCTTTGATTTGTATTTCCCTGATGATGAGTGATGTTGAGCATCTTTTCATGTGTCTGTTGGCCATCTGGATGTCTTCTTTGGAAAAGTGTCTATTCATGTCTTTTCTTCACTTGATTATTTTTTGGGTGTGAGTTTGATAAGTTCTTTATAGATTTTGGATACTAACCCTTTATCTGATATGTCGTTTGCAAATATCTTCTATTCCATCCATTGCCTTTTAGTTTTGTTGATTGTTTCCTTTGCAGTGCAGAAGTTTTTATCTTGATGAGGTCCCAATAGTTCATTTTTGCTTTTATTTCCCTTGGCTTTGGAGATGTGTCAAGCAAGAAATTGCTGCAGTTGAGGTCAAAGAGGTTGTTGCCCATTTTCTCCTCTAGGATTTTGATGGTTTCCTGTCTCACATTTAGGTCTTGCATTCATTTTGAGTTTATTTTTGTGTATAGTAAGAAAGTGGTCCAGTTTCACTCTTCTGCATGTTGTTGCCCAGTTCTCCCAGCACCATTTGCTAAAGAGATTTTTTTCCATTGGATACTCTTTCCTGCTTTTTCAAAGATTATTGGCCATACATTTGTGGGTCCAATTCTGGGTTCTCCATTCTACTCCATTTGTCTATGTGTCTGTTTTCATGCCAATACCATACTATCTTGAGGATTACAGCTTTGTAGTAGAGGCTAAAGCCCAGAATTGTGATGTCTCCAGTTTTGGTTTTCTTTTTCAACATTACTTTGGCTACTCGGGGTCTTTTGTGGTTCCATACAAATTTTAGGATTGTTTGTTCCAGCTTTGAGAAGAATGCATGTGCAATTTTGATTGGGATTGCACTGAATATATAAACTGCTTTGGGTAGTATTCACATTTTAACAATATTTGTTCTTCAAATCCATGAGCATGGAATGTTTTTCCATTTCTTTGTCTTCTTCAATTTCTTTAAAAAAATTTTTTTAACATTTATTTATTTTTGAGAGAGAGAGAGAGACAGAGCACGAGCTGGGAAGGGGCAGAAAGAGGGGGAGACACAGAATCCAAAGCAGGCTCCAGGCTCTGAGCTGTCAGCACAGAGCCTGACTCTGGGCTCAAATCCATAAGCCGTGAGATCATGACCTGAGCCAAAGTCGGACGCTTAACTGACTGAGCCACCCAGATGCCCCTGGATTCTATATTGTTTATTTCTGCTCTGATCTTTATTATTTCTCTTCTTCTGCTGGATTTGAGGTTTCTTTGTTGTTCTGCTTCTAGTTCCTTTAGGTGTGCTGTTAGATTTTGTATTTGGGATTTTTCTTGTTTCTTCAGATAGGCCTGGATTACAATGTATTTTCCTCTTAGGACTGTCTTTGCTGCATCCCAGAGGGTTTGGACTGTCATGGTTTCATTTTCATTTGCTTCCATATATTTTTAAATTTCTTCTTTAATTCGCATTTATTCTTTAGTAGGATGTTCTTTAACCTCAATGCATTTGGACATTTTCCAAACCTTTTCTTGTGGTTGATTTCAAGTTTCATAGCATTGTGATCTGAAAATATGCATGGTATGATCTCAATTCTTTTATATTTATTGAAGGCTGTTTTGTGACCCAGTATGTGATCTATCTTGGAGAATGTTCCATGTGTACTTGAGAAGAATGTGTATTCTGCTGCTTTTGGATGAAAAGTTCTTAATATACCTGTCAAGTTTCTCTGGTCCAGTGTATCATTCAAAGCCATTGTTTCTTTATTGATTTTTTGCCTAGATAATCTGTCCATTGCTATAAGTGGAGCATTAAAGTCTCCTGCAATTACTGTATTCTTAGCAATAAGAGTGCTTATGTTTGTGATTAATTGATTTATATATTTGTGTTCTTTCAATTGGGGGCATAAACATTTATAATTGTTAGCTCTTCTTGATGGATAGACCCCATAATTCTGATATAATGCCCTTCTTCGTCTCTTGTTACAGCCTTTAGTTTAAAATCTAGTTGGTCTGATATAAGTATGACTACTCCATCTTTCTTTTGACTTCCAGTAGCATGATAGATGGTTCTCCAGCCCCTCACATTTAATCTGCAGGTGTCCTCAGGTCTAAAATGGGTCTCTTGTCGACAGCATATAGATGGATCTTTTTTTTTTTTTAATCCATTCTGATACCCTATGTCTTTTGATTGGAGCATTTAGTCCATTTACATTCAGAGCTACTATCGAAAGATCTGGATTTAGTGTCTTTGGGTTATCTGTAGGTTTCATGCTTGTGGTGATGTCTCTGGTCCTTTGTAGTCTTTGCAGCACTCCACTCACAGAGTCCCCCTTAGGATCTCTTGCAGGGCTGGTTTAGCGGTAAAGAACTCCTTCAGCTTTTGTTTGTCTGGGAAAGCCTTTATCTCCTTCTATTCTGAATGACAGGCTTGCTGGATAAAGGATTCTTGGCTGCATATATTTCCTATTCAGCACATTGAATATTTCCTGCCACTCCCTCTGGCCTGCCAACTTTCAGTGGACAGGTCTGCTACTACCCTTATGTGTTTATCCTGGTAGGTTAAGGCCCATTTGTCCCTAGCTGCTTTCAGAATTCTCTCTTTATCTTTGTATTTTGCCAGTTTCACTATGATATGCCATAGAGAAGACCTATTCTTGTTGAATCTGAAGGGAGTTCTCTGTGCCTCCTGGATTTGGATGTCTGCTTCCTTTTCCAGATTAGGGAAGTTCTCAGCTATAATTTGTTCAAGTACACCTTCTGCCCCTTTCTCTCTCTCTTCTTCTACTTTAACTCCTATGATAGGGATATTATTCCATTTCATTGAGTCACTTAGTTCTCTAATTCTCTCCTTGTGGTCCAGTATGTTTTTTTCTCTTTTCTTGGCTTCATCATTTTCCATAATTTTATCTTCTATTTCACTTATTCTCTCCTCTGCCTCTTCCATCCTTGCTGTCACTGCATCTAGTTTATTTTGCACCTCATTTACATCATTTCTTCATTCGTTGTGACTATTCCTTAGTTTCTTGATCTCTGCAGCAATAGATTTTCTGCTGTCTTCTATGCTTTTTTCAAGCCCAGCGATTAATATTATGACTATTATTCTAAATTCTTGATCAGATATATTGTTTATATCTGTTTTGAGCAATTCCTTAGCTATCATTTCTTCCTGGAATTTCTTTTGAGGAGAACTCTTCCATTTCATCATTTTGGCTAGTTTTCTGTCTTTACGTGTTTTAATAGCTTGTTATGTGTCCTGCACCTGTGAGCACTACTATATTAAAAAGGGGTCATATGCCGTCCAGGGCCTGGCCCTTCAGGAGGTGTTTTTGGAGTGTGTTGTGTGCTGTCTGTTGTTGTGACTCTGGTTGCTTTATCTCTCTACTCGTAGTGGTGGTTTGGACCTTCCATCAGGTGTGTTTTGATTTGTTCATTGAAGTAACCCTGGAAAAAAAATTTTAAAAAACGGGGGTGGTGGTTGCAGAAGAAGCCTTATCCCATACAAAGAGAGAAATGACAGGGGTGGGGAAAAAGAAAAGAAAATTGACCAGGGAGAGTAACTATACAACTTAATCCAGAGAGAGAGAGAGAGAGAGAGAGAGAGAGGAGAATAAAGAAGAAGGAGGTACAGAAGAGGTTTAAAACAAATAGATTAATTACGTCTGCTTAAACAAACCAACGGCCAGAGTAACCAGACTAGAGAAGGGAAGAAATAAGAAAACGAAAAGAAAAAAATATATATACGTAATAAGAATTGACCAAGAATTAAGTCAGAAGATGCAAAACCACTGGACTGATATCTGATGGTGCCTTGGAACCGGTGGCTGTGCTGGTCTGGAGGAGGGGCCGCCGGGCGAGGTCAGTGTCAGTCTTGCTCTGGTAGATACACAGTTACCAGGCATGGAGGGGTGTGGTTTGGTGCAGGCAGGTCCTGCCTCCACTGCCAGCCCCCTGTCTGTTCCTGAAGCCCCACTTTGTTGGTGATGGGAAGAAAAATGGTGACACCCCAGTCTCTCCTCCCTGGACTGGGTGACCCAAACCACTCTGTTCAGGCCGTCCTCACAGTGCTGTGCAGGTGTGAGCAGGCCCATTAGTTCCACTCCACAGTCTCCCATTCCTCCCAGATGCTGGGATGCAAACCCCAATGTCTTAAAGGATCCCGCCCCGCACGCCCTGGTTCCAGGATAGTGCCACTCCGCCCAGCCGGCAAAGGGTCTCTGGCTGGTGGGTGCAAGCAGGGTCTTTTGTCCTTGGAACAGCTCTTGGCCTTCTTCCCACTGCCCTCCAGGGAGGGGATTGCTTTCTCCGACCGACCGCAGACTGCGCCTCTGAGCTGGCTACTGAGCCCAGGGCTGGTTCCCCTCCCCGCAGGCATGTGAACTGGGCAGCTGGCCCCAGTCTGGGGAAAACCCCAAAATTAGAAATTGGATCTTTTTCTGTTTTTTTCCGATCCCCGGTCCGTAGTTTTTCTCTTGTCCAAATACAATCCCACACTTCCACAGCCTATCTTTCTCTTCCTTTTGTCTCTGCACAGAAGGGGATCCCTGCCCTCCATTCCTACACCACTTGTCTTATCTCTCCCAGTTCACAATCATGCACCTATGGCCCGCCAAGTTGTCCCCGTGGGCCCCTAGAGACGTTTCTGTCACTCTTCAGCCCAGACTCTTGGAATTCCAAATCCTCTAGCCTCAATACTGCTGCGTTTGAGGGACAAGAGAACTCCGGGTCCCCCTACTTCTCTGCCCACTGTTGACCTGCCCACCTTTCCCTCTTCTTTTAAATTGGGTTTTATCTTCTCACTATTGAGTTTTAAGAATCCTTTCTATATTCTGGATGCAAGTCCTTTATCAGATGTATGATTTACAAATATTTTCTCCCAGTGTATGTCTTGTCTTTTTGTTTCTTAACGATGTCTTTTGAAAATCAAAAACATTTAATTTTGAGGAAGTCAAATTAAAAATTTTTTTTACATTTACTTATTTTTGAGAGACAGAGAGACAGAGCACAAGTGGGGAGGGGCAGAGAGAGAAGGAGACAGAATCTGAAGCAGGCTTCAATGCTCTGAGCTGTCAGCACAGAGCCTGACGCAAGGCTCAAACTCACAAACCATGAGATATGACCTGAGCTGAATTCAGACGCTCAACTGACTGAGCCACCCAGGCGCCCCGAGGAAGTCAAATTTAAATGTGTGTGTGTGTGTGTGTGTGTGTGTGTGTGTGTTTGATATCGTATCAAAGAGATGTTCATCTAGCTACAGATTTTTCTAAGTTGTCTTCTACAAGTGTATATGGTTTTAGCTCTTATAATTAGGTTATGCATTTGGAGTTAATTTTTTGTGCACAGGGTGAGGTAAATGTCTAACTTTATATTATTATTAGTTATTATTAATTTTTGCATTTAGATGTCTAATGGTTACAGCACTATTTGTTGAAAAGAATTCTTTCTCCATTGAATTGTTTTTGGAAGGGCATTCCATTGATGGGCTAAATGGAAGCTTTTGGAATGTCTTCTCCCAACCAAGATAGTAAGCCAGAAACCAAACTACCTCCCTGGGGAGAACTGCAGAGATTCATGTCACCAGGAAAGACTTGAAAGATGCAGGGGTGGTGATGGCTCCCATAACTCCATTTACCTCACCATAAGTCAGGTGGGTGTTGGAGAATGACTCTGGACTGTCTTACACTAATCGGGTGGTCACCACCAGCAGCTGCTGTCCAATTGCAGCTCCTGTCCCAGATGAGTACGTTTACTCAAACAAATCAACACACCTCCCTTGGAAGTGGATATGTAGCTACTCCATGGCCAATGCACTTTTTTCCATACTAATTTTCAAGGGCTACTGGAAGCAGTTTACTTCTACCTGGCAAAGCCAACAATATACTGCACAGTTTCCTCAGGGCTATGTCAGTTCTCTTGATCTCTGTCATATAGTTCACAGAGACCGTATTAATCCTGACATTCTATACAGCATCACTCTGGTCTGCTTTATGGACAACATCATGTTGATTGGATCTGATGAGCAGAAAGTGGCAAGTAGTTAAGATGCCTTAGGAAGATGCAAGTGAACTAGAACATGGGAAATAAACCCCACAAGAGTTCAGGGGCCCCTCCCTTCAGGGAATTTCCTAGGTATTCAGAGGTCTGGAGAACATTGAGATATCCCCTCCTAGGGAGGTTAATAAAAGGCAAGCTGTTGAAACTCCCACCACTTAACAATGTAAAAACAGGCACAATGTGGGAAAACACGTATCATGCAAACGTGAACCAAAGATGTCCGACTAGCTATGTTAATAGCAGACAAAGAATATGATGTTTAAATGGGTATCAACTTTGTAATTAAAAATTACAACCTTACATATATGCGTTAGACTTTTTGACTCTATGTTACATTTCACAACTAAAACAATTTTTAAAAGTGCTCTGGAAACTAGATCAGGAAATCTTCCCTTAAGAAAGTGAATTGGGAGCAGGGCACCTGGGTGGCTCAGTTGATTAAGCATCCAACTTTGGCTCAGGTCATGATCTCAGTTTGTGAGTTTGAGCCCCACGTCGGGCTCTGTGCTGACAGCTCAGAGCCTGGAGCCTGCTTCGAGTTCTGTGTCTCCCTCTCTCTCTGCCCCTCCCTTGCTCACTCTCTGTCTCTCTGTCTCTCTCTCAAAAATAAATAAACATTAAAAATATTTTTTTAAGTGAATTGGGTTGTTTTGTGAGGTCAAAGATTTTTAAACACACACACACATACACACACACATAGAAAGAGAGATACAATTAAGTGCACAAAAAATATTGAATTTATTTTATTTGGTAACCATGAAAATCACAATATTTTTTGTTTAAAATTTTAAAGGGTAAATAAAAAACTAGACTCAGTGTAGCTCAATCAGTAGATTTCGACAACCTCACCCCACTGTTTCTAGCTGGATGGTGTTCTAATTGCTTGCCCCACCTAAACACATTTGCACATATTTGCATGGGTTACTCTCTATAGTGTGCAATATAAAGCCTCCCTTTTGTCACCCTGGCAGGCTCTCCTTAGCTACTCCTTTCCAACAGCCTTGATCTGGTTGTATCTGGCTGTATCCCCTTCTCTCCCATCGCTACCTCAGCCCTCACGTATTCAGAGTTGCTAAGGAAAGGTAGGCAGCACATCTCAGGAACCCAGCTTAGGAAAAGGAACTCTGGTCACGGGGATCTTTCAGTACCATGGAGAGTAGGGGGGGATGCGGGGGATGGGGGTTGCTTTTAGCTGATGGCAAAGGGTCTGTGATAAAATAAATGGCAATTAACTTTTGTGTTCTCTGTACTTCTAACACTGGTTCAGTGCCCATAAGCCATTTCCCATACAGTTCAGCCTTTAGAGGGCGAATTCCCAGTATGTAGGCAGCGCTCAATAAATGTGAGTTGGCACTCATGCCACGCAATTACATCCTACTGTTTGAAATACTCAGAGGATTACATAAGGAAGATATACAAAGGCCACTAAGTACATGAAAAGATGCTCACCATCATTAGTCATTAGGGGAATGCAAATTAAAACCACAATGAGATACTACTTCACACTTACTGGGATGGGTATCATTGCAAACAAACGAATATAAAATGAAAATGTCAAGCGTTGGCAAGGATGTGGAGAAACGGAGCCCTCGAGCGTTGGTGTGAAAATGTCAACTGGTACAGCTGTGGAGAGCAGTTTGCCACTTCCTCGAGAAGTTAAACACAGAACTACCATATGACCCAGCAATTCCACTCCTAGGTATATACCCCCAAAGAATTCCAAACAAGTCCTTAAGCAAAAGCTTGTACTTGAATACAAGCAGCCCTGGGTATCATAGGCAAAAAGTGGAAACAAGCCAAATGTCCATCAATGGATAAGTGTATATAGAAAATGTGGTATATTTATAGAATGGCCGTTTTATTCAACCATAACAAGGAATGGAATACTTGCACATGCTTATACAACATGTATGAACCTTAAGAACAGGCTAAATGAAAGAAGCCAGACACAAAGACCAGATATACAATTCCGTTTATAAGAAACTTCTAGAATAGGCAAATTCATAGATTAGTGTTTGCAAGGGGCTGAGGGAAGAGGGAAAGGATGGCTGCTTCATGGGTAGAGGGTTTCCTTCTGGAGGGATGAGAATGTTCCAAAGTTAGATAGCGATGGTGGTCACACAACACTGTGAATGTATTTAATGCCGCTGAATCGTGTACTTTAAAACGGTTAAAATGGTAAACTTTACGTTACGTATATATTGTTACCAAAAAAGACAAACACATAAACTATTCAGAGGGACTACTGGCCGGAATCTCCCAGAACGAGCCTGGCTTGCTCTCACGACACCCTGCTTCTCCTGCCGTGATCCCAGGGTCTTTTCTTTGATATTCTGGGTCATCCCTCCTCCCCCAGGAACCTGATGGTGGCTTCCTCGTCATCCAGGCTGGGGACCAGGTGAGTGCGTAATCCCAGCCTGCAAGACTCTATCTATTCTCCCTGATTCCCGGCCCTTTGCAGATACTGGCTGAAATACGAGTTCCATCTGGTGGAGAATCAGATGGGGATAGTGAATACGTCTTTTTTGAAGGCTGTTGTCCAGAGTGTCAGCACCAACATCTCAGAAGACCTGTTCTTCTCTCTGACGCCTTCCCAGGTGAAGAGGTCCCTGTCCCTGTTGGCTGTTTCTGGCTCCATTTCCCTCAGACGTATTTTTCAGAATTCTGAGAGACTACTGGTCTGTGCTTGGTGCCCACCAAACTAAATCCCTCGCCTGTCCCATTTGGTAGTGCTCTGCCTCTTTGCTAATGGGTGCTAATGGGTGCTAGGGATGAGTGGATCCTGGTGACAGATTACCCAGGGTGGAGAAAGACGCATAGGGAAGATCATCAAATTGAGAGTCAGGGCATCTGGGTTCCAGTCCTGGGCTCCCCACCCCCTCCCTAGGTGTCTTCCAGGAAACCCCTTCCTGTCTCTGGGCCCCGGAGCCCTCATCTGTAAGATGAGCACTAAGGCTCCTCCAAGGTCAGAGGTTCCCTTCTGCCCTCCCTCCCAGGGAACACATTTGAAACCAGGTAAAGGCGCACCTCACCATACTGCAAAGGGCCCCACAGGCAGACTCTAGATTTACACTGGTCTGGATTCAAATCCCGGCGCTGCCCTTTACCAGCTAATGTGATACTGAGCTCACGACCGAAATTTTCTGAGCTTTGGTTTCCCCAATCTGTAAAACGGTGACAGTAGTGCCCACTTTCAAGGTTATGGGGGGAGCAAGTGAGATAATGCACAGGGAGTCCTGGGTGCAGGGACTTCACTCCCTTAAGGAGGGAAGCTGAGGATGATGTTCAGGCGGCAGACAAGTTGGCTATCATCAGAGTACTTCTAGGCCTGTCTGGAAAAGGAGCGATGAAAGAGAAGACCTTTCCCAACCCTTTATTTATGTGACCCAAGCAGCTGAGCCCTCTGCTTGGGGGCACCCGCTGGCCCCAGAGATCACCCCCATGTTCTTTGACAAGGGTCCAGATGGGAAGGACAAAGGTGGGGCTCTCGCCTCCTACCCTTAGCTCCTCCTGTTCCAGTGTCCACGGGGTGCTTTTGAGGCAGGACCAGTTGGGACCCGGCTGCAGCCCAGTGGACCAGTGAGGTCAGAGAATGAACAAATTACCAATGAAATTTAGTATTTTAACCATTCTCAGCTTTTACCAAATATGTTGTCAGGCAGGGGGGAAATCACATTCTATGTGTTTTGTATTCTCTGCCTCTGCTCTCGTGGTCTCCCTTTCTGGGGGACTTTATTCTTTCCAGTTATTCCTGCTTCAGAAGCCAGACACCATCACCATAAAGCCCTACATAATTACAAGGGCTGGCAGGAAGCTGGCCGACCCTCCTTCACACTTGTAAACTGAACTTCACCGACTTCTTTGGGTCTGACCCTGACGAGTGGCCACACAGGCAACTTGTTAGCTCCATTCTCCATATTGGGAAAACTGAGGGTCCATGAGGCTGGGGCTTGTCCAGGGGCTCACAGTCTGGGCAGAGCAGAGCTTGCAGTGTGCCTCCAGGTGTCCTGCCTCTCAGAGTGATGCCCTCGGGCACCACCCCTCCACCCAATGCCTCAGTTTCCCCTCCCAACTAGGGGAATGGCAAGACGGGTGTGTTGGAACCCTGGGGGAAAGACGGGAGCTGCGGGGTCTGTGGCTACAGGTTCCAAGGCCAGTGACAGAGAAGGAGCATGAGCCCCCCGACAGAGTCCGGCTGCCCCGGAGTCTCTTTGAATCCCTGCAGGACAGCAGTTCGGTGGTCCGGCTGGCCATCACGCTCCTGGACATCGGTCCAGGGAATCTCTTTAAGGTGAGGAGAGGCCTGATGGAGGCTCAGGGCAGCTCAGTGGGTCAGTGCTCAGTTCACCAGGGACCTGTGCCCCAGCTTGCCCTCTCTCGGGTCTTTGCTGTGGGTCCCAATGGGGATGGAGGAGGTGATGAGCCTCCGGAGAACGTTTCTAAAGCAGCCCAAGGTCATCCCAGACTTCTGTCCTCGGAGTCTGTGCACTGCAAACTCGCACTGGTCACACACACTCAGATGTTTGGACCCCACGCACCAGTGTCCTTGGTTGGACCTGTACGTGTATCCCAAGCATTCATGTCCCCTTGTGTGTCCTTGTGGATGTACAGATGCACATATTCTTTCAGATTCCTGGTGTGTATGTAATCGCGTGTGCTCCTGTGTGACCGTGTCCACACAAGCGAGGGTACCCAGGTTCTTGCAAATGTGTACCAGGCATGCCTGTCCAGAGGTGTGTAATCCACTCACGTGTAGACACAGTGCACGATGAGTGTTCCTATGGGCCGGTGCTCACCCCCCGTAGGCACCCACTGCCCTCCAGTGGGACAGCTGGTCTTTCTTCTAGCCCTACGCTTCTCCACCTAAGTGGGCAGAGGAGCCCTGGGGCCAGCAATGGAGAGCTGTTGGCCGCATGGCTTTGTGACCATTTGGCCTGGGGTGTTGGGCTCACTGGGGTCCAGCCTGGGCAGGGGACTACAGGGAGCAGCAGGAGGAAAGTCGCCCATGATCCCTCGGTCCCCTGGTCCCCTAGCCACAGACTTTACTCTCTAGGCAAGGGTGATGGGTCCTGGGTGTTCCCAGGAACCCCCACAGAGTTTGGTTGGGACAGCCCCTTCCTAAGCCCAGCTCCCCATCTCCCTCCACAGGGCCCCGAGCTCAGCCTGGAGGACAGCAGCAGCGTGTTGAACAACCGCGTGGTGGGCTTGAGTTTGGGCAATATATCTGTCAGCAGGCTGGCTGAGCCTTTGGAGATCACCTTCTCCCACCAGCGCCCACCCTCTGTGAGCCCCTATTCTGGGCCTGGCAGCTACTAAGGGGCAGACAGGCGGGTGGTCACCCACAAGCACACAGGCAGACATGCATAGGACTCTGCACCTCCCATCCTTCCACAGCCACCCGGCAGAAGCCGCAAAGACCATACACATGGCTGTGCCCAGGGACACATGCCACCTGCACACGAATGTCCATTTGACCCCCAGGTCCCCTCGCACTCGTGCTTTTGGGCGTTGCACATAGGGCCTGGCAAACCCACCAGCATGCCACCCACATACATGCTCCCTCAAAGGCACATGCACACAGACATGCAACCCTCCCACTCACAGCCCCGCGCCTCTCACGCGCTGGTCCACGGCACTCCAGATGGTGCAGTCCGTGGTCCTGTGTGACCCACGGGGTGAGCCTTGCTTTCTACCCAATGCACACTCAGCGGGGGGCGGGGGGGGCATGCTGTCCTCTCCCCTCCTCTCCCCACACTCTCCTCGGCCCTCTCTCCTCTCCCAACCGCCCCGTGCCTCCACCCTGATGTCCATTCTCTGGTTTCAGAACATGACCTTCAGCTGTGTATTCTGGGATGTGACTAAAGGTAGGCAGGGAGAGTGCGGGCTCCCTTGGCGAGGTGGGGGGCAGAACGCCACCGGCAGGGCCCCTCCCCCTCCCTTCCTTCCTCTCTGTTCCCCTCCCCTCCTCTCAGGTCCCCGCCACTCCCCCATATTCCCATACACTCTCCTATGTTCCCCTCCCTTCCTCTCCAGGGTCAACAGGAGACTGGTCTTCCACAGGCTGCTCCACAGAGCTCAGCGCCAAGAGGACTGTCTGTCGCTGTGACCACCTGACCTTCTTCGCTTTGCTGCTGGTAACAGCCCACCCGCCCTGATCCCAGCAGTTCTGGAGGCACCGAGGCTGCCTGGCAGGGGCCAGGGGCTTTGGGATGTGTGGGGCCTGGCCTCTGACTGATGCGGTTCCGGTTCCGGGGGTGTTGCCCACAGAGGCCGATCTTGGACCGGGCCACGGTGCAGGCCCTCATTCGCATTTCCCAGGCTGGCTGTGGAGCCTCGATGATCTTCCTGGCCTTCACTGTTGTCCTGTATGCTGCCCTGAGGTGGGTGACCCCCCTCCTCCCCACCCCATGTCTCCCTCTTGTCCTGAAAGGCAGGAGAGGTGCAGGCTAGAAAGTACACTGCTTGTGCAGCATTATAGATATCCTCTCCAAACCCTAGTTTCCTCATCTGTAAAATGGGGTTGGGGGTTGAAGTGTCAGAGTTATTTCAGTTGAAAGTGGCAGGAACTCAAAGTCACTCAAATATAATGGGGCATATGTGCTTCCTGTAAGGCAGCCTTCAGGCATGGTTGGATCCAGGGGCTCAAAAGACTTGCTCTCCCTCTGCTTCTCCCAACTTTGCTCTCTCCTTTGTCAGCCTTGTCAAGCAGCTTCTTCACACTCAGGGAGTCCCAGCCTTGTCTTCCTAAGCAGTGAATTTTCTAAACAAAGTTCCAGAATTAAAGCCTTTTTCTTTTAACATTTTATTTTGAAATTGTTATAGACTGACAGGAAGTTGCAAATATACTACATAGAGTCCCACAGTTTTTTTCCAGTGATAACATTTTATATAACTGTAGTATTAATACCCAAACCAGGAAATTGGCATTGGTACAGTGCTACTAACTAGAATACAGTTTCCACAATTTTTTACATGCATTCCTTCCTCTGTGCACGTGTGTGTGTGTGTGTGTGTGTGTGTGTGTATTTCTATGCAATTTTATCCCGTGTATACCAGAGTTGAGTTTTGCTCTAAGCTGAACCATTTGCCCATGATGGAACAGGTCACTGTGGTCAAGGGGTGGGTTACACTGATTGGCCAAGCCAGGTCATGTGCCTGCTTTTATTTGAACTAACAAAGGGTCTACCTCAGCCAAACTGCAGGGCTGAGAGCGGGAAAGGGGGTTCCTCAGGGAAACCCGTTCCAGAAGGAGGAGTGGGTGCCGGACAGGCAGAGATCACTGGCCTGTGCTCAGGTTCTCTGGGTCCAGGCCATGGCCGAGGGACCCACAGGAACTGTCGGCTTGAAGGAGCCTGTGGGAGCAGCCACATGCCCCAGCCTGCCCTGGACCCCAGCCTCCCCACCCATGACTGACCTGGAGCAGCCCTGGGGTCTCCTGACTCGGTCTGGGGCCCTCTGACTGCCCTTTTCCACGTGCCTCTCTGCCTCTGTCACCGTGCGGGCCTGGGCCGCAGCCCCCAGCAGCCCCACTCCCTCCGTCTCAGAGCAAGCCGTGAGTGTGAGCGGTGCCACCCCTGTCCCCAACCAAGCCCCCGCCTGGGACACAGCCCCCATCCCCAACAAGCTGAGCATGACCTGCCAGCTGGCTGCGCCGCTGGACCCTGTGAGCCCGGCTTGGAGCGCCAGAAGGAATCGTCACCAACTCTCGAGGGTGGGCCCTGGCGTCTCAGGTGAGATGCACATTATGCCTCATGCTCCTGTCCAGGCAGCCCTGGGCTCTCATCCCTCCAGTGAGAGCCCTGGGGATCTGTTTGCTAGGAATTCAGAGTGTGAACTCCACGGACAGGGAGTGAGCCTCCGGCCCTCTCCGGGCTTCATTCTCCCTACTACGTCCCAGCCTCCTGCACCCGTGCCCAGTCCCGCAGTCCATCTACTCACTCAACCAAATGCACGCAAGGCTGGCTCCGGCCTACTGTGCTAGCCCGAGGTCACAGCCAGAGAGGAGGGGGGTGGCTACAGTGAGCTGCAGGAAACTTCCAAATCAGCCTGGAATAAGTGGCAGTCAGAGACAGCTTCCTCAGAAGGAAAGGCCCAGGGAAGTTTTGAAGGAAGAGTAGGGAAAGGCATTGAGAGCAGAGGGAAGAGCAGGGGCAAAGTCCGGGAGGTGTGGAAAAGCAGAATGCGCTCAGGGAATTGCAAGGAATGCAGTTTGACCAGAGCATTGAGTCAAGGGATGAGGCCAGCAGGATCTGGACCCCACGGGACCCTGAGGGCCATGAGATGGCTTCTGCACCTGAACCGGACAGCATCCACACTCCAGCTGCTGGCAGGGGCGGAACAGAGGAGGTGGAATGGAGAGGCCGTGGTGCCCCATGGGAGCCGCGTCCTCTTGCAGCCTCTCATTGGCCCTTCTCACCCCAGGTTCTACCGGCAGCGGTTCAAGTCAGAAGATGCCCCCAAGGTCCATGTGGCCCTGAGCATTAGCTTGTTTCTCCTGAATCTAGCCTTCTTCATCAATGTGGGGCATGGCCGTGAGCGGTCAGATGCCACCTGCTGGGCCCGGGGGGCCATCTTCCACTATTTCCTACTCTGTACCTTTACCTGGATGGGCCTGGAAGCCTTCCACCTCTACCTGCTCGTCATCAAGGTCTTCAACACCTACTTTGGGCACTATTTCCTGAAGCTGAGCCTCGTGGGCTGGGGTAGGTGCAGCTCAGACAGGCAGTGAGCATGGCTGGCCCTGGGAGGGGGACAGGAGGGAGAGCCGCCTAGGGCAGAGAGGGGGCTCCCTCTGTTGTACAGGCTCAGGACCTGGGGGATGGGCCGCTGGAGGGGATTTGGGAGGAGGACAGGCCAAGGGAGCCCAGCAATGCCGCAGCCCCTCCTGTTGTGCACAGGCCTGCCTGCCCTAATCGTCATTGGCACTGGGAGCGCCAACAGCTATGGCCACTATGCCATCCGCGACAAGAAGAACATGGCCACGCTGGAGCTGTGAGTGGTGGCTGTGGGAGCAGGGGTGACATCAGGTCCCTGGCTGCACATATCTGGGCCAGAGGGATGTGGGGAGAGGAGGGAATCCTGGGAAGAGAGACTGAGTAAGTCAAGGCAAAGGATCCTCCAGCTAGCTCATGGCCTGGAGTGGTAAACTGAGGACTGGATGGAGAAAGCTCAATGAGACAGGGGGTCTGAAATGGAGGAAAGCGAGCTGAGGCAGGATGCCTTGCTCTAGCCTGGGCCACCACCGGCGCCTATGGTACCTTTGGGCAAATTTAAAAAGGTGCTCTGCCAACCTGTCATGCCAGGGGCTCAGCCCCACCTGCCCCCTCAGCCAGCTGCCCTTGTGCAGGACACAACCTGCCCAACACTGGTGACAGCCCTGGTTCTCTCTGGACTCTGCCTCTGAATTGCTGTGTGGCCTAGCCTGGCCCCTCCCAGGGCCTCAGTCTCCTCATCTGTACAATGAGGTGTGATGAGCATACTCTTTCACACCCTTTGCCCTGCAGTGCGTGTTGCACGGGGCTGAGCTGAGCCTCCCCCAGAGTGCCTTCCCCGGGGCCATGGCTCTGTGCTAAGAGAGGCTGGTGGGGCCTTGGTCTTGTTCCCAGGACCTCAAATGCAGGGGCCACAGGGGCTAGAGAGGTAACATAAGCGCACGCGGTGGCCCAGGGGGAGACTGCGGTAGACTGGCAGTCACACACCCATCTATCGTCCCTCTGGAGGGCATCCACAGAGCTGCTGGGTGTCGTTTTACAAGAGAAGCAGAAATCTGGATGCTTACGCCAAGCCTCCCACTTTTTAAAGGGTGGTTGTTAATTCAATTGTTTAACAACATGATGTGGGGCAAATGAAACGTGTCTTTGGGCCTAAATTTGCCCCTTTGCACTCGCTGGTCTAGGAAGAATTTTATTTTTATTATTTTTTTAATGTTTATTTTTGAGAGAGGGACAGAGAGAGAGGGAGACACAGAATCTGAAGCAGGTTCCGGGCTCTGAACTGTCAGCACCCACTATGGGGCTCAAACCCACAAACTGCGAGATCACGACCTGAGCCGAAGTCGGACGCTCCACCGGCTGAGCCACCCAGGTGCCCCTGCCCTCGCTGGCCTAAAGAGATGGCAGACAGGAGCCTTTTGACAGCCCCTTCCCAGGAGAATAGGGCGTTGGCGGGTAGCAGTGGGGGAAGGAGTCTTCTTGAGCACAGAAGGTCAGTTAGGGAAGACTGCGTGGGGCTTGCTGGACAGGGCCACCTCTCCGACCCCAGGGGCCGTCTACTGCCTCCAGGTGCTGGTTCCGTGAGAAGACCGCTGTCTCTGCCCTCTACGTCACCGTCCATGGCTACTTCCTTATCACCTGCCTCTTCAGCGCTGTGGTCCTGGGCCTGGTGGCCTGGAAGATCTTCACTCTGTCGACTGCCACAGCAGGCAAGGAGCAGGGACCGAACTGGAAGGGAGTGCTCACCGTGCTGGGCCTCTCGAGCCTGGTGGGTGTGACCTGGTGGCTGGCCATCCTCACGCCCCTGGGCCGATCCACCATCTATGTCTTCGCGCTGTTCAACTCCCTGCAAGGTGAGGCTTCCGGGCCAGGGCGGTGGCGGGTTGCCTCACCTGCAAGGGGTGCTTTGGGGGCACGGGGAGGAGGCAGACGGCGAGAAACAGGATTCCACTCAGGCTGGCTCAAATCAAGGGCTCTCCCAAGGACCCCAGGACGGGCAGGCTGACCGGCTTCGTGGGAACGGGTACCAGAGTCAGGAAAAGCCACCCAAACCAAAGCAGATACCGCCTCCATCTTTTTCTCTGGAGCTGCGTGTAGTCTCTCACCTTCTGTCTGTCCCTTCTGTCCTCTGTCCCTTCTGTCCCTTCCTACCCAGGCTCGCAGACGGCTTCTTCCACCCTCCGTGACCTCTGTCTAGGGAGGGTGCTCTGATTCAGTCCGGTCCGTGTTTTTAGGAGAGTCAAGGATCAGATTGAGCCATCTTGGTCCAGTCAGCTGTGACCTGTAGGGCAGGGTCACGTGATGTGATGGCCACATGACATGGACAGTCTGTAAGGAGTTGTGCTGGCAGAAGGAAGTGATTAGCGGAGGAAACGATGGGTAGGTGTGCTCCTTGCTCCCCACCTCGTCCTCCCTCTGATTTCCCAGCAGAGGAGAAGGCGCCCAGGGTGTGGGTGACGGTCCCCCCATCCTCTTCGCTCCTCACACAGTGCCATACACACAGCTTGGTAAATAATTAATGTATTTATTTTTGAGACAAAGAGCGAGAGAGTACAGGGGACGTGCAGAGAGGAGAGAGAGAGAATCCCAAGCAGGTTCTGAGCTGTCAGCACAGAGCCCGACGTGGGGCTCGAACGCACAGACCACGAGATCGTGACTTGAGCAGAAGTCAGATGCTTAACCGACTGAGCCACCCAGGCGCCCCCATCTTATTTTTTAAAGTTTTTAAAATGTTTACTTCTTTTTGAGGGAGAGAGTGAGAGAGAGAGAGAACACAAGCAGTGGAGGAGCAGAGAGAGAGGGAGACCAAGGATCCGAAGTGGGCTCCACGCTGACAGCACAGAGCCCAACTCGGGGCTCAAACCCATGAACCGTGAGATCATGACCTGAGCCAAAGTCAGACGCTTAACTGACCGAGCCACCCAGGCATCTCACTAGACTTCATAATGAGTACCTGAGACGGTACTTGTGGGGGACACAGTAGGCCTTCGGTCTGTGCGGACTCTGTCAGCAACAGCAGGCTCTCTGAGACGATCCCGGGGGAAGAAACAGGAGCCCGCATCTGGAACATCTGGGGCTGGGGAGGCACACACCTTGAAACTAGATTATATCATTATTCTTCTGGAGGTCGCTCTTAATATTTACGCCTGAACGCTTTGCCCTACCGAGTTGTCTCAGCTGAGTGTGCGGGTCTCAGTCCATCTCTCTTCCTCCCAAACGCAACAGTCCCTACACTTCAGCTGCCCTGGAACGCTTCTCAATAGTTTATCGTGGTTAAAACTTGCGGTGTAAATTCCTTTTAAGCACACACAAAGTTTTAACTTTTCTATCAATTTCTGTACTTGCTACACTTCCAATCGCTCCCACCTTCCCCCTTCTTCCTGCTGGGGTGCATCCTGTAATCATCCTTCGTGGAGGGGGGTAGAGGAAGGTCACTATAATGGTGGCTGTTCTGTATGTCTGAAAATGCCTTTATCCTGCTCTTTCTTTTCTGTGATAGATGTACGCATATGTGATTTCATGGCCTCCGTTTTTCATTTCCAAGATTTCCATTTGGTTCTCTTTCAGGGGTTGGCTTCATTTTTGCCTGATTTTTCCATACGTTCTTGAGCTTTTGCAGTGGAGAGATTTCTCCTCCGGATGGCCGCCAGCCAGGCTGCCCAGCGCCCTGCCGGTCCGACCCCAAGCTCATCCAGTCCTTCTCCTTTCTGACAGGTGTCTTCATCTTCTGCTGGTTCGCCGTGCTCTACTTCCCCAGCCGGACTGCCGTGTCCTCCTCTTCTGGCACCGCCAGAATTGACCAGGTCCACACCACGTCTCAAGAATAGGGGGCCTCCGTGGGGTCAGGCTGGGAGCCGGCCGCACATTGTGGACTCAGCTCTGACTCCCTGTGTGAACTCAGGCTGCTCCTTGCCTCCTTCTGGCCTTCAGTTTCTATGTTTGTACAATGTGGCTGGGGAAGGGAGGTGTTGGGGGCCAGTTTGGGCCACCTGGCCTCAGTGGTTTCATCCAGATACTTCTATGGGTCCTAGAGTCCACAAATCCAGGATTGCGAGAGTCTGAAGACCGCTGCCAGCATAGAGCAGTGCCCTCACCTGTACCTGTACCTGCACCTCCTGCCTACAGAGCAAAACAGCTTATCTCTGCCATTGGCCACCTCTGGTTGTAGTCACAGGGGACTCTGTTATCAGAATTGCCCCTTGAAGGAGTCCCGGCCTCTCCTCTTCCTCCCTCTTACCACTGCCCTCTCACAACACCACCCTCTGGCTGCCTGTCCTCAGGCACTGGGACAGTTGTGCACTAGAGGTTTGGGTCTATCTATGCAGAGGAGCCCCTGCCACCAGGGACCGCCCACCCTCCAGCTGTCTGGGGACACTGAATTTCAGAGAATGCCACTTACTCAATAGTGGGTGTGATACCATAAGCAGGCTCCCCTCCCCACCCTGACTGCCACACGTGTGGCCTGACCTCTGATCTGCTGTCATAGTGGGGTGGAAGGCAGATGGTCCAGAGCTCCCCACACCTGAGGGCCGAGGGGCAGGGCAGGGGAGAGGGCTGGGCTGAGCAGAGAGAGGGCAGGCGTTGCCCCCAGAACCTGAGCTCCTATCAAGCAGGTCCATCAGCCTCATTCACCGGTTCAGCCCAGCCCGAGCCTGGCACGTTTCAGGCCCCAAATAAATATCTGTTGTCTGAATAGATGGATGTGTGAGTTTGGCATCAGCCTGCATGGTTCGGAGCCAGGGGAGTGTCTCAGGCCAGGCCCAGCTTGGGTATGTCACCTCCAGTGGCTGGGCCTCCATTTCGCAACTGTTGCTGGTTTCCTCAGTAGGAAACAAAAGAGGCAGAGATAAGAGAGAGAGAAAGCCAGCTAGAGAGAGGGAATTAACAGATAAACCAACACAAAGAAAGAAAACAAGAGTGGAGGGGACAGAAAGACAGCAGCCCCCTGGCCCGCCCCACTGCCCACGATCACGCCCCAAGTCTAGCCTTGAGTTCCGAACCACTGGGGACATCTCACCTTCCCTACTCACCCCCACCCTCCCCAGTGGGCTTGGCCAAGGTCAAGCACCTGCTGTAGGTGAGAAGCTATTGTTATCAGACCATCCCCCACAGCCTCTGGGCCGCCAGCCATCTCCTGCTCCCCGATGGCTATGCTGAGTGGACTCCCTCCCTTCTCCCTCCTCCCGCCCAACAAACAGATGAAAGACAGGAAGGCAGGGGCCCTCGCTTTATGCAAGTTGCTGTGTTCCTGGAAGGGAAATTCTAGGGTGTGGACCTTGCATCAGCCGGGCCAGAGTATATCAGTTTTTGTGGACAAACTTGGTGGGTCTGGGGACTTACTTTTTTTCACTGACACCAATTTCTCACGCTGAAGGTCGTGGCCCTCTTACCTCAAAGTCTCAGAGTTTCTGAGCACAAACCTTTGTATTCCACGGCTGCTTCATTGTCGGACAGGCCTGCCTCTGCCACTTAGGGGCTGTGTGATGTTGGGTGTGTCGCCTCACCTCTCTGAGCCTCAGGTGCCCCATCCATAGAACGGAAATCATCAAATTCTTGCCCCGACTTGAGAGCATTAAGTGAAGGCACAAAAGTAAAGTGCCGGGTACAGACACGGCAGGAATTAGAGACCTCTGAGGCTCACAGAAAGATCAGGTGGAACCCTTGTGTGAAACGGGAACCTTTGCGACCTGTGTGTAAAATAGGAGAGGTGTGAACGTTAAAAATCCCTTCCAGATTCCTTCTACATCTCTGCCGAGTAGACCAGCCCTGTGTGGGGAGGAGAAAATGGAGGCCGGGAGATGTCTAGCAACCTGCCCAAGGCTATTCTCCAAGCTGGGCTGATGCAGAGCGAGGCTTCTCTGGGTTGCTGATGCTTCCTCCTAGAGCATTTCCTGGGTTCAAGAATTATTGCCTCAGTCCTGGCCCCTGAGTCTCAGCGGAAACCCCGGGCTCTGGCTTTCCCAGTCGGACGTGGGGGCAGCCAAACCACGAGTCCCAAACGCGCGGGGTTTCCTGGTGCAGCTGGAGAGGGAAGATGGGAAGACGGGGTCGATGGCAGGGATGTGTTCCTTTTCCAGCTGGCTGTCTACCCCAGGGCCAGGCAGGGGCAGGGGGGCCGGGGTCCGTCATTACTTGGGGTCACTGCAAAAGTGACTCTGAGTGTCCAGCTGAGCATGTACTAAGGCCAGGTGGAGTGATGGCCAAAAGGCACCCCAAGGCCCGGTGAGGATGGATGGGGTTCCACTATCACCACGCAATCCAGTAGCAACCTAGGAGGTGGACAGCACCATGGTTAAAAGCACAAACTCTGAGGTCAGCCTGTCTGGACTAAATTCTTCCTCGGCAACTGGCCTTGGGCCAATTCCTCACCTACTGAACCCATAAAGCAGGGAGAGCGGTAATTGCCCCACGGAATGGATGAGGCTTCAAAGAGATATGGTGGAGAGCCCAGTGCCCGGACCCCCAGCCCAGCATGAAAGTGACTAAGCCAGAGCTTTGCTTGGGCCACCAGCTTCTCAGGCCCTGGGCTGCAGTGGCCATCTGTGTGCTGCAAGGAGGGTCCCCCAGCATGCCTCCATGGCTGGTTCTTCCTGTTCTGCCCCTGCTTCTTCATTCCTTGTATTTTTCATTACATTATAATAAATGTACAGGAAATAAGACATACTGGCTCTGTGCCAGATGGATAACTTAATATCGAAAGACAAAAGTTCTTCACAAATTAACCTATGAATACAATACAGTTCTAATAGATTCCAAAGGATTGTTTAGACTTCCCAAAAATGTACTCTAAAATTCATTTGGAGGCATATAGGCCTCAAATAGCTAGTCACCCTTAGTGAAAGAGGGCATGGAAAGAAGACTTGGTAGAAAGATACTACGAGGCCATCATGGTAAATCCAACATGGGGTCTGAGCAGGGATAGGCATGAAGGCCAGTGGAAGAGAATGAAGGGCTCAGCAGCAGACTTATATACACCTGGGGGACTTAAGACACAATACTAGTGGCATTACCAGTAAGGGACAGATGGTCTGATGATGGTGTTGGAAAACTGGCTTATTATATGAAGAAAAATAAAACGGGATCCATATCTAACTCCTCATCCAGAGATGGGCTCCAGGCAGAGTAAAGGTTCTAAACAAAATGGCAAAACTATAAAGTTAATGCAGTAAAATAGCTTTGTGACCTCAGGACAAGGAAGGACTTCTCAAACAAAAAACGATAAGCACGAAACATCAGACCAAAAACCTGGTGAGTTTAATTACATCAAAATTATGGAGTTTTTTTGTTTTTGTTCCATGGATGACACCATAGACGATGTTAGCCAGCATGGGACAGAATAGGGCGAGGTATTTGCAACATCTGAAGCCAGAGATTAACATCTGGAAGGCCTGCAAGTCAAAGCAAGGATACTTCCCTAATACAGAAAAATGGGCTGAGGTTTTATAAGGCAATTTCAGAGAAGACAATATCTAAAAGTAAGAATTTAGCATGTGAAGACACATTTAAAGTCATCAGTGACCACAAACATTAAAAAAAATTTAAAAAATTTTTAATGTTTATTTTTTTGAAAGAGAGAGAGAGTGAGAGACAGAGCACGAGTGGGGGAGGGGCAGAGAGAGCAGGAAACACAGAATCCGAGCAGGCTCCAGGCTCTGAGCTGTCAGCACAGAGCCCAATGCGGGGCTTGAACCCACAAGCCAAGAGATCATGACCTGAGCTGAAGTCGGATGCTCAACCGACTGAGCCACCCAGGTGCCCTCCCCCCCCCAAAATTTTTTTTTTAAAAAAGGGGCTCCTGGGTGGCTCAGTCGGTTGGCGTCCGATTTCAGCTCAGGTCATGAGCTCTCACGGTTCATGAGTTCAAACCCCGGGGCAGGCTCTGTGCTGACAGCTCAGACCGTGAGCCTGCTTCAGATTCTGTATGTGTGTGTGTCTCTCTCTGCCCTTGCCCTGCTCTCTCTCTCTCTCTCTCTTTCTCTCAAAAATAAAATTTAAAACAAATTTTAAAGACATGAGTGATCACAGAGTTGCACATTAAGATGACAGAGGGACCTCATTGTATCCCTATTAAACTGGCGGACGCATGATAGGAAGCTGGATACTATGGATGCTGGCGTGGGCGAGGGTACTAGGCTTCCTCGGGCATTGTGGAGGTTGTGCAGGGTGTAGGTTTCATGGCCTGGAGTAAATGGGGTGCTGCTGCTCATTATCCAGCAATCCTGCTCCTGGTTATTGACCCCAGAGGAACACTCTTACAGGCCTAGAAGGGACACAACCGAGGACGGGTGTGTGGCATTATTTATGGCATTATTTGTAGTGGAAAGGAGCTGGTGGCAAAGGGGAGGTGGGGTCCATCACAGGGAGAATAGAATGAATCCCTACAGCAGGCACACAGCCACATGGATGGATCTAAAAATGCAGTTTTTAGTAACAATATAAGAAACAGAGGAGGTAGTAACACCGTATCACTTACGTGAGTTAAAAACAACAACGTGCAAAACAATGCTCATTTTGAAACAAAAAAAATGTATCAGAATGGCTGCCTGTAAAGGTCAGAGAATGGGGTGGGGCGCCTGGGTGGCTCAGTCAGTTACGTTTCTGACTCTTGATTTTCAGCTCAGGTCATGATCCCACAGTTCATTATTGAGATCTGCATCAGGCTCTCTGCTTGGGATTCTCACTCTCCCCCTCTCTCTCCCCCTCCCTCCCTCAAAATAAATGAATAAACTTAAAAAAAAAAGAATCAGATAATTGGAGTGGGTATGAGGATAAAAAGGAATAAAGAAATATATAAAAGAAATGAGACTAGCCTGACACACCCCCTGTTTACCTTTCGCTCCTCCCTGCCTGCCCTCGCCCCAGGCGGATTCCTCAGGGGTAATTGCAGGGCACACGGTCCCACGACAGTTTGATTTATCCTTCACACTTTATTTTTCATGACTGCATAATATTCCAGCCAGAATTTAAAATCATGATTTATTATTGAGAATTGAGGTTATTGCTATGTTTCCCCCAGCAGCAGCAACTGTGTAAACTTGTCAGGACAGTGTTTCTCCAGAAGCGGTCCCCCACACCACAAAGGGTGCTTTACAATTTTTGTGGGCTCCTTCTTCCAATCACAAAAGAGTAAAAATATATTTTTTTACCTCATCGGTACAAAGACAAATACAATCCAGAGTGGACTCATAATTATATACTTATTATTAGTCTATTCATTTTTTTTTTCTGAATTTGAAAGCAATTAGAATTAATTTTTATAGACCACTAACCTTCTGGATAAGTTTTCCCTGTCCCATGAGTTAGACACTAAGTCAGAGGCCCAGGATGGACTAGAACCCAGGTCTCAGCTAGGCAGGCTGGTTCTGTGGTGTAAGTAACCCCATGGCCAATTTTAAGCTGTTGATATGACATCACTGAAGAGAAGCTGGGAAGAGATACAGAGGAGCTCACCATTGCCTATTTCCATTAGAGAGATACAATAGTAGCAAACAACTCCAAGAACAGACATGCTAGAGAAAGGTAGTAAAATAATTAACAAGTGATGAATTTTGAGTGTTAATTACCTTTGCTTTAATATAACCTATTTATTTACAAGTTTTTCTAATTTAATGTGTAATCGTGGCTGTTTGTCAACGGGCTTGCAAACATTTCTGTAATTTTAACAATCAGATCTTGCAACCTGGCACGAACTGGCTCCAGCCTGTCGCTTGCTGAGGGACCTATAGCAGGTAGTCTTCCGGACCGAGGCCGGGACAGTGACAGACTACATTTCCCAGAGGCCTCCTCTCCCAGAACCTGTCCTCAGCTTCCGAAAGCTGTTACCATGGAGATGGGCTAACAGATGGTCCGGGCTGTTCTCAGAGGGGTGAGGAGGGAGCCCAGGACCTGAGGTAGCTGGTGGCAGGGTAAGAAGTAGGGTGGTGGTGGGAGGGGGCTTTTTCTGCTTGGGGGGCTTCCAGCCCTGATCTTTCTGGGGAAGGGGTGTGTGTGTGTGTGTGTGTGTGTGTGTAGGCTGCTGCCAGGGACGGGTGCAGAAAATGGCCTGCGGGTTGGGGAGGGCCTCTGGGCAGGGACTGCCCTCCCCACACTGGGCTGTAGCTGAGGAGGCAGTCTGGTTTGGGGAGTATTTAGCTCAGCTCCACCTCTGATAAAGGTGTTCTGTGACCTTGGGCTCAGGGCCCATCTCAGTGCCTGTCACAGTTGTAACCCTCTGCAGCCTACAGATACCTTGGCCTTATCCCCATTTCTATCTTTACTTACCTCTCCCACTCCCCGACCACCCCCCCCACCCCCCGCCTCATCCCTTCTAGAACTTTCCCATCTCAATAGGCCCTTAAGTGCCTGGTTTTCAAGGCCAGAAATATATGGCTTCTAACCCCAGATCTGCTACTTACTAGCTCTGTGACCTTAGGCACTGCACTTAACCTCTCTAGGACTCAATTTTTTCATCTGCAAAGTGGGTATCATAGCACTGTCTGCTTCTTAGAGTCCGTAATGGGAAAACTCAATTCAGTGTCCTATCTCCTGTGTTTCTCCTTTACTACTCACACGGGACACTTCACCCCTGACACTTCTGGTCACCAAATGTGTGACTCACCAAGCAATTCTCTGTGAGCTGGGTGTCCTACAACGTAACTCAATTCTGACACTATCTACCTGGAGATAGAATCAGACCCCACAGATTCAGGGCTAAGTCCCACAAGATGGCCTGTCCACCTCAGACACCGATCTCAAGTAGTAGGTCCCTAGGTTTACCCACAACTTCTGTCTTCCTTGGTTACAAATTGGAGGTTGGTGCCCATGACGCCTTCCTCAGGTTTGATTAATTTGCTCAAATGGCACACAGAACTCAGGGAAACACTTACTTGCATTCATCAGTTTATTGAAGGACCCAAAAAGGATACAGATGAGTAGCTAGATGAAGAGGTAATAGGGTGAGGTCCGGAAGGGACCTAGGCACAGGAGCTTCCGTCCCTGTGGGGGTGGTGGTGTCGTATGGGTGGATAGGTTCACCCACCTGGCAACTCTCCAAACCCCCTCCGGCTGGTATTTTATGGAGTCTTCCTCATTTAGCACCATCAATTATTAACTTCATTTCCAAACCGCTCTCCTCTCTTTAGAGAAGTGGGGGGTCGTGGGGCTGAAGATTCTGAGCTTCTAAGCATAGCATGGCCTTTGCGATGACCAGCCCCATCCAGAGCCCACCCAGAGTCCCCTCGTCAGAATAAAAGATGCTCCCTGTGCTCTCATCACTCAGCAAATTCCAAGCGTTTCTGGAGCTCTGTGCCAGGAACTGAGGCACAGACCAATACATAATTTTCTGGGATCTCATTGACTCATTGCAGGATGTGTGGGATTATCTCTGGGAAGCCCTTAGCACGGTGCCTGGCACACAGTAGGTATCGGGTACACAGTAAGCACCTAGTGATGGTTATTACTGTCCTCCCTGTGGAGGAATACTCTCTGCGCCCAAGGGGCAGACAAACAGATCTGAGCATTGGGCTGTGCTGCGGGGCTGGCAGGCACAGTGGGAGGTTTGCCTGCAGAGAACTGGGGTCCTGAATGAGCCTGCTAGACACAGGCCTCCACCGTGATGTCGGCCACCTGGGCCTCAAGCGGGCTGACCTCCAGTAACAGGTGCATTACTGGGTCCTGAGTCCTACAGAATGTCAGCATGGGACAGAAAACATCTGTCTCTCCTTTCATGTTGCAGAAGGGGAAAATGAGGCCTAGAAACGGGCAGGGAGTGGCCCAAGGCCCCAGCAGAAACTGATGGCACAGCCAAGTTCTCCGTTTAGCCAGGCTGGTTGTCAGTTTGCCTCCCCAAGAAGCTGAGGCTCCAGATGGGGATTGGAGTGGGGAGGTGGGCCCAGCCTTTACCCCCTGGTCCCTTTTGCCCCCCCTGGATCCTGGCTCCACCCAAATCTGGGGAGACCCTGTTCTTTTCTCCCTTGTTCCCACTCCACCACACCCTGGGCATTGGGTTGGTTTCCCTCCCCTCTGGACCTTTGCCCTGTGTGCCATAAAGAAACGGGACATTTGAGGTAGAGCACTGCAAATACCAAAGACTGTAGCTGGAGCCAGGAGGCAGGAGGCCATTGGATCAGCTGGGCTGGTGTAACAGGAACCCTACATGGCCACTTCCATAAGCAGAGCCTGGATTTTCTCACATGACGGGAAGTCTGGAGGTGGCACTCAGGGCCGCCAGGGTTCCGTTTGGGACCCCAGATCCCCCTGTCTCTCCACTCTGCTGTCCTTAGCAGGCAGCTTTGGTCCTCATGTGTGGTCATCTCACAATCAGGCATTGGCTGTCCCACCTCCTGCTTTATGGAGGAAGAAGAGAAGGGCAAACAGTCCGTGCCAGCTGGGCCCTGCACTTTACCATCCGACAACTTGGACTCACATCTCAGTGGCCAGAACCGGGTTCACATCGCCGAGGCCACCCCCAGCTGCAAGTGAGGCCGGGAGCTGAACATTTCAAACCAAGCACATTGTTGCCACCAGTGAAATTGGGGTTCTGCCATATACGGAAGAGGGGACTGGATCTTTGGGGAGGCAACTAGTGGTCCACTACAGTGAGGCTTTGCCTTGTGGCTGCGGGTAAGGGCTTCCCTAGGGCACATGAGCACAAATGTCATCTCAATGTGGCTCCCCAAAAGACCTCCATCCTGTGGGCTGACAAAGGGCTTGGCCCGGAGAGTACAGGCTATGTATGTCACATCCCACACACCTGCCCCCTGGCCGGGTGCCCTGCCCTTGCCTTCTCTGTGCCTCAGCTCCGAATTTGGTGATGTTACTTTTTTTTCCTTCCTTCTTTCTCCTTTCATTATATTCCATATCACCTTACTGTTATGAATAATTTTCCAATTCACTTGTCCGACTTAATAAGTATATCTTAATAGGAAACTTCATAATACCATTGTAACCCCTATGGTATTAGTGTTGCTTGCCATAAAGAGAAGGTACTTTCAGAAGAAAGAAAGAAAGAAAGAAGAAAAGGAAGGAAGGAAGGAAGAAAAAAGAAAAGGAAGGAAGGAAGGGAGAGAGAAAGAAAGAATGGAGGGAGGAGGGAAGGAGGGATGGAGGGAAGGTTGGCAAGCAGCATTAGTAAGTTTGGACCAGGACCTACTCTGGCCTTGACAATAGCTTTCAACCTGTGGCCTGCTGTGTCTTTGTTTTTAAGAGAGGTCTGCACATGTCAGAAAGGTGTTACAGGTGTGCCAGCATCAAGCAAGACTCTCCCCAATAGAAGTTTAAGAGGGGCTTGCTTGTCCCCCCTCTAAACCACCTCCCAGAGACACAGGTAGTCTTGGTGGCTGAAGTGGGCCATTCTGAGTGCATTTATCCCTCCCACAGACATTCCGCCTCTAGGCAGCCAGAGACGTGCCAGGATGGAGGTCCTGAAGGAGAAAGTGGAGGAGGAGGAGGAGGCTGAGCGGGAGGAGGCGGCCGTGCGGGCTGAGAGGGGCGAGAAGGTGGTGAGGCCGATGGAGGTGCGGAGGGAGGAAGCCCCCATGACACAGGAGATGCTCAGAGACCTGGAGAAGAAGCTGTCAGACATTGAGATGGCCATCCCGGAGAAGCTCTCGTGAGTGCCAGGGTGGGGGTTTCGGGCCTGGCGGCCCTGATGAGGGTCAGACCAGGGCTGGGTGAGAGAAGAGCCAGACAGAACGGTGGCCCTAGGGCTGGGAGGCAGGACCGGACATGGAGGCAGATATGAAGGAGGGCTCTGCTTTCAATCGGCCTGGTCCAAGTCCCCTCTCTGCCCCTCACTAGCCGTGTGACCCTGGGTGAGTCATTCAACCTCTCTGTGCCTCCGTTCCCGTTTCTATTTAAAAGTGCACAGGATGATGATGCTTCTAGGCAGCTGTGAGGATTAAATGAGGAAAGGATAGAGCCAACGGCAGCTAAGGTGGGTTGATTGTTCCCTGTGTGCCAGGCCTAGCCTCATACGGACTAATGCCACCCCTCTTACGGGCACAGGACCTTTACCAAGGACACTATCGACACCTCCAAGCTACCCCTCTCCTACCAAAGCAACACGCTCAAGGAGGAACACTTGCTGCAGGTGGCGGACAGCTTCTCCCGCCAGTACAGCCACCTGTGCCCAGACCGCGTGCCCCTCTTCCTGCACCCACTGAACGAGTGCGAAGTGCCCGTAAGGCCGGGTCGTGGAGGGTAGGGCACGGGCTGGAGAGCAGAGGGCGGAGGGAGGTGGGCCAAAGCTCATGGGTCAGAGTTTATATCTGGGGATAGCATAAATCCGAATGCCAGCAGACCTCAGCAGGGTCGATGTGAATCACCCCTGGGGGCCTTTGGGGGCCTGGAGACCCCACGCCAGCTACGGGGCAGCTAGACACCTGGTGCAGTCTCCAGCCCTGGACCCCAGCTCTGTCCAGGGAAGGGCAGAGAAATAAGATGAGATAGACTGGGACCCAAGCCCTGGCCTCCTTCCCTCCAGCCCTGTAACCCAAGCACGTCCTGAGTGTCTCTGGGCCTCAGTTTCCCCCATCTCTAGGTGGAATGGCATAGGATGAATGCAAAGGTTGCAAAACAGCAGCTCACAGGCTGATAGGGACCCGCAGACTGTTTTATTTGGTCCACATGGTAATTTTTAACATTGGTATTAGCTGCCAGCATTTGAAACTCAGTGATTCCCATACGGGTCCCAGCTCCCGCTTCTCTTGATCTGGTAACCCCAGGTGTGCATTTCCCCTGGAGCAATCAGCGGGCCTGCACGGGTGGGGCCATGTGACATCCTATGCTGGTGGGCCTTCTTGAATCTACAGGGAGACCACGGAGGACTGGGCCATGGGCCCTGGGGTGACAGCAGCCGCTCAAAGGGGTAGCACTAGCTCCCTCACACTGGGTGGTGGTCAAGAGCCAGACAGGCCAGATCTGCTACTGACTGTGAACCTGAACAAGTCAGCTCACCTCTCAGAGCCTCAGTTTCCCCATCTGCCACTGGGCCTGACTTACAGGGTTGTTGGGGGATCGGGAGGTGGTGCCTGGTCTGGCAGCACTCAGCAGAGCACAAGCTTATTTGGCATCTGGGCTGGAGGGGCAGAGGCCTAGAGAGCCTCCCCACCCAGGGCTCTGGCTTTCTGGGAGTGCTGGCCTCCCCCCACCAACCCCCAGGTAGAAAGCCCTCCGGGGGCCTGTGGTCTCTCCCCTTGCAGAAGTTCGTGAGCACAACCATCCGACCCACACTGATGCCCTACCCTGAGCTCTACAACTGGGACAGCTGTGCCCAGTTCGTCTCAGACTTTCTCTCCATGGTGCCCCTGCCGGACCCCCTCAAGCCGGTAAGCCACCCCTGGCTGCATCCTTAGGCCCATGGGACCTAGGAGGGGAAGCCAGGGATATGGCGAAGGAGGCTCAGTGAGGCTCACACCACAGGCCGTAGTGCATCTGGTCTGAGCCCCTCAGAGACCCCTCTAGGGTGGGGTGGGGAAATGGGCCCAGAGAGGGAGGGCCACTTGCCTGAGGTCACACAGCAAGCCTGGTCTCCTGGCTCCTACCTCTTTGCCTCCTTTGCCTCCTTCTGCCTTCAGAGTCTTCCTCTCACGACTTGAAGAGGTGAGAAAAGGAGAGAGGGGAGGGCCTTGCTGGTTGTGACCCCCAGCCTCATCTTTGGGCTTCTGTCTAGCTCAGTGTGTTTCCCACTGATCATGGAGGGAGACAGGGAGAGAGGGATAGATGCACAGGGAGAGGGGAGAAAGGCAAGATCCTTCGATCGGAAGAAGTGAGGACAACTTTGGATAAAACCGTAAAACGACCAATCAGAGAGCATTAGACCAGAAGCTTCTAACTAGTCCAGATGGTCTTTCCTATCAGGAAGTCCACAGCCACTTAAAATTATAGGCAAATGTGGATTGCAGTTTCTACACATGGTCGAGGTTTCCATCCCATTCTCGGTAGGCTCTTCGGCCTGACAAAGGGGAGGAGCCTGGGGTGGGGAGGGGTCCCGCATGCGCATTGGCCCTAACATCAGGCTGCTGGCCAGTGGGAGGACAGGTAGGGGTGCAATGGGGCGGCTGCGCTGACTAGCCCTCTGCGGCCAGCCTTCCCACCTGTACTCCCCGACCACGGTGCTCAAGTACCAGGAGGGGAACTGCTTCGACTTCAGCACGCTGCTCTGCTCCATGCTCCTCGGCGCTGGCTACGACGCCTACTGTGTCAACGGCTACGGCTCACAGGACATGTGTCAAATGGACCTGACGCGGGACGTGTGCCCGCTCACCGTGAAGCACCAGGAGGTACGGGGGCTCGTGCTGCCCCGGGCATCCCGCAAGGCGTGCCATTGGTGACGCAGCGCGTCCCCTCCCTTCCTGCCCCTTCCCGGCCCCACAAGCAGCCCCCCGCTGCCCCGGACTTCATTCACGCCGCCGGTGTGTCTGTCCTGGTGTGTCTGTCCCGGTGTCTCAGCACACACAGCCCGGCTCCCCGAATCGCTGTCCTCCTTCCCTTGTCCTAACTCACTTCCAAGCGGCTGTTCCCCACCAGGTGAATTCTGTGACTGCCGCCGGCTTCCACCGGCTTCTAAAGTCAGTCTCTCCCAGATTTATCCTCCGTGTTTGATAAAAATCCCCCTAGCCGTTTTCATGTAAGGAAAAAAACAGACAAGTGGGCATTTAGTTCGCTCTCCTCCCCACCCCCCCTCCGCCCCACTATTTCCTCCCAATTCAAAAGACCCCTTTTTAACAGCAAAAAAAGTTGTCACCAACTCTCCAGCAGGTGGTGGGTGTGTTTTCGTATCTGTTGACATGACAGCTCCCAACTGGCCAGAGGCTGCTGTGAACACAAGCGACGCTCTGAAATGAATTTAATTTTAGGATTCCAAAAGCATCTCTGCATTTTGGGAAATAGCCACGGTACAGACAGAAAATGCGATTGGGGAACTGGATTGACTCCAGGGCTCTGTGATCAGAGTTAAGCCCCCGTGGGTGTCTGCAGCTCAGGACAGGGCATCGGGGGGCCTGGGGCCTCCAGCACTATGCATGTGCACCTGTGTCACACCTGAGCGAGCTCCCGGGGGCCCTGGGGCTGGTGCTCTGCTGGAGGGAGGCACCGGGTGAGAGTCTTGCTCTCGCAGGTCCACTTCCCCCCGGAAGATGGAGCGAAGGCCGCTTTGCCTTGGCTTGGCTTCCGCAGGCCTGGGAGCCCACACTCGGGCCTCTTACCCCAGCCAAAATGTTAATAATTAAAGTGATAGAATAGCTACTAGATGCAGAGAACTTTCGGGTTTACAAACCGCTTTCACGTCCGTTGACGTGGCTTCCCTTCACAACAGCGCTGTGTGGTGGGTGTTATCTCTCCTGTTTCACGGACGAGTATGTAGAGATGAACAGAGAGATGGACTAACATGGCCGAAGCCACACGGCTGGTGAACGGAGACAGGGGCTGAGGCCCCACCTGGCTGATGGGCAGCTGCGGAGACTGGCCATTTTCCCTCTTCACTGTGGCAGACCCCCTCCGCAGCCTCTGCGGTGTTCTTCCCTCTACACTGTGCTGACCACCTGGCACACATTTGTACACGCGTGCGTGCATGCACACAGGCTTTCTTCTCCTTCCTAGCCCAGAAGAGTCTTTAGGTCAACACGAAACACCCTCCAATGCCAGAGTCTGGGAAGTCCGACTCCTGACAATTCTCCCGCTTTCTGGGTCAGATCCAGATCATAGCTAATAAGGGCAGTGGGGGGCGAAGGGGCGAAAATCTCATCTCCTGAGCTCTGCCGTGCCCGGCACCTCCCGTGGGCGTTTTCCTGTCTTTAGGTCTCAGAACAAGCCCGGGAGAAGGTTCTAATTCCCGTCCCATTCTACAGAAGAGCCTGAAATCTGGGAATGGGAGCTGAGGCTCTCGCATTTAGGGCCAGAAAACCTGGGGACTCCAGGAGCAGCTGTGACCTCCTGGTCAGTGGGGCGGGCGACGCAGGGCCACTGATCCTTCTCTCGTTGGGAGACAGGTGGTCCAGGAGGAAGAAAAGGTACCACCTAAGAAGTATGCCATTAAACCGCCCAGGGACCTGACCAGCAGGTTCCAGCAAGAGCAGGAGACAAAGAAGCTGGAGGAGATCAAAGCGGAGGAGGAGAGGCAGCTGAGGGAGGAGGAAGAGCGCCTCCTGGTGGGTCTGCGTCCTCAGCCCTTGCACTCATCCTCCGGGAGAGGCCGCTCGCAACTGTAAACCGACACAGATCCGCACACCCGGGTCTGCATCCCCTCCTCCCGCCTCACCGTCCCCCACATCAGTCCAGCCATGTGGGAAGCTCCCACTGGTGGTCAGCCAGCTTCTGCCACGGGTTTCTAATGTCAGAGAGCTCTGCTGCCTGGAGCCAGCCTTTCTGTGCTGGACTCTGGTGTCCTCCTTGTTCCAGACTCTTTCCCTACCTGTATATACTCCTCATCCATCCTCCCTGGTTCCCCATCATCCCAGGTCTGGATCCTCCCATCCATCCTCCCGGCTCTCCTTCCATGCATCCATGCATCCACACTCTCATCTCCCCGCCCCCCCCCCCCCCACTCTTTTCCTCCCTCCCTCCCATCCTTCGCTTCCATATAATATCTACTAGCATCTCCTGTGGTCCAGGCACTGGGGATACAAAGAAGAACATGACACAGTCACCCTTCTTCCAGAGGGAAGAAGACAAAGAGGCCACACAGTACCCCTCCACCTTCCTTTGGATGATATCTCACCCAGAATCACAACGCAGAAAGCCAGTAAATCCCAGATACTTTGGGACTCCAAAGGGCCCAGTTTGTAAACTACAGATAAACTCAGACCGTCCCATTTTACAGATAAGAAAACAGGCTCAGAAGGGGGGTGATGTCCTCAAGGTCATGCAGTCAGCCAGTGCTGCCATCAGGATCAGAAATTGGCTCGCCTGCTGGTTCCCCAGCCCTGGGGAGATGTTTGGGCCCCTGACACCCCCCCCTTCGCACCCCTTGGCCCATGGTCACCCACCTTTCCTGTGCAGGATGTGGAGAAAGCAAAGACTGACCCCCTGCATGGCCTACGTGTGCACTCCTGGGTCCTGGTGTTGTCGGGGAAGCGTGAGGTGCCTGAGAGTTTTTTTATCGACCCATTCACGGCACGCAGCTACAGCACCCAGGACGACCACTTCCTGGGCATCGAGAGCCTCTGGAACCATAAGAACTACTGGGTCAACATGCAGGACTGTTGGAACTGCTGCAAGGTACTGGGCCAGGGGGCGGGGGCGATGTGACAGGCACGGTCGGGCGGGGGTGGGGGGGTGTGCTGGGGGAGTGACCTGTGGGGTGAGCTGGCCACCACCGAGCTTCAGACTTTCCCCATTAGCTGAGTCCCCATAGCCCACTCCTTTGTCCATAAATAACCATTCTAATATGATTATTGTCTCTCTTTTGATTTGTGTATCCTTATAAAAAGTGGATTGTTAGTTTATATGAGTGATTTTTTAACGTTTATTCATTTTTGAGAGATAGAGACAGAGTGTGAGTGGGGGAGGGGCAGAGAGAGGGAAACACAGAATCTGAAACAGACTCCAGGCTCTGAGCTGTCAGAACAGAGCCTGATGCGGGGCTGGAACTCACAAACTGCGAGATCCTGACCTGAGCTGAAGTCGTACGTACGCTCAACCGACTGAGCCACCCAGGCGCCCCTATATGAGTGATTTTTTAAAACAATGTATTAAAGTGTAGAAAAATATGCAGAAAATATACTCATCCTAAGTGTATAGTCCAACGAATTCCCATGAATGTGTGTGTAGATATGTATACACACGTGTGTGTGTGTGTGTGTGTGTGTATAAAATTCAGTGCCACTTACGTAAGTTAAAAATACATGCACACGTTTGGGGGAGAGGGAGAGTCGTAACTGGACACAAAAGGACTTTCTGGAGTGTGGGCAATGTTCTATTTCTTAATCTGGGTGCAGGGAACCAGAGTGCATTCAGTTTCTAGAAATTCATTGTGCTGTACACAAATCAAATGAGACACAAGCTCCAGGCTCCACATCCTGTGCTCTTTTGTTGTTTCCAAATTCCTCCATTTCCAACCAGGCCAGTTTCCCAAAGGTGGATCCTGGGCTCTTTGCCCCCTATTCCAAGGTGACTCTGTCCAAGGGGACTGCTGTCACCCCTGTGGCAGATGGGCAGAATTGATGCACCTGTGCCCCAGTGCAAGTCACCCTGTGTGGAAGTCAGATGTTCTGAGGTGGGGAAACTTCTGCCTTGAGCAAAGTGAGGATCAGCCCAGCCCCCCCTCCCATCACCACGCTGGCCTCTCAGCCTGATTCCAGGCTTGGCTCTCACTGACTTCACAACATTGTGGGGTAGATGTGCAGTAGATGCTTAGAATAGTCCCTGCCTGTTCAACAAATGTTAGCTATTGTTACTCTCATTTTACAGAAGGAGCTTCTACCCCACCACACAGATAGAGCAGCGCCCAGACTGCCCGCCCCCAGAGCCCAGGCTCCTAACTGCATGGCGGTCAGTGCCCTCTAAAGGCTAATGGACCCTTAGAGGCTGCTTACAGTCCTCCTTCGCCCCCTCCCAGACTGGACTGAAGGTGCTTCAGCCTCCCCCTCCCAGCATGCTCTGCACCAGTGCCAGGAGAAGGAAATCTGTGGCAGGGATAGCACAAGATGATGAGATGAGGTGGAGATGGAAGGGTGGTCTGGTGGAAAGCGAAGCCAGAGAGGCTGTACTGCATCACCAAGTGAGGCCATGAAGAAATAGATCATGACACTGGCTGTCACTTCTGCCAGGGGAGAGTGGGAGCGGCTGCTCTGTTCCTTCGGACGACCCTGAAATGACATTGAGAACGGGGAGCCACGCGAGGCACCCACACAGAGACTGGCTGGTGCAAACACACCCCAGGCTCACAGACGTGGTGGTGGTCCATTCATGGATGCTTTCTCTGTGGAAACAGAACTTTAAGTTAAAGTATCAGAACACCTAACTACTGCTTCTAGTTATCAAGGTGATGGAATGGAGGACGTACTTTAAAGAAATACAAACATCTGTGTGGTTAGCTTCCTCTCCTCTAAGCCTTGGCTATCCGCAGTCACTACTACATCTGTGGGCAGTTCTCTCCCTCCCTGCCCTCCACCATGTTCCTCGTTCCTCTCCCCCCACCTCCCAGCTAGAGCAGAGTAAGAGCCCCCCAGGACTCAGGGTGGTCTCAGATCAGAGCTGCCTTCGGGACAGCGTCATGTTGAAATCCTTTGTGGGAAGCTATTCTTAAGCCTTTGACCTCCCTCTGGGACACTGATTCTGGGGGTGTTGGGGTCAGGGGGTGCCATCCTGGGGAGGTAGATTGGGACATTGAGTGCCCCCATCTGCTGGGAGTTATCCGGCAGGTGAACCCAGGCTCAGGTAGGCTGGGCTGAAAAGGTGAGAGCCCGCCCCCCGCCCTCCCCCATGGAGGAGAGATTCCCGCCTGCCTCCTCTATACAGTTCTGCGTGTGCCTGCCTGGTTCCTTTCTCCCTGGCACGGGTAGAAACCGTGCGTTGGCCCTTTCTCAAACCCACCATTTCCCGTCCGTAAAGTCTTGCTGGCCTGCATCTGCTCTGAACACCACCTGGGACACCCCCTCCCCCGCCGATGCAGCAGGATAAGCCCCATATCCAGGACCGTCCCAGGCCGGAGAGTGGCCAAGTCTCACAGAGACCAACAGCGGGATTGTCTTCTCAGGGAGATTGGACAGCGGGGCTGGCTTCAGTTTCCCTGTTGAAATGAGGAGGATGGGCGTGGCCTCTGAGAGGTGGCCTGGAACCGACATTCTGCCCCCCTGAGACCCTGGCCCAGGTCCCTCCTCTACTCCGGATACGGCTGTTCCCCGCTACCGCGTGGAACGGGAGGGGGTGTGCTGGCGGTGGGGTGCACTCAGATGATCCTTCCCCCACCAGGACTTGGTCTTTGACCTGGGAGACCCTGTGAGATGGGAGTACCTGCTCTTGGGGACCGAGAAGTCTCACCTGTCCTTGACTGAGGAAGAGGAAGATGGGTTGAATGATGACGACGATGTGGAAAACCTGGTGAGTCTCAGCAGCGCGGGGCTGGGCGGTGGGACGGGGTCTTCACGCCCTGTCTTGCTTCAGGCCGACCTGACCCATGTCCCCCACCATGTGTATGTGTATTGGTGGGGAATGTTCCAGACAGACTAGTTAGAAGGGCCTGGACCCTGCTCTCATTTTACAGATGGGCAAACTCGGGCCCAGGCAGGTCCACTGACTTGCCCGGGACACCCAATGGGGTAGGGAAGGGCTGAGACTTGCATCCATGGCTCCTGCCCCACACACAGCCCGCCTTGGTCAGTGGTTGCCCTGCTTCTGTTAAGAGCATGTGCCCCGCAGTAGGGTGATGGGACCATGCCCACAAGCCCTGGCCTCACTTCCAGACCTTCCTGCATAGCCACCACGGTCCCCCTCACATGCTTCCAGGCCTTTCTCTGTCTGTCTAATCAGCCCCTTGGCCTCGGGCCTTCCCCACGGCATCAGCACCCCCTCTCCTATATCCTGGCCGGGGGCCTTCCAGGCAGGTCCCCGTGAGGACCCGTGCCTGGAGGTCAGGGGCCCAGAGGCCTTAGCTGTTGGCTGTGACACCTTGGGCAAACTTCCCAGTCATGGAGAGCTTCATTTTCACCATCTGCGTGTAAAATGGGGGAGTGGGGTCAGTTATAGTACCAGTGTATCAGTTTGCTAGAGGTGCCATGACAAAGTGCCACACACTGGGGGGCTTGAACAACAGAAATTAATTTTCTCACAGTTCTGGAGGCTGGAAGTCCAAGATCAAGGTGTGGGCATGTTGACTTCTGCTGAAGCCTCTCTCCTTGACTTGCAAATGGCTGTCTTCTCTCTGGGTCCTCGCGCGGTCTTTCCTCTGTGTGTGTGTCTTAATCTCGTCTCACAAGGACCCAGTCACGTTGGATTAATGGCCTAGTTTTAATTTAACTACCTCTTTAAAGATCCTGTCTGCAAATGTAGCCACATCCTGAGGTACTGGTTTTGGGGCATGATTAGGGGGACACAGTTCAGCCCACCCCAGTAACATTCGAATGACCCTAAGTGCCAGGAGGCACTTAACCTGAACTAACTCGTCCACGTCTTTACAACCACCTGGTGAGGTGGGTGTTCGTATGATCCTTCATGATTATCATCATCCCATTTTACAGACAAGAAGACTTAACACAGGGGTGAAGTAACTTACCCAATGGTAAATGGCCTGTAAGTGGCAGAGCTGGGGCTTGAACCTGGGATCTGACAGTCTGACTCCCAAATTTGGGTTCTGAACAGTGACTCTGTTCTACCTCTTGGGACTGCTCAGGGACAAAAGGAGACCATAGGTACGACGAACTTGTCTCATCGTCCTCATCTCTGGAGACCAGAGAGCCTCCGTGTGCCCTAAATCCTGGGACACAGGCGCCCCCTGCTGGCCTCCAAGGAGCACAGATTAGATGAACAAGAGGCAGAGGTGTGAGCCATGTTTGTGGGAGAACAGTTTTACATTGAGAAAATCTTATCCACGTTTCTGTGGTTACCTAGCTTGAGAACCATTTGTGTAGACCAGTCCTTATTTTACAGATGGGGAAACTAAGGCTTGAAGAGGGGGAAAAAACAGTAGCTAGGCAGTGCCTCAGTGGTTTATGTACATTCTTTTTTTAGTAAATGTTTATTTATCTACTTTGAGAGAGAGAAAGAGAGCATGAGCAGGGGAGGGGCAGAGACAGAGGGAGAGGGAGAGAACCCCAAGCAGGCTCTGAGCTGTCAGCACAGAGCCAGACTTGGGGCTTAATCCCAAGAACCGTGAGATCATGACCTGAACCGAAATCAAGAGCCAGACGCTTCGCCGATTTAGCCACCCAGGCATCCCTGTATATTCTATCAGTTAGTCCTCCCATGGGGTCCAGTTAACAGTTAGGCAACAGGCTCAGAGCAGTTAAGGGACTTACTCCCCCAGGACGCCAAGCTGGTGTCAGATGGAGGGTGGGGCTTGGGTCCACCTGACTCCAGAAGCCCCTTTCTTACGGAAGGATGCGTAGCTGTTCCTGGTGCCCGTGCTGACTGACAGGAGGTGGGGCACGCAGGGCAGGGGATTCCTGTCCTAGCCAGGCGGTCAAGGGAGGGCTCCTGAGCCACCCCTCTTCCTCTCTACCTTGGGTCACGCCAGGTCAGAACCGTCCGTGACCTCTGGCTCCCCTGGGGGAGCTGATGGCCACTGTGGCTTGGCCCTGGGGGGCAAGACAGAGGCTCTGCCTCTAACTGCCGCTCCAAGGCCCAGCCCTGACCAGAGCCTGCCCCCTCCACCCTCTCCCAACAGGGCAAGGAGGACGAGGATAAGAGTTTCGACATGCCGCCCTCATGGGTGGAGCAGATTGAGATCTCCCCAGAAGGTATATGCACGTATGTGTTCACCCACCTCCCCAGGACCCGTTCGGGGGGAGCCAGCCGAGGCTGCCCCAGCCCCTCATTTCCACCCCTTCTGCCTTCTGTCGCACCCTCGTCCTTCCTTCCTGCTACATGCAGTAGCTCTGTGGCCGAGGGCCTGACACCTGGCATGCGGGAGGGGGCTCAGTCAAGCTGCGCTGGGTGACACAGGGTGGGTGATAAAGGACAGGGGGCCAGGACGCAGTCATTCCCCTCCCGCACCCTCCCTGCCAGGAGGAGGCCAAGCATAGTACAGGTGGCACAGGGGAGTGGAGGTGTCAGGACCAGGAGGAGCAGGCAGAGAAAGCAGGAGGGCAGGGACACTCGTGTCCCATGCCGGCATCTACTGGGTGCTGAGGTGCCTGTCTGGGGGTGCCCAGACCCACGGCGAGGGCATGGGCTATTCTAATAGGTGGGAAGGGCTAGAGGGGGCTTCATGGGAACCAGGGGAGGAACACCCGGCCCAGCCTCCCGGCAGAGAGTGTTTCCAGCAGGGAGACCTGCGCAGGCCAAGGCCCGGCAGTGGGTGAGTGGTGTGGTAGGTCACAGCTTCCACGGCCAGGCTCAAACCTGAGAAGTCCCCCAGGGCAGAGCCACCCTGGTGACCACTTTCCTCCATCTCCCTGCAGTGGGCTGGGGGCCTGGAGTTAAGCAGACAGCACAGCGGGACAGCGACTAGATGAGTGGCTGGGGAGGGCGGGGAGGGTGGCCCTCCGGTCCCCCCCGCCCCACCGCCCTGATCTGGGGAGGAGCGACCCCAGCCTGCTCTGTTTCTGCAGCTTTCGAGACCCGCTGCCCAAATGGGAAGAAGGTGATCCAGTACAAGAGGGCGAAGCTGGAGAAGTGGGCCCCATATCTCAACAGCAACGGCCTCGTGTGCCGCCTCACCACCTACGAGGACTTGGAGTGTAAGGGGGGCAGCCCCGCCCGTGGGAGCAGGAGAGCCGGGGTCCCCAACCCGGTGTGTGACCCCGGGCGCGTCGCTGCCACTCTCTCGGTGTGAGTGCGGGCCTTGCTGGCCTCTGTGCTGGGCAGGTGGACGGAGGCCAGGGGAGCCGGCCTGGCTGCACCAAGCACCCATCGCACCCCGCAGGTACCAAGACTTTGGAGATAAAGGAGTGGTTTCAGAATCGGGAGGACATGCTGGAGCTGAAACACATAGACAAGAGCACAGGCCTGAATGTCGACTACTTCAAGCCAGGCCACCCCCAGGCTCTGCGTGGTGAGTGTCCAGCTGGGAGCCCCGGGTGGGGACGCTTCTCATTCCTGGAGCAGCCTCCATGTGGCTGGCCTGTGCTGGGAGGAGCCAGTACCCAGGCGTCCGCAGGGCTCTCAGGAGGCAAGCAGTGTACTTCGCCTCTGCCTCCCTGAGCAAATCAGATGTGTGGGAGGTCAGGGGAAGTGCAGAAAATCCAAGGAAATGTGACAAATGTCCCTCCGGGAAAGTCAAAACCAGGGCCGCGGGGCCCATTCTGTGGCTAGGCCTAGGCACACAGTTGGGGGGGTGGGGAGGGTCACATTTCCAAGGGGTCAGAATGCTGAGCCGGAAAACCAATGAATGTGCTCCGCAAGGACGATGCAGCAGGGGGCGGAGATGTGGCCATGAGCCCCAGAGTCTGGGAAGTGAGGGAAGGACATGTGTTGGCAGAGAATCAACAGCCCTAACCCAAGACTCACAAAAGAAAAACACAGTGTCAATATACATCTTAAAAAAATTATCAATCTCACTTGGTAGTTGAAGTGAAAAGAAAGAAAAGGAAGAAAGGAAGGAAGGAAATCCATAAGGGACCATCTTACGAGCCTCATGTTGGCAAAGATGAAGAAAATGGTCCTACTGGGTGTGAGCAAACACACTTGCCCCCTGTCACTGTTGGTAGGACAGAAAACTGGTGCAATGTCCCTGGAAAGCAGTTGGGCAAAATAATCAATAGTAGCTTCCAACGATGCTTTCTAAACAAATTTTTTAAATGTTTTTTTAATTTATTTTTGAGGGAGAGAGAGAGAGACAGAGCATGAGCAGGGGAGAGGGAGAGAGAGAGGGAGACACAGAATCCGAAGCGGGCTCCAGGCTCAGAGCTGTCAGCACAGAGCCCGACGCGGGGCTCGAACCCACGAGCACCAAGATCACAGACCTGAGCCGAAGTAGGACGCTCAACTGACTGAGCCACCCAGGTGCCCCTCAACTATGTATGCTTTTTGACCAGCAGTGCTACTGCTGGTATTTGTCCTGAGCAAATAATGGGCAAGAATGAAAAATGCATGATGCAGATGTTCAACATGGTGTCATTTATAATAACCAAAAGGACAGAGGCAACCTAAATACTCAGCAGTAGGGGGTTGGTTACAGAACTCGTGGTCATCCATGAGCATTCACGGGCATGCCTTGTCCCTGGGGTCTGGGGTTGGGTTCTCAAGCCAGTGGCCAGAGCCCCTGGTCTCACCCTGCTGACCTCCCGGACCCCGTCTCCCACTACAGTGCACTCGTACAAGTCTATGCAACCTGAAACGGACCGCATCATGGAGTTTTATGACAGAGCCCGTGTGGACAGCCTGGTAAAGCGGGAGGAGACATCGAAGACAATGACGGAGTATTACCGAGGACGGTCTGACTTCCTCTCCTATCGCCATGTCAGTTTCGGGGACAGGGTCAAGAAGTTGTCTCTGAACAGTGCAGAGTCAAACCCCCGGCCGATTGTGGTGAGCACTCACTGGGCCTGGGGATAGGGTGCCCACTCTCTCCGGCAGGCTGAGGTGACCCTGGGATGGGGACAGCTCTGACTCTGGAGCCACATCTTTCCCAAGTGCCCTCTCCTGTTTTACGACCCTGAGGCTGTCAGATGCCAGGCTGTGCCTTCAGCCACTGGGCCATGGATGTGTTACTTACTATTATAAAAAGTGCACACGCGTGACCAAACATTTAGAAAATATGGAAAAATATAACAAGAAAAGTAAAAATATTTCGGGATGGTATCTCTCAGATATTGCCATGTGTTAATAGGTTTGGTTTTGAGAGTCTAAGTCTAACTGAGGTGTGTGTGTGGTGTGTGTGCGCGAGGGAAGGTAGAATCCGTGCATCACTCACTTAACATTAAATTGTGCGCTTTTTCCTCTACATCATTACAAATTATTTGGCAACTGTGTTTAACGGCTGTATACCAAAGAGGCTCTTCCTGGAAGTAAGGGATGTTTAATGATAAAGCAGGGTGCTTGGAGAGGTGGTGAGCTCCCCATCTCTGGAGGTGAGCAAATAGAATCTTGCGGAGAGAGCTAGAGAAGAAACGCCTCACCATACAGGGCTGGGGTGGCCGGGTGCTGAGAACCCACGGAGCCAGAGAGCCACTGTCTGGCTGGGAAGGACTGCTCCGTATAAAGTCCCAAAAGCCCCCAAAGCCCAGTGTCCGATTGTCCTTTACTTCCACCCTCAGGGGTGTGCACAGAGAGCCCCTTCCCCACCTCCCGTCCTATCATGATCTGGCCTCCCAGAAAATCACAGAGCGGTTTGCCCGCAACCCCGAGCAGCCTGCGGATGAGGATGTGGCGGAACGCGTGTTTCTGATCTCGGAGGAGCGCGTCCAGCTGCGCTACCACTGCCGTGACGACCACATCACGGCCTCCAAGCGCGAGTTCCTGCGGCGCTCCGAGGTGGACCACAAGGGCAACAAGATCGTCATGACGCCCGACATGTGTATCAGCTTTGAGGTGGGCCTGGGCGCCGTGGCTGGCCCGGGTGGGCCAGGTGGGTGAGGAGAAGTTCCCGGGGCCCTCTGTGCCATCCCAACGACTTGGGGAAACTGGGATGGAAACTCATGGTTCCCAGCCCGGAAATTCATCTCTGCCCCTTGGGAAAATCAAGAGCTCCCATCTGGGGACCTTCATCTTGGCAGCTCCTCTGAAAATCTGCCCTTTTTCCATCAAGAAAGGCAACCCAGCAGGCTACTCTCCTTACTCGTCCTCCCCCCAGTCCTAGACCAAGCTGACCCCACATCCCGGACCAACACCGGAGTAGGAGAAGGTCCTACCACCTCTGAGGAGCTGACTTTCCTCACTCTTCTGGCGCATTCCTTAGTCCCTCTGAGCTTCCAGTTCACCTTCTTTTTATAATCTATACTTTCATAGATGAAGAAGCTGAGGCCCAGAGAGGTCAAGCAAGTTGCTTGTTGTCACACAGCTAGAAAACGGCAAGAGAAGATTTGAACCCAAGCAGTCTGGCTCCAGAGTCTGCCCGTGACCCTAGCCATTGCTGCTTCTCCTTGTCACTGTGGTTGTGGTTGTCCCAGGTGGAGCCCATGGAGCACACCAAGAAGCTTCTCTACCAGTATGAGGCCATGATGAAGCTGAAGAATGAGGAGAAGTTGTCCAGACATCAGGCCTGGGAGTCGGAGCTGGAGGTGGTCCCGTGGCGAGGGTGGGTGGGTGGGTGGGAGGAGGCAAGGGTAGAGGGTGTCTTATCCATGCCATCCCCCGCTTTCCAATTTAGGTGCTGGAGATCCTGAAGCTTCGAGAGGAGGAGGAGGAGGAGCACAGGCTGACCATCTCCATCTATGACACCAAGCGCAACGAGAAGAGCAAAGAGTATCGGGAGGCCATGGTGAGCCTCGTGTCCTGGCCCAGGCCCTGGCTTTTCCTGGACACCGCTGCCCCCCAGGCCTCCGGGACAGTGAGGACAATCAGGGACTCCACCAGGGAGCTCCTTATACGGGACAAAGCTATTGACACCATTGTGGTCCTCCTTGCTGTTGAGCTGACCGTTTCTGTGATGAACACCAAAGGGTGCTCAGGATCCAGAAGGTCTCCCCCCACCTCCAGGGGCTGTGGCCAAGCCAAGGCCTCTGCCGCATGGGAAAATAATGGAAATCGTGTACCCACCTCCACCCAGGGCTCCCCTCAAGGTCAGGACCTGGGCCGGTAGCCCCAGGGAGCCCACTCTGGCCACAGGCCTGAGTTCTCGGGCACCTGCTGCACAGGACTTTCGGGTGATACCCTCGGGTTGCAAGTCCCAGCTGGGTTTTCGAGGCCAGCTTCTAAATCTCCTTCACCCACCAAGTGTGGAGATTTCTGAAAATAGTTTGGGGTTGTCGAGGCAGGACAGGGCATTAGACCACTCACTGGTTCTCAGCCGATACAGGCTAGAAGACCGGGGGTGAGAAAGAGAAAGAAGGGAGTTATTGGCAGTTTTTGATTTACCGTTACTATGATCACCATTTATTACCATTTATTGAACAAGCATCGGCTGAGCGTTGGTTATTTCCTGGGGCTCAGGCAGAGAGATATGAATTCAAGTATGCAGAGTTGGCTATTACCGACTGTGACCACTGCTACGAGGGCCAGCACGAAGAGCCCCTCCGCGGGCTCTGTCCCAGCGGCACCGGGCCCTGGGATCTGGATTTAAGGCCTAGTTTTGTGTTGTCACATGTTGATGCAGAACTGGTCGGGAGGTCTCTGCGGCTCCTGCTCGTCCAGCTGACCCTCCCCCCCACCCCACAGGAGCGCGTGATGCACGAGGAACACCTGCGGCAGGTGGAGGCCCAGCTGGACTATCTGGCCCCCTTCCTGGCGCAGCTCCCGCCGAGCGAGAAGATGACACGTTGGCAGGCCATGCGTGTCAAGGACGAGTGCCTCAGTGACTTTAAGCAGCGGCTCATCGACAAGGCCAACCTCATCCAGGCCCGGTTCGAGAAGGTGCGGCCAGGGCCTGGGCAGGGGAGGGAACCTCGGCATCCTCGTCCAGAAAATGGACCCGGGGCTGTCTGCTCGCCATCGCCACACTTTTGAGGGACCAGTGAGGGGGAATGAGTCAATCAGTGCTTGGAATTTTCCAGAAGACCGAGTTGTCCTTCCTCGTTGTTTGCTGGGTGGAAGTGGGGAGGGAGGGGTGGAGGGGTGGGGGGTGGATGGAGGGGTGGTACATTATAACAACCCCTAGTCCTCGCTGCATTGTGCCATGTAGTTTCCATGCATTATCTCCTTTAACCTGCACACAATGCTCTCTGGTGTTTGCAAGGGTATACAGTGCCCTTCATTCTGCAGACAAGGAATTGGAAGCTCTGAAAATATTGGAAACTTGTTCACCAGGCTCTCAGTCTTGAGGCCTGCTCCTCATGAACACGACACATCTCTAAATGTGACCCCCCACTGGCTCCCACGCAAGACATTGTGTGGCCCCTGCCTCTGCCGCTCTGGCTTCTGTGGATGGTGGTAGCAAGGCCGGCCCTCATCGACTCCTCTGCTCTCTGCTCCCCATGCCCACAGGAGACCCAGGAGCTGCAGAAGAAGCAGCAGTGGTACCAGGAGAACCAGGTGACCCTGACGGTCGAGGACGAGGACTTGTATCTGAGTTACTGCTCTCAGGCCATGTTCCGCATCCGCATCCTGGAGCAGCGGCTCAACCGGTGAGGGACGGGGGAGCCGGACAGGACCCTTAGGAGGCTGGAGCAGAGCGTTGTGAACCCTCACCACCTCCTGTTCCTGCCTCTGATTTCAGGCACAAGGAGCTGGCCCCGCTGAAGTACTTGGCTCTGGAGGAAAAGCTCTACAAGGACCCACGCCTGGTGGAGTTCATGAAAGTCTTTGTTTGATGCCCGCCATGGGGCCTTGGCCAAAGCTGCCAGGGCAAGAAACCTCCCCCACAGCCTGGCCCCTGTGCCCCCCACACCCGGAAAATGACAGTCCACTTGGGCGACCTCACTGCCACACCGCCTCCCTGTGGCCCTTTCTGTTCCTGCTTCTCATGACCTTCCCCTAAATAAACACACTTTGAAATTGCTGCTTGCACCTCATGTTTAGTCTTTATAGCCTAGGGGCCACCCCCTGCCCACTCACCTTGGCCACCTTCCTTATTTGCTTCCTGTCCGTCTTTCCATTGGAATGTTGAGTCTTTGCAGCACCTCTGCAGATGGTCCCACAGCCACCTTCAAACAACTGGTTAGATCTCAATGTGGCTAGGGTGGCCCAGCTCACAATGTGGGAATGGCAAAGCCAAGGTGCATGCTCCAGGACCTGGGGGCTCCATATTAGACTGCCAGGAACAGCCCCCAGCTCCTCTTCTTACCAACTACTATTTAGCCATCTGTGAAATGGGATGGCGTTGTTGTCTTCCATAACACTTGTAAATCAGAGGGCTGGAAACGGCACTTAGAAAGCACTCAATGTTAGCTTAAAAACACTCAAATGTTGTGTTTCTTGGCCAAGAAACACATGAAAGTGTCAAATTCATTAGTCATCAGGGATATGAAATGCCACCACAAACCCAGCAGTATATATGCCATGAATACGTGTCAGGAGGATAAGAAGCAAATGGAACTCTCCCGTAGCTTTCCCAGTGGAAGGGTCAATCTGTACAACCACTTTGGAAAACTGGAGGTATCTAGGACTAAGCTTTGGCCCAACAATTCTGCTCCTAGGTTCCACTCCATCCACCCATCCACCCATCCATCCACGCTCCCCCATCCGTCTATTTACCCGCTCATCCAATGAACAAGAATGATGAACAACTCAACCAAGATGCCATTATACATCCACTAAAAGGCATGTACTAGAACATTCATGGCAGCACTATTATTAGTACCAAGCTGGAAAGAACCCAAATGCACATCAAGAGTAGAATGGAGACATATATTGTGGTCTTGAGAGATTTTTGTCATAACTGTATGGGAATGCTCCTGGCTTCTAGTGTGTAGAGCCCAGGATACTGTTAAACATTCTACAATGCACAGGACAGCTCCCTGCTACAAAAAAGGATCTAGCCTAAAATATCAGTAATGGTAAGGTTGAGAAACTCTACTTAGGCTCAGTGAAAATGCATGAACTGTAAGCCACATGGAGATTCCTCATATACAATATCAAAAGATTTCCAGATACAAAAAAGTACATGCTGCCTGATTCCATTTATATGGGGGGGAGGGGGGGACCCAGACAAATTAATTGATGGTATTAGAGTAATCACTGCTCTTGGGGTGTAAGGGTTAGTGAATGTGAGGGAACACCATGGGGGGCTTCTGGGAAGTTTGTAATGTTCCTGACCTGAGCATGTTCAGTTTGCGAAAACTCACTTTGACACTTAGAGTCTATGCCCTTTGGAGCATGTGCGTGATACTTCAGTACAAAGTATTTTAAAATGCTGATCCTGAATCTAATCAAGTTTTAACTTCCAATTTACAGGAAACTCAGAGGGAAAGAAACAAAAATAAACAACACTAGAAGGAAACAGTGAGACAAAATCATAATGTGGGACAGTCTACAAGGTAAAAGTCCTGATCAATCTCTTCAAAAGATCAATGTTATTTCAAAAAAAAAAAAAAAAAAAAAAAAAGTTGGACTGGAACAAAATGAGTTAAAGAGCCAGGTGTGGTGAATCTTGTTTCCTAGCTAGAAAAAGTTTTACATAGCTTTTGGGGATGATTGGGGAAATCTGGACTGCATGTTAGGGAGTTATTAGTTTGTTGTTGTTGTTGTTTTAAATGTGGTGATTTAATGTTTATCAGGACCAGAGCCTTATTCTTAAGAGGTACGTGCTCAGCATTTTAGTGCCACTGAGGGCAAAATGTCTTGATGTTTACAACTTTCAAATCACTCAGCAAACATACATACATGAACAAAGCAAATACGGAAAAATGTTAGCAAGTGTTGGATTATCCACCAGGTGAATTGTACTATTAAAACTATTACACATCATTGTAGAATTCTTTGCAAGTTTTCTCTGGGAAGTTTTTCACAATAAAAAGTTGAGGGGAAATACAGAGTGGACAGCTTTGATCAATCAGATTTTATTCTGCTCATCTAGTCCTCTTTTGATACCTCTCTCCACCCACTTCCCAAAAGTACAACGTGAGGGTGGACTCTCTGCCTCTCTCTGGCGGGGGGTGCAGTACCGTGGAGAAATCCGCAGACTTTGCTTTAACAACAACGGTTCAAATCCGGACACCATTCTTTTTTATCGTGTGGCCTATTACAAGCGCGTTAATCTGGACCTCAAGTTTCCTTATCCGTAAATCGGAACAGGAATTCCTACTTCTTAGGATTGTCAGGTGCGTTACAAGAGATCAAGCTGCCCTGAGCTGCAGTGAGCGGCTGGCGGATAAACGGGGAGGTTCGGGGGTCTTTAGGCACCAGGCCCTGGGCATCACCAGTGGGCTCGAGTCCCTAATGAGCGGTTCCTAGGCGGCCTGGCCACGTGTGGGGCCCCGGCTCCAGCCGGTCACGGCCCTTCCCTAAGCCTTTCCTGCCCACGAATCAAATGAAGCCGGCCTCTCTCCGATTTCTGGTTGGTGGTGCCTTTAAGGTGGTAGCCCACACATCCATTCACCGACGCCGGGCCGTGGGGCAGCACCCCGGATCTCCACTCCCGGCTCGCACCCGGGATCAAGCTCCGTCTCCCTGAAGGTCTCCAGTCCGAGCCAGAGAAGTAAAGTTCTTAGACCACCGCAGCACCGCCCCCGACTAGAGGGAAGGAGCAGGAACTACAGCAAAGTGATAAAACTTCACCTCCTCGCCCCCCTCCAAGATGGAAGGTCCGTGGCTTCACGCTGCTCCCGATGTCCCCTCCCCATTGGCTACTTGGGAACTGGGTTTTCCAATAAGGCTTAAGCTTATTGGTTAAACTGGGACGGTTGCTAAAGCGATTGGCGCAGCCGGCATTGGAGGGCGGCTCGAAATGCTTTCAAACGCGAATTAAGTTTGAGGGAGAGAAGGAAAGCGGAGGAAAGGGAAAGTTTGAGGTGGAGGCGGGACCAAGGAAATGACAGCTCTCATTGGTTAATTAGAAGCTGAGGGGAGGCTCTTGAATTCTCCTTCCTCATGATTAGTCCCAATTCAGGAAAAGAGGGCGGGTACTTAGGAAAAGCGGCAGAAGCGCCTTCTTCGATTGGTCAAGCCTGGCTGGAGGTGGAGCGCTCGCGGCGGCTCATTGGTGCGGGTGGTGAGGGGGGCGGGGCTCTGAGCCGGAGGTTTTGTTGTGAGGGTCGGTTGTCAAGCAGCGGCCAATCAGGGCAGGGGATGGAGGCAAGTGGGGGTCGCGCCTGGAGAGGAGCCTCGGCCTCCGGAGCCTCAGCTGCAGGTGGAGTGGGCGAGGGGGCGAGGAGGAAAGGGGGCCTATGGGCCTTGGACCGGGCCACTCCAGGCCGGGCCGAGCCGCGCCGTGGCGGAGAGAGCTCCGGGCGGGGGGAAATTGGAGCCCGTGCCCCGCAAGCCGAGAGGAGTGGGAGGATTTGGCGAGGCCGTGGGACCAGCCCCAGCCTCGGGACGGGAGGGACTGGCGGGACGGGCTTGGGGGCCGGAGGAGAAAACCCGGGAGGCCGGAAGCGGAGCTGGGGGTCTGCAGGAGGATGGGCGGTGAATAGGGACACTGGAAGCAGGAGAGTGAATGAATGGGGGGATACTGATAGCAGAGTGGGGAGGGAAATAAAGGGGGTCTGGCGAGGCAGGGGTCAAGTTAGGGAGCCCAGGAGACAGGATATGCACGGATGGGGGACACAGGCAGCAAGGAGAAAGGGAACAAACGGCGGACTAGAGAGGCAGAACTGGGGAATCCAGGAGAGAGGGGACGGACAGGAGAGGGTTCATGGGAAAGAGGCTTGGAAGAAAAGGGTAGAAGGCTTCATGAGGTGGCCTTTTAGAGTTGAGGAGTCATACCGACTCATGCCCAGACTGGAGACCTAGTTCCCAGTCTGTCCTTGGGAATTGCCAGGGCCAGGAGTAGTTTCCTTGCCACGAACGGAGGGATTGGACCCTCGGGGCCCTCTTTGAGATTCTACCCAGAGAAGACTTAAATGCCTGTCTCTGGAGTGCCTCTCTTGGGCCCATAAGCTTAGCCTCTGACTCCACCCCCTTGCCATAGCGTCAGACACAGCAGTCATTCCCAGAGATCTGTCTGAACTGCGGACATGTGGTCTTCCCCGCCCCACTGCGGCTGCTGCACTTCAGGCGGCCAGCCTCCTGGAACAGAGCCTCCTCCCATCCCATCATCCCGGCATCTGGGAGGACCTTTTTTCCCTGGGTCCCAAGTCACCCTGCCTGAGGTGCCTCCTCCAGATTCTCAAACCCGATTGGCAGTGCAGCTCCTGGCTCTGGTGGCTTTGGTGGGTGTCTCTTTGTCAAGTGGCCTTGGTGATCCAGGGAGCTGCAGCTGTAGTTCTGCAAGCCCAGAGTTTGGCGAACTCATACCAAGTGTTTTCTAACAAGCCATCGTTTCTGTCTGTGTTCCAGCCCAGGGTTGAGCTGAGATGGCTCAAGCCTGACATTCCACAATCCAGGATCCTGGCGGGCACACACAGGCTGCTGCTGTGGCTGCTGTGAATGATTTAAAACCAGGAGCAATCCGGAGCTGAGAGTCGAGGCATTCCCTCTGCCTGGATGTGTGGGAACTCCTTGCCAACTTGATTGGCGGATCCTGGGGGGGATCCACCCCCACCCCTGGAGGAAAGCACAGTCTATTTTGTGGGCAGAGCTTCAGGTGCAGCCGGTTGAAGGATGGCCACCCCCGTGGTCACCAAGACGGCCTGGAAGTTGCGTGAGTGATTTTCTCTCTTTTTTTTCTTGCTCACCCCGTGTATTCTGTTAGCTGCTTGTTGCTGGAGAGCCAGAACCCCCAGCTTTGTCTCCTGTTCTTGGCACAGAGAGAGACTCCCAGCTTTGCAGTAAGATACACCAGGAGGCAAATCATGACTTTGGCCCTTCTTAGCTGGGTGACACTGGGCAGGTGACTTAACCTCTCTGAGGCTTAACTTCCTGTCTGTGTAGTGAGATGATCACACCTACATTCCAGAGTTGCTGTGAGACCCAAGCGAGGTGATGAACATAAAAGCAGCTCTCAGCGCAGTTAGGCTGACAGGCGGGATTAGAGAAACGCCAAGAGGTGTTCTTGGCATTTGCAGACATCTCACGAGTCGGGCTTCCCCCATGAGGTGGGGCATCTTGGAATGGGGGTGGGGGTGAGAGGGGAGGCTGAGGGATGCTGGCAAAAGGGTCTGGAATGTGACTGAGCAGCATCACCCATCTTCACGTTATTCTCCACTAGCAGTTCTAAACGTTTTGATCTTTGTACCTCTTTATACTCTTAAAAATTGTTGAAGACCCTGACGGCTTTTTGTTTATGGGAGTTATCCATATTTACACGTTAGGAATTAACACCCAGACATTTTAAAACACAAGCATATACAGTCAAACATGCCATTTGTGATGATGTCATCACATGTCTTCCCCCCCAAAATCCCATGTATGCTTGTGAGCAAACGAGAGGGTAAAAGTCACGTACATCTCGGTGTTATTCTGAAAATAGTTTTCTCTTGGACCCCTGGAAAGGATCTTGAGGATCCAAAGGTCCCTCTGACCTATAATAACTGGTTGGCATAGATTTGCTGTGCCCACACTGGTCACCTTTGGCTATGAGCTCTCCCTGAGCTGTTTTCGGAAGCTGTGCAAGGCTCCTCTGAGCTGTTTTCGGAAGCTTGCAAGGCTCCTCTGAGCTGTTTTCAGAACCTGGGCAAAGCTCTTTGCTGGATCTTAGTGTCCTCATGTGTAAAATGAGAAGTTTGGGCAGTTTCAAATTGTTCTTAGCCCTAGGGTTCTGGGAGAACCCTGTTATGGACTCCCAAGGAGAGTACAGTTTGGACAGAGTGGCTCTGTAATTTTGGGGCTTATATATTCCCTCATAGCTGGTCTTTCCTGAGCATAGAATCAGGCACTGAGGAGACAGTCCAGAGGGGGGGTGTGGCGTGCAAAATAGATGAGGTCCCTGTGCAACGGGGCTCAGAGCCTGAGGAGAGCAACAGGCAGGAATCAAATAACCACACCCCTCCATTTCTCCTTCTCTGATTCCAAGCTGAGACCTGTGCTTCAAGTCCATTAACTAGATAATGGTCAGGGTAGGGGAGTGCTGTAGGCTGCCTAAATAGCACGTACAAGGGCCCTGGGGCAGGAAGCTCGGTATGTTGGAAGGGCTCAAAGAAGGCTGCCGCACAGCAGTGGAGAGAGTGTGTCACATGAGGCTGTTGGGGCCTTTGGGGGCACTTGTCCACGGGACCCCAGCCCTTCCGAGGCCCTGGCTTTATCTTAAAGGCAAGATCAAGCCATCAAAGTGTTCAAACAAGAGGTAATATGATCAGGCATGTCGGTTCTGCTGACAAGTTCATGTGCATAGCAGCCGCCACGAGTATAAGCTGTCTGAAGACCCCAAAGCCAAATGATCCCTGCTCCTTGTGGCTTTAGAGTCCAGCAAAGATCAGAAGGTGCTAGGCCAGTTTGGGTCATTGAAACCCAATTCTCTGCACCTTCCATTTAGGATGCAAATCCTCAGCACCTCTGTCAGAATGCAGTGTCCCCGGCTCTAGCCGGGACGTGGGGCCCAGGTTGTGCCAACTGAGCTTGAGAAACTGGCACAGGCCTGGGCCAGAGGGTGGAGCAGCAGCCATCAGCCTGGCCTGCCAAGAGATGCTGTGAGGAATTTTATTTGTTTGCACTAAAATTCGGTACCCAGGCCTGGGCCATTGGTGGTTGCTGTCCTTCAGGCCAGAGGGAGAGTTCTTAGGCCAGTGCCCCGTGCCGAAGCCTCCTCTGCCTGGTGCCCATGGTGTACCTCCCTCTCCTGCTGGTCCCCGGCTCCTCCAGGGGCTCCCATCAGGCCAGAGACCCTGGTCAGGCTGCTTAGAGGGGAGTGAGCTGAGCCCCTCTAGAAAGACCCAACCTCCACATCCTTCTTACCCCAACATCTGTGGTTCTTCGAGAGGGATGCCATGTCCCAGGACCCATCTGATCAGGCTATAGCATAAACACAGGAACCTTCTCACTGTCGTTCCCCACATTCTCCCCAGTGCTGGGCCTGGAGCAGCCGCCCAGGAAACATTTATATATGAATTAAGGGGCAGTAGTCCTGAGGCCCAGAGAGGGGTGGCAGTGTGCCCAAGAAAGCCCGGTGAGGTGGAGCCCAGCCAGAGGTTTCCCTGGGAAGGGTGAGAGCCAAGGTAGACACCCAGGCCTTTAGGTAGGTCACAAGTGGAGGGCAGTGCATGCAGGGAGTGTTTTCAGAGAAGGGGAGAAGGCCCAAGGTTTGGGAACTGAGTGCTCAGGGAGAAGGTGGGTGCTCTCTTTCTGGGTTGGGAAGTCACTAGGTCCCAACAGAAGCTCTTGAACGGACAAGAGTCTGTGGCCAAAGCCCCAGAACACCCCAGGGATCTGTCCCTACAGTGTCTAGAGGACAGAACTGCCCGTAGTTGAGATGCAGATTAGGGAGGGACTCAGCTCCCTTGAGTCCAGTGATGGGGTTCCCGAGGCCTCCGCTGACACTTGGGCCTCTGCTGGGGCTGGACTCAGCCTGTGCAGGGCTTTGGCCGGGCGGGGCCCTGGGGTGGCACATCATCTGTGACAGTGAGCCTGGGGTCTGGTCCTCAGGGCAGTTTTGATGACATCCCCTCTGAGCCACACTTCCTGACAAGCAGCCTTCCTAGGCCCCATTTCCCACCCGCCCTGTGGTGCGAAGCCAGTGCCACAGAGACCCCCAGGCAGGGTGGAGGCCGGAGTGCAGGAGAGGCCCTCTATGCAACGACTGCAAGCCCTTTTCCTCAGCGTCACCCAAGCCGGCCTCCCGGTTGCCTCAGGGCGTCGGCATTTTGGGGTTTTCCCTATGCTGGTGTGGGGAGACCTGTCCTCTGTCTTCCTCATTCCCAGGAGGAAGTCACTTAGGGCCTGGCTTCGAGGCCTGGGCTGCCTCTTAGCTCCTTGCTCGTGTTTGTTCCCTTTGGAGCACTGATAAGACCCTCTGTGGTTTACGTTTGCTTCCCCCCTGCAGCTTCAGCAGTCCTGGCTAGGGGCCCTCATGGCTGCCCACCGGGGCCATACCTCCCACTCTGTCTGGTCAGCCCTCACTCCCACCCCTCACACCCGGGCCTCCCACCCTCAGGCAGCCCACCCGCCTATGGCTGCCGGGGCCCCCAGTGCCCACTCTCTGTGCCTTAGCCTTGCTAACAACCACTGAGCACGGCTTAACAGAATGTTCTCAGGGAATCCTCAGCAACTCAATGAACCAAGCACTGTTATTACCTCCATTTACCAGAGGAGGAACCCAGCCCTCAGAGAGGGTAAGTGACTACTCTAAGGCCACACAGCCTACAGTAGCAGAGCTCAGACCAGAACCTGGTCCATGATTCTGAAGCTGCGGGCTGAAGCCCTGGGTGAGCTCACTTGGAGATAGCTTGTCTAGAGTTGACCTGAATGGTCCAAGTATGTTCTCCAAAGTGGGTTTATGTGTATAGCAAGCAGCCCCAGAGAGATGCTTAGGTGGTATGTGGGTCAATATTTTTTCTTTTAATAATTGTTTTTGTTTTGTATTATAGATTAGGTATAATGAACATATCAATCTCGTGACTTTATGAATTTTACCGCTTAATTGTCTTTATTTAGAAAGAGCTAAATACAAAAGGCAAGTCATTTTTTTAAGTTGAGCATGGTAAACATAAAAATACTATCAGTTTATATGCAGAAAAAGGAGAAAACCGTCAGGCTGGAGTGTGGGACAGGAATGCCTAAGGTTGAGAAATAGTCACTTCTGCCTCAGGTGCAAGGCCTGTCCTAGCAGCCAGGCCTCGGCTCATGGCAGGGTGTCTCCAAAGGGGAGCTGTAGTGGGCAGAGCCCTCCGCCTGAGCTTCACGTGCCGGGACCAGGGGCCGCCTTCTCTGAATGCCTTTTCCTCCTGTCCTTTCTCGTGTAGAGGAGATTGTTGCCCACGCCAGCAATGTGTCCTCACTGGTACTGGGCAAAGCCTCCGGGCGGCTGCTGGCTACTGGTGGAGATGACTGCCGTGTCAACCTGTGGTCCATCAACAAACCCAACTGCATCATGGTGAGCCTCGCTAGCCTGCGGGAAACAGGACAAAAGCCCAGGGAGGGGACGGGCTTGGGGAGCAGGGTGGGGTCGGGCCTTGGGGAGCAGGTGGCTTTGCAGGCTCTGTCAGGTCTAGGGCACCCAGAGGCTAGGGGGACACAGCACGACATCAGTGCCCACCTCCCCGGCCCGCAGCCATCTGCTCAAGGGAGGCCCAGGACAACCCCGGATGGCTGGGACAGTAGCTAGCCCTCAGGAATGGGGAAGTCCCCTGCTGGTGGACAGAATTCCGGGGAGCCTATGTGAGAAAGCTAAAACAAGCCCATGGGCTCAAGATTGAGGTTTGCCCACTGGCCCATCTGCCCACCTGTCAGCTGCGCTTGGAGGTTACTTTGAATCATTCCCTGTCTCCTTCCACAAAAAAGATTTGAGGGCACCAGGTTGAAGCTGATTAGCGAGCTGGTTCTTTAATAACACTTTCTCCCTGTCACACAATGAATTCATTGCCCCAAACTGCCTCCAAAACAGGAAAACATAAAGGAGGAAAATACAAAAATGAATTACATCTATTTCCATCATCCAAAGACCACTACACTTGGTATTTTGGTCTATGCCCTTCTGGGTGCTGATACAGATACATATACAGGCATACACATACACACGTGCAAACGTGCACACATGCGCATCATGGCAATATATAACCATATATTTTTGGAGCACTATCTTATTCCTCTGCAGCCTGGAAAGATAACAGTCTTTATTGTTTGCGAGCATTTTCCGGTGTCAACAAATATCCTTCCACAGCGTGATTTTTTTTTTTTTTTAATTTTTTTTTTTTTAACGTTTATTTATTTTTGGGACAGAGAGAGACAGAGCATGAACTGGGGAGGGGCAGAGAGAGAGGGAGACACAGAATCGGAAGCAGGCTCCAGGCTCTGAGCCATCAGCCCAGAGCCTGACGTGGGGCTCGAACTCACAGACCATGAGATTGTGACCTGAGCTGAAGTCGGACGCTTAACCGACTGAGCCACCCAGGCGCCCCCACAGCGTGATTTTTAATGACTTCCTGGTATTCCATTGTAGGGATGAGCCGGAATTAGCTTAGCCATTGCCCTGTTCCCGGCCTAAAGGTTATTTCCAGTGCTGTGGCTCTGCTCAGCCACAGAGGGGAACATCCTCATCTACCTCAATCTTTGAACAGATCTGCGATGGTTGCATTATCTGAGGGTGTGCACTTTTTAAAAAGCTTTCGAAACATATTGCCAAATTGCCCTCCAGAAATCAATTTATATTCTTGCCAGAAGAATGGGGACATGCCCTCCCCACCCCACCCCCCCACGACCTTGCCAGCGCAGGGTATTAACATTCTTATGATTCTTGGCCACGTGAAGATAAAGATAAGGGATAGGAAGTGATTTTTTTTTTTTTTTTTTTTAGTAGAAACTTAATCACCTCAGTATTTCTGTGAGATGCAGCCAAGAACTGAGATCCAAGCTGAATCAGGGCCAGGGTAAAGAACAGAATTGAAATTGCTTTGTTTCGCTTCACTTTATTCTTGGGATTCAAGTGTATCCTACCCCCACCCCCAAAATGCCCAAGCAACACATACTGATTGAAAACGAATCAATAAAGACCAACCAAAATGAACGTGAGGTGACCCCATGCTCACGTCCCCTGCCAGACGGCGGGGAACCCCCTTCTTACGCTGGGGTCAGCCTGCAGGCCTCCCCCATGTCTCCCCTGCTTACACACTGCATGCCAGGCCTCTCAGCTCCTCACGCCCGCCACCTTCTTGCTCACCTTCGGATTCAGGCCCATGCTACGCCCCCTATAGACGGTCCACTTTTACCTGTTTGTGTGTTTCTGAGTATGTGTGAGCTTCGTATAGTTCAGTATCCAAATGATCCAGGGTAAGCAGTGAAAGGTCTTCTTTCCTCCCCCGATTCCCACTTTCTTCCCTACGGACCACCACAGCACAGTTTCTGATTAGTTTATATCCTTCCAGAATTTTTCCCCTTCTTGTTTTTGTTTTTGTTTTTGTTTTTGTTTTTTTAATATACAGACAGTATTCTGTATACACCGTTCACCTTTTCTCACCTGAAGTGTCATGAAGATGAGTCTTTATTATAATTCGGGCGGTTCCCTCATTCATTTTTATGGCCAAGTAATAAGTTTTCTGTTGCATGGAGGACCACAGCTTAGCTGACCAGTTTCCTCCGATGGGCACTTATATGGCTTCTAGTCTTTTGTGTAAAAGATTCCCTGCGGTGAACGACCTTGTGTCTATTTTGTTTGCCATGTGTTTGAGCGCGTGCAGAGGAGGCCCCCAGAGGTAGGGTTGTGGCATGCAGGGAATGTGCATTTCTAAGTGTGGACACATTTTGCCCACTGGCCCCCCAAGGAGTTTCTACTCATTTATACTCCTACTGGTGACGTCTGTGAGTCACACAGGCTGCTTGTGACTGTCTGGCCTTTGGGTAGTTCTGCTGGGGAGCAGTTTCCCCTGCCATCTCCACCCCTCCCTCGGAACATCGTCTTAGCAGACAATGATGGAGTCACCACTGTGCCTCGAGGTGGCCAGTGCTGGGCGGGGAGTGACAGATGCCATGGACTTCACATTCCAGCCTTCTCTCCAGAAAGCTGGAAATGCCAGCACCTCCCACCCCTCTAAGGGGCTGGGCTGGGACCTGGCTTAGCCCTGCCCCAGCCCTGCCCCAGCCCTGCCCCGCTTTGGCCTGCGCTGAGTTGGATGAGAGTTTTTAACAGTAGAGTCACTGCCAAGCTCTCTGGGTTCCACCAGCCCCTGCCTGGGAGTGTGGCCGGGTTTTCCGCCAGGGGCAACCCCCGGGGATCCAGGCATTCCAGAGGGGTGAGGTGTGTGCCATTGACCAGCCGGGCCTCGGTTCTGTCAGGGTTTCTCCTCCTGAGGAGCATGGCCGGGCAGGGTGGGAATGGAAGCAGAGCCCAGGTGGAAGCAGAGCTTAGTGGTTTGGACTCAGGGCTGGAGGGTCAGTGGCTCCCCTGTAAGGGGCCCAGGGCCATTTGGGCAAACGATGTCCTCATCTGGGGCACACCGGGCAGCGGGAGGGGTTTGGAGCGTGACCGGGCTCTGGCTCCCTTTGGGCCCTGGAGGCCGAGGCCCAGAGAAGTGGCTGCCCAGCCTGCGTGCGGGAGAGCCTCCCTGCTGAGCCACCTCTTGCTGATGTCCTTCCTGGGGAGCCAGACACTGGGGCAGCAGCGGGGGCTTCTCCACACAGTGCCCTGAAGCTGCTACCCTCTCTCCACAGAGCCTGACAGGTCACACGTCCCCAGTGGAGAGCGTCCGCCTCAACACCCCGGAGGAGCTCATTGTGGCCGGCTCCCAGTCGGGCTCCATCCGCGTCTGGGACCTAGAAGCTGCCAAAAGTAGGCATCTGCGCTTGCTTTCCCCACATGTACGCCTGCAGTCGTGTTGTCTCAGGCTCTGCTATGAGCTGCTTCCTCCGGGAAGCCTGTCCTGACTCTGTTGGGTGCTTCCCTCCTGGAAACCTGACCGTACCGGGTGGCGACTGCCCGCCCCCGTGAGCCCGGCAGCAGCGATGTCACTGCTGCCTCTGGGTGCTGACGCCCAGGAGGCGCCCAGGAGATGTCCTGGACACCTGTGGATGGGCGGGTGGGTGTCGGTGTGGATTCAGAACCTGGGAGAACATCAGGGGCTACGCGAGACACATGAACAAGTGTGGGGGCCCGTGGGGGGGCCCGGGGTGCGTGCGCCGTGACGTGGGGGCGCCGCCTCTCAGCTCTGGGCAACCGTTGCCTGCAGGAATGGGGCCTAGGGCGGGTAGGTCTTCTGTCTCCTTGTGCTCTGTTTGTATGGACTTGGTTTTCATCTTTATAGAAGTTGTACAGAGCTTAAAAAGCCAAATGCCGGCCATTCTCCAAATAATCATGACGGAAATGAGAAGCCTTCACCTCACTCCTTCCCATCCTCCAGGGGCCTCAACCTTCTGTCCTCCTGCCTCGTGTCTCGCTACCTCCGCTTTTCTGAGGAACATGGTATCGTGGCAACTCCCGTCCCTTCTGTGCGTCTCTTGCTGCCTTCCTCCCACGGAAGTCAAGGAGTTAGCTCTGTGACGGGAGCCTGGCTGCGCCAGAGTCCACATTTGCCATCTTCCTTGGTTTTCTGCCTCTTTTTGCTGGAGCACGTTCTTTCATAGCTCACGGAGAGAGTGTGCGTGACGGGTTCAGTTTTAGAGACCATCCACGGCTGAAAATGACTTTATTCTACCCTCATCCTTGTTTATTTATTTTTTAGAGTTTGTAGAACTCTAGATCGGAAATAGTTTTCCCTCAGAACTTTGAAGGTGCGGCGACATCGCATGTTAGGCTCCCGTTCCGTGGCTGTTGGGAGACGCGTGCCATTGCCTGGGTCCCGTATCTGCTCGCAGGCACTTTGTCCCGGTGTCCTGAGGTTTTGCAGTGGTGACCCTTGGTCCTATGCTAAATCCTTGCTGGGATCTTTCAGTGTGTAAACTTGCGCCTTTGCTTCCGGGCCACGTGGGGCGTCTTGCCTTCCCTCAAAGTGGGGGCTGCCACATGGCAGCCTGGGCCCAGTGTTGCCAGCTGTACAGACTTTTTATTTATTTTTTTTGCCTTTTTTTTTTTTTTTAACGTTTATTCATTTTTTTTTGAGACAGAGAGAGACAGAGCATGAATGGGGGAAGGTCAGAGAGAGAGGGAGACACAGAATCTGAAACAGGCCCCAGGCTCCGAGCTGTCAGCACAGAGCCCGACGCGGGGCTCGAACTCACGGACCGCGAGATGATGACCTGAGCCGAAGTCAGACGCTTAACCGACTGAGCCACCCAGGCACCCCGCCGTACAGACTTTTTAAAGAGAAGCTGGGAATCTGGAACTTTCAGTGGAATCCCCCCCCGTTTCTGACAGCTAGTTCAGTATTTTTGCAGAACACTATGGAGGCCAACAGTGAGAGGTCCAAGTAAAACCTGTTTGCTCGCTGCTTTTTGCCAGTATCCAGCCTGGACCTTCCAGCATGTTGGGCGGAGGCCCTCCGGTACCTGAAGGACAGGAGAGGAAACTGTGGCAGGGGTCTTGCTGAGGTTGCTTTTTCCAGAAGAGAGCCCCCTTGCCTGGTTGAGACCCAGAGGTCTTTCTGGGCCTGTCCTGCGGTGTGTGCTCGACCTCTGCTGTAGGACAGCAGCCATCAGCCACGCGTGCCCAGTGGCCAGGTTCTCTGTGCTCAAGAATAGCGGTCTTCTTACGTAGATGGTCCTCAAGAGAGATGTCGCCCCTGGGCCTTTTGGGTGATGCTTGCCCGCCCGGTGATGGGCTGCATGTGCAAGACAAAGCCCCTGAGATAACAAACCGGGGCTGCGAGCTTAGTGTCTCCACGTGCGTTCCCGCTGCCCGGCCACACGCGGGAGCCAGGCAGGGCATGCTGTGCTTGGGTGTTGCTGGACTCCGGGGCCCGGGGAGGAGCAAGCTCCGGCTGGCTGGGCTCCAGCTGAGAAAGCAGAACGGCTCGGGCAGAAGGCAGTGTGCCTGGGAAGTCTCTACCTGGATCGGAATCCCAGTGGACAGCACCGGCCATTCACCATCCACTGAGGAGCAAGGGACAACAGGGAGGAGCCAAGGGTGCCACGCTTTCTCAGCCGTGACTACTTCACACGTGAGGGAAATGTGAGGAGCTGGAGGCAGGCAAAGAATGAAGACCGACGACCCGTGGGATTCCCGGGCCCTGGGCTCTCAGTGTTTGCTACTCTACAGGGAGCTCATTACAAACACATGGCCCAGACCTCACTCCCAGAGAACCCGATTCAGTAGTGGCGTGGGCCCAAATCTGGCTCTCAGTACGCTTCCAGATGATTCTGACGCAGAGCCCCCTCATTTGACACATGGGTGAAGCAGGGCCCAAGGAGGGGTGGCTGGGGTGGCAGAACTCGGGACTCAAATCCTGGCATCAAGACTCCCGTCCTAGTGCCCTTCACCCTGCCACTCGGGGGGTTCGATGCTGGGACGGAAACCTGCCGTCAGCAGCCTTGGCGGGAAGAGCTAAGACCTCAGGCCGACCTCCACCCCTCCCATCACAGCTTAAGTGAAAACAACGGGCCAGTTGGCGTCCCAGGTGCACAGGGGCTTCTAAAAGGGCTGCCTGACTGTCACGTGGGTTGCCTCGAAAGGCAGCCCATCACTGGAGGGTTTAGGCAGAGGTCGAACGGCTACTCAGCTAGGATGCCTTGGAGGTCCTCACACCGGGCAGACGGATCCAGGACGCCCCTCCACTCCGCAACTCCGGGATCCTGTGACCGAGCCCTGCAGTAACAGGACTTCCAGGGGCCCTCCCGGGACAGAAGAGCAAGGGCAGAAGTCACGCCAGAAGAATGTGGTCCTGCCTGCTTTCCACAGCGCAGCCAGAGGGCAAGGGTGGGTCGGCCCAGCCATCCCACAGGAAGGTAGCCTGCGTTTTGCGAATCTGGCCCACACAGGGGTGGAACCGGCCACATTCTCTCGGGGCAGGGCTGGAGTTTGGAAGCCTTGCCGTGGGGTGCAAAGCAAGTGGGCTGGGAGGTGGGTGTGGCCTGGAGCAGGGGCCAGCACCCGTCTGTACCCTCCAGCCCCGGATTTGGCCAGCAAAACAGCCCCTGAGCCCCCCGTGGCATGTGACTGCTCCGGAGAGTGGGGAGAGGCGGCCGCTCAGGTTTCGGTGGTTGAATTAGATAGGCAACAGATGTGGTGGTTGAATTAGTCAACAGATGTGTGCCTCGTCACACTCTGGAGGAGCTAAAAATGGGTCGGTCCCAGCTTGGCGCCTGACAGGGCCTGCTGCAGAGTGGCAGCGAGTAGGATGGGTGGATGTGGTGGGCAGGGGGCGGAGGGCTGCACTTTGACCTCAAGGCGGATAAAGACCGGAGCAGCTCATTTGATCCTGCCCTTAGGTGCACCTGGCTCTGTGTTAGGAGCCATAGACGAATGAGCGCCCTTGACTCAGGTAAAGGGTCACGAGGTGAAGCATGCTTCTCAGGACACCGATGCCTGCTTTAAATTCTGGCTCTGCGCCCTGCTGACCGGCCTCAGGCAGGCTGCTTCACCCTCTGAGCCTTAGGTCCTCACCCACCTCCTGTTGGTGTTTGGGGGCAGTGCTAATGTGCTGATGTCATTCAGGCTGTTCTCCACACACCAGAAGTGCTCAGCAGATGTCCTGGGGACGAGGGAAGCGCCCAAATGGTCATGGGCACTGAGGAGTCATCACTGGCGTCAGAAGACAGAGAACCAGGATATGTGCTCTGAGGCCGGAGGATGGGCGAAGGTTCCATTGGGGGGACAGAGGAAGCAGCTTTCGTGCAGAAAGGAATTACAAGAATAACTGTAGCTGGCATCATCGAGCACTTACTGCGTGCAGGCCCGTGCTAAGCACCTTATGTCTACTTTCTTAACTCTGATCATGACCATTACGAGGCTCAGATGGGGGTAAGGGATTGCCCAGGGTCACGTAGCAAGCAAGGAGCAGAGCCAGGCTGCTCCCTTTTCTGTCTGGCTCCAGAGTCCTGCACCTGGACCTTGAGGGAAGGAGGCAATCATACACTAGAGTTTCTTTAATTGACCTAGTACTTGGAGCTCAACTCTCTTGTCCCTAAAGCATTATGTTTGGAGTCTGCTTGAACACCTCCAATGGAGAACTCATTACCTCACAAGGCAACCTTTTCACCTTGGCTCAACCTAAGGATGGCTGGATTCCACACCCCTTGGCCCCTACACTTATGGGATGATCAGTTTCATTCAGGTGGTGAAATGATAAATCTTTTAACAAGCAAGACACTTGAGGCCAGAGACAAGAAGCAAATCTGAGTCGTGCCCGAAATACTCTGAGATAGAAGCACAAGGTTTGCCTGAGGGTCGAGCTGGGCCTGGCCACCGAGCTGCCTGCAAATGCTTGACGGATGGGAGCCGTTCCCCATGGCAGCAGTCATGTGCGTTCCCCATGGCAGCAGTCATGTCCTCCTTGTGTTCTCAGTTCACGTGGCACCCGTCCCATCCTCACAGCCACCCTCCAGCCGGTGTAAGGACCACAGCCACTCCAGGCATGCCCTCCAACTGCCCTCGTTGGGGCCTTTGCCCCCCTTTTCCCTCTGCCTGATATCCTCCCTCATCCTCCACCCACTAATGTCCTATTCAAATACCACCTCCTCCAAAAAGCCTTCCTGGATTTCTCTTTTCAACCAAGCAGCTTTTCCCCCAGCATGGACCTCTCCTGCACCCCTCTTCTGCCTCAGCTGTGGCGGGAAGGGCCCAGGAGAGCGTAAGTGAACCGAGTGCAATAGTTGTCTGGCTCTGCTGACTCTAGGGCAGCGTCCTTGTGAGCACACACTGGGACGAGCCCAGGGGCGTGAGCTACAGGGAGCGTGCACTACATTTCCTGGGGGCTTAGGTAATGACAGAAGTGGCTTCATCTATCAGGGGGAAAATAGGAAAATCAGTCGGCATGGTAGGACTCTGGTTGATCTGTCTCCTATTTTTAAAATCGCTGTTTGGGTTTGCTGTGTGGTTACCATGGAGGCACACACACAAGTGAACGTGGCAGCCCTTCCCCCACTGGGTGTCTCGTTCGCCTCATGCCCCATCTCTGCTCTCTTCCTTGACAGTTCTTCGCACACTTATGGGACACAAAGCCAACATCTGCAGCCTGGATTTCCACCCGTATGGCGAGTTTGTAGCCTCAGGTTCCCAGGACACGAACATCAAGGTGCGACACTGTTCTGTGCCCTGTGTCTCCCGCTGGGCCAGCAGTGGGCCCTGGGCTGTGTGTCATACCTGAGGACGACACAGGTAGCTTTTGGCTCTGTGGGGGGTGCGTCTTCCCTCTGGTAGTGTCTGCAACTTCCAAGGAAGAGGGATGTGGAAACATGTGCCAGACATTCTCAGAATGCCCAGCTTTGGGGCACCTGGGTGGCTTGGGCAGCTGAGCATCCGACTTTGGCTCAGGTCATGATCTCATGGTTCGTGGGTCTGAGCCCCACGTTGGGCTCACTGATGTCAGCATAGAGCCTGCTTCGGATCCTCTGTCCCCTCTATCCCCATGCCCCTCCTACTAGCGCTCTCTCTCTCTCTCTCTCTCAAAAAGAAATAAAAATTAAAATGTAAGATTTTCAGCAAAAAAAAAAAAAAAAACAAAACCTCACCTTTAGTGAACAGTTTCCAGAACCCTGTCATTTTGGGGTATAATGACCTGGGGGTGCCTAGAACCCCTCTCTGCTCATGGCCGCACACCGTCCTCTGAGCTGGGCACCAGGACTGAGCTTGGCCCCTCGAGGCCAAGCCCACCTTGGTAATGACCTGTCCTGACTCTGCCCCTCTGCTCGTCTCCCCACAGCTCTGGGACATCAGGAGGAAAGGTTGTGTCTTCCGATACAGGGTAAGGGGGGCGCCCTTTGTCAGTCATTCCGCGAGCACCATGCAGGCGTGGAGCATGGGGTAGTGCCCAGACCCTGGCACGGGGGGTGGGGTGGGGGCGGAATTCTGTCCCATATGGGTGACGATGTGGGAAATGAGGGTCCAAGTGAGAAACGTGAATCTAGAGCGGAGCAGGAGTGCTGTGGGCGGTCCATCTGGGTCCCCCGCTTTCCATGACTCCTCCCAGAGCCATATTTACCAAACTGCTCCGTACTCTGGCTTTGTAGGCAGATGACAGGTGTCATTAGGTGAAAAGCATTCCTGTTCATATGGGTTTGGAAGCACCGAGTTTAGTAAGTAATTTTGGACGTTTTTAGACCCTTGACATTAAGAGGGGACACGTACCTCTGCAAAAAGAGGCATGAGATATGTTGCTTTCCAAACTAATATGAATGACCGATAAATCTGGATTTCCTGGAGCATCCTGCAGGACCGGAAGTCATGAGTGCATGAGAAGTGTCCCTCTGTGACACCCTCCGTGACCCCTCCCTCACAGGCCTGCTCGTCAAGGGCGAGGTGGAGCGGGATGGTGAGGAGGGAGGCCCGCTGGGCCTAGGCCCCTACGGTGAGCTCAGCGCTCTGTCCTCTCCTCAGGGACACAGCCAGGCTGTGCGGTGTCTGCGGTTCAGCCCCGACGGGAAGTGGTTGGCATCGGCCGCAGATGACCACACAGTGAAGGTAGCTCCTGGCCTGACCTGGGCCTGGGGCGGGCTGAGGTCTGCTGATCACTCTTGGCCTGGGTCCTCCGCCATCCCCCCCACCCCCAGTCGGGCTCGAATATCCCAAGCCTGTCCAGAGCGGAAGGCGGCTCATGGATAAAGAGCCGGGGTGGGAATAGAGGGAGAGCGGGCAGACGAGGTCCCAGGCCGGGTCCTGACCTCCCTCCTGCCCTGCCCCAGCTCTGGGATCTGACTGCTGGCAAGATGATGTCCGAGTTTCCTGGTCACACGGGACCTGTCAACGTGGTGGAGTTTCACCCCAATGAGTACCTCCTGGCTTCTGGCAGCTCTGACAGGTGAGGAGGAGCAAGGCCTGTGACCCATGACTGCCACCTCTCATCTCTGTCCTCTGTGTGTGTTTCTCTGTCCCAGTCCATCTTTGTCCCGAGGTGTCCTATGCCGGTGATGCTCTGTAGACCGAACTGACTTCTGGCCGTGCCAGGGTGGGGTCCTGGTCCCATCTCACCCCCAGCCCTGGTTCCCGGGCCCCAGTGTCCTGGGCCGTCATGGCATGTCCAGATCTAAAGCCCATGCTCACCTCCCACCTACCAAGGCCCCTCGCCTGCCTGTGTAGGGTCAACCCCTGGCCCTAGGCCTTGCTCTTGGTGGCCACAACCCAGAGGGATGGGCGTTTGCAGAGAACCGGGCTTTCCAGGCCCCGGGCCCGTATGCAGGCTGGCACGGGGCCGCCGGCTCCCCGGCACAGCCTGGCTGCCTTTGCAGGACCATCCGGTTCTGGGATCTGGAGAAGTTCCAGGTGGTGAGCTGCATCGAAGGAGAGCCAGGGCCTGTCAGGTGCGCAGGCAGCTGGGTGGCGGGTCTGGGCCCTCCTCCGGGGCCATGGGATGTGGGTATGGGTGGGCCTTTCCCGTCCCCGCTTCTGCTCCCTCTGTCCGGGGCTCCCCACAGCCTTCCTGGACTTGTTGGGACCCACGGCCCACTCTCGCCTGGCCCAGGAGCGTCCTCTTCAACCCCGATGGCTGCTGCCTGTACAGTGGCTGCCAGGACTCTCTGCGCGTCTATGGCTGGGAGCCCGAGCGCTGTTTTGACGTGGTCCTGGTCAGCTGGGGCAAGGTGGCCGACCTGGCTGTCTGCAACGACCAGCTGGTGAGAGAGCCACCCACCGCCTCCCCCTCAGGCCCTCACGTCCCCCCCCAGCCCTGCTGGGGTCCTGCCCTCCCGTACCCCAGCTCTGCCACTTCCTGCAGATAGGTGTGGCCTTCTCCCAGAGCAACGTCTCCTCTTATGTGGTGGACCTGACGCGGGTCACCAGGACAGGCACCGTGGCCCAGGACCTTGTGCAGGACAGCCGGCCCCTGGCGCAACAGTCAACCCACCCTAGTGCCCCGCTTCGGCGCATCTATGAGCGGCCCAGCACGGCCTGCAGCAAGCCGCAGAGGTAGGGTGCTCAGTCCCCAGAGGGCTCAGGAGGCGGGCCGGCACTGAGAAGGCTTTGGGGGACCGGCCCCAGCTGGCCGGGCCGGCCTCCTATCGGCTCGGCCCCGCCCCACAGGGTGAAGCAGAACTCGGAGAGCGAGCGCCGTAGCCCTAGCAGCGAGGATGACCGGGACGAGCGGGAGTCTCGGGCCGAGATCCAGAACGCCGAGGAGTACAATGAGATCTTCCAGCCCAAGAACAGCATCAGTGAGGCCCGGCCCCCGGCCCCTGCCCAGCCCGGGGCCCCCATCTGTGCATGGAGGCCAACGGTGCTTTATGGGGGACGGTGTGGATGTCGCTGTGCTTCCGAGGCTTGATTCCCAGCTTACACCTGGAACCCAGGCTCTGTCCCAGGTCTTCAAGGCCCCAGCAGAGGCCCCGCGGTCACTCATTGCCCCAGCCCATCCCGAGCAAGGGAAGGCCCCATAGGGGCAAATAGATGGGAGGGCACAGGCCTGGGGTTTCCTGGGACCAGGAACGGGGTCACAGGTCTGCAGCTGTGTGTGCGCCTGGGGACCACCTTCTATCCCCTGGGTCCCAGGCCAGCCCGGCTCTGAGGGCTCAGGCAGGAGCCCCAGGCTGGCCATTATCAGTCCCCAGCCCTCCTTGCCTCTGCAGGTCGGACACCACCCCGAAGAAGTGAGCCCTTCCCAGCACCCCCGGAGGACGGTGAGTCGGGCGGCGGAGCTTGGCCTCCCAGGGTCACCAGCTCCCCAGGCCTCATCTGCCGTGGCACCATCTCCAGTTTTTCTGGGCTCACCCAAAAGCACCTGCTGTGTGCCGGCCCCCTGCTAGGCCCTGGTGATGGAGCATGAGCAAGGCGGGCAGGTGCTCCCCCCAAGAGCCCACACCCTAGGGAGGAGGACAGACGGCAGACAGCCACACTGCTAGGTCTGCGGATGGGACGTGCTGTGGAGGCAGGGGTGTGGTGTGCTGAGGGAGGGCCCCTGTGGGCCGGTGGAGAAGAGAGAGCCAGGAAAAGCAGCAGGTGGGAGGGAGGTGGGAGGGGGGCGGGTCTTGGGGTCTGGGAGCCGGAGGCCAGCCCCCACATTCCTCCCCTCCTCCACCTGGCTTCCTCTTCAAGGGGCCATTTCATCATTCGCCCTCAAGGTGGTATTTCCTGTGCTTCCCACTCACCATCTACTCACTGCATGTCCCCCCCCCCCCCCACTCCATTCCCAGTGAGGTGACAGGATGGCCACTCCTGGGAACTCCCTGGGTCCCATCCACACACCGTACCTGATGCCTGCTTTCTGCCAGACCTGTGGTGGAGTGGGTGGAAAGGGAGGGGACAGGTCTGACCCCAACCCTCAGGCCTTCCCAGGAGCCTCCCACACCTAACCCACCCCCCCACCCCCATCCCAACCCCTCACTGCTGATGTCTCCTTCCTCAGCTGCCCCACTGGTTCCTGCCCATCTCCCCCAGTTAACAGGCGCCACCCAGAGGTCCACCACAAGGCCTGCCTTCTTCCCGCCCGTCCCTCTGGCCTGACCTGACCCAGAGACCTTTCTCTTTTCCTCCAGACACGGCCACAGCCAAGGAGGTGGCAAAGCCCAGCCCACCCATGGACTCGCAGTTCCCGGTGCCAAATGTATGTCTAGGTGTAGAGGGTGCAGTGTGGGGCTGGGAGAGGGGCTGAGGTCCCCAGCGAAGGTCGGGGCCTCCCGTGCCGGGGTGGGCAGACAGGGAGGCCTCAGGCTGGCTACCCGCTGAGCTCTGGACCCTACCAGCTCGAGGTCCTGCCCCGGCCCCCGGTCGTCACTCCCACTCCCGCACCCAAGGCCGAGCCTGCCATCATCCCTGCCACCCGGAATGAGCCCATTGGGCTGAAGGCCTCTGACTTCCTGCCCGTGAGTGGGGGTCCAACCTGAGGGCGGGAAGGAGGCCCATGGGCAAGGGCGGAGCTTCACTGCCAGCACATGGGCACCCGTCCCACACAGGCCGTGAAGATCCCCCAGCAGGCGGAGCTGGTCGACGAGGACGCCATGTCGCAGATCCGCAAAGGCCACGACACCATGTGCGTGGTACTCACCAGCCGCCATAAGAACCTGGACACCGTGCGGGCCGTGTGGACCACGGGTGACATCAAGGCAAGCACCACCTTTCCCCCAGGCGTTGGGCTGGCCGAGAAGAAGGCTGCGCAAGGCGGGGCAGTGGGGCTGGGTGGCCCCTGTCACCACACTGGCTGACTTCATGTCCCATTCTGCCACCATCGTCATCACAAGCTGCCATTTGTCGAACACCTCTTGTGGGCCTCACGGTCATCACTTTAGGTGCAGTCTTGTTAACACCCCACGACAAAGTCCATCACACCACACCCAGGCAGGGGCCGCTGTGTCCCTGGTCCCCTCTGACAGGTGCTCTCTTTACACAGACGTCGGTGGACTCAGCCGTGGCTATCAATGACCTGTCGGTGGTCGTGGACCTCCTCAACATTGTCAACCAGAAAGCGTAAGTCGCTGTGGTGGACGGGGCTGGCGGAGGGGGCCGGGCCGGGTGCTAAGGGCCCACGTCCCCCGCCCTCTCCCCAGCTCCCTGTGGAAGCTGGACCTGTGCACCACGGTCTTGCCGCAGATCGAGAAGCTTCTGCAGAGCAAATATGAGAGGTAGGCGTGGGGAAGCCACAACTGCCTCACGGCATGGATGGGAGGGGCAAGAGGCTCCTTCGGGGACGACGGGAAGGACCCCAGGGCTGGTGCCTGTGTGAAGCGGCTTTGCAGCTCTACCGTCCCCGCCAAGTCGGGAGAGGCCACGCTGAGAACAAGCGTGTGCTGTCCCTGTTCCTCCGTCTACCCCTCTGTCTTTGTGGACCTTGCTCTCTGTTTATCTTTCTGTCTGTGGCTCCGTCATTCATCTGCCTCTGAAGCTATGTCCAGACTGGCTGCACCTCCCTGAAGCTGATCCTGCAGCGGTTTCTGCCCCTGATCACTGACATCCTGGCGGCCCCACCATCTGTGGGTGTGGACATCAGCCGGGAGGAGAGGTGAGGGGCCCAGCCGTGTGTCGGCATTGGGATGTCGGGGTCCACGGGCCTGGGGGCCCAGCCTGCTCAGCGACGGCCTTGCTATAGGCAGCCTATAGAGGAGGTTGTGCCTGGAACAGTGGCTCGGCCGTGTTACCCCCGTGGGATGGGGGTGGCTGCAGACCGGGCTCCGTGGCCTGCTCTGCCCTGAGCCCGGGCGTGGCCCGGATGAGTCCTGCGTCCTGGCCTGCCTCCAAGAGGAGGGCGGGAGTGGTCTGACAGGAGAGGCCCTGGCACTTCAAGCGCTACCTCTCTGCCCACAGGCTACACAAGTGCCGGCTCTGCTACAAGCAGCTGAAGAGCATCAGTGGCCTCGTCAAGAGCAAGTCGGCTCTGAGTGGCCGCCACGGCAGTGCCTTCCGCGAGCTGCACCTACTCATGGCCAGTTTGGACTGAGGAGCTCTTGGGTCTGGCCTCAGCCCCCACTCCTGTTCCCTGTGCACTCCTGGGCCCGTGAGCCTCTGCCTGGCCTCTGCTGCAGCCCTGCGGCCATCCTGGAGGTGGTGGCGCTGGCCCACTGGCCACCTGCACAGCCCTGAGCTCTCAGACAACTTCTCCCCAGCAGTGGTTGCCCAGCTTTGCCAACTCCCGCTTCTTGGGGCAGCAGAGAGCGCCCTGGGGCTGCTGCTGTAATTTATAAGGCGGATTTTATTAAATTTGTAACTATTCCCTGGTTGGTTTGCCTGGAGGGGCATTCTCTGGCCACGTGGCTCTCTCAGGCCCAGGGCTGCCTGCCCGGCCCCTCACGGAGGAGACAGCTCCCCCTCCTGGAGGCAGTGCACCAGGCAGAGTGGCCAGCAGGGGGCAGCAGAGTGCCAGGCCTGCAGGAAGGGGCAAGTTCAGACCTATGGTGGAGGGGGCAGCAGCTCCCCCCTTTCATGGCTCAGGGAAACAGGCAAGGGGTCGCCCCCACTGGCCCATCCCTTTGTCTCAGCCACACCCCCAGCTGTCCTGTGGGTGCCTCCAGGGCCAGCCGACAGCTGTAAACTTCAGGGTGCCAGGACCCCAGCCTCACAGGTTGGCTGCCACAGAGCCCACCTCCCTCCCCAAACCACTCCCCCTTCTCTGAGAGGCCTCCAGGGACAGGACTGGAAGGGCAGCTGCCCTGTCCTCCAATGAGGGCTCTGAACTGTGTTCACTCCCTGCAGGACCCCCCAGCACTGATCCCTTGTGCTCCTTGGCAGCAGCTGGTAGATTCACCCCAGTTGGAGAGGGGGCCCCACTGAGCCCCTGTGCAGTCCCCCTCGAGGCCAAGACCAGGTACAGGCTGACAACCCCCATGGCGGGGGGTGGGAGTGGGGAGTTACTGAGCTTGTGGTTGGGGTCCGGTAGCACTGGGAGGAGGGTGGCACCCACCTACAGCTAGTCCACTTAAGGGGCAAGGCCAGGACCGAGGGGAGCCAGGCTAGCCCAGCCCTACCGGCTGTGGCTCTCAAGCCTTTGAAGAGCCATGGTTTCCCATCTTCTAGGACGGAAGCGATAACATGTGTGGGTGGGCCAGTTGTGACAAGGGTGGCCAGGGGGCACTGGACCTACTCGGTCATGGCCTTCGGGAGAGGCCAGGAGGGCTGTGGGTGACCAGCTAGCAGCGTGGAGCCAAAGGCTCATCCCCATAATCTGACCAGGGCCTCACGAGACCAACTGAGACCACACTTGTGTAAAAAAGTTTTTATTTTAAGTAAAAATGGCTAAGCTTCCAAAAGTTCTTAAATAGGATTTCAAAGGGGGGAAGATGTCAAGAGGCCAGTGAGCAAGGAGAGAGCCTGGTACCAGGCAGATGAGGGGAGCAGCAGAATCCCCGCCCACTGGCCTCCTGCCAGCCATAAATACAGGCCGGCCCTCGGCGGGGAGGGCCGTGCCCCTATGTACACCTAGAACACTATGTACATGTCCAGCACAGGGCCCGCGTGTGGCCAGGGCTTCCCCAGGATGCCCACCAAACTGCCCGGGTGTCATGGTTCCTGTGCCCCCCCGGGGGCTCCTCAGCGCACCCACTAGAGACGGGCCCGGCAGGCGGGGGAGAGTCAGACCAGGCTGGGCGAGAGGACCACCTTCCCGCATACTCCTGCCCTCCCCGTGAGGGCCCCCTGATGGCCCGGGCCTGCCAGGCAGAGTGGTCCATCCCTACCCTTCCGGCCTGTGCCACTTGAACCCACAGCCACGGACGAGAGACACCGTTTCCTTCTGAGCATGTTTCTCATCTCTGAGTGGAGACGGGGTGGAAGAGGTGCCTCGACCCTGGCCTTTGCCTCCTAGGCTCCCAGTGCTACAGCAGGAGCGGGCCAGCAAGGCCTCACGACCCAGTCCCCGGTCTGGTAGGGTGGACACATCCATCACACAGGCACCGGCCTTGACTTCCCTGCAGGAGGGGGAGGAGGGGTTCGTCAGCCTCTGTGCATAAGGGCAGGAGGGAGCCGGGCAGAAGCGCACAAACAGCAGGCAGCAGGACAGACCCAGCCCTGAGCAGCCATCTCCCCGGCACAGCCCTGCAACCCAAGATGGCCAGGCAGGTGGGCAGGTAGGCCCGGGCCACTGGCCCCACACTCACCTGGAGACTCTGCAGCCCCAGCCGTCAGGCTGAAATCAAAGCAACAGGCGTCTCACTGGTGGGCTTGCCTTGGGCCAGGACTCCCCAGGATCCTGCTGCCCCTACCTCTTTGCACTGTAGCACCTGCCAGGCCCTTCTGTGAGTGGGGCCAGGCAGGGGGCTGGAGCTCTGCATTCCAGTCCTACAGCCGGGCTCACTCCTCACCCGGGACACGGGCTGGGCCCTGCCCCCCACCCTCCCTAGGAGCCAAGGCCCAGAACAGGGGGTTCCTGGCCTGCTTTGGAAGGTGTGTATTGCTGGAGCCCTGCCTGGGAGAACTGGGTCCTGGGCCTCGAGTCAGCAGCCCCGCTAGGAGCCCGAAGGGCTGCTTCCTCCTTACACTATTCCCTCTCCAGGGAGCCTGTGCTTTCCCATCTGTGAAATGGATCTAGCACGGTCTGCCCTGACTACTTCCCAGGGCTAGAAAAGGTGGTAAAACAGGTTCTGGATGAGTTTTATAAACTTAACCAAAAAGGAAGACAAAAAGTCCATTCAGGCAAGGGCAGTCCAGTGGCTATCCGCCTGTAGGGGAGGCTCACCCACCCACCCTGGCCCACTCCCTAAAGGCTCACCCGAGGGCTGCAGCTTCCTCCGGATGGAGCCTGGGCGGCTGGTGGTCCCGGAGCTGGGGGCTGAGTGTGCTCGTGCCGAGGGCTGTGGGGTCTGGCAAGCCGGCTCCCACTGTGGGCAGGGGTGAGCAGGTGGGCGGGGGCCGTGGTCCTGGCTCCCCGCCTCCACCGTGCTCAGTTAGTGCAAGAATTACATGAGATAATACATGCAAAGAAGAAAATGAGTTATAACTGAGCACCTGTGTGCCAACCTGCAACCGGCCCCCTGCCCCCCCGCCCCGGCAACCAGCTGGGGACCTCCCCAGGTTATCTCTGAGGTCAAGGCGAAATATTCAGACCAAGACTCCCAGGTTCAAGTTCTAGGTCCACCCCCTTCTGGCATCTTCCCCTCTCCCGCCGCTCTAGGCCGTCTCCCATCCCAGATCCTCCTTCCTGCCCCTGACCTGGCCATGCCAGCCCAAGATGGGCCCGTGGCAGTCCCCATACCTCCAAGTGCTCCTGGCTGGACCAGGACCCGAGCTCTGCCCTGCGGGACCCAGGGCCCAGCTCCACAGAGCGCACCCTCTCTGCAAACTTCAGGGAGTACAGCGTCTCGCTGGTGTTCTTCTCCACGGGGGACACCTAGGGGACACGAGAGCTCACTCTCCACCCAGGCCAACAGGCCTCCCTGACAGAACTGGAGGGGGCGGCATGCTCACTGACTGAAGCTGCAGAGGACAAGGGTGTCCCTTCCCTGCACAGCCTGATGTACGGGGGCCACAGGGGGAGGGGGTCCCTGGTCACGGTGCTGGCCAAGCCCGACACACGAAGGGCCACCCTGCCTGGCCAGCCGAGGCCCTCACCTGCACCACCATGAGGGTCTTGCTGTCTCCACTGAGCGAGTCCTGCAGCAGGTAGGTGAGTTTGGAGTTGCGGAAGGGCACGTGGCCCTGGCGGGAGCGCAGGGCGGCGATGACGTCCCCCAGGGCTGACAGCGACTTGTTGATGTGCTGCGCCTCCCGCAGGCGGCTGCCCTCAGCCCCTGACTTGCCCACACGCTCCGAGCCGGCCAGGTCCACCAGGTTCAGCTTCCCTGTGGGGAGGGTGCCGGGCAGGTCGAGGCCGCCCCAGTGGGGGCAGGTGCCCGGGGTCTTCGGCCAGGCCGCCCGGCGCCCTCACTCACCCGTGGTGCGGAGGCCCGTGCTGCAGTCCACCCCGCGCACCGTCACGATGAGCAGGGCGTGTGAGCGGGAGCTGTGCTCGTTCAGGTTGGTGAACTCGGTCGTGCGGTTGGTGTGGCCAAACTCAAACACCTGGCAGGGAGCAGGGAGGGCGGAGGCACAGGGTTTGGAGTGAGGTCTTCGCAATCACCCTGTCTCCGAGGAGGCTCACCCTACGCACTTTACAGAGGAGGAAACCTGCGGACAGGCTGCATATGTCCTGCTCCCGCCCGGCCCCACTTAACGCGTGGGGGCCTCCCCGGCACTTCCCCGCCTCCAGGTGCCCCGGCCTTGCACCTTGTTGATGTCCTCCACGCTCTGCACCCGGAACTCTGTCAGCCCCGGCACGTACAGCTGCCCGCTGCCGTCTGGGCACAGCCGGATCTCCAGCTTCTCCTGGGGCTCCTGCCCCAGCAAGTCCCTGCGGGGACAGACGACACGGTCACTCCCTTCTCCCGCTTCTGCCTCTGCTTGCACTGTACCCCGCTCCCCCATCACCTGGGATGTTCCCCCACCCCATCACACCCTGAGGAAGCCTTCCTTAACCATAGGGCTAAGCCCCTCTCTCCTCCAGCTCCTCCCCTGCACTCAGTCTGCTGAGGGGCAGAGGCCAAATGTTCCCCCCAGTCTTGTAGTGGCACTACTCCCGCCCCCACGATGCACGGAGCTCTTGTGGGCAGGGCCCCCCAAGTCCCTCACTCTCACTTATCACCACCTGGTGCAGCCTGCAGGGAGACTGGGTAGACTCGGCAGGAAAAGCAGCACCTGGGTCTGGTCTAGGGGTCCCGGGGGGACTGAGAGCAAGGCCTTCTCCCTGCCGCCTCCGGTGTGGGGCGGGGGCCGGGGACCACCCGATCCCTGGGCTGATCCGGACACGTAGCCCCGACTCCGACATTCGTCACACACAGCTCTGCATGGCCCCGCGGACCACAAAGCCACTGGGCGGGCCGTGCCCCGCGCCAGAACCGCCCACCTGAGGACCTCGTTGTAGATCTCGGCAGCGCTGACGGTGATGGTGTAGTCCCAGTCGGACGCCTTCTCCTGCACCTCGGAGAAGAGCAGCTGCAGGGCCCGCTGGTTGATGCCTGGGTTCTCAGGGGTCCCCTGGGGGCAGAAGCAGGGCCCCAGTGAGCCAGGCCTCTCCCCACCACAAGGGGGGGCCGTGCAGATGCCCATGTGGTGTCTATGGCGACCCCTCACGGGCCAGCCTCCCTGTCCGTGCCTAGTGGTCCGCCCCAAAACGCCCTCCACTAGCTGCAAGCAACTTCATCGCCTTGGGCCTCAGTTTCCCCACCTTTCCACGGCACTGCCCTGCCAGGACCAGCCTGAGACGTAAAGCAGAGGACTGAGTGAAGCACCCGGCGCGGCCCTGCACAAGGGGCCGCTGAACACCAGGTGCACACCTGGTCCTGGGGGACCACCTGGGAGGGGGCGCTGGGAACCTATGATCTCCGTGCCACCGCCTAGAGGGTGGCTCACATCAGGGAAGCCACGAGCTGGGCTCTGTGGGTGGCAGAAGGGGGGCACAAGCAGAGGCACGTGTGCCCTGAGGCCGGATGGGCTGGCCGGCCCTTCTAGAAAGAAATCTGGAGTCTTCACCTGAGCGGTCACCTCCCCTTAAGTAGCCCACCCACACCCCTTCCCGTCTGCTGCTCAGGCCTCCTTGCCAGGCCTCAGTACCCCTAGCATGCTCCAGCCTCGCGGCCTCAGCCCTGCTGTTCCTGGTCCCTGAATGCTCTTCCCCACACACCCCCATGGCTGGCTCCAATGCCGCCTCCTGGGGAGATGGCTTTATCTTCCCCACCAACACCTGATCTGATCCCTCCCTCACTGCTGATTCCTCATAGTCAGCTGTAAGTTTTCTCCCTGGCACCTGCCAGGACACAGCTCGATGTGCTGTGAGCACTGAAGCCTCCCCACTGGTGGGCTGGCTCCTGGGAACAGACACTCTGTGGCCAAACTGCCCAGCGCCCAGAACGGCACCTGATATACATGGGCCTTGGCAGGCACTGCTGGAGATGTTCCTGGGCGTCACCCCAACTCTGAGCACCCAAGATAGGGTTAGGAGCCTCCCCAAACCCCTCGCTCCCCCATCTTGCTTGGCCTGGCCCCCACTAACCAGTCTTCACGAATCCCAGAACGAGGGCAACAGTGGGGCCCAGACTGGAAGGAAAGAGCCATGATGACAGCCTGTCACCTAAAGGTGCCTGTCTAGCCTTCTCACCCCCCTCCTCAGACACTGGGACACCTGTCCTCACCCCTTCCCAGAGAACCACACAGCACCCTCTCAAGAGCCAGGCACATGCTAACAAACCAAAGAAACCCCCAAGGGCCGCCTTCCATTTTTACCTCTGGTTGAGATTCTTCCTCCCCTCAAAGCTCCCATCTCCCACTGCCCTTCCCGGAGGGGGCTTGGCCCCAGCAGCAGAGACTGCCCTCCTCCATCTCCATACCCCAGGGCCCAGCATAGGGCAGCCATACGGCAGGAGCCCAATAAATGCACATGGGTGAAACAAAGGTCCATCCGGGGAGATGCAGAGGTGGTCTGCCCTGGGCTCTAACCTCAGGCAGAGACCCCTCTGGTGCCAGAGCTTGTGGGCATTACACCTGCCCCTCCAGAACCACAGGGGTCCATCCCAAGTCCACCTGAGCAAGGTGCCCCTCTCTTCAGGCCTGGTGCCCCAGGCTAACACAGATAACCACCAGCTCTGCTCCTGTACCAAACAAAACCCGCAGACACAAGAGCAGCGACGGGGTGAGGTCCTCACCGAGCCCCTGCCCCGCGCAGCGGGTACCCACCTCCATCGTGTAGGTCTTGCCGGCACCCGTCTGGCCATAGGCAAAGATGCAGACGTTGAAGCCGTCAATACAGGAGGTGATCAGGGCTTGTACCTCCTGGAACACCTGGGGAGGTGACATGGGATGGAGATTGCAAGCCCCCCCTGGGTCACCCACCATTTCCAAGTCCAGCCACCTCCCCTGACCATTCTCTCCTTCAGTAACAGTACAACGCATATTGTTACTGGCGAGTGGCTCGCTGTGGAAGAATTTCTGACTAATAAGTCACTTACAATAGGCATCAGTCGAGCTGCCAAGACTGAAGGGAAGACAGGGCAGTGCCTGCTGCCCAGCCCTGGAGCTCAGGGGCCCCCACCTCTACTTCTCTGGTACCAAAGGAGTGCTCAGTGAGTTGAAGGCAGAGGGCAGCGTGTGCCCGGCACCCACAGCCTGCCTGTACACCAGCAGACAGGGCGGGGCAAAGGTAAAGCCCAGCACAGGGACAGAAGGGCACAGGCAAGACAGGCCTGGCTGGTCAGCTGGGGCAGAGATGAGAAAAGAAGGATGCTGAGACCACATGGCTCTCACAGGCCAAGGGTTCCACAGTGGGGCCCAGGAGCAGCGGGGTAGTCCCTAGGCAGACCAACATAAGTGCACCCGGCTGGAGAAGCAACGCCCGCCAGGGTCCTGTGGCTGGGCGGGGCCACGTAGGTGCCACAGGCTGTGCATGAATCTCCCTCCCTGCAGAGGCTTCAATCTTAGCTTCCCACCCTCTTCTCTCCTCCAGTGGAGGGAGCAAGGCATCCCAGCGCCCCACGCCTCCCCATCGTGTCCTCCCCACTCTTCTACTTCTTTCGGTCCATGCTCCCATCATCTCTCCCTGTATGTCCCCCCACCCTCCACTGCTCTGTCCCTTTCCCCACAGGGCCACACTCACGTCCTGCTGTGAGGCCCGCGGGGAGAAGACCTTGTCCAGCTCAAAGGACACAGGCTTTCCTTTGTGCAGTAGGTGGATGATGGAGTCATCGTCAGCATCGAAGGTCACAGCATTGGTCGCTTCGGGTCCTTCTCCGTCCTCTTTGGTGACTGGCCTGACACGAGCAATCACCCGGATATTCCCTGGTTTGTGTGGGGGAGGAGAGAAGGGTACAGGCTGGGTCAAGATCAGACTGCCTCTACACTGGCATCCTCTGGTGTCCTGAGCAACCCAGCGGCTCAGGAACCTGCTGCCTTCTAAGCAAGGCCCCCCCAAGGAAAGGTAGCCCACAAAGCTGTGATCACTCACACTATCATGAATTCAAGTATCAGTACCCTTTCTTCCTGGGCAAGCCAACTGAGAGTGGGAGCTTCACACTGGGGACAGGGAGGAAAGGTCAGTTGTGGGGCTCAAGCCCTGCGCCCAATCTGGGTGGGATACCAAATGGACGCTCTCTGTGTGTCTGGACTTCAGTTTCCTCTATACGATAGGGCTTGGGTTCCAGTAAGCCAAGAGACTTATTCTGTCATTCTAAAAGGACACCATGGATGCCAGGACAGGGCCTGGGAATCAGGCAGATAGAACCAGGCAACAAGGCAGCCCTGGGGTGTGTGGGCACATAGATCTGATCGCTTCAAGCCCTTCAGTGGGATCTCAGTGGAATGAAGAACAAACTCCCCACTACAGCCAGAATCTTCACCTTCACCTGTACACTCCACCTCACCATCCAGGTCCAAGGTCTGGCTGCACCTCCTCCGGGAAGCCCCCTGACACGCTCGACTGTCAGACACTAAGGGGCTCTGAGAGCCCCTCCCCAGCCCCGGTAACAGGGGCAGTGTTGAGGTTCTCTGGGTGATTAATGATCACTGCTGCCCCAGCTGAAGCGAGCACCGTGAGGCCAGCGACAGCATCTATGTGGGCTCGCAGCCATGTCTCAGTGTCTGGAACAGCACCTGGCACACAGCAAGCACTCCCTAGACCTTTGTGTAGCAAACAGGTACCCTCAAGCTTGGCCAGGCCGTTGGTCAGAACAAGCGGCATACCAGCCACCCCCACCCAGTGCCTCAACAGCCCACCTGGCCCCTCGGGGCCCAGGGGTCACCTGCCATGGGCACTGGGGTGAGGGCTTCAGAGTTGGACGGATCCAAGTCCAGATCCAGGGCAGACCGTTTACTAGCCATGCGGGTTTGAGCAAGCTCCCCGACTTCTCTGGGTTTCCAGATCTACAAAGACGGAGCTACAGCAGCCCCTCGGTGGCAGGGCACAGCTCCAAGGAGTGGTGCTGGGCTGGGGGGAAGGGCAGCATCACCTCCGAGCCAGCTTGGGACCCCTGTGCCAGGGCCCCCCAGCACCCCCGGCGGTCACCTTTCAGCCGCACGAGCTCATTGTGGCACTTCTTGCGCAGCTGCAGCTCCCGGCGGTACTTGCGCAGGAGCTCCTGGTTGTTGCTGTTGACCTCCTCGATGGCTTGGCCGATCTGGTGGGGGGTGCGCAGCGCTGTCACGGGCTGGCTCCACCGACCCGGCTTACCACGCTGCCTGCCACCTCCCCACCGCCACCCCAGCAGCTGCTCACTGCCTCCCGCCCTGGGCTGAGTACTTGATGTCTGCTGTCACAGGCCAACTCTTTCCAGTAGCCCCTGTGGGAATGTACTGCTGCCAGGCCCATTTTACAGAGGAATAAACTGAGTCCCAACAAGGCTTATTGCTCTGCTGATGAGCAAACAGCAGGACTCAGCCCTCACTTCACAGCACTAGCACTTGACTACAACAAGATTCAGCTGGACCCAAACTCCAGCTCCACCCTCAAGTAGCTGGGGGGACCTAAGGCAACCATCTCAGTCGTCGAGCCTCTTTTTTCTCCTCTGTAAACTGGGGAGAACACCATCTAATTCGCGGATCTGTAGGACTTGGTAGGTACGGACCTCCACGTTACACTTCACGAGGGAAAGGACCAAAATGCAGACCGCGCATGCAAATGTTGCCCTTCGTTGGGTAAAAAGGGAAGTGTGTACATGCACGCAAATACATCAACAGGCTTCATCGTGCTCAGAACGCTCGGGGGGTAAATTCTGACAGACATCTGCCTCTGGGGAGCAGGCCAGGGTGGCAGAGAGAGGCCCTTCCTTTCCTTCTGATGCTCTTCTGCATAGTTTGAACTTTCTACCACGTCCATGTATTATTGACATAATTTTTTTCACAGAAAGAGAACTATTTTCTATTCCCAAAATATATCAGTCTCTCTACCCTGCAGGACTGTTGTACAGATTCAAGGAGCTGACAGCTATAAAAGGCTTAGCACGTAGGAGGCACTTAAGAGACGCTGGCTATTCTCATACTGTACAAGTATAGCTTAAAAAAAATCAAAACTAACAGATGTAAGAATATGTGCAGCATGTTTGAGATATAAGAATACATGTAATATGTTTGGTTTAAAGCATCACAATAAGGCAAATACCCAAATACCTGCCCCTGACCAGTGTGTTTTTCAAACAGGGTCTGGGGGTGGCAGTGTGTGGGTGAGGCAGGGGGGCTACTGTCCGGGGGGCTTCACCGCATTTTGGAACGGAGCCCTGGGCTCCAGGGCCTCTCCCAGCCTCCCCCGTCCCCTCAGCCATGAGCTGCACTCACCTCGGCCTTGACGCTCTTGAGAGCCTCCTGCAGGAGCAAGGGGAAGCCACGCACCTGCCGCTTGAGCCCATTGTAGTCGTTGGTGAGGGTCCGCAGCGCTGGCTGCAGCGTCAGCAGGTTGGTCCGGACACCTATGGGGACACAGAGGTATAAGGTAGACAGGGGGAGGGACTACGGCACGGGGCAGGCCAGGGCCCGGCCAGCCGGCTCACCTGCCAGGTTCTCGTGCACAGCCTTCATCTCCACCTGGGCTCTGGCAAAGGCCTCCTCGATGGCCCGGTTCTTGTCCTCCTCCAGGGACTGCATCTCCTCCAGCATCTGCCCGTGTGCCCGCTCCAGCTCTGACTCGTACATGGCGATCTGATGGCCAAGACCAGAAGCTCAATGTGTGTTGAGGGGGGAGAAGCTCAGGGGGGGGGAGGGAGAGCCAGAAAGAAGCCCCTCACCTACCCCACAGCCCACGCGAGCAAACACTGACCCCTACATGTACACATAGACACACACACAGACACATACACAGACACACACACAGAAGGGTAGATGGCCATCTCGCTCCTCGAAAGGTCTGGGAGCTCCGTGCAGCTACTTCCTTGCATTACCCCCGGCACCAGCCTGGGTCCTGGCACATAACAGGTGCACAAGCTACAGGCCCCAGAAGGGCAGGGGAGAGCACTTGTTATACAGTAGTGACCAGGGTTCCTTTCTAAGAACGTGTGCGCTAGACCCTGTGTGAGGAACCTTTAATGATTATGTCCCTGAGCCCCACTGGGAGGGGAGTTCTGCGATCCCATCATTTTACAGATGAGGAAACAGACACAAACAAAACTTGGCCTTGGTCACGCAGCCAGCAGGGAGAGAAGGGACCGGAACCCAGGCGCGTCGGACCCCGGAGCGCTGACCCGCCATACTGTGTTGAAGGCCCGCCTCTAGCTTTCCAGCCGGGCGTGCGCATGCTCTCCCACAGCTACGAGCGCCCCCGCAGCCCACGCACCTGCGCCCGGAGCTGCGCGGTCAGCTGGTGCGAGCTCTGCAGCTGCTGCTCCATCTCCTTCAGCACCTGCCTCTGCATGGCCACCTGCTCCTGCAGGTGCTGGTTCCGGGCCTGGGACTCGCTGAGGGCCTGCTTGGTCTTGGACGACTCCACTTCCACGGTCTTGATGACATACTGTGAGGGGAAGGAGGGACGGGCGCGTGGCGGCGCGCAGGTGCCTCGACCTCACCCGGGGGCCCTGAGACGCAGCTGGCCTTGGGAAGGGACCTTCAGGGACATCCCGCCAAGAGCCCCCAGAAAAAACTAGAGAGGCCTCGAGGTACTGGCTTCCCAGGATGCTGCAAGGGCCTCCTGGAATGCTCTCATCTAATTAGCCCACCAAGAGCCTGGCTGTGGCCCCAGCCTGGGCACAGGACAGACAAGAAGGGCAAAGATGAAGGTAGAACCTCGCGGTGCGTCACATCCATGCCTGGCACGCACGGGCACCTCAAGCCTCAGTCGCCAGATGCCCGCTACGCGCCTGGCCCTGGACAGCAAGAAGAGGAAGGGGCAAGACTAAGGGCAGACCTGCAATGATTCCTTCAACCACCTGCCCCTCCTCATTCACCAAGACGCTTAAGCCCCTCCTCCGGGAGGCCCCGCCCTGGGCGCGGGATGGAGAGGGCGCTCCCAAGGCCCTGCACGTGGCCACGGCTCACCTTGATTGGCGGCGACTGGGCCCGCAGGCTGGCGATGGTCTCGTGGCTGTCCCGGAGGCGCCGGCTCAGCCGCTCCTCCTCCTGCGCCTTCTCGGCCAGGCAGTCCTTGAGCCGCAGCTCGACCTCCGCCAGCCGGTCGGTCTTCTGCTGCACCTCCAGGTTCAGCTCCGAAAGCATGCCCTTGTTCTCCACCACCTCCAGCTGCAGCTGTGACAGCTTGTCCCGGAGCTGGGCGCTCTCCTGCAGGCAGGCGGTGGCAAGCGACGCCGGGACCCAGGGAAGGACAGACGAGCGGGCAGGGGTCACTGTGAGGAACTGGGTCACCGTTGGGGACTGAGCCCTCTGGGACCCGGTGGGGCCGGGGCCAGCCCGCTCACCTGGCTGTGCTCGCAGCCCGTGCAGGGGGCCACCGGCTTGGCCCGCAGCTCCTGCAGCTCTGCCTCGAAGCGCCGCATCTCCTGCCTCAGCCGTTCATTCTCCACCATCAGCAGGTCCCGGTGCTTCTCCAAGTCCGTGCCTCCCTGTAGACGGCCGGAGCACAGGGGACGCATGTGAGGTGGAGAGGGTTACCAGGGCAGGGGAGAGAGGAGTCAGGTGGGGAGAAGGAGAGGGAAAGAGAAAGGCGGGAGAGGGAGGGAAGAGAGCAGGAGCTCCAGGGGGAAATGAGAAGACAGGAGGAAAGGGGAGCTGGAGGGACGGACTTCACCCCGCCCCGTTCATTCTATTTTCCTGAGTGTGAAAGTAACAAGAAAGTCGTATTTATACACAGAGATCACACTCCTATTTTACATCAGCAAACGAGAATTAACCTCCCACCCTTTGGGGGTCACATGACCTCTGAGGACCTAGTGAGTGGAGACAAGTATTCAGGGAGCGTCTCCCAGGCAGGATGGCAGTCTGATGGGCACACGGGCAGCCCCGGCTTGGGCTGGACGTGAGGGCCCTGGAGAGATGGGGTCGCACATCCCATCTGGAAGGGTCAGTCTGCATGAGACCCGGCCAACCCCCGCCTCCCCCGCCCACCTTAGGATGGCAGTGTTGAGCCTCACCAGCTCTGATCGAAGGCGGCTCACTTCCTGGGCTTGGCTAATGAGCTTCTCCTTCAGGTTTTCCACCTGCCAGCACAAAGCCACAGTCACGGTCACGGTGAGCCTTGTTCCTCACCTCCAGCCCACACCCAGGCCTGATCTCTCAGCCCCAGCCCTCCCTGTGTTCAAGCATCAGGCCACACCTGGGACTCCAGGTGACACACACCTGCCCCGTCCCAATAGCCTTCAGCACCCTCTCCCACTTCAAGACCCAGGTAGCCTGGGCTCTCAGGAAAGTCTGGGGAGCAAGCAAAGCAGAGGTGACCCGTGTACCACCAAGCCCACGCCAGAGGCAGCTCCCTGGGAGACTCAGAAGGCTGACCTCAGGACGCCTGCCTTGCATCGGCCCCTGCGTCTACTTAGGTATTTGTAATTATTTATATATATATATATATATATATATATATATATATATATATTCCTTAAAAAGGCTTCCAAATTGTATAAACTCTAGGCTCTACAAAACCTGGATCAGTCCTTGCCCAAGTCCTAAATTTTTCCACTTCAAGTGGTTCCTGGTGAATCTGCCTGTGGAGACAGGTCTGTCAGTGACCAGGGCACATCTCAGACCTGTGTCCACCCCAGCTCCCAGCCTGTCTTGCTGGAGAGCCATGGCCAGCAGAGGCTATTAGAAAGAGGAGGGGTGCACGCTCTGTGAGGAGGCAAGGGTGGCCTGGCTCAGCCAGAGCCCAGGGCGGGTGCAAGCACGATGCCAGTTCCGAGAGTGCACATCCCAGGATGGCGACCCTCCCCTAGAGCTGTCCCCCTGCTGGCCATGCTCCTCGCAGGCCCCAAACCCTGGTTCTCTATCAGCCCACCTGCAGGAACCTCTCGGGAGATAACCGCAAATGCAGCCAATGACTTTGGCACCAGCATTCATTAGAGCATGTTTGGCGGTTTTCTTGCAGAACATTCTATGAGGACCATACCCTACCATACCTCACCTTGAGAAGGCACAGTGAGAGTCAGACTCACTCGGTGGGGGCTTAGGAGAGGTGGGTTTTACACAAGCGGACCACGAAGCACTAGGTTCTTATTACTAAGCGACAGGTGACAAAGTCCCCTGCCTGCAGGGGCCAGCCAGGGCCAGGTAAGGCAGGTGAGGGGCAGTGCAGGATTGGACACCAGCTATCCACCCCTAGGAGGCAGCCACAATGCACTCCCTGCAGGCCGCGGCCAGAGACATGCAGGCCCATGTCTCCAAACGTCTGACCTTTCAAGACAGGCCAAATGTTGGGATTTGGGGGTATGTCAAATCTCCCCACTTTACATGGCTGAGATGTCATCAACAGTGTGTGAGTAGCATGGGCAGCATGCAGACCAGGCCTGTGCCACCTCCGATGCCCCCTTTTGCTGAGACCCTGGTGGAAGGAGCACTCAGATCCCCCGGCCTTAGAGGGGAGTGAGGGACACCTCACAGAAGGCAGCCTTTCATTCCTTGGTGGTGAAATCGGGACTAGCGTGAATCCCCAGCATTAAGGGAATGGTTACCCAAGTTATGGCGTATGTACACGCAGACTAGTGCGTAGTCGTCACGGTTAGGGTTAGCAGAAGTTTTAAGTGACTTGGAGAAAGGCTCCCGAACATAGTTAAGTCAAAAGTCCGAAAACAAAATTGCGATGTAACACCAAGAAGCAGAAGTCTCTGGACTGTAGAATTCTGCCAAATTCTTTATGCTTTTCAGTAACTTGTAAGCCTCAAAGAATACGTACTCCTCTCATACACACTCCCCCCATCCTGATATAGGTGGGTCTACCTCCTTTTGAAAGGTTGAGTCCCCCCACCCCCCCTTCCTTCCCTCAGAAAGCACCCCAGGAAGATCCACTTGCACTGAACAGGTGCCTCAGACAGGCTGCTTCCTCAGCACCGGGCTGGGTGTGCTGGGACCTCGCCACCAGCACTCAGCCCCAGATGCAGCGAGAATGGGGTTTTCCAAGTGCTTACTTGCGGGCTCAGGACGCCTGCCTGCCACCTGCCTGTAGCCCAGGCTCCTGCTCCTTTCTTGCATCACAATCAGAACTCTGGGCACTCCTAGGCTCTACCTGGAATTTCTGAGGGGTGCCCCAAAAGGAGGTGGCTACAAAATGGGGCAGGCTAGGGGTGAGGGTGAGGGGTTGAGGAAGAGGCTATAAAAGACTCCCTTTGTCAGAGATGTCAGACAGTCATCTCCTGGCTTGTCTCGGACAGCGGGGGACATGGCCCACCAACACAGCAGTGTGGCCTGTCAGGCACCAGTCACCGCCGTGGTGCATGGTGACCGTGCCCCGGCAGGCCAGCTGCATTTGGGGCTGAGAAGTCAGGATGTGTGCTGCTCAGGAGTGGGGCCACTGCCCTCTACCCAGAGGGGTCTATTTCAGGAGCGGTGAGAGCAGAGAGCGGGGTGCTGAGGGTGAACCGGACCAGCGAGGAAGGCCTTCCACAGGAGAGAGCCCCCAGAGGCATCCTGTCCACACCCGCCCGGGCTCTGAGTCAGCGATCGTGCTGGCATCTATCCGCAAAGAGGGGAGGGACCTTCTCTATTACTCATCACAAGCCCCGACCCCGGCAGGTGACCAGCACGCAGTAGACACCCAATGAACACTAGAAGTGACAGCAGACAAGCGGCATGCACACTCCTGAGGGCAAAGAGCCAGGCCGAAGGGGAAGGAGGTCCCCGGCAGGCTGCTGTGATGGTGCCCAGGAGGGTATGATGTCAACCCCAGGGCTGACCAAGGGACCAGGCTAGATTTGTGCAGCGTCCCTTCCCAGGCCCAGGCTCCTTGTCAGCCGGAGAAACTGGGTCATGGGCCTGGTGCACAGGGCCTCAGTGGGAGCGGGGAGCCGGGGCCCATCTGACACAAACCCACATTTCCATCTCTCAGCAGAAGTGGGTCCGGTAGAGGGTGGGGCTGCCCTGCGCAGGTCTGTGTTCTCAGCTGTCTGCTCCCATCAGTGGAGACAACCTGCTGATTACCTCCCCACCTCCCACCAAGCCTGGCTCTTGATCACCAGCTGTCTGTCCTCTGAGGAAAAGAGGGCTCTCCCAGTGGCGAGACCAAGGCGTTGCTGAGCTGAAAAGGCAATAGGTCCCGGGACCCAGAACACCCTGAGGAAACAGAGGCCAGAGGGGCGGCCCCCAGAAGCACCCCATCCCGTCACCAACACACTCCCCCTCTCAGGACATATGGCTACATGACTGACTGTGCCCATCTGGCCCCATCCACCCTGCCCTGCCCACTGCCAAGTTTTCACATTCAAGTCCTTCTGCGAGGGGCAGTCGGGCACAGGGGTTCTCAGGCCTGACTGCCCAGCTTTCTAATATAGACATCACCCTACTCGCCGGATAACCTTGGAAAAGTCTCAACTTCACCATGCCTCTTGCTTTCCTCATCAGGACAGTGAGGCTACCCCTACAAGGATGTCCTGGGCATTAAGTGAGATTAAATGAGATAACGTAAGTAAAGCGCTTAGGACAGACCCCAGCACACAGCGAGTTCTATTGTTAGAATAAAGGCCCGTGAGAGCAGAGATATCTGTCTGTCGTGTGGGTGCCGAATTCCCAGTGCCTAGGACAGTGCCTGACACATAGCAGGTGCTCTGTAAACACATGTAGGAAGAATGAGTGCACAAGGGGCTGGGTAGAGCAGGGTCTGTGAGTGAGGCTGTCAGGCAGGGTGGGGCCAGGAGGGGTGCTAGAGGCTGGGGCACCACTGGGCACCAGCAGGAGGACACTCACTTCTGCCAAAGGAAGGAGCTGCTACAAGGCTCCAGGCATGTGGGTGCCACGTGGGACTGTCGGGCCAGAGGTGCCACGTCTTCCAAAATATTCTGACAAAATAGGAATTCCAGATCTTTATGTGAACTTATCTAAGGTTTAAAAATAGGCAACTGGCTCTGGAAAACAGTGTGGAGGTTCCTCAAAAAATTAAAACTAGAATTACCCTACGACCCAGCAATAGCATTACTAGGAATTTATCCAAAGGATACAGGAGTGCTGATTCCTAGGGGCACATGTACTCCAATGTTTACAGCAGCACCATCAACAATAGCCAAAGTATGGGAAGGGCCCAAATGTCCATCAACCAATAAATAGATAAAAAAAGATGTGGTGTGTGTGTGTATACACACACAATGGAATACTACTTGGCAACAAGAAAGAATGAAATCCTGCCATTTGCAACAACGTGGATGGAACTAGAGGGTATATGCTGAGTGAAATAGTCAGAGAAAGATACATGTTTTCACTCATATGTGTAATTTGAGAAACTTTACAGAAGACCATGGGGGAAGGGAAGGGGAAAAAATAGTTTCAAACAGAGAGGTAGGCAACATAAGAGACTCTTAAATACAGAGAACAAACTGAGGGTTGATAGGGGGGTGGGGGGGATAATGGGTGATGGGCATTGAGGAGGACACTTGTTGAGATGAGCAATGAGTGTTGTATGTAAGCGATGAATTATGGGAATCTACTCCCAAAGCCAAGGGCATACTGTATACACTGCACGTTAGCTAACTTGACAATAAATTATATTTTAAAAAATTAAATAAATAAAATAAAAATAAAAATTGGCAACGAATCTGATCAATAAAAAAGGAGGCCAATTAGAACTAATAAACTCAGCAAAGTCACAGGATACAAAATCATTACGTAAAAATCTGTTGTGCTTCTACACAATATCAATGGACAATCCAAAAAAGGAAATTTAGAAAACAATTCCATTTACAATTGCATCAGAAAGAATAAAATACTTAGGAATAAACTTAATCAAGAAGGCAAAAGATCTGTACATTGAAAACTATAAAATATTGCTCAATAAATTAAAGAAGGCACTGATAAATGAAAAGACATCCCAGGTTATGGATTGACATATTGCTAAGATATCAATACTACCGAAGGCGTCCTCCAGATTTAATGCAATCCACATCAAAATTCCAATGGCATTTTTTGCAGAAATAGAAAAATCCACCCTAAAATTCATATGAAATCTCAAAGAACCCCAAATAGCCAAAACATACTTGCAAAAGAAGAGAAAGTGAGAGGTCGCACACTTCCTGATTTCAAAAGTTACTACAAAGCTACAGCAATGAAAACAATAAAGTACTGGCATAAAGATCATACAGATCAACGGACTAGAATAGAGAACCCAGAAACAAACCCTCACATGTGTGGTCAATTGATTTTTGACATGGGTGCCAAGACCATTCCAGGGGGAAAGGACAGTCTTTTCAACAAATAGTGCCAGGAAAACTGGACATCCACATGCAAAAGAATGAGATTGGACCCTTGCCTTACACCACAGACAAAATTAACTCAGAATAGATCAAAGACCTAAATGTGAAAACCAAAACTATAAACACAGGGGAAAACCTTCATGGCACTGGATTTGGCAGTGCTTTCTTAGATCGGACACCAACAGCACAGGCAACAAAAGACAAGATAGATAAATTGAGCTTCATCAAAATAAATAAAACCTTTTGTGTATCAAAAGATACCATCCACAGAGTAGAAAGGTGCTCTGTGGAATGGAAAAAAATATCTGTGAATTGTATACTGATAAGGGGTTAATATGCAGAATATAGAGAGAACCCCTACAACTCCATCCCAAAAACCCCAATTCAAGACAGGCAAAGGACTTGAATGGACATTTCTCCAAGGAAGATATACACATGGCCAATAAGCACATGAAAAGATGCTCAATATCACTAATCATTAGGGAAATGCAAATCAAAGCCACAGTAAGATACCACTTCAACCCATTATGATGGCTATTAGTTAAAAAAAAATAACCCTCAGAAAATAACAAATACTGATGAAAATCTGGAGAAATTAGAACCTTTGTCCCACTGCTGGTGGGAATGTCAAACAGTGTACCTGCTGTGGAAAACAGTCTGGTGGATTTCTCAAAAAATTTTAACTGGAACTACCATATGATCTAGCCATTCCACTTATGGGTATTTGCCCAAAAGGAATTAAAAGCAGGGTCTCAAAGAGATATTTGCACACCCATGTTCATAGCAGCATTATTCACAATAGGTACAATGTGGTAGCAAACCAAGTGTCCACTGATGAATGAAAGGATAAGCAAAGTGTGGTATATCCATACAATGGAATATTATTCTGCCTTAAAAACAGGAAATCCTGCCATTTGCAATAACATGGATGAACCTGGAAAGCATTATGCTAAGGGAAATGAGCCAGTCACCAAAAGACAAATACTGTGATCCACTTATATTAAGTACCAGGAAGAGCTACATTCATAGAGACAGGAAGTAGAATGGTGGGTGCCAGGGGCTGGAGGAGGGGGGAGGGGGAAGTTAGTATTTAATGGGAACAGTTTCAGGTTTGCAACATGAATAACAATGTGAATATACTTAATACCAGTGAACTATACACTTAAAAATGGTTAAGATGGGAGGGGGAGCCAAGATGGCGGAACAGCATGGAAGTTTTTTGTGTGTCTTGCATCCATGAAATACAGCCAGACCAACGCTACACCATCCTGCACACCTAAAAAAATGATCTGAGGATTAACACAACAATCTGCACAACCTAAACCACAAAATTCAGCAGGTACCTGGCACAGAGAGGTGAACTTGGGGAGAGAGAAGCCGTGGAGGGCAGGGAGCCGCTTTTGCACACAGAGAGAGGATGGAGGCGGGGGAGGAGAATATGGGAAAAGCACCCTCCAAAAGCAGCTAAAGAGAAAGTAGAAAAGTGGAAACAGCCACAGGGACTGAACTAAGAGAGAAAAGAGAAAGAAGAGGGTTTAAATTCCATTAAGACTATAACAGGGGGAGCGCGGAGTCTGAAACTCCGCAGCTCGATACCTGGTGGTGCTCTGGTGGGAAGGGCGAGTCCCCAGGAGCAGAGTGGGGTCCGGGAGGTTCTCGGGCCACACAGGGAAAAGCGGTTCCACTGCTGGAAGGACATTTGGTAGAGACTGTGAGGCCACCTGGTCCCAGCAGACCCCAGAGAACAACCACATCGCTGGTGCTGGAACAAGGTCATTATGGGTGAAGACTGGTGCCAGATGTGTGTTGTGATTTTCCATAATCCCTGAAACACTGCTGCTACACTATCTCGCAAACTTTTTCTGGGGAGGGCTGGCACCTGGCCACACTGTCTGGGCACCAGCAGCAGGCACGGTCCCGCAAACATTCCTGGGTGTGGCCGGCACCTGGCCATTGCTCGGTGAGACCTTCTGCAGAGGGAAGAAGCAGGTCAAAGCCACAGTCCCTCAGAAGAAAGAGGACGAGAAAAACAGCCACATCTGAGACAAAACTCAGGAGAGGGTGCTGCCTGGGGCTTGGTCACAGACTGTGAAAAAGCGGGATGGGGGGCGTGGAGGGAAGCTGAAGACAAAGTACAGGTGCACGATTGCTGATCTGGGAGAACAGAGTTCCGATACTAGAGAATGGGTAGCTGGCTGACGCCATTTTCACCGTTCCCGCGCATGAGCATACGCACCTACAAGCGCCACCACAATCCACCCCAGTAAACTAAGCAGAGCCATCTAGTGAAGAACAGAGCCATTACACTAAGCCCCGCCCAAATGGGCCAACCTCGCTCTTCAGGAACACAAGTCTCTCCACCTGCTTAGTTTACGAACTATAAAGTGCTTCATAGTTTGACCTCCAGATGAAAATGAAGTAATTGCAGTGGCATTTCAGTCTGTTACCGGTCCATCTATTCAATTTTCTTTCTTTTTCTTTTTTCTCTTTTCCCTTTCTTTTTCTTGAATACAGAAAGAGAAAAAAATCATTTTTATTTTCAATTTTTATTAAAAATATTTTTCTTTCATTTTTTTCTACTATATTTTTTACTTTTGTGTAAATTTTTTCAAATTCTATTTTACTTCCATCATTTCATTTTAGTCTACTTCAGTGTATTCAGTTTTTCAAATTTTCAAACAATTTCCTTTTTACCCCCTTTTTTCTCTAATCTATCAAGCCACTTTCAACACCCAGACCAAAACACACCTAGGAGCTAGCATCATTTATTTGATTTTGTGTGTGTGTGTTTAATTTTTTAATTTTAATATTTTTTTAATTTTAATTTTTTCTAACTCATTAATTCCTTTTCTCCCTTCAAAGTGACAAAATGAAGAAATTCACCCCAAAAGAAAGAGCAGGAAGAAACGACAGCCAAGGACTTAACCAACACAGATACAAACAAGATGTCTGAACCAGAATTTAGAATCACAATAATAAGAATACTAGCTAGAGTCAAAAATAGATTAGAATACCTTTCTGCGGAGAGAAAAGAAGTAAAAGCTAGTCAGGATGAAATAAAAAATGCTATAACTGAGCTGCAATCTTGAATGGAGGCCACTGAGGCAAGGATGGATGAGACACAACAGAGAAGTACCAATACAGAGGACAAAATTATAGAGAATAATGAAGTAGAAAAAAAGAGGGAGATTAAAGCACGATTTAAGAATTAGAGAAATCAGTGACTCATTAAAAAGGAACAACATCAGAATCATAGGGGTCCCAGAAGAGGAGGAGAGAGAAATAGGGGTTGAAGCGTTATGTGGATAAATCATAGCGGAAAACTTTCCTAACCCGGGGAAAGACACAGTCATCAAAATCCAGGAAGCACAGAGGACTCCCATTAGATTCAACAAAAGCCGACCATCAATCAACAAGGCATATCATAGTCAAATTCACAAAATACTCAAGCAAGGAAAGAATCATGAAAGCAGCAAGGGGAAAAAAGTCCTTAACCTACAACGGAAGACAGATCAGGTTTGCAGCAGACCTATCCACAGAAACTTGGCAGGCCAGAAAAGAGTGGCAGGATATATTCAATGTGCTGAATCAGAAAAATATGCAGCCAAGAATTCTTTACCCAGCAAGGCTGTCATTCAAAATAGAGGAGAGTGAAAAAGTTTTCCAGACAAACAAAAATTAAAGGAGTTTGTGACCACTAAACCAGCCATGCAGAAAATTTTAAGGGGGACTCTCTGAGGGGAGAAAAGATGAAAAAAACAACAACAAATAAATAAAGACCAAAAGCAACAAAGACTAGAAAGGACCAGAGAACACCACCAGAAACTCCAACTTGACAAGCAACATAATGACAATAAATTCATATCTTCCAGTACTCACTCTAAACATCAATGGACTAAATGCTCCAATCAAAAGACATAGGGTAACAGAATGGATAAGAAAACAAGATCCATCTATATGCTGTTTACAAGAGACCCACTTTAGACCTAAAGACACCTTCAGATTGAAAGTAAGGGGATGGAGAACCATCTATCATGCTAATGGTCACCAAAAGAAAGCCAGAGTAGCCATACTTATATCAGACAATCTAGACTTTAAAATAAAGACTGTACCAAGAGATGCAGAAGGGCATTATATCATAATCAAGGGGTCTATCCACCAAGAAGACCCAACAATTGTAAACATTTATGTTACAAATGTGGGATAGCCTAAATATATAAATCAATTAATCACAAACATAAAGAAACTCATTGATAGTAACACCATAATAGTAGGGGACTTCAACACCCCACTCACAGTAATGGACAGATCATCTAATCAAAAAATCAACAAGGAAACAATGGCTTTGAATGACACACTGGACCAGATGGACTTAACAGATATATTCAGAACATTTCATCCTAAAGCAGCAGAATATACATTCTTCTCCAGTGCCCATGGAACATTCTCCAGAATAGACCACATACTAGGAAACAAAACAGCCCTCAACAAGTACAAAAAGATCGAGATATTTTCAGACCACAGCGCTATGAAACTCGAAATCAACCACAGGAAAAAATTTGGAATGGTAACAAATACTTGGAGACTAAAGAACATCCTATTAAAGAATGAATGGGCTAACCAAGAAGTTAAAGAGGAAATTAACAAGTTCATGGAAGCCAATGAAAATGATTATACCACAACCCAAAACCTCTGGGACGCAGGAAAGGCAGTCATAAGAGGAAAGTATATAGCAATCCAGGCATTCCTAAAGAAGGAAGAAAGATCTCAGGTACACAACCTAACCTTACGCCTTAAAGAAGTGGAAAAAGAACAGCAAATAAAACCCTAAACCAGCAGAAGACAGGAAATAATAAAGATTAGAGCAGAAATTAATACTATCAAAACCAAAAAACAAATAGTAGAACAAATCAATGAAACCAGAAACTGGGTCTTTGAAAGAATTAACAAAATTGATAAACCACTAGCCAGTTTGATAAAAAAGAAAAAGGAAAGGACCCAAATAAATAAAATCAAGAATGAAAGAAGACAGATCACAACCAACAGAGCAGAAATAAAAACAATAATAAGAGAATATTATGAACAATTATACGCCAATAAAATGGGAAATCTGGAAGAAATGGACAAATTCCTAGAAACATATACACTACCAAAACTGAAACAGAAAGAAATAGAAAATTTGAACAGACCCATAACCAGTAAAGAAATCGAATTAGTAATCAACAATCTCCCAAAAAGCAAGAGTTCAGCGTCAGATGGCTTTCCAGGGGAATTCTACCAAACATTTAAGGAAGAGTTAACACCTATTCTCTTGAAACTGTTCCAAAAAATAGAAATGGAAGGAAAACTTCCAAATCTTTCTATGAATCCAGCATTACTTTGATTCCAAAACCAGACAGAGACCCCACTAAAAAGGAGAACTATAGACCAATTTCCCTGATGAACATGGATGCAAAAACTCTCAACAAGATATTAGCCAACCAGATCCAACAATACATTAAAAAAATTATTCACAATGACCGACCAAGTGGGATTTATACCTGGGATGCAGGGCTGGTTCACTATCTGCAAAACAATCAACATGATTCATCACATCAATAAAAGAAAGGACAAGAACCACATGATCCTCTCAACTGATGCAGAGAAAGCATTTAACAAAATACAGCATCCTTTCTTGATATAAACCCTCAAGAAAGTAGGGAAAGAAGGATGATACTTCGAGATAGTAAAAGCCATATATGAAAAACCCAATGCTAATATCCTCCTCAATGGGGAAAAACTGAGAGCTTTCCCCCTAAGCTCAGGAAGAAGACAGGGATGTCCACTCTCGCCACTGTTATTCAACATAGTACTGGAAGTCTTAGCCTCTGCAATCAAACAACACAAAGAAATAAAAGGCATCCAAATCGACCAGGAGGAAGTCAAACTTTCACTCTTCACAGATGACATGATACTCTACGTGGAAAACCCAAAAGATTCCACCAAAAAACTTCTAGAATCGATTCATGAATTCAGCAAAGTTGCAGGATATAAAATCAATGCACAGAAATCGGTTGCATTCCTACACACCAATAATGAAGCAACAGAAAGAGTAATCAAGGAATCAATCCCATTTACAATTGAACCAAAACCCATAAAATACCTAGGAATAAATCTAACCAAAAAGGTGAAAAATCTACACACTGAAAACTATAGGAAGCTTATGAAAGAAACTGAAGAAGACACAAAAAAATGGAAAAAGATTCCCTGCTTCTGGATAGGAAGAACAAATATTGTTAAAATGTCGATACTACCCAAAGCAATCTACATATTCAATGCAATCCCTATCAAAATGACACCGGCATTCTTCACAGAGCTAGAACAAACAATTCTAAAATTTGTATGGAACCAGAAAAGACCCCGAATAGCCAAAGCAATCTTGAAAAAGAAAACCAAAACAGGAGGCATCACCATCCCAGACTTCAAGCTATACTACAAAGCTGTAATCATCAAGACAGTATGGTACTGGCACAAGAACAGACACTCAGATCAATGGAACAGAATAGAGAACCCAGAAATGGACCCAGAAATGCATGGCCAACTAATCTTTGACAAAGCAGGAGAGAATATCCAATGCAATAAAGACAGTCTCTTCAGCAAGTGGTGCTGGGAAAACGGGACAACGACATGCAAAAAAATAAACCTGGGCCACTTTCTTATACCATACACAAAAATAAACTCAAAATGGATGAGAGACCTAAATGTAAGACAGGAAGCCTTCAAAATCTTCGAGGAGAAAGCAGGCAAAACCCTCTTTCATCTTGGCTGCAGCAACTTCTTACTCAACACATCTCCGGAGGCAAGAGAAACAAAAGCAAAAATGAACTACTGGGACCTCATCAAAATAAAAAGCTTCCGGACAGTGAAGGAAACAATCAGCAAAACTAAAAGGCAACTGACAGAATGGGAGAAGATATTTGCAAACGACATATCAGATAAAGGGTTAGTATCCAAAATCTATAACTTAATCAAACTCAACCCCCAAAAAACAAATAATCCAGTGAAGAAATGGGCAAAAGACATGAATAGACACTTCTCCAAAGCAGACATCCAGATGGCCAACTGACAAATGAAAAAATGCTCAATATCACTCATCTTCAGGGAAATACAAATGAAAACCACAATGAGATACCACCTCACGTATGTCAGAATGGCTAACATTAACAACTCAGGCAACAACAGATGTTGGCAAGGATGCAGAGAAAGAGGATGTGTTTTGCATTGCTGGTGGGAAGGCAACTTGGTGCAGCCACTCTGGAAAACAGTATAGAGGTTCCTCAAAAAATTAAAAATAGAACTACCCTATGACCCAGCAATTGTACTACTAGATATTTATCCAAGGGATACAGGTATGCTTTTCCAAAGGGACACATGCACCCCAATGTTTATATCAGCACTGTCAACAATAGCCAAAATATGTAAAGAACCCAAATGTCCATAGGCAATCAAAAAGAATGAAATCTTGCCATTTGCAACTACATGGATGGAACTAGAAGGTATTATGTTAATTGAAATTAGTCAGAGAAAGACAAATATCATATGACTTCACTCATGAGGACTTTAATACACAGAACAGATGAACACAAGTGAAGGGAAGCAAATATAATATAAAAACAGGGAGGGGGATAAAACATAAGAGACTCTTAAATGTGGAGAACAAACAGAGGGTTACTGGAGGGGGTGTGGGATGGGGGATGGGCTAAATGGGTAAGGAGCATTAAGGAATCTGCTCCTAAAGTCATTGTTGCACTATATGCTAACTAATTTGGACGTAAATTTAAAAAATAAAATTAAATAAATAAATAAATAAACAAATGGTTAAAGTGATAAACTTTCTGTTGTGCGTATTCTACCACAATTTTTTAATGGTTAAAAAGAAAAAAAAAGGTAAACAAATCAGACATACTTGAAGGCTAGATCTAGTCTACCAGCCTGTGGTCTCTGAGCAGTTTTTTAAGCTTCTGTCTGGAGGTTCAGGGGCAATAAGGTGGCGGGGGGGGGGGGGGTGGCCAGTCTGGGAAGTGTAACACTGGCAGGGCCTTGGGAGTGTGGAGGCCACTGCTCCAGGCACATCCACAAAAGGGGAGGGGAGCTATAGCATGTGGCCCAGGGGTATAGTTGCCAACATCAGGGAGGGTCATCCAGACCAGCCGCGGTCTCTCTCCTGTTGCCAGACCAAGACCAGTGGCCTCTGTGGCTTGGGTCCTCCTGAGCACCGAGGACCTGGGCCCGTGTGCTCCCCACAAGGAGCACGGTGGGCTCCTGGTAAATACAGCTATCGCCATCTGACACTTATCAGTGCATAAGCCTCAAAAGACTCCCACCGCCCCCACAAGCCCAGGTTCCAACAGTGATAATGGCAGCCCCATTTCCTGAGTCAGCTTTGCCAGCATGGCACAGGACTTCCTGAGATCACCACTTCGAATCCCCAATTCTATGAGGTAGACACTATTATCATCCCCACTTTATAGGAAGAGAAATTGAGATTCCAAGAGATTAAGCCTTAGTTAAGGTGGCTTTTTATATGCCCTTTTGGTGCCAAGATTATGGCCACAGGGATATCAGGGTCACCAAGGATAATTTGGAGGTTGCCAAGGACTTGGTTTAAAGTGTTTTCAAGTCTGACCAAGAACTCTGACATGGTTCAGAGTGGGGTGGGGTGAGGTGAAAGCCTTAGTTAAGCAGCTTGCTCAAGGTCACCTGACCACTAAGTGGTGGACCTAGGATTAAACTTGGGTCTGAGTGACCACCCCCACTACAGGGCCCTCCAACTCAACTACTAGGCTACCGTGCCTTTCAGGAAGAGCCACACCCAGAAGGCAAGTCTGGAAAAGGTTGGGAATAAGGCACCATGACAGTGAGGCAGAGTGTCCCCCACGGATGGGCTTTTCTTCTTAGAGGAGGAGGAAGGTCAATCTGTGTCAAACCACAGTGAGGCAGACAGAAGACCAGAGCACGCGGAAGTGATACCTCACGAGGCATTAGCACTTTACAGTGTATCACCCATTTTTCTGTCGTCTCACAATTGATCTGTCCAATAACCATGAAGCAACATGGATTAGTCCCAGTTTAGAGAATGGTAAACGAAGGCACGGAGAGGAAGTCACTTCCTACCGCCGCACAGCTAGCGAGTGGCACAGCCAGGACTAGAACCCTGTTTGTGTGGTTCCAAATCCAAAACTCTTCCCAGTAAAGATGGCGGCGCTGGCAGCAACAACCACAATACTGGATCATCTCATCAGGTGCTTTTATGTCCACTTGACAGATGAGGAAACTGAGGTGCAGAGTGGTAATTAACCAGCCCAAGGTCCCACAGCTGAAACTGAGTAGTGTCCAAAGTCAGGATTTGAACCCGGTTCCCGGCCCATGTGGTTGAACATAGCTCCACAGAATTGGACCTTCCGAAGAGTAGCTCAGGGACCTGGAATTTCAGGTGCACCCCCTGAAGTTTTCAGAAAAGAGCTGGCAGTCAGGAAGTTCAAGGATAAAGCCTGAGCAAAGACGGAGAACCATTCTGAATTCTCTCAATCATCCAGAGGGGCCGGGGATGGGAGAGGACAGGGGCTGGGGATATCTGCAGACCTGGGGGCACAAAGACAACCAAAAGGCCAAGATCCTTCACCTTCAACTTCCCCTCTAAAAACTAAGCCAACTTTGCTAATGAAAGGGAAAAAATGTTTTGTTTTTTTTTTAAATTCATTTAAAGTCACAAAAGGCCACACATGGTTATGATTTCATTTACATGAAATGTTCAGGAAAGGCAAGTCCACACAAACAGAAAGCAGATCTGCGGTTGCCAGGGATTGGGGGGGGAGGGGGAAAGGAGGGTGACTAGGCTTTTTTAGGGTGATGAAAATGTTCTGACATTGGATGATGGTGATGGTGGTATCACCATCTCAATATACTTAATATATTTAAATTGTACACCTTAAAGGGGTGAATTGTATGGTATGTGAGTTATATTTCAGTAAATCTCTTTAAAAAAAAAACAAACTTATTTCAAAAATTAACTGCCTGGACAGTCTATCTTGGAGAAGATCAGGGAAGGAAGAGCTACGGATAAGCTCTTGCCACGGGCCAGGCATGCCCTGTGGGGTGGGCCCTGGACGAGCCCCCAGTCCCACAGGGCTACCCAAGCTTTGGTTCTGCCACTATATCTTGCTCCTCCTGCCACAGTCCCTTTGCACAGACTAGACTATTCCCTTAGCTCAGAACCCACTTCCTCTGCTTTGTGCCAGACCTTGGCTCCAGCACCACTTTCTCAAGGAGGCTGTCCCTGACCTCCCCGCCAGGCCCTGATGTCCCTCACAAAGGCGTCTGGTACAAGCCCTCATGCCCTGTGTGTGTGCCTACCCACAGAGCCCTTGTCGCTCTTCTAACTTCACATGGGTACATGTAACAAATGTCTGTCCTCCCTTAGACCATAGCCTCCACAGGCCAGAGCACACCTGCCCACCTGGACATCCCCAGTGGTTAGCCTGGTGCCCAGGGCACACCGCGCACTCAGCAAACAGCTGAGGGAGAGAGGCAGGCGGGCACCGAAGGAAGCAACAGTGACACAAAGCTAGTGTATCACCCTGCCTAGAAGAGCCCCTGAGAGTGAGGCAGACAGGCCCAGAGGCAGCAAACAACGGGGTCAGTGTATGAAGGAGACACAGGGCACTAGGGATGCCCCAAGGAAGCCCACCTAACCCAGCAAGGAACAGGTGGTCAGAACAGATAGTTCTGGAGAAGAGGATACATCTGTAAGCTGGGGAAAAAATCCTACATTAAAAAATGCATAGGGGCGCCTGGGTGGCTCAGTGGGTTAGGCATCTGACTCTTGATTTCAACTCAGGTCATGATCTCATGGTTCATGAGATCGAGCCCTGCATCGGGCTCCACGCTGACAGCATAGAGCCTACTCAGGATTCTCTCTCACTCTCTCTCTGCCCCTCCCCTGCTCCCTCTTTCTCCCTCCCTCTTTAAAAAATTAAAATTGGGGCGCCTGGGTGGCGCAGTCGGTTAAGCGTCCGACTTCAGCCAGGTCACGATCTCGCGGTCCGTGAGTTCGAGCCCCGCGTCAGGCTCTGGGCTGATGGCTCGGAGCCTGGAGCCTGTTTCCGATTCTGTGTCTCCCTCTCTCTCTGCTCCTCCCCCGTTCATGCTCTGTCTCTCTCTGTCCCAAAAATAAATTAAAAAAAAAAAAAAAAAAAAGTTGAAAAAAAAATTTAAAAAAATAAATAAATAAAAAATTAAAATTAAAAATGCATAAAAAGAATCTGCTGCTCCCTGGAACTGAGAACAAGTCACAGTATTCTGTGATGTCTCCCCAAGCAAAAGGTCCACATGGTGGGTAACCACAGAGTAAGAACCTGGCTCCAGCTGAAGGCGGGCCCGTCAACAGAGTCCTGGGCCCACAGCTCAGGGCACAGATCCAAGGCAGAGATGATGTAGAGAGAGAGTGGGGGGACCTTGGGGAAGTGGGGAAGTTCAGACAGACACAAAAGACAGACACTGACCATGGGTGTGGGGAGCTGAACCTCTGGAAAGGGGCCTCGGGGTCCACGTGCAGGTGGGGAAGGAGGGCCCACGGTCAGTCCCACAGGGCATGCAGCCGAGGTCCCGAATGTCCTGACCAGCCGAGGAAGGAGACAGCACTCGCCAGCATAAATCTGAGGCCCTCTCTGGCTTCCAGAGTCTGAGTGCTTCTCCTCCCGCATGCACTCACACCAGCCTCTCCTTTCCTACCAGTTTTCCCTGGGGTGACCACTGCAGTGACTTTTGTCCACTTGGACTGCCCGGTCCAAGGCACCGAATAAGATGGGGTGGACTCGGCACCGGCCTGAGGGCTGGGAGCGACCCCGTACCTCCCTGCTTCCCTCACATCTACACACACAGCCTGTCACTCCTGGAGAGGCACGTCCTGGTCCCCCAGAACCACGAGGAATGGGGCACAAGGATGAGCAGGATGGGAGACCCAGGCCTCTGACTCTTGCCACCTTGCCCTCTCATGCATTCCTGAGCCGAGAGAGGAGACCCTATCTGTCCATCACGTCGGCCGCCCGGTGGGCTGGTTCCAGGCGGCCCACGCAGTGTCCTCTGATCTGCTCCACGGGGGGGAGTGGCCTCTGCCCATCCCATCCTCCCCAGGTACCTGATTCTGCAGCTGGGTGGATGTGGCTTGCTGGTCACTGTCTCGGAGGGCCAGCCTCTCCTGTAGGGCTGCCAGCTCCTCCTGTAGCCGGGCTTTCTCCTCCTGCAGCTGGGACATGGCCTCCACCATCCTATGCACCATGGGGGCTGCACCTGGCGGCCCCGCCAGGCTTGAGCACCTCCCGCTGCCAAAGAGCCGCCCACCTATGAGCAAAGTAGTGGCCGATCAGAAAGGACAGCAGAGGACCCACCCTGGATGAGGAGCGGGGGCCCATCACGGCAGGGCAGACCGTCAGGGATGGGGAGGGGATGCGAGCCAGCGGGGCGAGGGCTGGGGGCGGCAGCGGCGTGGGTTGGCCAGGGGCAGGCCCTGGAGGAAGCCGCTTCAGCGGGCAGCTTCTGGGAGACAGAATTGCCTGGATAAGGACTGAGGCAAGAGACTTTCGCCCTAGTCTCCCTTCAAAGTATGTGTCCGAGGTCTGATGGGCGATACCCTCCCTGTGGCCAGGCCGCAAGGAATCGCAGCTGAGAAAGACATGCCTTCTGGCAACAGCTGATTAAGAGTCCGGGGTTCTCCACCCAGAAAACACTATTCTTGGGGGGAAACGTGATTTCTTTAAACCCCAAACCCCCTCTAGAGTACAGAAGAGAGGCAGAGGCTCCCCAGCCTGTCCCCTGACCTCTGCAGGGAGGGGTCACCTGCACACAGAGAAGGGGCAAGGGGAGGGTGTGCGTGTGCAAGGGGCAGCCAGACCAGGACGCACAGAGACAGACACAGCATGTGAGCAGGAACACAGCCAGGCCCGCTCTGGGGCCGACACCTGCGCTGAGCACAGGGACTGCACAGGCACGACAAAGTGATAAATACCAGGGGGAGAGGGTGGTACCTCAGCCTGAATCCTCCTCCTCCCACGGCCTTCCACTGTACTGTCACCAGGAGCAGGAGAGAAACAGACAGACTGACGGAAGGACAAAGACAGAATCAAGGGCCACGATGTGACAATAGGGCTTGGGATGCCTGTCATAGCTTGCCTGGAGGATACCAAGAACGCTCATGGTCTCTGCAGGTGGGGAGCAGGCAAGGAGCAGGGGGTGTGCAGGAGTGGGGTAGAGGAGAGGCTCTGAAGGCAGGAGATCTGCCTCTCCCCTTGGGCAGCCTGAACTGGGACCCAACCAAAGCCCCAGGAGGCAGAAAGAAGGGTCCAAGGTGTGACAAGTGGCACCTGCTGTCTCCAAGCCTCCAGTCTGAGGGCAGCCAGGCTTCGGGGCTCCCCCACGCTACATCCCAGGAGCCAGAGCCCTATGGGGCAGGACTGGAGGGCTCCCAGACTCTGCACCTGAAGTCACGCACCCTGCTGGCAGCTTCAACCCACCGGGAGGCAGCAAGTGCGCTCACTGAGACTTCAGAGAAGCCACAATAGAGTTTCCGGGCTGGGTGGGATGTCACAGCCCTGCTCCCAGGAGGGTAGACCCTGAGGGATCTCGGGCCCCACTCTCAAGAGGGCAAGTAAAGCACACACGGGCTGGCTTTTCCCTTCCTCACAATCCCTTGGAATAGCTTCAACTCGAGACCCTCTGGAGAGCTGGAGCAGGCTCAGTTACCGGTTGGCCAGTGGCCCTGGCAGTGTGGCCTGCATGTGACACAGCATGCATATCATACACAGTTGGCCAAGCTTCTGCTATCTGTTCTAGAGAGAGTGAGGTCAGGTGGATGCTTCCAGGCCCGCACACGGGGCTGCCATGAGCAGCATGTGACCAGCGTGGCCCTCAGCCCTTTGCAGACTGCCATGGTGTGGTGGGGAACACACCAGGGCTCTAGGTCCTGAGAGCTCGCTCTGCCACCTGGGAGATGGGGGTGGGGGTGGGGGGCTTGGGGTCTTCCTTTGTGAAGTGGGGACAATGGTCCCAGTGAGGCAACCTTGGGAAAGAAGCCTGGGATCCATGAAGGATGCATAGGAGTGAGTGAGCGTCATCCCACAGACCATAGGGCTGGAACAAGACACAGAATAGTCCTTCTCGTCCAGGACACTCGTGAAGGTTCTGAGATGCCCTTGGAGCCCACACGGGGGTTCATCGTGACCCCAGCAGAGGGGCACAGCCAGGGGAGCTGAAACAGGGCCTAGAGAGCACTTGCTAGGGGAGAAAAGACCTTGAAGAAGCTAAGGGAAGGCCAGAGGAGGGAGGGAGAGGTGAGGTCAAAGAGGCACTTGGGGGCCAGGGAGTGAATGGGACTTGGCCCTGAGAAGGCCACATGCCTCTCAGCGGGTCGGATGTCAGTGCAAGTTTTAAAAGACAACATGCCTCAGAGACCCTGCCTGCTCACTGTGCCTAAGGCTCAGGAAGACATAAGTCTGGCCCCAGCCCCACTGACAGGCTCAGTCCTCCCCCTTGACAGAAACTGGTCTCTCTCTTCTCCACAAACTGGGAGAGCCGATCTGACTGGCTGGACAGCTCACCCCTTCCCAAGTCCTGTCTGCCCACACCTCAGCCAGACCCCAACACCTGTCCCTGAATGCCAGACAGGCGACTGCAGCTCTGGGACAACCCCAGAAAAGGGAGTGGCTCCTTCCACCACACAGCAAGTTCAGAAACACAGATCCACCCCTGGTGACGGGAGGAAGAGAACAGGGGAAAGACCAGCTGCTTTTTCTCCACACAGTCTTGGCCTTCCTTTTGGGCTCCTGAGGATGCTTTTTCCCCAATTACTGAGCTCAGGTTTCCCTGAGCTGGAGAAGCCCCACAAAGGGGGTCCATAGAATCTTCCAGAACCAGTCATCCTGGTCAGAGAAGAATGGAGCCACCGGCTCCTCGACCCTGGCCTTGAGGGAGCAGAGCAAAGCCCTGTCCTAGAGCCTCTGGGTCCCTGACGCATCCACAGATAAAGGGGATGGGGTCAGGCTTCTCTCCACAGGCCGTGGCGTCTTTGAAGCTGCCACCCTTGGCCTGCTTTTGACAAGCACTGGGGAAAAGACAAAAAGCAGGGAAACTCAACCCCAGCCCACACGGGCCAAAGCCTCTTATCACTGGTGGGGCCCTGCGGGCAGTGGGAGGAGGGTATCCCTGGAGTGGGATGGGCAGGCCGGGGTCTCTGAGTTCCACGTCAAGGTGGCCAGGAATTGGCTGGGCCACCTCCAGGTGAGGAGGACAGGGTGTGAGGACAGTCTAAATGCCACAGCAGCCTCCCTGCCAGTGCCAGCTTTAGCGAGGGCTATTCCAGGTTGGCGGGCAGACCTCCTTTACCTGTTTTCTCTACATTCATGGCGCCACCAGCTTCCTGGGCCTCCCGGTCCCGCCTGGGGCCCGGCGCCTGCCTCTTCAGGAGCTTCTCTTCTTTCGTCCCCTGACTCTTGTTCTCGCACCCCTTGTCCAGCAGGGCTTGCTGCCAAGACACAACCAGAATCCTCACGTGAAGGGGACTACAAGCGGGAGGGGACCCCCTTGAGCCTGAGGATGGTGTGCTCCTGGAGCTGGGAGCATCCCGGGCACAGGGACCCAGCCCTCGCTGTGTGAGTGGGTGAGGACAATGAGGCCGGGGTCTGGAAGGAAATGTGCCCAGATGCCACGACAGGACAGTGGCAGTGCATTCTCTTGGCCCCCATCTGGCAGCCAGCTATCTGCACCGGCAAAGAAGGTTCTGGGGCACTTAGAAGTTCTCAGGTGAAGCTCACTGGGCTGTCCCTGCAGGCTCTGTGGGGCGGGAGTCACCAGTGCAGCAGCCTACTTGCTGCGGGCCCACAGCCCCACCATTCGCAGGGCTGTCCAGCCCCACCAGGCACACGGCAATCTCAGGGCAACACCCCCCACGATGTCAGCTGCCCCCAGCTCGAGACTGCCAAGAGGGGGACACACAAATCCACACAAGCAGGGGAAGCCCATGCCCCCCATCTCCTGGTCAAGGAGAAACCGAGGCCGAGAAGGAGGAACAGACAGGTGGACAGGCAGGGAGAGAGAGAAGGGAGGGGCAGAAAGAGTCATCTGGAGACGATCACCTGCAGCTCACACAGAAAGACATCCAAAGCAAGCCGCAGAACCGCATGCAAAGTGCAATCCCATTTGAGGATAAGAGAAATAAAACAGGCCTTGAAAAAAATCTGGGGAACTGTATAAACAATGGTTGTCTCTGGCAGGTCAGGTGACGCAGCAACTAGGAGGAGAAACGTGCATCATTTAAACTCTTGGGGGAGTAAAAAGAAACTAAGAGAATGTGGGGGAAAAGGGCAAAGAGTCCTTACATTTCACTTTTTAGCCTTATAAGCATCTACAGTGTTCTGTTTTGGTTTTTTTAATGTCAACAGAAATTATCTGGGAAGGGGCATTACAGACACTTTTTTTTTCTTTTTTTTTTGAGTTTTATTTATTTAAGTCATCTACACCCAACAGGGAGCTTGAACCCACAACTCCAAAATCAAGAATTGCACGCTCATGTGACTGAGAGCCAGCCGGGTGCCCCTACAGACACGTTTTTGGTGTCTTTGTGCCCACTGTTTTGGAAACAAAAGACAAATGTTCTGTCTAAAAGAACGTTCTGAGTCCAGAGTCGGCAAGAGCTGGGTGTGAAACACGGCTGCGCCTCAGGTGAGCTGTGTGGCTCTGGGCAAGTTACTTACCTTCTCTGAAGCTTCATTTTCCCCATTCTTACAAGAGAAACAGTACTAGCCCCTGATGCAACTGGTATGAAGGGGAACTGCAGGAACCATGCAAAGTCCTCAAAGCCTCTGGCACACAGAAAGGGCTCGATATCAGGTAGCCACTAGCATTGGACTTTTTCCGCACTCTTCCTTCTTTTTTTTTTTTAACTTTTGTAACCCCAAATCCAATAAACAGAATGGAAAAGAGGAAAAGAGCAACATCAGCAGCCTCGTTCACCGACTCTGACGCCCTCTCTCTCGACCTCACCTTCTGCTTGAGAAGGGAGGGTGGTGAGCACAGTCTCTCATATGTAGGAAAATTCCCCCCCCCCGACTTTATTTTGTCCCCACCCTTTGACCAACTGCCACACCATCACGAGCAGGCTTGTCAGCGGTGGCGGCAATGGCAGCAGCTGGAAGTTTCCAATTGCCGACCAGAGCAAAGGTCACGCTATTTCTGGCCTGGTGGCCAAGCCACAGGAAGGGCAGCCGGGACGCCAGGGGGGTTGGGGATTTCTGCAGCACCTTCAGAGGAAGCATCTCAGGTTTTAACTACTTGAGAGGCTGGGGCAGGGGGGAGGTTCACTAAGCCTACCTGCTCATCCCACAGTGCCCGGGTCCCTCCTTCAGCCCCACATCCCTGTCCTGGAAGCAAACTATAAACACAATGGAGCTTCATGGGGGCCCAGAAGGACACCAACATGGAAACTGGTTGCTTACAGGAGCTTCTCACAGATTCTCAGCAGATCTGCTGACCCCAGGACTCAGCAGCAACCACAACCCAACACCCCATAATCAAAATTCAAGAACAGAGCCACCGCCCAACTCAAGGCAGCCGGTTTCTGACCACCTCCCGATTTAACTACCAATGGCTCAACTCAGAGGAAAAACAAATGGCTTCTCCAGTTTCTTTAACTGTTCCCACACCAGACCTGCTTTTCTTGCAGACCTTAACATAAAAGAAGGACTGTTTGGTTCGGTTGGCAGATGAACCACACAAGAAGGGCCAAGAAAAGCCTTGAAGCCCAAGACTGCTCCTGAAGCCACATCAAGCTTTGGGCCACATTCAGATCAGGACTCGGGGCCACACGCCGCCCAGGCCCAGGACTTTCATCTGCATGAGGGAGGATATGCCCTCAAAGGGCACCTGGGTTTCCCCTCCCTCCTGCCCCCCATGTGCCCATGTCTCTTCAAAGTGAGCCCTCTTGTGTGCAATCTTTCTTGGGCAGGGTGCTTTGCAACCCGCCCAAGTGACTCTGGTCATTCATCCTCCATCACTGTGTCAATGGTCCTTGTCCAGTTTGCATTCATACACTTGTGATCACTTGATTATTCTGTGGCACGCCTGCCAGGCTGTCAGGTCTATTTCTCCGCTGGGTTATGGGCCAGCACCTAGCGCAGAACCTGGCACAGAAGAGGCACTTCCTAAATATCTGTATTCCTTTAAAAAGTGCAGTGCCTGTGCCGTCCTTAAATTATTCAAAGCCACAGTTGTGAGAATGCATCGATATTTAAGTAGCTCATTGCAACCAGAAATAATACAGAGCACCAGTTAGATAACCTATGGTAAACCCTGAAGTAGAATATTATGAAGCAGTTCAAAAGAATGGGGTAGTTCTCTGTATACTGACATGCATGAAGAAATCACCAGATTTCCTGTCGAGGGAAAGAGCTAGTCACAGAATAATTTGTAAAAATAAATAATAAAATTGTATAAATATAATTAAGTGATTATATAGGAAAGATACATAAACACCAAACTCTTAATAGTGGATTTCTCAAAAGATGCAGGACTAGAAAAAACATTCAGCTTTGAGATGTTATATCCCTGTGTGAATTCTTTTATACCATACGTTATCGAGCACGTCATGCTTAGCTATTCAGATCCCCGCTTGCTGTGGGACCAGTAGCAAGTTACATAACCTCTCTGGGCCTCCATTACTTCATCCATACAACTCCAATAAAACAGGAGCTGTGTCTTGAGATTGTTACGAGGACCATGAGTACTAATGTGAGCTATATAATACATGGCACCGGTGCCTGGTTCAAAACCAGTGTTCCATAAATAGCAGCTATTATTACTATCATTATGTATGATCTCTACAACCAAATATGCAAACATATATAAAATTTGTCTTTTGAAAGTCAGTTGGTGATAACTGCGAGAGAAAAGAATCCAAGTTTTGGCAAAGTCCTCTGTCTGGCTTTGGATCCTCACGTTAAATAGGAAATACAAGTATTGCCCCACGGACAAACATGCTGAGTAGGAATTAACGGCTACCCCAAAACCTGCCTGTTTTCCTAAGAGCTTCTCAGCGAAGGCCCCGCAGTTCTCACTTTAACGCCTCAGCCAGGGTGTGGCTGAAAGCTTTCTGTCATCTGCTCTGTGATTTTTCCTGAGATAACCCAGTAAAGCAAACTGCTCCATCCGGGCTCTGCGTGCTGTGAGAAGCTTACCAAGGCAGGTCCCCGGCTCTCTCTCAGTGCTCGCTTCCCCAGAGGGCCTGCTGGGGACCCCGCTGCTGGGAGCTCAGAGGGCGAAGACACATCAGCCTGGCTTGGGCCCTCACCTTCCCGAAGGCCCCAGTGCTTACCTGCACGGTCAGGTAGAGCCTGTGGGGGCTCCCGGGGCCGGCCCAGTCCACACTGAGGGCCCGGCACTGAGCTAGGGCCGGGCGAGCTGCACTTCGGGCACTGGAGTCCTCGTCACCGCTGACTGGGGTATCTTTTCCACGCCCTGTTCCGGGACAGAGAGTATGGGTAAGATGCTAGGCCCCTGGCTGAAGACCGCTGGCCAGGGCCCTGGCTGAGTTCTGCTTCCCCTCACTCCGGGCCGGCCCAGGCGCGGCCAGCAGGGACTCACACGCCCTCACACGCCTGACCTACTCAGAGGGAAGGCCTGGCACCAGGCAGGGGCTGTGCTCCTTTCTTCCCAAAAGCCACCCCAAGCTTCTCCTCAGGAAGGCACCCAAGGCCTCCGGGGCAGGAGGGGTGCTCCCCGCCCTCCACAGTGGATTTTGGGGCTGGCGCTCGTTCATGAACACCCTCTACAGAGAGCAGCAAAGGGAAGCCGACACCAACCTGGCTGTGCCAACCTTCACAGGAGGTGCACCCCAGGGCTGTGGTTTTATTACCAAGGCTGCCTCTAGGTGGCAATTTCTCCCCTGCCTTCATAAAGACCAACCCCACACCGGGTGGCCTGGTCCCTGCAGCCTCCAAAAGCATCTTCGGGACCAGCTAAAGCACGTCCCCTTGAGCCTCTGACACACTGCCTCCCTCACTGGATGGGGGAAAGAGCTGAGTGGGGTATGGGTATCCCATGCACCCCACCTCAACCCCCCACCACAGCTCGTGAGGTGGGATGGGATGGGAAAGGGGGTGCACCTCACAGGGGCAAGCTGCAGAGCCACCGCGCTGGGGGGTAATGATACCCTGGGCCAAGCGCTTCCGAGACCTTAATGCCCTTCCCGATCCTCAGTTTCTTTGTCAAGAATATGGGGATAAGGAACCAAGCTCATAGTCCCGTGGCGAGGGTTAAACGGAATGACACATGTAAAACGCTCACTCTGTGCCAGGTACACAGAAAGTGGCCACAAATGCAGGCCGTCAGGACCACAACTGAGAAGGGTTAATAACATGCCCAGGGTCACGCTGACCCAGTATTCCAGTCCCATGTGTTGACCCACCACCCTCTGTTTGACTATCCCTCTGAAGGTAGTGATAAGAGTGGGGGTGGAGACAGAGGGGCTGGGGTGGGCAGGGGAGGGGGGGAATCAAGCTGGCTGGAACCCTACTCAGTGGCAGGCACTCTGCTTAGCATTTCACACACAGGATTTCGTTTGACCTTTGTCTTAAATTTTCAAAGTGGCTAAGTCTGTATCTTCATAATACTCATTTATATGCATGCATGCGCACATACACAAGATTGGAAGGAACTATATAAAATGTTCACTAACGATCTTGTAGGTAATTTTTATTTTCTTTTTTATACTTTTTCTGGGGTTTTCTGTGTTCTTGATTTTTCAAGGGTTTTTTTAGTGTTCTATAATGAACCTGTTTTCATCTTTTGCTTCTTGTTTTCTTTTTGCTCTTTTCTTTTTTTCTTTTTTTTTAACCAGAAAAGCAATACTCATTCATATTACATTTGTAATCCTTAGGACAACCTTGTGGAGTACATCTTCATCCCCTTCCAGACAATTGAGGCTATCTGACCCAAGAGCCCAAGCTTTTTCCAGAGACCCCCGGGGCCATCCCCAGCCTCACCGTCCCCTACAGAGAAACTCTGGAGAGTATCGCTCTGGCTGCCATCAGTGGCACAAATGTGGTGGGAGAGAGGGAACTGAACAGGAGTTTGCTGTGTGCCCTCTCTGGGCCTCAGTTTCCCCTTCTGTACATCAGAGGGTTTGGATCTGATGGCCCAGAGGGAATTTGCTAGTTCAGACAGGCTGGTAATCTACCCCCCTTCCTCTGGGGGTCAGAACAACAGACAGCAAGCCTCTGAAGACATCTTGACTGAAGACCCCTCTGTCCCTCCACACTTCCAGGATGATTTGCCCCAGCTCAGCTCAGGAGACAGTCATGGGGCAGTGCACCAGACCCGATGATCCAGTCCGCATTGGAAATCAGAGGTGCCGCTCACTTACTGGCGTGTGAGGCACCAGGGGACATGACCCAGAAAGAAGGACACTCCCCCAAGGGGCAGCAGGGGTCCAGACTCAAACTCCTTCACTGCCCACTTGCTGTCGGGGCCCCCACAGGATCCACCCCAGATGGCACCTGAAACCCAGCGCATGGCACCCAAACTCCGCGGGGCCACGCTCCGGCGCGGCTTCGGTCCGCTCCTCACGTCCCCCGCGGGCGGGCCGGCCGCGATCAGGTGTCAGTGCCGCGCCGGGCACCGGGCTGCCACTTCACCTACCTTGTTTACCAGCTGCGGGCAGAAACCGGAGCGAGACCGCAAGCGCTCGGCCAAGGACCAAGGACGGGCCGCCCGCGCAGCGCCCCGACCCGGCTGGCCGGAGATCGCGTGGTTTGGGCGGCGTTGTCCCCCGACTCCAGCGACCGCGTTGAAGTTTAACTCGGCGTCCAGGACCTCTCTTTACAGGCGGGCGCGGGGCAGGAGCGCCGGCGAGATTGACGCCCCGACTCCGACTCCGCGCCGGCCCGCGGGCTGCCGGGCACCCTGTAATTACCTGACAGCTCTGACTGAGCCTAGGAACTTGCGAGAAAGCCCGGCCTCATCGCTGCTATCTGGAGGAAGGAAGGGAAATAAAGAGGCATTTTAAAAATGCGGACTCACCAGTTCTCAACCTCCCCGGGCCGGTGTGTGGGAAAGGGCGGGCGGCCGGGCTGGCGGGGGCGGGGCGAGCCATCCCGGGCTCGGGCTCCCGGGCCCGGCCCACTCTCCACAGGCCGCGCAGCGAGGGCGTGGCTCCCAGGTTCCACGGCCGGCGAGACGGGACCATGGCCCGGGGCTCAGCGGCCTCGTCGGGGCGCCGGGCAGCCTGCGGACAGAACAGGGGAGGCGAGACTAAGCGGGCTGGCCGGCACCCCGGGTGGGGGGTGGGGGGGCAGATCGGAGCCCGCCATCCGCAACAGGGTCACCTGTTACCCAGAAGGGCAGCCCCGACTGCAATTCCACCCCCACCCCTCCCGCCATCCCACCCCAAAGATCCCCGGGGCTTGTGGGATAAAACAGACAGAACACGGCACCATTTCGGGTGTTTCTTTTTTTCCAAGTAGGAGGCTCAGAAGTGGGTGAGGAGCCCGTCAGGTGTGTCTGCGGCACACTGTGGAGACCTCACATCTCAGCCCCTCCACGGGAAGCCTGGCAGCCTCCGCGCCAGGTCACAGCCCCACAGGGAGGAAGCAAAAGTCAACAGCATCTCTATAAACGTAATCAGACCGGGCCTGACTGTGGCCAGTGACAAGCTAAGCTTATATATATCAAATTCTTTTACAGTCCACTCATTCATGTATTCAACTAGCCTTCACTCTGTGGCTACAACTTGGCAGGCAGTAAGAGGCAAAGATTCATTCCTTCTTCATTTAATAATTATTTATCTGGTGTCCGCTGTGTGTCAGACACCTACCAGGGGTCCTCTTTGATCTGGAGAGATGGGGCCTCAAAGCTCCCTGTCAGGAGGGTGGTAAGCACTTCAACAAACCTTCACAATCAGAACAGGAATGCAGGGAAGCACCAGGTGGTATGGGAGAATGGGGGGCAGGGGGTGGGGAGCACTGGGCTGGATAGAAAGCCCCAGAAGCCCCTCATGAACTGAGCAATAGACAGGACAGACTTTTAAGCATTCACTACACGAGTCTTTATGGAGCACCTATCGTGTGGCAAAGCAGCTGTGAGGGCATTTAAAGTACCAAGCTACAGTCCCAGACTCAGACAGTGATGCCGTTAACAGAAGAAGTCAAGTCAGCTCAGGGAGGTGATGTGGAATTTGCTTTTGGTTTTAAAATGGGAGTTTCAGGCACCCGGGGACTTCCTAATGGTGCCACTTGGGCCGCAGACTGCTTTCTACCAGACAGTAAAGATTATCTGGTTGATCGGTGTCCACTCCCCTGACCCTGGATGGCTCCCCAGGGTGGGGCCCACAGAACGATCATCTGTGCAGCCCCACACCACCCAGCCTGGAGCTGCAGCAACACCCACACTAAGCTCCGGGCAGTGGCTTGATGGGTGAATGCCCTGAAATAAATGCAGACAGAAGCTCGGGCTGCATCCTGGAAAAAAACAAGGAGACTCAGAGGTGAGAGGCTACCGGGCGTCCCAATGCTACAGGTGAGGATACAATCACTAAAGGTGATACTAGAGGTAACCAGAGCTCACTCTGGGTGGTAAGGAAAGCTGGAGAAGGAAGGTCAGAGGTGACAACGGCACCAGGCAGGTGCAGAGTCCTCAGACGTGACCGGATGGTGAGTGGGAAGGAGAGGATGGTCAGTTCCCAGCGAGTGACGCCACAGAGAGCTCAAACTGGAAGAAAGCGGCTGGGGCTCTTGAAGGGAGCATATCAGTGGAGCAGGGCAGAGGGCAGACCTGGGAAGGCCCAAGAGGTGGGCGGGGGGCTAAAGGAAGCCGCCACTTCCTTCTCTTTGGGGAAGTTTGGCTAGGATGAGGAGGAGAGGCTGAATTCAGAGAATGTGGTATTTAGGAGAGATCTGAGCATGCTGGGTCAACAGAGCCAGGAACAACCGGAGCACGGAGAGACAAAGAAGAGTTCAGGGCTGGGTGGCAGAAGATCTGGTGACCGAAGGTCACAGAGCTGAGCTCTGGAAGAATGCCAGGCTCCTGGACTGAGGAAGACAACTTGGAGGAAGCTCCTGGGTACAGTGTTACTGGACTATGGTCCACAGGACAGGGCAGACACTAATTCAAATATGTGCACCGGAACCCACTGAGGAAAATGGATGTGGACCAGTGTGGAGTGGAAGGAACCAGGGGGAACAGCCAGATGTCCTTTGCTCCAGATTGCTTGGCATGGAGCTGGGCACACGACCAATGCTGAGGACCAGCTGCAACGGGCAAGGAGGGAGAGAGGCTCCACCTACATGCCAAAGCCACCGGATAGGTGAGATGGGCATTGAAGGTCGATTCCACGGGTGAGGGAGAAGACTTTTAAGGAGATCCTCTAAGTCTGAGGGGTGGAGACAGGAGGAGACAATATTGCTGTGGCTTTCTGGAAGGGAAGTCAGAGGAGCAGCCAGGAAGATATCAGGAAGAAAGAGGAAGGGTGTGTGCAAGATCCTGAAGAGGAAAAAGCAGCTGAATTTAGCAGCCAGAAGTGGGAAGGTCAAAAGTATCCAGGACTCAAATAAGCCCAAGGCTGGGGCTTCTACCAACTTAGGACTCACGGGGTGGGGCAATGGGGACAAGTAGTGGAGTGGCTATGACCAAAAACTGGTTCAGACCCAGCTTGGCCACTTGGTAGATGTGTGACCTTGGGAGAATTACTTTGCCTCTCCATGTCTTACTATCTCCATCTGAAAATGGGGAGAACTCCACCTTATAGGGTTGGTATAAGAATTAGACAAAGCATATATAAAGTGTTCAGAACAATACTGGCATATACAAGGAACTGAAAATCTTTATTTTTCAGTGATCTCCCTCTCTCCAGGGATGAGTGAATGCAAGGGGGCTGGCTTGGAGAGAGGAACAGATTTGCCCCTCTTTGTTTAGGCTATGGCAGTAGAGTGCAGCCCCCGCTGCCCCAGACCAGGGATATTGCAATGATTGAGGGACAGATTTGACAACTGCCCAGATACTGCTGCTGGGGAGGGCTTAGTCTTTCTGGGGGAAAAGGTCAGGAAGGTTGGACAGAGGCTGGGCCCTCCCCTGCACATAGTCACACGTCCTGGGTTTTCCAGGACAACACAGACTTCAAAACCTCGGCTCCATAAGGACAGCAGAACTCATCACCCTATGTCCCTAAAGTCCAGTCACTGCAAATACAGGGCCCCATTCTGAGGCTGCATTCCTTGCAAATGACTCTCTCTGGCCAAGGAGACAGCTACTTTATCAAGGGCATGGGGAGTGTGCCTGGGCAAGGAGAGGTGCTCACTCAGCCTCAGGGCTGGGGAAGGTGAAAGGTCAGGGACAGCTGACCCACAACCTTGAGACAGATATGTTGGGGACTGGGGGAGTACTTGAGAATTTAAATACAGCTTCCTCTTTAAAATCTTCCAGGACCAGGCCCTTCACTGCGCCAGAGTTCTGCTCTAACTCACAACAGGGGGTTGAAGGAGGTGGCTTCTGGCTTGCTCTCCCTACTGGGATCCCCTAGGCTGCTGCTGTCAGTGGCTCAATTCCCTACTGCCCAGGACGGCACTGGCCCAGGCCCTCCTGCCAACCTCAGGCTGGCCTGCCCTCCCCCTGCCCTTCCAGGGGGAAAGCGAACTGCCCAGGGAACGTACATGGTGGGAGGGCTGGAAACTGCAGCCTTCAAGAGATCCTTGGGGGTACAGGAGGATCTCTGTAAAGGGAGGGGGGTGCGCGGACTGGACACGCGGTTCCCGCGGTAGGTTCCGGCTCTCCTGGGCCAAAGAGATTGGAAGGGGGGCGGGGGGGGGGAGGGTCCCGAGGCTGCTCGGACCCCAAGGGCCGTGCTTCCCCAGGCCGTGCTGTGGGCAAGGTCCTCGGCTCCGGCTGGACGGCGCGGGGGGCGGCTGGCGACTGCGCAGGGCTGGTTCTCCGGCACCCGGCCTTCCCCGCGCCCCGCAGCGGGTCCGGGCAGGGGAGGGGGTCCTGCGGACAAGGCGGGCCCGGACGCGGCGCCCGTAATAGCGGACCTGGCGGACCCCGAGAGCCCAGCCCGCCCCCCGCCCGCCAGGGTCCCCCACTCACCGGCCTGGCGGAGGCAGGATCCCGGCGTCGCCGCAGAGCCCGGGGCTCGGCCCGACCCGGCCCGCCGGCGGGAGGCAGCTCCACGCCGCCGCCTCCTCGGCCCGCCCCGCTCCCGCCCCTCCCGCACACTTTCCACAGGAAATGATTAACTCGGGCCGCGGCGCGTTCCCATGGCAACCGGCTCTTTCCCAGGCGGGGGTCGGCGGCGCGCGCGCGCGCTCCCGCTCACTCTCCCGCGCGTGCTCACATTCACACGCGCGGCCGCCCACTCGGCGGCTGCCTCTCCGCTCCGCCCGGATGTTCCCGCCCGGCGCCGGGGTCCCCCACGCCCGGCACACATTAGTGCACACGTGCGCGCACACCCACTGGTGCACACGGAGCGTCATACGTGCTTGTGCTTTCGTGTGTGGGCTCTCGTAAGCCAGAACACATCTCCCTCACACATGCCTTCACACATGCTCTAGTCCGCACACACGCACACATTCAGTTCTCACACACGTCCCCACGCTAGTCCTACATACGTGCTTTTGCAGGTAAACTTCCACTCCGACACGCGCACATCTGCTAACCCTCGTACGGAACTTTCGCACACACTCGTTACTACTCACACTTAGGCTTCTCCCGTGCTGCCCTTCACAAACTCCCATACGCGAGCACGTTTTCTTGACATTCTAACACACACGCTTTCACACATGCTCTCACACACTCTAGATGGTACATGTGTACACTTCCACGTTCTTATTCACTTTACACACCCACTCACGTTATGGTCTGGCGCTCAGACTCATGCCTTCCCACAAATGGTCTGCTTGCTCCTTAGTGCACATATCTCCTTCTTCCTGCTCACACACGTTCTCTAACACTGTAACATACACATCCTTTTAAACCTGAGTCCACGCTTTCATACACACTTCTCACACTCGGGTTAGCATGCATGGGTACACATGCGTGTCACACGTTACCACTCCTGTTTATGCACACATGCTCTCACTAGTTCTAGTAAGGATACACATGCCAGTTGCCTCCCCAGCCACAGCACCACCCCCAAATTAACGTCTTCCAGTGCTTAAGATTTTTCAAAGTAAAATATTCCTTTGAGCTCCAGTGAAAACTCGTCCAGAATGCAACCACTCAGGAGCAGGCAGCGGCTCCCAGGGTAGCCCAGAAGTCCCTCCTAATGTCTCAGAAGAAGCACAGGGGAGGCCAAGGAGCCGGCCAGCCAAGGAGAGACAGCTGACCCAGAGGAGCTATTCTGTTCTTTGTCTCCCAAACAGAGGCGGCATTTTACTCCAGAGTCTGCAGCAGTATTCTCCCTCCAGGGTACAGAAGGAGGAGAAAGAAGCTCAGAAACCAGCCCAGTGCAGGCTGATGGTTCTGCAGATAATCGGCAAAGGGTAGGCACTTGGCTCTTTCCTGCTTCTCAGGTCATGGCCCAAGAGGTGCAAGGAGGGATTGGAGTGGGGCATTCAGATCAAGGAGAGTTCTATCTCCTGCCGCTCCAGGCACTGGGCTGGCAGTCAAGAATCTCAGCCGGAAACATAGCCAAGGTCCTGGGCCTCAGATTGTTCTGGATGCCAGAATAGGACACTCACAATCCCACTACTGGAAGTGGGCTAATGTGTGTTTTATTTTCTGAGACACCCAAGTAAAGGCCCAGAAGGGGATAAATGTCACTCTCCTGGAATGGTTCCTTGGAGAGTTACAGATTTCCAACTAAGAACCCCAGATAACCTCCCAATAGGAGAGAAGGCTGTAATTTGAGAATTACCTTCTCTGAACCCCCTGCCTGCCCTCCAGACAAGAGTGGTCAGGGGGACTGCAGGGTTGGATGAGGGCAGCATTTCTCTAGAATCCTGACTAAGTATCTCCCTTTGCTACAGTCTCTATTATTCGACTGAACAAGGTTGTTTGTCTTTAAAGTCCTCATATGAAACTGGAGGCCTTGTCTTACTTGCAGGCTGGTACAGTGACATTAACTGCAGGTTCCTTCCGACAAAGCCAAAGGCAGATTTTTAAATTAATAATAACACTTATTGTTCGTTTTCTCTGATTGCAAAAGTAATAAATGTTCATTGTAACCATAATCCCACCCCCTGGAGATAAGTGCTGCCAACATTTTAGTAGTCTTTTTTTTTTTTTTTTGTATGCACATAATAGCTACCATTTATCCAAAGCTAACACTGTGCCAGGCACTGGGCTAAGCTCTTTATAAACAAGATCCCATTTAACCCTGACCACCCTAGGAGGTGGACACCATTATATCCCCAGTTTTCAGGAGAGGAAACTGAGCCTCCAATAGTTCATTCACAAACCCAGTGTGTGACAGAGCTCATAGGATAAATGTACCTTACACACATAGGTATGTGTGTATGTATAATACATAGTACACACAAATAATACGATGATATGTAATGAGTTTCAGATATCAGATGCAAGAGTTTATTAAGATCAAAGCACCAAAGAAAAAAAGAAAATTGAGGTATTAGATGGACACATTTTTGGAATTCTCACAAAACTCTGACTTGAAATGTAAAAGCAAATTGCTTTATGATTGTTGGAATTTAGTTTAAAATATAAAATGTCACCAAGGACTACATACCAATGACTTCAAGGTCATTTCTATGCCAGAAACTTCACTGATGCCTTGATATGGAGGCTGCTAACTCTCTCCTGGCCACAGGGAAGGTAGAGATTTGCCAGAAACCTGGCCATCCCAATGCTGAGGTCCTGAACCCAGGAGTGAGGACTTTTCGGTTCAGCCTTCGGCCTTGACCTCCTGCCCACCTTCTGGCAGAGATATAGAAACATAGGAAGGGCCACACAAGACACAGTAGGCAAAATACAGCAGATCCATATTCGTATCCACCCTGCCCTCCAGCCTGGGGACGGCCGCACCATCTCTGTGTTCAAAGAGCCTGAAACTCCTTCACTCTCAGGTCTGTGTCTGAGAGGTAGCCAGGAGCCCAAGACTTCTACACCCAGAGGGAAGTAAAGAGGGGGAATAACATGGATTGGGTTTGATCTGGTTCTCACAGTAAGCTAGAATAAAGCACACCTAAGATTTACATGATTTTCCAGTTTTAATGATTGACCTTGAGATTCAATCACCTCCAGGCCTTTGCAATGCTGTTCTCCCTGCCGGGAAGGCCTCTCTCCTTCCACCGACTCCCACCTGCCTCCACCCACCTGGCTGACTCCTGCTTGTTCAAGTCCTTCAAGCTTAGAGGTCACGCTCTTTGACCCTCCCAGGCAGTATATCTCCTGACTGCCCATCCCCCCACCACACCACTACACTGGATTATAATGGTCTCTTTTGTCTACACTGCTCTGGAAGGGCAGGGCCTTTTCCTGACTTGATCCAAGGAAAACCCCTACAGTGCCTGGTATCGCATAAATTTTCATTGACTACGTTAATAGATTACATATAATTCAGAGGGAAAGAACAGGTACTTTAAAGCATTTGCAGACTTTCGTCTTGTGTAAGTTAATGATAATTCTTATCAAAAGGAGATAAGAGATAAATCCTTAAACAATTATTTCAATGTGGTCAGTAAGGAGCACCCTGCAGTTATGAAAAGTATATATATATCCTTGCACGATTCTGGGTAACAGTTTCTTGAAGTTGAAGAGCAACATTCTAGAGTTAGGAGTCAAATATTTAAGCAGTCCTGACTCAATTAGCCACTGTTTTGAAGCCACATGTTCCAATGCCCCTGAAAGAGTTTGTTATGGACAGCGCAGAAAGAGCTGGGGAGGAATCCCATGGAGGATCCCGTGGGTTCTGAACCCAGCCCTGCAATCATGAGTTTGACTCCCAGCTGCAGGACTTGGCACCTTAACCTCTGAGCATATTGGGGGGTGGGGGGAAGGGAGGGCTTGGTTCTTGGCTCACACCTGCCAGCTTTCAGGAAGCCACGCTCCTCAGTGGACATGAAGGGGTGGGGGCTTGGACAACCCTTGGCTGGTCTGTAAGTTCCCGTCGTTCTCATCTGCTACACACTAAGCTCTAGGCACTAGGTGCTCAATAGACACTTGAACAATTGGTACCTTTCTCTCTCCTCTCCCTTCCAGCTCCCTCTGTGCACCGCCCCCTCCCCCATCCCTGCCCAAGGGTGCCTTCTTTCTAAAAGCTGTATTAACAGAGGAAACAGTTCTCCTATTTACAAAAGTCTCTGCAGGGAACCAAGCAACTCTTCCCTCAGTAAAACCACCTTGCCCTAGAATGTCTAGACAGTGACTACCTTTCTGCATTTGCCAGGGAGATTGGACCCAGCAGTGCTTCCTTGGGCTCTCAGGTGAGGGAAAACTGAAACCTCTTCCTGACCTGAGAAAAAATTTGGCAGATACCTCTCCTGGCACTCCAGCGTGATAAGCAAACAGAGGGTTTTTTTTTCCGTTATCATTTCCTGTAGTCAAAAAAATGAGAGGAATGCAAACACTGAGAAGATATGTACTCATGCACCAGGTAATAAAAAGATTTAGCAAGAATGGCCATGAGAGATCAGCCCTGCCCCTGCCCCTGCCCCTGCCCCTCCTCCCTGAGTCTGCACATCCTGCCTGCCTGCCATCCAGAAGCTGCCTGGTCTTCCTCACCCAAACGTTCCCCGCCACCCCCTCAACCCCTGACCCCGCTTCGCTTCTTGCTCCTAAATCATTCTAGCTCCTTGTTCGAAGCCAAGGCATACATTATTAACATCGTTCCCACTTTTTTTTCAGCTTCTCCATTCATTTTTACCCATCTGCTGCAAATTCTAGGTGGCTGGCATTTTTTTTAACTTCATTTTTTTTTCCAGCACAAATGTGGTAGAAATCAAGAGTGGAAGGAAAAAAAAAAAAAGAAAAAAAACAGATCCCACCACCCTTATCTTATTGTCATTGGCCCAGGTTTTATTTTCAGTATTTGACCTTGAGCAGACATTATTTCCCTATTAAGGAGAGACGTGTAGGAAAATGGTTGAACCTGGGTTTAGGGGTCAGGTAGTCCTGGGTTTGAACCCTGGCTCAATCACTTCCTCTGTGCCTCAGTTTCTTCCTGTGACAATGGAAGTAGCCCTGATACCTAACCCTGTGGATCGGTGTAAGAGGTAAACATGTGCCCGCATCTGGCACGTGTTCAGTAATCCACAAACACTAGCTCAGGTATAGGGGGAGGTAAAGCGTGAATGCAATTTTCTACTTTGCCTTTTCTCACTTAAAATCATATAATAAGCATTTTCCGAGTTATTTGTTTCTACTATGTCCTGCTCTTTTCTGAACTGCATGCCCAGACTGAAGATAAAGCCAGGTCCCGATCAACTTTGGGATCCCAGTATCTGGGGACACGCCCAGTGCTCAGTAAAAATGACTGGAAAGAATAATCACTTTCCTTTTCTTTCCTTCTTTCTTTTTTTAAAGTAATCTCTACACCCGATGTAGGGATCAAACTCACCACACCAAGATCAAGAGTCACATGCTCTACCGATTGAGCCAGCCAGACACCTGGAAAGAACAATCATTTTAAATGACTGCATAATATTCCCTGAATGGCTGTGCCCCAAGTGAGCTGATCGTTCTGTGAGGTCAGATATGTGAGTAGCTCCCAAATGTTCACTTGCATAAACAGCCTTGCTGTTGACATCTCCCCACGCGCAGCCTGTTCATTCCCAGGGGAAGGGGTGTTGTTAATTTCATAAATGCTTTCTGAATAAAGAATCTGAGCATTTTTTTACACATTCTAAACATGTTGCCAGATTGCCATCAGAAGGGGCCGTACCAAATTTACACTTTACGCTGTCGTTGGTAGCAATTTTGACGAGAACTATTCCTTACGCTAATTTACAGTTTTTCTCCTGGATCTGAGATTCCGGCCCCGGCTGGTTCCCCTGTGCAGCATGAGACATATAAAAAGATGTCTGAATGATGGCTGTCAAGCAGGGAGGAGTGTCTGCTTTGTTTGCCAGTGTTGCTGTCTGCTGGGCTGGGCCGGGTGGGGCTGGGAGCACTGAGTCAGTGCACCCTCTCCCTGCCTGCTTTTTGGCCCCCAGACACCTGCCCAGGTGGGTCTCGGGCCATCCCACAACCCTGGAAGATTCCTTTCAGGTGACCCTTAGTGTTACTAAGGTTATCCCTGCTCTGACACCAGCCGGGCACTTCTCTGTGGCTTCTTACAGTAAGTCAGTCCGTCACTCCTGGAAAGAGAATCCTTCAAGAGGCTCTGGGATCTGCAGTCAGCTTTCCATTCCTGGGGGTGGGGGGAGCGGGGGGGGGGGTACACAGAGCAGCCTCCAGGTAAGGGAAGCCGTGTGCTCTGCAGCCACAGCTCCAGACCACCCAGTCAGTCCCTTGGCACTGCCGGCAGGCATCGCTCACCCAGGTTCTGCGGCAGCCCCGAGGTCTCCACCCCCCCACCAACTGACTCTGGTCCTCGCCTCTGGGGGTGGCCCTTGTTTGCAAACAGCCACAGGAAGTTTTGACGCTGCTGATTAACCAGACTCCCACGGCTCTGCATTCTTAGTCATTGTGGCAAGTCTCAACCTTCTGCCTGCCCCACCGACATCACCAGCTTCAGGTGACAGTGACGGCGAAGAAATGACTAGGAGCTCGCTAGTTTCGGTGGCCTTCATCGTCATCTTAGGGATGGGGGGGTGGGGGAGGGGGGAGAGAGAACCTCCACGCATCCCAAACAACTGGAATGCACACAGGGCCTGGAATGCCACAGCGGGAATTTAATCTAAATTGATTCGGTCTGCCTGTGCTGAGAGACAGCTATGTGTTATGAAAATGAAAACCACAGGCCCAAAATGCAGTCACTTGTGTCAGAGGCCCTGTATCAGTACACCAAGACTTAAACTTGATCTGACTACAGTTTCCATTCCCTGACCCCCAAGAATGTAATCTGTAACCAGGCAATATAGGAATTTCCTGGTCATTTCCTGGTCAGCACCCCTTCCGGACACCTTAGAAAGGTGACCTTGCCTAACACTGCATTCTTTGCTAATAATTTCCTCTTTTCTCGTTCCCTCTCTGCCTTTAAAAACCTTTCTGGTCTGTAGCTCAACAGGGTTCGTTTCCATTTTCTAGTTGGGATGCTGCCTGATTCACCAATCATTAAATATTTGATCTTTAAATTTATTCAGATGAATCTTGTTTTTTATTTATATTTTTTAAAATATTTTTTAAAGTTTATTTATTTTGAGAGAGAGTGAGAGCAGGGGAGGGGCAGAGAGAGAGAGAGAGAGAGAGAGAGAATCCCAAGCAGGCTCCGCACTGTCAGCCCAGAGCCTGATGCGGGACTCAAACCCATGAACCTCAAGATCATGACCTGAGCCCAAGTCAGGTGCTTAACCGACCGAGACACCCAGTTGCCCCGAATTTTGTTTTTTAACAGTGCCATGCACTGGGCTGAACTCTTTACAGGAAGGATTGCCTTCGGTTTCATTTAATCCTCTCAACAACACAGGCAATGTTATCATCCCATTTTATAGTTGGAGAAACTGAGGTACTATGTTTTAAGAATGGCTAGGGGGAGGCCCATGCATGAGTAGGGGGCAGCTGTGGGGAGATGGCTTTGGGCGCTGCAAAAGGCAGGTACTCTGGGGCAGGAGCCCTTGTTCCCAACCACTGAGGGACCTTGCGCAGATTTCTTCCCCTGCTCTGGCTCTCATGTCACTCCCTGGATAAATGGGAAGGGTGGGCTAGTGACCTTTCCGGCACCAATGCCACGAGGCAGTGAGTGGGCAAGATGGAAGGGATGACTCCAAGATTCTACCCGCAGAAGCCCTGGGCCAAGGGAGGGGTCGTTCCAGCCTGGTTCCAGCTTCACTGTTTACCAGTCACTTCACAAGTAAGTGCCAGTAAGGAGTAAGGAGATTAGTGGTTAGGGGCGGGGGTGGGGATGGGGAGTGACTGCTAATGGGGTTCCTTTTGGGGGTGATGAAATGTTCTGTAATTAGATTACGGTGATGGTTGCACACCCCTGCGAATATGCAAAAACCATTGCATTGTACACTTTAAATGGGTGAACGTTATGGTATGTTAATTATATCCCAATAAAGCTGTTTAAGAGAGAAAGGAAAAAAGGAAAGTAGGAAGGAAGGAAAGGAAAGAGGAGGGCAGGAGGGAGGGAGGAAGGAGACCTGCATAGAGGTTGGGCCAGAGCTGTCTCTGGGATTTACCTCCTGGGAGTGGGACCCTCGGTACCCAGCCCTTCCCCGGTTCTCTCTCCTCCAAGCGCCCACGCTCCAGAGCCTAGGGAGGGTGTCTGTGAAGAAGACACCCAAGTGGCAGGAGATGGCTCCATGTTCTAACTGGAAGTGTCAGGAGCTCCTGCTGTCCTTGAAGGCCGAAGGACCCATGAATGAAAGAGCAGGCGCAGAGCTGGAGGAATAGGGGAAGCGGGGTGGGGATGCCAAGAAAATGGGTGAAAGCCAATGCAGAGGGAGGTGTCAAGGAAGAGGCCCTGAGCTGGGGCACAGTGTTGCTCCGACCTGGAGGGCCCAGACACAGACCCCGGCTGGGAAACGTGGGGCCGGCCAGGGGCTCTCTCTCGGTTGCTTGGAACCCTTGTGGCGCGCCAGCAAGCGAGCACAAGAGACACCTGCGGTCCCGGGCGCCACCTGCCCCCCGCCCCCTGCAAACCGGCACCGCTGTCTTCTGCTTGGCAGCAGTGGCCAACAGTCCGAGGCAGCTGTCCCAGAGGCAACGGCAGCCCAGACTTGACTCCGAGCCGGGGGCACAGGTGCAGGGGACCCAAAATGAGGGCAAAATTGGTCTGTAACAGGCCGGAGCCCAATCCACTCCTGCTGTTAGGGCAGCTTGCTGTTGAAAAAGGAGACGCTCAGAGGGTCTGGGAGCCACGGCCTCCCGGTGGAAATCTCCAAAGGCAGACGACCTTGCAGGCGCCTCTCCCAGACAGACCTCCCCCGGCTCACATCCTCTTTACGTGAGCCTCCTGGGGCAAATGGAACTGGACGGCCAGTGCCGTCTGGGCGGGGCACCCCTCACCCGGATGGGCTCAGTCCTCTGCAGTGGGCTTCATCACAGGGAGGAGACCTGAATGCTCCCTCGGCATAAAAGCCATGCTGGGCCTGGCCTTCAGGCCGAGGGGGAATGTACCCCAGCCCTGGGCTGAGGGCCCTTGCCTGCTTCTTCCTACTAAGGGGTGCATTGCTATCGGCCCCACTCTGTACCTTTGACCTCAGGCGGCTGGCTCCAGAGTCCAGGTCTTAAACCACTGCACCATACTGCCTCTCAAGGGTGCTGTCAGTGTGCTTTTGGTCACCTGTGTTAATTCTCAGCATGCGTTCAAGGCTCTTCATCATCCATTGCAGCTGACCTGCTCAGCCCTCTCTCTCATCGATCCCCCCAAGGCACCTCTCTCTGTTCCTCGAGTTTACCGTGTGTCTATGCCTTTCACCTTTGTACCTCCATGATGACAGCCCAGTGGAAATATCACCTCCATGGCGCTTTCCTGACACTACCCAGTCAGAATTCCCCCAGGACCACCGAATCTTCCCTTAACTCAGTGCGCTGGGTCGGAGCTTGTGGGGAACTTATCAGGATCCTCCTTTGGGCATGGAGCTCCTATGCTGTGTGACCTTAATAAGGCATCTGATGTCTCTGAGCCTCGTTGTCCTCCTAAATGGCAGCCGTAATAATAATAAATATTATGATTTCTTAAGCACTATTATGATCGGGGCATTATGTGCTAAGTACTTTATGTACATGATCTCATTTATTCCTTCCAGCACCCTAGGAAGAAGGTACTATTGCCTCATTTTACAGATGCAGAAACCATCACTGTTGTTAGGATTACCACCACGAACATTATTGCCATTCTTTGTCCCGAAGCCAAGCACGAAACAGATACTCAAATCCTGATCCTTAAGTTCAAATGTGGTGAAAACGGGAGGGGACTTGAATAGAAAAGAGTTCCAGAGGAAACAGTGCCCTCCAAGCGCTCCAGGGTGCTCAGCCCAGCCCTGTCCCGGCTGGGATGATTCCATCTTTGGAGGCTGACGCCAGCAGATGGTTGAGGCTGGGGACCTGGGGTGGGTGGCCTGTTTTCACCTCTGCCATCAACCCTGCCTTTACAGACAGAAACAGACCCTGCTCAAACCCGCCCTGCAGTCTTCGGAGCCCCTTGGTGAACGGGCCTCCCGGGTGGATGGTGACTGAGGCTCTGAGGGTCCTGGGAGGTTGATCGGGGGCAGAATTCTGCATACGTCTATAATTAAAATAGCTTCAGGGTTGGTTCTGCCAGCTCAAAGAATGCCCCGTGTCTTCGTGCTCCAAGCTCTGAACACCCCAGTGAATTCTAGGACCCCCACACCCCCCACCATTTCTCAGAAGCCCTAGGGGCTACTTTGCAAGGATCTTTGCCATTCACCCCCACCGGCTGAGCTGGGACCACATCAGTGGTCCTGGCCTGACTGTTCAACCTGAACATCTGAACCCCCTCACCAGGGAAGCTGGGGCCGCCCCCAAAGGGGTGCTGCTGCCTCTTGACATTGGAAACACCAGGTCCAAAAGCGAAGGTCTAAAAGCGAAGCACACTTCTGAGAAACACTCCATTCGTGGCAGGGAAGAGGGGAGAATGGTCTGCAGTCTCAACTATGCCTGGCCTGGTTTGTCCCACAGTAAGGCTGCCTGGGTTCATGGCGTCACAATGTTTTGGCTTCCCAGAAACACCCCCAAAACCCCCACGCTCCTTTCTTTGCCACTGCCCCACCCGGGCACACAGGCAGTGCTGGGCACCCAGACTAAGTCCATGTCCTGTGGTGAGCTCTGCCCCGGGGCCCCTGCGTCCATGTGATAGACTCAGCCGGGCTGCCCCTGCCCAGCAGACTGGCTTTTCATCCTTGAACTTCACCTGGGGTGGTCAGGACTCCTGTGCCTTTTTCTCCCTGAGGCTTCCTAGGCCCTGATGTAAATTATTGGACACAAGCAGGAAGGATGTGGTCAAACTCTGTCACCGGCCATTTGACCTGCTCCTAATAGTCATTCACAAATGTGCCTGGTGCCGTTGGGCAGAGGGGAGGGAGGGCGCCCGCCACTTCCAATAGCTCCTCATGTCCTCAAAACATCCCCATTTACAGCAAACAGAGGACCTAAAAGATAAAGTGGCCAGTTCAAAGAAAGTGCCAGAACCAAGCATCCAGGCCACTTCTCTCCCCTGCCCACTCTTACCTGAAACCCAAACCCAGACCCGGAGGCCATGACAGGTCCCCAGGGAAGGCGGGGCCCTCCCTCAGTTTCTTCAGAAGGAGGCCTCAGAAGACCCACCTCCGTTGCCGAACAGAAGCTGGGCAGGAGGCAAGGGTTCTGCCTACACAGGGGAAACTCTGGGCTCAGTGAGTCACAGCTGACATTCCTCGTCTACGCGTTACAAAACCACAACGGGCTGTGGAGTGACAGCCGGCTGCTCAGGCTGTCGGAGGAATGCTGTTGCCAGACAGGTTTATGAGGCATCTGCCGAGATGGGCTCCAGAAACCAGACCTGGGCTCTTGCCACACCAGGAGGCTCCCAGGAGGCCACGGCCACGGGGCAGCCACCACCCCTCCCCACAACAAGGGCTCATGGAGACCCACCCCCAAACCTCAGCATAACCCCTGAGATTCATGGGAGCCAGCCACCGTCCCCACAGGCAGCCACCCCATCCAGGCAAAGGCTTTCGGGGACCGTGGCCTGGACAACCACCCCACCCTCACCCCTATCAAGACTGGAGGGCAGAGGGGTGGCAGGACTCTCCCCCAACCAAGTCTGTAGCCATCACAGAACCCACCTTGAACCATTACTACAGAGATGATAAGAATGTTAACAATAATACGTGTCCCTATGCCCGGTACCGCACTGAACACTTTTTCTGGATTATCGCGTATATGGATTTCCGGTGGCTGCTGTAACAAATTACCACAACCTGGGTCTACGTGGTGTTCTCCTCTTTGTGTGTCTGTATTCTTTGTCGAAATTTCCCTTTTCTAATAAAAGACGTCAGTCAAATTGGATTAGGGCTCATTCTAATCTAGTATGAGCTCATCTTAACTTGATAACCTCTGCAGAAAGACCCTATTTGTAAATAAGGTCACATTCACAGGTTCCAAGTGGACACGAATTTGTAGGAGACACTATTCAACCCAGTACATCACCTGTGATTCTCCCAACAACCCCATCTTACAGGTAATAAAACTAAGGCTCAGAGAGGTTAAGCAACTTGCCCAAGGTCACACAGCCAAGAATGGAACGCAGTCTCTCTGATTCTACAACTCACGCTATATTGTGCCAGACATCCTCATCACCATCTCCTCACGGGGGCCTAGTGATTCAGTGGCCACAAAGCTTCTCCTGGCCATCGTCATGTTTTCCTCTCACCAGGTCTTGAGGGCCTGGCTTACAGCATATGGAAATGGAAGCTCCATTAGTTAACTTGACCAAGGTCACACAGCTAACGAGTAGCAGATTTTGGGACCCCAGGCCCAGCACTCCCTGTTACATAGGCTCCAAATGGGGGTCTCACGGGAACATTCCAAAGCTCTGCCACGCCAGTCAAGGCCATTTGCCTAGCGTGATCAATGCCCATTCTGTGTTTACTTCAGCTACACTTACCGAGCCCATAAAAGGTATTGTAAATCTGCGGCTTAAATTCACCTCCTCAGGTTTCACCCCTCGTCCCAGACTGCTGTCTGCCAGCAGCAAGGCCAGCTGTTCAAGCGGTTACCAAGCGGAGGCAAACCGGGTCAAGACCGCAGAAGGAGCTCACAGCCCACAGGTGAGCCGTGGAGCCCCGCCGCAGCAAGAGATACAGTGGGCACCGTCCCTCCAGTCGTGTCCAGACAGGAGGGGTCACGACACAGACACAGCCCACCGTTGGCCCGGCTCCAGGCACAGTGCAGCACTTTCCGCTAATCCTCACAAATGCCCCACAAGGTAGGCTCTGTTGGTTCCCCCACTTTCCCGGAGGAGGAGACTGAGGCTCCGAGGAAGCTCACTCTGCTGGCGAGTGGCCAAGCCAGGACTTGGTCCCAGGCCTCTGAGTCCAGAGCCCCAGTCTTGATCTCTGCAGAAAGTGCGCTCAGGGACGGTCCAGGGCTGCGAGCATGACCACTGATGGGGGAGCACCTTAGAACATGCAAGGGATGTGGGGGTGGGGGGCACTGGAGGAGGATTTGAAAGAGGGAAGGCAGACTGAGGACCAGCAGCCGCGGGAGCCAGTGCGCTCCGGGCCATGCAGGGCAAGGGGGTGGGGGGACACAAAGTGGTGCAGGCCGGAAGGCAGGACCCTGGAGGACCTCTCCTCTGATCCACCATGAAAGCCAGAGAGGTCCTAACATGAAAAGCTAGACCACATCACCTTCCACCTTTAATGCCCCAGTGGCTTCCCATGTTGCTCACAACAGAATCCAAACTCTTTCCTGTGGCTCTGCAGGGCTGGTTCCAATGACCTCCTTCAGCTCAACTCAGTTCTTGCTGTTTAGACTTCCTTCTTGTTCCCCAAGCATGCCACCAGGCCTTCGCATTTACTGTTCCCTCTGCCTAGAATGCCATTCCACCAACTTTGTGCATGCTAACTCCTCACCCTCAGAATCTCAGCTCTGCTGTGCCCTCCCCACGGTGCCTTCCCTGGCCACCAATCCAGTATCAATAGTCCCCAGTTATCATCTATCTAATCCCCGCCTCTCCGATTATCTTTCCTTCAGAGCACTTTCCCTAACCTGCAGTTGTCCTGTTTATTTATTGTCCGCTCCTTAATTGTCTTCCTTCAAGAAGGTAAAGACTTTGTCTTGTCCCCTGCTTCCCCCAGCACCTAGCACGGTGCCTCCCACAATAGCGGGTGCTCAGTAGGTATTTGTTGAATAAATAAATGCTTGAATTCAACAGAGATATAGAGTCACAGATGGATCACCCGAAGAAAGCCTGGGAAAAGACCAGGCCAGCAGCTGAGATGGCCCTTGAGGGCCCATGAGGCCAAGGCCTGAGTGGAAGCCACTGGGGAAATCGGGGAGAGGTGAGGAGTGTGTGAACCACGAGAGACTGCCTGGCCACAAACAAGGGCAGAAACAGGCAGAAAGGAGGCTGTTTTCTCAACAGCCGTGCAGACCAGACCTTGTGGCCAACCAGTGGGCAGATGAGACCACGAAGAGTCTGGTAAGAAAAGTTACTTGTTAGGGTGACAAACAAAAAGTAGGTCCCAACGCATCCTGCACGCTTTCACTCACTCATTCCTTCATTCATTCATGAGTATCGAACACCTGTCAGGTGCCACCAGTGAGGAGAGCTGCTCTGGGGGTGGGGGGCAGCGGCGTCAGGGATGGGGATGCCTGGGGCTGCCAGAGGGACTTCCTGGAGGAGAGTGACCAGACCCCCTGAGAGGATGCTCTGCCTCAGGCTGCAGCTCTGAGCAGAGGCAGAGGCAGGAAGGGGAGCCATGTGACCCTCTGCTGCTCCAGCTATAGCCACAGACACGGAGACCTGACCAGGGAGGGCCCCTTAGTCCACGTCCTCCTCCAGCCCATAACATAACTTGGATGAGGGGGCAGGGGTGTTTAGACTCAAAGGTGAACTTTCATCCCATAATCCTCTGCACTCATTTGCATGCAATCTCTCCAAGGCTCCTAAAGCTAATTGCCACCTTGCATCTTACAGGCCCGGGGAAGTACAAGGGTCATCCTTCTTATCTCCATAGGTGCTTGGGGGAGGGTTCCAGGTAGGGGATGGTTGGAGATCTTACAATAATTTGCTGACCTCATTGCTCCAGAAGTTAAACAAAAACAACATCTGCAAATAAAGACCAAGAAAATTCCCCCAGGGCACAGTGGCCCAGTGGTTAGGAAAATGGGCTCTGGGGTTAAAATCGGGGCCCACCTCTTGCTGGTTGAATGACCTCAGGAGAGCCCCCAAACCTCCTTGAGCCCGTTTCCTTGGTGCAAAATGGGGATATAACTGTTGTCTTTCAAAGGGCTGTTGAAGAGATAAATGACAACGATGTGTGTGAGAGCCCGGTATGGTAGCACTTACTAGGAGCGAATTATGGGCCAGGCATTGCTAGAGGAGCCTTCATTCTGTAAAGAAACTGGCCTAGCCTCCCCCAAAAGGTCAATGTCATGAAATACAAAGAAAAACTCAGGAACCGTTCTTTTTTTTTAATATTTTAAAAAATTTTTTCTTTCATTCTATTTTAAAGTTAATTTTTGAGAGAGAGAGAGAGAATGAAAGCACAAACAAGGGAGGGGCAGAGGGAAAGGGAGAGAGAGAATCTCAAGTGGGACTTGATCTCACGAACTGTGAGATGATGACCTGAGCAGAAGTCAAGAGGCAGACGCTTAACTGACTGAGCCACTCAGGGGCCCCAGGAACCATTCGAGTCAAAGGAGACTGAAGGGACATGGCAGCTATAGGCAAGACCCGAGCTTGATTTCCTTTTGCCATAAAGGGCATTATGGGGACAATTGACAATTGACAATTGACATTAGATAGTAGAATTATCTTCAGCAGTAATTGGCTGCTTGTGACCATCATACAGTGTTATAAAAGAGAATTTCTGGGTTTTAGGAAATATATACTGAAGTATCATGTCTGCAACTTATTCTTAAATTTCAGAGACAGAGAGGGCACCTGGCTGGCTAGTCGGGTAAGTGTCCGACTTCAGCTCAGGTCATGATCTCACAGTTCATGGGTTTGAGCCCTCATCGGGCCCTCAGTTGTCGGCACAGAGCCCCTTTCAGATCCTCTGTCCCCCTCCTTCTCTGTCTCTCCCCGGCTTCCGCTCTCTCTCTCTCAAAAATAAATAAACATAAAAAAAACTTTAATTTCAGAGAAAGGGAGAAAAGATATAGCAAATGTAAAATGTTAACACTCATGGGATCTAGGTGGAGGGTATCTCAGAATTGTTTGTATTTTTCTTGCAATTTTTCTGTAAAATGTCTACTTATGAAAGGGAAAGAAGAAGAAATGCATGGTCCTTGCCTTCGGAAGGATGCAAAGTTCTGGCATAGCCCCCTGCCAGAGGGGAGCATGTCTCTCTGGTGACAGCCTTCCGGGGAGGGTGATCCCCTGTCCGGGATGGCTCGGGACTGTCCTGGCTTTAGCCCTGAATGTCTTGCATCCTGGGAAATCCCTCAGTCCTGTGTGAACTGTGATGGGGGGGGGGGGGTCACCCTATTTCTGGGCCAACATGTGGGTGAATACTGCCAACGCAAGGTGAGCCTCTGTGGGTCCAGTGAGCCTCCCTGCAGAAGTGGGGGGCCCTGCGGGCATAGTTGCTGTGAGCGAACACAAGACAGGCCAGACATCTCATCTCACTCAGCAAGAGCCGGGCCCGAGACTTACAGGCAAATAAAGTTTTGCCTCACAACAGGATCTCAGAGTGGTCAAGCGGCCCTTTGCCTGGATCACAACTGAGGCCCCAAGAGTAAATTGGAGCCTATGGTGAGGCCAGCCCTGCCCCACTGACGCCTCCTGACCAGGCTCTCACTCAGCCTCAGGCAAATAGTTAACCTGCATCTGAAGCCTACTCAGCTGTCACTGTGACCAACTGGAACCCAACTTGTGAAGGATGGACGGATGTCCTTAGTCTGAGCTCTGGCTCCGTCAACAGGGCACTTCATGGCTGAGGAATGTGGCCTACAGCACCACTCACCCCGGCCCAGCCTGCCTGGCAGGTTGATGACTGCCTGGGGCCGGGCCCTTGGGCACGCAGGTGACCTCCGGGGGAAGTTCCCCCTGAGTGAGGTGGGGCAAGGCACCAGAGTCAGTCCTCAAGAGTCACTGCACAGTCCCCTCCTCCCTGTCCTTCCCCGACAGATACTGAGCGTCTGCATTGTGGCCTCCTAGCCTCGGAGGGCTCTGAGACAGGTGAATGGAGTTTGCACACCAGCTTTGAGCTCCATCCATGAAAGCCTAGATGCTGTGATCATGACAAGGATACGAGATTGCACGCAGCAGGCTGTTAAACACCGTGCAAGGGAGACGCCACTGCGGAGCCAGCTGTGAATCAAGCTTTGACCTCGGCCACCTTCTTAATTTAGAGAAGCAGCAGCTGCCCACCCAAATTAGCTGCCCCCTGTCCGGCCTCGGTTCCGCCATTCACATGCCTCTCTCCACTCAGGGTCTTTTGCAAGCCAAGTTGGCATGTTGCCCTGTGGGGCTGTTTTCTTGTTTGACTGCCTTAATGCCACACGAGTCCAAACAGTACAAATTCTGGTGAAAAGCAAGACTCCCCCTCACCCCTGACCTCTGTCCCCCGATCTGCCTCCTCTGAGACAATCATGGCAACCAGTGGCTGGCAGATCCTTGCCAGAGATAGACCCCATACATAAGCTCCCACAGATGTTAGCACAGCACACATATCACTCTGCGTGCAGGAAAAAAAGCACGCATACTTTGCTTTTCTTACTTAACCCTCTTGGAGAGCCCTTTACATCGCACAGAGACTTGTCCCCCAAAGGCTGTGTATCTTTCAAAGGGTGAATGGACCCAGTTGACTTAACCAGTCTCTGTTGATGGATAATTGAGCTATTTCTAATCTTTTAGATTACAATGCGTCCAAAAGGAATGTCCTCCTGGATGGATCTTTGCTCTCACAAGTAGTCGTAGGTATTCCTAAAAGTGGAACTGCTAGCGTTTTAAAATTTTCGGTAGGAACCCTCAACCCCTTGGAGAATCTAATGAAAAATAAGACACCTCTCTCCAGAAAAAAATCTATGCAATTTTTTTTTTTTTTTTGCATTGAATTTCTGGACGGAAGCTCACAGACTCCACATTAAGAAGTCTTGGTGTAGGGGAGGGGTGCCTGGGTGGCTCAATGGGTTGGTTGAGCATCCGACTCTTGATTTCTGCTCTGGTCATGATCTCGTGATTCGTGAGTTTGAGTCCCGCATCAGGCACTGAGCTGACAGCACAGAGCCTGCTTGGGATTTGGGATTCTCTCTCTCCCTCTCTCAAAAAAAATGAATAAAAGAAGAGGAGGAGGAGGAAGAGGAGGAGGAGGAGGAGGAGGAGGAGGGGAAGAAATCTTGGGTTAGGGAAAAGAATGCATGTAAGAAAATTGCATCTGACCACCACCTCTGTGTGTGTGTGTGCGTGTGCGTGTGTGCTTTGATTCGGTCATTAAACAGGAAGCAAGCAGTTTGTTCTGCTGACAGTCACAGAGACAGCTAGCACAATTCAGTTCAGATTCCAGAAGTCAGATTCTTTATCACGCTCCATCCACCACGGTACATACCTCTCACGGTTGTCGTTATGCTCCTTGACCTCAGATTTCTAGAATGTGGCTGTTGAGCAGGAGTGTTGGGCTGGGGCTGTTCCTCACAGCGGCCCACTGAGGCGCTGGGGCCCCGGGGCTTCCTGCTGACCCTGCCTGCAGCTGCCGCCTCAGGGCTGTGAAACCAGACCCTGCGTCTGGAAGGCTCGGGAGCTCACACGCTCAGTTAGGTATTAATATTTTATGGCGGCAGCCAATAAGGACTCAGGGTAACAAAAGTGTCTTCGGGAAAGCACTATACAGAGAGCACATTGTTTCTCATTCGGGGTCCACATCAGAAGAAAGGGAGTCCACGAGAGAAAATCTATAAGGAAGCAGAACCGAGAACAGCCTATGGCTGGTCGGTCTAATGTCAACAGGCTCAGGGTCTGATTTTGGTACCCTTGGGAGACAGGAGCTTCCCTAGGGCAGTGGCCACAGGCCACATCTTGGTGTCCAGCTGGCTCTAAGCCTGAGGACACTACCCACAGTGAAGACATAGCAAGTGCTAAAGCCAGAGAGCCAAGGACCCTGGCTGACGGTCTCCTGGGCCACTCACCTCTCATGGGGCCATATCCACAAATCTAGAGCAGAACCCAAGAGCCACCCAGTGCCTGACACGGAGGAGATACTCAAAACCTATTATCCCTTCCCCTCCTTCCCCCTTCGCTCAAAGTTCCTGGAGTTCACCATGGTTGGGTCCCCTATATTCCCTGAGCTACGAGCCTTCCTGTGGACACAGAACATGTCTCTCACACTTTAGAGAGGAAGAAACTGGAAACTCCCACTCCTGGAAAACTTCATGTAAGTTCTAGAAAGTTCCATCCTGAATGCTAAAGCCTTCAGGCCTTAGCTAAAAGGCTAAAGTGTCAGTGGCTTGTGTACCAAGAAAAAAAATACCTACCATCTACTGGGCACTCACTACATCCCAGGTAGCAATGTAAGCATCTTAGATGTGTTAACTCATTTATCCCTCCAAGGTAAACTCTAGGAATATCTCATTTTTCAGGTAAGGAAACTGAGGCACAAAAAGGTGAAGTACTTGCCCGATGTCACACTACTGGCAAGCAGTGGGGCCTACCGCTTTGCCCACGGACCCCTCAGGGGCTTTCCTGTGAGCAGTCTCTTAAGGAGAATGGAGGAGAAAGCAGCTTCCTGTCCCTGCCTTCTCCCCATTACTTTCATCCTCGTGATGGATTCCCCACATAAGCCTGTCACTGAGCAAGTGCTTTACCTGCATCATCTCATGTCACCTTCGCAATTGCCCTGTGACGTAGGAAGCGTGGCCATGTCCCTCTCCCTGGTGAGGAAGCTGACACGAAGCGACCTGCCCAGCAACTCCGTGCTAGAGCCAGGATCCGTCCCGGGGCTGCGCCATCTCGAAAGGCCAGCCCCTCGCTGGGCACTGCACAAGGCAGCCCACGTGCAGACGTGGCCGCGAGGAGATGGAGTGAGTGGGGCAATGGCCAAGGAGGCATCGTGGGCGGCAGGAGGGAGGTTTGTGGCAAAGCCTTCTCCGTGTCTCTGCCAAGAAGATGTGCTAGTCATTGTCTACCTGAGGGTGGCACCCTGAACAGACAGCCTCGGGTGGGGCCCGGTGCCTCTGGGCTGGGGTCCAAGCCTGGGTTCTTGTCCCAGCTCTGCCCGGACAGATCCAGCCTCTTCGTGGGTCTGGGTGGAGGGCAGCCTCTGCCGACCCTTCCGGCCCTAATACTTGGTGATGCAGGAGTGGGAAGCAGGGCGGATGGCATCAACCCTTACCCACAGTGACCTTTTAGCAAATGCCTGCGGAGCAGGCCCCTCCCCAGGGTAGTTACTCAGCACCCCTCCACAGCAAGCACCTCTGAGCACTAACCAGATGCCAGGTGTCATAAGGCAACCTCCACGCAAGCTCCTCGCTATGGATTAAAGCACTGTCGCTACACCCATTTTAGGGATGAGGAAACCGAGACTTAGGAAAGTCAAACGGCTTGCTCAAGGTCACCACAAACCTAGTAAGCCCAAGGCCGACTTATCCACTAGGAGCAGTGGGCACTATGCTCAGGGCCCGCGGTACTTTTAGGGGGCCCATGAAAATGTTTTAATTTCAGTGAAAAATCAGAAGGAAAAAATAAACTTTCAGGATAATGAAAATGTTTTCATATATAACATTAATATATTCATCTTTACGTCAATGTAGTAGCAGATATGTTTTTACATTTTTCTTTTTTTTTTAATGTTTTTTGAAATTTATTTTTGAGTGAGAGAGAGAGAGATAGAGCATGAGCAGGGGAGGGGCAGGGAGAGGGAGACACAGAATCCGAAGCAAGTTCCAGGCTCTGAGCTGTCAGCATAGACCCCAATGCAGGGCTCGAACCCACAAACCATGACATCATGACCTGAGCCAAAGTCAGACACCCAACCCACTGAGCCACCCAGGCGCCCCCAGATTTTTCTTTTTAGTGGAGTAAGGGAACCACAAAGGCAAAAGTGCCTGGGACTCACAAAAGTCGTCATGCCACTCTGAGTAAGCAGCACCTGAACCCAAATCTGTTCCCTTCCCAAGGCCAGAGCCCTCAAAGAAATGCCCCAGCCTCTCTCCCAGTGTCAAAGGAGCAGCACTCAGGGTGATCCTGGGAGCTGCGGTGTGCACCTGTCCCTGGGAGGGCCTCAGGCAGAATGGCTACTTGGCCACAGACGCTCACCCTGCTGGCCACTCTCCCTGGTGGGCAAACTTCCCCAGCTCAGCTCCTGGCAAGGACGGTAAGACCAGAGGTGTCACATCTCAGGGGCAGGTCATTCGGGAAGAGAAGGTGAAGAACAATATAAGTCCCTGGAAGTTCCTGCCTGGGAGAAGCAGGGGAAGAATGACAAAGATCATCCAGAAGAACATTCCAGCTTTTCTTCTTCACCCAACAGAAAATAGTAAACAGCCTGGACCAATGGTAGAAATTGTGTCTTTGAAAGTTCAGGTATAGCCCAGGTAGACAGAGAGCCCTAGTTTTGGATTCACACAGATCTGGGTTAGAGTCCCTACCCTACCACTTAGTTTGCTGTGTGACCTTGTGAAAATTACTTTACCTCTCTGACTCTGATTTCCCCTCTGGGAAATGGTAATAGTAACAATCCTGCATCCCCAGAGGGTTGCAGTGAGAACAGTCAGATGCTTCCTGTGTAGGAAATGCTTGCTGTATTAAAAAGTGGTTGCAACTAAAAGCCAGAGGAATATTTATTTTGGGGGGAGGAAAAAAAATTGATCCCAACATCCCTAGGGCTTTGGGTAATTGGAATGCTATGGGCTTTCCCGGGACATAGATACATTTAAAGAAGCCACCAAAGCTGCTATTACTGTGAGGTCAGCCTCATTTTCCCTCCAAGTCTTTGAGGGCACCGTTTAAACAGGAGATAGTCACCTTGCTAACAAAAGAAGAGGGTTGTGTCCAATTAAAGTGTCACCAGAGTCGGAAATTCACCAGCCCTGGTGACTTACGCCACACTTGAGCCTCGCAAGTCCAGGATTACACAATGTCAGGCTGAAACCATGAACTAGAACAGAGGCCTGAGTGATGAGCAGAGCTGAGGGTCCCTTTCGGATGAGCAGCAGGCGAGCCTGTCTCCCACCAGGCTTGGTGCTATGGTCAGAACCACATCTGCGCGCGCCAGGCAGGCTGAGCCCTGCTCACCCCACGTGGGCCTTCTCCAAGTGTCCCCTCAGGGCTTGGCTGTAGGCAGCCTCCTCAGGTGACAGCACCCCCCCCCCCCACCCCGAGTGGTGCTTCTCCAATTACACTTGAACCACCTGGGATGTTGTTAAAGTGCAGCTTAAGATTCAGTGGGGCTTGAGACTGTGCATCTCTGATAGGCTCCCGGGTGATGCTGATGCATGAGGGCAAGACCTTCCTCCGGGGCTGCCCTCCATGTGGTCGACCAGGGGACCCTGAGCCGTCTGCACTCCAGAGCCAGCTGCACTACTCTAGATCCTCATGATTTCCCCTTTTTTGCTGGGGGATGGGGTACAAGAGGAATTAAATAGAAACATTTGTGGCGGGATAATTTACTGAATGGCTCATTTTCGTCCTTCCAGAATGCCCACATCCCAACCCACACACCCGTTGCAGGTAGCAAGACCCTTTGGAGCTGTCTTGCCGCAGAGATGTTAATTTATTCTTTTATTTTGAAGATTTTTTTTTTACATTTATGTATTTTTGAGAGAAAGAGAGACAGAGCGTGCACGGGGGAGGGGCAGAGGGAGACAGAGACACAGCATTCGAAACAGGCTCCAGGCTCCAGCTGTCAGCACAGAGCCCAATGTGGGGCTCGAACTCATGACCCAGGAGATCATGACCTGAGTCAAAATCGGACGCTTAACTGACTGAGCCACCCAGGCGCCCCAATTTATTCTTTAATTTTGAGAGAGAGAGAGAGAGAGGGAGAGGGGCAGAGGGAGAGGGAGAAAGATAGAATCCCAAGCAGGCTCCGTGTTGACAGCGCAGAGCCTGATGCGGGGCTCGATTTCCTGAACCGTGAGATCACGACCTGAGCCGAGATCAAGAGTCAGACCCTCAACCAACAGCGCCATCCAGGCCGCCCACCACAGAGACTTTAAAACTACAATGAATTGCAGTAGTCAGATGCTTCTCTTTTAAAAAGAGAAGGCTCTGGGTAAAGACAAATCCTCTGCTATCACCCCTTCTCCTAAGCCTCTTCCTTAGGATTCCCCTTTTCATGCTTATGGAAAAGTATTTTTATTTAATTTTTTTTTTAGAAAGAGAGAGAGTGAGAGCACGTGCCCCCGCAAGCAGGGGAGAAAGGCAGAGGGAGAGAGAGGGAGAATCCTAAGCAGGCTCCACGCTCAGCACAGAGCAGCCCCAACGCAGGGCTCAATCCCACCACCCTGACATCATGACTTGAGCCAAAATCAAAAGTCAGACACTCAGCCGACTGAGTCACCCAAGTACCCCAGGGAAGGTATTTTTAAAGAGGGATTTTGGCAGAATCCTCTTGGGGTGGCTTTTCTCTTCTTTTTTTACAAAAACATAAGCCCAGGGGAGCATGGCTGGCTCAGTTGGTGGAACACGTGACTCTCGATCTCGGGGTTGTGGGTTCAAGCTCCACATTGGGTGTAGAGATTGCTTAAAAATAAGATCTTAGGGGCACCTGGGTGGTTCAGTCAGTTGAGCGTCCGACTCTTGGTTTCAGCTCAGGTGATGATCTCACAGCTTTGTGGGCTCGAGCCCTGTGTAGGGCTCTGTGCTGATAGCACAGAGCCTGCTTGGGATTCTATCTCTCCCACTCTATGTGCCCCTCACTCACTTGTGCTGTCTCTGTCTCTCTCAAAATAAATAAATAAACTTTAGAAAATAAAATAAAATCTTAAAAATATATGTATAAGCCCAGAGGCCCAGAATGGGGGAGGGTACCATGGCTCCCCTTCCCACCTGTGCGAGAGGGGGTGGCAACAGGTAGCAACGGTGCCACAGGGAAGTTTGGGGGCCTTTGGCCTCCCTATCAACTCCACCAGGACCCCTCCCTAATTCCTGAACATGGACAGCTTAGTCAGAGCACTCTGGGGATGCTGGGGCCACGCGCCCTAGGGGATTCCCTGAGCTGGGGAGGAAGACCGTGCACCTGCTAAGGCAACAACCAGGCAGAGCTGAACCTCAAGGAGAAACTTCCAGCCTCGTAACAGGCTCCCCACCCCAAGCCAGCTCCACCTGGAAGCAGCCCCCACGGATCCCCCTGGGGGACCCAAAGGCTGGAACAGTTACAATGCCAGCATCAGAAATGGTGACATAGAAGGCGCAGAGCCCCGACCCCTGGCTCTGGTGAGTTCCCCATTCTGGAGATACCCGGAAGGGGGAGGGGCTCCAAAATCATTGAGAAGGAATTTATGGCCACCCTTCTTCAAGGGAAATTGGGGACAGAGCTAGACACCTTCAATGACAATTTTAATTCCTTCTTTTAAGTGTTTTTTTTTTTTTAGTAATCTCTACGCCCGACGTGGGGCTCAAACTCACGACCCCGAGATCAAGAGTTCCATGCTCTTCTGACTGAGCCAGCCAGGTGCCCCTTTCAATACCAATTTTTAAAGTGTTTTCATACTCATGGCATATACTTAGTTTAACGATTAGGAAAGCAGTTACCATTTTACTTTCAAGTCATACGCGCACTGTGGCTTATAAACACGTTACTGAATATACTGTCTGATTAAAACAATCGCTAAAGGTTACCATCTGTTAAACTAATCTTTTAGCGTTGTTTCCCAGGGGAGCTCTCCTCGTTTCAGTTGTTCTATGCCCAGGAAATATCAGTTTATCATGTTAATTAATTTATTTTGAGGGGGGAGGGGCAGAGAGAGAGGGAGACAGGGAATCCCAAGCAGGTTTCTCTCTGTCAGTGCAGAACCCAATGCTGGGCTCCATCTTGCCAACCCTGAGATCATGACCTTAGCTGAAATCAAAAGTTGGACACTCGACCGATTGAGCCACCCAGGCGCCCCGGGAAACATCAGTTTAGTTTGTCCCTGAGCAAACTGCACTCCCTGACAGTTTAAACAATGTATGAATGAATGAATGAATGAATGAAGCAAAGGTTATACACATTATACAATTCATTCATTATTCAGTAAAACATTCACCTTGATCTCTTTTTTTTTTTTCAAGAGATAAAATTCTGGAATCTCTGTGAAATCAGAACACCGGGTGGTACCCGCGAACGGCTGTTACCTATTGGCATCTCTCGAAGCCACTAGACTCCGCAGAAGCAGCAGATAATTAGCAATATTCAGGCCTTCTGCTGCTACCAGGCCACCTGTTCTTCCCCAAGGAAGTCCATCTAGGAAAGAGTGGGAGATACCTGCCTGTGATAGCAAAGCTCAGGAGGATAAAAAAAGCAACAACAAAAAAAGTGTCCTCTTTCCTTTCCTCTTTGCCAAGACTGACTGGATCCCTGCAGGGCCCCTCCGCCCCATGAGTAAGAGAGAGGAAGATGCCCTCTTTTGTTCTAGCCACAGTCATGGGAGAATGCTGCGTTTTCCCTCAAGGCACTTCAGCACCAATATCTGAGTAGGTGATAGGCCATTGCGTCATCAGAAGGTTTTGGCAACAGAGGGAAAAAAAAATCTTCTTTTAAAAACAAAACAAGGGGTGCCTGGGTGGCTCAGTCAGTGAAGCGTCCAACTTCGACCCAGGTCATGATCTCACCGTTTGTGGGTTCGAGCCCCATGTCGGGCTCCGTGCTGACACCCCAGAGTCTGGAGCCTGCCTTGGATGCCGTGTCTCCCTCTCTCTCTGCTCCTCCCCCGCTCAGGCTCTCAAAAATAAATAAACATTTCAAAAAATTTAAAAAACAAAACAAAAACAAAAAACCCCACACAATTTAAAAATATCACAATCAAATAATAAACATTGAAAAAAATTTTAAAAACCAAACGAACACAAGAAAACTCACACAATTTAAAAATATCAAAGTCAAATCAACCCCTTTATCCACCGGGAGGGGGAAGACACGAAAGTGTGTTTTACTGCATCCCGGCTCGTCGTGAAAGAGGAAGCTGGAACGCGTTCCAAAAAGCAGCCAAAACACTGGTGTGGCAATTGGGAGCACGAATCTTGCAGCTAGCTATATGACAAGCTGACAGCACAATTTTCCTTTGTGGATCTTCTGAAATAACCAACATGACTATAATAAGAGCTATCATCTATTGGGTGCTTACTATGTGCCAGCGTTTTCTCTGGCCTTTCATGAAATTCTCAGAACAGCTCAATGAGGGGGCACTACTCAGCCCGTTTTGTACTAACCGAAGGAGTAAGTGACCTGCTCAGAGTATTGTGGCCAAGAAAACTCCATTCCAACCCAGGCCCTTGCTCCTCACGCAGGTGGCTCTGGACGCCAGAGCCTGGACGGGTGCACAGGTCAGTCTTGCGGGGGAGTGAGGGGGACACGAAAGCTGCAGACATTATCTTACCAGTCTTCATCAGAGTCCCCTGGTGGGGCTAAGAGCATTCTTTTTTTTTCTTGATAAAGAGCTAAGGCTCCCTCTCCAAAAGTTGAATTCATGCACGGTCGAAAAAGGAATTCATGGCAGAGTTTTCTGTTCTTGGGCTGAAAACTATATCTCATTGAACTACCCCAAACAGGCACAGAAAAATCACAAAAATGTGCCCTCTTGCTCCAAAAGCATTCTTCCAGCTTTCAGCTCAGTCCTTTAAAGACAACGTCATCTGCGTGTATTATGTGTATTTGTGAATGTGTGCATGTGTGGATGTGTGTGTAAGTGTGTGTTTGGAAAGGGTGACAGAGTTGGGGAAGCAGGCAGCAACTCAGGAATTCAATCAGCTCAATAGGAAAAAAAAATCACAACACTGAAAATGTAGCAGCAAACATGAGATTGCGTTGCCACGGCAACCATTTAATTGACATTTTCATTTTCCCCGCATTTGTTCCGGGCAGGTGTGGACAGATATGCGTCCTCAAGGAATGTGGGAGGATGAGGGTGTGCCCATTTGCCTCGGTCAGAGTTCACGATTGGGGGGCTGGTACTGCCCCCAGATAAGGTCCTTGGAATCGGGGTCTTGGACAGTCGGCACAGAGAACCCTGTGTCAACCATGACAGGCAGAGCATCATCACCGTGTAACAGAGGTGGAGACGATGGTACTCTTGACCTTCTTCATTGCCTGGATGGGATGCTGAGACTCTGGCAGACGGTCATACAGAGCGACTGAGGCAGAGCCTGGTTTCAGACCTGGGTGGCTATTCCATGTTGGCTTTGCTGAACTGTGGTCAATTAACAGGGGTTGGCGGTGGGGGGGGGAGGGGTGATGAGGCAAGGAGGCAGCATGGCACAGCCTAAACCCACCGAAAGAACAGGGCCATCTTTGATATACCCAAACAGCAATCATTTTCCCCACCAGACGACGCATCATCAGCAAATCTGCTGCCACGGAACAAAGAACAGAGAAACGGGAACATCCTCCAGCCCGGCGATTGGAGATGGAATTAAATGAGGATTTACCTGCAGGAGCAGCTGATGTTCTAACTACAAACCTCCTCCGAGCAGTCTGCGAGATTCGGAGTGCACGTGCCCCGCAAGCTGCATCCCAATCCCGGAGGCAGCCCTGGCTGGGCCCTCGAAGCCTCCACGCACACAGAATACTAAACACACCCCGGGAGTTCCCGACACGGCCACCTGGTTACAGCCCTGCCCGCACTTGTCTGCAGCAATTTCTCTCCAAGGCGAGGCTTCACGCATATCTGTTACCCAGCATCTGAACACACAGTGTTCGCAAAGCACAGCTCCGCGTGGGAAAACATGAGCCGTCAGCAAATCATTTCCGTGGGGGCAGGAACATCTTCAGGCGGGACTAGTGCTTGGATGACGTCCCCGTAAAGAAGGAAGGGGCTGAAACTGCTATGATGCTGCAGCTTCCATTTTCTAAAAAGCAACCTGCTTTCTAGAAGCCCATCTAGGTTAGCCAGTGTCATAGCTTGGCTTAATCCCTTTCTTCACAGGCTTGGGCGTTGTTATCTTTGCTCCTGAAACCACTCCTGAGCTTTATAGTTCCCGCAAAATCTCATCATAAAAAGATCTGCAGCGTCCGTGGTGTCGTTTGAACACCAAACAACAAAAAGGCAGCAGCACTGCAGGCAGGTGCATGAAGCTCTTGGGGCAAAGGGTGACTTGGGTTGAAATGGTCTCTGGGAAATGTGGGGGTGGCCTAAAAAGTTCAGTGGGCTTCCTCCAAAAAACCAAGAGCAGGGGACCTGGCTGGTTCAGTTGGTGGCAGAGCATGCGAATCTTGATCTCGGGGTCATGAGTTCAAGCCCCACATACAGGCTAGGGCTTACTTAAAAAAACAACTGAGGGGCCCCTGGGTGGCTGAGTTCATTGAGCATCTGCCTTTGGCTCAGGTCACGATCTCATGGTTCATGAGTTTGGGTCCCGCATCGGGCTCTCTGTTGTCAGCGCGGAGCCTGCCTCGGATCCTCTGTCCCCCACACCCCTGCCTCTCCCTTGCTTGTGCACTCTCTCTCAAAATAAAAACATTAAAAAAAAATAGTGAGAGCAGCATTCTGGGAAATAACCCTTATTCTGGGGTGGTGCCTACCTCCTAAAATATTAAAGGTTATTTGTAATTGTCTCTGTAAAGGAAAGGCCAAAAAAAAAAAAAAATCTATAAATAGGATACCTCCCACGTTGTCATTCCCTAACTTTATTTTAAATGCCTTTGAAGTTTATTTTAAAGTATTTCCCAAGGGGCGTCTGGATGTCTCAGTCGGTTAAGCGTCCGCCTTCGGCTCAGGTCATGATCTCACAGAATGTGGGTTGGAGCCCCGCGTTGGGCTCTGTGCTGACAGCTCAGAACCTGGAGCCTGCCTCCCATTCTGTGTCTCTCTCTCTCTGCCCCTCCCCCATTCATGCTCCCTCACTCATGGGTGCTCTCTCTCTCTCTCAAAAATAACTAAACATTAAAAAAATTGTTTTTAATTAAAAAAAATTTTTTTTAATTTTTTTTAATGTTTAGTTATTTTTGAGAGAGAGAGACAGAGCATGAGGGGGGAGGGGCAGAGAAAGAGGGAGACACAGAATCCGAGGCAGGCCTCCAGGCTCTGAGCTGTCAGCACAGAGCCCAATGTGGGGCTCAAAGTCACAAACTGCAAGATCATGACCTGAGCCGAAGTTGGACGCTCAACCGACTGAGCCACCCAGGCGCCCCAACATTAAAAAAATTTTTAAGCACTTCCTGTGACTTATAAATTTAGGCATTTTGGCTAAATTATTATTTGATGCTTGATACTCAAATGTAATCAAAGTGTCAAGCTTGTTTACCCAAACTTATTTCAATCTAGGTTTTGGATTTTTTTTTTTCCTGAACCTAAAATTGCATGATGCTTGTGCAACACGCATTTGTCCACCTGACATTTTCTCCATTGCTTTAAGTACTTTTTTTGCGTCAAAACCTTTTACCATGGACAACGCACTCTTAGCTATCTTACAGAGATCCCTTCAGCTGATTCCCCCGTCGAATTGTCCCCTCCCCCGTCCTCTTCTCCCCAGCCTTCTCAGTCTCAAGAAATGGCCACCGTCGCTCAAATCAAAATCCTGGAGCGAGAACTCATTACCCAAACCCACAACCCAGTTGTTAGCAAGTCCAGTGGGTCCTGCGTGCAGGATAATGTTAAACCAGACCACCCCTCACCATCCTCATCCCAGGGGGCTTTGGAAGTCGCCTCACTAGGCTCCCTGTGTCCCCCAGTCCTCCTCCCACGAGGCAGCCAGAGGGACCTTGTAAAAGCATAATCTACGGCTTGTCACTTTATTCAGGTTTCATCAAATATTTGCACACTTCCTCCGGGCCAGCACTGTTCTAGCAATTCCTTGACCTTGCTAGACGTTTCGTGCTTGTCAGGGAGGGGATGACCCCCGAAATTAAAGAGTAAAACGTAGACTGTGGTGGAGGATAAGAAGTGCTGTGGAGAAGAACGACACAGAGGAGAACCATGCAGCGTGGTGAGCAGCTGACCTCAGTCCAGGGCTTGAAATGGCGGGACTGCACCTTTAGGTAGGGTAGTCAGGGAAAGCGTCGCTGAAAGGGGCATTTGGGACCCGGAGAAGGTGGGAGAGCGGTCCAAACCATACCTGGGGGGAAGAGTTGCAACCCTCCGGTGGCTCCCTATCACGTGAAAATAAAATCCAAATTCCCTACAACCGCCCTTGAGGTCCCATAGGACGTGTCCAGTCCATCTCTCTAATGCGCTCTGCCCTTTGTTCTCCAGCCACACGGGCATCTCTCTGGGTTGTCACCCTGCCAGGTTCCTCCCCACCAGGGTCTTTGCTGTGGGTGCTCCCCCAGCTGGGCCACCTCATCCACCCCTCCATGTACGCATACCCATCCTTTATCCTTCTTTTCTCAAGGCCGGCTCCTGCCCATCCTCGGGTCTTAAAGATGTCACCTCCTGGGAGAGGCCTTCCCTGACCAGCCCAGCCTCCCTCAACCTGCTTGCTTTCTGTGTTTTATTTTCATCAGGGCTCTTATCACCATCTGAAATTGTTTCCTGCCTGCCTCAGCTACAGGGAATGCAAGTTCTCGGAGAGAATCGTGGTGGCCTATTCACGGCCTGGAACGGGGCCTGGTTCAGAGCAAACGTTCAATACATATTTACTGAGTGAAGCAATCAATCAGTCACGGAGAACTAGTTACCAAACTTGTAAATAATTAATGAGATCCCGGGCAGCAAATTGGGCGTCACTCAAAAACCAATCAACCCCTGTCTCAGGCTCTGCCATTTTATCAACAATAAGGCAACAACAGCAACTGAAATAAAAATTCAATAACTCCATCTCATAATTCAATTCAATAAAAGCAGTTTAAGAACACAAGTCACTTGGGCATTTATTCAAAGCCCTTGGCATTTGCTATCTCTTTTCATTGTGACAACCCAGTGAGATGGTCCGTCACTCCAATCTGAATAGGGTCCAGTCACTGAGGTTTCAGAAATGTTTTGTGACTTGCCCAGGGTCACACAGCCAGTATAGGGCAGAGCCAATGTCCTCATGCTGCGCCACACAATTGTATTCAAATTCCTCTAAATAAACATCATGGAGCACTCACTGTGTAGGAGAAACCCTGTGAGAAAGAGTGTCAAAGACAGATGATCTCGTAGGCAAATTGAGATGTTTCAGATAAAAGGATTTTCAATGAATTCTGAACTACCTGACAGAGATCCAACCGTAGTATAGTCAGAAGGTGAATATAAATCATTTACTGAGCGCTTCCTTTCCACCAGATCCTGCGCTACGCACTTCACATGTATTGCCTCATTACTGTGTGTTATTATCCCCACTTTACAAATGAGCAAACTGAGGCATGGAATGATTACGTAACTTGCTCAAGGTCCTAAGGCCAGGCAGTGACGGAGCTGGGTGCTCAACTCAGCCTTAGCTCAACAGATACTCACCACAGGAAAAACCTAGTACTCCGTGAAATCTCGTCAGTTGGCAGGAGTTTCTGTACAGAAGATACTAGATATACTTAAATCTGGCCACCTTGAGACGTGTTTGCAGGACTTGAAGGAAAACATCCATGCTCCTTTCTGGAGAAGGTTATTTCCTTTATCTAAAGACAATATAACCCCCTTGGCAACATCTGGTAGCCGTCCTTACCTGTAAACTGTGGCCCGTTGGCTCTGAGACCAGGATGCTTCCTAGGGAGGGGGCTTGAAGCTCGGCAAGAACAGCTCTGCTGGAGATGCAGGGTCCAGGCCAGTGCCAGCCGTGACAGCCAGGGGCCTCTTCCTGGCCTGCACTGGGGTCTCTCCCCGCCTCCCCTCTCGGCCCCCTCCACAGGACCCAGCTGTTCGAGCTCAGCCACACCAGGGCTGGAACCACAAACATGGCAGCCTGTGGCCCGGCTTGCTCTGTCAGGCTGTGGGAGAAGAAGCTCCCAAATTGGAGCCTGTAATAGCCTGTGCCCTGGAATTTTCTGCTTGGTTCACCAATTCCTCGCTGGACCAGACGTAGCTTTGGTGCTGAACAAGGCGGCCATTCAGTCTTTAGTGCGGCAATTAAAAGGCTTTGAGGGCAGGATCTCCTTCAGCCTCCAGGGACCGATTTGGGTCGCAAGCAAGGGTCCTGAAATGTTGTCTTCTGGGTTTTCTAGCCAATGTGTCTCCTTTGAGGTCCATTCAGTTTTGAGAAGGATTGGTATTGTGGCAGAACGGGGCGGGGCGGGGGGGTGGCAAGAATAAAGTTAATTAGGCTCCTGACATTCAAGTGGGAACGCAAGATGTCCACAAGTGAACCCTGATTCTCATCTCCCCCCAAATCCTGCTTCACCCCCAGCCTTCCCACTCCAGCTAATAGTAGCTGCCTCCCTCCCATGACTTGTGGACTCCTCCTTTCTTTCACACCACCACCTCCACAGCTCCCACCTTCCCTGCCTGACGCCTACAGTTGGCTCCAGGCCCTGACTCACTACTGTTACGTCTCGGCTCGGCAGCCAGACCGTCGTGCTTAAATCAGAGTCGAATCAACTCACTCCTGCTCAGAGCCTTTGATGGCTTCCATATCCCTTGGGAGTAAATGCCCGAGTCTCACAGGGGCCCTCGAGGCCTCTCTGCTCTGAACTTGCCACCGCTCTACGCTCCTCCACCCTGCTCTTGACATCCACCGGGCACCCTCAAGGCCTTTGCACTGACTGTTTCCTCTACCTGGATACCCTTTCCCCAGATATCCACATGGCTCAGATTCTTTTCTCAAGGAGATGGAGCCTGACGGCCTTACCATTCCTCACCCCCTTCTTCCATCTTTGCCCTCCCGTGTCCCCCACCTTGCCTTAGTTTTCCCTTCATAGCACTCAATACCCCTGGCATGCTAAATGATATACTTAGTGGTTGTACCTAATGTTCAGGTCTGTTCTTCTCTATGAGGGGGAGTAAGTCATACAGGGTGGGGATCTTTGCCTATTTTGTTTGCCGTTGTATCTCAGGCAGCCGTACAGAGCCTGGCACGTGGAGGGGGCTCGGTAAAGTTGTGACAGGAAGGGGAGGCCCTTCGAGACACAGAATTTCTGTCAAACCAAGATGAGATAGAGCACAGAGGAAATGTTTTGGATTGTCCAACTCTTCAGGGAGCTTAGAAGGGAAAGAGGGAGTGAGGGAAGGGCTGGAGACCAGGTAAACACCCTCTCCCCCCACACAGCGACTTGTAAGCCTGTGCCCACCCCCACTCCAACAGAGAAGGGAGGTCCTTGACCTCTAGGGGCCCTTAGCTAGGTGCAGGGAGAGCTCCACCCGTGTCCCTGGATGGGGCTGGGCAGTGGAGGACTCCCTCCACCCACTGGGTCCTCAGTTGGCAGGGCTCCTGGCTCCAAACCCATTATCAGGCTGAGAGAAGCAGACAGAGAGGTAGGGTACATCTTTCCCTACCTGTGGCCTCCCAGACGCCTCCAACCTGGACACCAGGCTTTCCAGGCAGTGAGCTTTTCTAAATAAACATGTTGATTGCTGAAGAAAGAGAACGGTACAGAGTGATCCTAGCAGAAGCGAGCTGTCTGCAGGTGCTGGAATATAGTGTCCTGCTGGGAAACGTAGCCTTCCAGGCCGGAGCGGCCCCGTCTCTTGCCCGACCCATCCTGGCCCCAACTCTTTAATGAATCTGGTCACAGACAGCCGGTCTCCCTCCTCTCTCTCCCTCTCCATCTGGGTGTTAAGGCGCAAAGCAGATTAGAAATGTCACTCGCGTGGCTGGCCCCAAGCTGCACCGTCGGTCCACACTCGTTCCGTTCCGACAGGTGTAATTTCCTTCCCCAAACAAACACTCAGGTGTTGGGTTCTGAAAATCTTCTCCTTATATGAATTTCATGAGCCCAACTATGACCTGGGGTAACTCTTTTATGAGCAGAACAAAGAAATGATCAATCAAAAGGAGTTTGTTTTCCTTTGCGACTCCGAATAGAGTCTGTACGTGCAGAACACAGATGGGACCCGCCCAGCCTTCTGTTGTAGGCGGGGCAGGTACATCCTGTAAGAGGGTCTGCCGAAGAGATGAGCGTGTAAGAGAATTTTAAAGCTTCTTTTCCTTCATCTTATTGTTCAAGAGTATATATTTCAGATTAAGGCCAGATGCCAGAAGATTCCTTCACAGAGCAATTTTGAAATACTCTGGGGGCACCTGGTTAGCTGAGCCAGTAGAGCATGAGCCTCTTGATCTCAGGGTTGTGAGTTTGAGCCCCACGTGGGGTGTAGAGATTACAAAAAAAAAAAATTAACTTGGGGCACCTGGGTGGCTCAGCCGGTTGAGTGTCCGACTTCAGCTCAGGTCATGATCGCACAGCTTGTGAGTTCAAGCCCTGCATTGGGCTCTGTGCTGACAGCTCAGAGCCCGGAGCCTGCTTCGGATTCTGTGCCTCCCTCTCTCTCTGCCCCTCCCCCGCTCATGCTCTGTCTCTCTCTCTCTCTCAAAAATAAATAAACATGAAAAAAAATTGACTTAAAAAAAGAATCTGAAAACTTATTGTTGTAGCATCTTTGTCTTTAAAAATAAATCAGAAACCAAAGTTTTAATATTAAGTCATTTTTTTATCCAATACCTCAAAATTGCCACACATTTGGGGGAGTCTACTAGAATTATTAGCTCATTTGTGTCCACTTGGGTGTTCATTTGTTATTTTGATGCCCTTGGGAAGTAAGAGGTGTCTGGGAGTCATTGTTTTCTTTAGTATAAAGCTGGGAGTGAACAAGATATGATTTATCTGATTGAAGAAGGACCACACAGAGAGATGAAATTCAGGACCCGTGTTAAGACGCCTAGTGAATCTCATTTTCTATTCTGTGTGCAGACCACCAAAGCATCTCTCTCACTAAACAGATACCCTAAGAATCACTACATAGTGTTTTTAACAAAAAGATGCACTGCGTCTTTATGCTTTATGATACTTTCAGGCAGCCTGAAGGAAAAACTGTGGAGGTTCAGACGTAATTGTTCAAGTTTGTGAAAATTCTGCTAGAAGAAAAAAAAATCTAAAGAATTTAGATTCCCTGGAGACAGTGATCTTCAACTTTATTTTGTGTAAGGAAATAGTCACACAAAACTAAGCTTTGTAAGAATTCTATGATGATTTAATGTCATTGTTTTCTCCCCTCGATGAAACATGAATCCAAAAGTCCTAAAATGGTTCTCCCCTCAGATTCGTGATGAGTAACCCACTTTTTATGTGCTTTTTAACGAGCAGAAAACAATAGTACTGAGTGATCAGATGATAGGAGGGATTAGCAGAGAGGTTAGCAATAAGCTTTAGAGGTTTATACCTATAGCTCCATTAGTCTGAAACTGGGTCTCCTATTGGTGGAGACAAAAACCCTATTAACCAATTCAAGGCAAATACCATAATAACTTCTTAATAATTGGTGGTCCCAGCAGAAAGGGTGAATTGTAAATAAGCCCAGAAATGAAACCCAGGTTTTCACTCATCAATGTATTCCTTGCAGATCGGGTTCATTGCGACAAATTACCTTGTAGAAAATGATGAGGCAAATTTACACCAGATCAACTGTGATAAACTTCTCTGTGTGCGTGTCTGTGAAGGCACTGTCTTTGCCGTTACTGCTGGAATTCTGTTAAGCACTTATTAATGTGCTCGGTGGGTACGTAGTGGCACTTTAAGAATCTGAAGGTCAGGGGGCGCTTGGGTGGGCTCAGTCGGTTAAGCATCAGACTGTTCATTTTGGCTTAGTTCATGATCTTGAGGTTGTGAGATGGAGCCCGAGTTGGACTCTGTACTGACAGGGTGGATCCTGCTTGGGATTCTCTCTCTCTCCCTCTCTCTCTCTCTCTCTCTGCTCCTCTCCTACACCGCTCCCCAAATAAATAAACTTTAAAAAAAATCTGAAAGTCAGTATAGCCTTTTAAACTACAGTTAGTACCTTTTGTCTTATGAAGGGAAGGACACAAAATTCATGCTCTGGACTAGAAGATGTTGGCTAGAGTTACCTTTAAAGTTCCTCACAGCATGACGTCAAAATTCAAAGGCTTTCACTCTTGTTTGTAATGGGAAATTTTTTTAAGGGGGAAGCTTTATTTAGGGAGAGAGAATTTTCTTTTCCTCCTTCACTTAGTGATGAAAATCTTGGGGCGCCTGGGTGGCTCAGTCGGTTGAGCGTCCGACTTCAGCTCAGGTCACGATCTCACGGTTCGTGAGTTCGAGCCCCGCGTCAGGCTCTGGGCTGATGGCTCAGAGCCTGGAGCCTGCTTCCGATTCTGTGTCTCCCTCTCTCTCTGCCCCTCCCCCGTTCATGCTCTGTCTCTCTCTGTCTCAAAAATAAATAAACATTAAAAAAAAATTAAAAAAAAAAAAAAGAAAATCTGAGTAAAACACACTGGGAAAATATCGGGACGCACCTGAGATTTGTGACTTCTTTAAAGAATGAGTCATCCATTGTGCTGGGAACTCAGCAGGACATTGTCAGTCTAGAAATTCATATGCTTTGGTTTCAGGAAATTTCCTGTGTTATATCTCTGATATTTTCCTTCCCTCCACTTTCTTGGTTTTCTCTGGAATTCCCTTGGATCCCCCTTTGGCATTCCTAATTTGATTCTACCTTTCTTTTCTCTTCTATGTATCATCTCTATCTTCTTGTTCCAGCTCCTGAGAAATTTCCGCAACCCTATCTTCCAACGTACCTATCGATTCCCCCACCTCACATATTTTTTTAAGTTTAAGACAGAAACAGCATGAGCAGGGCGGGGGAGAGAGAGAGGGAGAGAGAGAGAATCCCAAGCAGGCTCCACACTGTCAGCACAGAACCTGATGTGGGGCTCACACTCATGAAACTGTGAGATCATGACCTGAGCCAAAACAGAGAGTTGGACGCTTAACCAACTGAGCCACCCAGGCGTCCCATATTTGTTTAATTCCCCAGAGATTTTTCTTGTTTTTTTGAATATTTATTTATTAATTTATTGCACTCCAAGCATGCAATTGTGTCTCATCTCTCTGGGACTATTAATTACAGGGTTTGGGTTTTTTCTTTCTCTGTCTCCTGCCATCTGGATTGCCTGTTTTCTCTTTCTTTTTTCCTGTTTGCTTTGTGTTGGTATCTATTTGTCAGCCAGACTTCCTATTAGATTATTCTTGACTCTCTGTTCATATTTACAGATGGAGTATTACAAAGGCAATTGGAAGCTGTCTGTGTGGGTGGAGCTTCTGGTTGGAGGACTTCCTAACGGGGGATGGCTGGGACGTTTCACTGGAGAGACTCGATTGTCAGTTTTATTAGGTCCTTTCTCTTGAGCTGGTCAATTTCCCCACAAGCAGATAGTCCCATCTCCTGCAGAGGTTGGATGTAATCCTGGGTGCCGGTATTCTGAGACCTGAGAGAGAAGGAGGCCAGAGGTCTCATTGTTCAGAGTCAGATTTTGACTTAATCCCTGTTTGGTGTTCGATGCCTCATCAGCCCACTCCTCCATGCCAGGTCTTTCTAAGTCCAGATTTCTTGACACCTTTTGTCCAATGTTTGCCCTCTTCTATTATCTCCATCCTTATAGGTTTTTACATTTTACACCTTTTACAGTCATTTCATTCAGGTTCAGGAGAGATGGAAATAGATGCGTATGCTCAAGCCCTTATGCTTAACTAGAAGTCTTACACATTCATTTTTACTTCAAGGGGGTTGGTGCAATGCGCATTCATGTTAGGAACAATAATTGTTCCGTAAGTTCCAATGGCCCCAAGTGGGAAAGAGTAAAGAAAACACACGTGCCAAAAGAATTTTTGCATTCCACTTCAAGTGGTGGAATATCTATTCTAAGCGGACTGTGCAAAGTTTAAAATTTTTTTGTAGAATATTTCTTTGAATAGAAAATCTAGAACTTTTTTGTATAGAACTAAAACTAGCATGCCCTCATACATAAATAAAGAAATTTTTTGTACAGGAGAACTGTACAAAGAAATATAATGAAACATCCAATAGATAAATTTAAATGGTATACAAAAAAAAAAAATGTCCAAATAACCTAAAAGGAAAGGTAAATAGAAAAACAAAAACTGGAGAGGACAATAGAAAGCAAATAATAAAACGGTAGACCTAAATTCAAATATAACAATAGTTACATTAAACGTAGATAGTCTAAACATATGGATTAAAAGACAGAAACTGTTAAATTGGAATTTTAAAAAATCTAACTATGCTGCCTGTAATAAACCTACTTTACGTATAGTGATGTAGGTATATTAAAAGTGTAAAGATGGAAAAATATATAGCATGCTGACAGAAAGCTGGAGTGGCTACAGCAATATCAGACAAAGCAAATTTAGAGCAAGGAAATTTCCGGGGAAAAAGACAGACGTTGGATAATGATGAGAGGGTCAACTTACCAAGAAAATTTAACAATCTTCACTGCACATGCACCTGGGATCAGAGCTTCAAAATGCAGGCAGCAAAAACTGATAGAACTAAAAAAAAAAAATGGACAAATCCCAAATTATAGTTAGAAACTTCAACACATCTCTCAGTAATTAATAGAACAATTGGCAGAAGATCATCAAGGATATAGAAGTGAGTATCATCATCAGCCAACTGACTCTTATTAACATTTATGGAATATTCGACCCAGTAACAGTAGAACACACATTCTTTTGAAGCGCCCATAGAGGGTTCTCCATGATTGACTGTGTTCTGGGTCATAAAACAAACTTTAATAATTGTTAAAGAATTTAAATCCCATAAAGTATGTTCTCTGACCATATAGGAATTAAACTAGAAATCAATAGAAAATATCTGGAAGATCTCTAAGTATTTGGAAATTAAACACATTTCTAAATAATACATGAATCAAAACCGAAGTCTCAATAGAAATTAGAAAATACTTGAAATGGAACGAAAATGGAAATGCAACATACGAAGTTTGTGGGATGAAAATAAGAGGTGCTTAAAGGCAAATGTATAGATATTTACATTAGAAAAGGTCTCAGTCCTGAAAGCAAAGCTTCCACCTTAAGAAACAAGGATAAGAATAGGGGCACCTGGGTGGTTCAATCGGTTAAGTGTCCAACTTCAGCTCAGGTCATAATCTCACAGTTTGTGGGTTTGAGCCCCGCATCAGGCTCTGTGCTGACAGCTCAGAGCCTGGAGCCTGCTCTTGACTCCATCTCTCCCTCTCTCAAAAACAAAAAAAAATTTTAAAAGAAACAAGGATAAGAATAAAATAAATCTGAAGCAAGCAAAAGCAAGAACATAATAAAGAGCAGAAATCAATAAAATTTAAACTGGAAAAATGATAGAGAAAAACGAATCAAACCAAAAGCTAGTTTTTTGAAAAGATCAATAAAACTGATCCACTTCTACACAGATGGACAAAGGAAAAAAGAGAGTAGCCAGAAATCACCAATATCAGAAATGAGACCCCCTGCCCACATTTCAAGGATAATACTAAGGAAATATTACAAACAACTCTACTCACATAAGTTTGACAACTTAGATGAAATGGACCAATTCCTTAAAACCACAAATTACCAACACTCACCCAAGAAGAAATGGACACACTAAACAGTTACATATCTGTTATAAGAAATTAAATTTACAGTCAAATCCTTCTGGAAAAACAAAACCAAACAAAACAAAAATTCAGGACCAGATGTTCACTGGGGAATTCTACCAAACATTTAGAGAAGATGTCACACCAGCTCTGCACAATCTCTTCCAGAAAATAGGCACGAGACACCTCCCAAACACCTTTATGAGGCCAGCATCACGGAAACCAATGAGCCCAGAATTTGGTATTGGTAATATCAGTAACATTTCATATGTCATAAAATCCATTTTCTAAAGATAGGTCAAGGCTTTACTTTCCAGGTAGGGTGGCGCAGGCCCACCCTCCCTGGTGCCGTGTGTCTTTCCAAGGAACTCAAGAGGGAAGTGCATATTATGTGGGTTGTTGCCAGCCTCCCCAGGAAACAGAGTGAACCTGAAGGCCAGGCATCAGCATCCCTGAGACGCCAGCCCTCCCTCCTTGGGAAAGCGTATTTCTGAACCTTGCTCTCAGTCCCCTGACTTCAGCCTGGGCCTCCTGAGATTCTTCTCTCATTTTTCACTTCCCAGTGTCTCCTTGGACCCCACCTCCCCTGCCTCCCCCAACCCCAACAAAATTTTCCTTTCTCTGCCCTTTCAAATTAACTTAACACTTAGCAAGCAGAGAACCGTAGTTTAGTTTGGTCTCAGAGCCTCGCTGCGCAACCCGAAGGTCCATCGATGAAATGTCCCCAGGATGAAGCGCACGCTTCCGCTTGATGAAACTTTCTTTTCCCCAGAGTTCAGAAGCAGCTGAACAGCTTTTAGGTTTGTGTTTTGTCATTGTTTTTGTCTCATTTGTTTTTATTTTTTCCTTCCTGTCCCATAGTAGACGGACATGCGATGTTGAGTTTTGTGCACCGCTCGTAGAGAAATGGAGTGCACAACGTGGCAGCCGGCATTGTCTTTCTCTGTTATTCTGCTCCTGGTGGGTCGTTAAACGCCGCTTACTTTCTACTGCTCACGAATGCACAAGCACACCTTTTTTTTATCCCTCGCTCCCTTGAAAATTTTAAGAAAAAAAAATATATAGCTGAATTCTCAAAACAAACTTAGTGTCCATTTGTATCAACAGACAAACGCATAAATAAATTTTACCAAATATTCTCTGGGTTTATGGAAAAGAAGGTAAACAAACAGACACTTTTGCTTTACATTCTTGTAGTCTTAAAGTAATATGTAGGGCCATGGCCACCTCAGAGTTAGATTTTCTCAAAGCCATGTCCGCCCTCCCTACCGCTTTTGCTGTGGTGGGCAAAAAGATTCAGAGAGGAGAGACCAAGCCTTTCCAGAAATGTCTTCACTAAAGACACTTATTTTCCACACACCAAAAATAGTTCACTAATGTGTGCTCTCTGCTTATTTTCCCTGCTTCCACTTCCAAATTTGAGAAAAGTTCGGCAGAGGAGTTAAAATGGCATGCTGACTTTAGTTAGGAATAAAAAGGGCAGTAGTGAAAGAGATACACTAATTATAACTGTTCGCGCCCCAAGCTTTCAGAAGCTCCCCCAGGGGGCTCATTCATCCCTGCCGAGCTGCTACAGACCCCAAGATTATGTTGTCTACACTGGCCTTAGAAATTCCTCCACTCCGTTCCCCTTCCACACCCTGAGTGATAGACAGTGAGCATGGGGGTGGGGGCGGGGAATGTGTAGGTAACTAAATACCCTGAACTACTGGTTTCATTTCAAAATACGTGACCTATAAAACAACAAACACGCAAACAAGTAAACCACGAGTGCGGCAGATGACGGGCTCCTCATGCCTACCAAGGAAATCACATAAGGGCAGAGTGAAGGGTAGAAAATCAAACTGGGCATACGAATGAAATTAACTTACGCGTTTGCACTCATCACCATGCTCAATTCATCTCAACGTCCTTCCTCTGATTCCTCCGATGACTAACTTGTTGGTCTCCTAGATCACACGGGGTCGACTGGGGCGAAGAGCATCCCTGGAAGCTCTCAAGGAGACGTCACCTGTGGCAGGAAGAACCGTGGTCCAGGGAGCTGGCACTTCCCCAGCAGTCGCTGGTGATGTGGCACGTTCACCATGGTACAAAGGGGGCAGGGCGGGCACAAGGGTACAGCGTGAGCAACATAACCTTTTCCTACAGGCAAAGTCGTCTCGAGCTCAGGGAATGGCAGTACGGTAGTGTGTAAGGACCATCAAAGGGTGAGGATGAGCTTCGGGGTGCAAATCCTGGTGGGCTGGGCTATCTCAGGCTGCCTGTGTCTGGGATCTCCTCTGTTGTTCCTCACGCGTCACCTCAGAGACGTTTCCCTTAACCTCTTTCTAAACTAAGTAGAGTAAAACCTTGGTTTGCAAGCGTAATTTGTTCCGGAAACATGCTTGTAATCCAAAGTGCTTGTATGTCAAAGCGGATTTCCCCATAAGAAATAATGGAAACTCAGACAATTCATCCTGCAACCCAAAAATATCCATATAAAAATGATTACAATACTGTCATATAATACAAAATAATAAAGAAAATACAAAATCTAAAGAAAAATAAACAAATTAGCCTGCACTTACCTTGGAAAACGTTCGTGGCTGGTGTGAGGGAGACAAGAGAGAGGAGGGTTATTGTGTAGGACGACTTTCACTGTCATTAACGCAATCACTGCTATCTATTGGCTCAATGGAATCTTTTTCTTTTCGTGCAACTTTAACAGGGAACCTATGCAATGACACTTGCTTTTGCCTCCTTTTGAGGATTTTGCAGAAATGTGACATTGCAGTGACAATCACCCACAATCCCGCAGTGAGAGAGAGAACCATTGGCTCAGTTGTGAGGATGTGATGTTCGGTGTCACTCGTATTGCAAGATTTCGCTTGTTTATCAAGTTAAAATGCATTAGAAATGTTTGCCCATCTTGTGGAACACTCGCAGAACAAGTTACTTGCAGTCCAGGGTTTTACTGTGCTTAGTTAATGCACGTGTGAATGAGGGGGCCCACAAGTGAGTTGAATTTCCTCCTTTGTAATGAGGACAGTCAATGGGGGCAGACCTTCACTGAGCCCCCATAATGTGCTGGCTCAGAGTGAGGCTCTGAGGGTATGGTGGGGAGCCAAAGAGAGGAGCTGAGGTGAACTTTCTTGGCAGGGAAGGATCCCCGAGGATTAGAGACGAAATACTAAAAATGCCTGACACTGGTAAGGGAGTAAGCCCTCGATAAATAGGAACTTTTATTACCTCTTAAAGGAAACACCGAACTTGGAAATCTATGCAAATGAAACAAAGAAATTATCGTGTGCTTAGAACATTTTAAGGGTCCTCATTTTTAAAAAAATTTTTAAATGTTTATTTTTGAGAGAGAGAGACAGAGTATGAGTGGGGGAGGGGAAGAGAGAGAGGAAGACACAATCTGAAGCAGGCTCCAGGCTGTGAGCTGTCAGCACAGAGCCGTCACGGGGCTTGAACTCACAAACCATGAGATCATGACCTGAGCCGAAGTCAGCAACTTAACCAACAGCCACCCAGGCGCCCCTCAAGGGTCTTCATTTTATCCAGGCCTCTGCTTCTCCTCTTTCCACCCACAGCCCCTCCCACCCCCATCCTCACCCCAGGACACATTTGAAATGTAATTCCATTCACAGGAAGTTTAATTTGAGTGATGTTCACAGTAGTAACAAAAATAATTAGTGCTTGAGTAGGACAAAGGGAACACAGGATGGCTCTGAACTTGGACATTCTTAAAAAGACAAGCCCCTCCAGGGGAAAGTGGCAGCTCAGAGCCTACCCAGAGCAGCCTCCGTCAATGGTCCCAAAAGTCCTGCCCCTCCAGCTACAAGAAAAGGTCCTGCAACCCACAAGGTGGGCCACTTCCGGCTGGTCTTGGTCGTGGTGGGTCCAGGAGAGAGAAATAATGTCTTCAGTCATCAGTGGTGGTAGCCAGAAGAGAAAAGTTCTGGTGGAAGCAGATTTGGACAGCTAAGAGGAAAACATCAGTAGCATGTTCCAGAAGAGGAAGGAGATGACAAAGGGGGCCAGGGGAGGTCTGTTTCTCCCTAATTTTTATCAGGCAGTGCTGGGGGAGGTGGGGAACAGGGGTTCTCCATCTTTTTATCCTTTTATGGGGGGAGTGCTCTATGGGAGGATTTTCTGTTCTTTAATTTGGAATGCCATTAAATTGCATTTTAAAAATATTTCAAAGGTGTCATCCAAGTAATATGTGCATTTAATTAAAAATTGATTTCATCAATGCTTCGTAAGTAAATCAAGCACGAGACCTGTAACAAGCCTCTAAAGATATTGGTTACAACCCGAATCACCTTGGATGAGGGCTTCAGAGTCTGTTCCCTGCTTCCAGGATTGCCAGCCACAGCTTTGCCCCTGCCCTTTGGGCTCAGCCACAGCCTGCAGTTCCCCAGCAAGCCACCTTCCCCCATGCTCTCTTCCCTGCCTCCCATTTCTCAGCCTACAAGCCCTTGTGTCCTTCAGCCTCTAACATTATCTCCCCCAAATCTTCCCTTTCAACTCTTCAAGCAGCTGCTTGCACATTCCTCCAAGTGACCAAAGCATACTATAATCACCTCTCTTACAGCATCTTTGATTTAGGGTGTGATTTTTTTTCCATTTCTGTATTTCTTAAGAGAATATGAATTCATAGAACCCTTGTCTAATTTTTTTTAAATTCCCAGTGCCTAGCATTGTGCAAAACAAAAGGTAAGTATCCAGGGGTGCCTGGTTGGCTTAATTAAGCATCCAACTCTTGATTTCAGCTCAGGTCACGATCCGAGGGTCATGGGATCATGCCCCAAGTCAGGCTGCACGCTTGGCGTGGAACCTGCTTAGAATTCTCCACCACCCACCACCAACTCTCTCTCAAAATAAAATTAAAAAAACAAAAACCAAAAGGTGAGTATTCAATAGCTGCTTTGTAGATGTATGAATGAGTGAATGAATGAATGAATTAACGGTACCCTGCAGATGCCAGAATGCTCCTTCTGCGAATTGAATCTGACCATGTCTCTCTCTGAATTACATTCGTTCCCGGGCTCCTTCTCTGGCAATGAGTTTACATGGGAGCTGTTAACAAACAAGAAACAAACAAACAAAATGAAGTAGCAACAGAAGGGGAGAAGTGGAGGGGACTCTGGCAAATTACTTATTTTCACGGAGTTTCTATTTCCTCACTCGTGAAACAAAAGTGCTGCCAGAAGGAGCTTTAAAGGAATCTTCCAGTTCTCCAATTACATCTGGCCGGGCTCCAGAACAACTGTTCTCCTGAGTCCTGGCAGCTATAACCCGAGTCTTAGCACCATCTAGTGATAAAGAGCTCCAGTAGCAATGGGGAGAAAGGCTGGGGAATGGGGACCGACTGTAGGCTCAAGAAGGAAACCCTGAGCTTAATTATTTTATAAAGCAGCAAGAAATTAGGTCAAATGTGAAGTTAGCCGAGAGGCCCAACTTGGGTGACTCAGAGTCCTTTCTGTTGGTGATGGCTTAGTGAGTAAATCTCAGAACACGTAAGAAACAGCCAACTAGGATCCTTAAAACATGAAAAAGTCAAGAAAACAACACCTGTGTGCTGTGGCCCACTTGTTCCTTTATTAAGTTACCGCTTGTCCTGATTAACTCTTTTCCTTGGGAGGAAATGTACTTTTGAGGAACCAATGGTGTAGAACTCTGAAAACCCAATAAAAGCACAAATTATTTCATTAAGAGTATATATGTCTTTTCAAATGTCTTTTTTTTTTTTTTTAACCTTCACCAGAGTGTGATGAAAGAAATGTTAAAAATCCCGGGTGCCTGGGTGGCTCAGTTGGTTAAGCCTCAGACTTTGGCTCAGGTCATGATCTCATGGTTCATGAGTTCAAGCCCTGCATCAGACTCTGCACTGGTGGTGTGGAGCCTGCTTTCAATTCTCTCTTCCCCTTCCCCATTTGAGTTCTCTCTCTCTCTCTCTCTCTCTCTCTCTCAAAAATAAATAAATAAACTTTAAAAGAAAGTCTTTAAAAAGAAGAAGAAGAAAGAAATGTTAAAAACCCAAACATGTCAGGGCACCTGGGTGGCTCAGTCGGTTAAGTGTCTGACAACAGCTCAGTTCATGTTCTTGCTGTTCACAAGTTCGAGCCCCATGTCAGGCTCTGTGCTGAGAGCTTACAGCCTGGAGCCTGCTTCAAATTCTGTGTCTCCCTCTTCTTCTGCCCCTCCCCTGTTCATACTCTAGCTCTCTGTCTCTCAAAAATAAATAAATGTTAAAAAAATCCAAATATGGTTGACTAGCAATATAGAAAATATTAAAGACAATTCTGGGAGAAGGAAAACAATATCAAAAACTTCAGTGCTTATGGAATGCTCGTGGGCACATCCCCTTAAAACTCACCAAAACATTTTATCAACCTGATCTTTGTTTTCTAAATTACTTTCTGGTTGCCAAAAGCAAGACTCAACCAACCAACAGAACAAATAAACACAGGTTTTTGTTTTTGTTTCTTTTAATCGAAAACTGAAGGAGAATGATGCGGTGTCTTTGCTGTATGATCTGTCCCCAGGAGCCGTGCTCCTGAGACCACCTTCTGGGCAAAGCAAACATTTTTTTTTTTTTTTAACGTTTTTATTCACTTTTGAGACAGAGAGAGACAGAGCATGAATGGGGGAGGGTCAGAGAGAGGGAGACACAGAATGTGAAACAGGCTCCGGGCTCTGAGCTGTCAGCACAGGGGCCCGATGCGGGGCTCGAACTCACGGACCGCGAGATCGTGACCTGAGCCGAAGTCGGCGCTCAACCGACTGAGCCACCCAGGCGCCCCCAAAGCAAACATTTAAAAGGGTGGCTGCTTTACAGACACTTGAGGGAAGACGGGCCTTTGAGTGGGGAGCAAGACTGACCGGTCCTATGTATAAACTGTCTCTGAAGGCAGATCCCATTGTAGAACATAATCACATTCTCCAAAAAGTAATCTACGTCTGCAGAGTGCACGACTCTATAAACCTGTTCCCACTAACTGCTTACTGGCTGACATCTACTTACATCACTGACATGCAGTAATTATTATTGCACGACCCCAGAAACACATGTAGTATAACACTGAAACCAGACCATTCCATGTAGGGACCGTATCTTCCAAACCAAAACCAAGGCCACTTGCATTGACAAGAACGTATGTGCACACCGACGCAAAGGGGGAAGAGGGCCCTGCTAGGGCATATCATCTCTGCATTCTGTCTTGGGAAATGTGTAATCTAGAAGTGTCTGGAAAAGGCAAAAACTGCAACCAGAAAATGACTTGGCCCCTTTCTGACTGGAATCAGAATGAAATGGGCCAGATTCGGAGGCAGCTTTGAAGAAAGAGAATGACTGGCCGGGTGCAGTTGGTTCAGGCATTAACAACATAAAAGAATGTAGCAGTTATGAATGATGGACTCAGGAGGCAGGTCTGTGCCTGATTTTTACATTTTACGTGCCATTGAATATATGCCTCAACCTGTAAGCTTATTAGAGGTATCTCTTTTATATCTAATACAGTTACATAAAAGACCATATGTTCTATTTGGATCAGCTCAGTTTTACCTGACAAATTCAAAAAGAGTTTCACAGGTACAGGCTTGAAAAACAAACTCAAAATAAACAAAAAATTTAAATTCTAACAATACTCAAATAGGTCACCAAAGCACTTGGGGAGAAGGTCAATTAGCTCAATGCAAAGTCATCGGCTTCATAATAAAATCCAACTAAGGCAAACCCCTGCAATTAATTTCATGGGGACTTAAAATATATTAGGTTCTTGTGAAAAATTACCTTCTGGACTGGCACCCATTGAAATGTAAATGTGTTCTTTCTTTAGTCTCCAAACTCCCCCATTTTTTTTCCTCCCGAAATTCCATTTGGAAACTGTGTATCTATAGATGTCACAGTCATTACCTCTTTTTTGTTGATAAGTGTGCTCTGCTTAGAGGTTTTTATAAGAGTTATCTTTCCTGTAATGAATACTCAACAATTCAGGCCAGTCTTTTCAGCTTGCTGGATGTAAGTGTCCCTTGATTAATGGACCTGTCAACTCGATCAGCGGTTATCATATGACAAAGGCTCAGCCTGAAAAATGTCACTTCTTATCCTGGCTGCCCAAGCACTTCTGGTTTACAAGCTTTGTGCACCTACCAGACGTACCTAGTGTTTCATTTTGGGTTTGGTTAATAATAAAGAAAGTTACATGAAAGTAGGTAATTGAACTACCTAATCCAATAAAAATAATTTCTTTTGTTCAAACAATGTGCGTCATATGATGGAGTGTGGTTTTTGTCTTCCTATTTTTTTCACTTCTGTCAGCTGAACTGCTACCTAACCATTTACATCAATGTATAGATCAATATAAACAACATTCATTTTTGTCTCCATTCTGCCTGGAGTTAAAGCCTGGCAAGAATAGAGTTGCTTGGGAGGAAAAAAAAAAAAAATCAAGTCCTTAAATGAAATTATTCTGCTTTAGTAAGTCAAAGACAGAGTATCCGTTAAAATTAAGGCTGTATGCTTTGAAAGTCAATTTTGCATGTGCTTTTATGTGGTTGGAATCCATTCAATGGAGGAATCGGAGCCCTGAGATTATAAATGAGCAGAATTATGGGCAACTCTGAGCCTCTGGATGGACAATATTCTTTTTTTTTCCCTAAAAGATTTTATTTTTAAGTGATCTCTATACCCAACATGGGGCTCAAACTTACAACCCCAAGATCAAGAGTCACCTGCTCTACCGACCGAGTCAGCCAGGCTCTCCTAGATAGACAATATTCTTCAAAAATTACATAACTGTCTGGATAGAATAAATTTCAAGGGTATTATGAAGACCAATGTTCCCAAAGTTATAAAATAGTGGACTACCTCAGCGTGTTCCACAATGTAAATAAAGGAAATCACCAAATGCTGTGCTGGGACCCCAATAAAAGAAGGAAAGCAAAAAACACATTGTCTCAATGTCTGGGGATATATATGTATATACTGTAGACCTCAAAAGAAACAAGGACTAGAGTATGGCATATAATTTCCTTAACTATAAAAATCTAAAATGTTCTTAAATAATAAGAAAGGGAATAGAAGCCTAGAGCCAAAATAGCTAGACACAGCATCTCATGGAAAGTAAACGCAGGATGGTGTTTCCAGGGCTGGTGGAGGCTGGACCAGCCAGGCCAAGCTCAAGGACTTGAGGACTAGGATGAAGCAGGGACACTGAGGTCCTATAAAAACCAAATTTGAGCAACATCAAGACTAAAGGTCAAAAACCCAATAAAGAACCAATTGCAACACAGGAACGTTGTGGATGGCATTCACATTCTAATGGCCTTGAGGAGAGTGAGTCTAGGCTGAGTAATAAAATCCTCAACCGAATACGAGGAAGAAAGCAAACTGTGGGGGCGCCTGGGTGGCTCCATTGGTTAAGACTCTTGATTTCGGCTCAGGTCATAATCTCATGGTTCGGTTTGTGAGCTCGAGCCCTGTGTTGGGCTCTGAGCTGACAGTGCGGAGCCTGTTTGGGATTCTCTCTTTCTCCCTCCTCAGCTCACAAGCATGTGCTCTCTCTCTCAAAATAAATAAATAAACATTTAAAAAAAGAAAAAATATTTTTGAAGAAAAGAAGAAAGCTCATTGAAGATACCGCAGATATCCAGCTTACAAATGCAGGGAGGATGAAGAGATTTAAACACGCATTCAGCAGAAACTGAAGTTCATGATGAAATAAAACATTAGAGAAACCCACAACGTCTCTGGAGCTGACCACTTCATTGTTTCATTTTGCTGCTCTAAGAGAGCAACGGACCCTTCTACCAGATACTCTACAAACACCAAAAAGAAATGCCAAGGAGAACCACTCCCAACCCCCAAGCACCGGAGCACTGAGTGCTGTTTCTGGTTGTGTTATTCACTGTCCCAGCATTTGCTGACAATCTAAGAGAAATATTCATATTTCTCTCATGTTAGCAACCTTGGGCATGTATGGTTAGGCTCCTGCTGTTTCCGGCAGGTGGGTGCCCTTTGATTTGCTTGTAAGCAAGTCTGTGAAATTCTGTGATTCAGCAAGCATTATTCCTTGTTTCGGTTTACTGACTCCAGGGGCATTACTCATAGCTGGAAGGATTACCCCAGGTTAATTCCAATCTGGATCTTACAAAGTTGTCTGATCTCCTTGTCTTCCAAAATCTCTTCTCCATTGTTGTCATACAATGTTCCAAAGGGGTAATTTAAAAGGGGATCTACCTGTGTCTTCAGTTCTGCCCTTTCAGATAAACGTGGTTTCCGATAAAATGCAGAATATTATTTTTTGGTACAAACTTTTGTGGCTCATACTCCTTCCCAGCAGCTTTCTTTCCTGCTAAGTGCTGTTCATTAGAAATTTTCCCAGAGTCATCAATATATTTTCCTCTGTAGAAATGAGGCAAATCTGATTTTAAAACCTTTTGCTTTTAAAAACTTTAGGCTTATCTATGGAAGTTTGCAGTCTTATCTGAATTATTCTTTCGGACTCATCTGGAAACACATTGAATTCTTTTGTCCCTTTCTTTAAGGAGCAAAAACACTTTGGTTTCAGAAACTTGGGAATGTGAAAGGGGGGGTTGACCACAGCAGTCTATATGCACGTTTCTGTACACACTGGTTATGGGGAAATACAACTTTCCTGGATTTCCCGGTGCTAATGCTCTGGTAAAAGCCCTCGCCTCCTGGGGCCCTTCACATGCCATGATAATTAGATCTGTAGTCATTAATCTAGTTGATTGCTCTTCTAAGAGGATGGGAAAGTTCCTCTTATCTCAGGGAGAGGGCCAAATGGCTCCAGCTGGACCCAGGGCCCTAGGTTAAGCCCCAAGGCACAGGAAGACTGCAGTGCTACATCTATAGGTAGGTATTTACATCAAAAGGAATGAAGTCTGAGAACTTGGAGAATCTACAAGGTGGTAAAACAGACATCGAAGGTGGTCTAGCTCCTGGAGAGACTATTTACACACCAAAGGGTTGGATTTAGGTTTCAGACCCATTAAGTATCCAAGGAGAGTCTTTCAAAAAGGGAGGTGAGAGCTATCTCCTTCCTCTTTATGAGCGAGAACCATTACTTTTCCTGGCACAGGACATTTGACCCCTGGTGAGAGGTAAGTTCTGGAGGAACTGGGGGTGGTGGTGATATACTTATTTCTTACTTTAAAACGGTTAATAAGAAATCTGCCTCAGATCCAGAACACCTTGTATGTGTGCATTCAGGATAAAATTAATAACATTGAACATTAAAAACCAAACACTGACAGACTGGGTTATTAGACTGCGGTGGATCTTTTCCCTCCTCATCCACCAGTTACAACCAGCTCAGGAGAAGGGAGGGAGTAATATGTCCAATCACAAGCATAGTCCTGCCTTTCTAGGCTGGGAGGTGCCCAGAATGCCTCAGGGCCAAGGTCAACAATAGAGGCTGCAGCCCTTTGTGGTGCAATTGGTCTGAGCTGAGTGGAGTTGCTAGGTGAGATACAGGACACCCAATCAAATGTGAATTTGGGATAAATAACAAATAATTAATAGCATAAGTATATCCCAAACATTGCATGGGCCATACGTATGCTTTAAAAACAAACAAACAAACAAACCTCCATTCATTCTTCATCTGAAACTGAAATTTAACTGGGCATCCTGTGTTTTTATTTGCTAAATTTGACACTCTACCATGACGACAGTGACCTCTTGGGAGATACCAGCAACTCATGTCCATTGAAGGAATAAATTTATTTATTTGTTAAAGTTTATTTTTGAGAGCGTGTGTGTGAGCAAGCAGGGGAGGGGCAGAGAGAAGAGAGAGACAGAGAATCCCAAGCAGGCTCCACACTGTCAGCACGGAGCCCAACGCCAGGTTCGATCTCACCAAGTGTGAGATCATGATTTGAGCCAAAACCAAGAATCAGATGCTTAACAGACTGAGCCACCTAGGCGCCCCTGAATGAATAAATTTAAAAGGCCACATAGACCTTTCTTTTCATTTCTGAAGGGATGTTGGAGACTGTGCTCAGATACTGAATCCGGGAAATGTTGACCCCCATACCTTATGTGTTATGGACCGAAGGTGTCCCCCCACCAATCCATGTAAAGGCCTAACCCCCCAGTGTGGCTGTGTTTGGAGATGAGACCTCTGAGGAAATAATTAAGGCTAATGAGGTCATAAGGGTGGGGCCTTGAGCCAATAGGGGTGGTGCGCTTATAAGTAGAGATAGCAGAGAACTCAAGCTGTCTCTCCATGCGCACAGAAGAAAGGCTTTGCAAGGACAGTGCGAGAGCGGCCATCTGCAAGCCAGGAAGGCAGCTGTCACCAGAAACCAAACCTGCGATCTTGGGTATTCCTGCCTCCAGAACTATGAGAAAATAAATTTCTGTCATTTAAGCCAGTCAGTCTGTGCTTTGTCATGGCGGCCCGAGCAAACCAAGGCAATATGGGTAGAGTGAGCTCAGCAAACATGCACTGAATCCTCTCACGACCACCCTGAGGGATTGTTTTCTCTCTCCCAGCTTGGAGATAGAACTCCTAAAGCTCAGAAAATGATAGGACAGTGCTCAGCACATAGAAAGAATTTTTAGAAATACTCATTTAATGAATGAAAGTTACCCAGCTGAGGTGGCACTGAACGTCTGTCGCAGAGGCGGGATAGTGGCCTCTGGGGTCTTGTCACTGTTTCTGCCTCCAGCCCAGGGCTGCGGATTCCCTGAGGATAAATCCCTTTGCCTGAGCACGTTTGGATTTCCTCATCTCTAATTTGGGTTTACTAATTCCCGGCCTGATCACCTCACAGCAGCACAGTGGACAAAACTAATTGAAGGAGAAGGCTCTTCCAACAAGGAGGAGCACAATCAACTGTGTTCTTAGTCTTACAAAACACAGCAGGCAGAGGCAGACCAGTCTAAAGTGTTGTTATCGAGGAGGGATTGACTCAAGGTTCGCTGCTGCCGCTTCCTTCTGCAGGGCAGGAGAGCTGGGAGGAACCTGTGGGAAATGGATCTTAATACCCAAGTTCTCCTTGTGGGGTAAATCACTGCCTCCCAGTGGGTCTCCCATCCACAGAGAAGCATTTGAATTTGATCTTGGTCAAAACAGCCTCCTCTCTCCTCCGTTCCCTCCTCTGAAGGTCTCTTCCTGGTGCTTGAATTTAGAAACCACAAGTGCCTGCACTGGACCAAAGAATCACCCCCAGGGTGGGTGGCCTAGATCTTGAATTTTTAACATCCAGACAACTCCCCAAAGTATTTTTGTCTGCATCAGGGAGGTTTCTTTCATTGTGAGCAATGGAATCTAGCTCTGGCTGACTTAAGGCTGAGGTGAATTTATTCAAAATGCACAAGGTAGCCCATGTAATTAAGGAAAAGCTGAAGACCAGGCCAGGAAGGACAGGAACACGACAGTAACAGGGATCTGAGCAACGGGAACAAAGGGTGTGTGCAGTCAGGGTGTCGGGACCATGATGCACCTGTTTCTGTTTTCTCTCTCTTCCTCACCGTCTCATTGCCCTCCTAGCTGGATGTTTTCAGCTGCAGATAAGAGATCATGACTAAGAATGGCTTAATAATAAAGCTATTTCATTGCCTCATGTAACAAGTATTCTGGAGATGAGTGGTTTGTGGTTGGTCGACCAAGTCACAGTCTACATCTCTGATTCTTTGGCCATTCCATCACAAAATGGCTGCTGCAGCTCCAAATGTATTCTTTCCCCAATGTTGCAAGCAGAAAGAAAGATAAATAGCAGAAATAGGGGGTGCTCCTTTTTATTAAGGAAGCCTCCCATCACCCTTCCCTTTATAATCCTTTGGTTGGAACTGGGTCACATGGCCACCTCTGGCCACAAGGAAGGCTGGGAAAGTGAGTAGCTGGCATAAGTGATGAGAAGAGCAGTGATTGGCTTACACCAGGGCTTCATCTCCTGGGGCTTGGCATATTGCTGCACAAAACTAAATCAGAGTTCTGTTAGCAAGAAGGAAGGGGCAGTAGCTCTCAGGATTCATCTTCCCTGGAAAGGCAGCCAACATAGCTCTGGTCACCATGTTTGAGTCAGAAGGCATGAGTGAAAGGTACTGTTTCAAAAAGGAGCAGGACCCTATGGCTGGGAGAAGGGGGAGGAAAGCTGAGTACAAAAAGGACACATCTCTCCCTCTCTCTCCCATTGGCCTTTTCAGATATCAGGAGGTACTCCAGCCTAGCAAGGACAGGCTCTATAATTTGGGGGACCCAGTAAAAATAAAAATGTGGGATGCCTTATTCAAAAACTGTTATGAATTTCAAGATGGTGGGTAGAAGATCATTAAACAAACATGAGACACTTCTGAACATGGGGCCGTGTGTGACTGTGTGGGTCACACAACCATAAGGCCTGCCCTGGGCCTAGCCCAGAATGGAAGCGGCCATCATCCTAGGAGAGCAAGCCTGAGGTGTGGTGTTGTAGGGTCTATTTTTTTGTTTTTGTTTTTGAGAGAGAGAGAGGGTACAAGTGTGCAAGGGGCACAGAGAGACAGAGAGAGAGAATCCCAGGAGGGGCAGGGGGAGAGAGAGAAGTGGGGCTCACCCAAAGTGGGGCTCGAGCTCATCAAATGTGGGACTCAAACTCACGAACCATGAGAGCCTGACCTGAGCCAAAGTCAGATGCCGAACGACTGAGCCACTCAGGTGCCCCTAGGGTCTGTGTTTGTATGAAACCGGATTAAATACATTCGTGGATGGTGGGGAGGACTGTGATTTGTATTGGTATAATTAACATATGTCCAGGCATTTGTACAAACTCTCAGTTAAAGAACAAAGGAAGAGGTGATCACACCTCTTCTGGGTGTATAACCCCGGACAGAGGCAGAATTCGGGGAACACAGGTTCTCAGGGAGCTTCCACTGTACCCCACCTGCAGCAGAGGAAGGGGGGGGTGGCAAGCCAGCTTCACCCCGCGTGCCCATTCAGACCTGGCACTGCTGTGTGTTCTTTGATCATCAGCATGACCCCGTGCAGTGTAACGTATTATCTCCGTCTTCTAGGTGAGGTTGCTGGGGCTCAGAGAGTTCCAGGTCATCTGTGGTACGTGGTCAAGCTAGGATTGGAAGCTGGGCAGTGTGAATCCAGAGTCCATGTTTATCAGCACTGCGTGGAACTGGACAAGTCTAATGGAGTTGGGGTCATTGTAAGCAGTAGGTTTGACCAGACTGTTTTTCAAGGTCTTAGAGTCCTAGGGTCCATGGACAGGTGTGTCCAAGGACATCCCTCCACAAACAGGAATGCAGGGTGGATGACAGCTCCCAGGATGTCGGTCACAAATAAGCTAGGGAGTCTGAGCCAGGAAATAAACTTAGTTTTCTTCACAAAAGGGTCTGTCACACAGTTTCTGAAAGGAACCCACGAGCCCGGAACATTTGTCTAAATACTTTAATTAAAATGCACTGTCATAGGATAAAAGCTGGAGTTTAAAGGCAGTGTTCATGTTTGCTAAGAAAACAGATGAAAATACTCCAGGTAGCCAAATATATTTTGATAATGGAATTTTAAACAGCCTCTTGGTTTTAATTTTATTTAAAATATTTATATAGTTAAAAAAAATAGCTTGCTCTTCATTTTCTACCACAGTACAGGGAACGCTGAGACATTTTAAATTAGTAGAGATTCAACACACATAAATAAAGATTCTGTTTCAGCTGCAGAATTACAATATTCTGAGCTATGCCATCCACACCTTGGCAATCACCCAGTCTAATTCTGCTTGGAGAATAATGCTAGCCTCAAATTCAATTTATTTAATATCCAACTTTTGTGAAAGCGTCAAGTTTAATGAAATATCACAGTTAAATTAAGACACTGCTAATCTCATTTCAAAATCAATTTTTTTTTTTTTTGCGTCCATGAAGTACAGCCAGATCAACACCCATCCTGCACACCTAGAAAGCTGATTTGAGGATTAACACAACAATCTGCACAACCTGAACCACAGAACTCAGGTACACGGCACGGAGAGGTGAACTGGAGGAGAGAGAAGCCATGGAGGGTAGGGAGAGGTAGAGAGAGGTAGGAGATGGTGGTGGGGTGGGGGGGAAGGGTGGAATATGGGAAAAGCACCCCCCCAAAAGCAGCTGGAGAGAAAGTGGAAAAGTGGAAACAGCTGCAGGGACTGAACTAAAAAGAGAGAAGGGAGAAAGGAGTGGGTTTCAATTCCACTAAGACTCTGTAACAGGGGGAGCGCAGAGTCGGAAACTGCGCAGCTGATACCTGGCGGTGCTCTGGTGGGAAGGGCGAGTCGCCAGGAGCAGAGTGAAGTCTTGGCGGCCCTCGGGCCACATGGGGAGTGGTGGTTCCCCTGCTGGCAGGACATCGGGTAGAGGCTGTGTGCCCCTCCCCCCCACAGGCAAAGGTGTCAGCGGACCCCGGAGAACAACCACATTCGCTGGTGCTGGAACAAGGTCGTTGGGGGTGAAGCCTGGTGCCAGATGCGTGTTGTGATTTGCCACAACCCCTGAAACACTGCTGCCACGCAATCGCGTGGACTTTTTCTGGGGCGGGCTGGCACCCGGCCGCAGTCTGGGCATCAGTGGCAGCACAGACCCACAAACGTTCCAGACCCACACCCGGCCATCTCGGCCATCTCTCGGTGAGACCCTCCCACAGAGGGGCGGAGCAAGTCAAACCACAGTCCCTCAGAAACAAGGGGTCAGGAAACACAGTCGCATCTGAGATAAAACTCAGGAGGGAGGTACCGCCTGGGAACCTGACAGCTTGGTCATGGACAGTGTAAAAGTGGGGAGTGGATGGAAGCCAGAGACAAAGGATGGGTGCGGGATTGCTTATCGGGTAGAACAGAGTTCCAATCCTAGAGAATGGGTACCTGGGTGCCGCCATTGTCACCAATCTCGCGCATGCGCATACCCACCGACAAGCACCACCACAATCCACCCCAGTAAGCTAAGCAGCGCCATCTAGTGGAGAACGGAGCCATTACACCAAGCCCCACCCAACGGGGCCAACCTCGTTCTTCAGGAACACTAGTCTCTCTGCCTGCTTAGTTTGCGGACTATAAAGAGATTCATAGTTTGACTTCTAGGGGAAAACAGAGTAAGTTCAATCATATTTCAGTCTGTTCGCTGGTCCATCTATTCAATTTTCTTTTTTCTTTTTCTTTTTTTTCTCTTTTTCGTTTCTTTTTCTTGAATACAGAAAGAGAAAAACTTTATTTTTATTTTCAATTTTTACTAAAAATATTTTTTTCTACTATATATTTTACTTTTGTGTAAATTTTTTCAAATTCTATTTTACTTCCATCATTTCATTTTATTTCTATTGCAGTGTATTCATTTTTTCAAATTTTCAAAGGATTTCCTTTTTTTCTTTCCCCTTTTTCCTCTAATCAAGCTCCTTTCAACTCCCAGACCAAAACACACCTAGGATCTAGCATAATTTATTTAATTTTAGTGTGTGTGTGTGTGTGTTGTGTGTTGTTTTCAATTTTTTCAGTTTAATTTTTTTATTTTAATTAAAAAAATGTTTTTACCTCATTAATTCCTTTTCTCCCTTCAAACTGATGAAATGAAGGAATTCACCCAAAAAGAAAGGGCAGGAAGACATGACAGCCAGGGACTTAACTAACACAGATGCAAGCAAGATGTCTGAACCAGAATTTAGAAGCACGACAATAAGAAGACTAGCTGGAGTCGAAAATAGATTCGAATCCCTTTCTGTGGAGATAAAAGAAGTAAAATCTAGCCAGGATGAAATAAAAAATGGTATAACTGAGCTTCAATTTCAAATGGATGCCATGGTGGCAAGGATGGATGAGGCAGAGCAGAGAAATCAGCAATACAGAGGATAAACTTATGGAGAACAATGAAGCAGGGAAAAAAAGGGAGATTAAGGCAAAAGAGCATGATTTAAGAATTAGAGAAATCAGTGACTCATTAAAAAGGAACAACATCAGAATCATAGGGGTCTCAGAAGATGAAGAGAGAGAAAAGGGGGGTAGAAGGGTTATGTGAGCAAATCATAGCTGAAAACTTTCCTAACCTGGGGAAAGACACAGACATCAAAATCCAGAGAGCACATTCATCTAGAGTTGAATCCCATTAGATTCAACAAAACCGACCATCAACAAGGTATATCATAGTCAAATTCACAAAATACTCAGGTAAGGAAAGAATCATGAAAGCAGCAAGGGAAAAACAGTCCTTAACCTACAAGAGAGGACAGGTCAGGTGTGTGGCAGACCTATCCACAGAAACTTGGCAAGCCAGAAAGGAGTGGCAGGATATATTCAATGTGCTGAATCAGAAAACTATGCAGCCAAAAATTCTTTATCCAGCAAGGCTGTCATTCAAAATAGAAGGAGAGATAAAAAGTTTCCCAAACAAAAATTAAAGGAGTTTGTGACCACTAAATCAGCCCTGCAAGAAATTTTAAGGAGGACTCTCTGGGGGGAGAAAAGATGAAAATAAAAAACAAATAAATAAAGACCAAAAGCAACAAAGACTAGAAAGGACCAGAGAACACCACCAGAAACTCCAACTCGACAAGAAACATAATGACAATAAATTCATATCTTCCAGTACTCACTCTAAACATCAATGGACTAAATGCTCCAATCAAAAGATATAGGGTAACAGAATAGATAAGAAAACAAGACCCATCTATATGTTGTTTACAAGAGACCCACTTTAGACCTAAAGACACCTTAAGATTGAAAGTAAGGGGATGGAGAACCATCTTTCATGCTAATGGACACCAAAAGAAAGCCAGAGTAGCCATACTTATATCAGACAATCTAGACTTTAAAATAAAGACTGTACCAAGAGATGCAGAAGGGCATTATATCATAATCAAGGGGTCTATCCACAAAGAACCTAACAATTGTAAACATTTATGTTCCAAATGTGGAATAACCCAAATATATAAATCAATTAATCACAAACATAAAGAAACTCAAACATTGATAAGAATACCATAATAGTAGGGGACCTCAACACCCCACTTACAACAATGGACAGATCATCTAATCAGAAAAATCAACAAGGAAACAATGGCTTTGAATGACACACTGGAGCAGATGGACTTAACAGATATATTCAGAACATTTCATCCTAAAGCAGTGGAACATACATTCTTCTCCAGTGCACATGAAACGTTCTCCAGAATAGATCACATACCAGGACACAAATCAGCCCTCAACAAATACAAAAAGATTGAGATCATACTGTTCATATTTTCAGACCACAACACTATGAAACTCGAAATCAACCACAAGAAAAAATGGAAAGATAACAAATACTTGGAGACTAAAGAACATCCTACTAAAGAATGAATGGACTAACCAAGAAATTAAAGAGGAAACTAAAAAGTACATGGAAGCCAATGAAAATGATAACACCACAGCCCAAAACCTCTGGGACACAGCAAAGGCGTCGTAAGAGGGAAGTATATAGCAATCCAGGCCTTCCTAAAGAAGGAAGAAAGGTCTCAGATACACAACCTAATCTTACACTTTAATGAGCTGGAAAAAGAACAGCAAATAAAACCCCAAACCAGAAGAAGGCAGGAAATAATAAAGATTAGAGCAGAAATCAATGCTATCAAAACCAAAAACAAACAACAACAAAAAACAAACAAACAAAAAAAACCAGTAGACAGATCAATGAAACTAGAAGCTGGTTCTTTGAAAGAATTTTCAAAATTGATAAACTATTAGCCAGTTTGATCAAAAAGAAAAAAAGAAAGGACCCAAATAAACAAAATCAAGAATGGAAGAGGGGAGATCACAACCAACACAGCAGAAATAGGAACAATAATAAGAGAATATTATGAATAATTATACACCAATAAAATGGGCAATCTGGAAGAAACGAACAAATTCATACAAACATATACACCACCAAAACTAAAACAGGAAAAAATAGAAAATTTGAACAGACCCATCATCAGTAAAGAAATCAAATTAGTAATCAAAAATCTCCCAAAAAACAAGAGTCCAGGGCCAGATGGCTTTCCAGGGGAATTCTACCAAACATTTAAGGAAGAGTTAACATCTATTCTCTTGAAGCTGTTCCACAAAATAGAAATGGAGGGAAAACTTCCAAACTCTTTCTATGAAGCCAGCATTACCTTGATTCCAGAACCAGACAAAGACACCACTAAAAAGGAGAACTATAGACCAATTTCCCTGATGAACATGGATGCAAAAACCCTCAACAAGATATTAGCCAACAATACATTAAAAAAATTATTCACCACGACCAAGTGGAATTTATACCTGGGATGCAGGGCTGGTTCAATATCCACAAAACAATTAATGGGATTCATCACATCAACAAAAGAAAGGACAAGAACCATATGATCCTCTCAATAGATGCAGAGAAAGTATTTGACAAAATACAGCATCCTTTCTTGATAAAAATCCTTAAGAAAGTAGGGATAGAAGGATCATACCTCAAGATCATAAAAGCCATATATGAAAGACCCAACACTAATATCATCCTCAATGGGGAAAAACTAAGACCTTCCCCCCTAAGGTCAGGAACAAGACAGGGATGTCCACTCTCAAAACTGTTATTCAACACAGTATTGGAAGTCTTAGGCTCAGCAATCAGACAACACAAAGAAATAAAAGGCATCCAAATCAGCCAGGAGGAGGTCAAACTTTCACTCTTTGCAGATGACATGATACTCTATATGGAAAACCCAAAAGATTCCACCAAAAAACTACTAGAACTGATCCATGAATTCAGCAAAGTGGCAGGATATAAAATCAATGCACAGAAATCTGTTGCATTCCTATACATCAATAATGAAGCAACAGAAAGAGAAATCAAGGAATCAATCCCATTTACAATTGCACCAAAAAATACCTAGGAATAAATCTAACCAAAGAGGTGAAAAATCTATACACTGAAAACTATAGAAAGCTTATGAAAGAAATTGAAGAAGACACCAACAAATGGAAAAATATTCCATGTTCCTGGATAGGAAGAACAAATATTGTTAAAATGTCAGTATTACCCAAAGCAATCTACATATTCAATGCAGTATCTATCAAAATAACACCATGGGGCACCTGGCTGGCTCAGCCGGTTGAGCGTCTGACTTCGGCTCAGTTCATGATCTCATGGTTCGTGAGTTCAAGCCCCGTGTCGGGCTCTGTGCTGACAGCTCAGAGCTTGGAGCCTGCTTCAGATTCTGTGTGTCTCTCACTCTGTCCCTCCCCCACTCTGAATCTGTCTGTCTCTCTCTCTCAAAAATAAATAAACATTAAAAAAAATTTTTTTAAATAACACCAGCATTCTTCACAGAGCTAGAACAAACAATCCTAAAATTTGTATGGAACCAGAAAAGACTCCGAATAGCCAAAGCAATCTTGAAAAAGAAAACCAAAGCAGGAGGCATCACCATCCTGGACTTCAAGCTATACTACAAAGCTGTAATCATCAAGACAGTATGGTACTGGCACAAAAACAGACACTCAGATCAATGGAACAGAATAGAGAACCCAGAAATGGACCCACAAAGTATGGCCAACTAATCTTTGATAAAGCAGGAAAGAATATCCAGTGCAATAAAGGCAGTCTCTTCAGCCAGTGGTGCTGGGAAAACTGGACAGCAACATGCAGAAGAATGAACTTGGACCACTTTCTTACACCATACACAAAAATAAACTCAAAATGGATGAGAGACCTAAATGAAAGACAGGAAGCCTTCAAAATCCTCGAGGAGAAAGCAGGCAACAACCTCTTTGATCTTGGCTGCAGCAACTTCTTACTCAACACGTCTCCAAAGGCAATGGAAACAAAAGCAAAAATGAACTACTGGGACCTCATCAAAATGAAAAGCTTCTGGACGGTGAAGGAAACAATCAGCAAAACTTTTGGCAACCGATGGAATGGGAGAAGATATTTGCAAACAACATAGCAGATAAAGGGTTAGTATCCAAAATCTATAAAGAACTTATCAAACTCAACACCCAAAAAACAAATAATCCAGTGAAGAAAAGGGCAAAAGACATGAATAGACATTTCTCCAAAGAAGACATCCAGATGGCCAACCGACACATGAAAAAATGCTCAACATCACTCATCATCAGGGAAATACAAATGAAAACCACAATGAGATACCACCTCACACCTGTCAGAATGGCTAACGTTAACAACTTGGGCAACAACAGATGTTGGCGAGGTTGCAGAGAAAGAGGATCTCTTTTGTACTGCTGGTGGGAATGCAAACTGGTGCAGCCACTCTGGAAAACAGTATGGAGGTTCCTCAAAAAATTAAAAATAGAACTACCCTATGACCCAGTAATTGCACTACTATGTATTTATCCAAGGGATACAGGTGTGCTGTTTTGAAGGGGCACATGCATCCAATGTTTATAGCAGCACTATCAACAATAGCCAAAGTATGGAAAGAGCCCAAATGTCCATCGATGGATGAATGGATAAAGAAGATGTATATATATACAATAGAGTACTACTCGGCAATCAAAAAGAATGAAATCTTGCCATTTGCAACTACATGGATGGAACTAGAAGGTATTATGTTAATCGAAATGAGTCAGAGAAAGACAAATATCATATGACTTCACTCATGAGGACTTTAAGACCAGAACAGATGAACACAAGGGAAGGGAAGCAAAAATAATATAAAAACAGGGAGGGGGACAAAACATAAGAGACTTTTAAATATGGAGAACAAACAGTTACTGAGGGGGTTGTGGCAGGGGGGATGGGCTAAATGGGTAAGGGACATTAAGGAATCTACCCCTGAAATCACTGTTGCACTATATGCTAAGTTGGATGTAAATTAAAAAAAAAAAAAAAAGAAAGAAAAAGAAAAGAAATCAATTTTCTTTCCAGGACAATTCTTGGAAAACCTCAAGAATCTCTCGCTTTATATAATAAGCAATATACATTCAAGAGTAGATATCTAAAATAATGAGTATGTTCATATAAAAAAAGATTCCTTATAAAATAGGATCTCACAGTGAAGGTGCCTTCAAAACATTTTGCCATCTACTGAAGGGTAACACACTGACTTGATTGATATATCTGAAATACTTGCCAAAAATGGAAGCATTCTCTATGCTTGGATTTAGAACATGAAGTGTGGGGGCACCTGGGTGGCTCAGTCGGTAAAGCATCTGAGTTGGGCTCAGGTCACAATCTCTTGGTTTGTGGATTTGAGCCCTGCATCGGGCTCTGTGCTGACAGCTCAGAGCCTGGAGCCTGCTTCGGATTCTGTGTCTCCCTCTCTTTCTGCCCCTTCATCGCTCACGCTCTGTCTCTCTCTCTCTCTCTCTCAAAAAAGAAAGAAAACAGAATATGTAGTGTAAATATGAATATGATAATTGGGGATGGTAAAGCAAAAATAAGCCCAAACCTCCAGATTTCCCCTATTTAAAAACAGTGTTTCCCAGTGAAGTTATGTATATGATTTTTTTTAATTGAAGCACTATTTCTTAACAGCATGATTGAAAACATGGCAAATGCCTGTCAATTGGAGAGCCATTAAATGTTATGATACTTGCAGACAATGGACTAGATTGTAGGCATGAAAAATAAGCATCCCCTCTATATAGTAAGAAGAATCTTCAGAATAAATCAAATGAAAAACAACAGCAGCTCTAGTATGTTATTATTTGTGAAAGAAAAAAAAAAAAAGGAAGAGCATGAGAAATTGATAATAGTGGTTGCTTCCAGGAAGGGGACCAGGGAGGTTGGGCACCAGGGGTAGGAGGGATCATTTTAACTGGGTAGCCTTTCATACCCATAAAAATTTATTAAAATAAATTAATAAAAGCTTTTTAAAAGGCTAAAATAATGCTGCTCATCACTATATACAATGTGATTACTCAGATCACATGGTATGTCATCAACTAGAGAAATCTGTTTGTTACCCTGGGATTTGGAAGTGTTTAGACCAGGCTGAGAACTCCCATATTGTTTCATTTTTTTCACAGGGGAAATGAATGTTCTGGTTTTAGTCCGATAGACAAATACACACATTTGTAAGCCCTCAAAGGCCTCTTCAGCAGTTCACAATGTCCTGCAATTTTATATAAAATGGGCAGTACCTATTGGAATTCCGGGGCTTTTTGTGTTCATTGTTGCTGGTGGAAACAAATGGCCCAGGACGGGTTTTTGTGTTTAATCACCCACTCCCCCATGAGCCATTAGATATGCAAATGAAATCCTCCCAATATTCAGTGACTGAGGACTCCTCCCCATCCCACCTCCACCCCTTTTATTTTGAATCATTAAAGCAACATGACTTGACTTGATCTGGGGAAGCATCAAGAACTTCAGTGGTGTCAGCTGTAATTTTGTCTTCTAGGATTAATGGAAGTTGCCACCATCATCTCTATGGCAAGGGTGTTAAAGTAAGCAAGCATGAATCCCTGCAGACCAGAACTAGGTGATGGCATCGGACTCAGAACTGAATGCAACCCGGGAACAGATCCATGCTTAACTACCCTAATGGGCATCATGTCCCTAATCAGGTCGTCAGGTGAGCCATAGTTCCCATTTAGTCAAATGAGCAGCAGAGCATAACTACCCTTCTGCTGACAAGCTGTGTTTGTTTTAATCTCTACACCTAATGTGGGGCTTGAACTCACAACCTTGAGATCAAGAGTCCCATGTTCTACCCACTGAGCCAGCCAGGCTTCCCACCTGCTGGCAGTTTTTCTATCCTTGAAATGTGGGAGGTTGAAACCCAAACATTCACTAACCCTTTAGTCTCCAACAAAGCTTCCCGGAGGGTTGGAGTCCCATTCTGTCTAGCCTTTCCCCACAAACTTTTTAAATAGAAAAGAATTTTGTTTTTAAAAATAACAGTCGGAAGGGATAGGGTTCTCAGGTGATGGTGGGAACTCAGGGACACTAACGACATTTGTTGACTTCAAAACCAGCCTTGGCAGAAGCCCGCTGGGCCAGAATGACAGACGCTACTGAGTCCGGGAGTCTGGGCCTGCAGGAGAGGGGAGCGTTGCTCAGGACGCGCCTGCACCTGCCGGAAGTGGCACGCTGGCGGCAGCCTCACTCGGCCTCCTGCTTCTCCTCTGGGATCTCCTTCTTCTCCTCTGGGATCTCCTTCTTCTCCTCCGGGATCTCCTCCTCCTCGGGGATCTCCTTCTCCTCCGGGATCTCCTTCTCCTCCGGGATCTCCTCCTCCTCGGGGATTTCCTTCTCCTCCGGGATCTCCTTCTTCTCCTCCGGGATCTCCTTCTTCTCCTCCGGGATCTCCTTCTTCTCCTCCGGGATCTCCTTCTCCTCCGGGATCTCCTCCTCCTCGGGGATTTCCTTCTCCTCCGGGATCTCCTTCTTCTCCTCCGGGATCTCCTTCTCCTCCGGGATCTCCTCCTCCTCCGGGATCTCCTTCTTCTCCTCCGGGATCTCCTTCTCCTCCGGGATCTCCTCCTCCTCGGGGATCTCCTTCTCCTCCGGGATCTCCTTCTCCTCCGGGATCTCCTCCTCCTCGGGGATTTCCTTCTCCTCCGGGATCTCCTTCTTCTCCTCCGGGATCTCCTTCTTCTCCTCCGGGATCTCCTTCTCCTCCGGGATCTCCTTCTCCTCCGGGATCTCCTTCTTCTCCTCCGGGATCTCCTTCTCCTCCGGGATCTCCTCCTCCTCGGGGATCTCCTTCTCCTCCGGGATCTCCTTCTCCTCCGGGATCTCCTCCTCCTCGGGGATTTCCTTCTCCTCCGGGATCTCCTTCTTCTCCTCCGGGATCTCCTTCTTCTCCTCCGGGATCTCCTTCTCCTCCGGGATCTCCTTCTCCTCCGGGATCTCCTTCTTCTCCTCCGGGATCTCCTTCTCCTCCGGGATCTCCTCCTCCTCGGGGATTTCCTTCTCCTCCGGGATCTCCTTCTTCTCCTCCGGGATCTCCACCAACAGGATCTGTTCACCGGGATCTGGGCCTGGGCTCATGCGGATCTGCACCGAGTGCTCCTCCGGCCCTGCCGCCCCCTCCCTGCCTTCCTCGGGCCTCTCAGGGGAGGCAGGTGGCGGAGAGCGGCGGGCTGGGGGCTCTGGCGGTGCTGGCTGGTCTGGGGCGGCGGATCCCGCCTCTCCCGCAGTGTCTTGCGAGCTCTTGGCCTGAAACCGGAAAGGGTGATTGGTGAGGCAAAGAACATCGGACATTTCTTGGAGGGGTCTTAGAGGGGTCTTGCACACCTCCCTGTTCCCCTTTCTCATACCCCCAAGGAGGAGAATGGCAGAGCACTCAGGGGTTCAATATAATGGATGAGAATTGGGGGGTTGGAAGGCATCAGGATTATTTGGTAGACACAGAGTATATTATGGTGAAGTTTAGGAATTAAAAAGCCCTGGCTGGACTTAGCGGAAGGTCTTGGGGATATTTTGGGTCTCTGTTGATGGGCAGGGCTAGAAGCGAGAGTGGAGCTGCAGGTTCAAGCCTGCCCCTGAGCCATTGAGGGAAGAGAGGCTGAGACCAAGAGGGAGAACCACCAAGCCTTTGCAAAGCTGAGCCGGCGGCCCTGTCCACTTACCAGTGGCCCTGTCCACTGTCCAGTTACCAGGGCTGGGTGCTCCTGGGTGAATGAGACAAATTCTAAGCAAACAAGGTAAAAGGCTGAGATGGCAGAAGTAGCTGTGGGCTGTCCCCCTTTCTGGAAGGTCTCAAAGGTTGAGACCTCTCCTCCGCCGGGAGAAGAATGGGCAGGATACCACTGGCATTAGGCTGGGCTCAGCCCCCATACTTGGGGACTTGGTGGGTACTTCCAACCCCAACCTTTGCGGTTCCTATGGACACTGGCCATGGTCTGTGTATCAGTAAAAACCCAAGCCTTCATGGATACTCGTGACCCCACCTGCCCTGTCTGACCCATCTCTGCATGAAAATAAATGGAAGAGAGTGGCCCCCAGAAAAGGAGGCCTGAATGGTCCACAGCTGTGCAAGACCCACATGTGAATTAAAGTGAAGGCGGTCAGCATGCTCGTGAGGAACAGAGACGTCTGAAGTTTGCTCAAGTCATAGGGTGTTGAAGGAAGGGAAGTGGGGTAGGGAACCCCACTCCAAGAACCCAAGGCAGCTCTGGGGACAAACCACTCCTTCTGTCTCAGTGTTCCTGCATGTTTTGGTATACCTGTTCCACCTTCCCCTATCGCCCTAAACTCTGACAACACTCTTCCAGGGCAAGATGGTGCCCTGATGGGGCTTCCTGAAGCATCCTGCTGTGAATGGATCCAGAAGAATCGTGGGAAGGTTGGTCAAGTGCTTCGCCATGTTCAAAATGCCTTATAAAAGATATCCAAGGGGCATCTGGGTGGCTCAGTCAGTTAAGCATCTGACTTCAGCTCTAGTCATGATCTCATGGTTTGTGGGTTCGAGCCCTGCATCAGGGTCCATGCTGACAGCTTGGAGTCTGCTTCAGATCCTCTGTCCCCCTCTCCCTCTGCCCCTCTCCTGCTCATGCTCTCTCTCTTTCTCTCTCAAAAATAAACAAATATTAAAAAAAAAAGACATCCAAGGTATCCTGCTTCATCTATACAATGCCATGTGGCAACCATGAGTAATCTGCATCTCAGAAAGCTTGAGGAACTTCCCCGGATCACAGACCTGGTGGTGACAGAGCTGGGATTTAGACCCGTATCTTTGGATTATTATTTAAGAGCTCCTTGCACTCTGCCATTCTGCCCTGATTGTTCTAAAATTGACTTTTATTAGAATTCTCATGCAAATTTAATTCACATCTCCAAGCTGCCTGGGTGAAGAGCTAATATTCAGTAGCAATAAGCCCCATTTCAGATAAAGCCTTTCACTGTACTGAGAAGAGCCTTGGAGCTCACGTCTGCTCAGTCCCACGCAGCAGCCGGCACTAAGGACCCCAACTTGCTGGTTCGACCTTGACTCTGACAGTTTGTGAGCCAGGCAATCATATCTGTCCTCAGTCTGAGGCCCTGGGTGGCTGTATCTTGAGAAGATACTGGAACCCCAGGGAGCTTTGATGTCAACTCCCAGACTCCAGATATCAAATGATCTCTGGACAGGTCCCCCAGACTCTGACACCAGCCTGGATTGAGACTAAGTTCACTAGGCTCGTTTCCTGCCCCGCCCCCCGCCCAAGACTTATTTATTTTTGAGAAAGAGAACGCAAGTGGGGGAGGGGCAAAGAGGGAGGGGAAACAGAAGATCCAAAGCAGGCTCTGCGCTGACAGCAGTGAGTCCGGTGTGGGGCTGGAACCCACGAACTGCGAGATCATGACCTGAGCTGAAGTCAGACGCTTAACCGATTGAGCCACCCAGGTGCCCCCTTTGAAGTCTGTCATGTGGACTGCAGTCCCCTCCCTGCCACGGAGCTGCTGCCTAACCACGGCCTCCTTCCCAACAGCCTCCCTAAAGGACAGTCATGAATAGTCATAATTAGTGCAATCATTCTAATTGGCATTTTTGGCATTAGTCACAGAAAAGAATCCCAGAACTAATTTTAAAATTCCCTTCAGATTTCCGAGGACTGGGGCGGGTAGGACAGTTGGCACTGTGCCTGCTGCAGAGTTTTTTCTCTTCAAATCTTTTCAAGTGTCACAGACACAAATATAAAATATGAGGACATCACTGCCATCTGGGGAGGGACATTCCCTGCCCACACCCACTGCTCCTACCTCTGCAAGTGCAGGAGGACTTCCCGTAGGAGGATTGCCCCCCTCAGCCCAGGCAGGGGAGCCTGGTCTCTCCACACCACCACAGTCGGTGGCTGGGGAAGTGGCACGCGATCCGATTCTGTCCAGTGACAGTGAGCCCTGGGACTTTTGCTGGAATCATGGGGAAAGAGGGACTTTCCGTTGGGAGTTGCTAAACCAGAAGGATGTAACCCTCGTGCCCTTGTGATGGGACGCCATCCCTGAGGAAAGCAGGAATGACAGAATGGCAAAACCAGTCCCCTGGGTATCGTCTGAACTCCTGGATCCAGCCTTGCCTGAACTGCCCAGCTACCCGACCCCCATCAATTCCCTGTTTTTTTAAGCTAACGTGAGCTGGCACCGTGACTTGCATTTCTGTCACTTGCAACCAAATGAGTCCTGACTGATGTGAAGAAGGGGGAGAGATTTCCCCACTCTCTGAGGCACCCTGGCCCTCTCTCTGGCATGAGGCTGAAATGGACAGGGAGGCTGGGGAACCAACCGCGTTACCTGTTCCAGCAACTGCTGCTGCCTCGCTGCCGCCTCCAGCGCAGCCAGTTCCTTGAGCCGGGCCCTCAGGTGGGCAAGCTTGCCGGCTTTTGCCCCCTTGGCACCCATCTTTCCTGCTACGGCCAAGGCGGCGTTGAACAGCTTGGGGGTGCCTGCCCGGGGAGGAAGGATGAACACGCTCTTCTCCTTGGGCTTGTTGTTATTTCTTAGCATGCGCCTGAAAGAAAGCAGCGCCCGTGAACATCACAAGCATGCTCTGGGAGAGAAGAAAGCATCATTCACATAGAATCCACTGGGGTTGTGGTGTGGCGGTGGTGGTTTTGGCTGGCGAACTGTGAGTAAGCAGGGCGCGAAGTGCTTTATATGTCACATCTCAGTAAGTGATGGGAGCAACCGGGACGACGTGGGTTTATAGTCTGTACCTTATAGAGGAGGAATGCAGGCTCAGAGGGGTCAAGAACTTTTCTGAGGTCACACGGGAAATGCTGAATGATACTATAACATATGGACTCAGAAATAGGATGCTCCGCTGAAAAAAGACCCAAAGCCTTTCCCTTCTCTTCCTTTTGCTTCGCTGTCATTTTGCCATCCTCACCATCACCTCTGTCAACACTTACTGAGTGTCTGTATGTGTCGGGTGCTATACTCAGTCCTTTACAGACCCTCTTCAGTGGCCCCTGAGATCCCCCTTCCTGGTGTTCCCTCCCCTTGAGGGGTGAGTGGGACATGTGACTTGCTTTCAACCAGCAGAATACAGCAAGGGTGATCAGATACCACCTTTGTGAATATGTCACATGGGATCGTGATCTCTGTCTTGCAAGGAGACGCTCCCTCACTGGCTTTGATGAAGCAAGTGGCCATGGTGGGGGAGGCCCACGTGGCGAGAACCACAGGCAGCTTCCGGCCAACAATTGGCTGGGAAGTGAGACCCCCAGTCCTACAACCATAAGACACTGAAGTCGGCTCACAGGCATGTGACCTTGGAAGCAGGTCCTTCCCCAGGGGACATTTGAGATGGGACTCAGCTCTGGCCCGCACCTTGATTATAGCCTTGCAGCAGACCCACCAAAGCCACCCCAGACTTCTGACCCACGGAAACTCTGAGGTGATCAATACGTGTGGTTTTAAAAGCTGCTCAATGTGTGGTAATATCATTACGTAACAACAGATAACTGATACACATTCTGTCATTTAAATCTCACAGAATCCTCCTCACAGGTAGGCCTTATTTTTCTCCCTCATTTCAAATAAAGATATGCAAGACCAGAGGGGTAAGTAATTTTCCCAAGGTCACACAGTGAGGAAATCACAGGGGCAGAATTAAAACCCAGATGTAAATGCAGTTTGCCACCCTGCTCTCTAAATAAGGAGACAATCTTCCATCGAACAGAGCCCCAGCCTTTGATAAGGAATATTTCACGCTACAGATATGTGATGAGTGGTTTGGCTCAAGAACAAATGAATTGTGTCTGCAGTCTAGTGGGCCTAGACTCCTAATTGGCAAATTCATTCACCAGGGCTCCAGCAAAACTTGTTTGTTTAAAAATGAGGCCATTACTGGCTGCTTATCTAATCAGAGGCAATGGATTTAAATTGTGCATATTGATATTAATTGCCCAAGACTTGCATTTTCCGGCTGGGACTCCCCCAGGAGAACACAAACATGATAATTCATCAGCGGCCTCTCCATGCCTGGCACTGTCACCTGTGTCATTTAGTCCATAACTCACAGCATGACAGTCTGTGGGAAGGCTCGGCATGGTACAAAAATGACACAAAAGATCTATCTATGGGACCTTTTCTGATTGCTAAGGGGCTGTCTCTCTTTTGAGACACTGAGCTGGCTTCTGGGACATTGCCAGATTAAGGAAATTCAGCCTCATTTTCCGATGACGCATTTTCCTATAAGTAGGATCGCACATTCATCCCTGGAGAAAGTAGCATGCGTGAGACCTTTTTGCCCCATATCTTGGAGTGGCCAAGCCAGAGAGCTGAGCACTTCACTTATTCGGGGCCTCCGCACCTCCATCTGTAAAGCAGGTAGTTTAGACAGAATCCCACACGTGGCTGTCACCAACTCAGACATCCCCAGGCTCTGTGGCTCTCAGATCGTGTCTTTTCCTTTGATGGGCAGAGCTCCCACATGATCCCCTGCCTCTGTCCTCAAGCTTGCCTTTCCAGAGAACCACCTCTCTGATGAATCATGCCACAGCTCTGGTCCCAGGGCCTCTGTGCTGCAAGGCCCGTCAGCAACTCCTTTCTCTGGCTGCTCCCCACCCCGGGCCATCACCTCAGCCCCTCGGCCTCCTCCAGTGCCAGGCACAGGCTCACCACACGTGGTCAGGAGCCTCTGCGGGATGCTAGTTGATTTGCCACACCCTCACCTAACCTAGCCAAAGAAATGGGTGGCTTTCTTGGGCCTTGCTCCTCTTGTTGGGGGAAGAAGGCAGGGTAGGGGGACCTGGAGCCCGCTCTCAGACATTAACAGTCGATTCTCACTATACCTGGTAGTGTCTCTCTGTAGAACCCCTGCAAACACCGAATTAGTGAACACCGAGTCATTGTTTCTGGGGCAAACACAGGCTTAGGTTTCTGCGAGCCTCTCATGACAACATTTTCATCAACTGATCAATATTTGTGTGTGTTTCTGTTTACAGACATCTTATGTAATACACAGTTGATTCATTACCATTGAACTCACGACGAACATCTCTGAAAGTCATGCCTCAACGAAGCTTGTCTAACCCACGTGTTTTCTCTGTAAGGCCCATCCCAGCCCTCTTGCCCTTGGGAACACAGACAGCACCTCAGCACTACACTTAGGGGCCATTTTAAATAGCAAAATCACCAATAAGGATCACAAAAATGTGAAAAAGGTGGCACTAAACAGACCACAAAAGGACGTTTGCTTCCAAGTCTTCAGACGCTTACAAGCTGAAACAATAGAGCAGAGCATCACCTTGTTCAACTTCTGCCCAGGACGTGCACTTCGGGCAACTCAAAGTTTTCAGTGCTCTGCACACATCCACGGATTACTGGGAACGCCCGTGAGTGCTGATTTCGGGGTTACAAATAAATTTTAGTGAGTAGGTGAATTGCAAACACAGAATCGCAAATACGCGACTAATGAGGATTGGCTATTATTTCCCTGTTCCTCAGGAGAGCAGGAGGAAATGGGCAAATTTTGTGGGAGAAGTTCAGACAGACCGGCCTTTGGAAGGGCCCAGTGGCTTCCCTAAGAGCAAACAGGGAAGCTGGGTTACAGGGTGGCCTCCTTCCTCAGGGGACCCCAGCATCCTGCATGTATTATGGGCCAACATCAACACAGCCTCCACTCACCTGGGGGTGCCGAAGGGGTTTTGTTAAAACTTAAGTCATGTCAAATCATTCGTCTGTGTAAAACCCCACACAGCTGCCATCTCCCTCAGAATAAAACCCAAAGCCACTGCAAGGCGTCACCTGCGAGGCCCTACCCAAGCTCATCCTCTTGACTTCTCCCATCCCATATCAAGCTACTCTTATTTTCTTGCTGGTCCACGCACACACTGAGCTTGCTCCTCCGCAGAGCCTTTGCACATGCTGTTCCCTCTGGCTGGAATGCTCTTCCCTGCAAGCAGTCCTGCTCATGCTTTTATTCTGTGCAGGTCCCGGCTGAAATACCACTTTCCTCAGAATGGTTTTTCCTGGCCAACTTATCTCAAGTAACTCCCTCCATCACTTCTGTCTCCACGATGTGGCTTTGTGTCCCCTCACAGCCCTGTGCCCAGCTGGGGATATCGCATAACCATTCATTTCTCCATTGTTGGTCTCCCCTATTAGAATTCAAGCTTTATTTGGTCCCTGCTGTGTCCCCAGGGCCTAGAACTATGTACTCAATAAATTATTGTGTGCTGTGAATGGAGGCAGTTTATTTATGGTGTCATTTCATAGAATGAGGTAGAAAATAGGAATATATGATAAAAGGCAAGGGAGGCAAAACCAGAAAACCAGATAGATAGATTTGAAAAGGCTTTATCCAATGAGAAAATTATAGAGAGGATTTAATGGATAAAGAGGAACCATTATTAATGTTCACTGAGCTCTCCCACATGCCAGGTACCTTGCTGGAGACATTCATACACACTATTTTATTTAATCTTCCCAACAACACAGTAGCGGGGATTACCCTTATTTTATAGAACTGCAGAAAACTGAGACCCGAGAAGTTGAGTAACTTCTCTAAAACCACACATCCAATACCTCACATGGACAGGGTTTGAGACCTGTAACTTCCCAAGCCTGTTGTGGATTTTCTACCACATGCTGCTGCCTCCATCACTCAACTCAAAACCTGATCTGAAGGGTTTGAAAACAACAACAACAAAAAACTGCTTTTCTAAAAACTTACCTATTCTTCAACAGTACAAAACACAGATACACGAGGTGGTTCGCTGCAGCACTGTTGAGAATTGCAAAATATTGGAAATGGCCTAAACGCCCATTCATAGAAATGGTCTGCAAGCATCAGAGGCATGCAGATGGGTCTATGGCCTGATAGAGAAGGCTTCTCAGGATTTGTTGTCATGTGAAAAAAAGCAAAGTGCAAAAGAAAGTCTACAGTATGCTACCTTTTGTGTGAGACAGAAAAGAAAAGAAAATATTCACCCATCTGCCCATTTCTGCAGAAGGAAACACATTGAGGAAGCAGCAGAAACTAATGAGCCTGGGTTTGTATAGGGGCAACCGGTGGGGGGGGGGGGGTGTAGCTGGGACAGTCTCCGGGCATCCCATTTTGTTGCATTATGACTTTGGGTGCCATGTTAATGTTTGACATATTCAAAACAACAAAAAATCAACAAGGATTGGGGGTGAGAGGAATCATAAAAAATGGGATGCAAACCTGGGTGTATTTCACATGAACAGAACACCCACACTAAAGGGAGAAAAAAGAAATGAATCCAAATAACTCTGAACACAACACTTACATCGTAGACACTCAGGATAAAGACCAAAGGAAATGCACCAAATGTTGAATTCTGCTGAGAAGGCTTCTCCCCAGCCCCCACCCCAGTGGTATGGGAGAGCAATTCTGAAACTGCTTTCTCTATATGGTAGGACTGAACAAAGGAGTTAATGTAATGAGGGTAAAGAGAGCTAAATTTCTCAGGGTTGGAGAAGAAATTTACCAAATATGGGAAAGGAACAGATTAGAAGGATTTCCATGGTGTTGGACTGAAATCGTTAGGTACAGACACAGAAACAGACAGAAAAATAGATGTTGATATATACACATATATAGATACACGTATTTTTTTAATGTTTACTGTTTTATTTTTGAGAGAGAGAGAGAGAGAGAGAGAGAACACAAGTGGGGGAGGGGCAGAGAGAGAGAGAGAGGGAAAGAGAGAATCCTAGCAGGCTCCACACTGACAGCAGCGAGCCTGATGCGGGACTTGAACTCATGAACCATGAGATCATGACCTGAGCTGAAGTCGGACACTCAACTGACTGAGCCACCCAGGTGCTCCTACACTTATTTATGCATATTTGCATGTGGGTGTATTTCCCAGCTCTGCCCACTTCAGAGCCTAGTAGCACCCCAGTAGCAATGAGCACACGGAGTGCTCAAATGTTGGTTTCTAAAAACCATTTCCACCTACAAGGAATCAAATGGCCATTTCCAGGGATGTGGCAGGGAAAGCACAAGATGACCCCAGAGCATCTTATTGTGGCTGTTAGCAAGAAAGTGCTAAAACGTGTTGGGGACGTTACAAAGAGTCACAAGAGCAAGCCTGAAGAGGCGCCTGCTGGCCAAAGGTAGTGCAATTTGACACCAAAACAATGAGTGTAACGTGATATTTATGGAACAAAACAAATCCATATTGATAAAGATAAATGAATAAACCAATAAATGGGAAGGAAGAGAAAGCTCTTCCTTAAAGTAGAATGCTCACTAATAAACGTAGAAGGCACAATACGCAGGAGTCAGAAAATTACCATTTGGCAACCACTGCGGCAATCACTGATTTAGCAAGAACCCTCAATGGGCACTGGAAGTAGCAAGTGAAGGCTTGATGGGGAACAGGAGGTCCAGATAGCCTCAGAGTGACTCCCCACTAATTACTTATCAATTTCGAAGAGAAAAATGTTAACTTTAGAGTCCAGAAGGCTTAATTAACCAAGCGATGGAAAGGAAAATCATCAATAATACTGGGAGAAACCAGCATCTCATGCCTCTCGATATGCTGCTCTAAGAAGAATACAACATCCCTTTTTTTTTTTTTTTTAAGTAAGCTCGGGGCGCCTGGGTGGCTCAGTCGGTTGGGCGTCTGACTTCCGCTCAGGTCATGATCTCACAGTCCATGAGTTCAAGCCCCACATTGGGCTCTGTGCTGACAGCTCAGAGCCTGGAGCCTGTTTCAGATTCTGTGTCTCCCTCTTTCTCTGACCCTCCCTCGTTCATGCTCTGTCTCTCTGTCTCAAAAATAAATCAATGTAAAAAAAATTAAAAAAAAATAATAAAGTAAGTTCTACAACCAACATGAGGCTTGAACAACAACAAGAGACACATCCTCTACCGACCCAGCCAGCCAGGCGCCCCCACAACATCGCTTCTGAGTAATTTCTGCCCTAATGCAGAACCTGAAGGTAATCATGAGAAAATATCAGAACATCAGCTGAATCTAAATGAAGAGACATTCTACAAAATAACTGGCCTGTCCTCTTCGAAGTCACTAAAGATGGAAAAAGGCTGAGGAACGAACCCAGATCGAAGGAGACTGCAGATACGAGGCAGTGTAATGAACAGGTGGTCCTCCACTGGATTCAGGAATAGAAAAGAAGATAGGAAAGTCCATAAAAGGCACGACTGGGACAATTAATCAAATTTGAAGATGGACTAGGGATGAGATAATAGCATCGTTTCAATACTGAATTTCCTGATTTTGATAAAGGTACAACGGTTATATAAGCGAAAGTTTTAGTCTTTACAAAATGCACACTGAAGTGTATACAGACTTTTTTTTATAAAAATAATGTACCTGGCCTTCTTCCGGAGTAACTTCTGAGACTCGGGATAATGCACCAAAATTTCATTCAGGTCCTTCTTATCCAGAATGAAGAGGTTGGTGAACCCGTGGGCGACCACATTGGCGGTGCGACGATTCCCGCCACCAACAGCCAGCAAGCTGGGGCAGAAAAGGGAGGGAGGTGAGATGTGGCAGGCTGTGGCTGTGATCCCACTAAAGTGCTCCTCTCTACTTCTTGCCTGGAGCACGGTGGCGGCCCCACACGGCGCAGAGCCGGGGCCGACCCTGCATATGTCAGCATCCACAGCCCTTGAGGACGAAGTCCCACCCGCTGGCCACCCGCCCCTCCAGCTGGGGCCCACGTCTCCTCATTTCACCCCAGCGTCCCTCTGACCTTATTTCTCCAAACACAGATCCAGCCTTCAGCGTCACCAGCACGGCCTTCCCATCAGGGCCACCCAAGACCTGCACCTGTCCTGCCTGGATGATGTACATCTCTCGGCCTATCTCCCCCTGAAACAGAGAAAGGGTGAGCCCCTCTGGCCTTTCCCAAAATGACCATAAAGGCAGCAGGGCTGGGCCCAGAGGCTGGTGGCACAGCACAGAGGAACGTGAGCCGGCATCCAGCCCCACCACCAACTTGGTCGCTTCCCCTCTGGGGCCTCAGTCTCCCCATCTGTGGATTGGGGAGAGTGGCCACCCCGAACCTGCCTGACAGGGTTATATGGGGAGTTAGTGGTGTGATGGAAAGGAAAATTCGAGGTAAGCTAGGAGGTGCGGGTGCAATGCATTCTGCAAACTCCCATTGATACACTCCAGTGGAGGGCCCAGAGGCATGGAAAGTCCAACAGTGGTTCATACAATAAGCTGATACCTGTGCCTACCACATACCACTTCAGGAGCTTGGTAAGCATTGGCTGATTGAAATAGGAATGAAAACAACATCAATCATGTTGTCTGGCCCTTGTATAACGTTCGTTCATCTGTGCGAGGCACTGTTCTAAGTGCTTTATGTGTCTGAGCCTGCTTAATCCCCAACAGCTCTGGGATACGAACTCTTTGCCCGAGGGCACAAAGCTAGGCCAGGGGAGAGCAGGGATTTGAACCCAGACGGTCTGGTTCCAGACTTTATGGTTGTTGTGGGTTAAACTGTGTCCCTCCCAAACTCACTTGGTGAAGTCCTAAACTCAGTTGCTCAGAATATGACCTTCTTTGGAAAGAGGGTCATTGCAGATATAATTAGTTAAATTAAGATGAGGCCGAACTGGAGTTGGGTGAGCCCCTCACCCAACATGACTGGTGTTCTTATAGAGGGGACATTTGGACAGAGACAGGCATACAGAGAAGACAACATGAAGTGACCCAGGGAGGGGAGAGCCATCTATAAGCCAAGGAGAGAGGAGTGGATCCTTTCCTCACAGCCTTGAGAAGGAACCAACCCCTACCGACACCTTAATCTTGGACTTCCAGCCTCCAGGATGGTGACACAATACATTTCTGTTGTTTAAGCCACCCAATCTCTGGTCCTTTGTTACAGAAGCTGTAGCAAACTATTTCAATGGTCTTAGCCCCAAATTAAAACAAATGATGAATGAATAGCTTGCTTTGGACTGCCATCAGAAACCCCGTCTGTTATGCACCTTCTGATCCTCATGCCCCCAACAGACCCCTACTTCCTGTGGGTCACGCCTGAAAGGACAGAGATCAAGGGCAGGTAAACTGATTACACTTCTGATTCATCTGACAAACGTTTCCTGGACATCTCACACGTGCATGAGCTTCTTAACAAACGAGAAGTTTCATTTCCCTGTTTCTGTGTTCAATTTGACACGGACTGAAGGGTCTAAAGAGCTCACCCTCACCTCACTAACCAGCCCTGGTTGGGGGGGCGGTGAGGGCGGGGTGCTCCAGGGGTGTCTCAGAGAGATCATCGCGGAGCAAAACTGGACAGCAGAGGGTGCCATTCGCACTTGCTCATCAAGGGCTCACTTCCACCTGCCGACTCCAACCACCTGGCTGACGCTTCCTCATTTGCAGTAGATTCTACATTACCCTCAAGGATAATAACAGCAGCAATGGTACCTCTTCTGTGCCAGCACGGTGCCAAACTCTGTAGGCACAACTTACTCAATTTTCACAACCATCCCATGAGGCGGTACCCTCAATATCCCTACTTTACCCATGAGAAGAGAGAGAGTCAGAGAGGGGAAGCCAGTGCCCCAAGGCTGCACAGCTAGGAAGCAGCTCCAGCATCAGACAAATCACTCTATTGCTCCCAAACCCCTTGGCCTCTAGGGCTGCCTCTCTAAATTCTCAACCATCTGTAACACTGTTTCCCCATTTCCCTGGGCTCTCTGCTTCCAGAAACTTCACTGCTGCACAGCATACAACTTGGAGATGGGGGCCTTCTTGGGCTGGTTTCCTGAGTCTTACAGGGGTTGCTTGGGCTTTTTTTTTTCACCCCTGTCTTGACAGCTTGGGAACAAGAGGACTCAAACCTGAGTTCCTGTCCTTCCACCTTAACCACTCACTCACCAGGTGACCTTGGTCTCACCTTGAAGAATGGAAGCAGAAGCCCTAGACATGTGGAGCCCTGGGTTCAAATCCAAATGTTTTCCAGGATCAGAGGGGTGGTTTAAGGAGTGAGGGGGGCCTGGTATGGGGCAGTGGGGAGGGGTGGGGCCTGTGGTATCAGGAGGGAGGGCAATGTTCCCCTTCAGGGGACTCTTGCTATTTAGGAAAGGAGGGCTCAGTGCTAACAGATTTTTTTCTGTTTTCAGCCAGAAATCTGACTTTCTATGCAAAGCTTCAAATTAAAAAAAAAAAGTTTTAATGTTTACTTATTTTTGAGAGAGAGAGAGAGACAGAGACAGAGTGCTAGTAGGGGAGGGGCAGAGAGAGAGAGAGAGGGAGACACAGAATCCGAAGCAGGCTCCAGGCTCTGAGCTGTCAACACAGAGCCTGGTGCAGGGCCTGAACCCATGAACTGTGAGATCATGACCTGAGCTGAAGTTGGATGCTCATAAAACTGAGCCACCCAGGCACCCCAAAACCTTCAAGTTTTTAAAGGTTGGGGACTATTTCAACATTTTTTTAGGATTAGGAAAAAAAAAAACACAAAACAACGAATGGGCTGGCTGCTATGCAAAGGCCATCAGTTTGCAACCTCTGACCTATCCCAGCCCTTCTGCTGCCCCATTTTTCTGAAAGGAAGCCCAAGACCCTGGGAGCAGTTTCATCTACACAGTCAAGGACCTACTTCTCGTTAGGTTGGTCACTTTCCTTTTCTGGAAAGTGGGGTTCCTCATCCTGATTCCCCTGGTCCTGTGTCAAAAGGAGCAAAGCCTGAGGCACACCTGAGTTCAATGCCAAACAACCCAGGAGCCCTGGGGTCAGCTCACTGGTGCTATAGTCCCTGTCCCTCCCCAGCAATTCTGCTCTCCCTGGGCTTGCAAACCCCCTGGGCCTTCAGAGGCACCCCCTTCAGCACAGCTCCTAGCAGGGAGATGCGCTGTAAATCCCAGACTGCCTTGCAGCTGCCTCAGGCCACTCACCTTCTTGCACACATAGTCATTGGGCAGGTAGACGACAGAACGAAGCCTCTTCAGCATGTCAAAGATCAACTGTCGGTCACAGCCCTGTCCCCAGGAGGAGGGGGAAAGAATGCCCGTTTAGAGGAGGGTGGGGGCTTGGGGCTTCCCAGAACCCTGGGGATGAGGGCGCTAGGTGGGCCATACCTGGAAGAGAGCCACTTTACTGACAATGTCATAGTTCACATCGATGGCGAGGTCTAACCGCATCTTGTCCGGAAGCTGCACCATCAGTTCTGACTCATCTGCAAAGGAGACCCTGGCAATGGTCAGAGACACATCCAGGCCTCTACCCCCACTCCCCCCACATGGGACCCCAGCCACGCCATTCCTCTGTTATCTAGAACCACTCTATACTGGGAGAGTACCCTCTCTGGGCTTTTTGGATGCTATTCCCTCTGCAGGAAACGCCCCCGTAGTTAACTTCCACTCATCCTTCAGAACCCAGTACTCCTCCAAGAAGCCTTCTCTTGAGATTCCCCCACCCGCTATTATGTTAGCAGTCTCTGTGCTGTAGCGCTGATCACACTCTTTATTGCAATGGTTTGTTAATACTAGTCTGTCCTCCTCATGCTCTAAGAATGTTAGCAAGAACTGAGGTATTTCAAACACTGTTTTACAGAGCTTTACAGAGATGGTTTTATTAAATCTCCCAGCAACACAAGAGGTGCCCACTACTATAACCCCCACCTTACAGAAAGGGAGGTTCAGGAGGGCAGTGACTTGCTCGCAGCCCAGGGGGATGGAATCAGATCCCACACAGGCCGTGGGGCTCCAAGGCCAGTCCCAGGAGAGTAGGGGCCCTGTCTATTTTTCCCCGTGATGGGTCTGCAGTGCTCAGACCTGGCACTGAATGAATGGGGAGCCTGGCACAGAATGAATGTCGGTACTGGGGACAAGAAAGGCACAACCTGACCCCAATCCCAATTCCCTTCTACTCCACCACAATTATTTATGGGCTCAAGAGCTGATCTGTATGACCCTGGGCAGGTCAGAGCCCTCTCTCATCCTTAATGTGCGCCCTTGTGAAAGGGGGCAATGATTCAGATGTCACAAGTCCATCACTGGCACAGACGAGGCAATGCACGTGAATGTGCCTTGTGTAGAGTGAGCACAGTAGCAACGGACGCTAATGAAGATTCTACACTCACAGATTTGACAACACCTTCAGCTCAGGAGAGCTTGGAGTTGAGGTGTAGCTTCTTCAAGGCCAGAGGGAAGCCCATGGAAGCAGTGAGGGGGCTCCTTAATTAGCTGAGAGAGTTGAGGGGGCTCTAAGGCACACAGTCAGTGGACCACAGGCTTGTCAGAGGGCTCCAAAATGATGTCTACGCTCTGAAAACGAAATTACTAGCTCCCAAAGATAAAAAGGAAACTGGAAAAAACATAACTGTAAATAAATCAACATATAAATAGCATATTCAAATTTTATGAAGGGTTCCGTTTAGAATTCACAAAAACTTCACTACATTTGAAAACAACGTACAGGTTAAGGTTCTCCCACTTTGCAAGAATTCCTGGGCACACCCCAGTTCTCCTGACAAGAAGGCAGAAACAGTGGTGAATGAAATGCATGGTTGTAGCCAAATAATTTCAGAAGGAAAGCATAACATCAAAAAGTTGACAAACAATATATGTGTATGTGTGTATATGGAAAGAGAAAGCGAGAGGGGGTCTTCCTTCTCTCCTGATTTCAACTGTACTTCCATCTCTGATGGGGATGTATTTCAAGGCAGGTGAAGTGAGAGGGCAGGGCATCCAGAAGACACGGCTCTCAAGTCTTCAGGGGTCTCTCGACGGCCCAGCCTGGGGCACCTCACAGACCTCCCTAGGCCCCTCTCACTTAAGTAAGTGTTCAGGACCCCAGGGATACAGGGTCAAAGGTTGGGACCAAAAAGGCAGGGCCCCGGGAGGAGGTGGCCAGGGGGTAGCTGCCTGGCAGCCGGGCCACTGGTCTTACCCAGCATGCCTTGGGACTGCCAGGTGTATTCGTACCAGGTCTTGACACGGTTCTGTACGGACCTGGGGATCTTGTAGAAGTTCATGTACTTCACTGTGCTGTCCATGCAGCTGCGGTAGTAGGTCTGCCCTGCAGTGGCGGCCCCCACCACGTCTCTCATCTAGGGCCGGGGAGGAAAAGTCAAGGATCAGAGTGGGGCTCTGGGGACATGTCATGGGCATGTTTACTCTACAGTGACCAGGGGTGCTCGAGGAAGGGGGATCAGGAGACAGGGAATTCCATGTCTACACACAGAGACAGGGGACTGTCTGACAAGGAAAACTCCATCTCCAAGGTGGACATGGGACGTGAGGGCCCCTGGGGCCCCACCAGGAGGAGATGCCTCGCTGGGCTGGGCTGATTCTGGTACGACATGGCCCCTTGGTGCCAGAGGCCACTTTGAACTTACTGGAGGAAATAACTCAGTGTACTGCCCTGCAGGGCAGGGCCCCTAGAGGCAATTTTGAGGCTGGCTGATTGCGGCCCCATGTGCTGATTAGAACATGAGATGCACCCCCAGCATATTAGATACTCTCAAGGTTTCTCTCCAAGGGAACAGCCCAAATTCCCAGGCTTTGCAGAAAGCCATTCGGCCCAGCTCTCCAAAGACACCCCAAAGGGACTGACATTTCAAATGGAAGCAACGGCAGAGAAGAATTGGACCCAGACCTCTGCACCATCCTCTTCACCCGGCAGGCCCCAGGGCTCCAGCCTCCTGACTCGAGGTCCTGTGCTCTTTCCCGGGCTTAGTTCAAAAGAAATGGCCACAGACGGTGACATCTGTGGCAGCGGTGGGAAGGAGACGGGCCCCGCAGGCAGGTGCGTGGCAAGCCAGACCAGGGACCCAGGTACCTGTCCGATCATCACAGAGAAAGCAAAGACACCGGTGAAATAGTTCAGCCCCTGGAAGATAATTTCGAAGAGTGTCTTGGGGTCGGGCAGCCCACCAATGGTGATGAGGGTCTTCACAGCCCAGTAGTAACAGCGAATGTAGCTGGAGAGAGAAGAAGAAGGGGACCGCGGTCAGCAAAGGCCCCACCGTGCTGAGCCTGGGTGTCCTGCTCTGACAGATGTGCATTGTGCAAAAAAGAAAACCTTTATACCTTCTAAGTGCAAGGAAAACAGCTGCACGTGCATAGAGCGCTCTGTACTTTCTGGAGTGTGTTCACAGATGCTGTCTTGCTGGGTTGTGGCTCTGCCCCAACCCTGAAGGGGCATGTTATCACCCCCATTTACGGATGTGGAAACTGAGGCTCTGGGAAACTGCTCAAAACACTTGGCAGGAGGATAGACCAGGGTCTTCTGACTCCTGATGCCTGGGCTCCCTCAATATTCTTTCAATTTCCACCAACTTCCCTTGGCCATCCCACCATGTTGGTTCATGGAAAGCAAGAGCAACATCAGACTTGGAAGATACCTTGAGGGCTATCTTTTCTGACCCTCTCCCTTGCCCATCCATTTTCCAGACAGGGAACCTGAGGCCCCAGAAGGGAAAGGAAACACTCAGGGTCACCAGCTGGCAAGGTCTGGAGCTGGAATCAGAACTCAGGTTGCCATACGTTTCTCTGAGCTGTCACCCCACTGTTGGTAATCACTCTACACAGGCACATGATCCAGGGAAGGGAGGTATGGGTGATGGGGTCCCACTCGGTGGTAAAAGGAATAATAGATGCCCCAAGCTGATCTCATTATCACAAAGAAATAAGAGTCCCTCATATACCTGTTCATGCCTTCAGGCTGTGCCTTCCCAGGGGTCAGCAATGGGTGAGGTCAACAGAGCTTAAAGACAGGACAATCCCAGCTGGCTTTCCTGTCTTCCTACCAGGGCACCCAGGAGGCATCCAGAGCCTGCCCTGGCTCCCGTGTCCTGACACACGCACACTTTCAAGGTCCCTGCACAGCTCCACAATCAAGAACATGATCCGGCTAGCAGATAATCCAGCCTGAGGATGGCCCCAAACGGGTCCTCCCCTGAGCTCCATTCACCAGCTAATTATGCAGAGTCATAGTTAGAACACAGGCCCTGGAGCTGGACTGCCCCAGCTCGAACCCAGCTCTGCCACTTCCTAGCTGCGTGATGCGGATGAACTACTCAGTCTCAGCAAGCCTCAGCTTCTTTCTCCTAAAATGGGCATGATGGCAGTGAAACATCCTTCACAGGGTGATCGTGAGGATGAAATGAGGTGCTAGAACTGACGGGCTGTCAGTACACGTCAGCGACCACAGCCTTCACTGTTACTGGTGCCTGCCACATGCCTGCGGTGGGGAACAGGCTTGCCTGTGTCCTCAAGAAGCTCACCCCCTGGTGGGGACAGGCAAGAAATCGTGCAATGAGCACAGGGAGGGGGAAGCAGAGGTTGTTGGGAAGTTGAGGGGGGTGCTCTGCCTCTGACTACTAGCTACAAGGCCTGGGGCAGGGCTGCCCGCCACCCCCCCCCCCCCTACACAGAGATCCCAGGACAACACAGGCCTCCCCTGTTAAGTCCCCCATCATACTGGTCCCAGCCACCAGAGGGCGCAGCCATAAGCACAGACACAGCTGACCTCTGGCTAGGAGCTTGGGGGGGGGGGGGCGGGGGGCTGCCAGGCCACCCGACAGAAAGGCGACATGAGCAACGTCCCCAGAGCTTTCCCCACACTCTTTCTGATTGGAGGAATCTTCTGTTGGCCTGGCATTTCTGAGGCCTCCCTGAAGTCCTTGTGTCCTGTGGGGACCCCTACATGCTCCAGGCCAGGCAGAAGCAGAGCAGGATAAAGGACCCAGCTCTGTGGGAACTTGGGTCCTCAAGCCCCTGGCTCACAGCAGACACTCAACAAATGGTCACTATTTTGAAAGTGATTATTACCCATAATATTGGACTTCTGGAGGAATCCTTTACCATTTGTGGTTTTGTGGCACATATTGGGGGTTCCCTGTAGGATTTCGTTTGGAGAAGAGTAGTGTGGCCAAGACAGTGTGCCCCTTCCAAGGTCCCTGCAGAAGGGAGTCCCAGACAGCTGTCCCCTGCCCTCCCCCTCCCTGCTTGCCATTCCATCCTGGGCCTGCCCATGATGGGCCTGCCAGGCCTGCTCCTGGGACTTGGGTTTAAGCTTGTTGGGGCACAAACCCCTTTGATGGATAGATATGGAAAGCTAGCAATCTTCTCCTTAGGGAAGCCAGCAAGTTCTCAAAACTGGGCTCCAATTTCCAGGGTTGGGAGTGGGACCCCCTTATATCTCTGGATCCCAGGTTGGGAACCCCTTTCCTGGTATGCCGGCTTCCCCATAAGAATGAGTGTAGCCAGGAGGTGGTCACTGACTCCCATCCAGGCACGAGCTGGACGTGTTACACACATTAGTTTATTATTCCTCACAAGAAATCTGAATACAAGACTATTCTCATGTTGTAGAGGAGAAACTGAGTCTCTGAAAAAGGAAGGGCCTCAGCCAAGGTCACTGAGCTAATTTCAATGAACAGCTTCTATTCTTCCTACCCTGGCCTCCTGTCCCTAAAGCCTGTGCGCTGGATCTCCAGGCTCACTCCCCTGGTCTGGACCTCGCGTGCTTCTGGTTTCCTTCCCACACTGCCCTCCCTTCTCTCGATCACAGAAACCCTTTGTCTGGGCCTTTTGTTGCTCCCCCTAACTGCCTCCTCTGCTCCTGTCCTCTATGTCTGTCCCCACCTCCGCCAATACCAGCAGAGTCCCCTTTCTGAGATCCCCCAGGGTCTTGTCATCCCCCTGCTTAAAAGGTTTTGAGGCAAGAGGTGAGAGGGTAACTGGGTTAGCTTTCCATATCCATCCGACCTTTGAAAATGTGGCAGGGGCGCCTGGGTGGCTCACTCCGTTAAGCGTCCAACTCTTGACTTCAGCTCAGGTCATATCTCACCATTTGTGAGTTCAAGCCCCACATCAGGCTCTGCGCTGGCAGTGTGGAGCCTGCTTGGGATTCTCTGATTCCCTCTTTCCCTCTCTCTCTCTCTCTGTACCTCCCTGTCCCCAAAATAAAAAAAAAAATTTTTTAAATATTAAAAAAATGTGGCAGCATATGGGAACTCCCTGTACTTTCCTATCGGCTCTTCAGTAAACCTAGAATTGCTCTAAGAACATAGTGTACTAATTAAAATAATAATAATTTTTTTAATCTTAAAAATGTTCATATCCTTGGCCCTGCCGTCTCCCCTTAGGAATTCAGTGTGAGGAAACAATCGGGCCAGAGGACAAAGATTCATATACAGAGATGCACACTGCGATATCACGTGTCAGACAGAAGAACTGGAAACACCTTCCACGCCCAATGATGATGGAATGGTTGAAGGGATGCTGGCCTCTCTGTACAGCGGGGCAGTGGGGGGTGGGTGTAGACAGTGGCTTGAAAACAATTCAGTGATGGGCAAATATGCATGATATAATGCATATCCCTGTGGGCTACATACTTTTCTACATTTTCACATTTCTAAAATTAGGATGTATCTTACAATATGTGTACATTTATTGTAATATTTCTTTTTTTCCAAAAGGCTGTGTTGACTCAATATTGTATCATATAATTAACTGACTCTTAGAATCAAAGAAATATAGTGAAGTATGTTCCTGATCTTTCTTTCTTTTTAAGTAGGCTTCATGCCCAGCACGGAGCCCAACATGGGGCTTGAACCCACAAACCTGAGACTAAGACCAGAGCTGAGATCAAGAGTCAGACACTTAACCGACTGAGCCACCCAGGCGCTCCCTGATCTTTCTTTTATAGTCAGAATAAAGATATATGAAACAAAGAACAGCAAAAAAGAACTCTCTACTGGTTCTCCATTGCCTAGAACCACACCATCCAATAAAAATATGATGCGACCCATATAAATGTAATTTAAAATTTTCTAGTTGCTACTTTTTTGCTAAGTAAAAAGAAACAGGTGAAATTAATTTCAGTAATGTTTTTTAGTCAACCCAAAATATCAAAATCAATATTTGACACGTAACCAGTATTTTAGACATTAGCAATAAGGCAGTTGACTTTTTCTTCATGTCCTCCGAACCTGCGTGTAATTCACATCTGTCACACCGCGTTTCAAGTAATTGGTGGCCCCATGTGGCTAGTGGCCACAGTATTGGACCATCCTCTCTACCACACAAGATGGCTCCCAGTGCCCTGATGCCACCATTTTGCACCTCCACACCTTTCTATGGGCCGCTCCCTCCCCCAGGGGTTCTCTGTCCCTTCTCTCCACCTACCGAGGCCAAAATCAAACGTAACTTTTTGGAATTGACTGTCCCATGCCACCTTCTCCACACCTCTCCAGCACCGGGCAGATGGTATGCCAGTGTAGACTGTTGCCACGCTGCCGGGGTTAAAATCCCAGCTCTTGAACTTATGAAGTCACCGTGTGACCTTGGGAGATCATTTCACATCTGTTACCTCATCTGTGAAACAGAGATGATGACGGTACCTACCTCGTGTCCTGGAAGATTACTGGAAGGATTAAGTGAATTGCTAGGTTAAGTACTTCAAACAGTACCTAGTAAGCGTTGTCTGTTCTAAGTGCTTGTCGCTATTATTAGTAGCAGTACAGTTGCCATCATCATTATTTGAGCACGTCCCATAATGTAAGGCAGCTCTCTGGATTGGCAGGAAGGTTCGCCTTGTGTGCCAGCTTCTGCACGGCTGGTGATTAGCCAGGAAGCAATGTGGAGAAGTGTGCTCCGGCCTCCTTCCCACTTGGACGTGACCATGGGGTAGAAGGGTAGACGCACATGTGAAGTGAATTTGCCAACTCTACTACACTTTGGGAGGCTGAAAGGATCTTTCTAGCAAGCCTTGTTCACGTCTGTGCTCGCCTCCGCCCGGCCCGTGGCAGGTGCTCAGGAAATGTGAGCTCAGTGAGGACACGGAGACGTGGTCCTCAAGCTTTATCATGTCAATGGTGGCTTGGGAGCAAGGTGGCCTCAGTAACATGGTGGCGATGGGACTCCCTTCCGGGACTTTTAGGACTGTGAATTACAGCCCAGGAAGAAGACTGTGGCTCACCCGTTTCCCACGCCATCGTAAACCCAGTGAGTGGAGCCGATGCCCTGATAGGCTGACGCCCAGTAATACAGACATGAGTTCAAATGCAGACTGTAGAGCAGGTAAGCCGTAGTCCTGATCACCCTGTGAAAGAAGGAAAAGCATGAACACAGTGGCAGGAAGGGCGGCCATGACACCTCACCCCAAGGGTAGGGACTGCTGGGAACAAGTCCACCTTCACCTCCCCCAACGCCCACCTCAGACATCGCCCTGTTGGAGCTTCACAGCCCTGCCCCGCTGCCTGACAGGATGAACATCTGGCTGCGGGGACCCAGCCAGTGGCCGGACTGCACCAAGCGGATGCTCTTTTGAGACTGCGCCAGCTAGGGCCGGTGGTGTGTGAACAGCCAGCTATCAAGGCCGGGGGCTGGAATGACCCCGAATTCCACGTGCAGACAGTTTTGGGGGAGTGAAGGACCAGACGGGGATGTACCCTTGGAGAGGGGCAGAGAAGGGACAGATGTGTGCAGAGAAGTGCCACTCCGTGAGCAATGTGGGGAAGCTTTGTCCCTGAGCGTGGCCTGGCTGATCTTGTGCCCCGTTCTCAGACATCCAAGAGGTGGCCACCATTCCCCCATGTTTGAGTTAGATTGCAGGGCTCTGTTCCCTGAGCTGAGACCAAAATGAGGCCCGGCTCCCTGGAAACACGGGTGAGCCATGCATCTCAACCTACGTGTGCCCTCCTCACAATTGGGGGAAACGGGACATTCCTGGTTCTCTAAAAAAAAACCCAAACATCCCTTCAGAGAAGGGCCAGGAAAAGGCCTGGCTTCCGGTAGTGCTGGGGCCTGCACGGCTAGGGGGGCTTGAAAGGAGAAGAAATGTGGGTAGAGAATGCCTAGCTCTATAGTTGCTGCAAATGGCCTGTGTCGTGTGTGTGTGTGTGTGTGTGTGTGTGTGTGTGTGTGTGTGTGTTGTTTGTGTAGGGCATCTCACCTGTAAATGTAGGCTTTGCTGAGGATGGATTCCAGGCGGCTGTTAAACTCGAAGAAGGCCATGTACTGGGAAGAAGGCAAAACATCAGGACAGCCCGTGTGTGGGGGTGGCCCTCTACTCTCCTGGTCTGTTCCCCAGAACAGAGGGCTGTCTCTGCAGAGCCCCCCGGAGGAGGGCAGAGAGTGAGCATTCAAAACCAGGGGTCCTCAGCCCTTTGAGGGGTGGGGGCGAAGAACTCCATGTACCAGTTTGCTGGAAACAATAGCCCCTCTTCCCCTAGAAATCACACCCAGTCATGCTCTCACAGTCTGCATGGGGGTCAGGGGACTCCCAGACTTCTGAAGCCTGCCATGAAATTTTTAGGGATACACGCATCTCAGGTTAAGGACCCTGTTTTCAACATTTACCTATAAAGGAAGACATTTTATAAAGAAACAGCATCTCTAACGCCCCTGACTTAGATCCTTCAAAGACTTGTTTATAACAATAAAAGTGTAATAGTAACTGCTCTTCTTTACTGAGCACCTTCGACGACTGCACTTTATATGCATCACCTTCTTTACTTATTGGTATGTGTTGTCATTCTCCTTTTACAGAGAGGAAGTTGGTACTTAGAGAAGTTGAGCCACCGGGCCAAAGCACACAGCTGCTGGGTGACAGTCAGGATTTGAACCCAGATCATACTCAAAGCCGCAAGCTCCCTCCCTTACGCTACACTGCACACATGTTGTTTGACATTGGAAAATGGCAGTGAGGGAAATTCCCTGAGGGATGTGCCGGTCATCCTCCGGGTGGTCATTCCAGTGTCCCTCCGGAGTCTGCACTGGATGCAGGGGGCTGTGGGCTTGGATCTCTCTCCCTTTAGGCTCAGAGTTTTGTCCGCAGTTGTGGTAAACATCAGGCAGCCGAGTGACGCACACTCACAAGCACCGTGCGAACCCAGGGATGGATCCCGCTGCCACATGTGGAGGAAAGCTTGGCTTGTGGATCCAGCCTTCCTTGCTCTGGTGTCTAGCTCTAAAGCAACCTGCCTCTGCAGCCCCAGGGGGCTGGCATGTGTCAGCGAGGACTGGTGCCACTTCCAGTTTCCTCCTGCCTCTTGGCAGCCGGGAAGCTCAGTAGCAGCATCCGTGCTTAATCCCAGCAAGATGTGCTTTCTTTTCATCAGAGGACTTGCACGCTTCCTATTTTCCTCTGCCCTGTTTCTCCAAGTTATTGAGGTCATTGTGTTTGCCTCTTCTGTAAATTCCCTCATTACTGTTTTGGGGAAGAGGCCATAGTATCACGTAAGGAGAGAGCTGAATTTAATGGGTCTGCCAGGAAAACCCATTTGGGGATCCCAAGTGCTCTGGCTGTCTACCCCGGTCACATTAAAGGACAGCGACCAGGTCTCTACTTTACCTTGTGTCACCTTCACTGGGACACAGGGCGCTTTGCCCCAGTGGCAGGAGGGACGGCTGTAATGACCCTGAGCAACAACCAAGGAAACAGGTATAGGGCTGCAAATCCAAACCCACCCTGGGTACTTCCTGGCTCCTGTGCCCTTGGGCAAGTCACTCAAGCTTTTCAAGCTTCAGTGCTCCCATCTTTCAGATGCAGGCCCTCATAAAGCGGAAGTTCCTCTGTTGTGTTTCTGTAATTACTGAAAGCATAGACGGTGGAGATAGGCTGCCTGGGTTCAAACCCGGACGCCATTCCTTCCTACCTGTGTGACCTACAGCAAGTTACGTAACCTCTCTGGTGAAACACTGGTACTAACAACACTCACCTCATGGGGTTGAGGCGTAAGTACTTCTAAAGTTCCAGGACAATACCTAACACACAGCACAACTAAGAAGCTCTAACCATTGTAAGGAAATTCCCATCTCCCCTCGGACCACCCTGGTTTCCTTCCCCGACCCCCACCCCCCTCCCCGGTGTCGCTCAGGGCAGACATTAAGATGTCAGTGCCGGCGCAGAGCACGGAGGGGCTGAAGGCCTTGGACGGGAAGCCTACCTTCAAACAGCGGGGCAAGCGCAGGAGGGAATTCACACCGAACTTCAAGTAGAGAAAGTCCAAGGGCAGGAGGCAGAGCATGTCCATCTGCAATCCCAGTGGGACAGCACAGGGTGTATAAAACAGGCAGCCCCAGGGTTTGGGGCTAGGTGAGTGACAGGGTCTCTACCTTCAGTGGGAAGGTGAGGTCAGACTGCCCCAGGAAGGGGCAGAGAGCATTCCGCCACCAAGCCCATTTGCCTGCCCTGAGCGATCCTGGCAGGAATCGCGTCACACAAGCCCCAAAGCATCCAGGGCCCCCGGAAACCACCTTCCGAGACCCACTGGGATCTGCACTCCTGGCACATACCTTAAAGCGACGAGATTTCAGGTAGTTATTGCGCATCTCCTTCTTGTCCGTCTGAAAGAAATGGAATGTTGACCATGAAATGGCCCGAGACCTTAATCTCTGACCCCGTGGGAGCAGCTTGGAAATGCCTGCAGAGCCTCCAGCTTTCCTCTCAGAGAAGCCGCTGGGAGCTCCCGTGAAAGCCTCGGCATCTGCAGGTAGGGAGGTGGAGGCTCCCAGAAGGAGGGAGTTGTCCAAGGTCACCCAGCTAGACTCCCATTTCCTAGCTGGAAAGTCAGTATCAGGCTTATTGTCTTAGCATGTTGGTCCTAACTGGACCATTTGCAACCCTGTTTACCGAGAAACTGACAACTGCTTGGATCAGGCCTGGAAAAAGACTGCCCATGGAATTCTTTTTCCTCTAAATCGTTTAAGAGACACAACCCTAACCTGCCTGCACACAGAGGAGCAGGCACCACCAGTGTGGCGTTTTGGAAAGTGACCTGCACAGGGAGACAGGGACTGGGCCCCCTGCCTTCGCCAAGTCAGAATCGGGACTCAGTTTCCTCCCCGGTAATGGGGCCTGCGCCAGCGCACAGGGTCTCAAGCCGGTTCAAACGGCATGCTCTTTGCGGGACCCCCAGGAAATGTCATTTGCCAGCAGTTCTAGGCTCTGAGCAATCTGCGTACATCATCTCAATCCACCCTCACAGCAACGCTATGGGGTGGGAACAGTTACTACCCCCATTTTACAGATGAGGAAACTGAGGCTCAGAGGGGTGCTTCAGCTGGTTGTGGTAGAGCTGGGAACTGAACCAGGTCCACCTGAAGGTCATTTTCTGGTCCGCTTCTCCATCTTTAATTCTATCGGGTGGCCCAGTAACCACTTCACCCATGAGCAGTATTTGAAGCATGTGATTTGAACAAGCATGGGTGGACGTTTCTGAGATCTCGTTCATCTATCTCGCCTACCACAGCAGCAGGGGGCAGGGCTTCTCCTGAGGCCCCGGCCGCCCCCTCCACCTGCCCGGGACTCACAATGATGTCTCCCCCTCTGACAAACTGCAGGCGCAGCTGGAACACGGTGATGTCCAGGAAGTAGATGAGGTCACACAGATAATCCATCGCCAACCAGAGGTGGATGTTGTTTGGCGTCTGGTAGGGGAAGGCCCAGCGCACGGGAATCAGCCAGCAGTTCCAATTCCACGCCAGCACCACGAAGAACAGCCACAGGATGTACATCAGGTCTGCAGGGGAGTGAGGGGGCAGGAACGTGCTAGAACGTCAGTTGGAGAAGGGCTCCTCACAGTAGGTTCAGGGTGGGACTTCTCCCTTTCCACTTGTCTATTCTCACAAGTACTAGATGTGGTGCTTCTGTAACTGGTGTGTGTGTGTGTGTGTGTGTGTGTGTAAAACTATTTTGATTTAAACATAAATCACTGCTAGGCCCTAATAAATCAGAGTACTCAGTGAGGGGGAGGGGGGACTATAGGGGCATTATTTCATAATAGGCAGCTAACTAGAAAATACTTTTGCTCTCATTCTTGCTGAAAAATTTCCAAAAATGTATTTGCTGCTTGTAAATACACCATAGTAAATAATGCATAGAAGATGGACATGTGGACACATGAACAGGTGGATGGATGGGTGGATGGATGGGTGGATGGATGGATACCGTAGGTCACCCGGTCACTTTAGAGGCCCAGTGGACACCAGGGTTGGAGTCCTGCGCCCACAGGACTTCTTGTGTGACCTTGGGAAAGTCTGTCTCCGGCACCTGCCTGCCTCTCCAGGGAACTCAGCTAAGAAAGGCCAGGAGACTCTTTGTAAACTGTAAAGTGCTGCGCCACAGGAAGGGTTGTCATTCCTGAGGAATAGCACATGGGCTGAAAGGGAAGTGAGGGGAAGTCACTTTAGATGTCAGAGGAACTTCTGCCCTTCTCTGCTTAGAGCAGCAGCTCCAAGGAGGAGCCAGCAAGAGCAAAGTAGAGAGTAGACTCGGCTAAGAGTCAGGGCTCCTGGGTCTGACACTAATTAGTTGTGCCTCAGTCTCCTTGTCTGTAAGGTGGGTGTGATTGTAGGTTCCTATTTCAGGGCTTTTTGTTTGTTTCTGGCATGCCCTTGCCCTTGTCCTTCCCCTGCCCCCTTCTCCCTCCTGTTCTCCTGCCCTCACACAGTACGTGGTGGCAGTTCCCGGGCACACCCAAGACTCACTGGTCAGCGGGTCAATGCTCTGGGGAAACTTGTACGTCCTCCAGGGGCGGCGCTTGAACTTGCAGCAGAGCATGTCACAATAGTGTTCCTCTTCCTCCGCCTGTCCCGCTTCGGTGGGTTTTACCGCCGGGGCCGACTCTGGGGCTTTCTTGGCTGGAGCTGTGGAATGACACCAGTGACCATCTACCCCAGCCCTGAGGCTCAGGCAGAGGATGCAGAGAGAAAGCTCCCCACCGCAGACTCCGGGACTGGAGCCGAGGGGACCCTGTCCCCACCCCACAGCCTGCTGTCAGCTCCGCGTGCAACAAATTGCACAGCTCCTGATCAGGGCACCCTGGGCACCCGCCCAGACTCTCTTACCAGCTACCAGTCTGGAACTGCCTCCCAGGAGCTGCCCAGAATGAGGTGTTTCTGGGCAGGCTGGATGTTTCCACCAGGTGTCTAGGCATCTGTGTTTAGACCCCCTTGGGTCCCTCTGGAGGGTTGGGGGCATTTAATACCCCCAGCCTCCTGCCACCCGGAGCCAGAGACTAGAGAAACCTTGTTCTGGGTTTTTCAGAGCAGGAACCTCAGCTCCTACATCTCTGAAACCAGAACACTGAATGAGGCCAAGTCTCCCTGTGCATCGAAGGCAATGTCATTGGTGACCCAGGGATTGACTTTTGTTAAGTGCAATGTGCCTTTCTAGCATTTGGACTGGAGTCAGGCCCTGTGAGGTCCATCATTGGCACCCTGAGTTCTGAGGCACAGTCCTCCTTTTGGAAGACCTGGAAAACCTCCCTGGCAAGAGAGTTCTCACTCCTGAAATCTTGAAAACAGGAAACCTTCAGGTAGCCCCATGAGAATACTGCAGCTGGGGCCTCTGAAAAAGAAGACTGGTTCCAGAGTGGGTTGTGGACACTATCTGAGTATAAGGCCATGAGATGCGTCCCAGGCTAAACCACCTGCCTACCAACGGGAAAGGGGCAGTGAAGGTACTTGCCCTGTGGGAGGGGAGCCAAGTACAACTGGATCATCGGACAGAACTGTGACCTTACTCCCTCCCCTGGGTACATAGCTAAACCTGTATATAAGGACTCAAAATTCCAGACAGTGGGGATCTGGGCTTCTCTTGAGCAGCCCAACCATTCCCTGGGGCCACCCTCCCCATGAGTTTACAGAGGGGCCTGTTTCTGGCCGAGTGAGCCATCCCAGCTCTGGACTCACAGGGCTTGGGGCTCTCCTCATCAGACGTGACATCGGGGTCGATGAGCTTCTCCTTCACCTTCTCTGTCCGCTCCTTGAAAAGCTTCACCAGCTCCTGGAGCCGGTCGTTGATGATGGCGCTGTTCTGGCTGGCCGTGGAGGTTGCGCGGTCCTGGCCACTGTGGAAACACCACCCAAAGCTGAGTGGGCTGAACGGGACGGGACCCCTGCGCCTCTGGGCGAGAACTGAACAGCATCTGTATCCCACCTGGCCTGGAGGAGGTAAAGACTGCCCCAGCTTCCCTATGACATCAGAAACATCGAATCCACTTTAATGGCTCCGGGGAGGAAATTCAGTCTGGCGCTACCCCCCAAGTGCCCAGCTTCTAGAGAACGTACCACGCAGGGTCTGCCTCAGATGAGCAGTTCTGAGAAAAGTTTGATTCCACTCGTGATTGAGGGGGAAACTCTTGGAACTCAGGTCAGGGCTGTTAACCAGTTTGGGGCTCACATGAGATTCGTGTCTGGGACAGATCAAAGAGGGGACAGGGCTACTTTTTTAGGTGTAGGAAATATTGGTGGAAAAAATGGTGCAGATACATTAGATATCCTTTTAATTTACAGGAATTTAAACTGTATGCACTTGCAGCAAGAGAGACAGAGAGACAGGCAGAGAGGGAATGAACGTGAGCGAGGCTGCCTGACAGCCCCCTCGGGTGATCGGGTGAGGCAAGCACCCTGGCTGAGTTGAGACAGGCCGTGAATCGGCTGTAGCCTCACTGTGACCATCTTGCTGAGTTGAGTGTAATACGAGTGTTTTCACCTCTATTTGTTTTCATACACTGAGGCCCCGGAACTCAAGCCAGCTACTCCCCTTGTGCTCCCTGGAGGAAGCAGGCTGGAGACAGGCAGTGTGAGGGTCCTGACAATAGACAGCGTGCAGGTATGGTGGAGACACTGGTTGCTTGCCAACTTCTGCTCTCTCCCACGGAGAGTAGTCGCTGGAACGTAGACACCCGGCCAGGGACTGCATTTCCCACGTGTGGCCAGGCGAGCTCCCATCGGGGGGATGTGATGCACATACTACATGGGTCTCCTGGACCTCTTGTCTGGTGTTCCCCCCTTCTAGGGGTGACCAGCAGGGTCTTGGAAGCCACATGAAGGTGGCAAAACTGCTGTCGGCAGGGTCCCTAAATGACTGCATGGGGGTTTCAGGTCCACTGACCTGAAACATGTGTCTAGTGACATGATTATGATTTCTGAGACATCTTGTTACTTATGCCACTGAATCTGTGGGGTCTATTTGTTACAGCAGCTTAGCCTACCTAGCTAATACATGGATCTCCACATTGAACTTCTTAAGAGACCTCAAGAGTAATTTTTATTATTATACCTGGTTTCTGCCTTGTTTTCTGATACTAAACTCTAACCCTACCCCTACCCTACTGCGTAAGATGTGACTCCGTACTAAAATGGACCACTGAACTCTGGATGAGGTTTGGGGGTTTTTTCCTGCTTTAACTTTTCTGAACTTTCCACAACTCTGTGAAACCAACTCCATAAAATTGTGGGTGGAAAAAAAAAAGGCTAGAAGACAAGCCCAGTGCCTCCTGTGCCTTTCCAGGAGCTGTGGTGGGACAGGCTGGAGATTCCAGGCCAGAGCCTGGGGCCAGGGTACTCATCATCAACTAGACAACTCAGATTCTTCAGGAAAACATCTCCCATTGTCCCAGTCCTTGAAATAGTTAGATGTCAGAGACCCAGGTCCCAACGCCCTTACCATGGCCTCTAAACAGTGTCCCACAGGTCAGTGCATCCAAATCACCCGGAGGCTTGTGAAGATGTGAATCCCCCAGGGAACACTGTCTGAGGTTCTGATCCAGCAGGTCTGGCCAGGGTCTGGGAATCTGTATTTTTAACAAGCTCCTTGTGTTCAGACTCTTGGAGGTCCCTGTGGTCCTTGCTGTACCCGCTAACCCTCTCAGGAGTTTCCTGCCAGCAGCCAACCTCTCCTTTACAATGAGGTGTCTGTGCAGAGACACCTGCCTCTCTGGGTACTGCTGGCTGTGAACACAGCTGGGACCAGAGTCCGAGTGCATTCTGCAGATTTTCCCGAAGTCTTAGGCCAGCCAGGAGCAGCCAGGACAGGAGACCCAGCCCTGTCTTACTGTTCGGAAGCCACTGGCAAAGCTATGGTGGAGGGTTTTAAAAATGTCCATACTCTCTCTCCCACCACTCACTTCCTCTTTCTTGCTCATCCCCACCCAGACTTCCAACTCTCTGAAACCCCGGACTCACTCGGTGCCCTGCGGGCTGGACGGGTCTGACCAGGCGACCATGGGAGACTCAGCTGGCGATAGTGCCTTGAGCTCTTCAGCCTCATCATCCTGGGAGGGCAGCCTCTTCCTGCAAGGACACGGAAATGGAAGGGGCCTTCGGCAAGGGCAGGGGCCACAGGGGGAAGTGACCGACTTTGACCCCCGCAGATCACCCAGAGCTCAACCCTGGGAATGGAATGGGGAGGGGGTGGTTGGTGCTGCCAAAGTGTCCCCACTTGCCTGCAGGGAGACAAAAAGGGAGAAGAGAGGGGAGCAGCCACTCTCTGGACCTCAGTCCCCACATCTGTTCAATGGCCTAGTGTAAAAGTAACAACACTGACTTGGTATCAGGCAAACCCGAGCTTGCCTCCCAGTCCTGCCTCCTACCAGTGTGTGACCTCAGCAAGTTACTTAAACTCTCTGAACCACCTCAGTTTCCCTCTCTGTAAAATGGGACTAGATCTATCCAACTCAATGAGATACTTAGCACTCAGTGGGGCCTCAGCTTAAATGTTCTTCTGCCTTCCCGTTCCAGTCCACAGTCACCGCGTCCCCAGCACATCCCCTGCATTCTCTCTCACACCACCCTTTCAGCTGCCAGAGAAGGCCTTAACTCTCCTGGAAGCCCCACCTCCCTCCCTTCGCAGCTGGGCCACCAGCCAGAACAGTAAACATCCATGGTCCATGGAGTCTGGTCTCCAGCCCATGGAGTGACCTGGAGCGAGCCCCGGGCTCCAGGCTCCCTGTCTGAGGAAGGAAGACTAAATCATCCCCGGGCCCCCTGTCATTCAGTCCAAGTCTGCCACAGGGCACTGCATTTGGAGCCATTGGAGTCCCGGCTGATGGTGTCTGGGTTTGAATCTACCTGTCATTCTTCCCATCCTCAACCACCGCAACTCAGATTCCAGAGGCTTCTAGAGGGATACGGACGGATGGGTGTGCAGTACTTGCCTTTATTTCAGAAGGCTCTGAAACTATCCCATTACCTTCTGCCAGCTCACCGAGGATGACAACACCCATGGATTCACCTCTTTCACACTCTAATTAAAATTCACACCCGATAAGACAAAGGCCAGAATTTGCACAGGTGGGACCCAAATTCAGTTCTCCTGTGCCCAGGAGAGCACATGCTGCACAAGACCCCAGAGTGTGGATCTCAGGCTCCCCCAGTCCTGCCTTGTGCACAGCACCTGGCATGAGTCCGCTTATTGAATTCTTCCAGCAATCTAGTAGACAGGTGGTATGCTTATCCCCACCTTATAGTAGGAACATGGAGAACTAGGAATGTTACATGGCTTGCCTTAAGCCTCACATCGGTAAGTGGTGAGCTGGGACTCACCCCAAACCAAGACTAAGCTGTGAGGCAGGGCCTTGCCTGTGCGCCCCTCCGGCAGGGTCTGTGGTTTCCATGGCTTTTTGGTGCCTGTTGGTTGCACAATGCTCATTCCACCCTTGACCAGAGGCAGCCCCACTGGCCTCTCAAGTCAGGTATCAGAATTCTCCCCTCTCGGGGCCAACTCAGGCAGAGACTCCCCTGGTTTCTCGCAGTCATATTCAACTTAGTGCTCTCTGGATCTTGCTTGTTTATTCAATTCCCTGTTAATTGTCTATCTCAGCCCCAGCAGAATGTCAGCTCCATGATAGCAGGCCCCTGTCAGGCTTCTCCTTGATGCATCTCCAAAACCCAGAACAGAGTCTGACACATAAAGATGTTCAGTAAATGTTTGTGAATGAATGAATGAATGAATGAATGATAGGGACAAGAGGAGCCTCACAGGCCCAGCTCATAAATAGAAGGCAGGGGGCTTAGATTCTATCCCCAAGTGAGCCTAGTCCCCTCTCTGTTCCCAGGTATCCAACCCCCAATCCAGCCTGTATAAAGGGAACAGAGGGAGGTAGACCAGATGTCTGCAACAATGTTGGCTCTATTTCTTCTGCTATCTGTGTTCTGCACATGGCTCAATGAATGAAACATGAGGATTGATGGGATGGTGAGCTGTGTTCCAAGGCGTTATGAGATCGTGAATCTTTTCTTTACATTAAAATCAGAGAGCCCTCAATTGGTCACATCTAGCCATCTTTCTTATGGCAGGTTTTTTACCTTAGCTGAGAAATTTACTCAAGGACCCATGGGTGAGAGCAAGATTAACCAAGAAAAAGGAACTGTCTCCCAATCCAACCACTGCAGGAGAAGCACGGGCAGCCCCCCTGTAACTTAAATGCGGTTGTTCACAAAGCACTGTACTGCACTTCACAGTTTGCCTACAGCTGAATGCAAGACCTCTCTCAGTTACCTGGCTCAGGTTGTTCAAAACCAACTCTAATCATGCAACAAATTTCTATCAAGAAGCATAAAGACGTGCGCAACCTTGACCAGGATTCCCACTTTTGAGAAAGGAGCCCCAGGACACAGAGAAGAAGCCCACATAGATGTTCAGAGCCCCATATGGGCAGTGCCTAACAAGAGGTATTTGTTAAGTCCGTTCTGGCACAAGGAGCAGGAGGAATGTCACATAGTAACCATAAATGAGTGCTAGGGAGACAGCCTAACACTATGGAAAAGGGGTTACTAAATGAGACGTGGTCTCAAATGAGATGTGATCCAAGTCACCCCTTCAGATGAAACCACGCAAAAGCATGGGCCCACAAACAAGATATGGAAGAGAAGGAAGCAAAATGAAATCACCTTGTAGTGCAGTGGTACTATGGATGCTTGTTTTTCTAGCGTGTTTTGGTATCTCCATTCCATTATTTTGATACTAAAACGAGGGGTGGAAATTAGCCTTGTTACATTAATTACCCCCTCTAACTTACAGTTGAGGGCACTTGGGAGAGGAGCTCCTTGGAGAACTCTTTATAGAGTCCGAAGCCAGGGATTAGGACCCAGAAGTGGGGCCATAGTCCTAGTTCTGACACCAACTCGCTGAGTGACTTTGTGCCCGCTGCTTTCCCACTCTGGCCTCAGTCTCCCCATCTGCCAAATGGACAGATGGCACAGTGCAGTGAAAAGCCCAAGCGAAGCATAAAAGGTGACCTTTGGGTCCCTGCAGCAGATCCCGGGACCGTAAGGGTGTCCGATTTGGCAGGAGAAGGTGGCGGCAGCTTGGGTGAGGGAGGGTTCTCCAAGATGACGGGGTGGCCGTCAGCATCGGCATCTTCCACCTGCACTTCCGGGTGCTCTTCTGTAGCAGGCACTTGGAGAGAAGAAGGAGAAGACAGTCAGAGAGAGAGAGAGAGCCAGGTTCCAAGGGCCTTGCGGTGTTCTTGAATAAAGGCACAGAAAGCAAGTTTGGAAGGGCCTCTGGCAGCCTCACCTCCCAACAGGGCCCACAGGAGAGCTCCATGCAGGGGGTCTAAGAATGCAGAGCCCAGGGGCCTCTGAGGGCCTTGGCCACCCCAAACACCAGCCCAGCAGCTGCAAAAGAAGCCAGGACACCATAGAAGCCACAGAAGCTCTTGAGCGCTGCCTGGAGTCCAGCTCTCCAAAGCTCAGACTGCTTAGAAAGCATCGAGGACCTGGGGTTTGGTGGGGAGGTTGGGGGGCGGGGAGTTGGGTGGCGGCACCCAGAGAGGGCATGGGGAGGCCAGGAGAGCCCAAGTCCCAGGGCCTGGCCTAGCACAGCCTCAGCTGTTTCCCCTCTCTGGGCTTCAGTTTCCCCATCCCAAGGTAGGGGTGATAAAGGCACATGGCCTCACACTCTTGAAGGGCCTCAAATGGAGATGTTTGGAAATTCCTTACAATCAAGGATAACAGTTTGTCCTTATAGTATATGCTACCCCTGTTTGGAAATCTGTTTTGGTATTTCCTTGTTTCTGTACAGGCCAGGAAGCCCCTGAAATTCAGCACCCCAACCCCTCTCCTGACCTCTGAGAGGCCTCGTGCCATGTCTCACATCCCCAGAACCGGTCCTCCCTGTCCATTCTGGGTGTGGCCCTACCTCAGGCTTCATCACCCACCCGGAGACTGTGAGGACAGGTCTACCTGAGGTGAAGCCCAGAGGATACTGAGGGGCTGAGATGGTGTGCCCTTTCCCCACCACCCCTGGGTCGGACCACTTAATAGCAGCCCCACAAGCCTGGGCACCAGCAAGGCAGGTGCATACCACCCAAAGTGGAGAGAGGTTGCATGTTGAAACGCTTGGATGACTTTCTTTTTAAATGGCCACCATGGGAAAAGACAGCACTTGTGGAATTTGGCAGACAGAACCTATTCTTTTTTTTTTTAATGTTTATTCATTTTTGAGAGAGAGAAAGAGTGCATGCATGAGCAGGGGAGGGGCAGAGAGAGAGGGGGACCGAGGATACAAAGCAGGTTTGTGCTGACAGCAGCGAGCCCGATGCAGGGCTCAAACTCACGAACGATGAGATCATGAGCCAAAGTCAGATGCTCAACCAACTGAGCCACCCAGGTGCCCCAAATTTGGCGGAGGGGACCTAAGCAAGACAGTTGGCACTTGTTCCACTAAAGCCTTAAATGAAGCCCTCAGAGGAAGAGGATGAGCCAGAATGAAGAAGTTTTTAAAAACTCAAGGAAGAAGTTTTGTCAGACTAACAAGAGATACTCCAGGCTATGGAAAGCAGGAGAGAGCATGAGGAGAGGCCTCGCCCTGCTTCCCCACAGACCTCTAGAGGTGAGCTGGGGGTGGGGCAGGGTATGGGGGGCAGCCAGGACCAGGGCAGTCTGTCAGGGATGATGAGGGCCCCAGATTGCCTCCAGCATGGCACCTGGGCCGCAGAAAGTGCCCTGGCCTGGGCATCCGCAACGCTGTCTCGGGGAGCATGGGAGGGGGCAGATGCTCCCCTACCCCTGCCTCACCCTGAGAAGGACTCTGCACCCTCAGTGGGCCCCGGGAAAGGAGGGGAAACCCCTAACCCTAGTGTTTCATTTTTATAGAATAATATTATTTAAAAATAGAAAGAATAATATGGTATGATTAAATTGGTGTAGAGAAGAGTAATATTTACTATGAAGCTCTTCCTATGTGCCTGCCAGGCATTTGTTTAGTAAACTCTTAGTGTTTATATATGTATATATATATACATATATACATATATATATATATATATATATATATATGTAAGTTTATTTATTTATTTTGAGAAAGAGAGAGAGAACAAGTAGGGGAGGAACAGACAGAGGTGGGGAGAGAGAGAATCCCAAGCAGGCTCCACACTGTCAGCACAGGGCCTGATGCAGGGCTCAAACCCATGAACCGTGAAATCATGACCTGAGCCAAAATCAAGAGTCGGATGCTTAACCCACTGAGCCACCCAGGTGCCCCACTGCTTTATATACATTAATTCTTTTCTCCTTCCTGGCCATTCTGGGAGGCCCTTGTTATCACCATCCCCACTTTGTGGATATACCGAAGCACAGAGAGGTTAAGAAACCCGCTGCCGAGCCAGGATTTGGACCCAGGCAGCCTGGCTCTAGCTCTTAGACTCTTACTTCCTCCTGAGGTCAGTGACCAGCACACACATACAGGCCTCTGTTTAAACAAAACCCCACTCCGTGCCAAGCAGCATCATTGAGATGGGAATAATGTTCTTGCTACACCCTGCCATGTCTTGTCTGCAGCATCTAAAATCATCCCAGGTCTCACCACAGCTGGATCAGTCCACTGTTCCAACGTGTCAGGGGGGACTATTTCCCCAAGTTTGGGGCTCCCAGGGACCAGGGAGGACACAAGATGACTTGGGATGGCACAGACGAGGCAGAGGAAACGGAGAATGAAGACATCCCTCCCATTTCAATTCTCTTGAGATCCTGAATGCACAGAAAGGAAGTCTCAGATTGGGGCTCCCATGGCCTTAACCCCTCTCTGACACATCCTAACTCCCGTCTGCGGCAAAGAGAGTGGGCCTCAGCTGTGAGCCCTCAGCCCACAGATCTATCGACTATAACTATCAACACGACTCTGTTTTCAGGTCACTCGTGGTTATTTCTATTTACACCTTCTACTGATGGCAAGCAATGCTGGTTTCCCGTTGGAATAGTAATGTAAAGGTTCCTGATTAAATAGACTTAATTAAATTTTTAAAAAATGAATCCACTGCAAGAAAATTAGCAAGCCAATAAAAGTAGAATTGGCACAGAATGTAGCAAACATTGAGAAGGGATCCGTCGGGGGTGGGGGAAAGATGGGGGATGGTTTGGAGTGAGTAGATGTCGGTCTTTCCTGGGGGGTGTCATCCTTGGCGGTGGGGATGGTCTGCGTGCCACCTCACCTCCACTCTCTGTCCATCACAAGCCAGGAAGAGAGAGGGACAGTGGTGGATCTAGTCTCGTGAAATGTCCAGTTCTACCTGTCTACTGACCTCATAGGTGCCCTTGGACAGTATCATCCAAAAATAAACAAATGGAAAGGGAAAGTGGACAGGTCTGGCTTGAGTTAAGGCAGAAAGTGACAGGGGTTGGTCCAGAGGCGCCAGGACGTCTCTGAGTGCTCTGTCATCAGGAAGCAAGCCACGGGAGCCCAGCCCAAAGGCCATTGCAGGAACCTCATCACAATTAAACAGATCCAGACAGGCCCCCCTTCTTTGCTGGCCCCTAAGGATGCCTCTCCTCCCGGTCTGCCTGCAGACACCTGGGGGCCTCTCCTTTCCTGAAATGGAATTTGCTAGGCAGATATCAACAACCCTCAGAAAGTCCAGCTCCCAGAAAATCCTCAAGCTCAGTAGAATTCTGTCTGAAATGGGCCCCCACATTCCTTTTATGCCCCATCCCCCTCAATTTATTCTCTTCCTCCACTCAGGTCTCCTGGCCTAGAGATCTTAGTAACTTGTTTAAACTAGGTTGTGATTGACTACCTGTAAAAAAATATATATATATGATGATCTACAGAATGCAAAGTTTAACCCAAAGAAATGAATTGCTAATTGTGGGATTTTAGGCACAGAGATAAGGGGACTAAATACCCCTTCAGTCACCACAAAGCAAGAAGAAGGCAATGATCAACAGGAAAAGAGGGTGGTTTTCCATGAATTCAACTGGCAGTCCCACACCTTGATCGTGGCACCCATGCAGGAAACAGCCCAAGCCATGCGGAAGCACACATCACGGGCACAAGCATGCTGGCTGCACGAGATCACGCTACCTAGGCGACGGATGGATCTCCTGGTCTCCTTGGCGAAGCTGGAGTTGGACAAGGCCGTCCTCCGGGTGATGAGGACAGGGATGCGGGTGACTGAGGGGCGGTAGCTGGGCACATTGGGGAGGTGCTCCGCCAGGGTAGGGGGAGCAAGCCCTGGGGCCATCTGACCAGGTGGCTGGTCCTGGACCAGGAGATTCAGCTCCACATCCTGCCTTGGTTTAGCCATGGTGCTGGGGCCAGAGGGGCTTAGGCAGATGTGGGACCCCGGGCACTGCAACAACGAACACAGGGTCAGAGAAGGCACGTAGGTAGGCTCCTACCCTCCAGCGCCAACTCACAGCAGCCCGGTGCCCGCCCGCACTGGTAGCAGCTACACCGAAAGCCGAGAACATCATTCGTGTCCCTGGACCCAACGTCGAAAACGTCATCGAGTCATGTGGCTGGTCTACGTGACACTTCTAAGGGACAGTGCCTAGCCTCCCCCAACTTCTTATCTCTCTCTGTTAACCAACCACCAGTAGCATTTCCCACCTCAGACAGAAAAAGTTAAAATCAAAGAATCCAGGCCTCCTGGACTGGCCAAACATTCTTGGCCCAGTAGGATTTCCCATCCCAAAGAAACTCTGGAGCTCAATGAATTTCACTTCCATCCAGAAGCAGGAACTTCTCCTGGGCCTCACATTGGAATCACTTGGGGACATTTGGAAATGTCTGATTGTTAAAATCTCTCCGAATGATTTTGATGTGCAGACACGTTTGAGAACCAGGGCTCAAGGCTATTGCCTCTCAAACACTGATGTGCAAACAAACCACCAGGGATCTTGTTATAACACAGATTCTGGTTCAGCAGGTCTGGGGTGAAGCCTGGGATTCTGTATTTCCAACCAGCTCCCTCGTGACTCCAAAGCTGCCGGTTCCAGCTCCACACTTATGAGTAGCGACAGACAGATGGCCATGCCTCAGTGTTTCTCAGAGTGTGGTTCCCAGGCCACCTGCTTCCAGATGACTGGGGGGAGGGGGCCGAACAAGCCCCACAGAACCTGAGTCTGCACCCGGGTGACCCTGGTCTTATTCATCCACGTGGGCTGCGGACTTAGTAGGTTTCCTACGGATAATGTGTTGAAGTTAATAGAAGAAGTTTTTCAAAGACCAGGTGGGGAGCAAGGTTGGGACACCTGCGTCCAGTCCCGTGTCAGTCACTGGCTGCCTGGGACACAAGCATCATGGTCCCCGTTATGGCCACCTGCTTCAGTGCCAGCCACGGTGTTGGGGACCTTCGACACACTGTCCGCCCTACTCTGCCCAAATGCCCTGTGAGGTGGGTACTATTATTGCCCTGTCTTTCTTGATTTGGAGCCACAATTAAGACAGGTCACACACCTGGCTCCGGGTCACACAGCAAGGAAGAGGGAGGAGCCAAGAGTGAAACGCAGGTCTGAGTGGTCCCTCAGCCACGTCCTGAGCACTTGGAGCCTCAGTTTTCTCATCTGTAAAATGGTCTGTCTACCTCACAGGCTGGCTTGAGAAACACGGAGCCTTATGAGGCCAGGGCTCCATGTCTGTCTGCCCTGGGCTTCCCAGCCTGGCTATCCTCGGGTCCTCTACACTCTGCCCCACCCTCCCTGGAGTTCTCGGGCTTGGGGATGGGGATGGTAAATAATAGCAAAGTGCTGGGTACAGCCTGGGAATCTTAGCAGGAAAGAAAAGCTCATCAAGACACGTGGAGTCTAGGATGGGCCCTTAGCAAGCCTGGGTCCCGATTCCCACTCAGACATGCTCCGTCGCTGCCAAACCCTCTTTAGATGGCAGTTCAGAGAGCTGCATTCCCAGCGAGGGGTGGCAGGAGGGCTTGACTAGAAGCGGGGTTTCTGCAGGCCTCCTGGAGTCCTGGGAGCCTCTGGCAACGCCCCTGGGCCTTTGGAGTACATCACCAAATTCTGCTAATGTGGCCTGAGGTGAGACAGGTGTAGGAATGGAGGGAGAAGGGATGGGTGCCCTTGGCCAGGCCGTCCCAGCCTGAAAGTATCCTCAACATTCTGTGCGCCCCACCCCCACCACACACCTACCTTCTGGGCTGGCAGCCACGGCCTCCTCCTGTGGCTCCTGCAAACAGGGAAGTGGAAACAGAAGCTGTGACCATCAACCTTCCTCCCGGCCCTCCCAGACCCTGTTGGGAGATCTGTATTCAAGAGTCTTCATGGGCCCCGATTCCCCTCCTTGCTCTGCCTGACCCATCAGGCCCTGCCACCCCACCTTCTGGGGCATCCTGGGAGGTGGCCTCTACTGTGTGGAGAGTAGGGCATACAGGAGCCCTGGGCCCCAACACCTGGATCGGTGACTTATAACAGGGGGCCTTCTCACGCAGCCCTGTGCAGGTGGGGCCCAAACAACTAAAGCAGCCACCAACAGCACTCCCCACCTGGGTGCTGCACTCTACAGTATACAACTGTGTGCGACACCCCGGGGAGGGGATGTTAACCCCATTTTACAAAGGTGGCCATTGAGTCCCAGAGTGGGGAGGTGACTTGTCCAGGGTCACACAACCATGTGAGGACTTCGGCGTCCAGGTCCAGCTGCTCCCCACCCACGGGCCTGTCACCCCAGGCCCTTCCTGATACCAGTGACCTCTGGCATAAGCAAGGCCTTCCGTACCCACCACCCTGCTCCCCGGTCCAGCGGGCACCTCGCCAGCTGAAACTCCGCCTGTAAACAAAGTAGACAAAGCCCCAGCCCCTTCTGCTGATGCCCACCCAGGCTTCAGAGGTAGTTGGGTACCCGGCCTGGTGTGGCTCCATACCTGGTGGGTGGCCTCCTGGGGCTGGGTCCTGCCTACTCCGCTCGGGTGCTCGCCAGCCTGTGCCACCAGACAGCTATCCAGCAGGACGCTGCGACCGAGGGGGAGGAAAGGGCTAGCATTAGGAGTGTTAGACATTTCCTGAGCCCTGCTGAGAGCCAGGCCCTGTGTTGGGAGCTGGTACACAAAGATGTCCAAGAATAGGTCCTCACCCTCATGAGGCTCCCCACACGGGACAGGCTGACCACAGTTCTGCCTAGGAAGGAGGCCTGCCTGGAGGAGGTAGCCTCTGAGCTGGACCTCAGGGATGATGAGTTGACCATGAGGAATAGGGAAGGGGGTCCAGGAAGGGGGAATAGCACGTACAAGGAAAAGCGGGGTGGATGGTTTGAGGAACTGTCCTCTGGGTGGGTGTGACCAAAGGGCACAAAGGCACTTCCCCTCTGTGAGTCTCCAGGAAACTTTGGTGACACAGGCAGGGCAGGGAGTACGAGAAAAGTGAGTCCCAGAGAGGTAATGTGACCCGGCCAAAATCACTGCAGATTGTCTTATACCACACAAACCTCGAATGTGGGCCCTGGTTCTTTCCATGCCATGAGATCAGAGCCACACTACCGTTGCTGAAGGTTTCAGGGGTCCCTGGCCCAGGCTCCAGGTGTACATGGGTGACAGGGGCCAGGGGTGCAGAGAGGGCTATGGTTAGAGAATCTGTGCTCATCTGAGTCAGCAACCCCACTTGGCTTAGAAAAATCTTCTAATTTTCAAGAGGAGCCTGAACTACATGTTTTAAAGGTAGAATCTCCAATCTTCAAGTGCTGATAATTAATCCAAATTAATATATTCATAGCAATATATAGATAAAAGAGCTTGTCTACAAGCGAAACTGGATCCTTAGATGCCTGTGTGCAGCCTCTGGGTTAAAATGGTGACTCAGAACCAGGAGCCAATGTGACTTTTGTAGTTAGAATTGGATCCTGGTTCCTAGTGGCCCACCCTACCCAACCTCTGTCAGCGAGGGCTCACAGAGGGTGTTCTCTCTGGCATCCAGAAAACCTGGATTCACTACCTTCTCCCCAGAGGGCCAAGCCTCAGCCCTCCTGAAGTGGGTGAGGAGGTGGGGACAGAACTGCAGCCCCAGTCGGTTTGGAGACCGCAGCAGGAATCAGTCGGCAATCACATTGTCACAGCAGCCCCCATGGGCTGTCGCTCCCCATATCCCAAACAACCCTGAGAGGCCGGGGCTGCGACTGGTCCTAGCTTAGCAATCAAAGGCACAGAGAGGGCAGATGGCCTGTCCACGGTCACACAGCTGGCACAAGGCAAGCCTGGATAAAACACAAGTGTCTCTGACCCTCAAGGCCATGTCCGTAATACTTGGTTGCCTGCCTCTGCTCCACGTGACACGGAGGAATAAGCCCAGGGTCCTGAGACCTGAGCACCCAACTCACTTCATTTCCCTTCATTACATAGCTCTTTCCATCAAAAGGGGCCTCAACTGTCAGGATCATACTACCCACTCTGCCCAGGAAGAAACGGATTTTCTTAAAGAGATTTGAGTCACAAAAGCAAGGCACATGATGACTTTCACGGGGCCTGGGCACTTTAAGGTTTTGTGGGCTCCTTCCTCCTTAAAAGTAAAATAAAAATTATATTCTCTGACTGCATTTATATGAAGATTCATATGTTCAAACATTCTCTTCCATTGAAAAGTTCATTTTGGTGTCTGATTTTTTAAAAAATTATGGGGCGCCTGGGTGGCGCAGTCGGTTAAGCGTCCGACTTCGGCTCAGGTCACGATCTCGCGGTCCGTGAGTTCGAGCCCCGCGTCAGGCTCTGGGCTGATGGCTCGGAGCCTGGAGCCTGTTTCCGATTCTGTGTCTCCCTCTCTCTCTGCCCCTCCCCCGTTCATGCTCTGTCTCTCTCTGTCCCAAAAATAAATTAAAAAAAAAAAACAAAAAAATGTTGAAAAAAAAAAATTAAAATGCGCTTAGGCCCCTAAAAGTATGGTGGGAACTACGCCCTTCCCAGTTCTCAGAACACAGAGGCCCGGGAAGTGAACTACCACAGTCCAGTGAGGTCTTGCTCATTCCAGAATCAGGCCAGGAAATCACTGTATGGCCTTGAACACATCACTGGGAAGCCCTCGGGCTGCCTCTGTTTGCTTATCTGTCAAATAGGGAGGAATTGCCCAGGCTGCACGGCCTGACAGATTTGAGTGAGGTCAGAAGGGCCAGTGAGAGTCTCATGAAAGTCAGAAAAGACTTCCCATATCTGGTGTTGTTCCTGGTCCTCCATCTATCAACACCAACGAGCAATTCCCCTCGTTTGGGCCACCAAGTGTTTGCTTCGGTACCAACTCTGCCCTTGCCGGCAGTGCACCCCTGGACATACAGGGTACTGTCTCTGAGCCCCAGTTCTCCCATCTGTGAAATGGGATTAATAATAGGTGCCCAGACTCTGGCATAGCAAACAAGTGTTACTCAAATGGCAGCTGCTGTCATCATTGTTCTTGCCATGATTGCTATTAAAACTAGAGAAGGGAGCGTCCTGCAGGGTTATGAATCACCCACGTGGATTGGGGAGCATCTTGTACAAACATCTCCAGCTATCAAGATACCTAATGAGCCCTACTGTGGCCCTGTCAGGACCACCAGGGGTTGTTTGGGAGCTATGTACCCAAAGCCATGTTGTTCCCGGTCAGCGATGTGCCCAAAGCCCCCTCTTGCCCATCCCAGAAGCAGCAGGCCATCAACTTCTAGAAACTTCCTAAACCCCAGAGATTTCCAAGTGGAGGATCACACAGACTCACTGAGGTGGGCATCCCGGAGAACCTCCCCACCCAGCTATCCAAGTTAAAAGTGCAGGGAGTAGCCAAGAGTTGCCCTTCCTGCTCCTCCTCCCCCAAGTTCCCCAGCAGGCTGTGCCCCTAAGCTAAGGTCCTCACCAGGCACCCCCACCCTGAAAGAAAGAAGGGGAGCCCTTAGGACAAAGCAGCCACCTACTTGGGTCTCGCTGTCTTGGCCGATAAGAATGCCCATGACGCAGGAGTTCAGCTGGGGGCGATGGTATTCATCCCAAGCCCCATGTCGGGTGCCCACAGGTAGACAACTTGGAGAGCCCCGGTCCAGCCCCCGAGCCTGCCAGGCCAGCTCTGGAGCCAGTGTGGCTCGGGTAGCAGATGAGCTACTGATCCTTCCTGCTTCTAATCAGATTGAGGGAGTGTGAAGGCGGTGGGGAACTCTGCAGAAATGCCCCCAGGGAGGGCAGGTGGGGACCAAAAGGCTGCGGTTGCTAGGAAAAGCCGAGCTGTTGCCGGCAGAGACCAGGTCGCTAGGCGACCATCTGCCTGTTACCAGGGCCCGCGCGCACGTCATCAGTAACCCCTGTGCCTCTGCAAAGCTGGCCAAGAGCATCCTTCCCCAGTCAGTGACAGCCCAGTCCACTTGCCCACGCCTGACACCCTCTGGCCCTGGCCCTGGGATCACTCAGCCCTCTCACCCAGTGCCCGCGTCCCTGCCTAGGGCCCCGGAGCCCAAAAGTCCCCTGAGTTTGAAACTCTGGGTAAACATTTGTATGAATATGTATGTGTGTGCGGCACTTGTGGGTAACTGTACACGTGTGTTTGTGTGCATGAGCGTGCACACAGGGCACAGCGTGCCTATGTGCAAGCATGTACCAATGCGCCTGTGCATGTGAACACTTGAACAAGTGTGCTGAATGTGCTTGTGCACGTATGCAGGCTGTGCGTGGGTATGACTGTGTGCACACCCGCACATATAAGTGTGTGCCCAGCCCAGCCCGTGTGTCTGTGTCCGTGTAGGTGTGTATGTGCAGATATGTGTGCATGTACCTGCGTGTACCGTGCACTGAGAACATGCATGTAGTTAGTGCATGTGTGCGAGCACACTAAATCACTGGTGTTCGGGGGGTATTTCAGTTCAGGAGCAGTGGCATATAAAGGGGTTTTCAGGTCTCTGTGTTGGGCACACAGGTTTAGTCGGGGGACAACTCCCCACCATGAGCACTAACAAACCAGCACTAACAAATCTAGGCAGCACCTAAGTCTTCACCCAGGAAACGGGCTATCACAGGTCAGTGAGAGCAGCCTGGCTCTGGGGGGCCCAGAGGGCAGAATGTGGACCACATTACAGAAACCATAGGGAAGCACGTTTATTTTTGGTGGAAGAAATCATCTCATAATCAGAGGTGTATATGGATGGAATGGACAGCCTTCAAGAGGTCATGAGCTCCCCATCACTGGAGGCAAACAAGTAGCCATGTGGTCTCCTGCCAAGGATGAAAAAATTCCATGTGAACAAGGGATAGGTGGACTAAAAGCAGATGACACGGAGCAGGACTCCAGCCCTGAAGTCCTGTGTTGTCTCATGGTATAACTATTTCCCGACTGAGACTGAAAGTAACCCTCCGCGGGGATGAGAACATCAATGACCTTTGATGGGGCGCTCACTGCGGCCAAGGTCTGAATATGCCCCATACACAGCTGGCCCGTGACCGCTTCACAGGGGTGTTAGTATCCCCGTTCCACAGACGTGGAGGCAGAAGCTCTGTGCAGTGTGCACTTGCCCAGGTCACTCTGCCAGGAGAAGCAGAGCCCGTGCCTCAGGCCAGGGCCAGAGGGACAAGTCAGCGAAGAAGGGTGTGGGCCAGGGGGCACCACAGAGAGCGGAGCAACAGGGACAGAGAATAATGCAAGGCACAGATGCAATCAGTCTGGCCTGCCCCATGATGACAGCCTCCTCACGGCTCTCCCTGCCTCAGTCTCCCCACAGTGCAGCTGCCAGATCACGTCTGGATCTCCCCGCTCAGCAACCTTCAATGGCTCCCCATTGCTCCTGAGAAAGCAAGTCCCAGGTCTTCACAATCTGGCCCCCGGCCTCTGAAGCATCATCTCCCCACCATGTCCACCAGCTGCAGTGTCACTGTCCCCCCCGACATGCGGGCTGCTTTTGAGGCAGCAAACCACTCCCCCCTGTTCGAAACCCCCAGGACACTCTTCTTGTCCCCCACTCTCTTCATTGGTACCCCCTCCTCCTCACAGGTACTTCCTCCCCAGGCCCTTCTGTTTCCTCGAATCTCCCTGGCTCTGCTCTGGCCTTTGGGCCTCTCCTCTGTCCACACTGGCTCCCCCAGCATCTCCTCCAGCCCCGCGGTTTCCAGTTCCATCCACACGACCAGACTCCCGACGTTCCATCTCCAACCTCTCACCCCCGACTCCATGCTCAGGCCCCACTGCCTGCTTGCTGTTCATCTCCCCACACACCCCCCTCCCCATCTGTCCCGCACTGCTGAACACCTTCCTCTCAGTCTTTAATTATTGAAATACGTTTGACATATAACATTGTGTGAACTTTAGGCATACAGCATGTCAGTTTGATGAATTTATATATTATGATATGATTGCCACTGTGCTAATTAGCACCTCTATTGTGTCACAGAATGATTGTCAGTGGTTTCAATAATTAAGATGTAGTTTGATGATTATAGGTATTAGTGGTTTCTGATCTCCTTTCTTTTAACTGACTTCTCTGTGTGTTCCTGTTGAAATCTTTATGGATGTGGGTGGAGAATCAACCATTAATGGGCAGAAGAGCAGAATCCAGAACAGCCTTCAAAGGCATCCATGGGACCGTCATGGACAGTGTGGAGGGGGACACAGCCCTATGCCTTGGTTTGGTTAATTACAGGGGCTGTGAGCCTCCCGCATGGGCCCATTCACTCATCTATCCACGCGTTCAGCCGACATTTATTTGGCGCCTGCTATAGCAGGCACTGTTGTAGGATCTAGGGACATGGGAGTGAGCACAACAACCCCCACCCCCACCCCGAGGAGGCTGTGTTCTGGTGTTTGTGTGCATGTATAAGCATCTGGGAGGGTCTTAAGGGGTGGGCAATATGAGTCTCGGGTCATTATGAATGCTGGGGGGGACCCCCAGCTTCCCCAGCCTCCCTGGTCAGTACGCAGCAGCACACAGCACAGAACAAAGGAAGGAGCTCCCCCACCCTGAAAGCCCCCCCGTCCCACACTGTAACCCCTCCCTGGGCCATCCCTTGTGGGGAGGCTGAGAACACACAAGTGCCTTACTTAGGCTCCTCCTCCTCCTCTTCTTCCTCCTCCTCTCCATCTTCCTCCTCATCTTCTCTCTCCTCTTGAATCTGGGGCAGCTCCCTGAGTTGAGGTCAGAAGCAGGAGGTGAGCCCACTTGCAGCCCCACCCCCAGTCCACCTCAGGTCCCATGACCCCTGAAACCAGACCCGAAAATCTCAACCAAGACTTGACCTGGGGAACCCCACTTGAGCAACCTCAGGCTCCCTCTAGCAGCAAGGCCTCTCCACGGCATGAGGGGCCTGGCCTAGCCTCCACCATCCTAGTGGCAACCCTGGGTCAGCCTCTGAGCCTCTCTGGGCCTCAGTTTCCCCACCTTTACAACGTATGTCATGGGCCTGAGGACCTGACAGCTTGAGGGGTTATCACCAAGATCGCTAGAGGGAACAAAGATCATTATGTCCCTACGGAGGGCAAGTGGGTAATCACTACCATAGGTACCCATTCCCATGCCCAATGACCCTGCAACCCCCCTTCTGCAAATTTGTCCTGCAGGCCTATTCACGTGCATGTGCAAGAGTGTTTGTTGCAAAATTGTTTACAATAACAAAATTTCGCAATCACAAATGTATATAAATCCTGGCACATCCACACAATAGAATACTATGCGGTTGTTAAAAAAAAAATCTGTGGATGATCTCTATGCACTGAAGGTGGAAACGCCTCAAGGTATATTGTTGAATGAATAGAGCAAGTTGCAGATACGTAGGTGCGTGTGATATGCTATCTTGTGTGGGAAAAAAAAAAAAGGAATCATGCCTGTTAATGCTCAGATACTCCCTGGACCAGCACAGAAGAAACTGGCAGCTACTGTCTCTATTCACAGGGAGAGGACTGGATGTCTGGGGGAGGGAGGAGGAGGAAGGAGTAGAGGCAGGTTTGGCTCCTGTTCTATGTCCTTTGATACCTTTGGGATTCTGTACCATGTGCCTGTTATCTTTCCAAACGATCATTTGTTCCAGGGCCTTCTCTGGTTCCCACCTGGGCATCTCCTCCATGGCCTCATTCTCCTCTTCATAAGCTGGAGCCACCTCTGAGCCCTGCGGACTGGTGCCCCGGTCCTGATACTCGTCCTCCTCCCAGTGAGGGTCAACCTCTTCTAGGACAAGATCGGGCTCCTCTTGGCCTCCAGGGAGGATGCAGACTGCAGGGGACACAGGGCACAGGGGAGAGTGGGCTTGGGTTTCTGAGTCCCAGGGACCACACAGGGGGCCTTGGCCATCACCAGCCATGGGCCAGCTCTCAGCCAAGCAGCAGAAATAGCACCATTATCCACAGGACCATTAACAGCCAGATCAGTGCTAAAGTGACAGGCTGAAGCCCATGATCATTCACCCTGTTTCCTTCTGGTCATTTTCCCCCTTTTTTCCTTTTGAGATAGAGCTTCAATTACAGTTAGCTTTTGTGTCTCCTTAGGGCCCCCATTCTTGGAGGTCTGTGCAGAAGCAGAAATAATGCTTCTAACCACAGCATCATAGGAGATACGGAAGATCCAAGCTTGGGGTCTGCCTTGGCACATCTAGGTGCAAGGTGACCTGGCATGTCCAGAGGAACACAGAGAGAGCTTGCCTCCTGCATGTTCTCTAGATGCCGCCCACTGGTGACAGCATACCAAATGCTCACAACCTCAGCACCCATTTCTAGCAGTCCTTCCCTCCTGGGCCTAGAGGCTCCAGCTTCTGCGGGGATTGACCTTCTGGCAGAGATGGTCCCACCTTCAGATAGGATCTGTCATTTTCACCATTTCTCCACGTACTCAAGTCCCTGACAGTGCAAACAGTGTGGGGCTGTGAGCTCGGCAGAAGTGGGTGCAGGGGACTCCCATCAGGAACCTAAGTCCCCCGTAGTCAAGAGGAAGGGGAGAAGAGAGGAGATTGTCTAGATATCAGGTGTTCCCAAAAAGCTCCAGGATCTTGGTGATCTTAAGCCAAGCATGAAATTATGAATAGTGACTTTAAATGGGAGTTGGTCTGAAATCTTATCCTGTGACTTTGGACAGTATTGCTCATGGTGTAGAAAAAATAATAATAATATAATGGCAGCTACATTTATCGAGCACTTATATGTTCCTAGCCCTGTGCTTAATGATATACATGGATTAACTCAATTAGTCCTCAAACCAACCTTTGGAGGTGGGAATAATTGTTACCCCCCCCCCCGCTCATTTTATTTTCCTTCTTTTATGTTGTTTCCTCATTTACAGATGAGCAAACTGAGACACAGGTTCACAGCTTCTGTTACAAGGTGTGTCCCACGTGCCAGGCACAGGGATGTCCATTTTCCAAGAGCTGTCTTCCCCTGCTCCTGCCTCCTGGCTTCCAGGTACAGACATTATCCTGCCTCACACAGAGGCACCTGCCTGCCCTCCAGGGAAATCCCCTACACGCATCCTGAACTAGGCTTTTCCACGCGGGTCCTGGCCCCTCCAGCCCTACAAACACCCCTGGGGTTTGACCGGGGAGGCTCATCCAAGCGTGGCCCCGAATCCAGTGGTGGGACATGTCACACGTGTCATTCTAGACTGCCATCCAGTAACGGTGTAGCATCTCTGCCCTGAGCAGCCACTTGGGGTACAAGTCCCCAAATGGCATACAGAAGACAGAACAAACATCCCCTGGCTTGTGAGCTCATTAGCTTTCACAGCAACCCTGCATGGTGACAGCATGGTGACAATAGTACTCTCGCCATTTTATAAAGCACAGAGCCAGCTCAGAGAGGCTAATGACTTGCCCAAGGCCACAAAGGATGTCAGAGGCATTGCCAGGTCTCCTGACTCCCGATTCCCTGGTGTGCTACCCCAGGCAAGAAACATGCCTGAGTGCCTCCTGGCATGGGTGGCCTCTCCGTGCTGGGCACTGCATGACCCCAGCCTTTGGTGTCCTGAAGAGTTGATGCCGTCTTTGTTTACATCCTTGCTTTCTTTTTAAATACTGTTTAGTGAGGAAGCATTTTACAAGCTTTTCCTCCTTTCATTTCTGGGCCAGGCCTCTGAGCCATGCCCTATACAATTCCCATTTTACAGCCAGAGATTCTACGGCTCTGAGAAGAGGCTGGTGGCCAGGGTACCAGAGGGGAAGAGCAGGCACGGGGTACTCGGCCACACAGATCCAGTGGCAGAGCTCCCTGCAGGCCTGGTGGAGCCCTGAGACCCTCTCGTTAGGAGGGGGAGTCAGAGCTCCCTAGCTTTTTCAGGGCCCTGCCCCTGGGTCCAGATGGGGCCACTGAAGCACTGTGGGTGTTCAAGCTCATACGGAAACTCCTGCTCCATCTGGGGCTGAAACTTTGCTCCTAGAGTCCCTCATTGTCCCGCCACCTCCTGGCCAGCATTCTTTGCCAGCCTAGGATGTCCCTCAGGGCAACTGAATGGGGTTCTGGCTCCAGGAGTGAAGGTCATCAATTGCATCTGAGGAAGGAGATCCTATTTCCAAGATCAGCAAACAGGGAGACGGGAGGCATAAATTCTAGGTCAAGGCCCGCACCAGACCCTGGGTTGCCGGAAAAGCCCAAGTTCTGGCTTATCCTCCCTGGCATGCCTGGGTCCTAGATGCTTTGGATGTGGCCCAAAGTTCAAGAACCCCTGATTCCATTGCTTTCTCTGCCTCCAATGCTTGCTCAGCCTCAGGGTAGTCTTTGTGAAGTCATTCCCCTGCTCAACCACCTTCAGTGGTTCCCCATTGTCTATAGCCTAGTCCTGTTAGATCAGGCCCTACCCTTTTTTTTCCCCAATGTTTATTTATTTATTTTGAGAGAGAGAGCACATGTATATGGGGGAGGAGCAGAAAGAGAGACAGAGAGAGAAAGACAGAATCCCAAGCAGGCTCTGAGCTGTCAGCACAGAGCCTGACTTGGGGCTCAATCTCACAAACCATGAGAGCATGACCTGAGCTGAAACCAAGAGTTGGATGCTTAACCGACTGAGCCATCCAGGCATCCCAGGCCCCCAGTTTTTCTGGCTTTAACTTCTGCATCAAAAACTCGGGATTTGCTGAGGTACCCAACACTCTCCCTCTCCCACCTCCAGCCATTTGCTCACTTTATTCCCTCTCCTGGGTTGTCCTCCCCTCACTGCCAACTGGGGACCTAAAGGGTCTCAAAGTCAAAGGCTTAGGTAGCCAGGGAGATGGTATTATAGGTGAAGGGGGGGCGTGTGCTGCTTACCCTCAGGAGTGTCCTCAGAAGCACAGCATGGGTCTATTATAATTGCTATAGAGAAGCCAGACTTATCCAATGCAAAGCCACCTTGTTTTTAGATGTTGGCAACTAATTCTAATATTTGAAATCACTCCTTGCCCCAAACACAGACATCTGTGGACCAGCTGGGGATCAGGATCCCTGGCAAACTCCTCCTTCCTGCTACCCCAGTACCACGGGCCACATTAACTCAACCACTTTTCAAACCTAAGTACTCATTTTAGCTTCATCTGAAGCAAAGATATCATGCAATCGCAGCTTTGATGTGCTAATTTATGCTTTTTAATGTCACCGAAGGCATGTGCCGTTGTCCACTGCTGGACCCCAAACTCTTTGAGGGAGAGAACACAGCCTAGCCTAAGGGGATCCTCTTCTGGGAGAAACTGTGTCCCACTGGGGCACCGCCTGTGTGTCAGGCACCTCGCTGAGGGCTGTGCAGGCGACCTCTCAAAGAGAGTCCTCCATGGGCTTCCCCACAGTCTTCTGGTGGGAAAATCTCCTGCTGTCTAGCCTGAGTCCCACAGGCTGCCCTTGGCTGCCCTTCTTGCTTCCGTGGAAAGGCGCCGGCTTTGGTCGCAGAGAAGCAGCTGTGGGACTGGCTCCCTTCACCTAGCCTGGGAGTGTGGGGAGCGGCAGGGGGGTCACTGTTCAAGGAGGGCATGGGGTCAACAGCCACCTCTTCCCCCTCCCCTGCAGGTCTTCAGGGCACCCTTGTCTCCTTCCATCCATCCGTCCGTTTGTCCATCTGCGCTCTCCCAGGATCCCTTCTCTCTTGTTTCAGAGGCCCCCCGCTGCTGCCACGCCTGAAACAAGACAGAAGGGTGGGTGGCTGGGTGGGCAGGCGGAGGGAATGAATGAACAGGTGCGTGAATGAATGAAAGGGCAGGGAGGCAGGGGGTAGAGCTGGCAGCAGGAGAGGGAACTCCTGCCCCAGGCCCTTAGGGTCACCCCATAGAGTGGGTTGAATCGTGTCCCTCCGAAACATATATTCAGTCCTGATCCCTACAACCTGTGAATGTGACCTCATTTGGAAATAAGATCTTTGCAGATGTCATTAGTTAAGGATCTCAAGATGAGCTCATCGTGGATTTAGGGCGGGCCTTAAATCCATGACTGGTGTCTTTATAAGAGGAAGGAGAGAAGATCTGACAGACACGGAGGAAAAGGCAGAGATTGGAGGCCAGCTAGCAGCCAAGGGACCCGGAGGACTGCCAGCAGCCACCAGAAGCCAGGAGAGAGATATGGGATGATTTCTCCCTAGAGCACCAGGAGGAGCCGACCCCCCAGCACTTCAAGCTGGGGCTTCTGGACCCTGAACTGTGAGAGAACACATTTCTGCTGTTCAAAGGCACCCAGTTTGTGGTCCTTTGTTCTGTCAGAACCTGAGGAGCTAACACAGTGGGCTCCTGGCCCCACTGCCCCAGTCCCCACCCACAAGCCACACACTCCGGGCTCACGGGAAGGTCCTGTCCACAGCCAGCTGAGCACCCTGCCTCCTCCAGAGGAGCAGAGAAGAGGAGGAGACAGGGCCAGGGGCTCCGTCTTCAGAGCTCTCAGTGGCCCCCACTCTGGAAGCTGTGCTCCAGGAAACATTTTCTGTTCCTTTAACCTTGACAACTGCTGCCAGGCCCAGTGGATGCTAGTCGCCGCTCTGTGACAACTTGCTCTGTGACCTTGGGCAAATCCCTGTACCTCTGTCAGCCCCAACAGCCATGGGGGTCCCTGCTCTGCACAGACTCCACGAGGCTGAGCAAACCCTGCTCTGATGCCTACCCCTTACAATATTGTCACCATTATACAAATTCCATCTCCTCCCATGGCCACTCTGCCAGACTCTGCCAGACTCCACTGCATGGTTAACTGGTCGGTCCGTGCTCTAGGCTATGGTGGCCATCCTCACCCTCAGGGTGCTCATAAAGACCACCATCAGCCTGGCGGAGTTAGGGTTTTCTAGCCTAGGACATGGGTCCTAGGGACCCCACCATGGTCTGAGGGCCTGTGTCCAGGGTGGAATAGGGCCACCACCCACTGGCCCTCAACTCTGCTTTGCTCACCTCTAGAACTTATCACCAGCCTGGTACATAGCAGGCCTTCCATGACCTTTATGAATGAATGAATGAATGAATGAATGAATGAATGCCCTGTACACCACACGCTTGTCCCTAGGCCATGAAATGGAGGAAGAACAGATTTTGGACCCTGGCCTTCTCCTCCTAGCCTCAGTCGATCCCTCAGTACTAGTGCAGGGCTGGGATAAAAGGCAGCACACACCTCCCCAACCCTCCCCACCCATAGGTAAGGGGAACCCTCCTGCCTCACTGGAGCTGGAGTTTATGGGATCTAGTTCCTCCAGGGAGACCCCCACGCCTCTCCCCTCATCCCTCCACCGGGACTCTGCCTAGCCAAACCCACTGGCCCAGGAGGAAGTGGGGAGCTCTCTTTAGGTGTTCCCAGAGGAAGGGGATCCATCCGACTTAGCCTCACAACTGTTTTCTCTGGGTAGAAACTGGAAGGCAAGCCAGGTCCCCACCACGTCTCTCCCCAGCCACCAAGTGGCCCTGGGCCAGGCTCTGGCTACCTGGCCGGGCTGACCTGAGATGAGGCCTGCAGGACATGGGCTCTCTCAGCTCCAGGTCAGGAGGCCCCAAACGTAGCCCCCAAGTAAGTTCAGGCCTCGCCAGCAACCACCCCACTGTGCACTCAGACCAAGCAACCCTCCCGGAGACACACACGAGAACCCACTAAGGTGTCACTTACTGGTCTGCACGTCACACGCCACAGGGGAATCAGGTTCCTGCATGGGGAGAAAAATGCCGTGTCCTCCTCACCGGCCTCCCTGCTTCCACCACCCCTCCCGGCACACACAGGGGCAAGAGGGCTTTCCTCACCCCTATCAGGACACCCACAGAAGGTCCCGTGGCTCCCGGCTCCTCTCTGGTCTGCTTCCCCCCCCTCCTTTCTCAGAGCTCGCCCAGTGCTCCAGGCACTGTCCTCCCTGGGTCACCACTTGGTCCCACCTCAGCTCCTTTGCCCAGGCTGGGCCCCCTGCCTGAGCAGCCTACCTTCCACTCTCCACTCTCCATGTAGGGAAAACCTCCTCCCAGCCCTCCCTGGAGGGTTGTCTCAAAGCTCCATCTGCAGGAGAGGCCTCTCCCCAAAGCACCACACCTTCCCCTGCCCCAGCCCCGTACTCGAGGGGGCCCCTCCTCTCTGTGGGGGCATCTTCACCACAGAATGTTCCTGCCACCAGGCCCTTTTCATCCTCTTGGAAAACTCCAAAGCTGTGTTTCCTCAGCCACCCGCAGAGGCCACATGGACACAGAGCCTGCAGGCTCGGCCTGCAGGGAAGGGGGCCCTGAGGATTTCTGCCCACCTCCTACCGAAGCCAGGACTGGGACCAGGCCTCTCGCCTCCCAGTTCCAGGTGACAATTGTCAGGTGGCTCAACCGGTTAAGCCGTCTGACTCTTGATCTCTGCTCAGGTCATGATCTCACAGTTCATGGAATGGAGCCCCATGTTGGGCTCTGTGCTGACATCATGGAACCTGCTTGGGATTTTCTCTCTCCCTCTCCCTCTACCCTTCCCACACATGCTCTCTCTCTCTCTCTCTCTCAAAATCGATAAATAAACATTTAAAAAAAACAAAAAACCAGTCAACAAATAAAGCTTAAAAAAAGATATACAGTTGTCCCCAAGAGAGAAGGACCAGGTGCCAGGTTCTTGGAGAGGGGGAAGAAGAGGTGACAGAGGACTTGCTCCCTCCACCCATCCATGTTAGAGTCCTAGGTTCTCAGAAATGCACACAGGGCTCTCTGGCTTCCTATAAGCCCCAAGCCCCACTTCTTTCCAGAACATTCCTGGCCTCTCTTGTCTCTGGTCCTTTGCATCTGCTGATCCTCTGTCCGAAGGGCTCTTCCTACACCACCCCCATCCTACCTCTCCCTAGGTTTCAGCTTGCAAGCCACCTCCACCAGAAAGCCTTCCTTCATGCTGGGGGGCAGTGGTGGGGGTCCTCTTCTGTACCCCACATCCTCTCTGCTCCCTCCATGGAAGCATCTCCCCCACTGATTATGGCCTCCTGGTTAGCACGCTGGGCCAGCACTTCTCAGCCCCGTGGCCGCAGCCCCTCAGGGAAAGTGTGTGGAATAAACATTAGCTGACTAGATAGACAGGCTGTTTCCCCAGGCCCTCACCGCAGCCTCCCTTCTTCCTTCAGTGCCTTCCGTGCCTTCGGTGCCCCGCCCTCAAACTATAGATCCTTGCCTGAGCTCCCCCAGCCCATCAGTCCTTGCCTCAGCAAGGCCCCTCCCACCACTCCCTAGGGCCCTGCCCCCAGCCCAGCACTGACCTGCTCACCAGCCTTCCCATGGAGCACGGGTTGCGGCAGGGCCATCTCCAGCCTGTGCCGGAGCCAAGCCATCAACCTGCAAATGGGAGAAAGCAGGCCATGTCTAAGTGGTGGGGCTCACGGGGAAACTGAGACCAGAGTCAGGTCCCTCCCAAAGCAGACAGCAAGCCCACCAGAAGGCAGACCAGAACCGGGTCTCTAGCCTCAAAGACTGTTGCCCTCCTCCCTCTGGGTACCGCTCAGACCCCAGCAGGTAGCTCAGCACACACTCTGCCACCCCCACCCCGGAAGTGCATGCAGGTGTCTCACACACTGCCAGGGCAGGAGCATTTGGCAACACATATCCCGATTTTAAATGCATGCATCCTTTGGCTCAGCAATGCCAGGTTCTCAGATTTGCCCTACAGATTTACTTGCATGTGAGTGAAATGATGCTTGTACAAGCCACTGATTGCAGTGAAAGAGTAGAAACAAGCTATGTAAAAGCTGGTACCACCCTATAATAGAGTACTCCAAAACAGTTGAAAGAGTGAAGCAGACCAATCCAGATAAAACCACCTCTAAGATACTTTTTATGTGTTTTTTGTCTTTAACTTTTTAATGTTTATTTATTTTTTAAGAGACAGAGAGGCAGAGAGACTCGAGCAGGGGAGGGGCAGAGAGAGGAGACACAGTATCCGAAGCAGGCTCCAGGCTCTGAGCTGTCAGCACAGGGCCTGACGCAGGGCTCGAACCCACAGACGTTGAGATCATGACCTGAACCACTTAACCAACTGAGCCACCCAGGTGCCCCTAAGATGCACTTTTTGGTGAAGGAAGCAAAATGCAGAACAGGGTATGTAGTTTGCTGTTGTCTGGTCCGTGTGTTGGTTTGAAGGAGAAATGTCCTCCCAGCTTGTTTGTAGGTAGAAAATGTGTTGAATGGCAGAGAGCTGTTGATGGGAAGAGACCCCAGAAACCCCTTTAAATTTTCTCCCCAGTGCATGGGTTACTTTGAAAGTTTAAAAAACTAGTCTGGGGGCACCTGGGTGGCTCAGTCGGTTGAGCATCAGACTCCTGATTTCAGCTCAGGTCATGGGATCAAGCCCTGTGTTGGGCTCTGTGCTGAGCATGGAGACTGCTTAAGATCCTGTCTCTCTTGGGGCTCCTGGGTGGCTCAGTTGGTTAAGCGTCCGACTTTGGCTCAGGTCATGATCTCACGGTTCATGGGTTTGAGCCCCGCATCAGGCTCTGTGCTGACAGCTCAGATCCTGGAGCCTGCTTTGGATTCTGTGTCTCCCTCTCTCTCTCTGCTCTTCCCCCACTCATGCCCTGTCTCTCTCTCAAAAATAAATAAACATTAAAAAAAAATCCTCTCTCTCCCCCTCTGCCCCTCTCCCCCGCTCACACTCTCTTTTTTTTTTCTCTCTCTCTCTATCAAAACAAAAACCAAACAATGTTCGGTGAAGTGTTGGGTGTTGGGCTGGGGCAAAGCACTGATCCTGCTCCCCATGGAAGGCATGACATTTGGGGGGCTCACCTGGCAGGGTCCCCAGAAGGTGGCAAGGAGGAAGCATGGAAGGTAGCCTGGGGCTCTGAAGTTGGCTCTTCCTTGGGCTCCAGGGGGCCAGCAGTGGGCATGTTGGGGCTCTCCGGGGCCTGCAGCATGGGCTCCCTTTCCAAAGGGGGTTCTGGGGGCTCTAAGCAGCAGGCAGAGCAGGAGTCTAAAGATGACAAAGCAGGGCTCCATGCTCATGGGCACAGGGGACCAGATCCCAGGCACCAACAGGACTGAGTAAGGAGCCCTTTGGAACCACTCCAACTATGCCTCTCATTAGAAGGGCACTGAGGCCCAGGAAGCTCAAGGGGCTTGTCAAGACCTCACAGGACGGTCCCACACCACTGGCTTCCCAGCCTGCACTGGGGAGGGGTTCCAAGGCCCACCACAACAGCCCAGCCCCCACAAGCCCTGAACCCCTCCCTGGCCTTGGTGAGGGCTAAGGTCCTCCCCCAGGATCCCTCAGGCCCCAGTGGCACCCCCAGCCCAGCCCTCCCCAGTACCCTCCCTGTACCTGGGCCCAAGGCAGCATCTGCAGGCTCATCTCCCCAGGCCTAGATGAGAGACAGGGAGTGAGGTCACAGAGCAAAGTGAGCCCTGTGCACTCCCTCCCCAGCCAGTGGTGCCCAGGGCAGGCAACAGGGGGCCCCCTCATTCCCCACGAATCTGCTTGTTGTTTTGCAGTCACTCCTCTCCATCAAGGAGAACCCTCCAGGGAGGACAGCACTCCCTCTATGTGTCCCAGGGGTTGGGGATAGCCTGCTGGACTACACACATCCTTTCTGGGACCCAGAAACCCTCCCAGGTGGTCATCTGCCTGCTCCCCCTTTTTCCTCCACTTACCTTGGAGCTTTGGGGGGGCTGAGGCAGCACTTTCTCCAGATTCTGCTCAAGCCACCTGAGCAGCCAGGGCCCAGGCCTGCAAAGGGGACAGGGATCAGTAAAGCAACCTAATCACCCTGACCTGAATGTCTGTTGGAATCCCAGGCTTCAACCAGTCCTTCCTCACCTCTGGTCCCATTCTGCACAGTGGGGACCTTGTATTGTATACTCTAGAAGGGTCTCAGGTAGTGGGGCAACTTCTGCCAGCCCCAAATTCTGACCTATGGCTGCACCAAGCCTGGAACAGCAGGCCCAGCCTTGGCCACCTGGGCCCCAGGTGAGAAACAGCAGCTGCCTGGGGACCTGAACACAGCATGGGGGACTCCCTGTGCCTGGCACAGAGAGGTCTGGCTTCATGGGTCTGTGAGCAGTGCAGTCACACAGGGCCCCATACTTATAAGGGCCCACTTTTGGTATTCATGTGGTTGTCACAATCTTAAACTCTTAGTGATTTTTTTAAAGGAGTCCTGCATTTTCATTTTGCATTGGGCCCCGCAAATTATATAGCTAGTCCCAGATCCATCTGGCCTCCAGGCAGCCCCTCCCTCTTCAGGGGGAACCCATGTTCCCAGGAGATCCTATCCCCCCAGGTATGGCCCCAAAAGAAAGCTGGCAAGTCCTCTGGGGGACTTCATCCTAAATTGCTTTACTGGTCTCATGAGTCAGCCGAGTGGCCCCTGGGGACCCCTGATCTGGGCAGCCTCCAGGGGACAAAAAGAAATAGACCACAGTGACTAGAACAATGAATGAATGAATGAATGAATGAGTTCAATCACATACATTCATTCATTCATCCCCTCCATGCTGAGTCCCCTCCTTATGGCAGGCCCTGTGCCAGGCACCAGGGTTCAGCAGTGACCAGACAAAAGTCCCTGCACTCAAGAACCCAGCAGTCTAACAAATGAACAAGGGAAGGAATGAATGAATGGGGTGAATGAAGGTGAATACATGACTCTGGGTCCCCAGCAGAGATTGCAAACTGGAGGTTCCAGGATTATCTGGGGGGCCCATAGTATTCTGAAAACTTTTCAGTTAGTTGGCAACATCTAAAATTTAAATATTCCATAAAACCCTAAATTTCTAGCTTCTCCTAAAAAACTGGAGAATCTGGTCACACTGGGCCTGAACTCCTCCCAGGCAGAGGCAATGGGAGCTGACCGGGGCCCTCTTAGAGAAGGACATGGCCTCCCCGTTTGCCATAGTCCTCACCCACCCTTAATAACAAGACAGCCACCCACCTTGGTCAAGTCGAAGAAGTACAAAGCTATTGCCAACTGTGAGGCCAACCTAGGTACCCCTATGTCCCCCACAGTGGTCCCAGCCCTGCCCCTGGGCTCCATACAATGCCCACATACACGAGCCCATCTATGAGGAACTCATCCATGCCTTCTCCCCATGGCCTCCCACCGGAGCATCTCCCAGAAATCAGCACAAAAAACCATGGGAAGCACAGGGCCCTTTGGCTCCATTTTAAGAATGAGAAAAGTGAGGTCTGGAAGAGATGAGAGGCAAGTCCAAGGTCACACACTGAGGTGATGTGGTCCTGAACACAAGGTCCTCAGGTTTGGGCACACAGCTCCCCCAACCACACACACTATAGATGAGGTTCAGGGGCCAAACCATTGCTCAGGGATGGAGACTTACCCAGTGTCCTGGGCCCCAGGGGCCACATCGAGTCCATCTGCAGAAGAAAGGAAGGTGGTCAGCAGCAAGACGCCTGCCCAGACCCCGTCTCCTGGTCAGCTTCACTCAAACCAGGGTTGGAATCCAGAGCCAGGCAGATGAGAGTTCCTAGCCTGTGAGCTCTCCACAGGGGCAAGATCCAGCCTGAGCTCCCCTAGTCCCACCCTCAAAAAGCCATCCTGCCTCCTGGCCTTACCTGAGCTCCCATTGCTGCATTGCCCAGGGATCTGTGCTCCTGCCTGCCAGGACAGACAGACACGTGAGGGCAGAGAACCCAGACCCAATGGCCTCCCACCCTGCCCTTCCCCACCAAAACCACCTCAGCTCCCACCCCCACAAGTACCTGGGTGGGGCCTTCCAAGCCAGCAGCAGTGGTCTGGGCTGGCCCGCTGCTGAGGACCGGCTGTGGGACAACTTTCTCCATGCCTTTCTTGAGCCAGGTCAGCACCCAGCCACTGGGAGTGCTGAGGGACAAAGATCCGAGTTTGCCCTCAGGTCCCCGGCCCCTCCCTAATCCGAGTGGCACTCTCTGGTGTCCTAAAGAACTTGGGTTGAATCCCAAATGTCTATCTCCCCACTGTGAGGCTTCAGATATGTCACCTTCCCCCAAGGCTTACATCCAACTCTGGAAAATGGCAGACACCAAACCTTGGCAAGGCAGGTATGCACAGTACCATCCTGAGCCCACTCCCATCAGATGCTTGGTCCAAAGCAGCCAAGTTCTAGTATCCTGCTTCCTGCTTAGCCTGGCTCCAGGGGGTCCCATCCTACACTAGGCATACGTCATGTGCTCCAAAAGGGTCAGAAGGGTTGAGGATTTCCTGTGGGGTGTTTTCCTTGTGGCTGAGACTGGGCAGCCTAAATATGAGGGTCACAGACTCACTGCCTGAGGCTAGTGGCTCCCCCCACCCCCCAAAAGATATGCTCACTTGGATAAGCATTGATGGTCTAAAATGAGCCAACTTGGAGATTTTACATGAAAGTCTGGATTTCTGGCTTCATTGGGAAAATCAGAAGCCCTGGCCACACTGGATCTGCATTTCTTCCAAGCACTGAGAATGCTCCAGCCCCTATTTTCTGTTTCTCTTGGTCACATTGCCCATTTGGCCCAGGAGATCCTTGCCTCTGCCTGAGGATCCCTTCAGCCAGTTCCCAAGATGTTCTGGGCAGTTGCCAGCGAATGAGTGGAGACCTGAGACAGTGCTGGTCCCCACCCCCAAGTGGCTCCCTGTTTTTTTTTGGGGGGTGGGGGCTGGCCCCGAGGAGAGGGAAGGGTGGTGTGGTACCTGTTCACTTCGGGAACCACAGCAACCTGGGCTTGGAGGGATGTGGGTGGAGTAGGGGCAGCCTCCTGGGTTTCTGGAAAAGAATTCCCCATACTTAGATCTGGAGCCTCAGAGTACCTAGGGAGGTCTACCCTGTGAGGGAGGTCAAGTCAGAGGTAGGGGAAAGAGGAGAACCCCAAGGGAGTCAGAAGGTCAGGGTTCCAGCTCAGCTCAGCTAAAAAGTCCCCAGGAGCCCGATCCTCAACTTCTCTCAGCCTCAGTTTCTTCATCTGTGAAATGGGCCTGCTGGCCTATGAACTCTGCAAAGCCCTGAAAGAGAACATACTCCTCCCTGCTGCTGGTGCTGCCAGCCTGGGCTTCCAGCACTTACCCTGAGGGCCTGGCTCAGCTGCAGCCACTTCTTCCCCCTCAAATGGCTCCTCCGGTGGCTGGAAGGTTCAAACAGGACCACGTAAGCCCTCAGGGAGACCAGCCCGGTTCAGGTAGGGGCAGCCCTCAACCCACCCACTGAGGACCCCCTCACCCCACAGGACCAAACAGCTCTATTCTCACATTCGTCCCTGTAAATCCCAGCAGCTTCACCCTCTACTTGGGACACTTCCTCCCTCACAACACCACGGGTCCCACATCCAAGGTGCCCCCCTACCAAGGTAGCCCCAAGCCTATCACCTCCCCCAGGAAGCTGCCCCAATCCAGTGGCCTGAGAACAGAGAGGAACACTGGAGACACTTATGAAGCCTTGAGGCAAACTGAAGGGGAGAGGGAGGGGAGAGGGAGGGGAGAGGACCCCCCCACCAGCTATCCCTCTCCTGGGGGAGCCAAACCTGCCACTCCCCTGGAGCAGCTGGGTAGCAGTTCAGCATTTGCCATCTGCCTCTCATCTGCCTCTGTAGCTGCAGCTCCTAGTGCTGCGTGCACATATGTGCGTGTACAAACATGCACACACACACACACACACACACACACTCATTATACATGTAAATGTATGAGCTCACATAAATGTCCATATATGTGCAGTTAGATGCATACATGCATGAGCACAAATAGGTACACGTGCAGTAACACAGCGGTGTGTGCATACACATGCACAGATAAGTGGATCTGCTCATACATGCACGTGTATATGGAAGACACAAAGCACATGTGCATATACGTTTGCATATGTATACATGCCCCAATACACATGCATGTGCATAGAGGCACATGCAAAATATTCATATATACACGTGCGTGCATGCAGACATGCACACATGCAAATGCCTGCAAGTGTACAGACACACAAACACATGCATATGCACACTCCCATACATTTGCATATATACACACACAGATACTTGTGTATACATACATGCACGTATATATAAGCTCAGTTCCATAAGCAAGGGCATCTACACGCATACACATGCACTGACATACAAACACATATTCACAAACACATCATTTCAAATGTACATCAACACACAATCAAATACACACATAGATGAATAAACATGTGTGCCCACACATATGCATGTATGCCCACACGTACAAAGGTCTGCATCTGAACACTCACACATGAGCCTGCATGCACAGATGTATAAAATATGTATGTATACAAACATGCAGCTACATACAAATATGTTCATACACACATGCATGCACAGAAACACAAACGTGCATACACAAACACATGAATACATTCACAAACTCAGAAACATATACATGTACACACTCAGACACTTATAGCATGCCCCACACACCCTACAGACACACCAAGGCATGTGACATACACGTGTGCATACAAATACATGTAAATACGTGCATGTGTTTGTGTGCACACAATTTGTTAATACATATGTCTGTACAGACATACCACTAAGGACACAGGGCATGCACATATGTGTACATACATGTGTGCACGTGCAAACACATATGCACACAAACTGTCTACCTGGGTGGTCACTGTTTCCTGTATATACCCCGTGCTGCCCAGGACAAGCCCTTCCTCTACGAGGCATGCCCCGCCTCACCATCTCCAGTCACAAGTGGGCTCACCCTCTGTGTCTAGGAGCAAACCCCACCAGCTTCCACTCTCCAAAGTTAAGATGATTCTCTCCCTCCTCTGAGCTCGCATACTTCTGTCTGATATACTCATTTGGCCCTCCTGGGAGGGGAGAGCTGAATCCAGTGTTGGAGCTCCCCAAATTCTCTCATCACCTCTGTCTCCTGGTAGAATGACCTGGCTGGTACTTGTCTGCTGACCCCCAGGGGCAACGTCTTATTCACCATTACGCTCCTAGCACAGTGCACAGGCCTGGCATCCATTAGATGCTAAATCAAATCTTTTTAACTGAGCTTCTGAACTAGTTGTCATCAGGCTCCTGAACGGATGGGATGCAGAACTGGCAAGTTTGGACGTGCTCGAGTCCCCTCGTAGAAGGTCCCCGGGGTGGGGGCAGCTGACCCAAGCTGGGAATTCCGGAGCCATAAGGCCAGCATGGCTGCAGCCTCTTACCAGGGATTTGTCCCCTAGCTCGGCCTCCTTCGGGGCTGTTTTAGGCGCCGGCTCTGGTTCCAGCTCCGCCTCCGGTTCTGGTTCTGCCCCCTCCTCCTCCTCCTCCATCTTTGTCTTCTGGGGGGTCCCTGGGGGCTGAGGCAGCACCCTCTGGACCCAGCTCCACATCCTGATGCCTGTAGGAGACAGAGTCCTTAGGCCTCCCCAGGGTGTCTGCTGCTGCTCCCACCATTTGGGCGCCACTTAGGTGGGTCACACATTTCCCTTTTCTCTCATTCATCTTTAAAAACATTTTTGCAAATTATTCCTCCAGGTATTCACCTGATAGAGATACTAAGGCCAAAAACATGTGTATAAAGAGCTTGGTCACAACAGTGTTATAGCAAAAGATGAAAAACACCCAAATATTTACCTGTAGGGATCTGGTTATTAGAAAGTTCCTAAATGTTCACCTGTAAGAGGAACGCATATTAAATAAATTACAATACATCTGATACGGAATACCATGGAGCCATAAAAAAAGGTGGATCAGTTTGAACTAATATGGAAAGATGTACATACTCTGAACTCCAGGAATGACCAAATCAGTTAAAGTCTCTGTGCCTCAGTTTGCTTGTCTGTAAAATGGGGATGTTACAGTACCTATCTCGTGGAGATCATTGTGAGGATAAAATAAACTGGTGAGAACATGGCAGGCACACACTGAGCACTTAACAAATGTCTATGACTATTATTTGGTGTCAAGCAAGAACAGTAATTGTAGAATATCACATTCAGCACGATCCCAACATGGATTTTTAAAACTACATTGTGTGGGGTGCCTGGGTGGCTCAGTCGGTTAAGCGGCCGACTTCGGCTCAGGTCATGATCTCGCGGTCCGTGAGTTCAAGCCCCGCGTCGGGCTCTGTGCTGACAGCTCAGAGCCTGGAGCCTGTTTCAGATTCTGTGTCTCCCTCTCTCTGACCCTCCCCCGTTCATGCTCTGTCTCTCTCTGTCTCAAAAATAAATAAACGTTAAAAAAAAAAAAAAAACTACATTGTGAATAGCATATGAACAGAAAATGCTTTAACATAAAAATTAACCTGTTTTCATGACTTAAATAATTTTAAGATAAAATGACAATTAAATCCCTTTTTCAAGATTTACTGTGATATTTCAGCCCTACCTTCTATGGGTACAGTTTCTGGCAACATTTATCTTCTGGGAATGGGAGGCCTCCGCTCTTATGACTAAATCCCGCAGGATGGCCTGGCCCAGTGGCACCACACAGGGCAGTAGGTGCAAACTCCCACCCTTGAAAGGGCCCTTCTGGGGAGATGCCCAACATGATAGAGTGCTTCTCTGTCCCTCCTCTGCCAAGGACACTGGCCCCAGGCTGAAAAGGACAGGCACAGGGCCCAGGATCCATGCCCCAGTGCCCATTCCCCACAGCCCCTTGGCTGTGTCTCCTGCCCTCTGCTCACAGCCCCGACTTCTGCCCCCCCCCCCCCCCCCCCCCCCCCCCCCCCCCCCCCCCCCCCGCTCTGGCCTCAGCACCAGCTGTCCTGGGAGAGGCTGTGCTACAGGGGCAGAGCTCGGGTGGGAAATCAGATCCCTGACTCCGCCTCCAAAAAGGTGAACCTGAGCCAGACATGAACCTCTCCGGCCTTCCATTTCCTTGTTGGGTGGGGACACAGACACAGTGATTCCCAGGGTTGGTAGAGCCCAAGGCCATGTGTTTAGGATGGAGGATTACCCCGACCCCAGCCAGCCCCAGCCGGCCCCATGAGGCAACACTGAGCTACGTGTCTTCCACCCTTGATCACATTCCTCCTCGTTCTCCCTGCCTGCCACCAGCCTCAGGCAAATAATTGTTACCACTTTGTAGCTCAGGAAACAGAGGCACAGAGAGAGGAGTAGACTTGCCCAAAGTGACCCGGCCGGTAAGCAGCCAAGCCAAGTTACATTCAGGTCTGCTGGACTCCAGGTGTCTCACATCCACCTCCGGTGCTATTGACATTTGCCCAGGGTTCGCTTCTGCAGGCCAGTCCTGCAAACCTTTTCCCAGTTTGTTTCGGAACCTCCTGGAAATGATTAGGGAAGCTTTCCCCACTCCCAATTTTTCTTCTTCCCTCAGACCCAGTCATTTCCTCCAGGATGGAAATATTTGCATGGCCCTGCTGATTCCACATTGATAAGGGAGGCTAAGGTGGGAAGGGTGACTTCAGAGCCCAGGGTAACTATGATGCTGGGATCACCAGCTTTTCAGAATCTTCTGGAAAGCTAGGGAAAATACAGGTTCCTATGCCCCTCTAAACCCTCTGCGGGACCTGGAATCTGCATGTCATAAGCTGCCTCTGAAGATTCACTAAGGTTTGAGTCCCACAGGCAGAGAGGGAAGCCCAGTTTTCCTGCCTTGCCCTATTTTCCAAGTCTAGATGCCTTGCTAGAAGGAGAACATGGGGGGTCCACACCCAGCTACCACTTCATCCCGAGTTACCTGCTCGGATGCCAACCACCAGCCAGGAATTGCCTTGTCCCTGACACTTGCGGCCGGTCTCTCAGACACAGGGGGGATTAATAGGCAGCAGTGGTGCCGTGTGCAAAGGATTAGCAGGGGCCGAACAGGGGTGGGGAGGTGGTGGTGGAAGACAGGAGCTCCAGGCCCAGGCAGCCAGCAGCAACCCTCCAGGGGCCAGCAGGGATCTAGGTCCCAGGGAAGGAGCCCCACGTGGACCTGCTTGGGACACCATGAGTCACCAGGGGACCTCCCCAGGTTCCAGGGGCCCAGTTTGCCACATACCTTGACCAAGCCACAGGGTGGCCGGTGGGAGAATAACAGCTTGATGTCCCCATGTGATCCTGGGAGACTCTAGGTGGCAGAGGCTTGTCAACTGTCAGTCAGCAGTGGCAGGAGGCACACCCCAGCCCTCCAGCTCCAGATCCAGGACTCAGGCAGAGTCTCTCTGGCCCAGAGTCTTCTGCAGCTTGGCAGGACCTCAGTAGCCCCTGTCTTGGGCTCTGTCCGGTCGGCCGTGGTCCCAGAGCTGGGCCTTTAGGAAGAACCCAAGGACTGAGGGATGGCTGACTGTGTGTGAGCTAGCCCCGCGAACTGAGGTCCGGCCCTAGCAGGGAGACAGAGATCTTCAGGGAGACAGGGACGGCAGCCCAGTGAAGAAGGGCTCAGCGAGATGACAAGAACTGGGTGAGAGTAGAGGAGAGGGGTAGCCAGCAAGGGATGGGGACTAGGTCACCCACACCATCTCCTGAGCTCCTCCTGTGTGCCCAGCAGTGTGCACAAGCAGGGCAGAGACACGAGTGTGTCAGTGGGAGGAGGGCAGGCAGGCCTCCATCCAGAGGGGGAGATTTGGGCCAAGTCATGAAAATCAAGAGCTGAATGGACCGTGTTCCAGACAGAAGACACTGCAAGGGTAAAGTCCTGAGGCTGGAATGAGCCTGGATGCACCCAAGGAACAGGGAGGGGTCGGAGGGTTAGTGGGTATAATGAAGAGCGGTGGGAGATGAGGTCGAGGTCGGCCAGGACGGATCACGTAGGGCCCGTAAGCCATGGTAAGGACTTTGGGTTTTAGTGGATGGACCAGGAAAGCCCATGATGATTTTGAACAGGGGCCAGGCACCACCTGCCCAGCTGATGTGCGGTGAGCATGTGCACTGGTCAGGAGCCTGCAGAGCAACAAATCATTCTATGACCGGATGACCCCTAGCTTCTTTCCCTCCATATATATGCACATGAGGGTCACCCACACTGGTGTATGGCCAAAGTTTGTTCATTTTCCTCGCCCTAGAACCCCCTTCTCTTCTCCCAGGCACATCTGACTTTGCCCACTCCCCAGGGGCTCTGCTGCCTCCAGGTTGCTCAGCCCAGGGAGGGAGCCACAGACCAAGCCTCACTCACACACAGTCCCATGCGATCACTCCTCCCCAGAGCCTCGTGCATGGCCCCTGTTATGCAACTCCCCAAGGTGGCTGGCATGGGAGGATGTTCTTTCTGCCAGCGAGGGCCAACAGCAATAACGGAGCTCAAGGTGGCCCCTGTGTGTCCTCCATAAATATGCCAGGCTGCGGGGGATAAGGGCTCCTCCCACAGCACCTCTGGCCAGGCCCTGGCTGGGGACAACAAGTTCTTCAACTCTGCCCGGCCTCCAAGCAATGGCTGGTGAGATCGGTGATATTCACCCTCGCCTCTAGCTGGACGGAGGCCCAAGCAGAGGTGACACGGCTTGGGCTGGTGGGTGGCAGAGGCAGAGAGAAAGGGGAGGGAGAGGAAAAGGGAGGTGTTGAGGGTGCAGCTCGGGCAACTGGGTGGCAGGTGGTGCCATTTACCCAAAAGAGGAAGCCTGGAGCTGGGAAGTGGGAGGAAGAGTTTGGAGGGGAGGGGAAATCATGAACTTTACTTTGGTAAGATGTCTGAGAGACGTCCAAGTGGAAATGTGCAGTAGCTGGCGAGGGCTGTGCGTGTGTGTCTGGAGTTTGGGGAGATAGAAATGTTAGGGGCACCTGGGTGGCTCAGTCAGTTAAACATCTGACTCTCGGCTTCTGCTCAGATCACGATCTCACAGTCAGTGAGTCGGAGCCCCACGTCAGGCTCAGCACTGACAGTGCAGAGCCTGCTTGGGATTCTCTCTCTCCCTCTCTCTCTGACCCTCCCCTGCTCATGCTGCCTCTGTCTCTCTCAAAATAAATAAATCAACTTTAAAAATTAAAAAAAGAAAAGAAATGTTGGACTCATGAGCTCAGCTTGCACATGGTGCGTAAAGCCACAATTCAGAACAGATTCAGACAATTCCACAGATTCAGAACCCCTGGGAAATTCAATGCAACTAAAGAAGAGAAGGGGACAAAGATGGCCCCTGGAGCCCTCTGGCACATGGAAGAGCAGAAAGCGAGCATGCTGCAAGCCAAGGGGAGTGAGGCACTGGGGGAGGAGTAATGGCATGGGACCCTGCATGAGTGAGGCTTGGTCTGTGCCCTCCTCCCTGGGCTGAGCAACCTGGTGGCAGCGGAGCTCCTGGGGAGTGGGCAAAGCCAGATGTGACTGGGGGAAGAGTAAGGGGTTCTAGGGCGAGGAACATGAGCAAACTTTGGCCACACACCAGTTTGGATGACCCTCATGTGCACATATGTATGGAGGAAAATAAGCCAGGCTCAAAAGACCCCAATGTCCGTATATACAAAGTTCAAAAGGGGCAAAATGAGCCTGTCTTGTCTATGGCTGCACACGTAGGTAGTAAGAGGAAAAAGAAAAGCAGCAGTCATGTGGTGACATTATGCAGCCAGAGAGCCGTTACCTCTTGCAGGGGGTTGGAACTGGGGAGGAGCAGGTGGAAGCTTCTAGGGGCTGGCATCATTTCTTGCTTTCTTTAGCCGGCATCAATTTTTTAAAACAACTTTACTGAGGTATAATTTATAAGCCATAAAATTTTCCCATTTTAACTGTACAGCTCAATGATTTTTAGTAAATTGACTGAGCTTTGCAACTTGCACCATCCAGCTCTAGAACATTGCCGTTGTTGTCCCAATGAGACCCTTCATGCTTCATGGGAATCACTCCCCATACTCAGCCACAGCTCCTGACAGCCACTAATCAGCTTTCTGTCCCTAAAATTGGCCTTTTTTGGACATTTTATATAAATGGATCATACAACAGGCAGACTGGTTTTTTGTCTGATTTTTCATTTAGCAAAATGTCTTTCAGGACCTTCCACATGGGAGCATATATCAATACCTCATTTCTTTTTAATTCTTGAGTATTCCGGGGTGCCTGAGTGGCTCAGTTGGTTAAGCATCTGTCTTGGTTTAGGCTCAGGTCATGATCTTACGGTTTCATGAGTTCAAGCCCTGCATTGGGCTTTGTGCTGGTGGCATGCAGCCTGCTTAGGGTTCTCTCTCTCTGCCTCTCTCTCTGCCCCTCCCCCACTCACACTGTCTCTGTCTCTCTCAAAATAAGTAAATAAACTTAAATTTTTTTTTAATTTGGGGGGCCCTGAGTCGGTTAAGCGTCTGACTTCGGTGCAGGCCATGATCTCATGGTTCACAGGTTCAAGACCCGTGTCGGTGTCTGTGCTGATAGCTCAGAGCCTGGAGCCTGCTTCAGATTCTGTGTCTCCCTCTCTCTGCCCCTTCCCTGCTTGTGCTCTGTATCTCTCTCTCTCTCTCAAAAATAAATAAACAATAAAAAAATTTTAATAAACAATAATAATTTTTAATTCTTGAGTATTCCATGGTGGAATTTATTTACTCACTAGTCAATGGACTCTTGGGTTGTTGCACTTACTAGCTGTTTGAAATAATGCTGCTGTGAACATTTGCATGTAAGTTTTTGCCTGGACCTATATATTTTCAGTTCTCTTGGGAAGATTCCTAGGAGTAAAATTGCTGTTATATGGTAATTTTATGTTTCATGTTTTAAGAAGCTGCTAATCAGTTTTGCAAAGTAGTACCTCTTGTCTTGACCTGAATAATAGTACACGAGCTCTCGCTTTATAAATTATTAGTTACATTCTATATTTATGCATTCTCTGTATTTTTTTATATTTTATAACGTTAAAAGAAAAATAAACTGGGGGTGGGGTGGTGAGTAGACTCAACTCCAGGAAAGTCTTCTCTGAGGAGTAGGGCTTGGGGGATGCTGTCTGGGGGCTGTATGGAGCCCTGGAGGTGGAGCAGGTAGGGAGCCAAATCCTGCGTGAACCTCACAGGAGGGGTCTCTGGACCTGTCACTCTCAGCACCTGGACAGGTGTATGTGGGGCATATGCCGATACAGGCAAACAAGTCAGACTCTCCCCAGGGTTTCCTCACATGTGGGGTCCATCACCAATGGTTGTGACCAGAATGGTGGGCAGGCCCCGGGGCTTTCAAGCGCTGGGCTTAGGCACTCATGACCTCTGTTTCCTGAGAAGGAGGGAGGGAGGCTGCAGGACTCCAGTGGGCCAGGGCTAGAATATCACCTGCTAATCCCTATCCTGCTGAGGCCACCACTCTCCCTGATCCCTTTATGCTGACCCTGGATACTGGCCACTGCTAATCACCACCCTTGGAGACCCAAGGGCTGGCAGGCAGGCAGGGCAGTGCCCTCAGGTTTCCAGGAGAGCCCACAGTCGCCCTGCATGGCAGGACCTAGGGTCTTGCCTAACACAGAGCCTTGAAACCTAGAGAGAGACAGCGACTAGTCCAGGATCACACAGCCTGCCCTGACTAGCCCTCGTATGGCTGCCTCCAGGGAGCCCACTTCCTTTCGGACATTTCTCAACATGCCTGGCTTGTGCTAAGGCTTGGGAGACAGCAACCTTCAGGAAACCTGAAAGCGGGGGCCAGTTCACAGCACCCTTGCTAGCTGGCTCCTCTCCTCAGAGCCTACAGTTGCCAGGGTTGCCGAGGAGCAGGCGTCCTCACAATCAGGCTGCAGTGGGCATTGTCTCTGCAGAATGTTCCTTTGTGCTCCTACTGTATAAGGCTCTGAGGCCAGCCCATCTTCCTGCCTCTTCTCCCCACTGAGTAGTCAGAAGAGCAGAAAACCCTCGTAGGCCTGTGCATCTGGGGCCTGTGCCCTGCAGACAAGGTAGCCACTGTTGGTGGGTGAGGAGCAGTGTGTCCCTTCCCCCCCCACTTCTCCCTGCCCCATTCCCCATCCTCCCCATGCAGGCCTACCCCCTAAGACAGCTTCCTCAGGCCAGTCACCTTGCCCTCTCCCTGCTCCTCCATGGTCCAAGGTCCTTGTTCCTCCTACCCACTTACCGCCCACCTCCCTCTCGCACCTGTAACTGGGTCAGGAAGAAAGCAAGCCGGCTCAACAAATTCTCCTAACGTTTAAATGACCGAAAGGCTGTGGGAATAGCCGCTCTTTAAAGGGAGGCACTGAGTAACCAGCAATGCTTTTGTAGTTCATATCTCTTGTAGTTCATGCCTCTCCCCTTATTTAAAACTTTCCTGTGTCTCCCTGTAGAATTTTGAGTAAATGCCAGGCACTTTAGCTAAGGCCAGAAGTCCATAATTAGCTACCCAGAGGCAGACTGAGCTAAATTCTGAACCCACTTGCTGCTGCTTCTTCCTGATCATTATTTAAGAATAGAAGACTCTTATGCCTCCTCTTTTAGACCGTTCCCAACCACACACACCCTGTGCTCACCTGCCAGAGCCCTGAGCACCGTCGTGTGTTTGCGCATGCGTGCGTGAGTCCGGGTGTCCCTGACACCACATGGGGAGCTCCTAGCCGAGGGTACATCGTCCATAACCGTTGGGCGAGTAGACAAATCCGCACTGGCCAAGGTCGCGCTACCCCACAGGAGGGTGTTTGGTCGGGGTGTCTCTGCTCCCCAGCCATGGCCCGCATCGTCGACCTGGTGCCCTGGGAGGACGGCTCCACCCACGTGTACGCGTCCCCAGCCATCTTGCTGCCGGTGGCACGGACGCGCAACCAGCTGGCGGGCGTGAAGCAGCAGCTCTACCACCCGGCCTTGCCCAGCCTGCGCCGCATGGACATGGACTCTGTCAGGGCCTGTCTTTCGGACGAGCACTGCCGGTCCACCACCTACTGCCGCAAAGGTCAGGCCACCTGGCTGCCGCTGGCTTCCGCGGCCCCTCTGGGCCTTTGGGAAAGGAGTGGGTGGAGGGTTTCAAGGAGAGCCCTGGTAGAGGGCAAGGCCGTTGGTGGCACATGAAAGCGTTAAAAGGGCTAGTCCCAGCTCTGCTTAGGTCTGAGCCTCTGCTTCCCTATCAGGAAAATGGGGATGATAACAGCGCCTGCCTCGCAAGGTTATCGTGAGATTAAAACAAGCCAAGAGAAGCACTTAGTACCCGGCAAGTGCTTCTCGTAGTGCCCGGCACATAGTACGTGCGCAACAATAATGTGGCGGTTGTTATTCAGAGAGAGAGAGAGCTGTGCAGAAGTCAGTTGTCGTAGTAGTAGGAGTGATAATAAAAGCAATAATGACAGCTTCTGCCCAACCTGCTCTCCAGATGGAAAAGAGGAATAGCCTCCTCACGCTTACCGTGAATGGGAGGAGGACCTGAGCGTCTTTGGAGTGAAAAGGCAGCATAGGCCCAAGGAGTAAGTCTTCATCCATTGAGCAGCTTGGGTGTGGAGGTGGGGGTGCCTGTGAATGAATGAATGAATGAATGAATGAATGAATGAATGAATACACATTCATTTCCACACATTTATTAAGCACTTGCTTGGTGCCTGACACTGAGCTGCGGCGGCGGGGAAGCAAAGGTGTCCTAGCTAGAGGGAACAGCATGTACAGGGGCCTGGAAAAGAAAAGCTGCAGGAGGTGTTGGGTGAACTTGGGGGGTGGGGGTTGGTTGGGCCAAAGGGTAAGGTTGGTGATCACAGTAGGAGCTGGGGAGGGGAGAAGGGCACAGCTCAGAAAGGGCCCTGTTGCTAAGCTCAGGGGTCTGGACTTGGGAGAGAAAGAGGAACCTCTGAAGACCTGAAGCAGAAAAGAGGTCTGAGCATTCTGGGGGTGGGGAGGGGGTGGAGGATGGCCCAGAGGGACCAGAGGTGGATAAGGGGGGTGGGTGTTAAGACACCGGGAGGGAACACAGTCTTCAGGAAGGAGTGACAGTGTCTTGGCCACAGGAGAGGGTTTGGGAAGGTATTTAGGAGATAAAGTAACAGGATTTGGTAACAGAGTGGGTGCCGAGCAAGAGCAGGAAGTCTGGAATGAGGCCCAGGTTGCAGCTGAGGTGACAGGTGGGGTGAGGGTGTCAGAGACTGCAATGGAGACCTCCAGAGGTCCCGTGCAGAGCCCTGCAGGGGCCAAGATGGGACATGCCAGAGGTGGGTGGGGAGGTGGGGAGGAGGGAGGGATGAAAGGTGAAGTGGGGCCCCCGCACCTGTCCCTCTATGAGGGATCAGCCATGGGGCTCCCACTAACTGCTGTGTGGGAAGGCTCTTGGAAACCAGCAATTTACATTTTTAGGGAATGCTCTTGATTTAGATATGTATTTTATGGCAAGTATATGCTTTTAATAAAAGTAATCAAAATTCAAAATGCTGTAATAATGTACGTTTTAACACCTCGCCGCCTCCACTCTCCACCTCTGCTGATTTACAGGTGTCCATCTAGTTCCTAATGTATCCTTCCACTGTTTATTAATGCAAATACAAATATATATACTTCTGCTCCCCAACTTTTTACTATGAGTGTATTCAAACATAGAGAAAAGTTGGAAGGATAATACTATGAACACCGGTTGCCTTCCACCTGCTTCGGGCACTGTATTACCATATTTGATTCTTCTCTTTCTAACACACACACACACTCACACTCTCCCACACTCTTCAACAAGCAGCTCCTACTGCTAACAGCCTCCTCTGTGACACAATACCATTATCACATCTAGGAAAGTTAACAATAATTCCCTAACACATAATATGTGGTCTATATTTAAATGTCCCAAATGACCCCTAAAGATATCTCATAGCTTTAAAATCCTTTTGGGGGCAGCTGGGTGCTGGTTGAGCGTCCAACTCTTCGTTTCTGCTCAAGTCATGATCTCACAATTTCGTGACTTTGAGCCCCATCTAGCTCTGTGCTTGCAGCCTGGAACCTGCTTGGGATTCTCTTTCTCCCTCTCTCTGCCCTTCCCCACGTGTTCTTTCTCTCTCAAAAAAACAAAACAAAAAAAAAACAAAAACAAAAACAAAAAACTATAAAATAAAATAAATAAAATAAAATAAAATAAAATAAAATAAAATAAAATAAAATAAAATAAAATAAAATTCCTTCTGGAACCAGACTGCAATCTAGGATTGTGCATTGCAACTGGGTGTTACATATCTTTAGTTTCAGTCTGAAATAGTCTGCCCACTTTCCATTTTTCCCTCATATCGACTTTTTAGAGTTCAAAATAGTTACATGATAGACAGTCCTACATTGTGAATGCGAGTGATTGTTTCCTTAGGGTGTTGTTTACCTTGACTGTTTTCTGTAAACGAGAAGCTGGATGGGGAGGCTTGATTAACCAGGTAAAACACTGCTGGCCAGAATCTTGCATGCTTGCCATAGTGCTTCAGCAGGAGGCACATAATGTTGTTATCCTGCTATTCGTGATGCCAAGTTTGATGACATGGTTAAGGTGATGACCTGAATGTATATTCTTCTCTGCCTCCAATCTCCTCAGTTTTATGCTTTAAAGCAAAAGGTAGCATACAGCATATACTCTTCTGCACCTCGGAGGTCTTGTATCGAGAATTTCCTATTTCAAGTAGCTGCATAGCGAGGATGTATGAGTGTATTTAACAAGTCCTTGAATGAGACACTTGAGCTATTCCCGGCGATTTTCTCTTATGAACAATGTTGAAATGGGTAGATCTTTTACTCCTATCATTTCCCAGTTGTGTACCTGTAATGTGGGATAAATTCCCAGAAGTAGGACTCGGGTCCAAAGTAGAGGAGACACCTACCTCTTCCCTCCTTTTTCTTCTTCAGATGACTTTGACAACGCCTACTTCACACTTTTCGGTGTCCCCAATAAACCCCTGCAGTGCTTGGTGAGTGTCCTTTGCTTCTGGCCCTGGGTTTGCTCAGGGGAGACGGTGTGAAGGCCCTGCCTGTGCCCAGCCCCAAGTACCTCTGGTTCTCCAGCTGCCTGCTTGTGGCCCTTCCCCCTTCCCATCTCCTTTAGGGGCTTCAAGGCCCTACATCAGGCCCATGGGTCAGATGGGCCAAGTCGTCAGCTCCTGTCTATGGGGCGGTCTGGGTCGCCCCCCAGGCTTCGGCACCTACCACGCGGCCCTGACTCCCGTCGCCCGGCAGGACATCACCGAAACCGGCCGGAGACTCCAAAACAGGTGCCATGAGGGAAAGCTGGTACCCATCGCGCCGGGCATCAACCGGGTGGACTGGCCTTGTTTCACTCGCGCCATTGAGGACTGGTCCCGCTTCGTGTCCTCGGCTGGCGAGTTCAAGTTGCCCTGCCTGAACAAGAGGGGTCAGTCTACTGGGCGCGGAGGATGCCATAAGGCGGGAGAGACCCGGGAAGCCAATTGCGGCTGGGGGGCGGGCGGCGGCATCAGGTGGGCTGTGGCAAGGACAGCGGGGAAGCTGAGGAGCAGCTGGGCACAGAGAGTGAGCGGGACCGAAATGGGCTGAGGGACAGGGAGGTGGCGTTCGTCTTGTGGAGGAGGCAGGGGCCAGGTCCAGGCCAGAGGACGCCATTGGGGCGGAGGCTGCGCGCAGGGCTGGGTCTGGGGCCCTTGGAGCAGGGTTTGGAGGCGGGGCTTGTTCTGGCGGGGCAGGGGAGGCGGGACTGGCTCAAATAACAAGTGTGTGGGCGTGGTTTGATCTAGGGGCGGGCTCAGGTAAGAGCGGGGGCGGAGTTTGTCCGCGGCGGGCTGGGGGCTGCAGATGGGCTGTCTCTCCGCAGTGGAGAGTTTCAGTGGCTACGCGGTGCGGTACTTGAAGCCCGAGGTGACCCAGAACTGGCGGGTAAGGAGGGCTGCGCGCTGACCTGTCCCTGGGGACCAGGGGGTGGGGAAGGAGAGGCTAACACGGGGGTCGGGGAGGGGAAAGTACGCCCAGGCAGGGTTTCCCAGTCCCCAGGGCTAAGATCTCCGGCAGAGAGCAATGTGCGGGGCGGGGGCGGGGGTCAGTGTCCCCCTAGATTCACGGGCCCCCCATTCCTCTGGCCCTGCGCCAGTACTGTCTCAACCAGAACCCCAGCCTGGACCGCTACGGACAGAAGCCCCTGCCTTTCGACACCCTGTAAGTGACGGCACAGGCCCCGGGACCCCATACCTCAGGGAAGGAGGATGGGCCTCAGAGTACATGGCCATCTTCTTCAGAGTACAGTTAGTGACTCTTGAAACTGTGAGACCTGGGAAGAACTGCTGGGCTCCAATACACCTCCAAAAAAGTGCAGTTTCAAAATGAATGGGTGTTTAATTCCTATCAAGCGGAACACCCTGTCGCCCAGTCCCCCCTGGCAACCCCACCCTTTCGGAGTGGAGGTCTTAGGTGGGACGAGGGTGGACTTTAGTAATCCTTCTGGTGGGTTGGCGCTTCTGGAGATGGGAGTGAGGTTCCTGGATAGGGTCGCCCTTCCCCACCTCGGGCTTACCTTCCTCCTCCGTTTTTCGCAGGAATGCTTACCGACGCTTCGGCTCAATCTACAGGTAGGGGAGTGACCCCGCCCCTGCTCGCACCTAGCCACTCGCCCGTCGTCGGGGCTGTGCCTCGGCCGCCTCTGGACTCTGGGGATTCTCAGACCCCACTGCACCCACGGGGCCTCGCACCAAGGGATTGGTACCTCCTGGGTGATATTGGGGGACTGAGTTGCCTCCCTCCTAAGAGATCCTCGCCAGGCAAAAGGATGGCCTGCTGGGGGGTGGGGGGGAGCAGGGTGCCTGTCTCACCAGATTTGGCTCAGACTAGGCCAAAAGGAGGAGGGCTTACCAGGGAGGAAAGCGGCTGGAAGACTAAACAGGCACGTAAGACACATGATGGAAAGAACTGAGAGTTTGCCTTCCAGGATGTGGATAGGTGGTAAGGGCTGAGGCTCGTGTTCCCAGCAGGAGTGTGCAAGGTATTCAGGCATCTTCATCATTTGGTCATCTCCCACCTACCCAGCCCCCTTCCCTCCACGGCAGCAGTACCAGACTCCTGGGTATCATCCAAAGGACCAGCACAACCAGGCACTCCACACCTTTGCTGCTGCCGTTGCTGGGGCTAGATAATCCTTCCCTCTCTGCCTGGAAAATTCCTCCCCACCCTTGAAAGCCCAGCCTAGATGTTCCATCCTTCTTGAAGTCTTTGCTGATCCCCTGCCTCTCCCCTCTAGCTTAAACCCCCTTGGGTCGCTCACCACATGTGCACGCATATCTGACAGCATGCAGACTATGGCATTATACTTATCGTTGGAGAGCTTGCCTTCTCTCACCCACCCTGTGCACACACAAGGGAATGCTTTCTGACTTCTTACTGCTACATAGTGCCTGCTAGAGCAGGTGCACTAAATGTTTGAAAAATGAGCAAAGCAGTACATTATTCGTAATCAATGGGAAACAAAAGATGAGGCAAAGTGAAAGCGGGGGAGGGGGGGCTTGAAAGTCAAGCAGAGTCACTGAAAATATATAAATAAAAGGAAACAGGGAGCCATTGAAGGCTCTTGAGCCATAGAAAGGCAGGATGGAAGGTGTGTTTTCAGAGCCTCGAGGACAGGGTGGCGGGTTTGGGGAAAAGCCTAGAGAAGGACAGCCTGACTTTCCAGGACACCCTGGAGGCCCCTGCCTCACCCCTGTTTCTCTCCACAGTCGTGTCAACTACCTGACCCCCTGGCATTAATCTGTGAAAAGGAAGCCAGTCCTCAGGCTGCTGGGCTATGCCATCTCCGGTTCTCCAGCAGGACAGAGCGAGTATGGTGGCACCACCCATCTCCCTAAGAGTTCAGCCAGACTGGAAATAAACCTAATGCTCCCCCAGGAAGGAATCAGGCACGTGTGTGTGTGTGTGTGTGTGTGTGTGTGTGTGTGTGTGTTGTACGGACTGGGAGAAGGGTCAGTACCTCAGGATGATGATGTCCTACCTTTACCTGTCTCCTGCCAACTCCTGAGGAGTGGTGGGAGCCTGGAGAAAGCTGTCTCATGACCCCAGGTAGAGAGTCAGAGTCTAAGCCCCAGGGCTCAGCCAGGGGTGAGGTGTAGAGATAGCCTGCCTGCAAAATGGGTTTTCCCTATGCCCCATCCCCTGCTTGCAGCCTCACAACCAGGCTCCCTCCACTTCAGATGCTGAACTTGGGCCCGGGTCAAAAGGGATTGTTAGACACCTCTCTCAAAAGCTTCCACCATACCAATATACTCTGGGGGGGCTTCTCTGGGCCTGGCAGGCTCTGGTGGCCTAGAGGCAGCCTCTGGGTGTAGAGCAAGCATTGTCTGCTCTATCCACAGAGCTTCAGGACTAGCCCTCATCTGTCCAAACTACAGAGAGGAAAGCACAATGTCCTGGGGCCAGCCATAGGCAGTCCTGGGCCAGGGCCAGGATAACCAAATTCAAAGGGGTTAAGGAAGAGTGTCTCTGGCATGGTTAGAGAGCCAAGATAAATGTTGAGCTCCCAGACCTTCTAGATACCCCATCCACATCCCACTTGGTGGGCAGTGTGCAAGGACAGATCCCAATCAGGTAAATAGCCACCCAGCTCAAAGACTGTTTGAACAAGACTCTGCTGCTAGGATCTGGAACCTCAGGGATCCATGAACCTTGTGAGATTGTGAACAAAATGATGTGTCCACCCACATATACATTTTCTCATGGAGAGGCTCCTTGTTGTCATCTGATTTTCTGGAGAGTCAGCGTCCACAAAGGTTAGGTTACTTACACCCTCCCCATCTCCTTCCACTAATATTTACTGAGCACCTGCTGCATGCAGGCCAGGTCTCATGTGGAAGGAATTTAAAGACTACTACCAGGGGCGCCTGGGTGGCGCAGTCGGTTGAGCGGCCGACTTCAGCCAGGTCACGATCTCACGGTCCGTGAGTTCGAGCCCCGCGTCGGGCTCTGGGCTGATGGCTCAGAGCCTGGAGCCTGTTTCCGATTCTGTGTCTCCCTCTTTCTCTGTCCCTCCCCCGTTCATGCTCTGTCTCTCTCTGTCCCAAAAATAAAAAAAAAAAAAAAAAAAAAAAAAATTTAAAAAAAAAAAAAAAAATTAAAAAAAAAAAAAGACTACTACCAGCCTCTTATTTCTGGAGCCTATATTACACTATTCCGAACACAATGCCATGTGGCTCATTTATCTCCTCCAGACCTCATGCTCTATAAACACTCTGCAAAGCGACCAGAACCAACGCTATCCCATATCACAGATGGGAAAACTGAGGCCCAGATCAGGAAGTCATTCACCTCCAGCCAAACCCAGGGCTCAGGACTCAAAGAAAGTCCCAGTATTTGACACGGTATTCATGTATAGTTTGCACTCAAGATTTGTAGAATAAATTATTTCCCAGAATGGGAAGTCTTTTATTCAATCTTGGGTAAAAAACAAGGAGATGAGTTGTGTTGTTGTCTGATAATGCAGACAGAGGCTGCCTTACAGACACTAGGCTTTTTTAAATTTCTTTTAGGGGTGGAGGTGATGGGTACTATCCTTATACCGAGGTAAGGAACCATGGTGTCTGTCTGTCCTCATGTGTGGGGTTCTGCTGACAACAGAGCCGGAACATGGGGAGGAGCAGACAGGAAGAAGTAAGCAGATCACAGAGTCCCTGCCTCCTTGAGGGCCTATTCAGAAGGCACCCAGCCTCCTGCCATTTCATGCAGGAAGAAACCCTTTCCTCCAAGCCCAAAGGGCAGTCCACCTGGCTTGAACCTTGGGAAGCCACAGGCAGAACCTCGTGAGGTGTCAGAGCCACATTCTGCAGCCCTGAGTGCCACCCCCAGCATGACAGCTCAGAGAATGGATAGATTTGCCCAAAGCTCACATCACAACAGTCCTGCCCTGTGTGGGTCTTGGGACAGCCAGAGGGCATGCTTCAGTATTCCAGTGAGAATCAAGTCCCTGGGAGTTTTTTCCTGGCCCTGCTTCCTTGACACTGAATGACTGGGCAAGGCCCTCCAGGAATTTGGCTCAGCAGATATTTGAGGCCTTGTCTCACCCAGTGCTGGGTGTGGGAAAGACACAGACCAGATGCCATCCCTGCCTGTGAGGTGCTTCTAGTCCTAGTAGGAGGAAGGCAGGCCCAGCTGATTGAAACCTGAAAGCCGAAGGTGAGAATGTGGGCACACCTAGGCCACGTTCCTCAAGCCCAAGACACTGTGAATGGCAACCCACACCAGCAGTTTAATTTGGTTCTTGCCCACCAGGTATACACTGAATCCTGATTCCATAGGCATAAAAACATGTGCCCAAGAATGAAGAAAATACAGAGTAGATGAGCATCAACGAGCCTGATTCGCTATGCACTTTCTATTTTTTTAAGTTTATTTATTTTTTAAGTAATCTCTATGCCCAACATGGGGCTCAGACTCAGGACCCCAAGATCAAGAGCCAAACACTCTTCTGACTGAGCCAGCCAGGTACCCCCACACTTTCTAGTTTTTAAGCACAAGATAATGTATGAAGTAAGCACTTTGCAGACACCATGAGATGGGTAATTTTAAACCCATTATGTTTTATGAATGACGAAATGGACTCAGGGAGGTTAAATGACTGGCCCAAGGTCACACTGCTGGTGATTGGCAGAGCTGGGAATTGAAGCCAGCATCCCTGACCCTCGAGCCTGCAGCCACCACATTCCACCGCCTTTCTGCGATGAGAGAGATACAAGCCAAGAATGGGGAAGAAACCAGAGGGGGCTTCCTGGGGGTGAACACATTTGTTAACCCCATCCAGAGGCCAAGAGATGGGAAAAGCCCCATTCCTACCCAACCTGGGGCCACTGTGTCCTGGCCTCAAAGCCCTCTCAGCCTCAGGAGGCTCTTTACTCATCAATAGATCACATTAGGGGTGCCTGGGTGGCTCAGTCGGTTAAGCATCCGACTTCGGCTCAGGTCATGATCTCACGGTTTGTGGGTTCGAGCCCCGCGTTGGGCTCTGTGCTGACAGCTCAGAGCTTGGAGCCTGCTTCGGATTCTGTGTTTCGCTCTGTCTCTGCCCCTCCCCTGCTCACGTTCTGTCTCTCTCTGTCTCAAAAATAAATAAAACATTAAAAAAATTTTTTAAATAATTTCTATTGGGAAAACAATAATTTAAAAATCAATCAATCGGGGCGCCTGGGCGGCTCAGTCGGTTGGGCGTCCGACTTCAGCTCAGGTCATGATCTCGCGGTCCGTGAGTTTGAGCCCCGCGTCGGGCTCTATGCTGACAGCTCGGAGCCTGGAGCCTGCTTTGGATTCTGTGCCTCCCTCTCTCTCTGCCTCTCGCCTGTTCATGCTCTGTCTCTCTCTGTCTCAAAAATAAATAAAAATGTTAAAAAATAAAAATAAAAATCAATCAATCAATCAATCACGTTAGAAATCCTCCCTATGGCCTCTGCCCTGGAGGCTTTCCAGCTTCCATGGCCCCACCTGCAGGTCTTTTGGCCAGTCCCCAGCCCACCTCCCTGGCCCTGGGCCTCAAGGCATTACCCCAACACAACCCCCCCCCCCCCACCAGACTCCTTGTTGTTCTGAACACAGCAGGCTCTTGTCTGCCCTTTGTTCAAAGCCTTCATCCTACCTGAAATGCTTTCTGCACTTCTTCCTAACCAAATCCTACCATTTCTCCCAAGCAGGGCTCCCTCCAGGCCTCCCCTCTCCCCCCCCCCCCCAGTCTTCCCCAAGACCATGAGGACCTGACGGTAGCTATTTGGGGGGGGACTGACTCCTAGCCTCTGGCCCACAGTTGGTTCTAAGGAAATACTGCACTTGGTGGCTCCTTTTCTCTGAGTGAACGCGGGGCTCAGGAATGGGGCCTGGGGCCCCCCAACACCAACAGTCAGATCTGGACTAAATGAAACAATTACTACAAAGTAATAGTTGTGTTTATTACAAAGTAACACAATACACATCCTCACCCAGGGCCTGGGGCTGGCAATGGGGATGGATCAAGGGTCAGGGAGGACTCACATATGATATTTTGTGCTAAAAATCAGCAGCTCTGACATTTCTGACCCTACCGTTTGATACATGAAAACCTCAAAAGTCCCTCATCTGAAGTTTCAGTCTCATGCCCTGCAGCACCCGCTCAGTGCCCAGCAAGCTGCCGGCACTGGTAATGCTTGTGGATGAACAGAGGCAGGAATGCAGACCTAGGTTTGGGGCTGCACACACACAGCGAAGGGGGAGACCCCGAGGGCACCCCCTATCTTCACCCCTTCCCTTGACCTCCTTTTCAGGGCCCTGAGGAGGACTGGGCATTCTGGGCCTGGAATCTTGGTAGATTCGTGAAAATCAATAGCGGCCAAGGCTTTTCCTGGAGCCGTGACCTTCAAGGAACAAAGAAAGCACCCGTTTGAGGATGGGATGTGGAACTTATCACAGGCGAGCCTGGCCCAGGCTGGGAGGCCCCGGGCAAATGTCCAAAGCCTGAGCAGCCCATGGTCCTGGCTGAGGCCTGCTCCAGAAGAGGGAATGAGGTGGGGAGGTAGAAAGTCAGGACGGAGGACTGGAGACAGAGGTTTCCACAAAGGTGTCTGAGGAGGCCTAGGCTCTTTATGGAGCTGCTTCTGCACGGATGGGGAGACAGAACACAGCAGCTTTAATCCCTTTGGGAGTCAAGGGCCCACCAGAGGGCCGGCCGCCCCCTCTGCCGGATGGTGAAGAGCTTTCCTGCTGCCCTGGCCAGACCGGGTGCCGGCACCAGTCCCAGCCATTGTGCCTGGCTTCCTGGCCCACAAAGAGTGGGTTGGAACCAGAGCCCCAGGCTTCAGTGGCCAGAGCTCGAGGCCTGTGAAGTTCAGAGCCGGGGGCTGTCCCAGCCTCTCTATCTGTTCCCCACCAGGCCAGACCCCACAATTCCAGGCCTCTCTCATCACCAAATGCATGGCTTTGGGATCTCAGGGGTCAGCCCAAAGGGCATACTCAAGTGCGTCCTGCCCATCTCATGGAGATGATATGAGGCTGTGACCAGCCGGCAGAAGAAAAGGGTCTTATGAGTGGCATGGCGTGTAGGGGTGGGGAGAGCCCCGACATTCAGATGGAAGAGTTAGGCCAGCTCCCTTCGGCCTCTGGCCTCCCACTGTTCTGCTTTCCTGAGTGGCCGCTACATGCCAAACCCTCCACACAGGCCATTTCACTGTGCCCTCACCCTACACCCAGAGGACAGCAGCATCTGGCTCCATTTCACCGATGAGGAAAATGAGGCTCGAGAAGTCCCACCACCTGCCCAATGCTTTGTTGCTGCTGAGTGGCAGAGAGGGACTCTAGCCAGGTCTGACTGTGGTGCTCTTCACCACAACACCACACCACTGCCACCATGGCTTGCGAGCACAGGCTCCACCCCCAGAGAGCAGGGTCCTCCCCACTCCCCCCCCCCCAACCCCTGTGCAGGGCCAAGCCCACAGCCAGCCACACAGTGGGAGAGTGACAAAGCTATTGGGATGACAGGCTTCCTACGAAAGTCATCTTTGAGGGCCCAGCCTGCCCTGGCAATGACTTCTAGGACCTGGGAGAATGCCACCACCCCTGCCCCACCCCACCAGTGCAGCACATCTGTCCCCATGAGGGGGTGGGGGGTGGGGTGGTACTAATTCCAAAACGGGGGGTTTATGTTGGCCTCTCCCTCTTGTTCCTCTCAGCTCTGTCATCCAGGTGTCACCTCTCACCCCAAGCAACCACCCTCTTCCTATCCTGTCAGTGGTTGGGGCAAAGGGAATGACTGCCCAGAGACTAAAGGAGGTAGTGTTAGCTCACACCCCTAATCACAATGTCTGGAGTGCCCTCCCGAAAACGGTATGCTCTACAAGAGGGAGGCTCACATCAGCTGTGGGACACAGGAGGCTGTGGGGCTCCTGGGCAAGTAGGTGGGAGGTGCGGTCAGCTGCAGTGGGCAGTTGCTTACGCCAGTCTATCCTGTCTCTGTCACTTATGACTGAAGCCAGACTGAGGCAGCAGGACAGCAGGCTGGAGGCCAGGAGAGGCAGGCAGAGGAAAAGAGGACACGGGTTGATTCTATCACCTTCCCAGAATCAGAGTGTCAGATCTCCAAGGACCCTCAGAGATCAGAGTCAAGACCTCTGTTTCAGATGGGGATCTGGGGCCCCAGGAGGGGCAGTCAACAAACGCCTGGGGTCACTTTTTATCAAAAGACTAGGACTTGAACCTGGACATACATCCAGGCTCCCAGGCTCCATTCAATGCCCTGGTTTTGACACAGGGTGGAGCCCTGAGGCTGAGGGCCAGGTGGGAGCCTTAGGAGACCGGCTGTTTTGTGTGAAGAGGTGGGGGTGGGGACAGAAGAAGAGAACGTCATCATAGGCCCCACATGAGCTCAGCTATAGCCAGCCAGGTTTCCTCCTGCCCCAAGGCACATGAAGACCACTCCATTCAGGAAGGGCAACCTGAAGCTATTAAGCACCAAACACATGCCAGTGCTTTCCAGGAGTCTCTGCAACGTGGGTGGGTTTTGCCTAAGGTCACTCAGCTAGAAAGGACACTAGGCTTCAAACCTGGCACAGAGACAAGGGGCCTGGGTGTCCTCTTGCTGACAGGTGGACACCTGCAGGAAGGGCCACATGGCTCCTCAAGGGAGGTCCTCCCATGGGCACACAAAGAGGGGACAAGGGGAGTGTTAGTTCTGGGTCACATCTGAGGTTCCTCTTGGCCTTTCTACTAAGACTTGTGTGCAGAAGTCACCTCCAGGGCAGGGTGTCTGGCCACCCAGCTAGCCACCCTCCACTGGCTCTCAGATGCCCAGACCTGGGCAGGCTTTCTCCCTCTCTCCCTTCTACCCCTGCCCTTGAGAAATGGAAGGAGCCAAGTCACAGCTGGCCCACTGGGACACTGGGGCAGGGGAACAGAAGAAAGGTGGGTTGGAAGGCCAAGAGGGGACATGGACATGCAGATGGCCATGTGACAGGGTGAGTACAAGTAGGGTGAGAGCAGGCAACCCTCTGGGGCAGGGCATCTGCCTGGGGCCACTGCTGCCCCAGGCAAGCCCTGGTTCTCCCCTGGGGCTGAGCAAGCGCTCATACGCTCATGCTTCCGAGGCCAGGTTCCTGGCTTCTGACCATCCACAAGCTGCCCGTCCCTCACAGCCCAGCTCCCTTTGCAGGAGCTGCAGTTAGACCCCTGGGGAGGCCAAGAGGCTGCAGGCCTATTCCCTGGGGCCCTGGTGAGCACCTTCACGGCTTGCCCACCAGGGCCTCCACACGTGAGACCCTTTAATTCTCACAGCAACTGAGCAAGGCAAGGGTTACCTCCCTATTTTGCAGATGCAGCAACTGAGTCCCAAAGAGGTGTAGTGACTTGCCCAAAGCTGTGTGACCAGAGCATTCAAAACTTGGGATTCAAACCCAGCCTTATGTGCAGCCCCAAGCCTACCACCCAGGCCTGCACAACTCTCTCTCCCTCTCCATGCCCCATCATCCCCCAGTGGAAGAATGACCAGAATAAGCAGTGCTTTGGTCTGTGATGGTCAATGTCTTTACTTCTAAAGCATACATTGGACTCACTATATATTAACATCAAAAGGGGCTATCTAAAATGGAGTCATTCTTTTTAAAAATCCAAATTTTCACATTTTAATAGAAGATCCAAAATGACATGAAATTAAACTATACAATGTTATGAACAGTATAACAACTGCTTTTAGAAAGCAAAAGGAAAGGGGGGAAAATGAGCAGTTGGGCCTATGGTTGGCCTGGGTTCCATGTCTTTTGAGGCATTGTGACGGAGAGCCAGCACCGAGGGGAAGGACCAGCCCCTCTCCGCAGGCACAGGAAGGGAGCCCAGTCTCATAGAAGAGGCAGATGTGGGCTCTTCAGCCTTCTCAAGGTGACAGTGAGACAAGGGGGCCTCTCTGCTCCTCTGGGCCCTTGGCGCAAGCACTGATTAAAGTCTTTCAAGACCCACACCCAAGGAGGAAGGCTGGTAGAGCACAGGGGCACAGCCGGGTTCAAAAGAATCATTTTGATAATAAAAGTCCTCTGGGCTTCCCAAGGAGGGGAGGAGATCACTGGCCAGCGATCTCAGTCGACTCCAGCCACCTACTGGTTCCCTTAACCCTCTTCCCCAGCCTGCTCCCTATTGCCCCAGACACCCTTGACTCCATGAGCCCTGGTGGTCAGCCAGAGACCTAGAGGGACCCCAGGAGGGAATGCTCTGGCCTTGGAAGTCACTGGATGTTGTCCAGGGCATCTTGGCAGTGCAAGACCCCTGGGGTCCAGGCCAACAGCCAGACTGATGGGGAAGGTGCCCACGGGCTGGGAGAGCACTGTGGGATCAGAGTCCTTTCACCTCCCCCACCCTTGGTGCCCAGGCCTGGTCTTGGCCCAGAAGCAGAGCAAAGGCAAGCTGACTGGGGCCATGCCCTTGACACTTTGGTTCACACCTTCAAGGGGGAGGACACTTGTCTGCATCCACTGGTAAGATCATGCACTTGGCCCTGCTTCCTCCCAGGCACCAAGGTGGTCTAACGATCCCCTTCTTTCACATCAGCGGTCCTGTCTGGCCGAGAACACATTCCCCAGAGCTTGGAACTATGCTGCAAAGGTAGGAAGGGGCACTTCTCGAACAGCAGGATTAGCCCTCAGCACAAAAGCTGCCTTTCCTCCTTTCCCTGTGGATGGCACTGTCCCTGGCTGAATGTGTCACAGGAGAACTTCTCTGCCTCCTCCCTTTGGGCTGGGCCAGTTCTCTCCAGGCATACCCAGCTCACAGACGTGCAGCCCTCCTGTTATGTCTCACGATCAGAAACCAGAAGGGCACATCACCCCTAGCTGGAGCAGACCGACAGGCCTGTGGCTCACCTCCTGGTCCCCAGGACCATATCACAAAGCTGGCCTTCTCCCTCAAACAGCAACTTGAAGGAGGATGCCCTACATCCAACCCACCTATGGGGTCTGGCCCTTCTCCCAGGCCCTACGATGGCCATCCTCCTTCCTAGAAACTATCTGGTTTCTAATTAGGCTGAAAAGTTTGGGAAGGTTGGGCTGGCACCAATCCCTCCGCAGGGTAGAGACAGGCCACTTGATTTCCAGCCTGGTTCCAGGCCGCCAGAGACAAGAGAGGCCGATGGCTCTCAAGAAAAGGAATCTTGTAATGGGAAAGAGGTTTGTGGGATCAGGACCAGCCCCAGCAATCTGGCTCCCCCACTTCCAGGTCCCCACTCCCCCACCCCCACCCCCTGGCTGCCCAGTGCCATCTGTCCTCAGGGTCACTCAAGGCCCAGGGCCTCAGACCACGGGCCAGGTAGAGGGCTCAATGCGAGGAGTCTGGGCGGGGACAGGATGGGGGCCAAGGCGCGCACTCAGGGCAGGCAGGCGGCTACCTGGTAGGCGCCCTCCGCAGCCGCAGCCGCCGCGCTGTGCTGAGCGCTGTGCTCCTGCAGTAGGGCCACGTCCAGGAAGCGCTCGCCGCACCACACACACTTGAACTGCTGCTCGCGGGCGTGCACACCCTGGTGCTTGTTGAGATGCTCCCGCTGCTTGAAGGCCTTATCACAATTGGGGCACTTGTAGGGCTTCTCTCCCGTGTGCACCCGCCGGTGCCGCTGCAGGTCTGACGCGTACTTGAAGCGCTTCTCGCAGTCCGGGCACTTGAGTGGCTTCTCGCGGGCTGGGTCGCAGCGGTGCTGCACGAACTCCGAGGATGAGAAGAAGCGGCGCTCGCACAGAGTGCAGCGCAGAGGCTTCTCGGCTGCCGAGCAGTGGGCCAGCTGGTGCTTCTGCAGGGCCGACGCCCGCTTATAAGCCTTGTTGCACACGGGGCACTTGAAGGGCCGCTCGGCCGCGCCCGGCAGGCACTTGTGCCGCAGCAGCTCGGCCGACTGGTCGAAGCCCTTCTGGCACACGGGGCACTTGAAGAGGGTCTCGAGGGTGTGCACGTGCTGGTGGTAGAGCAGGTGGCTGGGCTGCCCGAAGCCCTTCTCGCACAGGCCGCACTTGAAGGGCTCCTCGGTCTTGTGTGTGCGCCGGTGCCGCATGAGCGCGTACTGCTGCTTGAAGCCCATCGGGCACAGATCGCACTTGAAGGGACGCTCCGCGCTGTGCGTGCGCTCGTGCTGCCGCAGGTCCGACGGCCGCTTGAAGGCCTTCTGGCACTCGCCACAGCGGAAGGGCCGCTCCCCGCTCGGCGTGCACGGGTGCTGCAGCAGCTCGGAGGACTCCTTGAAGTGCAGCTCGCACACGTTGCAGCGGAACAGGTGGTGCTCGCCCGAGTGCGCGTACATGTGGCGCACCAGGTGGGAGCGGTGCTTGAAGGTCTTCTCGCACACCGCGCACTTGTAGGGCCGCTCGGAGCTGTGCGTGCGCTTGTGGTGCACCAGGTGGGACGACTGGCTGAAGCTCTTGTCGCACAGCGTGCACTTGTACGGCTTCTCGCCCGTGTGGATTCGCTCGTGCCGCGACAGCTCCGACAGGTGCTTGAAGGGCTTCTGGCAGATGGAGCAGCTGTAGGGCTTGTCGGCCTGTTCGGCGGGAGCCACGGTGGGCGGCGCGGCTGCCGGGGGCAGCGCCGACGCAGCGGTGGCTGCGGGCTCAGCGGCCTCGGCGGGCTTGTAGGTCTTCTCGCAGATGGAACATTTCACGAGGCCACCGGTGCCACTGTGTGCGCTGTGGTGCTGTGCCAGCGAGGTGAGCAGCGAGAAGCCCATCTTGCAGACGCCACAGACAAAAGGCTTCTGTTCGGCCTGCACGCACTGATGTTCCAGCAGGTCGGTAGCCTGATGGAAAATCTTGAGGCACTGCGTGCACTGAAACGAGCGGTCGTGGCCCGCCAGGCACTGGTGCTCATGCGGGCTGGACAGGTGTGCCAGGTCGTGACCGCACACACCGCACTTGGGGCCCGGCTCACCGGCTGCCTGCAGGGGCGCGTGCTGCGGGGGCTGGAGGCCCGGGTCGGGCTGCAGGAGGATGCCATAGACAGCACAGCCCAGGGGGTTCTCAGCTGAGCCTGGGGGCAGCGCGTGCTCAGCCAGGGCCGGCGGCGGTTCTGCATGGTGCTGAGGCTGTGGTGGCTGAGGCTGCTGTGGCTGCGTCTGTGGTGGCTGCTGCCAGCTTTCCGACATGCTTGGGAGGATGAAACAGGGTTTGGAGAGTAATGGCTTCAGTTTCCCACTTAAGGTGATCCAACCCAGACAGAAGCTGCCTGGGATCAGGTATGGACAAAAACCTCAGACAAGGCACGGAAGAGGGACTGGTCAGACGGCCCAAGTCATTAACCAAGATAGATTACAAGGCTCTGCCTGCAGGACAGGGGGCTCTTCGAGGCAGGATGCCAGCAATGCCAGAAAGGCTCTGCCCTTCCCCGATGATTGGTTCTGTAGAGAAAAGAAAAATTGTGAGCTCAAGGCAGAGATACACAGCTGGTCCCTGGGCCCTCTCCCTGTTCTGCCTGCACTTGCCATACCATTGCCACATCAGGGAAGGGATAGAGGTTCAGGGCTGGAAGATGTGCTCTCTTCACACAAGTCCACAGAAGTCTGCTGGCAGCTCAGCTCCTCCAGCAGAGAGCCTCCCAGCTCCCCAGCCTATGACCAGCCCTCTTCAGTCAGCTGTCTCACAGATAAGGGGCTGGGATGATCTTCCCATAATACAAGAAGTCATAAATTCTGCTCATGCTCCAAAGAAGAGGGAGGGGAAGACTGACCCGTTAAGCCAAAATGATTTTAGCAGCATAACTTTTTCTTTTTTTCTTCTTTCTTTCTTTTTTTTTTTTTTTGCAAATAGATTCTTACTTGGAAGCCCAATATATTAGATAAAAGCAGAGACGCACTGGTGCAGGACTCCCTGAGGCCTTCCAGCTCCTGAGAGCCCTCAATCTCAACCCAGGACATTGGTGCTCAGGATAATAGCCTGCCGGAACAGAGAACCAGGCCTCCCAGATCTGAGGGCCCAACAGCAAACAGCCTCACAGTCACTATTTAAAACAGCTACAGGAACCGAAGAGCATCTCAAAAACCTTCTTTTGTGAGGGACTGAACCACATCCCTCTCAAGTATTCCCCAGGCCCTCTATCCTGACGATATGCCTGTTCTTTCTCCATACAACAGTCTGGTTGGCCTGGCAGAGACCTTAGCCACTGTAAGATGGGGGGTAGATGATAGGGCTATAGACCCACCCAGCCTGGAGGTCTCCACAGCAGAACATGCCCCCACTCTAGTTATCTGCCTGAGCACCAAAAACTCCTGAATCCTCTGAATCTGAGGAAGGCCTAGAGGAAAAGGTAAGCAATTAAAAGTTTGCCTCTACAATGTGGGAAGTAGCATGCTAACCACAGAGCATTTCTCCTCTCTCCAGGACAACCTGGAAAAGGCAACCTTTCCAGAGACAGCCCTGTTCCCTTGCTCCAAGTCCATAACATTTTGGGTTATCAATGGAAGGTAAAGACCACCCAGCCCAGGCAAATCTCTAACTCACCACTTTGTGGCAGCATAAGGTAACAACAGTGAGAGGGAAGAACTTTTAGAATTACAGGCAACCCACTTTCAGGTTTCCAGCTCCTCTGCCTCAAACATCAAAAAGTTTCTAAGTTTTCTCCTGAGGGAAAGAGTAGAAAAAAAAAAAAAAAAAAAAAAAAAAGAGGGGGGAGGGGGGGATGCCTTCACAGGCCAGCCCTGCTTCTAACTGTTCTGCCAAAGAAACATAAGAATCGGGGAAAAACTGTCATCCACAGCATCTTCCGGGAAGGAAAGAAGGAAAGGAGTCGCTGCTCCGGGTCGAAGCAGCAGGTTGCATGAGCAAGCAGGTAGGAAGCCTCCCCCAGGAAAGTGGGGAGTGGGACTACTTTGAGCGCAGTCTAGGTCCGGATGCGCCAACCCAGATGATTTTTTTTTTTTTTTTTTCCGTTATGAATGGCTGCCAGAACCAGGATCCCCGGTCCTGGGCCCCCAGCTGCACTGCCCACCCCTGCCCTTTCCAGGAAGGTACAGCGCGGAGGCCTGATAATTCCGCAGAGAGACGAGTGTAAAGGAGGCAAAGGGAGGCCCCCACCTGCGTCCCAAGCCAGCCCTTCCTCCTCCCTGGGAAACCGAATGAAAGGCGATCACCTCCCCACCGCGGGCACTGCTACCCGCCCAGCTGGGCTGCCTCCTGTCAGCCCTCACCGAGAATGGCCAGGCCGCTACGGCCAGAGCGCCGGCCCCGAGGGCGATTGAGCCCGAGGAAGGCCCCAGGGCCGCAGACTGGGCCCGGTTAGTAGCAACGCGCCCAGAGGCCCAGGAGGCCGCCGGGTCGGGCCGGAGGTGGGGGGGAAGTAGGGGGGGGGGCGGGCGGACTGGCTGGGAAAGGGGTGCGGCGGGCACGGGAGTAGCCCCCAGACGCAGCCCCAGGCGCCCCGGCTGCTCACCTGCTCCAGGCCGCCCGCGGGGTCAGGCGCGGGGCGAGTGGCGTCCGGCTGCTCTCTCGGCTGCCCCTTTATTCCGGCTCCAGCGGCGGCGGCGCGGCCTACGCGCACTGCCAATCCCCGGCCTCGAGTAGCGGCGGCGGCGGCCGGCCCGGGGCGGGGAACCAGCTAGCGGTGGCCGGGACCGAGGAAGCGACGTGCGCGGCCGAGATAGCGGGGCCAGGGCGGAGGAGCGCCGGGAGGGCGGGCGAACGGACCGACGGCCTTGCAGAGACCGGCGGACAGGCGGGCGGCGCGGGGGCCAGGGAGGCGGGGCCGGGGGAGGAGCGGCAGCCGGGGCGGCGGCGGCTGCGGGAGGAGCGGGCGGCGCGGAGCGAGGCCGCCCCCTGCTGGGGACCCCGCGGCCAGGCTGGGTCCGACAGTCAGGCGTGCGAGGTGGCTCTCCAGTTACCCGGTCGGCACTCCTCAGCCGACCCAGGGAGGGCGCTCTCTTCCGACCAACCTGTTTGGCCTCAGGGGAAGGAGGCTCCAGCGGCCCGACCGGGGGCCCGACGCCACCACCTGAGAAGAGAGGCCTCCTAGACCCTCTGATCTTCTGGAACTGACCCGCCACTGACTGCTCAGCTTGCTCTTAGGGGACGGGTCCCTGGAGCTCGGCCTTTGGACCCGCTTGAGGAGGGCGCTCCCGGACCTCTGATCCCATCTCCGTTGGATCTAGGGCACTGACCGCTGACCCAGGGGCCGTCCGTGGCTGGGAGGTCTGGTCGCGGATGGCTGCAGACAGAGCAACGGACAGAGAGGTCAGGGCCCAGAGCGATCTGTGAAATGGGCACACGAAGGCTGGGGGGTGGGGTTCCGGGAGGCTCCAGGTAGCGGTCCAGGCGCTGCAATCGGGCAGGCAGCGTGGTGTCGGTGGTAGTCTCGCCCGAGTCCCGCCGGACCCCGCCCCTCCAGGCCCCGCCCCGAGGCGGTGCTAACCCGGCCCCCGCCCCTGGAGGGCACTTCCGGCGCAGCGGAATTCCGGGTGCGAGTGATCGCTGAGTCGGCCTCTGGTCTTGGAGGAGGCCCAATGAGTGCGGCGCCCCTGGTGGGCTACAGCAGCAGCAGCTCGGAGGATGAGGATGAGGCCAAGGCAGGGGCCCAGGCGCGGCCGGGGGCTGGAAGCTGCCCTCGGTAAGGAGCGAAGAAGTCTTTTGGGGGAGGGTGCTGGTTAGCGCGACACCCCGACGGGACCCGAGCGTCTGGGGAGAAGGGGCGATGGTGCGGGGCGGCTCTCCAGGATAGGGCAAGAGAAGCAGCGGGAAAGGAGGATCCAGTGGACAGCCCTGGACAAAGCCCCAGAGTGCCCCCTCCTGGCTAGGCCAAGATTAGGAGGCAGGTAACATGCGCTCGGGTCCAGCCACCGCCTCTGGGGTGCACCACAACACCACCCCTGGGTCTGTTTCCTCATTCGGAGAGTGTTTTCATTCATCCAGTAAATACTCATTGAGCACCCGCTCGGGGCCAGGCTCAGGACTGGGACATTCGGCAGTGAACAAAACCGTCGAAGCCTTTATTTCGTGGAGGTTCAGTTCTCAAGTGCCGTGCTTGGTGCTTTGAAGAGCGCCTTTCAAGCAGTATCTGGGTTGATGTCACGATAGCTTTATCAGGTACACTTCACCGATGAGGAAACTGAGGCCCACACAGTGCACATGACCTGTTCAAGACCCCAAAGCTAAGAAGTGCTACTGCAATTCAGTCTTGTCCAGTTAGGGAATGTGACCTCTGAACCACCTCCTGGGGTTGGTGAGCGACCCGTGAGACAGCCCTGGGGAAAGAGCTTTGTGGTTATCTGGAAGCTGCTTACAGCACCTGGTGGGAAGTAGGTGCACACAGTCATCCCATATAAGGGGTTACAACTTTTATATGTACAGCGGTAGAGAATTCTAGGAGGATAAATGTGCTCGTTTTCCTTTTTTCTCTTGCAGTGCCCAGAGCCCCCTTCCCAGCCAGAGGTTGCCAGTACCTGACAGTGTGCTGCACATGTTCCTGGGCACCGAGGAGGGGCCTGAAGATGACAGTGCAAAACATGGGGGCCGGGTGCGCACGTTCCCCCACGAGCGGGGCAACTGGGCCACCCACGTCTACGTGCCGTGTGAGTAGCGTGTAAAAGACGAGTGGCTGAGACTGATAGGTGCCTCTTGATGGGAGGAAGCTGGCCCCAACCAGAAGGAAGAAACCAGAAACCTCTGACATTGATGGTAGGAGAGAGATGGACTTAGCAGAGAGAGAACAAGTTTCAAGAATTGGGGAATTTTTCTGTAAACTCGGTTTCAGTTTCAAATTCATTGCCTGAAATATTTTTTATTAACCCTGGGTATGTTTTCTCACTCATGAGGAGGTGACCAAGGGAGGGTCTAGGACAGAGTGTGAAGGCCATCCCAGAGTGTGGCTGCAGCTGGCAGTTTATTTCTAAGAGGGCCCTAGATGTGCTGGGGTCAAGTTCCCCTCTCCTCCCAGCCCTCATGAGTGAATGGCAGGCAAAAAATGCCCAGGCTTTGGAGTCAGACCTTGCTTTACTACCCACTGCTCTGGGTACCCGTTAGTAAGTTATTGGACTTCTTAGAACCTCAGTTTCCTCATCTCTAAAATGGGGAGCACGTATCTCCTAGGACTTTTGTGAAGATTGAATCAGATCGTTTATGTCAGGCTCTTAGCACCATACTCAGAGTAAGTGATGGCTCTTAGTATTTTGCATTAGATCAGGTCAACTCTTAGAGCCTCCATTTCCCCATCCACAAAATGAGAATGATTCCTATACTGCCTACTCAGCAAGCCATTTGGACAAATCGAGTAACGCACTGGGTGTGAGCAGACTGTTAACCATGCAGCTCTAGTCACACATTTGATTAAAAAAAAAAAGCGAACATACAATGGTGGTCATTGTAGTGATGTTTGTCTTTGTGAAAAATTAGGAGCATTCTAAGTGTTTATCAGGAGATTCTAAACATCTAATAGGAGGCTTGATAAAAAGTGCGGTTTGTGATTATGGATTAACTATGGGGCTGTAATCATGAGCTTGCCCTCTGCACTGAGAGGAAGGCCATCCAGCATATCATGTTATATGAAGAAAGCCAGTGGAAGAACAGTTTGAATGGTACACTGTCATCTTTTCAACAAATAAAATACATACATTAGTACATACACTGAGAAAAGGCTGGGGAGGGGCGCCTGGGTGGCTCAGTCGGTTAGGCATCAACTTTGGCTCAGGTCATGATCTCACAGTTCATGAGTTCGAGCCCTGCATTGGCCTCTGTGTTGACAGTGCAGAGCCTTCTTGGGATTCTCTCTCTCCCTCTCTCCCTGCTCATTCATTCTCTCTCTCTCTCTCTCTCTCTCTCTCTCTCTCTCAAAAATAAGCATTTAAAATAAAACAAAAGGCTGGGGAGATAGGCATCCAGGTTTGGCAATCTGGATACCTAGGGTAGTGATCTTGAAAGTGGGGTGTATTCCCCTTGGGGGAGAGGTCAAGATGATCCATTTGGAAGAAAAATATTAGAACCTCTTTACATATTCCTTTTTTTCTCATCTCTTAAAGTTTCTGTCCTTGGGGCACCTGGCTGGCTCTGTCAGAAGAGCACACAACTCAATCTTGGGGTTGTGAGTTCAAGTCCCACATTGAGATTACTAAAAAATAAAGAAAAATGCTTTAAATAAATAAAATAAAAGTTCTGTTCTTGAGAGTGTACATTTTACAACACACAATTTTGTAACATACATATTTGTAATTTAGTTATTTTTAATATTTGTGTATTTTTGAGAGAGAGAGAGAGAGCATGAGTGGGGGAGGGACAAAGAGAGAGGGAGACACAGAATCCGAAGCAGGCTCCAGGTTCTGAGCTGTCAGCACAGAGCCCAATGTGGGGCTCGAACTTACAAACTGTGAGATCGTGACCTGAGCCAAAATTAAGTCTACCACTTAACTGACTGAGAGCCACCCAGGCACCCCTGCATATTTCCTTTTTCACTTAAATTCTTTACAATGGGCATATGTGTATTACTTCCTTAACCATTAAATTATATTAAAATTTTATTAAAATACATACAGCTAGGCTGCTCTCAAAGTCATTTTCTCCTAAAACGCAGAGTAACAAAGGCCTTCCTCTGCCTTCTGGGATTCTTCATTCAGTCACACCACCCTGACTAAGAGAATGGCCCACCCTATCCGCTCTTCCCTCCAGATGAAGCCAAGGAGGAGTTCCTGGACATGCTCGACATGTTGCTGCCCCGCGCACAGACTTACGTCCCCCGGCTGGTTCGGATGGAGGCGTTCCACCTCAGCCTGTCCCAGAGCGTGGTTCTGCGGCATCACTGGATCCTCCCCTTCGTGCAGGCTCTGAAAGACCGCATGGCCTCCTTCCAGGGGTGAGTGCCCAGTGTTTCATCTGCCTCTCACCTCCTCTCCACGCTCCTCTTCCTGTCCTCAGCTCCTGTGGGTGGGCAGGTGTGGAGGGTACTACCCCAGCCAGCAGACCAGACGTAAAGGTTAGAATGCTGCACATCTCCTGGAGCCGCCTGCCATATGCCTCATCGTGAGCGACCTTGGGCATGTGACCTAAGTTCTGGAAAACTCGAGTCCTTACCTGTGGGCAGGTCACAGGAGCGGTAGTGGCTGCCTCCAAGGGGACCTGTGAGCAGCATGGCACTTGGCAAAGGATCAGAACTGAACCCTGCCTCCGGTTTTGTCTGCCAGCCTAAGACGTTTTCTTCCTCACCTTTCATATCTCTCTCCTCTTGTTACCAGAGAGCCTTTCCTCCTACCCTTGGGCACCTCAAAGCCCTGCTCCTTCACTGGGGCTCCGCGATTTGGCGTCTCCCCCAGAGTTCCTCAGTCCCAGGGATCATCCCATGCTCTGGCGGCGCATACCCTTGTGCTTATTTCATTCATACCCAGTCATTGCCATGTCCATTTCCCTCTATGGAGCCAAGCGCCCGCAGGCCCAGGAATGCGACTTCTCTCTGAATCCTCTGCATCTCTCCTCCAGGTGCTCTGCTGACTGTAGGCATCAAGTGGATGTTTGCTGAGCCAATGAACAGGAGGAGAGAGGGATCCTCTAAATGTTGGTTCCGGAAGGAGCCTAAGAAGCCATCCAAGTGGTGGTTTTATTTGCAGAGCCTTTCTTAAATGAGGTGTTAACCAAAAGCCTCGTTGTGTAGATGGGCGAGAGAAGCACAGAAATCTTCTAGCGCAAGCCTCACTCCCACAGTGCAGGAGGCCTTAGGCCCAGGGATTCCATAGATGCACTCTGCCCAGGTAGGGAACTGCCCATTTGGTTCAGCCCTTTCTGAGGGCCAGAAGAGGAAGGGAGGAGGTCAGCCTGAGAATCAGAACTAAAACTCCTCTCTGCCTCATTCGATTCCCTCCCCTGACCTTTTTTATTGTCGCCACCAAATTTATTGAGCAATATGTATATTAGTCACTACTCTCTTGGTCACAGGTACCAGAAATCCAACCCAAAGTGGCTTAAACTGGAGGGGGAGGGGGAATTTATAGGCTGTTATAACTAAAAAGCTGAAAATAGTGCTGGCTTCATGTATGCGTGGATTGGGGTGACCAGCAGATGTCAGATGGCACCTGACTGTCACCATCTTTTAGCTCAGGCCCTCTCCACATTGGGCTTCATTCTCACAAAGGCAAAGAAGGCTACCGGCAACTTGGGGCTGCTGGTCTACCAGCCGGGGGAGACAGCCCTTTTTTCTAATGGCTTCAGCAAAAGTCACGGGAATGACTTTGATTGGTCCGACTTGGCTAACATGCTCTCCGTTTGTGAGTACAGTTAACAAAACCCTTTCCCCTTCTCCGTGAGAATGCTTCCATTCCCCTGCTTCCAGCTCTGTTCTCTGGATAAAGGTGGAATGTCAGCTGTGTTTGGGGCCATGTTACTCGTGGTAAAAATGACCTGTTGGCACCCTGCATCTGGGCTGTGAAGACTGTGAGTGAACAAAACTTCTGGCAAGAAGCCGTGGCCCTGGGCTTCCCTGCATGCGGTGGTTCTTTGACTGGACAAGTCCCTTTCTGGGACCTCTGGAAACTTGGCCCAAGGGCCATTACAAGAGATAATGGTCCCTGAGGGGGCACAGATGTACGTTATCCTCTTGCTCACTTTGGGACCAGAGAATAGCGCCTAGATCACGGAGTTGGCTCCCCCTGATGCTCACCTGCTGGTGCATGGCGTTTCCTACTTCGTGTGAGTTCAAGCCTCATGTTGAGTGTAGAGATTACTTTAAAGAAATAAAAAAGGAGCACCTGGGTGGCTCAGTCTGTTAAGCGTCAGACTTCGGCTCAGGTCATGATCTCATGGGTAGTGAGTTCAAGCTGCACATTAGGCTCTCTGCTGTCATCGCAGAGCCCACTCCAGATCCTGTGTCTTTCTCTCTCTCTCCCTCTCTCTCAAAAATAAAAATAAATAAACATTAAAAATTTTTTAATAATAATAAATAAATAAAATATATTTGATAATTTCAAAAAGATATATTGGGGTGCCTCACTGGCTCAGTTGACTCTTGATCTTAGGGTTGTGAGTTCAAGCCCCACATTGGATGTAGAGATTACTTAAAAATAAAATCTTAAGGGCTCCCGCGTGGCACAGTCAGTTGAGCATCCAACTCTGGATTTCAGCTCAGGTCATGATCCCAGAGTGGTGGGACCAAGCCCCCAGTTGGGGTCCATGCTGAGAGTGGAAGCTGCCTGGGATTCTGTCTCTCTCTCTCTCTCTCTCTCTCTCTCTCTCTCTCTCTCTGCCCCTCTCCCCTACTTGCATGCATGCTCTCTCAAATTTAAAAAAAAAAAATTAAAATATTTTAAAAATAAATAAGATAAAATTTTTGCTAGCATCTGAGTGAAGCTATGTGTTAACTTTAACTGGGTGATTATGTAAGGTCTTATCTTGCTCTAATATTTTAGTGTTCAGTTATATCATCTGTATAATAGGGTAACAAAATGAAGTGTGAAATGAATTAACTGTATTTTCAAAATCCTCTTTTTTAAATATAAATTTTTTCTGATTTTTTAAAATTATTATTTCTGAAATGTGGTCTTTCCTCTTCTAAATTCCAGATTCTTCTTTATTGCCAACCGGGTAAAGATTTATACCAACCAAGAGAAAACAAGGTGGGTCTGGCCTTGTCTGCCCCAATTTTTTCTTTGTTTATGCTTTAACCAACTCTATGACTATAAAAGCATCTGTTCCCAAATCTGAACCATTCATTAAGAAAAATAACTAGAGGAACGTGGGGGGAGGGACAGAGGTAGAGAAAAACATCTTGGTAAAGTGAACAAAAGCCTGCCACTGGAAGAAAACCTGGGCCCCTGCCCAGCTCTGTCTCCAGTTGAACGTTTAGCTCATACCTTCACCTCCGTGACCTCTCATTTCCACACTGTCACACGCCTGTCCTTGATACATCCATCAGTGGGCAGTCATGAAGCTTGAATGAGCCAACCGTGTTCCGTAAGTGGTGGAGTGGGTTGAAGCTGGGAGGTAATGGATTAGAGATAGTGACAGTAGGCAAGTCAACTAATAAGTTTTACTGAGACCAGGAGGGGGGTGGCTGAAGATATACCCTCACAGGAGGGTTTTTAAAGACGAGAGCATGTTGAGAGCTGAGGGGAGGGTAGCTGGCACCCAAGAGCCAAGGGTCCAGGCTCAGGAGTGATGCGATGGCGGAGAGCAGGGCCACAGAAGCTTGGGGGTTGTAGACATGGCAGGGGGAGATGAAGGCGGTCCTGAAGGGTTGTGAGACCCTGGGGGAGGGTTACAGACAGAGGAAAGAGCCAGCCAGGAGATGGGGCAAGAACCTGTGGCCCCGACCTAACTGCTTTCTCTCACGTCCTCTGCCCCAGCGGGGATGGTTTATGTTCTCAGAGGCTGCATCTCATGCCCGTGTTGTCTCCACTTCTGCCTTCCCCAGAACGTTTGTTGGGCTCGAGGTCACCTCAGGGCACGCCCAGTTCCTGGACCTGGTTTCAGAGGTAGACAGAGTCATGGAGGAATTTGACCTCACCACTTTCTACCAGGTAACAGCCTTTTCTTCTCCACCAGCCCACCTAGAACTGGAATAAAACCATCCTTAAAGAAGCCCTTGTTGGAGGCAAACTGAAGCAAGCCCTCCAGAACTGGCCCATGTGAAGTGTCCCGAATGCCAGTCTTCAGGGGACACACCTCTGGGGGGGTTGAGGGGTCTGAGGTGTAATCAGGTGCAGCCCATGGAAAGTCCAACATTTCTTACAAATCTTTGTTATATCTTAGATATGCACAAGACTTACCCATTGTACTCCATATGGATCCGTGTTTATCTATTTTTTAAGAAGTAGTAATTCTCCCAAATTTTTTTTAGTAAAACTGACACACCAGGAAGAGTTGTAGCTTCACATGCCTTCCTGCCCCTCGCCCTGTGCCCTCCAGGGGTACTTGAACTCCAAATGGAGTATCAGGTTTTTAAAGGGTTTGATACAGTCTTTTAAAACCATGCTGACGTATAGAAGCATGAGTGTCAGTGGAGATTATTAGTTATAACTTTAGACGTTTTAGTTTTTGTCATTTCATCTTAGAAAGTATGTCACCTATTGAAATCTTTAGACAGAAAAAAGAGCTGGAGCCTGCGTTCTCTTCCATGTCCCAGATCTAATGACTCTGTGTAAAGGAAAGCCTCTCAGAACAGGACTGTCTTAGTCAGCTGAGGTCACCATAACAAAACACTGTAGATGGAGTGGTTTAAACAACAGAAATTTATTTTCTCACAATTCTGGAGCCTAGAAGTCCACAATCAAGGTGCCATCATGGTCCATTTCTGGTGTGGACTCTCTTCCCAACTGGTAGACAGCTGTCTGCTCCCTTTGTCCTCATACAGAGGAAAGAGAAGAAGCCAGCTTTCTGCTCTCACACAGGCATGAACCCCATCATGAGCACCTCATTTTGATACCCTCCTCTAAACCTAATTATCTCCCAAAGGCCCCACCTCCAAATGCCATTACATTGGGGGTTAAGGCTTCAACATATGAATTGGGGTGGGGGGGGAGGGACACAATTCAGCCCATAGCAAGCGCCAGCCCAGGGCTGTTTTCTCTATCAGCAGAGGGTGCTCGGGATCAACACTGAGGGTCTGGTCTCTCATGAAGCAGGCCAGGGATCCAGCAGGGATCCTGTGACAACACTGTGACAGATCTACGGTCATGTCCGGACCTGCCAAGGCATCCAGGTGACCGCCTACTCCCTGCTATTCCTCCGCAGGACCCCTCCTTCCACATCAGTCTGGCCTGGTGTGTGGGTGACGCGCGTCTCCAGCTGGAAGGGCAGTGCCTGCGGGAGCTGCAGGTGAATTCCCGCTACGGGAGCACAGAGGGTGCTGAGAGGGTGACGGGATGCGTGCCGGGAATGGCAGGGGAGCTGACGGGCCCTGAGGGTTAGGCGTGCAAACCAGAATCCCTAGAAATAGCTGACTGGGGAGGGGGCCTCCTCACCTTTCCTTGCTGCTTGAAGGGCAGTCCCGTGGCTGTAGCACCTGGGAGCCAGTTAGCAATCCAGACTCTCTGGCCCCAACCCAGACCTAAGAAATCAGAATTGCCTTTGAACAAGATGTCTAGGCATTTGCGTGCACGTTAAAATTTGAGAAGCACGACCCTAGAACACTGGTCTGAGAGAATGCCAGAAGCCTCTCCCGAAGTCCTTGCCCCTCACCCAGAGGCCAAGGGCTTGGGTGCCCACAGGGGCCTGGCTCGTGTAGGAAACGAGTGAAACGTGCCAGGCGTAGGGAACGTCCACCCAGGGAGCTTTTGTATTTTGATAAGTAGGTGATGTGTCTCACTTTGCCGTCGGTGCCTTCAGAGTTGCTAATACACCACCTCCAGCAGAGGAGAGAGCGGGGAAGGGCTGTCGTGTGGGAATGCGGACATAGTGTTGCTAGCACTTGTTTTTCAAGGGAGGCCAGAAGTCCAGATTTTTATGTGGAACTAATGTGTATTTTTTTAAAAAAAACATGTCGCAAGCCAAACAAAGCATGTGCAGGAGGGACACAGCCCCTGGGCCATCGTCAAGCAGCCACCTCTGCCCTTGGCCTAATCATGCTGTGGGGGCAAACAGCCCTGGTTTCAGGCTCCAGCAGATCCGACCCCAATTCCAGTTCTACTGGGTTCATAATCCGGGGCTCTGAGCACCCTTTTCCTCCTGTGCCAAGTTGGGGCAATAGGACTGACCTCACGAGATTACCGAAGCGCAGAGCCTAGAGCCTGCACGGCCCTCAGTCTCCCTCCACCAGGCCCAACCTCTGAAGGATTTGAGTAGGCTGGTCTGGCTTCCAGTGCCCTCTGGGTCCCCGGTTCCCTTTAACGTGACTGTCTTTTCTCGGCTCCCGGTGGAAGACAATTGTGGACGAGTTTGAAGACTCCGAGATGGTGCTGCGTGTGCACGCCGAGCAGGTCCGCTGCAAGTCTGGGCACAAGTTCTTCTCGATGCCTTTGAAGTGAGCACCAGAGGCCCTCGTCCCAGGCCCCTCTGCAGGCTGGGTGGAGATGGAAGAGCCTGCTCCAGTCCATGGGGATGCTCCCAGCCTCCCACTGGGGGGCCTGGCCACGGTCTCTGGGTGCCCGGGTCCCTGGGGGCTGGTTCTCTCCTGGCCCTTCTGGGTCGCCGGTCCAGCGCTGGTACGTGTGGTCATTGTCAGGAACCACCAGTAGAGGGCAGCCTGGGCCTCCTAGTTCTAGGTCTGTGGACCTGCCCCGCACAAAAGAAAGTAGGGTGACCCGATGAGCCCGCCCAGACTCAGCCAGAATCCCCACTGCAGCCCCTCCAACAAATGGCCCCTCTCCCACACCCTTCCCCCTTCAGCTGTTTGGATTTTGATGCCCTTGGCCTCCACCAGGGCTTTTAAAACCATCATGTCCTGGCTCTTCCCCACTCAAGCTAGACACAGGGTGCTTGAATGGGTCTGTCACCCTCCCTCCTCGAAGCGTGTCACTTTTATTTATTATTTATTTTTAGTCTCACCCCTCCTGTGCCAGCAGAGGGCATTTCAGGGCCAAGGTACAGAGTGCTAATTTGTGGTTCTACATCGGTTTTCTCCATTCCTGCCTCCCACTCACCCCCAGCCAGGTGCCTGGGGAGACGTGAGCAGATGTTTCATTTTGGCCTGGCTGGTGGCTCTAAGCCAGGCCTCCAACGCTCTGTGACCTCTGGCTTCTCATCAGCTTTCCCAAAGAGGCAGCGAGGCGCCTTCCCCCAAAGTTCTCTTTCCGCTGCCTTCAGCTGCCTGCTGTGGGCTGCAGGCGTTCCGAGGGGGCCGTGGAGGTGGGGTCAGGGGGCACCCAGGGCCTTTATTTTTCATCAAGCCTTCACCAGAGCAAAAGGCCAGTCCTCCCTGGTTGTCACCTGGATCTCTGGTGATGGATAAAGAGATATTTTTATGTGGTAGTCTTAAATTATGTTCAACAAATGAAAATTGCAATTTTAATTTTGGCTTTTGTCTGGGACTGCTTCTGTTCAACTAGGTGAAAAGAGGACTTTCCTCTGCCCCCGCCTTCCCCAGCCTGCTTCACGGTGTGGAGGGACTCTTGGAAATCCGTTATGACCGCTAAGGTGGCTGTGAGAGGCATTGACAGAGCCTCAGTCAAATGACAGTGGGGTCACCCGGCCTGCTGGGCCTATAAGTAGCACAAACCACATCCGGCCCAGGGCTTGGCCTGTGGTGGGGGGCGGCCACCCCTCGTCAGTGACATTCAGACCTGACACTGCTGTTAATGCAGCCCTTTCTAGGGTCATGTCATCTGTTCTCCCAGTGACAACCCTGAAAAGTAAGATGGGGAGGAGTGACTCTTCCACTTGGACAGAGAAACAGGTTAAATGTCTTACCGCTGGTCCACCCTGACCTCGATCCTGCCCTGGGGCTCCTGGTCAGGACTGCTCTCCCTGTGCACACAACCCTCTGCCCCCCACCACCACCACCACCCCAGGCCTGAGGCAAGGGGACCTGTCACTCTGGCTCCCGCTCTGCCTCCTGCACCTCCGGACTTTCCAAGGCAAGTTCCCCCTCAGTGCCCAGACACGCAGGAAATCCCATCCTGTGATTCCCCAACCCCACTGCACTGATCTGCTGATTCAACTCCGACTGCTCAGTCAGTGCTGGATTTTGAGGTCACACTGGAGAGGCAGAAGAAGCCAGGCATCTTCCTGGCATGCAGGGAACACAGCGAATTTGCTGTGCAGCCAACACTTACCGCTACCGGCTCTGTGTCTGGATGCTTAGGGTGAGGGGGCAAGCAGGGTGTGCAGAGCAGGATCCCCACTCCTGACTTCGCACTTGTCAGACTGGGAAGCGCAAGCAGAGTCACCCGGTTTCCTGCACGTTCCGATTTCAACATGGAAGCCAGCCTCTTTCAAGGCAGGCTCTGTGGGCACAGACCACCTGATTTTCCCCCGTCTTGGGCACTGGCTCTCCCCAGGAGAGCCCCACCACCATGAACAAACCCAAGAGGACTGGCTGGGCTGGTCCCAGGGGAGGATGTGGCCCGGATGGAATTACAGTAGGGCAACTTTGAGAAATGGGCCAAGATCAATAAAGGGCTCTTCAGTGGGGAATGGCAGGTGGTGGCAGAGGAAGGAAGTAGGAGACTCACTGAGGGGGGAGGGTCGGCAGGCCGGGCAGGAGGCTGGGCAGGAGGCCGGGCAGAAGGCTGGGCGTCAGGGGCTTGGCGGGAGCCCAGACACTGAGTGTGCCTGCTGGAGCCGCCCGCTCACCAGCGCTCCGCTGACAGTGCAGAAGCAGCTGGGGCTCTTCCATAAGAGGAGATGTGCTTCGAAGACAGAAGACGAGACCGGCACAGGCCCGGGGCCACCCCTCCCCAGGCTGGCTCGGAATAGAGAGATTGCTCTTGATGGGGCTTTTATCACACCAGAGAGAGTGCAAAATCAACACATCTGGCCTCGGTGTCCTCAGATGTTCCCTGCAGGGCAGGGAAGTGATCATCGAGGCCTCCTTGGCCCATTTCCACCTGGCACTCTTGGCTCTCTCCACACGCCTCTCCAGACCACCCCAGCTTTGTTTCCAAGGAAGAGGGAAATTACCTCGGCTTGTTTGTTTCTTCCTTGTCTTGGTACCAGGAGCCTGAAGGGCCCACGGTGGGTGGGGTTGGGGGTGCGGGGGGCCTGGGCCTTGTTCCAACCCACAGCGCCTTGCCTTTTTGAGGGACCACAGCCACTACCTGAGCCAGAACCTTCCTTGTACAAACGGGGAGACAAACCCAAAGAGGGGAAACAGCTCGCTGAAGATTGCCTGGTAAATTAGTGCTTGGGCAGCCCCCAGGCCTGGCTTCTAATCCCCAGCTGTTTGAGACCCTCACGGCACCTGAGGGTCTCAGAGTGAAACTGCTATGAAACCACATGTCTGTGCTTTAATTCAAAAGTTTCCAAGAAAACAAAAGGAGTAGGGGGAGGTTCTAGATGAAATGATATTAGCAAAACGTGGGCAATGTTTAAAGCTGGGTGACTGGGGGTGCCTGGGTGGCTCTGTTGGTTAAGCATCCGACTTCAGCTCAGGTCATGATCTTGTTGGTTGGTGAGTTCGAGCTCTGCATTGGGCTCTGTGCTGACAGCTCAGAGCCTGGAGCCTGCTTTGGATTATGTATGTGTGTCTCTCTCTGCCCCTCATCTGCTCACACTCTCTCTCTCTCAAAAATAAACATTAAAAAAAAAAAAAAAAAGCTGGGTGACTGAAGGCTAGGGCCCACATGGGTCTGTCCTGCCAGTCCCCTCAGGCCTTGGGTGCTAGCCAGATCTGACAGAACCACAGACCCATGTCATGGATAGATGGACAAACCCACCTGGAAGCCCAGAGGTGCCTGTAGGGGCCAGAATCCAAATATCAGGAGCTTCAAGGTCTAGTCACAAGGGATGCCTCCTCCTTAAGTAGGATTTACCCCAGGAGAGGAACCTCCAACGGAGAAAAAACAATGACCAAGCTGTCTGGCTTCTAAGATGGTTCTTGGGCCCCTCTCTTTACTAAGAACATCCTAAACTCAAACTCTTTTATTTTTTTAAAGATTTTTTTTTTTTTTTTAAGTAATCTCTACACCCAACATGAGGCTTGAACTTACAATGTGAGTTGCATGCTCTATCTACTGAGCCAGCCAGGTGCCCCTCTAACCCTTCTTTTTTAATTGGTTGATTGGCAATAAATACAGTGAAAGATTGCAATGCATTCAGTTAAACCAAGAATAAGCCTGTTGTCCATTTCTGACAACCACTATACATTTCAGAGTAAAAACTTTAGAAATTTAGAGCATAGTACATGTATAGACCCGTTGAATCACTATTTCTACACCTGAAGCTAATATAACATTGTGTCACTATACTTCAACTTTTAAAACCATTTAGAAATCCATTTCTCAAAGGAGGGATCCCATAGAAAAGGGAGTAGAAATGGACACAATTGTCCCAGCCTTTTCCCTGAAGAACTAAGGCCTTTATGTGTACTTCCTGCTAGAATCTAGTTTTAGCAAGAAACCTGCAAAATCAGTTTAGTGAGAAATCCCCACCCTTGATAATCTGATCAAACTCCCCATCCCCACTACCCCCCCCCCCCCCCCCCCCCCCCCCCCCCGCCAGGTGATATCTGATCTTGGCCTGGCCTGCCTCAGCCAGAACCCACCCCAGACTTAATGTCTCCTTTTAGTAATTTTCCATCCACCAATGCCCCCCTCCCCACTTGCTCTTTGGTTATAAATTCTGCCTTGTTCTGGTTGTATTGGGAATTGAGCCCAGGTCTATACTGAAGTCTCTTCCCCTATTGCAATAGTTTGTTTTGTTGGTTTTGTTTGTCTGTTTGTTTTTCAGTAAAATCTATCTTCACTGCTTTAACTTCTATCCAATTCGGTTTCTCTTTAATGGTTTTTGGCGCTGTGCCCCACTGGACTCTTAGACATGACAACTAGGCTTCGTGGTACACACAGAGACCTTTCGTCTCCAGCCTGTTTGCTGGTTTGGGTATTCGATGATGAATCCTACTCTAGAATCCACCACTCCAGATAAACGTCCCCTGAAGGGGGAGGCCAGATTTTGATTCTCAGGATCCTGAATAAACTCTAGAAGCTGGGTCAGAGTCCCAACCAAGCAGCTGTTTGTAAGAAGCTGGGTTAGAGTCCTGGGTAAACAGAGGCTGGGTTAGTCCTAGGCTTTTCTGATTATAAAAGGCTAGATTCTGTAAGGAACAGAGGCTGGGTTAGAATCCCAGGAATTTCTGTTCATAAGTATAAAGTTCATTAATCAAGAACATAGGAGCTTTTGGGGTACCTGGGTGGCCCAGTCAGTTAAGCGTCCAACTCGGTTTTGGCTCAGGTCATGATCTCACAGTTTGTGGGATCAAGCCCTGCGTTGGGCTCTGCACTGACAACAGCACAGAGCCTGCTTGGGACTCTGTCTCTGCTTTTCTCTCTACCCCTCCCTCACTCATGCTTTCTCTCCCTCTCTAAAAATAAACAAACATTTAAAAAAAGAAGAAGGAGGAGGGGGAGGGGGAGGGGGAGGGAGAGGGGGAGGGGAAGGGGAAGGAGAAGAAGAAGAAGAAGAAGAAGAAGAAGAAGGGGAGGAGGAGGAGGAGGAGGAGGAGGAGGAGGAGGAGGAGGAGGAGGCGGCGGCGCCCTGGGTGACTCAGCTGAGCAGTCGACTTTGGCTCAGGCCATGATCTCACGGTTTGTGAGTTCAAGCCCCACATCAGGCTCTGTGCTGACAGCTCAGAGCCTGGAGCCTGCTTCGGATTCTGTGTGTGTGTGTGTGTGTCTCTCTCTCTCTGCCCCCAAATGCCTGTTCACTCTCTCTCTCTCTATCTCTCAAAAAAATGAATAAATGTTTAAAAAAAAAAAAGAAGAAGAAGAATATGGGAGCCTTTCAACCAACTGAAACCTCTCCTCAAACTCCTGCTGACTATATGCTTGTACAGCGGAATACTGTCTGCTTTCTTTCTCATTAGCAAAACTTTACTAAAAACTCTCTTGAGCTACAATGGGCCCTCTGGGGGGCTCTTGGGATAGGACCAAATTAGTCCACCTAAGGGGAGCCCTAGGGCAAAAAGGAACAAAAGTCTCTGATGCACAATGGTCTGCTTTGTTCACTTGTATGAAGCTGAACAGCAACTAAATGATTCAAACCTCATTCAAACTATAGAACTTCTTAAACAATGTCTTCAGAAAATTTGTTCTGATTCGGTAAACCCCCTAGAACTCCTCACAGCACCCCCATTTTCCCCTCCTAGTTCTCCTTCATATCCGTCATGCTCTCCCAAAATGTTCTTCACCAAGACCACCCCAGTCCTTCAACGCCCTGTAACTGTAAGGTGCACGCCCATCTCTTACGGAGGAAGGCAGGGTGCAACCAATTTAAACCTTTATCTCAGAATTAACATGTCATCTGTCATCATCAAGGACTCTCTTAATTCCCAAAAGAAAAGGAAAAGATGTGTTGAATACTTTAGGATTGTTCTGGGAGCATGCTCTCCAGATTCCCTGGTTTACATCAACTTATCCACCTATCTTTTGGCCTGGGCGATGCCACCCCTCGGTTTGGAAAGGCCAAAGGAACACCCTACCCGAAGGCCATCAAGGGTCTCAGACTACCCCTAATTCCCATTAGAAAATGAGGAAAGAAAAATTACTAGAAGCCATCCCTCAGGTCTCTCTCACCAAAACTGATTGGTCATGTATTCAAAGTTATAAACAAAGGAACTAAATATGCCTAATGATCACCATCAATCAGAGACAACATGGAAAGAGCACTCGGGGCTGGACCTGCCTTTCCAAACAGCCTCAGCTCTGGCCACAAGCTTTGGAAACGGTCTCAGACTAGAGCTCCATGACACATTCCAGAAAAATAATATTAACTGGTAAAAGGCAGACATGTGTAAGTGCCAGACATTAGCCCAGCATTAAGAACATACTAGTTCAAAAACACTGGGAAATCCAGAAAGCAAGCTTATGGTATTGCAGTTAAAACAGCCAGGAGGACCTGAAATTTTTAATCTACAGCAAATTCTGAAATCAGGATCTCCCTTTGATCAAAACGCTTGCTGAAATTGTAAGAAAAAAGGTTGTTGGGTCTGGGAGTGCCAGGCTTCAAGAGGAGGGAAAAAGCCCAAGTCCCTTCCTCACCAGAAAACGCTGGACTCTCCTCCAGTGCCCTCAACTGCCACCAAACTCACAAGGAGAAATAACCCTCCACGTTAAAGGGCACCCACCACACTTCTCATTGACCCCCCATGGCAACACATTCTACCCTTAGCACCACACTGTCCCCTGCCCCCCTTCCTCGGAGTCACCAAACTTTACCAGTGGTGAGTTTTGATAATTTACCTCATAAACTGTCTCTGTCTCAACCCCTTAATATTTCCATGGGACCTCTTAAAGCTCAGCATTACTTTCTTCTCAGTTCTGCGGCCGCGGAAGGCTGTTAGGAAGGAATCTTCTCATGAGGTGGGATATAAAAGTTTATCCTGCGCTGGAAGGACTCCTCCTACAGCTCCCTGACTCCTCCCCTTCACGTCTATGTCCCCTAATAGCTGTGTCTGACTTCCCGGGGGTCCTTTGCCCCCTTCAACTAATACCTATGTCACTGACTATTTAAATCAACTATTAGACAGGATTCCTTCTTCTTTATGGAAAAAAACGAAAACAAAAACCAAAAAACCCCACAAAACTCCACTAATAGGGACGCATATAGATACAGAACCCCTTAAGGTAGAAATAGATCCTTCCATGCCCCTCCCCAGGATTCCTCAATACCACTTAAAGCTAGAAGGACTTGAGGGTCCCCACACAATAATCCAAGGTTTATTAGACAAAAAAAAACTTCTAATCCCCACTTCTAATCCATGTAATACTCCCATTTGGGCCATTAAAAAAAACCAAACAGGGGCGCCTGGGTGGCTCGGTCGGTTAAGCGTCCGACTTCGGCTCAGGTCATGATCTCACGGTCCCTGAGTTCGAGCCCCGCGTCGGGCTCTGTGCTGACAGCTCAGAGCCTGGAGCCTGTTTCAGATTCTGTGTCTCCCTCTCTCTCTGCCCCTCCCCTGTTCATGCTCTGTCTCTCCCTGTCTCAAAAAACAAGTAAACGTTAAAAAAAAATTAAAAAAAAAAAAACAAACCAAATAGGCAAAACTATCAGCCCAAGATCCAAGATCTGTCAATAAAACAGTTAAACCCAGATTTGTCTTGGTTCCTAATCCTAACACTATCCTGTCTGCTATTCCTTCCAACCCCTAATATTTCAGTCTTCAATTTGTGTTCCACCTTGTTTAGAATTCCCCTTTGTAAGGAATCCGATACTTGTGTGCCTTTACCCGGGAAATAACCACCAATGTACCTGGACGGTTGTGCCCCAAGGCTTTGCGGAGGCTCCTAGTACTTCTCACACACCCCACATGGCAGTTTGAGGGAACTAAAATTCCCAGAAGACTCCACCTTAATCCAGTATGGAGATGACTTCCTTCGACGTTCTGACAGTTACCTTCTTAAGGCATTAGCAAGAAAGGGCCACAAAGTGGCTAAAGACAAACTTCAGCTATGCTCTTTGTGCGTCTGACATCTGGGTCATGGTGTTTCAGCTGTAGGGTAAAAACTATCTTCACAGACCAAGGCGCCCCTATGCAACATTTTCCACTCCCTGAAAGAGGACGACAACTGATAGGTATTTTGGGTCTTGTGGGATATCGTAGGATGCAGATATACCTACCTTCTCTATGATTGCCTCACCCTTCTATGTCATGACTAAGGAGTCATCCTCAGACCCAGAAGTCTGGGGCCCCCTATCCAAAGATGCTTTTGAAAACCTTGAGGATTCTCTCTCTACTTTCATTTCCCACCTTTAGGCTTACCAATTACTCCCTGCCATTTTCTTTGTGCATGAACAAAAGGGTCATGCTCTCAGAGTGTTGTCCAAAAAGCATAATGGCCATGGAAGACCTCGACCCAGTGACTAAGACATATGCACCTTGCCTATAAGCCGTGGCTACAACCATCAAGTTTGTCCGACCTACTTCTGATTTAGCATTAGCTCATCTGCTCGATATACATGTTCCTCCTACTGCACAGACCCTATTGCGTGATGAAAACACATAGTACTTTTCTGCATCTTGACTTACCTCTTATGAAATCTTACTATTCTCTCTCTCTCACATCACCAAACATCACCATCAAAACCCTGCCACCTTTCTTCCCTTACCCACTAATGAGATGCCTCACGATGGTGTCTTTAACACTAGACCCTGGTCCCGTCCTAGGTGAGGTTAATCAGAACCCCCCACCCCCCGCCCATCCCCGCCCCCCCCCACACACATTGACCTTACTCTTCATTTCGATGGCTCCTACCTCTGGAAGGAGGATGTGGCCTTCCAGTCTGGATATGCCATCACTGATCAACATAAACCTCTAGAATACTGAGCCCTGCCAAATGTCAGATCAGCCCAGGTTGCTGAGTTAATTGCTCTTACTGTGGCTTGCATAAGAGCAGAAGGAATAAAGGTTAACATATACTTATAGCTGCTATGCCTTTGGGGTAATACATGATTCAGGTATGCAAAACAGACGGGACTCCTGACAGCAGCCAATACCCCAGTCAAAAATGGACCCCAAATAGCAAGACTTCTAAAGGCATTGTTTTTTGGGTTTTTTTTTTTTAATGTTTATTTGTTTTTAAGAGTGAGAGAGAGAGACACAGAGTGCAAGCAGGGGAGGGGCAGAGAGAGAGAGGGAGACACAGAATCTGAAGCAGGCTCCAGGCTCTGAGCTGTTGGCACAGAGCCTGACACAGGGCTCAAACTCACAAACCATGAGATCATGACCTGAGCTGAAGGCTGACGCTTACCGACTGAGCCACCCAGGCACCCCTAGAGGCATTGTTATTATCCCAGCAGATTACCATGGTAAAAACTGAGGGACAATGTACAGAAAATTCAGAGGAGACCTAAGGAAATAGATTGACTGATAAGTATACTAAATTAGCAGTCTCCTCCCTGACCACCCAAGAAATCCAAGCAGTTTCCAGGCCTTGGGACTACACCCTTGTATCCTCTTTGAGCACCTAGATCCCTGGTAGGATTATTCACCTTCCCTTGTGAGAGAGAAAACTATTTTAGGATGACTCCTAAGGAAATCATGAAAGAAATCCACATGGCCCAAAGGAAAGCTTCAGACTCAGAAAGAATTAGATGGGGAAGAGTTGGATATTTTAGCCATTCGGGTGGACTTTGGAAATACCAAGACGTCTACTCCACAGGCCCCAAGTTTATCTCTCGAGTCATTGTGTGTGGTTTAAACAACACAGCTCACATGGAAAGGGACAAAATGCAGGATATAGTAGACAAACGGTGGTTTGGACTGTTTGGCTTTTATTTTGACCAAGCACTTGCCCCTTACCTCAACTGCCAGAAACATAAGCCTGGAAAAACCATAAAGGTGTGGCAATTTAAAAAAAAAAATTTTTTTTAAGTTTGTTTATGTATTTATTTTGAGGGAGAGAGAGCGTGAGCAGGGGAGGAACACAGAGAGAGGGCTAGAGAGAGAATTCCAAGCAGGCCCCAGGCTGACGCAGGGCCTGGCATCATCATGACCCTAGCCCATCACCCCGGAGGAAACCAAGAGTCTGAAGCTTACTGACTGAGCCATCCAGGTGCCCCTCCCCCGCCACCATTTTAAACCTTGCAACTAGGCATTCTGAGAAAACCCCACACCTACTCCAGTCTATCCTCACAAGGGTCCTGTCCTTTCCATTGTAGTTTTATCACGGGCCCCTTTCTGAGAATGTACATTCATTGTCACACTTACCTAGCCATCACTGAGTCCAACATAACCTCCGCCTCAGCCACTACAGGGTTCCCTGGAGATCCCTCATATGAAAGAAAATGTCCCCAATGCTCCTCTTACCTAGTTTCTCAGAGGGAGCCCAACCACCATAAACCACCTCCAGACAAATCTTTTTCCTCATCCTCAAAATTAGCATGCTTTGGTTATCCTCAGTGACCAGATAATTATTTCTATGACCGCTGTCTAATTCCCGATGATTCTGATTTTTTCTGGGGAACCCAAGCTTATTGGGTGTTACCTGCCAACTGGGCCAGATCTTGCTACCTTGCCGATCTTTTTTTTTTTTTTAATTTTTTTAAATGTTTATTTATTTATTTTTTGAGAGAGAGAGAGAGAGCGAGAGAGAGAAAGAGAGAGAATGAGTGGGGGAGGGGCAGAGAGAGAGGGAGACACAGAATCTGAAGAAGCTCCAGGCTCCAAGCTGTCAGCACAGAGCCCGAGGCGGGGCTCAAACTCACCAACCATGAGATCCTGACCTGAGCTGAAGTCAGACGCTCAACCGACTGAGCCACCCAGGCGCCTTGCTACCTTCCTGATCTTACCAATCTCTTCATCTTACTCTATTTCCTACAATCTCCTTGCATTCTTAAATTATCTCTAAAACAATCACCCCCTCCCTCAGGGTCACCTCACTCTTACTGTAAGAACAAGAGGTATTCACAACATTGCAGATCCCCCCATAGGTGAGCTCAGTTCCAGGGAAGGTGAGGTCACAAAAACAACTACAGAACTGGGCCTATGTTCCATCCAGGACCTCACGACTTTTTGGGGAGACGTTTGCCACTTTTGGGGTACCATCCCCAGAAATCTATCACCTGGCTCAAGAGGTTAGATTCAACAACAGAATCACCTATTCGTTGCTACTGAAGCCATTCACCTCGTCCCTGGATAATCTCAGCATGGGCTTCCGGATCAGTGACTAGCCAACTACAAGAAACCCACGTGGGCTGTTCTCAACTTCAGTGCCCTCGATGTGACCCTGGCTACAGAAGGAGACACTTGCACAGTGGTCAGACACAACTACTACGCCTTCATCCCCAGCAATCTGCTTGACACCTTTGCCACAAGCAGGAAGGGCCGAGAGGTGAATGAAGAAATGTTTCACTGTCATTGCACTCACACTGCCAAGGACAACAGGCACTGGGGCTTCTGGTAGATCTCTGAAGATCTGTGAAGTTGGGTACACATACTGGTCCCGTCTCTAATCTTCATCTATTTGTCTTCAAGTTATCCCTCTCATTCAATGTCTTGTGGGTCATACAGGACAGCAGTTATCTATTGTCAGCAAGGCTCTAAACAAATAAAGGTGACCACATGAGGAAAGAAGAATTTCTAAGATTCTTTGCTTGACCAAACTTTTGTCAGGATCCCATGAACCCTCTTTCCAACCAGGCCCTTCTGTGTACTTCCTTCTAGAATCCAGTTTTAGCAAGAATTCTGCTAAGTTAGTTTATCTAGAATTTTCCACCCTTGAGATCTTATCACACTCTCATCCCTACTACTCCCCAGGTAATATCTGATCACCCTGGCTGCCTTCAGCCAAATCCCCCAGACTCCACGTCTCCTTTTAGTCATCTCCCATCCACCAATCCCCACCCCTTCCCATTCCACTTGCTCCTGGCCTATAAACTACCCCCTTGTTCTGGTTGTATTTGGAACTGGGTCCAGTTCTATACTGGAATCTCTCTTCTCCTATTGCAATAATTTTTTGGATAAAATCTATCTTTGCTAGTTTAACTTCTGTTTGCCTTCCCAGTGGTCTTTTTCTTCACCCGCAAGGTCTCTGAACAGGCCATTTGTAAGCTCAGCCAGATCTCTGTCTGATCTGGGATCTGATCTGATCTGTCTGGTTCCTGGAGGTGAGGCCTGCTGGACCACCCTAGGGCTTACTCTAGAGAAACCTGCCCTCAGGTAAGGAAGGTTCCCATTTCCAGGGTGAGGAAGTGGCAGAGAGGGAAGGTCTCAGTCCCTGGGGCCAGTTTTAGGACCGAGACTGCCCTTGGTCTGGATTCGCAGCCTCTGGGGACTTTAGACCTCCAAGGCCCCCGCACCACCTCAGGCCTTCTGCAACCAAGCAGATCTCAAGCTGCTCCTGAAATAGAATGAAATCTAGCACTTTCAGCTCTGTGCTGTAGAAGTTTTGCCCACTGGCCCATCACCTTGAGGAACCACACTGTTACATTTCACTTGCACAAAACAGTGTCCTCTACTTGGACAGTTAATGTGTGGAAACAGCCCAAACATACCAACCCTCAGCCGACCTTTGCCCCACATTCCAGATAAGGAGGCAGCAGGTAAATGGCAATGGTGAAAAGGGCAACTGCCTCCCTCTGAAACCTGTGTTCTGTTGACCACACTGCCCAGGCAAGGTACCCAACCTCACCTGGTAACTTGAGGAGAGTCACTCAAGGGCCAAAGACATCTTGAGGATTTGAAGAGACCTGGGCCAACAAACCATTAGATTTTTATCTCCCCCCTCCACTTCCACCCCAAGACAGGACTCTTGGGTCCCTCTTTCCTCCTTCCTGACCACCACAGCCTTATAGCCCCACACACCCGCCAGGTGGAAGAAAGAAGAGTCGTCCTTCCTCCTAGCTCCCTCTCTCTCTCTACGGGGTCGCTGGGGAGGAGGGGAGTGTCAAACCTGCTCTCCAAAAGCAAGGGTGGGAGTGACGGGGGCGGGCAGGCAAGAATCCCTTCCTTCCTGGAAGAGTAAAAGGGCCGCTGGTCCGACTCCACCTTCGGCACCTGCTGCAGAGAAGCCCCGGGCTGAGGTACCGCCCCCGGCCCTCGCCCGGGTCCGCGCGCAGAGAGAGCACTGGCCCTTTAAGAGCGGCGGCGGCCGCGGCGCGCGGGGAGGAGGGTTGGGAGCGCCCGGAGCTGCGCCGAACTCGCCGGGGACGTCGGGCGCCGGCTCCCTGGCTCGCTCACTCGCTCCGACCGGCTCCCTGCGCCTCCTCCCGGGACTGAGCGGGGACCCCGGCCCGGGCGGGCGCGGGGCGAGCAGAGTCCCCGGGCGGGAGGCGCGCGCTCCGGGCAGCACCCGGCCCCGGGCATGGACAGAGGGAGCTGGGCGCGCAGGGGGCGCCGCGGGACCGGGCGGCCGGAGCGCTGAGCCAGACAAAGGCTCAGGAGTTGCGCTTGCTTTCGGGAGCCGGGCCCCGGGCGCCGAGGCTGCGGGACCCCGCGGCGGGCGGCTCCGGCCGGCCACCTCCCCCGCGGGCCGGCTCCGCGCGCCCGGACCTGCCCTGCCCGCCTCTCCTTGGGCGTGGGAATTTGCCGAGGGGACCTAAGCGGCTCCGGCGGGGACCCGGACCAGGAGGTCTGCCGCGCGCCCGCCGGGCGGGGAGCCAGGGAGCGTCGCAAGTTTCCGAGCCGCGTGCGGGGCCCCGGCGCCGGCCAGCGGGCGAGCCCTGCGTGCAGCGCTCCCGGCCGGGCTAGGCGCCGAGAGCATGGGCAGCGACCGGAGAGCGCCCGGACGGCCGGGCTGGGCGGGCAGTCTCCTTGGCGGCCGGGAGGCGGCGGCGCGGCCGCGACTGCTGCCGCTGCTCCTGGTGCTTCTGGGCTGCCTGGGCCGCGGCGCAGCGGCGGAGGACGCAGAAGTCAATGCCGAGGTAAGGACCCCCGCCCGGCCCCTCTGCGGCGGGCTAGGGGCTCGGGGGCTGGGAGGGAGGGAGCCACGCCCGCAGCCTGGGGAGAGGGGTGGAGGGCTCGCAGACGAGCCCCCGTCCGGGAGATGGGGGGCGGGGAAGAATGGGGCCCGGCAAACTGCCTCTCCCCAGCTCGCCCTCTGCGGCGCACCTCATCCCAAATCCTGGAGGGCGTAGGGCTCGTGTCCACTCTCTACCCCTACCCCGGACACTGATCCGCCCCAGCCCGCGTCCCAGGAGTCGCTTCTGCTGCCCCCAGCCCTCGCTCTCCTCCTCTCCTCTCTCCGGGCGGCCGATTCCTCGAGAGCCTGGCGGGCGCGCCGTGACGTCCTCTGCGAGTGGGGAGGGGGCTGCCCTGGGGGGACCACGGGCGGAGCAGGCAGCGCTCCCGCCTCGGTAGCCCTTGGTCTGGGTGACAGCGAGCCGTGCGCGCAGCGGGCCCGGAGGGGGCGAAGGGGTGAGAACCTCCGACACAGCAGTCTCCGGTTGCGGGGGCGCTTTGGCGACTTACTTGGGCTCTTAACGCGGAAACCGCTCCACGACCAGGTGGGTCCAAGAGAGACCCTGTCTCCCCCGGGGCTTCCTCCCACTAGTGCCCCTACGTCGGAGAGGGCAGACTCCGCAAGTGTTTTTACCAGGAGCCCGCCTGATAAAACCGTCTCCGGATCGGTCCGGCAGGTGACCAGGCGCGGCCTCCTGGCGTAGAGCGAGGTCCAACCTGCATCCCCCCGCAATACCCCACGCGGTCTCTGTGGGTCGCCCAGCGCCGTCCTCCTGAGCATAGACAGTGAGGGCACCAGCTCCGTTGCCCCAGCAAAAGCGGGGTCTGTTCTGTCCCGACTTATAAGACCCACTCCCAGTCCGGGACTAGGAGAGGGTAGATAGGACAGGAGTGAGACGGTAAGAGGAGAGACCCGCCTCTTTGTTGGCTCCGGTAGGCTGGGGCCTCGGTGCCCTTGGGCCGGCCTGGAGCCTCGCAGCCGGAGCTGCTGCGTGCCTTCTATTTGCAGCCGGGCCGGTGCTCCCTCCCAGCCTCCCGGCGGCTTCCCCACCTCCCCCGGCAGCCTGGGAGATTTTTCCGATGGAAGCCTGCCCTTCCCCGCCCTACTTTAATAAAAGCATGGAGGAAGGGCAGGGAATTCCTCCCGGCTCAAGTTACACCTCCAGCCAGTTCCCCACCTGCTCTGCCCTCCCTCCCTGGCCTGGCCTGGCCAAGCCACAGGGAGCCAGGCCTTTGGCAGGAGGTGGAGTGGGATCCCAGACCCGGCTGGTCCAGCTGCCCCTCATTTTACACAGGCGGGCAGGCAGGGGCTTATATGCAGCTTCTGCTGGTGGGCACCCCCATCCAGGTACTGGGTGGAGAGTGCTTATTGGACCCACCTACTGCTCTGTGGAGCTGAGGACCAGAGGATTGCAAGTCATAGACCCACCCTTGAGGAGTTTATAGTCTATTTAAGAATGGCATCTCTGCAGGGCACCTGGGTGGCTCAGTTCATTAAACTTCCGACTTTGGCTCAGGTCATGATCTGAAGGTTCCTGAGTTTGAGCCCTGTGTCGGGCTCTATGCTGACAGCTCAGAGCCTGGAGCCTGCTTTGGATTCTGTGTCTCCCACTCTCTGCCCCTCCCCTGCTCTCATTCTCTCTTTCTCGAATAAATAAAACATTTTTAAAAATTAAAAGAATGGCTTCTCTGCACAGGAAGCAGTTATGGATCAAGCTGGAATTTGGTGGCCATGTCTGTGAATTGGCATCCTGGTTGGCCAGAAGCTGGGGCGCTGGGACCTATGGTTTGAAGGGCCTTTCTTTGCTTCTACTTCTCCATCACACCCTCCTATCCCAGCTGAGGGAGTCCCCATACCCCAGGACCTGCACTGTCAGGCCTGAGTGCCCACAGACCATGGCCCTAAGCCTGTGGTGGCACTGGCTAGAGATTTGTGACTGGCCTGCAGCCCCTCTCCTGGGGGAAAACTTGGGTCAGGTCATTGCTGGAAGAGACTCTGGAGGGTGGAAAGACCCTCGATGTTAGAAGCCAAAGTAGACGGAGGGCTGGAGACAGGTGGGCTGTCCCAACAACTAGAGGTGGCTTTGGGGTACAAGGTTGTTCTTTGGAGTCTGTGAAGTCTGTCCAGATCTGGGACCAAAAAGTCAAATGACTTAAGCAATCAGCCCATTTGCCAGGAAGCCGTGGGAGAACTGTCCCCAGGCCCATGCTATCAGAACACCAGCATGGGGGAGACTCCTGGGCCTGGCCCACACCCTGTGTACAGAGAGCCTCCTTCCCTTGAAGAAGGGCTCTTGGTCCTCACCCCAGAACCCCCATAGCTCCAGACTTCAGGTCGGGTCATGGCTGGACCTTTCTTTGAGCAGCCTGGCAGCTGAGTCAAGGCCAGCCTCTCTCCCCTCCCCTCCCTCTCCCAGGACAGAAACCATAGGAGTTTCACCAGACTAAGGAACCAGGGAGCCTGGCATGTGCTCGGAGCTGGCTGCCACCGGCCACCGGCCACCTGCCACCTGCCAGGCCTCAGCCTGGAGAAGGCTCTTTCTTGGGGAAGCCACCACTGATTTACTCTGCCCTGTCCCACTCACTCCCTTGGATGTCAAGTCCCAGGCTCCAGCCCAGAATGGCTGTATAGACCCAGGCCCTGCATAGACCCCGGCCCTGCCTGAGTGGGGTGCCCGCTGCGCTCCTGGACTCCCTCCCCGAGAGTCCAGCCCCCACCTATGGATCTCAGTCCCGCCGTTTCTGGCTGTGGCACCTAGCCTGCTTGAGTGCCTTTGGTTTTCACCAGAGAATCTCCAGTTCCCCCCATGCCCCGACTGCTTCCTTTTAGGCACAACTTCAGGCTCTCAGCCCCGCCCCATGGGAGTGACTCAGCTGCCAGAGTTCACAGGTGTACTGCCACTAAAACCTGGACACACCCAGGTAAACAGAGGTGGACTCCCACAGATTTCCCTTGCCCCTGAGTGGGGGCTGAGCAGATGAGCAAAAGGAGGGGTGCAGGTCACCTTGAATTCTGGTTTTGACCTTCAGGTCTCACTGGCAAGCCAAAGCCCCAGGCTCCTTGTGTTCCAATCTCTGCCCGCACTTCCATGCTGGCCCCTGGGGGCCCTACTGGTGCTCTCTTTTTAGTACCCTCTCTTAAATGTGAAACAGAAACTGCAGAGGGTCCCTGTGCCCACCCTCACGGAAAGGGGTTCATGTGAGGGCCTTGTCATCGGGAACCTGCAGAAGCTGAATCTTTTCTCCTCCCTCGCATCTCTGCTTTTCAGTCTCTTCTCTGACTACTAACAGACCACTCCTCTCCCATACTCTGTTCCAAAACCCAGAGAGAACTGGGCTGATGGGTACAGCCAGGGACCTGGCATCCAATTGGGCCATGCCCTTCACCTCCAGCCCTTTTGTCAGGTCCCCCGTGTTTGGGCCGCCCCAGGGTCCAGTCAGTCAGCTGCCTCCATGCAGAGAACAGCCTGGCATGTGCTTGTCTGAGCAGTGTATCTGCCTGGCCTGGCCTCTCTGGGCCCTGGACAAGAAGGTCTTCCTTTGCCCCACCCCAAGGAGCAGAAGAAACAACATAGAAACACAGCCAGATGCCCCAAAGAATTGCAGCCCTCACGGCCTATACTCTCTGACGCCAACTCAGAATGGCTACACTGCCAGGCATAGAAAAGCCCCTCCCTTCCAAGCTTTTGGTTCTGGCCCCTTTTGTTCCTGGACCACACGTTCCCTGCCATCATCACCTCTGCCCAGCTGGGATTTTGACTTCTGCCCAAGGCCAGCTGTAGTGGCTGCTGTGGGTCACCACTGATTACAGTTGGTGCTCTAGACTGAACGTTTGCATACTTTCCACCACCCCCCCCCCCCATTCATTATGTTGAAACCCGACTCCTAAGGTGATGGTATTAGGAGGTGGGACTCTGGTGATTAGGTCATGAGGATGGGGCCCTCATGAGTGAGATTGCTGCCCAGGAAAGTTCCTTTGCCCCTTCTGCCATGTGAGGACACAGCAAGCCGTCGGCAGTCTGCAACCCAGAAGAGAGCCCTCACCAAAACCCGCCGGGGCTGCCCCCCTGATCTTAGACTGCCAGCCTCCAGGACTGTGCGAGATAAATGTTGTAGGCTTTCCAGTTTATGGTATTTTCGTTACAGCAGTCTGGATAGACTAAGACGTTTGGCATCTTCCGTATCCTCTCAAGATTTATGTGGCTTGCATAGCTGGCCACGGAGGCGGGGGCCAAGCTCCATGGCCAGCTTATGCTTTTGGACATGGAGATGTGTTCTCTGAGTCAGCAGAAGCAGAGAGGGGTCAGGGGCTCTCTGCTTGGGGTCTCTCCACTACAAAGGGTCCTGGGAGGACTCCACAGGTGAACGTGGGGCCCTGGGGTCCTGAAGGTGGCATCATGAACACTTATCTAAGCCTGCAGCACACCATACATACCTTCTAGCTGGATGAGCCTCCCTGAGTCAGGGCACAAATGAGGCCGGCTGCTCCCCAGAAGGACACTGGTTCCAGGGATGCCTGGAGACCAGTGGCTGTGGGCTGGGCCCTTTGGGGGAGGTAGCACAGATTTTGCACCCCCAGGCAAGAACAGCATAGGTATGCAAGCTGGGCTTGGGTCAGAGAGACAGAAAAGGATGACTTTTACCAGATCCCATTTCCTTTGTGGGAACAGCAAGAAATGAGCAAAAGACCCAACCCAATCTCTGATATCTGGACAGACAGATGAGGACCTGGGTAGCAGCCATTAGCCAGCCTTCAAAGATGCTTCTCATCCTACTGCCATCTCATGCTCCAGCTTCCAGAGCCTGGAAACCAGGGTGTGGGTCAGCTTTCCAAGGCTGGCTCTTAGCCCCGAGAACTACCTTGTCCTCCCAGGAGTGACTGCCACCATGAGCAGTGAGAGCCCAGCTTCACGTTGAGCATTTATGAGCGTGGCACTGGGCATAAAAGAAGCACTTGCAAAGTGGTAACCAAACACAGCAACGATGAGAAACAAGTGGCATTTGCTGTTGTGCGAGTCACAAAACCTTTCTGAGCCTCAGTTTGTCTACAGAATGAGAATATTAATAGCATCTACTGGATGGAGTTCCTGGGGAGATTCGGTGCATTTGCGTGTAAAATGCTGAACGCTGCGCCCACTGGTCCTCACATGAGGCCCAGTGAGGATCAGGTGTTATTTTTGAGCACCTTCAACCTACTTGGTTACATCCTAGGCACGGCCTATGAATGTTCTGTAAGCATTTTCACATTTAATCCTGCTATTACTCTGCAAACGTGGGACTATCATTACCCCACTGTATAGAAGAGGAAACTGAGACTAGGGGGTAAGAGAAGTTGCCCCAGATTCCCCAGCCAGGGGGTGGCAGAGCTGGGCTCTGAACCCAGTTGGTCTCACTTGGAGCTGAGCTCCCAGCCCGCAGGCTGGGTTAAAGGCTGCAAGGTGCCATGCCATGGGGAGCCGGCTGGGCTGGAGCCAGGTGGGAAGGAGAGGGTGGAGATGGGGCCACACATGCCTTTACCCCTCCCCACCCCCGCCAATCCAGCCACCCAGGCTTTACCCCATGAACAGCCCTATCTACATGGACAACATCTACAGGAGAGTTTCCAGGTGAGGCCCTAAGAACTGGCTCACAGCCAGCCCCGAAACCACTAGCAAACAGGGTTTTTTCACCCCACCCACTGGCCAAAGGACCGTCTGGTTCTTCCTCCAGGTTAAGGATTGCAGGAGCAGACTGGGAAGGGGCCGGGTGAGGGAGCACAGGAACTCAGGTGGCCACCTCCTTCCTGCTTGCCTGGCTGGACAATCCCCCAGCCCTCCTACTCTCCCAGCCACCCAGAGCCCCTTCTCCAACTGCAACTTTCACATAGTGGTGGAGGGGGTCAGCTTGAGCCCCAAATAAGCAAGTATGTTCTTCTGGAACTGCTTAGGTATGAATCGTGCTACCTTGAAGGGTAAAGGACACACCAAGGACAGGGGGGCTGGCGGAGTGCCCCCGCTCTTCACTGGCCTTGGGTCTGCGTCATCTGTGCTGCCATCCCTGTGTGGCAGTGGGGAGTAATATCGACCCCATTTTGCAAAGAAGGAGCAGAACGGGAGCTTAGAGAAGCTTAATAAGCCCCCCTCCATCACTCAAAGGCCTGTTATGTGGACAAGCAGTCAGGACCAAGGAACAGGTGTCACTGGGAGGCAGATTTCTGCTCAGCCTGAGGAGGAGCTTTCCAACAGTCACTGATGCCCAAAGACAGAATGGGCTACCTCAGTGGCGGTGGGCACCCCATCTCTGCCGGGGTGCAGGCTGGATGAGTCATGGGCCCAGCTATAGTCCTTAGAGGCTTCAGGGAGGCAGCCGGACTTGATGGCCTGAGGTCCCCTCCAGCCTAAGGCTGGATGAGTCTCGGGTTTGTTTGGGTCACCTTGCCGGCGAATGGGTTCCCAGCTCGGATCCCCTAGAGGGGGGGCCCGATGGGCCCAGGGTGCACGCTCTGCGTCTGCAGGGTCTGTGGCTCCCCGGGACCACAAATCTCTTTCAGCGCCGGCTCTGTGCCCAAGACTGGGAGTGCAGAGCCAAGCGAGGCCTTGGCCTGCTCCCAAGAGCCCACAGCCTGGGATACAGGGTAAGGGAGACGGGCACGATGAGGACCTCACACCGTGGAAGGTCTGGGTCTGTCCTTGGCAGCCCTGACAAGACGCCTTTTGTGCCTGGCTGGCGACCCTGCCAGGGTCAGCCTGGACTACAGAGAGCTGTGGCTGACAGAAACGGAGCAGAGCCCAGCGGAGACTGGCTTTTATCGCACAGAGGCCGATAAGGCTGAGTGGGAGGGGCCCCAGCCGTCTGAGCCCGGGGGGGTGGCTGTGGGGGCAGCAGAGCAGGGGAGCTCACCCCGCCCCTACGGCGGCTTAATGCACAGTATCGATCCGCGGCTCCTTCGCAGACGTACCCTCCCTGCAGGCCTGGCTTGGCATTGTCTCAGCCGTCCTGGTGGGCAGCCCTGCTGACATGGCCCAGCGCCCAGCCCCAGCCAGAGATGTGGGGTGTGGGGAGGATTAGATGCCCTCCCCCAGTGCTGTCCTGGGCACTGCTCCTCGGCCAAGAGGAGCTGGTGCTACTTCACAGGCAGTGGGCCAGTTGCACTGCTTATGGACTCCAGCTCTAGCCAGACCAGCTGTGTGACCCTGGGTGGGCCACTCACCGTCTCCGAGCCTCACTGTCTGTATAATGGGATGGGGTACTTGTGAGCTTTGGATGGGCTGATAAGAGTAGGCTGCCTGGCCCACAGCAGGGTCTCAACCTTCTGCTACTGTGTTTACGGCCTCACCTAGGAGCCAGGGGCCCAAGAATCTCCCCCTTCCGACTCCTGATGGCCCCACGTTTCCGCACCTGGGGCTAGACATGCACCTGAAGCATCTATACGTACTCACGGGGTGGGGTCTGGAGCTTAAGAAAGAAATGGCTGTGAAAGAACTGGAGTGGGTGGGGTCTCTCTGTGTGGACCCTAGAGCTCTCTTCAGAACCTTCCCGGCCTCCCACTGGACAGCGGCTCTCATGGAGGAGCTCTCTCTACTTTGCCGCTCCCTGACCCATCTGAGCCTTAGTTTCACCACCTGAGAAACAAAGTTTTACCTGCTTGGCTGACCCCACCTGTGAGAATCTAGGTAACAAGGAAAGAAAGGCGGCAACTTGTGTAAAGGACAGTCTTTACGGTCGCCAGTCGGGGCGGCAGGGGCTTGAACACAGCCTCTCCCCAGCTTTGAGACTGGGAGGCCAGTCACGACCCTGGGAATTGCTACCCACTTTTGGCCCGTGGCAGCAGAGCCTGTCAGCAAGCTGGGACTTCAGGGCACAAGCAGCCCCTGCCACCCCCCTGTGCACCCCTGCCCCATGCCCCCTTCCCTCTGCATCTGCATCTTCCCCTCCTGGACTTGTCACACTGAGTCCAGCAGTAGGAGTAGGGTGGAGAGAAACATCCTCCCAGACGCAGGGGAGAGGAGAAGCCCACAGCCCTACAGGGGGTGTAGACTGATCGGCACTTGGCAATCAGCCCCGAACACAAGTTTGCCAGAGTCAGGCAGCCTCCGTCAGCTTCTTCGCCTTGTCATCTGGGGCTCAGCTGCTCTGGGCCCAGGCCGCGTATCTGCTCACCCTCCCTCACAGGCCGCTGGTTCTCAGCCTGGCTTCTCATCCTGGCGGGGGCCGAGGGCATTGAGGGTTCAAGGCTTGGCCCATATTGAAATGGGAGCTCTTGGCTTCCCTAAGACCCAGAGGGTGCTTGTCTGTGCGGAGGAGGGTCCGCAGGCACCCGTGGGACCTTCCCATCACCCCCCGAGCTGCCTCCAGGATTGAAGGGCCCCTCAGCCCCATCGGCTGGGCTGGGCCCTGGAGCTGTTCACTGCAGACAGGCCCAGCTCCCCTCCCGTTCCCTCCCCAGGGCCCCAGCCTGAGCCTCCCCTGCCTGCCCTCCCTCTGTCACTCTGCAGACACCGCTAATCAGCCCCTTGGTGGCCTGTGATTGCGCTCCAGTGAGATATTTTTACCTTATGCAAATAGGTGATGTAGAGGCGACCTCATCTGTCAGCGGGCAGCTCCACCTCTCCCCCCACCTCCTCTGGCTGCTGGAGCTGGGCTAGCGGCCTGGCCTTGCCTTCCAGGTCTCCCCATGCCTCTTAAGGGAAACTGTCCATTACGGGTGTGGACCTCCCGCCCTGCCCCTCACACACACAGCTTCAGGAAAGCCTTCCCGTGCTTGGGAAGAACAGGGAGGGTGCCCGCGGCACCGCCAGTGTCCGTTGGAGCTGAGGGAAGGAGCCCTGGGCCAGAGGGGTGAGTGAGGAGGGCTGGTGGGGGAGGCCATGGGGGAGGCCGCTGCTGTGCCCTCGCCTGAGGCTGCCCGGCACTCAGGCCCCCTTGGAGCCTGGACCCTCCAGCTCTGTTGGTGGAGGCAAAAGGCTGCGGCTCCACGGACAACCAGACAGGCCTCTGTCATTAATATTACATTTATTGAGCACTTTCCCCAACCCGGCACAATGCCAAGCAGTAGTGTGGACTCCCAGCTTAACCCTCACAGAAACCCAGGAGATGAGGCAGGTCCTAGCACAGCACCCGTTTTCACTGACCACGGACTGAAGCCCGGGAGGCATGTGGCCACACCTCAGAAGTGGCAGGGCCACAATTTGTCCCCAGATCTGTTCCCAGAGCGGACGGTTGTTTCCCACCTCCATGTCTCTGCCTTATTCTGTGGCAGTTCCCCAGGGCCCGGGAGGCCTGGAAGCTGGGGCCAGGCGTCTGTCTGCCACCCTCGTTGACTCAGCAGCCATTCCCTCCAGCTGTAACCTGGGCACTGCTGAGCTGGCTATGTGGGCAGCCCAGCCGTGCCGGGGACTGGTGGGGGGCACTGAGGGAGCAAGTGCTTGAGGAGTTGGATGTGACACTGGTGGCAGACAGATAAGGGCGTGGCCCTGGCCAGCTGACACATGGCTGTTGGTCCACAGCAGCCACCATATCGGGCCATCATCCTGCCTTATGGGACTTTGATATGGGGTCTTAACCTTCCAGAGCCTCCCAGAGAGCAGGCCTCAGGTGCCCTCACTCAGGGGAGGGGGAGGCCCCAGAGGCCCCAGGGTGGGCCAGGAAAGGTGTAAAGGACACTTCTGTGTGGCCAAGGCCCACAGAAGTCCCTGGCCTCTGTGCCCACCAGCCTCCCATGGCGGTCACTATGCTCTCATGGCCAAGGTGAATTCTTACCCCAGTTCAGCTTGGCTCATCGGGGATCCCATCCTCCGGCTGCAACTGTGACGGTCCTATCTGCTCACAGGCCTGCAGGTGTGAATCCCTCCCTCTCTGGGTACAGTGGGTCTCCCCAGGGAGCTTGTGAACCCCTGGAGGTCAGCACCCCTCTCCCGTGGTCCTCCACAGCCCCCAGCTGGCATGGTACCTGGCACAGAGAGGGTACTCAGAAAGACTTGGCAGGAGGGGTGCAGTGGGTGAATGGATGGACAGATGGATAGATGGAGGAGAAGACAAGGCCCGCCCAGCAGACTCTGGAAAGGGACGGGTACCCCCATTGCGTGCCAGCTGCACTTCCCAGGGCTGTCTCTCTCAAATCTCACGACCCCAATAACCCCATTGTCCCTTGAGAAAACTCAGGCCCAGAAAAAGCAAAGCGTTTGTGGCAAAGCGGGGACTGGACTTCAGGCCTCCTGGCCCACCTGTTGGCCCCAGGTGGGCTGCCCCAATCCATCTGCTCTGCTTCCAGGAGGCCTAGGATTTGTCAGGGAGTAGCCCAAGGGGCTGGTTTTCCTGCTTGGTAAGGCCTCAAGAGGTTCTGAACCTCTGAATCCCCAGCGGTCTGTCAGGAGTGGTAGGGGGCCCACCCTGGTGTGCCCAGTCCGACAATAAGGACAGCAACTGTGGACTGCCCTCACGGACAAACAATGGGGGAAGACAAACAATAAATACCTGAGGGAAATATATAATGTGTCATATGGTCACAAGTACAGGGAAGAAGAAGGGATGCAGGGTGTAGTGGATGTCTTCTTTTAACATTATGTTGTCAGGAAACACCCCTCCAGTAAGGCGGGGTTGAAGCACAGACTGAAGAAAATGGGGGTGTGAGCCATACAGAGCACTTGGGCAGCAGGAACAGCAAGTGCAAAGGCCCTGAGACAGGAGCATGACTGCCTGTGGGGGGTGGGAGGAGTGAGGTCTAAGAGCTGAGGCAGGGGCAGGTAGTGAGGGGCCTGGCAGCTCCTGTAAGAACTGGCTTTGACTCTGAGCTGGGAAGTTTCGGGAGGATTCTGAGCAGAACCAGAAGGTTGACCAGACCTGACTTGTAAAGGCCTTTTGTTCTGGCTCTTGTGTGAGAACAGACCATAGGAGGTGGAAGCAGGCAGAGCAGCACCGAAGCTCATGTGGTCACTTTAGCAGGAGGCGGCGGCGGCTCCGACAGAGCGATGGCGGAGGTGGTGGGCGGTGGGCGGCTGCAGGCTGTGCGTGTCTGGGACTAGCAGTGCCAGACGTGCCGACCGAGTTGTGGCCTGTCCTTTGCAGAACTGGCTGAGGCTCTACGGCTACCTGCCCCAGCCTAGCCGCCACATGTCCACCATGCGCTCTGCCCAGATCCTGGCCTCAGCCCTCGCCGAGATGCAGCGCTTCTATGGGATTCCGGTCACAGGCGTGCTTGACGAAGAAACCAAGGCGTGAGTCCCTCCATGGGGCCCTTCCCAGACCCCACTGGCACCTGCCCTCCCGGCTTGCCCTGAAAAGGGGTTGGCAGGTGGAGTTTCCGGAATAGAGTGACCTAGATAAGAGATGGCGAGTGGTTTGATCTTCCACGCTAGTTCGGACTGGTTGGGATTGGCTACCTGAAAACTCGTGTTGAGAAAGCTCCTGAGGTGAATCTGGCTGGGCAGCAAGGAGGATGGGATTGATTAGTGATGTCTGCCACAGGCACAGGAATGGGGAGGACCAGCAGCATGTGCCTTGGATGGGACATCCTCACTAGGCCACAGCTCTGCTCTGAATCTGACAGGGGTGATGGGACCCAAAGTCACATCCTTGGGCGTACGTGAGCGTAACGTAGCAAGGACAGAGGGCCTCAGGGGTAACTCTCCCACTCCTGGGTGATACTGGTGATACTCCACAAAGGTGAGCCTCTGTCGGGCACTCAGTCTTCCAGGCTGAGGTCAGTGTGCCTGTTTTTCTGATGAGGAAATAGAAATGCAGAGAGTCTCCCACTGCCACCACACCCATGCAAAGGGTGGCTGGGGGCCCAAGGCAAAAGGGTGGAAGAAGGGTGGACTGCCTGGAAGAGGCAGAGCCGAAGCAGGAAGGCGTGTGGAGGAGAGGCTCTGGGCTTACCCCTCCGTGCCCATGACCCAGGTGGATGAAGCGACCCCGCTGCGGGGTGCCAGACCAGTTCGGGGTGCGCGTGAAAGCCAATCTGCGGCGACGGCGGAAACGTTATGCCCTCACTGGGAGGAAGTGGAATAACCACCACCTGACCTTCAGGTAGGGACCATGGCTGTCCGTGGTAGCGTCCCTCCCACGGCATTGCCCAGAGACCGCTCTTTCCTCTCCTCTCCCAGGCTGAGGCCTCAGGCTTCCCAGTGGGCTTGTCTGGAAAGCTTCCTTTCCCAGAAGCCCACCCCGGGGTGCCCAACATAGACAAGCTGACCCTGCTCCCACGCTGACAAGATCGGCCGCACACCCTGGCCAGTCTTCCCCCAGTGAAGGTCAGGACCCTTGGAGCTGTTTCCGCTCTATCCTCCTTCCCTCCCCGCTCCCCACCCGCCAGCAGCCCGGGCCGGCCTCACAGCTCAGCTCCTGTACCAGTACAAACTGGGGGCCTCCACAGTGTAGGGCACGGGGCTTCAGGTATCTAAGGGGTTGAGGGTGAGGGTGGAAAGGGCTGGAATCCAGGCAGCTGTCAGGTGTGCAGGCAGCAAGTCCCCTGCAAAAACCCTGGTTCAGGGACCTTCCTCCTTTCTGCTGAGTCCTTTGGCAAGAAAGCCTCCTGAGCCTTGAGCCATGTGGCAGTCCCTGAGGGCTCCCCTTCTTGTTTTAGCCCCTCCACAGTCCTACCCGCAGCTCTATCTCCTGAGGAAGAGTGGCTCCCGCGGCCACTTAGACCCTAGGCCCCCAGAGTGACTTCATGGCTCCAACAGCTTTTAAGGGAGGAGATCTGTCCAGCACACAGAAGCTTAATCTGATTTATGTGGGTAATAACGGGCCTCATCATGCTTTTATCACGTGCAGACTCCAGGCCCATGTTCTACATGAGCTAATTCATTTAATCCTCCCAGGGCCCCCAAGATGAGAGCGCTACTCTCCTTTTCCCCATTTTACAGATGAAGAAACTCAAATTCAGAAACACTTAAGTCACTTGCCCAAGGTCGCATAGATTATGTTAGAGCCCGGCCTTGAACTTAGGACAGCCTGACCCTGCAATCATCAGAGCCATTTGGCCTGTGTTTCCTAAACCTCAGCCATTTGTATCAAACTGTCTAGTTCTTTCTCTTAGCTCCATAGCACTTTTATTAGTGGTTTTCTTATTTAAGCTAACTGAATACAATGCAACCTTATTTAGCCATATCCTAATGAACTCCTGGGTTTGACATGTTAGTTGTCTTTTTCAAATTCACATCAGAATAAACTAGTAGTTGATATTGATGGGCACCGTCCACGAACCAGCTCAGATCTTACACATGTTCCTTGTGACCATGTGTCTTCGCCCCCACCCAGTGGGTGCTAGCAGTGGACAGCGGACCCAGTAGGCCCTGGGTTCACTCCCTGGTCTCCCTGCCCACTGCAGCATCCAGAACTACACAGAGAAGCTGGGATGGTACCACTCACTGGAGGCAGTGCGAAGGGCCTTCCGTGTGTGGGAGCAGGCCACGCCCCTGGTCTTCCAGGAGGTGCCCTATGAAGACATCCGGCTGCGGAGGCAGAAGGAGGCTGACATCATGGTACTCTTTGCCTCTGGCTTCCACGGCGACAGCTCACCATTTGATGGCACAGGGGGCTTTCTGGCCCACGCCTATTTCCCTGGCCCTGGTCTGGGCGGGGATACCCATTTCGATGCAGATGAGCCCTGGACCTTCTCCAGCACCGACCTGCATGGTGAGAACACCTGGCCGGGGCAGGGGAGGGGAGGCAGAGCCGGAGCTGGGCATTGCCCTCTGACCCAGTTGAGCAGAGACAGGGTTGGGAGGGGAGAGCTTCATCCAGGGCAGTTTTCCAGAGCACTGACCCTCAGTATCTCAGTCTGTTGTCCCATGACCTCCAATGGGTGGTAGGGAAAGGGAGGGATCATTTTACCCACCTCTCAGATGGGGAAGTTTGAGGCCTAGCAGTCAGAGCAGCTCAGCCCCTTCTGAGAATGGCAGAAGGGCCAGCTCTCTGATGGCCTCAGCCCGCAGGGCCTGGGCCAGGGCAAAGCTGACTGTGCATCCCCCCCACCCCCACCCCGGCCGATCCCCACTGCAGGGAACAGCCTCTTCCTGGTGGCCGTGCATGAGCTGGGCCACGCGCTGGGGCTGGAGCACTCCAGCAACCCCAGTGCCATCATGGCGCCATTCTACCAGTGGATGGACACCGACACCTTCCAGCTGCCCGAGGACGACCTCCGGGGCATCCAGCAGCTCTACGGTGAGCGGGCAGCGTGGGCACGGCCAACGGGCTCTGCACTCCAGCTCTCAACTCCCAGCCCTACGAGGCATAGGCGCCACTGCTCTCCCTGTTGTGTCGATGAGGAAACAGGCCCAGAGAGGATTAGTGACTTGTCCACATCGCTCAGGGAGTGAGTGATGGTGCTGGAAGTCACACGCAGGACTGGCCGACTCTAGGGCCCTCATGGTGGCTCCAGACTGGGGTCTCCAAGGCCCCTCACAGACCGCTCCTCTCCTCCTCAGTGTCATTGATACTCTTATTAGACAGAAAATGCCCTGGTCCCAGATCTCGTTCCTCCTACTCTCGGTCCCAACCCAAGCCTGTCCCAAGCTCGCCAGCGAGTGTTGTTGGCTTATCACTTCCCGGTGGCTTTGAGGCAGGTGGCACCCCCCTCAGCCCAGGCCCCACCCGAGAAGGCCTCCAGTGGTAAGGGCTCCTGAGGACTGATTCTGTGGGCCCGGCTTGCACTCAGCACCACCCCAAGCCCCTTGTTAGGGCTGGCGGTACCTGCCTTGCTGGGCACGTGACAGATACTTCCTCACTCTGTCCCCAGCAACCTGGTAAGAAGATGGGCCCCTGGCAGAGGACACAGAACCATGTTCTTTCCTCTGCATGTGTCCACCAAAGCAGGCTGGTGTCCTGAGGGGAATGTCCCCAAGGGGAAGTGGAGGAAAGGGCAGCCTCAGGGGCACAGTGACCCACGTCCAGTGTGGGGAGGTGAAGGAGAGGGCTGTATGGAGGACAGAGGTCCTCCTGAGGGTGATGGCAGGTGTGGGGGAGGGGTCGGCTGTGGACAGACAGGGGGGCGCGTCACCTGGGTAGACCCCACCACCAAAGCACATGTCTCTCCGGGCTGGGTGCCCCAGGGTCCCCTGGTTCTGAGTAGGGGCTACCTTCTGACTTCCCACTCACCCCACCCCACTTTGCAGGCACCCCGGATGGTCAGCCACAGCCCACCCGGCCTCTCCCCACTGTGACTCCCCGGCGACCGGGCCGGCCAGACCATCGGCCTCCCAGACCCCCTCAGCCACCACCCCCAGGCGGGAAGCCGGAGCGGCCCCCAAAGCCGGGCCCCCCAGCCCAGCCCCGAGCTACGGAACGGCCTGACCAGTATGGCCCTAACATCTGCGACGGGGACTTTGACACAGTAGCCATGCTGCGTGGGGAGATGTTCGTGTTCAAGGTCTGGCCCCTGCCCGTGTCTCCCCTGATCCCTTGGCCCCGTCTCAGAGCAGGAGAGCAGCCCCCACATCCCACCCCTGCATCCTTGCCCCACCTGACTGCCCAAGCACACCCACCCCTCCCTCACTGAGCAGTCCCTGGGGAGCCCTCAGACCCTAGACCAAGAAGAAACCAGCCTGAGGGACACGGGACTTGCTCAGGGTCACACAGCGAGTGCAGGGGTCCACACCCCGCCCAGGGCTCACTTATGGGTGCTGCCCTGGCTTTCCAAGCCACCCCTCTGGATCTCCCTGACCTAGGAAAGGGCAGCCAGATGAGGGGCCTCTCCCAGTATGAGGGAGTGAGCTTGCCCTGCCCACTCACACCCACGCCCTCCCCAGGGCCGCTGGTTCTGGCGGGTCCGGCACAACCGCGTCCTGGACAACTATCCCATGCCCATTGGGCACTTCTGGCGTGGTCTGCCCAGTGACATCAGTGCTGCCTACGAGCGCCAAGATGGACGCTTTGTCTTTTTTAAAGGTAAGCCGGGGTAGGTGGGAGGGCACCTACCTCCCTTCCCTGACCTCTGGCCTGGCCTCTGACCCAGCGGGCCTGAAGGAGGAGGAGAGCATAGGGCTACATGGCATGTCCACAGTGTGGGGAGCCGAGTCAAGGCAGGGGTGGGGCAGGAGGAGACAGAAACCTAGGGACAGGAGGACCTGGGCCCCTGGGGGCCAGCGGCTGCTCTGACTGGAGGCGAGCGTCCATCTGCAGCACAGGGGCTCCGCATGTGACTCCTCCTTCCTTGTGTCTTGTGCCTCCTGCAGCCCCTCCTCATAAGACCAGAGCCCCCCCGTCCCCTCCTTCCTGGGCAGGATTTCTGTGGTCTGTCTGCAGGGACAGTGGAGCTCCCTGCCACCGGCCCTCCCTGTGCGGCCTGCCTCTCTGGGGAGGGCCTCAAGGGCGGCACCCCCGGTGGATCAGCTGTGTCCCCAGCCCAGCTGGCCTGAGCCCACGCTTAAAGCCCCTGGGCTCAGAGTCCAGGCAGGGCTCCCCCTCTTTCCTCCCTCTGTACAAGAACTGTGTGTGGGGGGGGGGGGGGGGGGGGGGCGGACGTTCACATGGGAGTGCAGGCCATTTATAGTGTGACCGTGTGCTGTGGGTACAGGTGTGAGTGAGTGACTTGTACGTGTGTAAATGAGTATGTCACAGGTGCCCGTGAGTGCTGAGTGTGTGTGATGTGCAAGTGAGTTGTCTTGTGTGTGTGTAGGGGTCAGTGCCTACACTGTCCTGTGTACAAGGACGTGGGGCGGGGGGGGGGGAGGTAAGTGCAGCAGTGGATGTGTGTGGATGTGTAAGCCTAGGACAGCATTCCCCATGTCCCCTCCCTCCCACGCCCCTCTGCCCCAGGCCTGTCCTCACCCACCCGCCTCTTCTCCTGCAGGTGACCGCTACTGGCTCTTCCGAGAAGCCAACCTAGAGCCCGGCTACCCACAACCGCTGACCAGCTACGGCCTGGGCATCCCCTACGACCGCATCGACACGGCCATCTGGTGGGAACCCACAGGTCACACCTTCTTCTTCCAAGAGGACAGGTGAGCACCGCCTTCCTCAAAGGCAGAAGGCCCCAGCCGAACCCCCCTACCCAGAGAACCACAGCCGGTGCTTCTGCTCACAGGTACTGGCGCTTTAATGAGGATACACAGCGTGGAGACCCCGGCTACCCTAAGCCCATCAGCGTGTGGCAGGGGATCCCTACCTCCCCCAAAGGGGCCTTCCTGAGCAACGATGCAGGTACTGGGCCAACTCCCTGCAGCCCGCCCAGCACTCACCATCCCCTCCTCCACACACAGGGTTCGCCCAGCCTTTCGATGGCAGGTGTGAGGGACGCAGCCATGGCAGGCCCTGGGTCGGGGGCTTCCAGAGCATGACCGTCCTGGTCCCTCCTGCACTGTCTCCATCCCCTCTTTACAGACAGTCACACTAAACCAGAGAGCTTGAGTAAAGGGCCCCAAACCCCACAGCAAGAAAGTTGTGGGGAACCGAGAATCCAACCCAGGTCCGCCTGTGTCCAGAGCAGGAACTCAGAACTACCCTGTTCCCTCCGGGGCAACCCACAGGGAGCCTGAAGCCTGAGGGGGGTTAGCTTGGCTCAAAGCAATGGCGGGCAAGAGTCCTGCCAAGGTGCCCGCTTACCTGCCTGGAAAGGAAGCTTGACCTCTGTCATTATAACTTAGCACCAGGGAGCTGTGGCTTTTATTTCTCCAGCAGGGTCTCTGGCAAACTTACGAAAAACCATTAGTCTTGGTTCTCAGGTTCCAGGTTCTTAGGCTCAGGGGAGACCCCACTGACTTTGCCAGTGCTTAGGCAGGTCACGTGGCATCTGTGTGTGACGGCATCGCCATGCAACTACTCTGATCTCATTGTGATCAGCAGAGTATAGACTCACTCATAGTTCAGACTTGGCCCTTCGTGGGGCTGATGGGACATGGGCAGAGCACCCAAAGCCACAGAGCCCATCCAAGGCAATGTTAGACTCTGCTCCAGGTCTGCTGCAGGCTGGCCGTGTGCAAGGCTGGCCTTGAGCAAGACATTGACCTCTCTGGTGTGGGGTGAGCCAGTCCTGGGACAAGGTAGCAGGGCCCCCTGACCGTAGCCCTTATGCGGCAGGCTGCAAGACCCTTCTGCGTGCTGCCCCAGCCAGGAAGCACAGGCAGCACCGTCAGGTCCTTTCCCCAAACCCTGCCCCTCTCTGAGCCAGGTCTGGCTCCCATAAGTTGAGAGGGGCCAGATCTGAAAATGCTCAGGCAAGCGAGTGAGAAGGTGGGTGTTTTAAGTTTTTATTTATTCTGAGAGAGACAGAGAGAGTGTGCAAGCAGGGCAGAGGGGGCGAGGGGCGGGGGGGACAGGATCCCAAGGAGGCTCTGTGCTGACAGCAGAGAACCCGATGCGGGGCTCGAACTCACCAACCGTGAGATCATGACCTGAGTGGAAGTCAGATGCTTAACTGACTGAGCCACCCAGGCGCCCCCAGGGTGGGTGTTTTCAAGCTGGGGCTCCTTCAGCATGTCCTGGTCTTCTTTGAGGGTCACCGGCCGGCGGCTGGGGCACGGCCTGACACCGCTCATCCCCGCTTGCCCCTGCAGCCTACACGTACTTCTACAAGGGCACCAAGTACTGGAAGTTTGACAACGAGCGCCTGCGAATGGAGCCAGGCTACCCCAAATCCATCCTGCGGGACTTCATGGGCTGCCAAGAGCACGTGGACACGGGACCCCGATGGCCCGATGTGGCCCGTCCGCCCTTCAACCCCGATGGGGGTGCAGAGCCCGGGGCGGACGGTGACAGCGAAGAGGGCGATGAGGGCCGCGAGGCCGGCGCGGGTGGCGGAGAGGGGGACTTCGGGGAGGGGACAGGTGAGGACGGGGGCAGCCGAGTGGTGGTGCAGATGGAGGAGGTCACGCGGACAGTGAACATGGTGATGGTGCTGGTGCCACCGCTGCTGCTGCTCCTCTGCATCCTGGGCCTCACCTACGCCCTGGTGCAGATGCAGCGCAAGGGCGCCCCGCGCATGCTCCTCTACTGCAAGCGCTCGCTGCAGGAGTGGGTCTGACCCCGCCCCGCGCCCGGCCCTCCCGCTCCTCACGGTGCTAACGGGGCCCGGGCTGGCGGTGCCCGTGGTTTTGAGACGGCTCCTGGGGGCACCCAGCAAGGGCCTTCCATGGCTCCCTCAGCCCCTGGGTGGGGGCCCCTCCAGGCCCCTCCAACATCCCTGCCAGCCCTGCCCCATTGTTTATTTATGCCCAGGGTTTTCTTTTCTTTCTTTCTTTCTTTCTTTTTTTTTTTTGCACACTAATTGAGTATTTGTTTCTACTTTCCCGACTAGGAGCAGCAGTCCATCAGGGCAGGGGTTAGAGTTTTCTAAATGTAGTTCTGCTCTGGACAGGGGGTTACCTCCCCGACCCCACCCCTTCCCACCCCGTACTGCCTCTGGCTCGGGCACAGCCAGAGGACCAGAGGGTCAGAAGGCCCAGTTGGAAAGTAGCTGAAGGGTTTTGGAGGGGCCCTCCTCAACCTGAGCGAGCTCTGGAGACTGGGGGGACCTGACTAGTCTCCACCCACCTGAATCTCTGACTTAGGAAGAGCTTACTCCCCGGGGGCAGCCCCAGGCCACAGGGGACAGACAGGAAGGTGAGGTAGCCTACTGGCCATGAGTCATGTTGAGTTTTGGTTGCTTCCCAGCCCACCTCTCTCAACCCCAGTAACTGAGGCTTCTCGTGTCTTAAGACGCCCACCCCACCCCCAACCAGCCAAGGGGCCCACAGCCCCAGCTCCCACATACCGCTTGAGCCCACACCTCCTGGCCTGCCTTACCAAGGACCAAAGGGGGTCTGCCACGGCCCCTCCACCCAGGAGCCTCGCCCCCCCCCCCACCCGCTCCCCCAAGGCTGGGCTTCTAGCCCCCGTCCACTCCTCTCTGAGCTATGACCCACTTGGGCTCCTTCCTTGGGCCTCTTCCCACCCACCCTCATCCACACCACTGTCCTCAGGGGTCTCAGAACCCCACCGGTCTCAGGCCCCAGCTGCCAAGGTCCCAGTGGCCCCAGGGAGACAGGGGGCTGATGGGTGCCCACAGCCCACCATGCACCAGGCTCGGGGGTTCCTCCCCTCCCCTCCCTGTCCCCCAGGGCACTGGGGTGGGGGGGGGGAGACATGTGGAGAGGGGCCAGCAGCTCATCCCCTCATGCAGACTGGGATGTGGCTGTGGAGCCCCAAGAGGAGCCCATTGTGGCCTCGGAGACTCCCCTTCTCCTTGGCTCAGCCCTAAGGGCAGAGACACTTCCTCCTTCTTTTCCTTCCCGAAGTAAGCAGGCGGCAAGGCTGCTGTGGAAATGGTACTGTACAGCCGGCTCTGTCCCCTCTGCTTCCCCTCAGCCCGGGGCAAGCGTGCCTGCCACCCAGATCCCCGAGGCCCCTGGAGGGAGGGGTTCTCATGGGCTGACCTGGATCACAGGTCCAGCGGCTTGCTCCCCCCTCCATCCTCAGAACCGGAGAGCCAGCCAAGGGATGGGGGGTGGAGGTCAGTGTCCACCCTCATATGTTTCTTTCTGTAAATAATCTGCACTGATTAAATTGTACAGCCGGCAAGTGTGGCCTCCTTTGTGAGAGGCCCAGGGCTGGACCGTACAGCTGGAGGGGCTGCAGGTGACAGGAGTGAGTCCAGGCTGGGATTAGGGAATTTGCCCTCATGCTGAAGGGACCTTGTTTCCAGGTCTATGGTGGCTCCTTCCCAGTGGCCCTGGGAGGGGCAGCGCTCAGAGGAAGGGGTGGTTGCCTTGCATAGACCCGAGAAAGGTGAGGCAGGGGACCGGGATTGACCCTGCCGGGGTGGGAAAGAGAAGGAGTACAGCATTTACTTGACATTCATTCATGGTGAGAAAGGGCACCCCAGCTCCCCACAGGCTCTGGGTGTCCAGGAGGGGTGGGAAAACCAGGCCAGGCCACCCAGTCCTTCCACCCATCCAGACTGGGTTCTGGGCCGCCTGAAGACTCAGCTCGGAGGCAAGAGATGGGACGCGGTGCCATTTTGCACTTGAAAAGCTCCCCTCATCACTTGCTCTGCTCAGAGGGTGAGGGGGCACCCGATATCTGCCCCTGTCATAGTTGAAGAAGCAGAAAATCTCACGCTGGGCAGGCTGCAGACAATGCCCAGGACAGCAGGAGACTGAGTGTCACTGCCCCTCGGGTCTGGGCGTGGCTGGCAAGCCTTGCACCCAAGTCCATCCTCTGGGCCAAGGTATCAGGTATCGGCCTGCACCTCCAGAAATGCAATGGTCAGCTCTAGTGTGGTTCCACCCCGACCAGGGAGCAGGCCCGGCCTCCACGACCGACAGCGGGACAGGGTCTTTCAACCTGCTGCAGGCCCCACCCTCCCCTCAGCTGCCCACCTCTTCCCCAGCCCCCTTGATCCCACCCTTTCCTCCCTTTGTGTTGAAAACTGGCTGAGGAGAGTAGGAAATTCTGGCCCTCAGAAGCCCCAAAGGCCTCTCGGGCTCAGCTAGGAAATGGCCTGTGAGCTCCCCCACCACAGGGGCCCTGGCAGTCAGCATGGAGGGCCAAGGCAGAAGCCATCTCGTCAGCTTTTCTGTGGCAGAAGCCACAGGGCCCCACCCAGGTCTGCCCGAAGCCTGAAGCCTTAGGGTCACCCAGAAGCCCAGAGGTCACCAGGCGGGTGGAGGGCGGTGTGGAGGCACAGGGGCGAAAAAGGAGAGGATGCGAGACCTCTCACCGAGCTCTTCCTCAGGGCGCAGGCCAGGGAAGACTTGGCAGACGAGGCCTCAGCTCCTCAGGAAATTGCCTAAGACTTGCACCCCTGAGCTCTCTGGTAAAATCTCAGAGAAACCCAACGGCTGAAGGAACAGCTCATCTGGGGAGCCCCGTTTATTGTCCCTCGGGCTGAGGAGTGTGAAGTTCTCCGAGGTGACTTCAGAGAGACCAGTGGTGCAATTTGACACCCCTCCCCCACCAGGATGAACAGGAACGTGCATCTTTACATTGGTTTTGTTTAATGTGGCTCTACCTAAACTCACCATGGGCCCCATGGGCCCCGTTTTGCTGATTCCCAAGTAAGATAATTACAATTTAACAGATACACAAAAAGAAGCAAAATATAAGCCAACCAATTCCCCAGGCCAGTGTTGACAGTGTGGCATGTTCTTTCCAGGCTTCTTGCCTCTGCATTTGCACAGCTTGGAGTTTGAGAGTCTCCAAACATCCTGGGCTTCACAGCCTGAGGCTGAGGGTGCTTACACCTCAATGGAGGGGGTGACGTGGCCTGCCGGGGGTCGCTGGGAGAGTGAAAGGAGGATGGATGGCTGCACAGGGCTGGTGATGGTGCCCGGCACTCAGCAACTGCTCAGTGTGCAATCGCGACCCCAGTGGCCGTGCATACTCCTCCACTTACAGTTTACTCATGAGAAAAGCAGGGCTCAGAGAAGTTGAGTGACTTGGCTAAAGTCACACAGCTAGGAAATGGCCATGCTGGGAGAAGAACCCAGACAGATTGTCTTGCACGGCAGCTCAGGCCCAGCTCACCCTGGTGCTGCTGGAGAACAGAGACAGGGATGAGGAGGCCTCTGCCCACCCTGGCCTTCCCTCCCCATACATTCTAGGCATCGAAGACCCCAGGGCCACCAACAGAGCCCCCTTTCAGGCTGGGGCAGGGGCCAACTGGCCTCTTCCTCCCCCTCCAACTTGGCAGAAAAGCCTTTTTGTTGTGGCTCACACAGAGGCCATTCTCTGGCTCACGGAAGGAATGGCCGGCTTCCTGTCCATCCACAGCCTCCCAGACTGCAGCGGACTCCTCCACGTAGGCCCAAGGGGAGCAAGGCTTTCTGTGCCTCTGCATCCTCCAGTCCTGTCTCTGGGGCCCAAGGCTTTCCCCCCTTGCCCCCTTGTGTGGTTTCATGGGTTGAAACTACCCGTGGTTTGGGGATAGCCATCCCGCAGCCGTCCCCCCAAATGCTGGAGATTCCAGGCCTCAAGGTCCTTTCAGGGTGCAGTAGTACCACCCTCATCCCACTGCTCAAGTGGCTTTGGGACCCAAAAGCACTGGGGGAGACCCTGCCAGGCTGCTTGTCCTGTCCCAAATGTCCCCTGCACCTGCTTGCCTCTATGCCTTTGTTTATGCTGTTCCCTCCCACTGGAAAACTCTTCCTTGCACATTTCAGCCTGTCTAAATTGTATAGATCCTTCAAGGCCCAGATTAAGGGTTGCCTTTTCCAGATTCCCACCCTCCTTCCTCAAGTTAGTTGAGTTTCCTGCCTTCCTCCGCTGGCTCACCCAGCAGTAGTGTCCTGACCATCGCTTGCCTCCAAGCCTAGCCTGCCCATCCTTACAGGCACCCAGTTGTTGATCGTGGCTCCATTGCTCACCAGCTGAGTGTCCTTGAGCAAGGTGCTTCATGTCTCTGAGCTCAGATTCCCCACTCGTAGAACGGGGCTAATAGCCATGCCTGTTTCATACACTTGTGAGCCTTGACTGAGGGAAGCCCTGTACACACTTAGAACAGCCCCCAGCCCATGTCAGACTCTCAATAGTTTGCTACTAATATCTCTATTTTAGACGCAGGTACCTGATGGCACTGAGGAGGCTTCCCTCCTCGCCTTTCTCTCCAAGAGTGTTTGTGGGATGGGGTCAAAGGTCTCCAAGCCTGGGGACAGGTGCCGGGAGGAGTGACATTCCTGTCCCACCAGCTCCCCTCCCAGCTGCCCAGCCCCTCCTTGCTCTCCGCACCAGCCCTTCTTCCCAGACCCTGACTCAGGTTTCTCCCCAAGGGCTCCCGACATTTCCCACCCCCACATTGTTCACCCACCTCAGTCTTTGCCAGAAATAGCCTCCAAACTCCCCTTCATTTACAACCAAGCTAAAAGGCCCCTCCTGGAAAAAAAATGGTATCATTCCCTGCCAGCATGGATCACAGCAATAAACTAGATTTCCATTAAGAAATCATTCCGAGTCACTGGAAAGGGAGAGGCAGTTATTCCCTGATAATTTCATCCAAGGATACACAGCACCATGCTAAAACCTGTCAGCTTCAGTCAGATCAACCTCTCTGTACCCATGGGGATACTGAGGTCTGGAAGGGGGGCTGATGTAGCCACAGCCCCTTGCTGACTCTGAACTGCCCTGCCTTCTGGTCTTCAGGCAGGACAGGACTCCCCTCCACCACCGTCACCCCCCACACACACCCTTTACTCCTCTCCCTGCCCCCATCCCACCCCCATGTCGGCCTCCCTTGTCTGCTCCTTGGGAGAGCTGAGGGCAGGGTGCTTTGATTAATCTTGCCTTCCTGATAAAAGGCATTTCTGCACTTCACGGAGCACAGCTCCTGGAGAGGAGTTGTGCCCTCTGCAAACAGCAACCCCCCCCCCCCCCCCCCCCACGCCATTGTCCTGTGAGCACAACCCCTCCCTCCCTCTCAGGCCTCAGATTCTGGTAGAGCTGACCCCATCCCCTTGGTGGCCAGATGATCTCGTGACCCAGGACCAGCCAATCAGCACCCTAGCTCATGGTTCAGGGGTGGGCAGAAAAGCCATGCCTGGCCAATCAGGGCCTCCCTGTGACTTTTTCTAGAGCCCCTGTGAGAGAGAAGCCCTGTGTCTGTTAGGATTGCTAAGCTACTAGAACTGGAGCCTGGAGCTGCCAATGGGTTATCTTGCCACCGCATGTAGACAGCCCGACTCAGAGCAGAGACAGCACAGAGGAAAATAGAGCCTTGAAGATTCTGGAAGGCAACATTTGAGCACCTAGATCCAGCCATGCCTGAAGCTCTAGGGCCCTAGGCTTTTGGTTACATGTATCAATAAACTCCCTTTATTTTTTAAGACATGGTGAGCTGTTACTGATTTGGGTTTTAGTTTTTTCAATTTTTGCCCCGACTGATGGCCAGGGTTCCAAACTTGAGTTTCAAACTTGTGCTTAGCTTAACGCATTCTTTTTGCCCATCTAGGAGTCTTCTTAGGATAGCACCAAACCCCATGACCACAAGACACCCATCTCTTCAACCCTTAACTATTTATGAGAACCAGGGCTCTCTCTCTCTGACACAACCCCTCCCTACTGCCACCCCCACCCCCACCCTGCCCAAGCCTCAGTAATGCTGCCTAAGACAACGTGGAACACCTGAATCTTCATGAGTCCCTGGGAATCAAGTAGCCAGATGGTGGCAGGCGAGGGGAGTGGGGAGGCTCAGTTAACTGTTACGTGGGCTTTTCCAGATTGCAAGAGGTAATACATAGTCAGCCATCAAGGACAATAAGGAAATCACAGAAATAGCAAAGATGACTACGAAAAATGCCAGCAATTTCTACTCTCCTGCCAAACAACCCTAACATTTGAATGTAAACCCTATAGGCTTCCCTTTATGAGTATATATTAACATATTTTATTTTTAAAACATGAGTTCATACCAGGCATGTTGTTTTTTCACCTGCCTTTTCCATCGAATATAGCATGAGCTTTGGATGAGAAACATAAGATACAGAAAACTCTCACTTTCTTTGTTGCTTGAATTTTTATGAGCATGCATTATATGCCCATAATGATGAAACAAGCAAGTAAACAGTCTATCTTGAACCCCTTTTTGTGTCCACAGATGGTTTTCTTTTGGTGGATGCATTCTATGGATGCCCCAGAGGAGTTTTCTCAACCCGTGGCAAAACAGTTACAGATAATATTTTAGAAACATCCAGAATTATCGCAAATAGTTCTCAAGGGCTCACACTGCACCAGCCATTATATACTTTACTGTAGTTAATCCTGGTAAGAACCCCACGGGGTAGTTCTTCTGTTTGCACTTCATACCAGAGGAGCACAAGGCTCAGAGAGGTGAAGGAATTTGCTCAAGGTCACACAGCTAATCAGTGGTAAACTCACGCCCCACTTGCTTCTGAATCCAAAGCTCTTGACCCTTCATTTATTCAGTAAATGTCTGCTGATGTCAGGAGGCAGGCCAAGGATCCAGCAGTGAATAACACAGAGAGCCTCCCTCATGGGGTTCACATTTGAGGAAGATGAGCATCCTAGGCAGAGGGGATAGGCTGTGCAAAGATCCTGAGGCTGGACCAGGTCTAGTGTGTTTAAGGAACAGAAAGGAGACAAGCAGCCTGACAAAGAGGAGGTGGCCCTCTGTTAAGCAATGAGTTTTAGAGCTACAGAGTTCTCAGCCTAAGCCCCTCTTGTACAGATGGGTAAACTGAGGCCTGGACAAAAACAGGTATTGGCCCAAGTCAGTGTTCGTTCTCAGCTCTGTAGAACTGAAGACCCGTGCTGGTTCCAGGAGGATGCCCATGCCAGCTGTGTTCACTGCCCAAAGAGAATCCCCCTCCAGCCTCTCCTGATGTGTATGAAGTTCTTTGTCCCCACCCCCAACTCCCCACCAGAGCCTCTTACTCAGCTCCTAATGAAGAGGAAGACATTCAGCAGACAAGGGATTCTGTGTGCAGATGATATCACCCATGGAGGAACGGGTCCCAGAGAACAGAACTTAGTTTCCTGGGTGGGGTGGGGGTGTCGGGGGTGAGGGGGCTGTGCTCCTGTCCCCCCGCTGTCCCCAGATACCAGAAGGGGACCCATAATTTTATTGGGAGGCTAGCCGCACGGACACCCTGCACCAGCAGTCTGCTCTAGGCTGTGGGGACAGCAGGAGCTGCCCTGAGAACATTTTAAAAGGGCACCAGAGAAGGGGTAGTGCGGTGAATCAGAAAAAGTCCTACATCAGGGCCCGGAGCCCAGCTCTGTCCAGCAACTTCCATGAGCTCTCAACCCTTGCTGTAAGATGGGAAATCAGCTCAATGGTGGACCTAAATACGGGCCAACAGGAGGCCCTGCTTACTGCTGCGGCATCAGTGCTGTTGCCCCGCAGTGCCCACCGCCTATTTCTTGGCTGCATGCCTTGATCTTCATCTGAAGAGCCAGCCCTCTCCCACTCTCAGTTTACAACTTGCAGAAAGGCCGCCCTTCCCCCCAGCTGTAAGTGCGGGTGGGAAGCAGGAGGAGTGAATCCCCTATCCCCACCTGCATTCCTACTAGGGACGGGCAGGGGTCCAAGGCATCTCTGGCCTTTGTCGGTATGTGGGAACAGCCTGCATGCAAAGGAGCAGCACACAAGGGAACAGAGACACAAGATAGAAAGACGGCATTGTTCGAGCCCCTGGATGTAGCCAGACCTGATGTCAATACCCTTACTTTTTTTGTGAGAGCCAGTAAATACTTTTGTCAGTCATTTAAGATGGAATTTCTGTGATTTGTAACTGAGAAAAATACAACAAAGCACAACTGTCACTTAATCAAGTTCTTTGTCACGAAAGTCTGGGGCTCAGTGAGGACAGACTTGCCTCAGGTCACATACAACTTAGAAGTAGAGGGAAAGCTCTAGAAGCCCAGACAACCCATCCCCAGTCACAATGCCCTGCTCACCAAGGTCTGCCAGGTCACCTGATGTGCAGCCCTCTCCACCCCACCCCCAACATCTGTGTGAACTTGAAAGTGAACAAAAGGCTTTGCAAACACATGATCTTGTTTAGTTTCATAAATACATTGAGCAGTTTGGGAATCAATACTAAGGAAGTCTATTTTCTTTCTTTCTTCTTCTTTTTTTGAGTTTATGTATTTATTTTGAGAGGGGTGGGGTAGTGGCAGAGAGAGAGAGACAAAGGGAGAGAGAATCCCAAGGAGGCTCTGCACTGTCAGCACAGAGCCTGATGCAGGGCTTGAACTCACCCAGATGCCCCAGGAAATCTATTTTCAAAACATGAGAAAACTTTCGTGCACAAAAACGTTCATTCACCTGTATTTGGAATGAGAGTAACTGGAAGCACCCAAAGGACCCAATAACAGGACGTTGATTAAATAAGTGGCATATTCTCTGATGGAATAGCATACAACCATGTCTAGGTGGTGATTCTGGAAATCGTCCATGCAGTAGCACCAGGGAGGGAGGGCGGGGGGAAGGGCTCTTCTGCAAACTACAGAAGACAGAGGGGAAAGGAGAAGGGAAATTAGCCCTATAGCAGATCTGAAAGGGGCCTTCAAGAGCGTGTGGTCTATTTTCTAGTGGGGGAAACTGAGGCCCAAAAAGTCACCATGGTTTTTCCCAGGATCCCTGAGCAAATTAGTGGCAGAGCTGATCTCAGACCTGGTCCTGTGGTCCCTGGAGGAAGGTAGAGGTCCCAGCCCTCACTCAATTACTCATGTGCACTATATGCATTCTTTCTCTGTGCATAAAGTGAAAACATTGCAGATCAGGCAAGAATCCAGATCCTTCTCACTGCTCAGAGATAACTGCTCCTTCAGGGTGGTGTTCATCATCCCGGACCACTTCTGTGCATTTATACTCTATATTTATCTATTCATAATTGAGGTCGTATGTGTTTCATGACTGATTTGTTTGCTTAACAGAAAGGTTATATTGTGTGCAATGTCCTACAGCTTATTTTTTCATCCAATATCATGTCCTGGACACCTTTCCACGTCAGCACGTACAGATCAAGCTCATTCTTCTTCATTGCTATCCATTTTGCACAGAGACTACTAGGGGCAAGGATGCCAAGTTTCCCTGTCCTCCCTGAGTGGACAGGAAGGCAGCCCACCTCCTTCATACTTAGGGCTGTTAGACGTGGCAAGTGTGACTGTTGGGGAGAGGCAGCTCACACAGAAGGGCCTCAACCCCCTCCCTCTCCTCCTGGAGGGCTGATCCCGGATCCTCTTGTTGAGAAGGGGGTGCCCTCTGAGATGGAAGAGGCTGCCTCAGCCTGAGTCCGAGTGGCTGTGTGGAGCAGAGGACTGGCCTTCCCCCCGAGCCCCAAACCTGCACTGGACACACAGGCCGAGCAAACACAACTGTGTGTGTTAAATCATGAAGATTTAAGGGTGAAGTTAGTTCTGCAGCTTAGCAGTACCCGCCGTGACTGACACAGTCTGGGCACAATCGATTTCTAGAACAATTCCCTCCGCAGATAAGTTGCTCCTAATGTGTTTATATTACAGACAACGGTGTGGTTACCGTTCCTGTCCATTCCTCCTTGTGCATCCTCAGGAGCATTTCTCTAGGCTTTTCTCCATCTGCCCCTCGACATGCATTTCTGCTTGGCTCCACCTGCCCTGGGAGCCTGGCCCCTGGGATTGCATTCCCAGCAGGCTCACCTGCCCTCTGGCCTCGGGTTACGATGCACCAACAGAAGGTGCTTGCTGTTGTCTGAAGGGTGGAAGAGAGGGGGGTCAGGGTACTTTCACCTCCTCAGCTTGTGTCCGCTCCACTTATCAGAGTCTCTGGCAGGAGCACACATCTTCCAGCAGGCAGACCCTCACAATGGCCTCTGGTAATGTTCTCCCTCCCCTTGCTCTCTAGGCCTAGGGTGGCAATGTCAACCCACTGGGCTCGTCTGGTACCTCAACTTTCCTCGTAGGGCCCAGTGACCCTGGCCACACCTCTGTAAGTCATGAAAACTCGACATGTTACTTGTCCTGTCTGGAGTGAATTCTGTATCCTGCCAGGGCTCTGTTTGATACACTGGAGAGAAGGTCAAATTCCCAGATCCCTGGAAATGTATGTTGCCTTTTATTTTTTTAATGTTTCATTTCTTTTTGAGAGAGAGAAAGCATGAGCAGGGGAGGAACAGAGAGAGAGGGGAACAGAAGATCCGAAGTGGGGCTCTACGGTGACAATGGAGAGCCTGATGCTGGACTCGAACTCACAAACCTCGAGATCATGACCTGAGCCGAAGTTGGATGCTCAACCAACTGAGTCACCCAGGCATCCCTATTTTATTTTTTTTTAAGTTTATTTATTTACCATTTGAGAGAGAGGGAGAGAGAGAATCGCAAGCAGGTTCTGCATTGTCTGCAGAGCCCGATGCGGGGCTTGATCTCACAAACTGTGAGATCATGACCTGAGCTGAAGTCGGACACTCAACCGACTGAGCCACCCAGGCAGCCCTATGTTGTCTATTTTAATACATGCTTACAAATTTCCCTTCCAGGTCATGTTAGAGCTTGCCTGACCAGGCCATTGGGCAGCCCTGCAGAGACATGGGAATGCGGAGCTCCCTCCCTGGGGCTCGGCACCTGGATGCTGAGGTGCAGGCTCCAGTTCTGAAGCCAGAGTCCTGGTTCATCACCAAATGCACGCGGGTGCACCTGGGGAACCTCTGGCTGGACACACATCCAGGTCCCTGCCAGCCACTACTGGCCACTGCCAATGGAGACCAGCCTGGGGCACGTCCCTCCCCCCCGACCCCCCCCAACCCCCCCCGACCTCCCCGACCCCCCCGACCCCCCCCCCCCGCCGCCACCTCATCTTGCTCAGAGGCCGGACAAAAACTTGACAAGCGTGTTTTCACCAACCTAAGAGTTTCGGCCTCTCTTTGGGGACTGTTTGTGTTTCGGGTCACGCTGTTGGCTGCCCCCACCTCCTTCTTTTCTCTGCCAAAGTACGTTCCCTAGGCTGCCAGGCTGCCAGGCTTCCAGGAAGCTGGCAGTTCCTGCCCTGAGCTGCCCAGTGGGAATCTCCTGTTCCTATTCCAGGCCCTTCCATGTCCTCTGTCCCATTTCATTGTCTCCTCATAGTCCAGCAAATGGGAGACACTGCCTCCATCTTATAGACAGGGGCCGGGCAAGGGACGGCAGTTTGCTCAAGGTCACTATACAGGGTAGGAGCAGGGGGGACGTGAAAACTGACCCCCAGGCCGGTATGCAACCCCATCACCCACCCAAAGTCAACCATCAGACGGGCGTCAGGCCTCATAGCAATCCCCCTCTTCAGCCTGTTTACTCATTAACAAATGAGAAGCAGTACTGGGCACTCACAGCCGAGGGTTGGCCCTCGACCAAACCCTGCCCCCCCACCTGTTTTTGTAAATAAAGTTTTGTTGGAACACAGCCACTCCTTGCCGGCTGTGTACAGCCGTCCCCCCTTATCTGTGGTTTCACTTTCTGCAGCCTCAGTTACCCGGGGTCAACCGCGGTCCGGAAGTAAATGATCCTCCCTCTGGAATTATTAGAAGGTCAACAGCAGCCTACCCCTGCTACATCTCAGTGCCTGGGTCATTCACCTCACTCCATCTCATCACATAGGCATTTCATCATCTCGCCTCATCACGAGAAGAAGGGTGCGTACAGTACAAGAAGGTATGAGAGAGAGACTGCATTCATAGAACTCTCAATACTTGCTATAATAGTTCTATTCTATCATCAGTTTTATTGTTGTTAATCTCTTACTATGCCTAATGTATAAATTAAACTTTATCATAGGCATGTATGTATAGGAAAACACATAGTATATGCAGATTCAGTTCTATCAGCGATTTCAGGCATCTCCTGGGGGTCTTAATATATATCCTCCCGCGTGGGGGTTCTACTGTATTGTCTATGGTTGTTTTCTGCTGCACGGGCTGGGTTCGGTCACAACAGAGACTATCTGTTCCCCAAACCTAAAGTATTTACTATGTAGCTAGGACCACATTACGACTTTCTAGGCACTTTTATGCCATCATGAGCCCCTTCCTTGTCAAAAAATAAAAATTATATACACATAATTGTACAAAATTATATTTTATGACTGTATGGGTATAAAGACAAATATAATCCAGGATGGATTATATTCTCTTTTTTCCTAGTGATTTTAAATAATTAAAACATTTCCATAGGCCTCTAGAATAACTGTGGACCTCAGGCACTGCATCCATTGTGCCTCACGGAGAAGTCGGTCCTGAGTTTGCCACACATGTGGTCCCTCATTGCTGAGAGTAGAACCCAAAGGGAGACACCCCTATATTTAGCCCTCTCCTTGGTCCTCCCTCCAGTAGCAAAGGGGTAGAGGGAAGTTTGACGGGTTGGAAGGGAACCATTCGGGGCTCAGACAAAAACAACTGCATGTATTTCCTAGGATGGAAGTATTTATTTCTTTTCAAGTTTCTCTATTTTGTATTTTTCAAATTTTTAAATAGTTTTTTTTTTCTTGGAATAAATAATAGATAGCCATGAGTTAAAAGAAAAATATTTTGAATGTCAATTTGAATGTCAATTTGAATGCCAATAATTTGACCCGCCCCCCCACCTCTGCACCCCTCAACTCCCTTCCTACCACCAGTGTGATTCCTTCCCAGCAGACTGTGTGTGCACAAGGGACGCTTGCAGATGGTTTCTCACACACACCGTTCTGCTCCCTGCCTTTTTCCTTCTTAGGTCTATATTCTTATGCATAAATTCATCTTGCCTTTGTTGAATGGCTCTTCAGTACTCCACTGAATGAAGGTACCATAATTAGGACATTTGGGTATTTTCAATGTTTTTCTTTTGCAGCAGTGGAACTGCGAATACTTCTGTGAAGACCAGCCATGCCTGAATACATTTTTTCCTTCCAAACAAATCTCTCAGAAAAGGAGTCTTTTTATATACAGGTTTTGATTAAGGCTCTCCCATTACCTGAAGCTTTCTGATTCCTTTATTTTAAACAAGGAAGTACTATTTGCAGAAGACACAATAGCCTGAAATGACCTCAGCGCATTCTAATTTTGGATGTTTATGGTGGACATCCAACAGAATTAGTTTGGAGGGGGAGAAAAGGAGGCAAAGACATTTAACACAGATTTAGTATTTTTCCTGGGGATATGACTTCACAGTTGTTAAGTGTTAAATAACACTGTAAACAAACCTTTTCAAAATTTACTTTAGAAAGCAAAGCTTTAAAATTAAGAGCACCCATTCACCAGACACATTAAAAGAATAAACAGGAAGCTTCAGAGTGGAAGATACTTGAAATCCACACGTCCCACAAAAGACTTGTATCCAAAAAAGATAAAGAACTCCTACAAAACAATAAGGGGAAAAAAAGCATTTGATCCAAAGAAAAATGGATAAATAACTTGGTCAGCACTTCATTAAAAAAGAATACCCCAGGGGTGCCTGGGTGGCTCAGATTAAGCGTCTGACTCTTGATTTTGGCTCAGGTTATGATCTCATGGTCGTGAGATTGAGCCCCGAGTTAGGCTTTGGTGCTGGCAGTGCGGTGCCTGCTTGGGATTCAATCTCTCCCCCTCTCTCTGCCCCTCCCCTGCTCACATGCACTCGCTCTCCCGTTCTCTCTCTCTCAAAATAAATAAAATGAAATAAAGTAACACAATGATGCAATACCACTATTTACCCACCAGAAGGGCTGAAATGAAAAAAAAAAAAAAAAAAAAAGACACTATCTAGCATTGACAGGTTGTGGAGCAACCAGAAGTCTCATACCCTGTTGATGGGGACACAAAGAGCACAACTTTGGAAAACTGGCATCATCTGTGAAAGCCGAATATACGCATGCTCCCTGAGCCAGCAGCTTCACTTCTAGATGTATGCTCAACACAAATGCATACACCTGTTTATGAAAAGGCATGTGTACAAATATTCATAGCAGCACTGTGTTATTGTGATTTATAATAAGAAATATGTTTGATTTTCTTTAAGGTTCCTGGCACACAACTTCTAACACCCTTGGAATTTCCTAAGTGGTAGGAGCCATAAAGTGCTTTTTGTTATGTTCATGAGGTGACTTTTGGAAAGCCCCCAGGTTACCTGTGGGTGAGTGCTTGTTGCCAGGGGACCCATCAGGGTTTAGAGGGTTGGAAAATTTAGTTCCATCACCCTCCCCAACCCCCAACCTCCAGCAAAGGAAGAAGGGCTAGAGATTGGGTTCAATCACCAATCGCCAATGATTTAACGTACCATGCTTACATAATGAAGCCTCCATAAAAACCCCAGGCCAGGGTTCTGAGCACTTCTGTGTGAAGGTTCGTCCCCTCCACAAGCCTTGCCCTATGCATCTCTTCCTGAGTTAGATCCTTTTATAATCAACTGGCAATCTGGGAAGTAAAGTGTTTCTCTGAGGTCTGTAAGTAGCTCTAGCAAATTAATCTAACCCGATTAGGTTGTCAGAACCTCTGATCTATAGCCTACGGATCAGAAGCACAGGTAAGTATCTGAGGGGGTGGGGGAGGGCAGTCTTGCAGGACTGAGCCCTTAATTCTTGGGATCTGCTGCTATCTCCGGGTAGATGGGATCAGAATTAAGTTAGCTGTTTAGTGGTGTTGAAAAACACACGTAACAGTATTAAGTACTCTTTTAGGTACTACTTGTGATAGCCAGACAAACCAAGTGTCCATCCACAGTACAATGGATACTTGCGTTATAAACATACAAATACTATAGACTATTGAAAATGAACGAACTACAGGTAAAGGCATAGAAGAATCTCACAAAGTTGAACCCAGGAAGGTAGACATAAAGAAGTAAAGGCTGCATCATTCCATTTATATACAATTCAAAAGCAGGCCAAGCTAGCCAACAGGTGGGAACAATAGATGAACAGATAAAATGCGGTACGTCCATATATATATTCCTTTATGGAACATTATTCTCCATAAAAGGAATGGAGTTCTGACCCCTGCTACAACACAGATAAACTTCGAAACCATTATGCTCAGTGAAATAAGCCGGTCACAAAAGGACAAATACTGGACAATTCCACTTACATGAGATATTTACAGACAAAAGAGATTAGAGGTTAGCAGGGGCTGGAGGTGATGGGGAAATAAGGAGTTATTGCTTTATGAAAGGGTCTGTTTAGGGTGATGGAAAAGCTCTGGAAACAGTGGTGATGGTCGCACAGTGTCATGAATATAATTAATAGCACTGAATGTACACCTCAAAATGGTTTCAATGGCAACTTTTTCAAAATATATGTGTTACCACACTAAATAAGATTTAAAAAAATGATTCCTATATTTCAAATAAAGAAATGAAGTCGGGGCGCCTGGGTGGCGCAGTCGGTTAAGCGTCCGACTTCAACCAGGTCACGATCTCGCGGTCTGTGAGTTCGAGCCCCGCGTCAGGCTCTGGGCTGATGGCTCGGAGCCTGGAGCCTGTTTCCGATTCTGTGTCTCCCTCTCTCTCTGCCCCTCCCCCGTTCATGCTCTGTCTCTCTCTGTCCCAAAAATAAATAAAAAACGTTGAAAAAAATTAAAAAAAAAAAAAAGAAATGAAGTCAAGAGGAGTGATAAACAAAACAGTCAAGGGGCACATGGCTGGCTCAGTCAGTTGAGCATTGGACTCTTGATTTCCCCTAAGGTCATGATCCCAGGGTTGTGGGATCAAGCCCTGCATCCCCATGTCCAGCTCTGCTGGGCGTAAGATTCTCTCCCTCTCTCTCTCTCTCTCTCTTCCCCACCCCTGCCACTCTCCCCCACTCGCTCTCTCTTTCTAAAAATAATAAATAATAAATAGAATCTTTAAAGCAAATGAACAAAAAAATCCCCAGGCCAAACCAACCTCTGGTGTTAGAAATCAGGCCAGTGGGTGGGGGACAGTGGCCAGGAGGGGAGTCAGGGGGATTCTGGTGGGTTGGGCATGTTCTGTTTCTTGACCTAGATGCTGGTTACATGGATGGGTTTTTTTTTTGTGAAAAATCACTGAAATATTTGTGTGGTTTTTTATATGTAAATGAAGCAATGAAATATACCTGCAGGATCTAATATTTTGTAAATGGCTAGCTGGGACCTGGGTTAAATTTCGGGGACAGGGTCTTAAGTGCCTGTGGCAAACACTTTTAGATGGCAGTCACACTGGAAAGTGGAGGGGGACACACAGATAGCGATCACAGGGCAGTGATAAAGAAATGACCGAGATGCATGGGTAGAAGTTGTAATGCAGAAAGTAGAACCCAATTATTTAATGAAATAAGACAGACAAAGCTACATTTCTAAAGTGACGTATTGTTTTAGCTAATATGTGATTTAAAAATATGTGTATAGCTAAGTCAAAACATTATTCAATACATAAGTATTCGAATATTTAACCTACATACCTAAAAGTTACAGATCTAAGCTGGCCCACAAACGTGTGGTTGGTTCCTTTTCATTTCTTTTTATTATTTTAAATTGTGGTAAAAATATGCATAGCACAAAATGTACCATCGTAACCATTTTTAAGTGTGTTTAGTGGTATTAAGTCCATTTGCTTTGTTGTAAAACTGTCACCGTCATCCATCTTCAGACCCTTGTTCGTCTTGTAAAACTGAAACCCTATGCTCATTGCCCAATAATTCCCCCTCCCCCTTCCCCCAGCCGTCACCACTCTTCCTTTGTCTCTGTGTATTTGATACTTTCTGTACCTCACATGAGTGCAACCATACAGTAATCGTCTTTTTGTGACTTACTTATTTCACTTGCGTTCTCAACTTCCAACTATATTGTAGCATGTGTCCAAATCCCCCTCCTTTTTTTCATGTTTATTTATTGTTGAGAGAGAGCGTGAGAGGGGGAGGGGCAGAGAGAGAAGGAGACAGAGAATCCGAAGCAGGCTCTGTGCTGTCAGTGCAAAGCCCCACATGGGGCTCGAACTCAGGCACGAGCCCTGAGATCATGACCTGAACTGAAGTAGGATGCTAACTGATTGAGCCACCCAGGTGCCCCAACTCTATTTTTTTTTTAAGTTTATTTATTTTGAGAGAGTGGTGGGGAGGAGCAGAGAGAGAGTGAGAGAGAATCTCAAGCAGGCTCCACACTGCCAATGCAGAGCCCTACACTGGACTTGAACTCACAAACCTCAAGATCATGACCTGAGCCGAAATCAAGAGTCGGCCACTTAACCGACTGAGCCACCCAGGAGTCCCTGGTAACTATTTTTAACTTTTTGAGGAACCCCGCACTTTTTTCACATTAACAACACCATTTTACCTGCCCACCAACAGTGCACAGGGTTCCGATTTCTCCATGTCCTTGCCAACACTTGTCATTTTCTGAGTTTTGACTATAGCCATCCTAATAGATGTGTTGTTTTTGTTTCTGTTCTCTTTGGGAAATAGAAGGCTGTCCTCTGTTCTGTGTGCTATTTCCTAACAACACGTGCAAGCATGTCTACCTTGGGGATAACTTCCTAGAAGTGACATTTCTGGACCAAAGGATGTGTGCATTTTTAAGGTCACCAAATTGCTCTTCTAGAGGTTGCCCCAGTTCATCCTCCTTTCCCCACTCCTGCACCATCCCAGCGTGTGATCAAGGACATATCTACTGACTTCCCCGCTAGTGCCCCTGGTCCCCCCTTCCTTCAGGGCCACGAGCCACCACCCCACTGAGCCTTGTTTCAGGCCCTTTTGAGATTCCCCTCCCGAGGATCCTCCTCTCCTCCATACCGGCCTCCACAGAGTCAGCAGGAAAGATTTTTCTCAAACAGCCGCTCCCCAGGCTTGGAACTCTCCGGGGACTCCACGTCACCCATCGTTGTGCTGTGTCTCAACAGGAGTTCGCCAGTGATTTGCTTTTGAAAACTGATGAAAGCAGCTGCAAGGGTACTCCAGTGCGTCAGTTTGGGCTCCCCCGGAAGTGGGCCGGAGACTGGGATTTCAGGGAAAGTACGGTGGTCTATCGCTGGCCATCCAGGAACACGAGTCCGAGAGCAAGAAAGGATAAGGGAAAGGAAGACCAAGTAAACGGCACGTTATCAAGCTAGTTTACCACTGTGGGTTAACCAGAGCTTATCCTCCTGGAGGAATCCGGGGGCTGGGGTAGCACCTGGGAGGTGGAGAGCTGGGCGCTATGCACCAGCACCCATGGACAACTGGTTGAGCACGGCTCTGACTTACTACGTGCGTGGGCAGCGCCACGGAAAGTTCTCAGGTAAAGAGACGCAAGAACCGGCAGCCGGCAGCTGGCCCTGTTTGCTAGACCAGTAAAGGCCAGGGGACTGACAGCCTCTGCTTCACCCTGTCACTGTGTCTCCCCATTGTGTCCTCTTGAGTGAATAAGAGAAAGGAAGAGTTGCAACTGGTGCAGGGAAATTTGCACCTCAGCTGCTCATCTCGTTGTAGCCACAGGCCTTGCGCCTTTCCACAGCTCATTCCGCCTTCTCCTTACACCCGCTTCCGGATTTTCCTTGGAGGAATCGCAGCCAACGCCCGCCCCATCCTCTTTCCCTGTGGTTGGGGTGGAGTTGGCCCCGCCCCTCAGATAAAGGCTGGTCACATGATTCGGGCCTGGCCAATCAGCAGATACCATTCTGCTGGCCATTGAAATTGGTTCAAAGATAATCAGATAGTAACAAGGATCCCCATTGAAAGTCTTCTGTAGACTTTGGCTGCTGCTTCTGGGAAGGTGGGGCTCTTTTCCTCCTGGGTTTGTGAGTGTGGAGCTGCTGGCCACTCTCCTGTTGTTAGAGGTGTGTGTGTGTGTGCGTGTGTCCATGGTTGTTGCCTGAGAGCCACTCAGGGAAAACCCAGCAGAGAGGGGGAGACTGATTATTGGTGACACCTTGAGCCCTGGATGCAGTCAAGCCTAAAATGAGATCCACCTGGGACCGTTCAGATACCAGGGCAAATTAAGTGCCGTTTGTAGCTTCAGCCAGTTTGAGATGGGCCTTCTGTTGCTTACAGCCAATGGAATGCCAACCAGGGCACCAAGGCACCTTGACAGATGTCATTGAGAATAATTGTGGGGCTTCTCTTGCCTGAATGTATTGGAGAGGACCGTCAATCTGGGTCTCCAGTGGGGAGCTCAAGGGAGCCAGGACAGCAGATGGGAGATACAGGCTAAAGGGGCTCCTGCCTGGCTCCTGCCTCAAGTGCACCATGTTTCTCCATTCTGTCCTTCCTTCTCCACACCCTGGCCACACCAGGCTCCTCACCCTTTCCCACTCATGTTCTGGGTCTTGATCCTGCCCTTTCTGGGGATCCCCATACCTCCCCATTCCCACCTGCCCCAGCTCAAATATACCCTTTTCTGCAAGGCCTGCCTGGACAAGACTCCAAACAGAATGCTTTTTCCCCTCCTCCTGTGCTCCTACTGTCTATATCCTTCTATTTAATGCAGAGTTAGGGGTTCCTAGGTGGCTCAGTCAGTTAAGCGATGGACTTCCGCTCAGGTCATGACCTCACACTTCGTGTGTTCAAGGCCCGCATCTGGCTCTGTGCTGGCAGCTCAGAGCCTGGAGCCTGCTTTGGATTTTGTGTCTGTCTCTCTCTCTCTCAGCCCCTCCTCTGCTCATGCTCTGTCTATCTCTCTCTTTCTCTCTCTCAAAAATAAATAAACATTAAGAAAATAATAACTTTTAAAGCAGAGCCTGGTGCTCAGTATGATCATTCATTCACTCATTCTTACAACAGTTACCTACTGAGCATCTTCTGTGCTTACAGAATGGTTTTGTGCATTAGGAGTACAGCAAAGGACAATACAGACCAAAATCGATCATCCTGGAGCTTAAATTCTATTAGGGGATCAGACAATAAAAATCAGTAAATAAGTAAACTACAAACTGTATACCTGAGAGTAAGTACTAGAAAGAAAAATCAAGCAGGGAAGGAGGATAGAGAGAGCTGGAATGTGGCCAGAGAAAGTCCTTCTGCGAACATAGCATCAGAGCAAAGGCCTGAAGGGGATTGGGAAGTATAGTAGATTGAATGGTGGCCCCCAAAATATATGTCCACGTCCTAGTCCCCAGAACTTGTAGATGTAATCTTATTTGGAAAAAGGTTTTTCCAGAACTGTTAGAGAAGGCATCTCTGTTGTTAGGGCACCAAATTTGTGGCAATTTGCTATAGCAGACTTAGGAAACATAAAGGAAATAAACTGTGTGGGAATCTGGGGAAGAATGTTCCAGAAAGAGAGACTCTCAAGGACAAGGACTCTGAGGCAGGGACCAGGCTTGGTGGGTTTATGAAAGAGCAAGGGGCCAGAACAGCTGGAGCGCACTGAACAGGGCAGCATGGTGGGAGGTGAGGTCAGAGGTTTAGGGGACTAGATCGTGAGAATATGAAGGGCTTTGTTGGCTTTTACCTTGAGCGAGGCAGAGCCAAGAGATGGTTTGAGCAGAGGAGTGACGTGACTGGACTTACAGCTTAAATAAATGAAGGAATAAATGAATGCATAGCAGCCACCATATCACATCCTGGTTATGTCTATGCCTGTCTATGCTGCTAAGCTATGAGCGACATGAGAGTAGGGACTCTGTCTTAAATTTTTTTGTATCCCTAGGGTTCAACACTAATCATACCTGTCCTGGCGTTTCCTGGCCTACCAATCAATAAGAAAAGACCAAAAAAATAGGCAAAAGAAATATTCAAGGTTAGGAAACATAGGAAGAGACTGGTTCAGTTGCTTTCTTAGGTATTCACCCAGGAGAATGAAAGCAATGGGTCACAAAAAGACTTGCATATGAATGTTTATAGCAGCTTTATTCATAAACGAAAATGTCAGCAGCCCAGGTATTCATCAATAAGAGAATATATATTTGGATAGTCATACAATGGATATTGAATATGCTATTCAATAATAAAGCAATATTTGCTGAATTTATTCAACACCACTCAACAATTAACTATTGCAATGACCTAGATAAATCTCACAGAAATAATATGAGATGAAAGAAGTCAGACACAAGCAAGTACAAACTTTAGGGTTCCATTGATAGGAAGTTCCAGAATAGACAAAACTCATCTATGGTGGAAATGTAAATACCTCTGGAGGAGGTATTATGTAAATGTAAATGCCTCTGGAGGATGGGGGCAGAGATTGACTCGTTAGGCATGAAAGGGAATTTTCTGGGGGTTGCATTCTATATCATGATAGAGATCTGGGTTACACAAATGTATGCACTGTCACAACTAATCAAATGATACACTTACGATTTTTGCATTACCCTACGAGCATTTTACAGAAAGCAGAAAAAAAAAAAAGAATCCTAAGCAAATATTGAACTCCAGGTAATGATATGCATGCTCCAGTGTTTAGGGAGGAAGTGTACTGATGCCTGTAACTTACTCTGAAATGTGCCCCCCAAAATAAGAATTGATGGATGAATAGATCAATATGTGCTAAACCAAGCCTGGTAAAATGTTAATTGTAGGACTACATGCTGGGTAAATGGGTGTTCTCTGTACAATTCCTCCTACTTTTCTGTATGCTGAAATTTTCTTAATAAAATGTTTTAGGGGGCAAAAAGAGCTCAGTGATCAGAGATGTGCAGATTATGACACTCAATCCTTCACGTATCGGATCAAATTACAATGAGACTGTCTTCCAAGCACTGGATTGCAAAAATGTTCAAGACTAGTGATACCCAGTGTATGCGAGGGTGTGGGGATTCTCATATACTGTAGATGGACGGGACTATGACAGTGCCCCTGTCAAAGCCGTTGGCCTGGATGCCCTGTGAGCTTCCTTCCTGTCCCCGAGTGGCTCGTCCTTTACATACAATGTATACAATGTTGTATCCTGTTTTCTACTCAGCATTAGATTATCAACATTCCCCAACTTCTTTAAACAGTCTTTGTAAACATTGTACTTAAAAGAAAAGAGGCATTGTCGGATTTGGGTGTTGTGTTTTTGTTTTTTGTTTTTCTTTATGATTACAAAGTTCATTGTAGAAAAATTAGGATATACAGAAAAAGAACAGAGAAGAAAATAAAATCCTCTGAAAACCTACCACTTAGACATGTTGTTGGCCCTTCCCCGTCTCTTCTGTGCACACACACACACACACATTCACAGAGATTTTTATGTTTGTGTGCTTTTTAACAAAATGGAGATCATATAGGGCATTGTGTTTTATTACTTGATTTTCTTAAAATTCTTCTGGGACGTGGTTTTACAGGTTGCCTGTTTCTTTAATGAGGACCCACATTATTTCTCCATTGTTGGGGTCCAGGTAGGGTCAGCCTGGTATTGCTACACCCTTGGGGAACCCGGGGCATGGACAGGTCCACCAACACAGATGTTAGAGGTGTGCAGGCTCCTGGGGATCAGAGGGCCTGGCACGGGCACCCATTGATTCTGGGCCACCCCATTCCCCTGGCCCCTGGCCTGGCTGCCCCACAGCCCCCCACCGCCCACTGCTGGGCTCAGCCCAGAGCCGAGCCCATTATGGCTCTCCCTCAGGGTTCTGCTGCCTGTCCTGGCTTGTCCTGTCTGTCCTCAGCTGCCCTGTCTAGGCCGGGTTGGGTGAGGCTGGGCCCTGAGTCCCCCTGAGGACTGTGGGAAGAGCCAGGCATCTGGAACCAACAGTCAAGGAGTCCTGCTTCAGCAAGGCTTTTGGCCCAAGAAGCAGCCTCCGTCCAGCCCTCAGCCTGGAGGAAACCCCTGTGCCCCAGGCCTCATTGTGTTGTCAGGATTTCCCGTTTCCTGACCGCCTAACCTATTTATGGGCCACAATGGCTGCTTCCCTGGGGAGGCCTCTACTGTACTTGAGCCCATCCTCTCCGGGCCTCTGGACTTGGCCCATTTGTCACATCACAGACCCAGCCTGGGCTTGCTCTGGGGCAAGGACAGAAAATGGGTGTCACCTCAAATGCTAATTCAGTAGATTGATAGAGCCTGCCAGGTGCAGGGTGAGGATTGTGAGGCTGTATCTGGATTCAGCAAGAGAGAGTATGACAGTCCATTCACCCTGTGGTGCTGAGTGACTTGCGCTTACCGCCTGGTGACAGCAACCCTCTGCTGTGGCCCAACTTCCCTTCTAGTCTCATCTCCTACCTCCCTTCCATGCTCCTCCCCTCCAGCCACAGGTCCTCTCTCCTAGGAACACGTCCCGCCTTTTTCTGTCTCAGGGCCTTTGCTCGTATTGTTCCTCTGGCCTCTCACACCCTCCCTCACCCTGAGCAAGATATATCAAATGGACCGTTCAGCCCCAGTTAGCTGTTGAGTTCAACAGTTCTTACTCAACCTTTCAGGCTCCATTTCAAAGGTCACATCTTCTGGAAGGCTCTCCTATGGCCCAAGACTGGGCCACACACCCCCACGAAACCTTGATACCCCATTCTAAAGGAGAGGCCACCAGATCAGTTTTGTGGGTATCTTAAGTCAAGCTCTCTAGAAGCAGAGCCTGAGGGGGGATTTCTTGTGCAAGTGGCTTACTGAGAGCTTCCATCCACAGGAAAGGGAGGGAAGCAGAATAGGGCAGAAGAGGAAGCTGAGTGAGACGTGGTTTTGGGAGAAAGCTTGCCCCAACCCGATCCCCCGAGGAACTCTAGAGCATGAATGGCACCAAAGATGTCGTGGACTTCAGAGACACGGGGCCTGGGCTGCTATACGCCCATGTCAGTCATTGCTTATAACCTCCTGGGCATCTCTAGGTAATGTGGTGCCCATCAGCCAAGGGCAGCCTCTGGATGGGGGTGAGCAGAGAGCAGCCAACAGCATAGCAGCTGAGGGAAGGGGCACCAGCCTTGGGACCTGGGTGGACACGAGCAGCACCTGCCTCAGGGAGTGTCCAGCACCCATGCCATGTGTGAGCGCTCCAGGGCAGGTGTGGCATTTGAGGTACTGCAGAGCTCAGAACTGGGCTCCAGAGAGAACTTAGCATCTGACAGACTAAGCTGAGCCCAGGGAGGGCAGCAGCTTCAGGACTGATACTGGTTGAGTCCATGGCCTGAGCCCGGTTGGTGGGGGCCACCCCCAGCCCCGAGGCCTTCCCAGCAGGCCCGGTGACTATGCCCTTGGGCCCCATCTCCTGGTTGCGTCCCACCTCCCTCCCTGTGGTTGTGTTACTCAGCCTGGCTGTATGTCAAGCAGGCTCTGGGAAGGCCATAGGCCTCCGTGTAGAGGATGCTCTGGACTTGTCCCCAGCTCTGTCCACCTTCTGCTCCTCTCTCTGGCTTGGACATCATCCCTATACAAGTTCCCTCTAGACTGGCAAGCAGGATCCCAAATGCCTCCTTCTCCTGGAAGCCTCGTCAGACTTGCCCATAGCCCAGCCAAGGGGCCTCTCAGCTCTACTCCCTACCCTAAAGACAACTTTGAGATTTATATGATAGAAGATAGTTTGTGCAAGAGCCTAAATATTAGAAGCTTCAAAATAGCCTTTCAAAAAGGAGTTTTTTTAGGTCACCCCGTTTTACAACCATACCTCCACAAAGACAGATGTGCTGCGGTGGTATAAGGTTGTGAGGCTGGCCTGCCTGGGTTTTAGGGGCCGTGCTGATGGTCCTGATGATCTTGATGGCCTGTGTCGGGTGGTGGCAGCAATGTCCCAACAGCCAGTCCTCTGATACCCTCAGTGTGGTGCTGGTGGGTTATCATGGGCTTGGGTGGGTGGCCACCGCTGACAGTCTGCATGATGCTAAGTGAGTATATGTATTGGCCTAAGCTTTGCCTTTCTATGCTTACTGTGCTCATTGGAAATCAAGGTCTCTGATGTTCAGAAATATGGTTAATTATGGAAATAGGGGCTAAATGATAACAAATCTATACTTCATGCAGTCATTTAGTACTCCACAACCTGTACCAGGACCTGGCATTCCATGCATATCAATGGATGGATGAATGGATGGATGGATGGGTAGTTGGGTAGATGGGTGGGTGAGCGGGTGGATGGATGGATGAATGGGTGGATGTGAATGAATGGATAAGTACCTGTCTCACAAATAGAGAAAATGGGGTTCCTAAGAGGTAGTATCACTTGCTCGAGGTGACAAATAAAAGCAGAACCATGATTCCATACTTATTCCTAGGGTACCCCAACCCCACAATTTGGGCAGCATATCAGTATGGAGGGAAGAGAAGATAAGGATGAACAGGTGTCTGGAGAAGGGGAGTTGTGAACTGATCAGGGAAAAGGTGATTCTGGGGAGTGGTCACCATTCTTGCTGCTTCCTGCCCCCTGGTGGTGGTGGTTGGGTCTCCAGCCTGACCAACCCAGGGGCTGATCTCCGGGACCGAAGTCATCCAGCCACAAGGCAATGGTGTTTACACTGAGGAGAGGGAGTCAGGGTGCAGAGAGAGGGTCTGAGGAAGGACTGGGTCCCTTTGAGCAGCCTATAGGAGGAGGGGTCCATGCCCAGAAACGGGGTGGGGGCTGGAGGGGTGTCCAGCATCCCTAGCTCACTGAGTGACCTATCTGGGGAAGGCAGGGAAATTGTGGTAGGGTTTGGGCCAGGCAGAAGACAGAGAGGAAGGGGAGTATGCCTGTGCTGATAGCCCCTCCAAGAACTGGTTCAGTTCATGCTTGGAGGAAGGAAGAGAGAAAAACAGGCCACCGCCTAGACCACCAGGCAGGAAGCTGCAATCCCGGCTCTGCCTCAGCTGTGCTTTGCAACCTTAGGCACTAGACCCCCCCAGGGCCTCAGGACCCTCACTGGCAAATGGGGACAGTAATAGCACCCGCCTCAAGGGTTGGTGTGAGGACGACCGGTGTCCAGGGAGCTCAGGGACATGTTCCTGCTCTTCCCACCTTGGCTTCTGTGATCCTCACGCCAGCCCCTATTAGGGAAGCAGGGCAAGTGTCACACTCATGTCTCAAATGACAAAACTGAAGCTCCGGGGAATGAGCTCAGGCTCAGTTCTCTCCCCTACTGACGTACCCTGCCTCTCCCACCCTGTGGTTGCAGGTGATGACGGCCAGGCTCCTCCATTTCCCACCTGTACTTGGGCTGCACCTTAAGTTCACACACACACACACACACACACACACACACACACACACACACCCTCTGCAGGACTGCCTGGGCTCAGCGGAGCTAAGGGTGGGAGCCCGGAGCAGAGCATGGTTTTTCCAGCTGCTGGGCTCCTTCTGCCAGAAAGGGAGGGAGTGGAGGGGGGAAGGGGGGAGGGGAGGTGGCGTGGCCGCCTGTTCTCTGGAAGGATCAGTTTTTCCCTGGAAACACTCAGTGGAGTCCTGCCCTCCACCCCTCTCCCTTTTCCTGGAATGAAGGCTTGGGGTGGAGAGGAGAAGGTCCCAAGGCCACCTGGATGCACACACAGTCATGTCACCAGCCCAGCTTTGGCTCCAGAGCCCCTGCCCCCACCCCATCATCGAACCCAGGCTCCTAAGTACACCTCTGCCTCATTGAGGGAAACCGAGGCAGACAATCTGAAAACCATCGTCCTCCACAACTGGGTCCTGTCAACCCAGAGGAACACGGTTCAGTTCATGTCTTTTGAGGGGTCATGGTGACCAATCCCCTGCCTCGGGGAGGCCAGGGGCCCAATGAGGGGACCACTTCCCTTGTGGGCCTGCTCTGTTGTGTAATCAAGAAGTTCCTGCTTATTCGGGTGCCTGCGGTTAAGCTTCGGACTCTTGATTTTGGCTCAGGTCATGACCTCACAGTTCGTGATATGGAGCCCCACGTAGGGCTCTGTGCTGAGAGCGCAGAGCCTGCTTGGGATTCTCTCTCCCTCTCTCTGCCCCTCCCCTGCTCTCTCTGTCTCTCTCAAAATAAGTAAATAAACATTTAAAAAATTAAAAAAAAAAAGAAGTTGTTGCTTATATCCAACCAGATCATCCCCATTTCCTCCTCTGTGAGCTGGAGAACAGACTAGCCCCCACCCCCCTCCCCAGCCAGCGAGGCCTGGGCTTGGGGTGCAGGGCATGGGGGGCACCGGCAGGGGAAGGTCTAGGCCAGTAAGGACTGGGGGAAGTCCTCTGGCCTCTCACTCTTTTGCTTGGCTATGGCCTAGATCTTTCTCCCTCCCCCTCACTCCCTCTCTGCCTCCTGCTTTCTCTGCTACTACCTATGTTCCTCCTCCTTCCTCTCCCCTGTCCCTCTGTCCATTCTCTGGCTCTCTCCTCACTCAGCATTTCCCTCTCTCTGGGTGCCTCTCTTCTTGCCTCACTTTCCCTTTCCCTGCTTTCTCCTTTGCTTTCTTGCCCCCTTCTCCTTCTTGTTTCTGTTGGGTCAGTGGCTCAGCCACCTCCTTGCCACCACTCCATTGGTCCCCACTGGCTCCTTTCCAGCCTCCCTTACTCCTTGACCCATCTCCCAGCTTCTCTCTTCCCCTGTGGTCCCCTCCTGCAGGCTCACATCAGACCCCTGGAGAGGGCCCATGGCTTTCTGGATAAAGTCCCTTCTGTGGTACCAGACTTGCTGGCCCTGCCCCCACTGAGTGCCTTCACCCACTACTGGCACATCTCAGCTGAGGGTCTGTCCTTCCTCTGGGCCTTTGCACCTGTCCCCTCCATCTGCAAAGCCATATGCCCCATCCCAACTCATTTCCAAGTCACTTCCAGACTGGGACCCCTCCCCACCCCCTGGGCTTTCATGGTCCCCGTGTGGTCCCTCATGTGCTCCCCATTTCCTGCCCAGTTCCCTCTGAAGGCAGGTGTCTGTCCAGCACAGAATGTCAAAGCTGCGAGACACCTGACATGGCTTAGGGGTGGGAAATCCAGGGATATGCTAGCCAGGAGGACTCCCTAACAGAGGCCAGTTGAGGCAGAGTTGGTAGGGGGAGGGTGTGGGCTCTGAAACTACAAGCCCAGACCTTTCACTTTATGCTGGTGAGTCAGGGCCCCCTCTACGGGGTCCCAGGCAGGCACCCCTAGATCCTGCAGTGCGCGACTCTGCTCCCGGCGTTGCTGGCTGATCAGTGCCACCCCGGCAGGCGGCCCTGGGGCCCAGCAGACTGTAAATCACCACCATTGTCTGCCTGGCCCCAGTCTCGCCCATACTTTAAAAGGGAAGGACAAGAATCTCCCCGCACTGGCCCCTCCGCCCGCCAGTCGAGAGGCTGGTGCAGCAGAAGAGAAAGAGGGTCTTTATGCCCACGGGCAGGAGGGCACCACATCCCCGCCCAGTCCCCCGACGATGCCCTCTGGTGAAAGGAGCCTTTGTGAAGCCCCCGAGACCGGCCAGAGCAGACACACGGCCCGCCCCAAGTAGGAGGCAGTGGCAGGCAGCTGGGGGGTGCTGTGCTCCCGGTGAGGGGGGGTGGTCAGAGGCCACCGTGGGGGAGGCCTCGGGGCCCAAGGACCTGAGGCAGAGGTTGAGTAGTGGCAGGAAAGGAGAAAGGCCACGCTCAAACTGTGGCAGTCGAAAGTGGGCTCACAGTTGCCGCGTCCTGTGTCCACACAGGCCCTGACCTTGCACGGCTGTGAGGGCCAACTTCCTGCAGACCTGTCACAGGGGAGGACAGCCTCCCCACCTCACTGAGCGCCCCCCCCCCCCCACCATGGCTGACCGCTTTCTCACCTGCTCTGCCCCATTCCCGGCTTTTGAATGGCTGGGCAGCCCACCTGGGGACTCTGTGATGCCATTCCTTCCCCCTCGAATGCTCTTCCCAGCCTCCTTCTCTGAGAGCCTGCTCTGCCGCTCTACCTGCCCTTCCCCACCTTCCCCACCTCCAGCCTGCCTCATCCTTTATCACATCTGCATTTTTCTGTCAGTCTCCCCAGCTAGATGGGAAGTTCAGTGAAGGAACTTCTCTTCATTTCTTTCCTTTATCTTGCCCCTGACGCACTGTAGGTAGATGCTGAATATTTCTGTGAGTGCATGAACAGATCATTTCATTTCACTTACCCTTCCTCCTACCCTGCGAGGGAGGAACAGTGATTCTCTGTCCTGGGACCGAGGCATCTTCCTCAAGTTATACACTGAGAAAGAGGTAGAATTGGGGATTTAGAGTCAAGGCCGGTGGACCCCAAAAGCCATGCATTTAACCTATGTGCTCCCTACTTCCCCACTCCTGCCTGGCCGGATCCCAAGGAGAGAAAGGCTTAGCCCTTAGGGAACATTCTTGACTATGCCCTTGGGAAGCAGCTCTGGAGTTCAGGTGGCCCAAACCCTCCCTTGCAGGTTGCATGGGATCCAATGTGGGGTCCTCAGGCACAGTGCCCTCTCTGTGAGAACGGGGGTGGGGGTGGGGGGTGAGCGGCAGCTTAACTGCTCTCTACACCTCACAGCTGCAAGTCTGACACTGCCCAGCTACGTATCATTAGGCAGGGTTCCTGCTCCTTCTGGAACCTCAGTGCCCCACCTCCCACACCAAAGTGGGGCAGTAGACCTGTCTAGAAGGTGCATCTGTGAGGAACACAGGTGAAATTGTGCAGGAAAGGGCTCCTGGGATCTGGAAAGCAAAGCCCCAGATAAAAATGTGACCCTCGCCCCATCTGCAAAGGCCTGAACCTGGCAGGCAGCTAGGGGTGGGAAAGATGCCAGAGAAAGTCTCAATCCCCCTCGGCCCTCAGCTGGAGGAAAAGGCTGAGCCAGGGCTGCCAAAGCCGTGAGTCAGCCGTCCTTGAAAAGCCAGGCAGCCCAGGGCCCGGCACCATGGAACCCAGACCTCCTCTGTGGTTGGGGAAGTAGACAGGGTCTCCCCAGGGAAGAGCAAAGCCACCCAGCCAGGAGCCATTGGGACGTTGTCTCTTCTGAGCCTGATCCCTGGACCTGGAGTGAATGCTGGCAGCACCTGCTGGACAGCGCTGGCCCCTGGGATGGCGCTTCCTGACAAAGGCCACCCTCCCTGCATCCTGCTGCCCCAGGTCCAGAAGCCCACAGTGCCCTCCCCCAACCCAGGGACCCTCTAAGCCAGGGACAGGGCCTTAGAGAACACCAAGGCAGCCCCTTCACTGTGCAGATGGGGGAATCATCCCAGCTGCTGGGTCACACAACCAGCCGGTGGCAGAGCTGAACCCTGAGGCCTGCACTTGGCTCTGCTCTGCGGACAGGTCACGCGAGTGCAGCTGCCCCTCTCAGCGCTGGGTTGGATACTCCAGCACAGGCAGGCTCTGACTCGGGAGGGGAGATTCCACCCGGTGCCCCCTCTTGCCCCATCCCTCACCGCCCCCCACCCCCACTTGTGGTCTGGCCACATGGAATGTCCTGCTGCTCCCCAAACTGGCCAGGCCCCCTCCAATCTCTGGGCCTTTGCCCACGTTGTTCCTTCTGCCTCGAAAGTCATTGCCTGTTCTTTTCCCTGGCCAACTTGTTCCACCCTTCAGCAACCACTGCAGACAGTAGACATGGACTCCTCCAAGAAGTGCTCCCTCTCCTCTTGCCCTGTCTGGATTCCTACCTACCACAGAGGCCACTCTGAAGGGCTGTGGTTCAGCCCGGCCCCAAGTGCCAAGGCCAGTGCATAGCAGGGCTCAGTGAGGGGCCTGCAGATGAAGGGGAATGAGCTCCCTGTGGTGGAGGGTCTCTCGGATGGGGGGGAGCACCCTGCTCCTCCCTCTCACTTCCCTCCTCTGACCACTTAAGTAGCTGGGAAGATGGAGGGGCACCTGGGAGCTGGAGAGCCGCTCTCCCCCAGGGGGCCCGGGTTGCCTCGCCCTTGGAAGGACCAACTCCACCCCATTTCTCACTTCTGCTTCCTGAGCCCTTACTGCTAACTGCTCTGCTCTCTGTATTTCCATGATCAAATTCCAGGCACAGGAATTTGAAGGCTGAGTCCTGTATCACCAACTAGTCAACAATTCAGGACCCAATTATCTCCAGCCAGAAGCCCAGGGCAGGTTCACATTCCAGGGACGCAGTGATCCGCTCAAAAGTCCATCCGTTCATTGAAAAAAAATGTGCTCTGAGCACCAAACCTGTGCCAGGCACTGTCCTCAGTGCTGGGGACACAGCAGGGAAGAAATGGATGCAGGCCCTGTCCTCTCTGGGCTTACAGTCCAGTGGGCTCCTCCCTCCTCCCTGCACTTCTGGGAACCTCCACCTCCCTCCCTGGTGAGGATTTCTTCCTTTCTCCTCTTCGTGAAGCCCCTTCTGGAGCCCTCTGTGAAGGCAGGCACACAGATCCCCTAGAGGGTGGCCAACCCTAATGATGTCCGTGAGGATGATGAAACAGGGCAAGAACAGTCACCATGACAACGCCCGTGGGTGCCGGGTCCTGCCCTAAGCACAGTCCATCCATTTTCTGGGGATCCCCACCAAAGCCCTAGGAGGGGCTTATCACTATCGTAATTCCTGTTTCTGTAAATGGGAAGGCTCAGGGAGGCCCACTTTATGGCCTGAGTTCACAGGGCCGGTAAGTGGTAGAGCCAGGGTTCAAGCCCACCATGGTAAGCCCTAGAGGGAAGGGGGGGTAACCTCTGGCCGCTTGGTTCCTTCTGCCCCAAAGTGCTCTCACCTGCTTGTGATCCCATGGAGAAGAAGGGTAGATGCCACCAGAGGGTATGGTCTCCACCAAACGTGGTTTCTGCTGGGAAGGAGGTGCTGGGAAGGTCTGCCTGAAAGGGGGTGAACAGTGACCACAGGCTGCCCGCCAGCCTAGCCCCTCACAGGCAGCCCTCCCCACAGCCCCAGTCTCTGTCACAGGGACCTCCTTTTCCTCTCCACTGTTGCCAGTGGCACAGGGGCCAATATGGGAGGCTGTGTCCACTTTCCCCACCCCTCCAGCTAACCCAGACTACACTCAAGACGCTATCTCCGTATTGGGCATCCCCGATCTCGAGCCTGTTTCCTCGCTGGTCTCTACAGCCCCAGCCTCAGGGAGGATCACGTCCCGCTCCCCAGCACCACCCATAATTAATCATGTGGGCTGCCCTCCCAGCCAGGCCCAGCTCTGGCCCCTCCAGCCCACCCTGTTGCCAGGCCCCAACACAGCCATCCGTTGTCCCCTGGTCAGAAGCCAGTGACCAACTCAAAATAACTATTTCTCTTCCCTCCAACACAACTGTCCTTCCTGGGGAGGACAACAGCTGCAAGGGATTAGGGGTGGGGAACAGAACCAGAGAGCCCCCGACCCTCAGCCCTACACTCAGGCCTAAACCCACAGAGCTGGAGACCAGAGCTACAGGCATCGGGTGAGGAGAGCCCACCTGCCCCAGTGTCCGGGGCTGCCTTCTCCCCCCGGAACGAAGTCCTCCTCCCCATGAACAAGGAGCACCAGGGGAGCTGAAAGGCGGCAACCCCCCCCAGCCCGACCTCAGCCAGGCCCACCTGTGGCCAGTCCTGGGCCTACCCCCAAGCCCGAGGTTGCTGCCTGTGGAGGAACTGCATGCTCTTGCTACATAGGAAGCCAGAACGCTCACTTCTGGCCTTTGCATCTGCTGTTCCCTCTGCCCAGACCGCCCTTCCCTTTACAGCCCGGTGTCCCCGCCTCCTAGCCCCTCAAAGCCCTCCTGCGTAGAGCCTTTCTTGAGCTCCCAACCCCCTAACAAAATTCAGAGGCTGGAAGTTACAGCTCCTACCTGACCGCACACCATCTGTGATGGTACTTTTCACGGGAACAGATGCCCGGCAAGGATGACACCATGAAATGGCAGAACCACCCTCGGCTCGAGGAGATGCAGGGCTCTTTTGGACCCCGTAGTTGAACTGGACTGGCCAGGCCTCACTTTGAGCAGTGACCTCTCACCCAGGGCCAGTTCAGGCGGAAGGACAAGGGGAGGCATGACTGGGCCGGAAAGGGCCCCGGGATGCTCGGAGCTGAGTCCCCAAGGCTGGGCTGTCACTGCAGTGCCCACCTCAGGAGCATCTGTGCAGGAATAGGGCACTTGCTACTTTCCGAGTGGCCGCTGTTCTCTCAGGGGGGCTCCTCAGTGTTGAGCTGGAGCTAGAGTCTGGCCTCAACTTACCATCCATCCCTGGAGCCACCCTCACCGCCCACTACCCCCTGCTGGCTCCTCGCACCCACTGCGCGGTCCCTGGCTCGTTCCTGGCTCCTTCCATGTCGTCCCTTTCCTGGGGCAGGCCTGATCATTGCTTTCTTTCTCCAGGTCTTGGTCACACGGGCTCACGAGGCCACATTCACAGCCCCCGCCCCACACAAACACAAGAGCGGGCATGTCCTCACGGACCTTCACCTGGCAAGTGGCATTTTCCTCCTGCCCTTGGCCTTTTCCCTTCCACCTCACCCTGCGAACTTTGAAGACAATCTTCCATTACGTATATTTAAAAAAAAAAATTTTTTTTTTAACGTTTATTTATTTTTGAGACAGAGAGAGACAGAGCATGAAGGGGGGAGGGTCAGAGAGAGAGGGAGACACAGAATCTGAAACAGGCTCCAGGCTCTGAGCGGTCAGCACAGAGCCTGAAACGGGGCTTGAACTCACGGACCGTGAGATCATGACCTGAGCCGAAGTCGGACGCTCAACCGACTGAGCCACCCAGGCGCCCCTCATTACGTATATTTTTGATAAGCCACCTCATATATGTTTCGGGACTGACATGAGATATATGTTAGCCAGTAAATAAATATTACCTGCTCTTCCTGTGAATTCATTTAATCCTTTGCTACCCTTGCCTGAAGGCACTTGTGGTCTGAGGATAAGGGGGCAGCACCCGGAAGGGGCAGGTACTATAGGGGATGGGCTGGCTACACTTCCATTACCTATGTCCTGTGTCACTTAGGTTCTGGTAAACTGTGGCCACCTAGGAACCACCCCAAAACCTCCTGGTTTAAAACAACGAAGGTATTTTTAATTTTAATTTTATTTTAGAGACAGTATGAGCGGGGGAGAGGGCAGAGAGAGAGACAGAGAGACAGAGAGGGCAGAGAGAGAGACAGAGAGAGAGAGAGAAAATCCTAAGCTCAGCATGGAGCCTGACGCAGGGCTCGATTCCACAACCCTGGGATCATGACCTGAGCCCAAATCAAGAGTCAGATGCTCAGCTGAATGAACCACCCCTGTGCCCCCAAACCAGTACCGTTTTATTTGCTCCTGGTTCTTCCACCTTGGCTGAGCTCTCTGGGGCAGTCCCTTGGCTGGTCTTGCTGGGAGCCACCTGGGTAGCCTCACTCAGCTGCAAGCCGAGGCCTTGCGTCTCCGCGTAGGCTGGGCCTCCTGGTCAGTCCTCGTCCGGCTGTCTCTCCACGCAGTCGCCAACATGATCACTCCAGCAGAGTGGCCGGGCACAAAGAGCTTCCAACAGTGAAAACCCAGAAACTGTCAGGCTTCCTTAAGACTTTGCCTCAGAGCTGGCACAGCATCACCTCCGCCACATCCCGTAGTTAGGTAAGTCACAGGGCCAGCACCACACCAGGTGTGAACACTCGGCGGCTATGTTCATCTCAGGCCACTGAATCAACAACATACGCGGGACACACTGGAAGGAATATGTGACAAATTGTAACGGTGGTAATTTGGGGCGGTGGGAATATGGGGGCTTTGAACTTCTCTATTTTTACATTTGAGAAAAAGACAAGAAATAAAGGGGAGGCTGAGACAAGGCATCCAGTTCACTGTTCTGAGAGGAGCTGTCCCCGGCAGCTGTCATGGCAAGTCGCCTTGATTCCCGGGGGAGCCGGGGCCTTTTGGCCTGATGGGGCCCTAAGAGGGAAGCTGTTCCTGACACCAGGACCTATCACTCTGGGAAAAGGGCCTTTGGGCGGGGCCTAACAACAGGCCTGAAATTTAGGCTTGAGACATACTATCTGAATGAAGTCGACAGCAGCCAAGGTATCTGGCCAGGAGTGAAAGATGACGCTCATCACTCATGATGCAATTTCGAACTTGCTTCCCATTCCCAAGGTTCATCACTAAAATGCACCCTGGGTGTTTTTTAATTAATCCAGTGATCCCTCACTGCCCAAAAGGATGGTCCAAAGACCAGCAGCATTAGCATGACCTGTGGGCTTACTAGAAATGCAGAATCTAGGGCCCCACCCCAGACGTGAATTTTTACAAGATTCCCTAGATGATTCTTATGCACAATTACATTTGGGAAGCCTGTTCAAATCTGTTCTTAAAAACACGATTATACTACATTGAAACTATTTTTTCTTTGATGGTGATAAAGCCTTATTGTTTTAGTGAAGGCATTTAAAACAGCATTGTCCAATTAAAATTTTCTTTATCTGCACTGACCAATATGGTGGTCATTAGCCAGTTACAGAGCGCTTGAAAAGTGGCTAGTACAACAAAAGAATTGAATTTTCCTTTAAATTTAAATTAAATTAAATGTAATTTAAATAGCCACAGACTGCTAGAAGCTTCATGCTACTGTATTAGCATGGATTTTAAATCGACTTCATTTTTTAAAGGTCTGTGCACCTAGAAAATTGCAGCCGGGCTCCCCAGGGGATTTTGCACAGCCATGAACTCCTTGTTACAATGTGATGTTATGATGGCAGAAGAACTATATATTTTGGTGTTTGAACCCAGCTCCTGTCCAGAACTCCTAAAACCTTTGTAATTTCCTATTCCGTTAAGGTGCTAGGAGCATCTCTTGTTTGCCCTTGTTTCCTGACACAGAGCTCCCAAATCCCTTGGAGTTTCCTGGGTGATGGGAATATCTTTTGCTCTAATGAAGTGACTCTTGGCAGGCTCCTTCCTGGCTACCTTCAGCACAGGGGTTGGTGACCTGAAAGACCAAGCATGGTCAGAAGCCTGGGATGTTCAGCACTTCCCCCCACCCATCCCCTGGGTTCATCCCCATGATAAGGCCTCCATAAAAATCCCTGAAGTATGGGGTTTGGAGAGCTTCTGGATCCTGGTGCCTCTGAGGCTCACGGAGCCCCCAGTGGGAGGGGAAGGTGGCAGCCACCCTGGGTTCCCCACACCATGTAAACTCAGCCTTCTGGGGAATGTGAGGTGACCTGAAGCTCCCTTCAGGCCTCAACAGCTTCCCCGAGCAAGTGGGGCTCAAGGGGATAGCTAATGCCCTCTTCCCACAGCAAAGGTTGGTGGCCCCTGTGGGGTTCACTGCCTAAAGAAGCTTGAGGTTCTTCATTTCCCTTATTTGGGGTTGCTGGGATTCCCTGGGGCCGGGGCCGGCCCGGGGCTGGTAAGGAACTTGTGTTGAGTATCTCCGCTCCCCTTCCCCTCTGCCAGCACACGGACCAAAGTGAGCACAACCTCCGGGAATGAATCTCTACTCCCTGTCATTATAACTTCGTCGTTGGTGAAATGAATCCAGTCCAAATATGTGAGTGGCCATAAGTGTTATCTAGGTACCTCTGTCTCCAGTAGACTTGGGGCATGAGAACTTGGCAGGCCCAACCACCTAAGATCTGCAGAAGGTTTGAGTCTGGAACTCCTATAGGGAGTTCACTGCCCCCGTCCCCACCCGCAGACCCTTAGCAGCAGATTCCCATGGGATTCTGCTCTCCCCTGCCACCCATCCCCCTGTTCCCCATGGACGTGCATCTGCAGAGAGCGAACAGATGCTTTGCCAAGCTTTCGGTGGCAGGAGTCTTTCTCACGTGCTCCCTAGTCGCTGTCGCACGTGGGGTCTGAGATTTGCTTTCCCAGCAGCACACCTCCCGGTAGCCAGCTCGGAGGGGGAGAACTGTGGCTTCCCACTACCTCTCCTAGGCGGGGCTCCTGACAGTCACCAAGAACCTGACATGTTGGCACAGGTAGGTTTCCAATACCAAAAAAAGAGGCTTGGAAGGCTTCTGTTCTTTAGACTTCAAGTGAACATGAGGGCAGCCTTGGGGTGGGGGCAGCTTAGGAGGGGGCCTTGGAACCCAGGGGCTACTGTGTGTACAGGCCTATTCTACTATATCGACTGAATTTACTGTATTCCCTCCCAACTGCCAGGAGGATTCACAACTTAAGACTTGATGGAAGAGAGTTGGGGGAGACCCAAGTGATGAGGGAACTCGTGAGAGTCCCTGTTGACATTTATTACCTTCATGCAGTAGAAGGGCAGCGGCTGTCAGTGACATTCGACACCCCTTAATAAGGGGCTCCAGCCACCGTGTTTCCATATCCCACCCTTCACATACTGTTTTGCTTTGCTTTCAGACACCATGGATACCAAGAGGCACAATTTTTCCAAGGCTCGTGCTCCATCCAGATGTGCAATGCCTTGCGGATTTGCGATTTGGAGTGTGCCTACCACAGCTCAGAGGCACTCGTGGTTTGCATTACAGGACTCCGTATTTGCAGGCCCTGGAAAAGGTGCAGAGATGGAAGTTCCGGACTAGAATTTTGTATCAAAGGAACTTAAAGTCTGAGAGGGGCTTTGCTTTACGCTTTCCTTTCTTCCCAGCATCTGGCCTCTCTGCAGGTATGGCATCGATTCTTGCTCTTGGAACAGCTTCTCAGTGCCAGAAACACCACAAATCACCAGGGGAAGGTGTTAACATGCAGATTTCTCGGCCAGATTTAGATCTCCTGAAAGAAAATCTGCATTTTAACGAGCTGGGCCTCAAGCGTATGCATTTTAATAGGCCAGGGCTAAGTAATCGAAATTTGACTTTTTTTTTTTTTTTTTTTTTTGAGAAATATAATCAGAAGAATATACTCCACAGTGTAATTCAAATTGTAATGAAGCAAACATCGGTGTGTAAACACTCCCCAGGTTGGGAAATAAAGCACTGGTGGTCCTTGGAAGTTCCATGAAGCCCCTCTCCTGTCACTCATGCCCCCGTCCTCCCACCCGCATCCCCCACCTCTGGGTGAAACAGTGTCCTGAGTTCTGAGATACCCAGTCCCCTTGCTGTCACTATGGCTTGTCATTTATAAATGCATCCTGGAATATATTGTTTTGCTTATCTAAAAGTCATATAGAAATGGAGGGGCAGCTGGGTGTCTCAGTCGGTTGAGCATCCAACTTCGGCTCAGGTCATGATCTCACAGTTCGTGAGTTTGAGCCCCATGTTGGGCTGTGTGCTGACAGCTCAGAGCCTGGAGCCTGCTTCGGATTCTGGGTCTCCCTCTCTCTCTGCTCCTCCCCTGCTCATACTCTATCTCTCTGTCTCAAAAATAAGTAATCGTTAAAGAAGTTTTTTTTAAGTCATACAGAGAAGGAATCATCCTTGATATACTGTACCTTGCTGTCTTCACCATGCACGGGAGTCATATGCTTCCTCTGCTGCTGCACCTGTAGCTGCAATTTGTCCCTTTTTGTTGCTGTATAGCTTTTTGTTGTGTGAAAACAACACATCTCGCTCGTAGGCATCTCTTCCAGCCCAGCTCTGAGGCACACTTCGTGTGTTTTCCCCATCAGGCTGATTTTGCTGAGGAGGAAACAGCAGGTCAAAGAAGTCAAGTGATTTAAGAGCCCAGCACGGGGGTTCAACAGCCTGAGTTTGAAATCTGCTTCCGCCAAGGGGGGCATCACTGTGTGAGCTCAGGAACACTCATCTCTGTGCCTTGGTCTTCTCATCTGTAAAATGAGAATGGTTCCTGTTCCAGTGCTTCGATAATTCAGTAAAACAAATACCCGTAAAGCAGGTAAAACTTGGCCTACCCCCTTCAAATGCCTTCAGATCAGAAATGGAAACTGGGGCTTCTGTCTGACTTTATATTATTTCGGTGGTTTATATTTCCCATGAACATAGGCTACTTTTATGATCCATTAGTGAAACAGAAACCTTTGCTCTACAAGCTTTTCACTCTTCACCTCAGCGCTGAAGGTAAGCTAACATGCAGCCACGAGGGGACAACCAGGCAAGGCCTCACTGTGGAGGCAGAGCCGAGTCTGGCCTTGAGATCTCTCCAGCAGTGGGGTCTGGCCTGGCCCAGCCACCCAGGGGGACATTCTCTCACATCTCACTGCTCTCTATAAAAAGGGCACACCCAGACACACAGGATGCTGGTGGACAGGGGGAGTGCCCACGCAAGCAGGACAGGGATGGCATGTGACTGGTCAGGTGATCCAGGTCCTTGTCCCAGCCCATGTCTCCCTGGGCTGTGGCATCCTCATCAGTAAAATGGAGGAAGAGGAAGAGAGGGCTTAGACAAGGAGAGCGCCAAAATCTTTCTCAGTGAATTCTCAGTGAGGCTTTTGGCTAAATCTGCTGAGGTGCTGGGGAAATCAGCTTGGAGGTCTGTCCCTTGGCATGCCTGACTTTCCTGAGAGACACCCCAGGAGGGGGCCAGTCTGGCTACAGGAAAATCATTCAGTGGGCCAGTGGCAAATAAGGGCCACAGTGGATCTGCTCTCACCCAAGATGAATCCTGTTGGGAATGGTTGCACACCTGTCCCTTCAAGTTCACGACGATTAACTAACACTCTCACTTGGAAGGCAATTCCTTCTAAAACACACCATGACCTCCAAGGCGCCTGATAACGCGACCCTGCCCACTTCAATTTCTCCACTGTAAGGTCACTCTGGGCCCAGCTCCAAGGAGGCCGCTAACCCTCACAGCCTGTCCTTTCCTTCCTCCTGTGCTCAGCCTCCTAATGGTTTGTCGCCGTCTTCCTGATGAGCTGGAAAGCCGAGGGCAAGGGGCCATGCACTCGTTGGTTCCACAATTCACACTGGCCTGGGTCCAGCTTAGATAATACACCCCATCACCCCCAACGCCCCCTCACTTCCTCTCAAATGGATATGCAAAGCATCTGGGAAGTGGACAGCTGTCGCCTTCCACCCCAAAGAGGGAGGTGAGGTAATCCCCATACATAGTCTGACAAGTGCCTTGGGGTGAAAGGGGCTCTGTGTGGAGGAGAGTGTATTGCTGTGTTTCTCTGGACTTCCAGGAGCACTTCCCTGATGGCCTGGCACTGAAGAGAGATGAAAAGTTAACCGGGTTTCTTCGCCTCCACAAAAGCATCTTTCTTTCAGGCCACAATAGACACCATGTTGGAAGGAAGATTTCAGCGTCCAGTGACCAGAGATAGGGAGCTCTGTTGAAGTCTCTGGCCACCCCACCGCCACCCATCTCTGAGGATTCCAACTATAACCCTGAAGGCTCAGGGGACAGGCCCACGGGATCTAACAACAACAACGCTACTATGTTTAAGGATGGACAAGGGGACAACATTCAGACGTGACTGGGGCTGGCCCTGTTACCTGGGCTGACGGCCCTCTGTGTGTTGACCCCATCAGAGGGGCAGCACCCGTGAAAGAGGCGGTTCCAGTCGAGTCGTTAGCAGGAAGAGAAAGGGCAGAGCTGTCCTGGGCCCACCCGAATGTCAGGCGCTCGACAACTGTGGGGAGAAACGCAAACTCGGCAAGTCACACGAGGTGGCAGCGGAGCACCTTTCCCTCCAGACCCCTGGCCCTGCTGCGGCAGAGGTCTGCTGCTTACCCGCAGCGCACTCTGGAGGGTACCGGTTGTGGGAGAGGAGCGCTTCTTGCCATTTACTTTCACAGAAGGCCTTGACGGCAACAGCAAAGTCAGCACGGTTTTTACGTCTCACCGAAGTCTAAGTGGCTGGTGCCCACGCTTCCAGCGTCATCCCTGTGGGACGAAACCAGACCCAGGGGGGATTCCCCGGGAGGGCCCAGTATCTAGAATGGCCTTTTGTTCTTGACTTTGAAATTCTTACATTACTTTTCAAAAACATTTTTTTATAGTACACAAAGTCTACAAATGACACAATAACTATTGTCTCCAGATGTAGTCACTGTACTAGTTTAACTGTATCCTTCAAGATCTAGCATATCCGCCCATGCTCTTCTCTGCCCCTAAACTGCTTCCTCCCTGCCCACCCCTCTCCGCCCCCCAGCGACTTTACACAGGGTAGTCGCATCATGGAGGTGTTTAACTTCTGTGAATATAACTATTTGTGCTGGGGTTGGCCATCCCACTGAGGGACCATATGCCCAAGAAGCAGTATAAGGGAGAGTGTGGGGTAAGCTTTCAGCTCCCTTATGTGATTCGAGTGTTTAGAGAAACACTTTTCCTGGAAGTCCCTAAATTCAAGACAAGGAAGTCCCTAAATTCAAGCCCATTGGTGATGGGCTCCAATGCTGAGGGACAGTAGGTGTGGTTACAAAAGAGCATGTGGGGCTCCAATGTGACAACTTCCTAAGGGAATTAAGAGCAATCTGGACTAGATGCCATTTTGTCTTAAGCTTGACTTGGACCCCAATGCCTAGTAAGATGATTCTACTGATCGTATGCTGTTCACATTTTTCCCCATTTAGTGTAGCTTGGAGTTGTTATAAATCAGTATCTGTACAGATGTCTTGTTCTGTAAGTGCTTACCGCAAGATACTTCACAGCATGAGCGTATGGGATGTGCTTTGGAAAGAGCTCTATGTTCACATCACAAAGGAAAGAAAAATATCATTAAAAAAATAAACTAAGAACAAATTTACTGGGGTGCCTGGGTGGCTCAGTCGGTTGAGCGTCCAACCCTTGATTTCGGCCTCAGGTCATGATCTGAGGGTCGTGGGATCACATCCCACGTTGGGCTCCACGCTGGGTGCAGAGCCTGCTGAAGAGTCTCTCCCCCTCCCCCTCGACTCACCCCTCCTCCGCCCCACTCATGTTCTCTCTCCTTCTAAAATAACAAACAAAAAACCCAAATTTACAAACCAAGAATATAGCATTTTATTCATTTCCAGATTATGAGTATTACACAGCATATACATATATTTAGATAACATATAAAACAATGAATAAACCGTAGGAAGAAATATTGGTCTGAAATTGCTTTAGGGAACATCTTTAATTCTATAGTTCCTGGTAAATGTGTCTCCACACACTGGGGCAGGCAGCTGGGTAAAGTCCAGCATTCGTGCACCAGAGCCCGGCCTACCCCCCACGGCACTTGCAATGCGAGGATGGCATTCTGGCATGGTCACTGGTGTCCACAACAAAGGACACCAAGTAGTAGATAAAAGAACCACAGCACAGTAAACTAATAGAAATATTTGTTTTTTGTATTGTCCTCCAGTTAGTTTCCTTTTCAAACTAACAGCCATGTCCAGGGTCTGACATCCCTTGAGTTGCATTCTAGTTATTGCTGGAGAAAAAGAAACAAAGAGAAGAGGCATCAGAAAAATAGATGGTCAGTGCCACTGACCCGCCTTCCCCTTTCTGGTGACACCGGAGGGGACACTGGACTGTGCAGAAATGCGCAATGTCAGCAGCAGGCAGGCATGGAAGAAGCACCCAGCATTGTGTCAGAGGAGACCGATGGGCTGACAGGAATTTGTTCGGATGGAAGATATTCTCCAAGGAAGGCCCGTAAGCAGGAAGCAGCAGGATGCCGCCCAGGGAGAGGCAGGACCACCTTGTGGAGGTGGAGACAACAGTCACAGAACATTTCCCAGGACCGATCCTGATTCAGTGCTGATGTTGCAAGAAGACCCAAGATCTATCTTACAATGAAAGGTACTCCAGACCCCACGTCAGCACTGAAAGGCTCTGCAACCCAACTCAGAATAGAGCACTTTCTAGCTCCCCCAACTCACCGTCTGGCCTTCCTCCGAGGAAGGCTGGCTTACCTTTGCTTTGTTCTGAACTGGGAGATATAATTTGAACTCTGCCGGCAGTTCATCTTCTGAGTAGAGTCTGTCTGAGAAGTAAACACGTCGGATGCGACAGTTTGCGTGGATCTGTGGGTGCAAGACTTATTTTAAGAGACAAAATAGGATTGCCCTTCCTCTTTTCCTGATTCTCCTAGAGTTCCTCCCACGAGGCTGTCAAAGCTTCATCTCTTTGGCCTCTCCTCAGCATGGCTTAGGGATGGAGTCTGGCAAGAGGGATATTTTGCTTGCTGTGTTCTCCCACTATATCTGAGCAGACACCTGAATATGGCCTGGACCTCTCTGAGCCCTCTGGACAGTGACTTGGGCAGCTTAGCCAAAAACCCACACTGTCCTGTCACCAGGGCCACAAGCCAGGAACAGGCAGAGCACACTCTCCTCTCCCGTTTGGCACTCCACAAGAAAAGGAGCCAGCACCTGCACTCTCAGGGTTTCGATGTAATTTGTGCCATATGCCCGCCGTGTGAAGTCTGACAGATTGAACTGAATCTGGTTCCAGCCATCATCCAGCCGCATGGGCATGGTACAGATGAAGGGTTTGACTCGGGTGGTGCTCTGGTAGTTACTTGCCCGAAACCGCCGACGCACATTCTTGTCATCTAGTACCTATGACATATAGAAAAAAGAGTCACGTGAACTCTACCTTGGAAGAAGCAAACGACCTGGGTATAAGACAAGGGCCTGAACTCCCACAGCCCAGTTTCCCAAGGCTGAGACCCAAGGGAGAATAAACAGACCAGATACAGGTCACACTGGACGCAGATGGCCCGGAAGTAGCAAGTTTATCTTGTCCGTTGCCAAGACAACACCAGCTGCTTATGACACATGACACACCCGAGGGCCCACAGACCATAAAATGATTTCATAAACATTCTTCCGTTTCAAAAATCAAAAATACTAGAACAGAGACCAACAATAACCAGTACTAAATGGACACTACTCTAACCTTTAAGCTTTGAAACTTACAGCTGTTTTTCAGATTTCCTAGGTGCCTACTGCTTCTTTAAAAACTTGGCATTAAAGTTTGACTACCGATACCAAATTTATGCCGTATAATAACGGCTGCATCAAGTGTGTAGTAGAAGCAGAAAAGAATACATACAGGGGCTCCTGGGTGGCTCAGTCAGTTAAGTGTCAGACTTTGGCTCTGGTCAGGATCTCACGGTTCTTGGGTTCGAGCCCTGCGTCAGGCTCTGTGCTGACAGAGCAGGGCCTACTTGGGATTCTCTCTCTCTTCCCCTCCCTGACTCATGCTTTCTCTCTCTCAACATAAACAAATAAACTTAAAAAAAAAAATACGGGATGCGTGGGTGGCTCAGTCGGTTAAGCGTCCTACTACGGCTCAGGTCATGATCTCACAGTTCGTTGGTTCGAGCCCCGTGTTGGGCTCTATGCTGACAGCTTGGAGCCTGGAGCCTGCTTCAGATTCTGTGTCTCCCCCTCTCTCTGTTCCTCCCTTGCTCTCTCTGTCTCTCTGTCTCTCTCTCAAAAATAAATAAAGATTAAAAAAAAATTTTGTTTTTAAAAATACATACAAAAGACTAAAGATACTTTCCCAGAGCTATTTTTTTTCCTGCAAGTTGATGAGCTATCCCTATGGTATAGCTGAGAGTGTACACATTCATGTGCATATACTAACCTGTACTTCAAAGGTAAAGTATTTCTTCAAATTTTTGATAATCATGACAAGGAAGGGCAGTTTAATCCCCAATGTCTTTTTTGGGTCTGCAGGACAGGTGATATACGTGGTGCTGCAGAGAGAGGAGACACCGGTAAGCACTTCCCTTGTGGTACACACAGCAAAAACACTCGGTCCAAGAGTAAGATGGAAAGCAGATCTAAAAGAGCCAGGTACCTCACCCAATCCTCAATCCTTGAATCAGCTGATGCTTAAGAAAACACAACGCTGGACTCTGAAACAAAAGCTGAACACAGGGCTAGACATCAACAAAAAAATAACCTGGAAAACAAACCCAGGCCAGCGATCTGAGGAATTTCCTCCAGTGAGAGAAGACTCAATTCTGGTCTAAGAGAAGCATCAAGTGATAGAAAACGTAAACTAGGACCACTGTGGCACAGAGAGCCACATAGTGGCACACGCCATCTACTATGACCGGTGCCATCCCTCCGCCCACACCCACAGCCTTGGTTACTTATTAATAATAATATAACTAATATACAGCACTTACTATGTGCTGAGCAGGCTTTAAGTGCTTTATACACAATTTGCTTACTTAATCTTCACAACAACCCTCTAAGGAAGGTGTCCTGTTACTATCCCTATTTTACAGATGAGGAAACTAAGGCCTGTGGGTTAAGTAACTTGTCCAAGGTAAGCTGTAAGCAGTGAGTTGGATCCACACCAGGCGCTCGGTGCCACAGTCTGTGCTTATTAACTTCTATGACGTACTGCCTCCCTGCTGTACCGGGTCTCTGGGTGAACAGAGGGGCCACCTACCTGACATTTGTCCCTTCAATCTCTAGCACCAGGGACTGGATGTCATTATCAGTGATTCTTTTGATGTGGCCATTCCGCACCTACAACGAAGAAAATTAAACCAATTAGGACTGAAATATTTGGCAACAACTTTGTTAAGATTCTGAAGGCTGAATGGGACCATTTTTTTTTTTTTTTAAACGTTTTTATTTATTTTTGAGACAGAGAGAGAGACAGAGCATGAACGGGGGAGGGTCAGAGAGAGAGAGAGAGAGGGAGACACAGAATCCAAAACAGGCTCCAGGCTCTGAGCTGTCAGCACAGAGCCTGACGCGGGGCTTGAACTCACAAACCACGAGATCATGACCTGAGCCGAAGTCGGATGCTTAACCGACTGAGCCACCCAGGCGCCCCTGAATGGGACCATTTAAAGAAAACCACAGTAGCTCTTGGGGCATAACACAGAACTTTGGGACACGGTATACTGAGCTTATCTGTAAGTAGGCCATGATATTACCTCTATATAAGGTCCCATCAGCCACCACAGGAATTGCAGGTGACTTGGCAATCTATAAATTAGGATAAATTTCTTCCCAAAGAAATCAACTCGAGGGGCACTTGGGTGGCTCAGTCAGTTAAGTGTCTGACTCTTAGTTTTGGCTCAGGTCATGATCTCAGTTTGCGAGTTCGAGCCCCCTGTTGGGTTCTGTGCTGGCAGCATGGAGTGTACTTGTGAATCTTTCTCTCCTTCTCTCTCAAAAAATAAACATAAAAAAGAAAAAGAAATCAACTCGATTCAGCTAACATTTACTCAGTGCCTACTATGCACTAGGAACATTCATATACACTCTCTGACTTAATCCTAACAAAAATCATAAGGTAGGTGGTATTTTACACATGTGGACACTGACATCCGGGCAGTGCAAATGAGGACCCTAAGTGACAGAGTCAGGATTAATGACCAGGCTTTCCACACTGTCTTATATACTTCTTCGGTCAAAAAGGCCCAATCCTGGGTGCCACTGGAAGGGCACCTCCACTGGGAGGGCAGCAACCAGAAAATGAGAGCACTACTCCCCAGTATCAAGCATCATTTTTATCTTCTACACTGCTTATTACAATGCTCCTACTTCCTGCTTCCTTATTTTTTCCCTAAATTTCAAATTTTTAAAGAATTCAAGTCTCATCGGTGCTGCACACAAAACCCTTCTTCAGCGTTTCAGCCCACACCAACCTCTCTTCTTTCTGATTTGTCTGTCTGGCTCATGTAGCCTAGACCATATAATTTAGCACTTCATCCTACATGGTTCTGTGTCGTCTGCTGCATACGTAGGAGGTACAATATGAAGAGAGATCAATATTCAATATGGATTTCCCCTCTTAAAATATTCGGGAAAGCACAATTACCTTCAAGCAATGAGCGCTTAAGCACCTAATATGGACACAGCAGAGAAACGCAAAGGCATTTTTGACACAGGGCTGGACTATTAGGGCTGAATGGATTAATACATGAAAAACATCAACAAGATTTGGTACAGGATGCACCTAAAGCATGTGATCTTTTTCCAGGCATAGTGAAAATGGCTGTATTGACATGTCGTATTGACTCAATCCTTTGGCTTTCCAGTAGACTTGCATATAGAGAACACGGTGTCAAGTCTGACTGAGAGTTGTATTTTCAAAATGGATTATTAATATTACAGCATTTTGTTTTTAGGCATCAGTCTCTGACCTCTGGTACTGTGAATTTGATCCACTTGAGGTGTGCCTGGTGTTCCCATGGGACATTTGATATCACTGCCTATCTTTTTCTGCGAGATGTAACTGAGTCTTGTCTCCTTACAAAAGTATAAGCTCAAGGGTAGGGATCAAGTAGTAAGCATCATTTGCATCTTCTACAAAGCTTAGTACTATGCGAGGCATAAACTAAGCATTCAAATATTTGCTGACTTCTGGAATTTGTCACCCTGAGAGTTGGCAAGGGTGAATAGATTCAAGGAGGATTTAAAAAAAACTCCTGGATAACATATCCACCATGGACTATTATAGGAAGCCAGAGAGACTGGGGTCTATCACAAAGCCAGGGAGGCTGCCAGCATGAGGAATGCTTTCCCACAAATCAGCCTTTGGTGCCCATTATCAGAGACTGAACGCAGGGTGGATGGGCCCCAGATCTCTGCCAATGCAGCATTTCTTGGGTTCTTAAGACACAAACGTCACATTGAAGTGCTCCTCAAACAAAGCTGGCGACACCGCTGCCCTCCTGCTTCGAGTTCTGGGCCTCTTTCCCAGGGAGATTAAGAGCACAAAGGCTTGGGTCTGTGTAGCACATGCCAATGCGGCCCACCTCATTCCCCACATAAACACTCGGGACCAAATGGCAATATTCCTCCTCGATCTGCTAGCCCACAGCTGCTGTGGAAAACAGACGGACTTGCTGGTGAAGGAGGAATCAAATGCGAAATTATTTCCAAATAACGTGATGTAGTCATGTTGCTAAGAGGGGCTGGTATTCCAACAAGATGCAAACACTAATTTGATAACATACAACTAATTATTCTTTATAACTTCATTCTTTCTTTAAAGGATACACAATGCAACAATCGACATGGTTAACCTGAAAGTATCAATTAATTATTGCTAAAAGGCAACTTGTTGCAATTTATCCAATATTGCTTAAAAGCATGGCTTCGAACCTTACATCCCCAAAGGTCTCTCAGAGCACAGGGAGAATGTTCTCTTCGCTCCAGAAAGCTCGGCCAGATTCCACAGGGAGGAAATGTTAGGAAATTTGCTTCTGCCCATCTCAAAGTTTCTAGCAGATGACTTCACTCCAGCAAATGCTACTATTCAAGTCTTTATACAGAAGAAAACAATGCCTTACAAAGCACGCAGAAGCCAACAGACTGGAAGCCAAAACAGACTTTGTGTATTCTTCTGCCTCTGCCCCAGAGGCAAGCTCATTTTTAGCTAGACTTTCAAAAACTTCCTACAGAGAAATTTCTCTCAGCAACACATCAACCACCACACTCCAGGACTTCAGTCTTACAAAATTAATTAACGTAGTCCATAAACCAGGAGAACCAGGAAAAAAGGCAGCTTTTTCAAAGGAATGCCCACCGGTCTCTCTGGAGTTTTAAGTATTCTCCTATCACCAACTGCCAGAGTTCTGAAATCAAATTAAGTTGATTGGTTAGTGAATTATGATTTTTCTCCTTTATTTAAGGGCTGCAAATCGAAACTCACTGGGAAAGAGGGGTGGGGGGTGCAATTAATCAGAGAGATGAGCACTTAAAGGACACCTCCCCAAACCTCTTTAGGCTCTAAAACTAGGATCAAGGGAAAAGCGGGGTGGACAATTTGGGACAAGGCCTCTCAACCACCTTGGCAGTCTGGCCGTCACTGTTTTAAATTGTAAAGGTCTTGCAGGAAGCAACCCCCTCCTCAGTCCTGCTTCTGACAAACACATACAACAAGATACGTGACCTCAGAAAGCATTGACTTCCTTTCCTTAGCTCCTTCCAGTTCAGAGGTCACTAAGCAGGCCTGGCTTTGAAATGAAGATAAAGTGAACTGGTCAGTATTTATTGCTTATGGTGGAAATAGGTTTTATCTTACTTCCCTCTCTAAATGAGACAGTGCCAATTGTTTTTGACTTTTTCATTCTTTTTTACTTCATGACACAGTCCCGCTATCAAGGTGCAGGTTACAAGTATTTTATTCCTCCAAAAAATAAACAAAGCCAATCTTACATTTTTTTTCAAGAACTCCCTATCCCCACCCTCCCTCCACCCCCAAAGCTATGAGATGGACGTACTTTGGGAGCTGCAGAACCCGGGTTACTGGCTACAACAAATCAAAAAGGTTCTCAGCCTCTGTGGACACCAGGAAAGGAACCTTCAAGCCCTTCTTGCAATCACTCTCCCAGGCTTTCCATGGTCACTGGGGCAACTAATAAAGAACACTGATTTTCTTTTCTTTTTTTTTTTTTTTTTTTCAATGTAAGCTCCAGGGAGGAAGGTCAAGCTGAGGGGAAAAAAGTACTACTGGGATAGGGAGAAAGCTAGCCAACTCTCCATATTTCTTCAAGTGTTTTAAAAATAACACATGAGTTGTATCCATTCTCTACCCCCACTTTTCATTTTTCTGGCTCCACCCACTTATCCTGGCAGACAGCTGAGCCCTCAGCCATCTGGCATCCTAGTCTTAATAATGACACATGTTCCAATTTACATTAAGCCATTAGAGCTGTACATGTCGGCAGGAAAGTTTCGCCTGTAGCTAGGGGCCGGGATGTAAGTCAGAAAACAGGCAGAGGGAGACCTCTGTGGGGAGAGCCGGGCATAGCTCTGTCTCAAGGCCTGGGCCTTGCAGGCTCCGACGGGTCAAAGCTTCTCTCCCTTTGCTGCACTTAACAGGGACTCTCCAGATAGCACACGGGAAACTCTGGGCATATACAAACAACCCTTTAGTTACAGTAAAGGCAATTAAGTGCAGTGCTAACCAGTCTCTTCCTAGCAATGCCTTGCAAGGGCAAGTGTAACTCAAACCCATGCCTTCGCCCAATTATAGTAAAAGCTATTACTCAGAATAATAAACATCATCAGGCTGATCCAGTAAAAGTCTGGGAAAAAACCCAGCTATACTACCTTCATGTCCAATGCCCTCGATCCTACTACCGGGAACGCAGCAGTTTAACATGTACCAAGAAAGTTTGCTAATTAAAAATGAGGGTGTGGAAACTCCTTTTCTGGAGAGAGATTATTCATTTTTAAAATTAGGAACAGGGAAGGAATCTAATACTATCCAACAACAACCACAAAACGTCTGCTTCTAATACTTAGTTTTAGAATAGGCGAGGATCAGCGGCAGCTGAAAGACGAGGTGAGAGGTGAGAAAGACAGAGAAACTTGTATGAACTAACATTCTCATCTAGTAGACTTTTAGGATATTAAACATATTTTGAAATATGAAAATTTTATGTTTTACACAGGCATAAGTGGGAACAGAACCTTCTGGTATTTTCTTTACAAACCAGAAGTGATATCGACATTAAACATAAAAGTCCTTTAATAAATGAAATATTTGCTGGTTCCAGAAGTTAAGGGAACATTAAGAAACCCCTAATTTCTCCTAAGCTGTTGGTTTGATAAAGACAGAGGTCTTTATCAGGAGGCTTGCAGTCTAGCAAGGAATACAGATTTTAAGAAGCTAATTTCAAGAATGAATTTCAAGAACGATGGGTATGATGAAAAGGAAGTAGAGGCTCTATAAGGGGGTATAAATGAACTTAACCTGGAGGGGCAAGTGGATATAGACTCACTTAATCTGACGAAGTGCCTTTGTGCTATAACCTGGAGACTAACAGAGGTGGAAGGGTGGGTCCCAGCAGAGGGACAGGTACAAAGGCCTGAAGGTGAGAGAACACAACCTCCTTCAGTTCAGTAGGAGGTCTAAGAGGGGAACCCGGTGGGGGGTGGGGGGGGGGCAAGCCTGGAGAATTGGTTAAGCAGGCACCCGACCATGTGCTGTGTGGCCTTAGAGTCACGTTAAGGGTTTTGGACTGGGAAAGCCATGCTACAATGACTAAATTATTCTAATTTCAGAAGTCTGGCTTTACTGTATTTCCTATTCCTAGGTATCAATTATAAACTTATTTACTCTTGAGCAAATTCCTGGGTTTCCTGCCCTATTTAATACTGTATGCCATAACTCTGTTGCCAAGCATTTTATATAAACCTTCATTTAATCTCCATAATCATGGAAGGAGGTGGCATCATTACAAAATAAGAAAACTGGGCAGGTAAGTGCTTGCCCAAGGTTACACAAGACAGGACATAGGACAGAGCCAGGGCGCACATCCACCCTGTCCCAACTCCAGCCCTGGGGTTTCAAGGTAAAAAAGTTTTCTTCCCCTAAAGGAACTTGTAGTCTAGTGGGAAATACACAATAAATAGGCAACTGCCATACAGTGTGAAGTAGAGGGCCACAGGAATACACAGGAGACCTAACTTAAGCTCCCAACGTAACAATGTTTAAGTTGAGATTTGAAGGAAGAGATGGGCGGCAGGAGCTATGAACTTCAAAGAGGGTCTGATAAACGCAGATGTTACAGATGTTAGTAAGCACACCCACAAAAATGGAGCCTGTCAATTCACTAGTATGAATATGGCGTTCACTCTTCACACTCATAAGGAGACCCAGAGCCCAAACAGAAGCCAAACTTAATTTTTCCAAGATTACTCTTTACAAAAAACAAACTATAGAAATTCTTCTCCATAAACTCCGGAAGGAGAATAGTAAAGTTTGTGAAATCACAATAGTAACAAAAATAGCCATATACTACTGGCAGAGTTCAGGGTCATTTCTAGATAAATGTGGATGGTCTATCCCTCCCTCCATCGAACTTTACCTTTACTACAACTTTGCCTTACTCCCTAAGAGCAGGGAAAATGTCTTCTAACTTTTTATCTCCCCAAATCTACACAATGCCTGTGATTTAACTGTTGCTCAATACTTTGATAAGTATATCAATTCCCAGTGTTTCCCCAACTGAATTGGATTCCCAACACTTCCTGAGGACTTTAATATAGCTAAGAAAAGGCACACATGCAACAAAGCCTATGGATCTGCCCCAAACTTATCCTTTCCCTTTCCTTCCCTTGCCCCAGGGGAAAAGATTCACCCCTAAACCCATTTCAGTCTAAATACAAAAAGTATTTGACTTTGGCTCAGCTCATGATCTTGTGGTTTGTGAGTTCGAGCCCCACATTGGGCTCTGTGCTGACAGCTTACAGCCTGGAACCTGCTTCGGATTGTGTCTCCCTCTCTCTGCCCCTCCCCAGCTCACACACTCTCTCTCTCTCTCTCTCTCTCTCAAAAATAAACATTAGACACAAACAAACACAGAAAGTAGAAGGACACCTGGGTGGCTCACTCGGTTAAGCATCTGACTTTCAATTTTGGCTCAGGTCATGATGTCAAAGTTTGTGGGTTCAAGCCCCATGTAGGGAGCCATGCTGACAGTGCAGAGTCTGCTTGGGATTCTCTCTGTTTCTCCTTCTCTCTCTGCCACTCCCACACGCTCTCTCGCTCTCTCTCTCTCTCTTAAAATCAATAAACTTAAAAAAATACAAAAAGTAGAAATATAATTAACTTTTACTATTATAAGAGTTTTGCTTAAAATGAGTGTTATTCTAAATGTTTTCTTTGCCAAAAGGTCTGTTTAATTTACTCCAAGTAACCCTGCCAGGTGTTCTAATAATGTTTTCACACGTGTTTATGTCATTAGGGTACCATCCGACCTCTAGCGGCGTTGTTAAGGGACACAGTGCACCATGGTTACTTTGCTTTTATATTCCGTGTGTAAACATATTGACTGGCCAAAAAGCTGCATTTGAAAAATAAAACACACAAAAAGATCAAGCCCAGAAAGGTTAAAATGGACAACTCTGGTAAGTTTCACCTAATCGAAACGCTGAAGCGTCCCTACCTCTGCAAGTCTTTCAGTGTTACTAAGTTCTCTGGCCTGCTCCAGAAACCTCTCCTAGATCAGGTCCCGTTCTCTATTTCAAGAGCCTTATGTTGACCTTTTTGTTGTAACTGCACGTTCAGCTAGCACACAAGGTTACTCCCTCCATGCCTCCTGACAGCCCAAAACTAAGCCCAGCCACAGGTGGGCAGCCATCATCCTTACAAAGTTCCCAGGTACATTCAGGCCAGGTTCTCTGTGTAGAGATGCAGTTTCAGAGGTTTCAGTGTTTATTCCAATGTGAACAGAACCATGGAAGTGAAAACCTCAATAACGCAGGGAACAAAACTAAGGAACTGCTTTCCTGTGTAATACTCTTGGTATGAGACTGGGCTTGTGGACAGAAGCATAGTGAAAAGACGAGACTTCGATGTTTCGCATGTGCATAGGGCCCAAGCGACTCATTATATTCAGATCTGCCAACTATTATAAAAATGACATGAAGAACGCAGCACTCTCAAAGCTGCTCTCAAAATGCAGAATTCCCTAGTCCTGACCGGCAGAAGCCTATCGGTGTTCTCTATCAATCTCGTGTGGCCCCAAACGCTCATTTGCGGATAAGGAAGACAAAGAGCTGTTCTGAGATGAAATCCAAGATTCTTGGCTTCGTTACCCATAACCTGCTTACTTAGATTATTCCACATTTATCTCTATAAAATACCATTCAACATACCACTTCTCTCCATTCTCCCTTGAGAAAATCACCTGTCTTCCACAAGAGACTGCCTACCTGAACTTACCCTAAAAAAGGGTACAGCGGACTAGGAATTCACGTGAGCAATGAAATAACCAAGTAATAAAACGCAGACCAACGCACAGCCTGCTAGACATACATGCCCCTACCCCACATCTCCAAAAAGTGGGCAAGGTCATCATCTCCTGGGGTCAGTGAAAGTATTACCCAGGGGAGACCGGAATAAAAATAACGAGGCTTGCACTTGGCTCTGAACTTATTAACCCAAACAAAACTTTATCACCATTTTGCAATTTTCCTGATGTAGAAATCAAGCACAGAAGGCACAGTTCAGACCCCAAGTAGCACTGAATGTGGAGCAGGTGCCAAAGGCCACCCGAATTCTCCCTTGTTTGAGATCACTGGAAGGAAAGGAGCAAATGAATGAAATCCAAACATAACTGCCTTCTGGCTGTGCCTCTATAACGATGCCTGGAACAAAAGCTCTGTGTCTTGTGCCCAGCACAGTGCCTGGCACAAAACAGGGTATCAGTAAATATTTGTGAAATCAGTGAACAGCAGCTTCTTTCATCTGCATGCTCCCAAAGCAACCTCAAGTAAGTTTATGCATTTCACGCTATGACACGGGTACTATCTATCCCACCATATAAACAGGGAAACCGAGGCTTCTGAGGAACCGACTGAGCAAATCAAGACTGCGGAGAGGGACCACTGTCATAACCACACCATGGCCTCTGGACACTTAAACCCCAGCCACGCCCACCCCACACGCACCCCCAACTGCTTACACGACGCCCCTACCTTGCACCTCAGTCACGCCAGCCTGGGGACAGGTCACAGCAGCGCCCGCCCGGCCTCCCCTACTCCTAGGCCCCAACTCTACACAACTACCCACCACCCCGTTCCCAGCGTCCGGACGAGGAGGGGACGCGCGGCCCCTGCACCCCGCCCAGCGGCTGTCCCCAACTCCTGACCTTTTTGTCCCAGATCTGCAGGGGTTTGCTGCCAATGCTGTAGAGGATGGAGAGGAAGCCGCTCTGGAACGTGTTTTTGAACATCTCGCCCGCGGCCTTCTCAGCCGCGCCGGAGCCGACCTAGATATGGGCACCAAGGGATGAAGGGAAAGTAAGGGCTGGGCCTGGCCGGGCTGCGCTCCTGATCGCCTGATCTGTAGTCCCTCGCGGGTAAAATCGGTCGCAAGACACTACCTCCACGAGTTTCTGCTCCCAAAAAAAACAAGTAACCTCAACTGGGAAACCACAGCAACTGCCGCCCGCGCTCCTCTCCCCGCCTTAAATGGAGGCGGCGGGCAGTCCCCTGTGTAAAATGGATACCTCCGCCCACTTAACCCGCCCCTGAGCACGCGGGACCCAATCCTGCCACAAGGATCACGGACTTCCGGGCTCTTCCGGTCTTAAGCCCCGCCCCAGTCCCGCCTTCTTGTGGAAAGAACTCTGTTGTCAAGGGACTATTTTTCTCATCCTAGTTCCAGAGCTGCTTTTAGAAAACGGAAGGAGACAGGAGTATAGAATGTGTGGAGCACGCAAAGAGTGTCAAGGGAACGTGGCGGGGTGGGGTCAGGAGGGTGAAGACCTGGCCCCGCCCCCTGAAGGACTGGGAGGAGTTACAAGGGCAGAAGTAAAGTGGAGAAAGACGCAGAAGGTGGCTTTGCTAAGCAACTGCTTACCCCAGTGTCAAATAGACTGGCCGCCGTGTGCAGGGTAAGGTTAAAGCAACCAAACATTACTGAGCACTGTGCTAAGCGCCTTATGTACAGCATTGCTTTAATCATTAACAGGGTCACTATGAATATACTGCGTATCTTGTGGGATGCAAAGCTGTACTCTCAGGAAAATCACCTTGAATGCACTAGCGAACAAAAAAGCCTGAACATTAAGGTAACAGCAGGAATTAATAAAATTAAACAAAATAGAGTTGGTGGAGCTGTTTTTCTAAATCAATTAATACTTAGAACATTTTTTAAAAAGACACAAAATAAGCTATGCTATTTCAAGTGTGGAAGAAATCCCAAGTGTTGGAGACCAGTCACTCACTGAGCATCTTCCTAAATATTATATTCTGTGCTCAGGCCTGTGCTGGGTATTGTGACTGACAGAGAAGGAGTTTGCAGTTAACATCATCAACAAGGCTACAAATGGCTAGCGTCAGTCGAGCATTTATCAGGTGTCAGGTACCATCCTAAGAGCTTAGCCTTTCCTAAATCATTTAATCCTCACATCAACCCTGTGAACAATCTAGCCAGAATTTCCAGACATGGCAGGGGGTGGGGGTGGGAGGATATGTGGATCATACTAGAGTAGAAAGTAAAAAACAGTTTTTTTTCTATGAAATTGTTATTTTTGGACGACTGCTGGGGACTGTGCTTTAGGCTGGTAAACAATTTATCCCTTGATTGTTACTAAAATGTTCAGGGATCTTCCTTGCCTCTTCCAGCTCCTGATGGCCCTAGGTGCTCCTAGGCTTGTGGAGCTTCACTGCAATCTCTGCCACCATCTTGGCATACCTTTCTTCCGTGTCCTCTCCTCTCATGAGCACACCGGTATTTGGATTTAGTGCCCACCTTGAATCTAGCATCATATCATCCTGAGACCTTAAACTAATTGCATCCACGAAGGCACTCTTTCCAAATAAGGGCCCATTTCTCAGGTTCTGGGTGGACATGAATTTTGAGGGGATACTATTCAACTCATTACACTACCTCCTCAGAGAGGACCTCTTTGACAACCAGCATGAAATGGCACCTCTAACCCCAACTTCTTGTCCTCCTACCCCACTTTATTATTGCTTTCCATAGTACTTATCACCACTTCATAGTCTATATAGTTACTTATTGCTGTCTCCTTTCCCCTGTTTTGAGCTTCTGGGAGAAAGAATTTGGTCTGCCTTGTATTCCTAGTACCTAACGTGCTGGCATAAAGTGGGAATGCAGTAAGCATGTGTTGAATCAGTGAATCAGTCATGGACCTGGGGTCCTGGTCACTGCAGGCCCAGCACAGGTTCTGTGTCTCCTGTTCTCAGCAGCTCCAGACCCATCCCACCAATAAAGATCTTCTCCTCTGCACTGGGGCTCACCTAATGCATCTGCCTATTCACATGTCTCTCATTAACCATGCACTCTCCTCAGTTAAAACGGAACACCTTGGGGTGCTTGGGTGGCTCAGTTGCTTAACCAAGCGTCTGACTTCAGCTCAGATCATGATCTCAAGGTTCATGAGTTGGAGTCCCACATCAGGCTCTGCACTAATGTTGTGGAGCCTGCTTGGGATTCTCTCTCTCTCTCTCTCTCTCTCTCTCTCTCTCTCTCTCTGTCTCTCTCTCTAAAAAATAAATAAATAAACTTAAAAAAATGGAACACCTTGAGCAAGTATGGGCTTAAGCGCCTTGAACAGATAGACAATCAATGAGCAAGCTGATGAATAAAACGAAAGTGCTTGTTTCTCCCAACTACCCATTCTCAGTAAGTGTCTACCTGAACTGTGTTTAGTTCTTTATTATGTTGGGGTTCAAAGTTTATTGCGATCATGGCCTTAGCTACAGTAAGAATGATTTTTTTTTTTAAATTTATTCTGAGAGTGCACATGTGTGCAAGTGGGGGTGGGGCAGAGAGACAGAAGGAGAGAGAGAATCTCAAGTAGGTTCCACACTGTCAGCGCAGAGCCCAGTGTGGGGCTTGAACCCAGCAACTATGAGATCATGACCTGAGCTGAACTCAGACGCTTAACTGACTGAATCACCCAGACACCCCTACAATATAGATGATTTGATCAAAGGTTTGGAGAACATGAATTCGTGAGTTGACTCCATGGTAGACTTAATTTTGGCATGCTTTTTTCAGGTACAGACTGTCTTCTTCTGTGCATGTATCCCAGCACCTACACAGGACCACCATCATGGCAGGCATACGATGAATGAATGAGTTGATTAGAGTCAAATGATCACCTCTGACATATACTTTCATTTCAAAGGTGATGTGGACCAACTTAACCTAAAACCACAGATGTCTCTCACAGAAAAATGCATTACACTATCATTCTTTAAGATTGTTTTCCCTTCATCAACATGAATTTATGTAAGGACAAAATACAGGAAAAATCTTGCTAATCAGTAGCTTCCTTCAGTGATTTCTGTAATTATAATGAGGTGGACGAGTCAGTTAAAAAAAGAAGAAAAGAAGGAAGCAGAATTTACAGAGGCAGTGAAGTGATTCCAATCTGGGTAGTGGGTGCAGAAGCTTAGTTGATGTATCAGGCCATTAAGAGTTTCAGAAAAGGTAACAAAATCCTGACCCTCATTGAGTGAGGTGCGATCTGGGGGTGGTCTTGAAAATCCCATTACTATTGCAAGGGGCTTAGTTTGTTAACCAGAAATTTGGATATAACCATTGCAGAAGTAGCAACCTGTACTTGGCCAACCCCAGAATCTCTGACTATGAATGTATCATAGTCCTGAGTTCAGATAGAATGTTACCTTGGTAGAATGTCACACACAGATTATGGCAAGTAAATCAAAACCATGATACCAGTAATCCTTGTCAAATAGAGGAATAAGTTTCTGATTGTTGTGATATTTTGTTATTTAAGATGCCTTAATGTATTGGAGAACCTGATGCTTTGAATTTAATTTGCAATGCTTGAAGGAATGTGAAATTAGCTGTGATTTTAATTTTAAAATGCTTATAAAATTTTAAGTGTGTAAACATTAAATGTTTAAAAGATTTTGATTTATTAAACTTTAAAATGTATTAAGTATCGGGGCGCCTGGGTGGCGCAGTCGGTTAAGCGTCCGACTTCAGCCAGGTCACGATCTCACGGTCCGCGAGTTCGAGCCCCGCGTCGGGCTCTGGGCTGATGGCTCGGAGCCTGGAGCCTGTTTCCGATTCTGTGTCTCCCTCTCTCTCTGTCCCTCCCCCATTCATGCTCTGTCTCTCTCTGTCCCAAAAATAAAATAAACGTTGAAAAAAAAAATTTAAAATGTATTAAGTATTAAAAGATTTTATTTATTAAATCTGTGAATTTAGACTTAAATATGTTAGTATTTGAATGCTTAGGAAGATTTCATCTCATTTTAGGTCTTTCATATTGGAAGTGTTTGTACAAATCAAACAGATTAAATATGTGATTAAATATATGGTTCTAAGGAAACTAGATTAAGCATACAAGCAATATTTACAGTTTAACCCATTAAGTTTTGAATCGATTGAGCATCAGTCAAGGATTTAGCAAAAGTATTTATACATAAAACCAACTACTTTGTAGTTATAACAAGACTTGTAAATTGATGTTAAGAACACAAGAGAAATTAGATTTTAAATGTACAGCTTTAATAACTAAGATATTATTGGGGCACCTGGGACGCTCATTCATTTGAGCTGCGATTTTGGCTCACGTCATGATCTCACAGCTCGCTCGTGGGTTCGAGCCCCGCGTCAGGCCCTGTGCTGACAGTTCAGAGCCTGGAGCCTGCTTCGGATTCTTTATCTCCCTCTCTCTCTGCCCCTCCCTGCTCGCGTTCTGTCTCTCTCTCAAAAATAAACAAACATTAAAAAGAAAAACAACTAAGATATTATTTGAAACACCAGTAACCATAAGCATCCCTTTCAGTGTGCAAAGGCACTGAAAGATACCAAAACCCAGTGGATGGTGTTTGCTCAGGTCAGTCAGAGCCCAGAAACTCAGCGCACCTGGCCTCCGAGAGACACAAGGGACTCTTCACACACTGCAAGGAAGCATTTACGCCCCACCCCTCTTTGCTGATCGACATGGGAAGGTATAGCAATGAGGTGGGTAAAGTTGTGCCTGGAGAATCACCCCTTAGCTGGGAGTAAAGATGAAGAGTGCCTTGAAATTGGGTGTTCAGCTGGTAGATGGAGGACCACTGCGTCCCGGCCCGGGTGGTTACACCCAGAGACGACCCTCAGCCCGGAAGATAGCAGTGAAAGAGCCAGTGGTGGGCGGACGAGGCCGCTGCTCATCTGAGAGTGAAGTTCAAATGGGACTCTGTTGGGCCCTTGCACATTATTGTTATTTTTTTTAATTTATTTTTTAACTCACATACATATGTGTGTGTGTGTGTGTGTGTGTATATATGGTGTACAGTTTTATTTAATTTTTTTAAGTGTCTATTTATTTTTGAGGAAGGGAGAGACAGAGCATGAGCAGGGGAAGAGCAGAGAGAGAGGGAGACACAGAATCCGAAGCAGGCTCCAGGCTCCGAGCTGTCAGCACAGAGCCTGACGTGGGGCTCAAACTCACGAACTGCGAGATCATGACCTGAGCTGAAGTCAGATGCTTAACTGACTGAGCCACCCAGGCGCCCCGGTGTACAGTTTTGACAAAGGCACCAAGTCATATAACCATCACCACATTTAAGATACAGAAGTTTCATCAACCCCCAAATTTCCTCGTGTTATCACCTCCTATGCTTAAACCCTGGCAACCACAGATTTATCTGTTCTCCATTTCCTACATTTTGCCTTTTCCAGAATGTCACATAAATGGAATAAGTATACTTTTGAGTCTGACTTCTTCACAATGCGTTTGAGATGCACATTTTAACAGCTTTTCTTTATTCCTCAGTGTTGCTCATCCATTCTACACCCACCCCTCTGCCAGTCCCTGCGTGCTTTTGAAGGCTTCCCTACAGCACTTCAAACATAGCAGCCATAGTAGCCATTTTTCATACTTAAGGTAAGTTTTTCCCTGTAATTTTTGAAAAGATCTTTTAAAACTGCTTTTGAAATTGTTTGATTTTGTAATTGTGACTCTTCACTAATTATCATGAGAAAAAATACATATATGCATATTTTTCCAAAGCTAAGTTTTTTTCTCTATTTATTTTGAGAGAGACAGAGACAGTGCGAGTTGGGGAGGGGCAGAGAGAGGGAGAGAGAAAGAGAATCCCAGGCAGGCTCTGCACTGCTAGCACGGAGCTCAATGTGGGGCTTGAACCCACAGAACTATGAGATCACGACCTGAGCCAAAACCAAGAGTCAGACACTCAACCAACTGAGCCACCCAGGTGCCCCAAGAGAAAAGTATATACATTAAAAAAAATTTTTTCCCCATGTTTATTCAGTTTTGAGAGACAGAGCATGAGCAGGGGAGGGGCAGAGAGAGAGGGAGACACAGAATCTGAAGCAGGCTCTAGGCTGTCAGCACTGAGCTGATGCGAGGCTCGAACTCATGAACCGTGAGATCATGTCCCGAGCTGGTCGGCCACTTAACCGGCAGAGCCACCCAGGCATCAAGAAAAAAATATTAAAAAAAATTTTTGTATTAAAAAGCATGAGAGAACACGAGTGGGGAAGAAGGGCAGAGGGGGGGAGAGAGAGAGAGAGACATTGAGAATCCATGCTGAGTGTGGAGCCTGATGTGCTGGGCTTGATTCCACAACCCTGGGATCATGACTTGAGCCAAAACCAAGAGTAGGATGCTCAACCGACTGAGCCACCCAGGCACCCCAAGAAAAATATTTTTTTAAAGCAAATGACAATGAAGCTCATAGGATTGGAAAGACATGTAATTACATTTATTAGTTTTTTATTTCATAACTTTCTTATGTTAGCGCCAACACCTTTTCTTTTTTTCAGGTCTCAAACATTCCTGTTTCCCTGGAAAGCGCAAAGACTCTGGGCATCATGTCCCAGTGCCTAACAGAGCCTCACAAGAATTCCATGACTAAAGGCATCCCAGTTCCAACCTAAACCAGTGAGAGAAGGGAAGAGAAGACTGCTTCCTCTGAATCATAGCAGTGCCCTTTCTAAAACAAAACATACAGCACAGTTTTTCCTTTTTAAGATCTTACCTCACAAACATACCGTGTAAAAATGTACGCGCAGATTTGTTCATTGCGGCAATACTGGTAACAGAACTGGTAAAAGTCTCTCATCAGGAAGGGATTGCTTCAACTGTGGTACGTCACACAATGGAACCCCATGCAGCCACAAAAAGGGGTGAGGTAGGTCTATACATGCTAACAGTAAAACTGTCACAACTAAGCGAAAGCACAAGTTGCAAAAAAGAGAGAATGTGTGGTTTGATTACATTTCTGTAAAAATAAAAATCGTTGATTTTTAAATGTTAGTAAATTACAAGACATATGCCAAAATTAACTATGGTTACCTCCAAGGGAGGAAAGAGTAGTGTGTGTGTGTGTGTGTGTGTGTGTGTGTGTGTGTGTGTGGGCACGCGGCATGTGGTAAGGGAAGGCTTTCAGAATTTCTTACCATGAGCATATATTACTTTGGTAATCAGAATAAATAAATGTTACTTTAAACAATCCAAATATAAGCAGGGCCATTGAAAGATGTGAACTGATGTTGTGAATTGCCAAGCACTTTGTGTATGAGCTTTATAGACTGTTTTTGGGTAAGCAGGTCCCTTGTCCCCTTCTCTCAAGGTCAAAAAAGCCTAAGCAAAAATTCCTCCTTTCCCTTCATTCTACAACCTCTCTTCCGCCCAACAGTAATCATCCACAAAAAAGAAACATCTGATATGCTTGAGGGGTTTCCAGAAAACAAGACTTTCCCACTGGGAAGTTAGAGAGCACCCTGGGAAGAAAAATGGGGAGCTAACATTTGAGTTCTGCGTGGCATCTAAGAATTCCCAAGTCAATCAACTGTATCTACTCCGAAGAGCCCCTTCTGGTCTGGGAAGGCCCTCAAATGCCAGTGGGTCACCACGGAGGTAACGTGCTATGTAGATAAACATGTGCACACAAAGCACCGTGTCCTCAGGAGCTTTGGGGACGTGCTCGTTATAATGAGGTATTGAGATGCTGTCCCAGAGACCTGGGAGACCAAGAGAAATCTGCAGAGCCTCAAGTCAAAAGGGCCGCGGCATGAGAGTGCCTGCTTGAGAAGACCAAGCCAGTGATGGTGCTGGAAAAGTCCCAAGTCCATCCACTCGATGTCCTGTCGGCCTTACAAAGTCTGCTGGCGGTGGGCCTGCGGGCCCTCCTCGCTGGTGTCCGGGGGCCGGGGGGGGCAGGCACTGTCTCGGGCTCCCACACCTGTGGAACTGCTTGGATACGACAGAAGCTGCTCCAGGGGCCACTGTGACGCCGTGGTGACCCTGAGGGGCCTCTTTGCTTTCCCCCCACAATTGCTTCAGAAACTGTGAGTGTCCACACCTGCGTTCCCACAGTCACCTGTGCAGGACAAGCAGCAAAGACAGAAGAAGGAATGTTGTGGGAACAAGTGGCTTGTGTGAATAGTGGGCACCCCTGAGCCGCCTGGGTATCGGGGTTTGCCCGTTGCTCCTGCTCTCTACAGGCTGTGGGAGGACGCAGGCCACAGCCAGAGGCCAAGCTGGCCGGCCACCCAGTTATGGCTGCCTTCACCTCCCCATGGCACAGCTATCCTCAGAGGGCAGGCCTGAGGGAGCCAGGGAAGGCTCATGTGTAAAGCAGGTTTCCTTTGTTTTCACTCAACAAATACAACTGGTGCTTCCACTGCACCCTCTCTCACAGCGGAGTGGGCTGCTTTTCCTCCAGCTCGCGGGAGCTTCCAAATGCCACCAGAAGCAGCCCTCGGATCTGGCCCTGAGACCCCTGACCCTTGCCTGCTGGAGGACAGCAGACTCCACCAGCCTCCAAGCTAAGATGCTTTTTCAGAAGGGACCATGGGGAAGAGGGGCAAAATGGGGAAGTGGAATGAACTATGGAGACACCAGCAAAAGGAAAGCAAAGAAGGGGCTAAAGCATCTTCTGGAGGTCACTAGAGAGGATGTTTACCGCCTAGTCATTGGATTAGAAGGAAGGGTCAAGGCAAAACATGGCTTTCCTGGCTCGCCCAGGCTACTAGAGTCACCTGTGGTTTGCTCCATTCCCAGGATTAGTTCACCATACCTGTTCAACTTCTCATCCCTGGTCAACAGTGTCCTTAAAAACGGCCCTCCTCACCTCTGGGACTCCCCCTGCTTTTCCTCTGGCTAGAACCTGCTCTTCTTTTTCACTCAGTCCTCTGTGGCCACGGGTCTTGGTTAACGGCCCCTTCCACACTGAAAACTCTCCATACGTTTCTTTTAAAACCTTTTATTCAATAATATATACTTTTAAAATTATAATATGTAACTGCCCGTCATGCCATATATTGCCCCCGTTCCCCACTGTGGAGTCTGTGGTCGGCTAGTTAACGTGGTCTGCTGGAAAAACAGGTGGCCACAGGCCGAGTCAAGGGGCACGGGAGAGCAACAGTAACCAACAACCATTTTGCATACCCTTCACATTTCCCATGCTTTCTGGGTCAGGAGGAAGTCAACAGGAAGCCAAAGGCGTGTGAACCTTTTACATTCAGAAGTGAGGTTTGAAATACGGTGGCGGGCTGCCCTTCGGTTGGTCTGGTTCGTGCTCGCCAAACCTGCCACCATTTTGTGTCTGCTCACGGAACGTGATCGCGCTCTACACACGTTAAGACGTTTGATTTGGTTCTTGTTCTGCTTATGGAAAAGTGGGAGGAACCGCAACAGACCTGGGGAAAGAGATGGGAGGAGGGGAAAGACGACATTAATCAATCTGACCCGGAGTGAGGACAGGCCTCCACTTGCCTGTGGCTTCCTTCTCTCGAAGAGTGCTGGGAACAGTGTGCAAGCTTGACTCTCCCACGCCACTGTGTGGAAAACCTGGTAAGAACTAACTCTACAGTCTCGGGTTTCGAGTAATACCCTCTTCCTTCCTCTCGTGATCACCACTAGCAGAGGCGGTTTCGGGTGCAGGCTCCTGGGAGGAAGAGGGGAAAGCTCCGGACACAGCATGTGTGCCCGAGTCTCCTCCCTGCCTCTTGGGTTCAGAGTGCAGATTTAGGAGCACCGAGGCCTCTTGACTGTTCTGAGCAAGCTGAGTGACAGGCTCAACAGTCCAACGCTGGGTCCCCATCAGCCTTGACCCCGTTTACCGAGGATGTCTTGGGACTAATAATCAGAGGACTGTATTTATACCAGGAAAGTGCCCAGTCCACTAATAAACAACGAGCAAAAAGGGAGCTCAAATATTTTTAACTCTCCCCTGGGAGCAGCTGTGAGGCATGGCCTAAAAACCCCATTTTCCCTTCCATGTCCAGCACAGTGAAGTGGGTGGTGATATGCCAGCAGCAGAATTCTAGAAGCAACGTCTCACAGATCGGCACTACATCGAGAGAAAAGGACTGTGCCCCTGGGAAGCTGTCACAGAAACATAGCTTCATGAAAACTTCCTCTGGGTAAAGGAAGAAAGGCCTTTCTTGAGAAAGGCCGCATGGTGCGTGAGGTTCAAGAAAGAAAGGACTATTTGCCTTTAAGCACTTCAGCAACTGATTTCCAAGCGTCCAGCGCCACTGAGGGTTCCATCAGTGAGAAGCACACTAATTAAAGACACCACCATCTGCCAAATGCAGACACACAATAGCGTGTGCCCGCTCTTGGTGCAAGGAATGGGCGTGGGGAGAGGTTTTCATAAACGCAGAACACTCAGCCACAAAGGTTAAAGTTGTGCACTAAAATGGGCCAATCCCAGAAGTAGGTGCCTAGGAGAGGGATTCTGGAGCAAGTACCAAGAAACAGCACAAGCCCCACATGACACCACTCTAGTCCCACCTCTCTTGATAAAGGAAAGCTCCACACGAAGGTGGTGACTAACTGCAACCCCCATACACACATCTTTCCAGTTCAAGGTGCACCCCTCCTCTCCCCCAAGAGACAGGAAATACAAGTTTAAGGGCCTCATAGCAGTGGCTTGTCTCCCGCTTGGGAATCTGGTGGTTATCAACATTTTTATTTTTGAAAACAAGGTTTCACATGACACTTGTCTTTCCTCTAAGGGCAGCAGCACATCAATCAGACATCAGTCATCCAGTGATACAAAGAGGTGGCCAAGTGTGTCTGAAGTGATCATTTGGAAGGGATCACAACCCAGGCAGTGTTGCTGTTCTGCAAACAGAAGGAAATAGTTGGCTCCACGGTTCTTGAAGATTTATCCAAGCTTTCCACAGGGTGTCCAGATTTCTGTCCCAACCTCTTAGTCACCATTTACAGCAAGAAAAGCCAGCAAGTGCAAAACTGTTAATTTATTGATTCAACGAAAGTTTTTTTTTTTTTTTTCAAACAATCCCCAATACATGCAGTTCAGGATTAAGTATCACATTTGTAGCACATTGTTGAGTCTCTACACAAAAGTACTCATGGCATCAGCTGTATAACCCATCACATCACTTTCCCCAGCCTCCACAACACCTGCTTGTCGTCGTTTCCATGAACACATCCATAGAGCTCAAAAGTGTTTGTTATTACTGGTTTTCTCTGCCAGATGTTTCACTGCCACCTCCCCTCCCCCATTCCCACCCTGGGGTTAATTTTTAGAAGCAGGATGTTATGCCACCTTAGACTTATTAAGCTCACTGAAAACCTCTGGCTCCTCGTGTGCTCCTGTGCACCCTGCTTTTGCTTTTAGAAGGGTTTCTATTTCAATGAACTTAACTCCAGCTTACCCCTATTATCTGCAGGAGGGAAGTTTGCTTTTTCCTGCGAGTGCCCATGCAGGAACACAGGTTTCTAAACAAATCGCTCAGTCTGAACTGGCATTAAGGGAAACTGCTAAGTGGGCTTAGAACCACTTCAATGCATATATAAAAATTCTTCCAATTGCTGCTTGTGTTCCCAAATAGTTTTGCTTCCATCCTCAATGCAGCACCTGGGAGAACCTAAGTCATTTCCCTGAGTAGGTGCGGACCGAGACCACGGCCGCCAGCTCTCTCGGGGACTCAGCAGCTGTCTGAGGGCGCCACCTTTCAGCGGCGCTGGAACCACTCCAGGGGGCAGTGCCCATCTCAGGGCGCATTCCACGTCATGAAGGTGGTACCCCTGACTCTCTGAAGAAGTCATGTTCCCTCCTCAAGACCTATCCCTTGACTGTTTTTCTTACTGGTTCCCTTTCCTTTAACCACCTCCTTGCTGAGCCCCCTCAGGATTACAAGCGCTTCTGTCTCCTCCATCCAAGCAGTCGGAGTCCCTTCCTTCTCTGCAAGGGAACACACTAGCTTTGAGCCCTGTGAGCAATGATGCGCTAGAGAATGTCTGTCAGGCCTGGTGCAGCAGCCGGTGTTTAGGCGCCTCCAAGAGCCACCACTGGCACTGCTCTAATTGGTGAGAAGACCCAAGAACGCTTGTCTGCACTGTCCACTTGGCTTCTCCCACCCAGTCACCTCCCACAGGGACAGGACAAGAGCAGGCAGCTGATACGATCCAGGGGAGAGTGAACAGCAAGCAAACTGCAGATGAAAATATCACTTGGCGTTCCATCAGTTCTGCTCTCGCCATGGGACTTGTCAGCTGAAGCAAAGCCTCGCGCTTATGCTCACTTGCGGTCAATCAGACCAATCTGTATTTGGCATAGGAACTTTCTGTTCTCACCATACCAGGCCTATGTTGTCGAACACAGGCAGTACCTGAGATGATAGTGTAACACTACCCTGTTCCCCACATTTTTTGCTTTTCTTTAGGAAATAACTAAGTCCTTATCATAGGCACTTTTAACCTGTTATAAGGTAACAAAGCAAAAAAAATGCCTAATAAAAATTACTGAGATGAATTTAAGAAATAACATGCTGATCAAAAAGGATAGTGGGTGGGCAAATCTACCTTGGCTTAGTCTAAATAGAAGAACAGACTCACACACACACTCTCTCTCTCTCCCCGCCCCCTCTCTCCCCTTCCCTGCCCCCCACACCCTGAACTCTCCATGACCATCTCCTAACCCAGGTAAGCATTCTGAAATCTTGAAGGAGCTAGGTACATCGGGACACAGAATGGCTATGGAGATGGGAAAGAAGAGAAAACGTCTGGACTGGACTCACTTCAGTTTGGGAAAGAACCACCAGCTAAGTGTCAAGACCAGACTCAGAAAGGGGCAGGCATTTGAAACTCAGCGATGCTAAGGCATGAAGAGAAGTGAAGAGCATAGGTGGTGGAAAAGTAAAGCATACACGAAAAGGAAGAACGATTCCTGTGTCAGAGCCACAAGACAGGCAAGTTATTGTGTTTGCATCTACTAAATCATCAACGGAGAGAGGCCGGAGCACATCACCTGACTGTACTCCTCCAGATGCTTTCAATGCCTCTGGGGAACCCAACGGAAAAAATGGAGTTGCTACTTCACCAAGACTCTCCAGTATGCTCTCCCTGCCTGGTCCAGACAGACAACTTAAAAAAAAAAAAAAAAAAAAAAAAAAGTGGAAGGGGAGAGAATGGGTGACGAAAAGGGGAGAGAAGTAGGGGGCGCAAAAAAGACACAGTGGCACATCTCCCTGATAATCACCAACAGTGCTGCCTAGAGGGGCACATCAGAAGGCTTCTGCTGCCTGATGTGCCAATACAGGTCCAGCTGAGAGCTCATGTCTTGGCTTGGCTTTTCAGGCTGAACAAATGGACTCGTCAATATACAGAATGTGCAACACAGACAGGTAGTATCGGCATGAGAACCTTAACTGAATGCATTTCCTGGCTTTGGGGTCTTACTTTTAAGTTGTAATCCGTGAGCTCAACTCTAGTAAGAGTTTTATTTGCATTTCAAATCCCCACCGACCAAACAACAAAAACAGAATCTACATGTAGAAATAGGACCTGCTACCAATACCAATATGACTTTATTGGAATATGGAATGTAAACAGAGGTTTTCAAACAATCAATCTAACCTTATAAAAATGTATGGCATTATTAAATAGTTAATAAAGAAATCCTAAAGTATGATGTGGGTAGACACCTCCAGCTCTGGCCTAGCTGTCAAGTTCCCACAGCTGTGGCATGGCTCTGCAGCTGGGGTGAGGGGGGACTGCCTGCAAAGCATACTGGTGACAAGTCCCCAAAATGACATCAGCCCTACATTTTTTACTTTTTAAAGCAGAATCTAGCTTCCTTTGCTAACATGAAGGCTAGTGCCATGGGTCCCAAGCGTTGACACTTGCTCTATGTGCTCCAAATCCTCACCAAGCCCCTCGCATGATGCTCTGCTCATCCCTGGGAGTGGGCTGGCCTTGCACACAACCTGTCCCTGCAAGTGAGAAAGACTCAGCTTTGCCATCACATTCACGTGGTACCTCTCAGAGCTTAAAAACGCAGGTTACCCTGATTACAGAGGGAAACTGCTTCTCATGAGGATAAAACGAGGCAAAAAGGGGGGTTGGGGAGAATACATTTTTCTGACCCAAAAGGTCTTTCCTAAATACATTCTAATAGGATGTTTCTCTCCCTCCCCAGCCTGCCTGAAGACTGACTTTCCAGCTTTCACTATGGTTGTGACCAAAAAGTCTCTTTCAGAGAGGTGTGTTAAAATAGGCGCGCACGCGCGCGCACACACACACACACACACACACACACACACACACACACACACGGATGTATGTGCTGGAAATGGTGAGGCTTTCCTTACAAGGCTGCAAAAGGAAAAAAAAGGCTACACAGAAAAACAGCAACAAGGTTTTATGGTTAGGCAAATCAACAAAGGTTACAGTGAGCTCCAAGTTATGCACTTTGCATCGAACTTTTGAGGAGACAGACGGCCCTGGACACAGCGTCACAAGGTTTAAAGTGATGCCTTCTGACAGCAAAGGGGACCCTTGTGAGAGTGACTGCAGTTTGCTCCCAAATGAATACACTTAGAAGAAAACTGCAGGGATGAGGTACATTTCCTAGAGAGCTCATGTCATAAAAAAATACATAAAACATGAATTTGTAAAAGAGCTTAAAAAAAAAAATACTGTCACTGTTTTAATATCTCCTTTTCGTAAATGAGGCTGGTGTGTCAGTATAGACTGCTGACATTTTGCTAAAACTTGAGCCTGAATCTCACCAAAGGAAACCCAGACCACAGTGGAATAGATAGGAAGTCAGATATTCAGAGCTTGTTGACTGAACAGGTTAATTCAACAGCGGTCTCCTGTTAAATAAACGCAAATGCACAACAACTCCGAGTCTCTCATCTCCCATGCATTCCAAAGGGAGTGTTCCCTCAGATCCTGAACTATGTGCATCGTCACACTGCCAGAATGGCGGCTCCCTGTAGTAACTAGTACTGGGGAATTTCTTTCTTTCTTTTTGACATTTAGGTCTTTACTCTTCTTTGCATTTAGAAGGAATGACTAGAACTTCTTTTTATCACATTGTAGTTTCCTTCAAGATTTGTGTTTGGTTGGTTGATTTTATTGGCAAGCATCAATGCCGCATTACCCGTCGCCTTCCAGACTTCACCGGGCTGCCGTGAGGCCACTGGAAAGCACAGCGTTGTCTGCACAAGGTTGGGACTGCTCCTTCACCACGGGGTCTGCAAGGAAACGGGACAGAAGTCAGCTGAATCAGGGCCGGTAGGTGTGGGAGACACCATCATGACAAAACCCCTTCCACGGTGAGATAGACAGACTGACAGGGAAGACAGAGTCAGAAGGGCAACGGAAATCACAGAACTAGGGGCGCCCGGGTGGCTCAGATGGTTAAGCGTCTGACTCTTGGTTTCGGCTCAGGTCATGAGCTCAGTTTCGTGAGTCTGAGCCCCATATTGGGCTCTGCACTGATAGTGTGGAGCCTGCTTAGGATTCTCTCTCTCCCTCTCCCTCTCCCTGCACTAATAAACTTTTTCAAAAATTAAAAAATAAAAACAAATTACAGATCTAAGGTTATAGAAAAATCAGACACTGAAAAATAATCAGGGGAATTTGCTCTTAGAGTCAACTCTTAACACTTCCCTCAGAAGGCAAGTTCAATCTCTGAGGCCCATGGAAAACAGAGGCCCAGACTCACTAACTTCCCACTGTTCAAAATTACTACTTATTTTCTTATGTGTTCTTTTCCCTGAATACTGTCATATCCAACCCCCAATTTCTTCAAATCATGTGTGCTAATGAGTACTCTGGAGCAAAGGGAGAATGAAAGAGCCATTAGAAGACCTATCAATTTTAAGCAACAGTCATTTGAAACATTTTTTTTTTCTTACAAAAGATGTGTATTCAGAAAAGCAAATAAATCACGAATTACTTACTATAAAACACTGGAATTCTTAGTTCAATTTAACTCAAAGGGTAAAAACGGCTTCCTGTGCCAGAAACTGGAAAGAGGACATCTGAGTTGCACTTGTCTGAGGTCTAGAAGACCAAAGGGTAAAACCTTTCCAATTTGCTGTCTACTAATGCTTACAGGCCAAGAGGTTCAAGATTTATTTTCTTCAGGTAAGATTTGTTTAATCTTAGGGGGAGGAGGGGAGGAGGGAGGGAAGACAGCATACTGGCCAAGCAACAGACAGGCTGAAGGTTTTCTTCTCAATTCAGAGAGTGAACAGAGACGGGTCCTGTAACCTTCATCCCCAGTCTCCCCTGTGCCTGGACTAAATCATCTCACGTTGCCAACAATTAAGGGGAAAGTTTGTTGGAGACATCTTTATCAGTGGGGGGTGGGGAGGCCTGTATGCATGCAGACGATAAGCAACCACATGCACTGAATACATACACACACTTTGAAGCGAGACCTAAAAATTCTTTAATGCAGGTGAGATTTTAGTGCAGTCCTTCCATACCTGCTTTCCTTTCCTCAAATTCCTTTTGTTTATTTAACTCATTTCTTTCTTTGAAAATACACTACAGTCACCTTATCACTTTTAACTAACTACTTGGTTTTTGAAGAGAAGAATACCTTTGGTTAGGTTTCCATACAAATATATACACTTGAAAACAAATTTTAGATACTTGTGATCTATAAGCTCAGGGCCACAGGGAATGGTCCCTCCCGGACTCGAGGGAGCTAAGGCAGTGAACAAGCAACCCCTCTGCAGAGCAACTGCAAAGTTGTCTCAACGGTCTAGAACTAATGAGGCCAAATTCTAAGGATGATTCAATACAAATACCTAGAATTCTCTTGACTGATCTCAAAGATGAAGAGAAGTATTTTTCCTTTAGTAAGTTATGCCCCTGAAAACAGTCCCTGGAGACTCACAGAAGTACGGGTGCTCCATGGCCTCTTTGGCAGTCAGTCTCTGCTGATGGTCGTATCGCAGAAGTTTGTCCAGAAGATCTAGGGCCTCGGGGCTGACGAGATGTCTGTTCTCACTATGGATAAAGTTTTCCCAGCGTTTCCGTGAATGTCTGAGAAAAAAGGGAAGCAATAGTATTCTGAGATTAAATTCAACAAGGATCCTGATGCATTAGGGCTAAAGCCAACAAAATCTTAGAATAATGCACTGATTCCAAGCTTGTGAAACCTCATTCTCGCTGGTACCTGCCCCACCCCCGCACAAATACACTCGCAGCATCCTAAAATAAAAACTGTGCTCTATGACTGATAAATAAAATTAGCTCTAACTTCTACATCTGATTTAGTTTGTGGCACCTTTCTAGATCGCTTTTTATGCCTCAGGCTTTTAGTCAATTTTGGTGAGGCACAGAGGTGATGGGAGTTATTTTTGTTGTTCAGCAGAAATATTTAGAGAGCTAGCCTCAGAAACATAGAGGTTCCATAAACCACTGTTTGAATATTGTCAACACATTTACTTTTCAACACTATTCTACTGTACCTGAAAATATGCTTTCAAATTTGCTATCTTGTGGAAAATCCATTACACCGAACAAGAAAAACTGTAACAGTCTTACTCCTAGAAGAAGCACAGCTTTCTAAAATAAGCACATGCTGTACCAGAAAGCTGGTTTCTGTAACAGGATTTTGTCTTCAATTTTTTACTGATTGACAGACTATCTCTTGAAGAAGTACAATAACCGAAAGACACATGTAAACACTGCCCAAATACTCTCAAAAAACAAGTTAAAAAAAATACACATGGGAATAAAGAAGTGTGTTTCAATTCTGCTAGGATCAGCCAGCGATTTCAGCCAACACTCCCACTTTTGAAATGGGGTAAAACCCTCTTTCTCTCTCCCTCTCTCTTACTTACTGTCCCAGGATATCGTTGAAGTGCGGATCTAGGTCTATGTGATACTTCTTCAGATAGCCATACAGCTCATCTGTACCCAGAACCTTGGCAATGCGAACAAGCTGAAACACAAAACAAACTGACCAAGTCACTGAGCACCGGGCTCACTGCAAGCCTGTGAGGTGCTATCCCAAGGAATTAGGGGACTTCCACATCACTCTACCTCCAGACACCAGATACAGACTGGAGCCAGGGGCTGACAGGAGGCAGACACAAGGACACGATGTTCACAGAAAGCAAATTTCCAAACTGCCTTTAAAATGGTAACAACTTATGACAATAATCTAGAGGCTGACGTTTACAAGAGGCATCACCTAAGGACTAGAATCTAGTTTTATTTAGACAAGGAGTGCGTGACTTCACAGACTCACTCTGGAAGTTGGGCATAATGTCACTTTATCTGTTATGTTTGGGGACCTGGTAACCACAGACAAAATTTCATGAAATTCTTTACCCTGAAGGAAAACTTATGTGCAGACACTCAACGATATTTAGTGGCTCAAGGGTATCACCCCTGTCAAAGTACTCCATTTTCTCGGCTTCTGCCCTAACAGGGAGGGGCTAGTTAGTGTTTGCTCACCTGGTCGTAGTTGTCCTGTCCATGGAAGAAGGGCTCCTTTCGAAAGATCATGCTTGCTAACATACAGCCCAAACTCCACATGTCCAAGCTGTAATCATACATCTGAGGAAAATAAGGTTGGCCTGTCAGGGAAGGGTGTTACAAACGCATTTTTCAGATCTGAATTTCTAGTCTTCAGGGTGACCTTTGCACATATTTTACAATTCAAAGCAAAAAAAAAAAAAAAAGTCATTGAGAAAAATTTGAAATTATCACTTTGGGTGGGGTTTTCAATATATCCAAACTGCTAAATAAACAGCAAACGGGGAGAAGCACTAAGGCAATACACCCCGAATGCACGGGTGCTTGGCTAACAGTTTTACCTGATAGTCCACGAGGAGCTCCGGGCCCTTGAAGTACCTCGAGGCTACACGGACATTGTACTCCTGAGCAGGGTGGTAGAACTCTGCCAGGCCCCAGTCTATCAGTCGCAGCTACAAACATGACAGAAATCAAACATGTAAAGCATGTAGTTCTAGACTCCTGTGCCTTGGAACAAGGCCCCATCACACTGGCTAACAATTTCGTGGGCCACATAAAAAACGTCAAGTGCACTGGCAAAAATTACACTTTCAGCAACTGTGGAAGAGGTCATTTCTAGAGCAGAGCACTCAAAATCCTATTTGCTTTTTCTTTTTGAAAATTTAAATTATCCTGGGCTTCTCATTCTCTTTAGATCAATAAAACTTAAGCTTTTCTTTCTGTCTCCATAGCACTTCCATGTATAACACATTCCCCCATCATTAATAGCTTCCATTATAAGTTCCAGCCACAAGTGAAAGGGTAGGGGACATACAACCCCAGTCCAGGATCAAAGCACTGCTCCAGCTTCTCATTAATCTAAGTAACTGATTCATTTACTCATCTATCAGGGACAACCAGAATTGAATATCAAAATAAGGAGGGACCCAAGTGTACTTTTGAGGCCAGGCAGATTGGTCTGAGGGTCATTAAATGAAGTAGAAACCATCAGCTGTAGTTTCTTTGCAGGGTCCTCCAGAAAACCATGACCAAAATAAACAAGGGACTATAGTTAGGTTCAGCTGTCTACTTTCCTTGTGTACTATACTTATGCAAAGTGGAAAGCAGCCCTGGAGACTAAGAAGTAACAGAAGCCCGCCAAAGAAAACAGCATGGGTCTCCAGTACCACCTCAGTACTGGCCAGCATTTTGTTCGGCCGTAAGCCTTCCGAGGAAAGACTTGTTGCTGCCTGGCTGCAACGGTACCTTTTTCTGTTGATGATCTATCATGACATTGTGAGGTTTCACATCCCTGTGCATGATTCCCTTGCTGTGGCAGTAATCCAGAGCCTATTAGATAAGAAAGCACAGAGAAAAATAAGCAAACCGTCTACCAATTCCCAATGCAAGCATATTCTTATTTGTGATAGCTTGACTTGAGTATCTCCTAAAGTGCAGCTTACTGTCTGTAACAGATGAGAATAAACACGCTCAGAAGATATCCCTTGCCCTCTGCCCACTATGCTGGCAGCTGGTGGAAAGGGGGCTATGTTAAAAAGGAGACAGACACACTTTGGACACTCCTCCTACTTGTAGTTGGTAACACTTTACCAGCCACCTAGACTCAGAAATCATACATCAGCCTGTTAGTCTAGTTCAATGGGTTTAAAAACAGATCTGGGAAACCCACTAGAGTCACTTCTCATAGGGGGTTCAAATGCCATGCCAAGAGTCCCTGTGGACACGAAGAATGGTATCTAAACGTATTGTTCAACATGGCTTATGTTTTAGACAAGTGCCCCATGTGGATTTTTGAGATTAACAAGTATTCTAGTATTAGTATTTTCCTTCAAAAATAATCCCCGAGGGGTGCCTGGGTGGCTCAGTTGGTTAAGCGTCGACTTCTGCTCAGGTCATGATCTTAAGGTTTGTGGGTTTAAGCCCCATGTCGGGCTCTGTGCTAACAGCTCAGAGCCTGGAGCCTGCTTCAAATTGTGTCTCCTTCTCTCTCTGCCCCTTCCCCACTTGTTCGCTAGCACTCTCTCTCTCTCTCTCTCTCAAAAATAAACATTAAAAAAATAATTTAAAAACAATCCCTGAGCCAGTTGGCCTTTAAGAATTATATTCTGGGGGTGCCTGGGTGGCTCAGTCGGCTAAGTGTCCGACTTCGACTCAGATGATGATCTCATGGTTCATGAGTTCAAGCCCTGCATTGGGCTCTGTGCTGACTGCTCGGAGCCTGGAGCCTGCTTTGGGTTCTGTCTGCTCTCCCCCACTCATGCTCTGTCTCATTCTCTCTCTCAAAAATAAATAATCAGCATTTTAAAAATTAAAAAAAAAAAACATTACATTTTTACTCTAAGGAAGGATATTACTACGTTATATTTCTACTCTAAGGGAGGATACTGCTTCCTAAAAGATGAATGATATGCAGGTAAGATTTTTAAGTGTACAACACTTTTTTTTTTTTTTTAGCACGTTTATAGAGTTGTACAACTATCACCATAATCCAGTCTTTACCATCTTCCCAAGAATTTCCCTTTAGCTTGCCTGTGATCAATCCCATTTCCCATTTGCCCCTACCTCAGCCTTAACCACAAACCTGCTGTTACTATGGATTTGTCTTTTCTGGACGTTCATTAAGTGAAAAATACAATATACAGCACTTTGTCTATCTTCTTTCGCTCAGCATGTTGCTGAGATTCATCCGTTACTTTCTTCTTGCTGAGTAGTATTCCACTGTGCGGACGCACTAGTCGATGGACATCAGAGCTGTTTCCAGTTGTTAGCTATTATGAACATTCATGCACAGGTCTTTGAGAGGGCATAGGCTTTCATTTCTTTTATGCAGATTCCTAGGGGTGGATGTGCTGTGCTGTATGTTAGTTTACATCAGACTTTTCAAGAATGTCCTAAATGTCTTCCAAAATGCCTGCTCCATTCTACATTCCCATCAATAACGTATGAAGGCTTCTTTCTCCACATCCTCGCCAATGCTGGTCATTGGTTCATCTTTGTAATTACGACCATTCTGACAGGTTTGAAGTGGGATCTCATTGTGGATTCGAATTGTATTTTCTTAATGAGTCATCAAAGTTGAACATTTCAGGTGTTACTGGTCATCCTCTATTTTCTTTGGACAAATGTTGATTCAAATCTTTTGCCCGTTTTTTCTTCAGGCAGTTTGTTTTTGGTGTTCAAGAATGCAAAAATTTGCTCTAAATCTCCTTTTCTAACATAGTATCTATTTCCATAAATTTCAAATTGGGCACTTCGGCTGGTCTCAAAAAGCACTGCAGCCCACTCAAATGTTATTCCCTGGGTAACAATACTTGCAGCCATCATCTTGTGGTACCTACTATGTGCTTGGCACTGAGTGCTCTTGGTAGTTTTCCTCGGGACAAAATAAGGGTTTCTCAACCTCAGCACCACTGACGTGTTGGACCGGGGAATTCCCGGTTGTGGGGAGCAGTCCTGTGCACGGCAGGATGTTTACGAGGCTCCCTGGCCTCTTCCGACCAGATGCCAGCAGCACTCCTCCAAACCGTGACAACCAAAAGTGGTTCCACATATCGCCAAATTGACTTGGTTGAGAACCACTGGACTAGGCATTTTTACATAGGAGAGAATGCGTTAAGTCAGAAAATGATCCCTAGGATTGGTATTCTGGGAACAAGAAAATCTTGCTTTCCCCCAGACACAGGGTATGATGTTTCTTATACGTAGGTTTAAAACAGGCAAAACTAAACTTGGTGGTAGAGGAGGGGATCCTGAAGAGAAGGGACACATGAGACCTTTTGGTGTACTCATAATATTCTTGACCAGCCCTGTCCAACAGAACTTTCTGCAACGACAGAAATATTCTAAATATCTGCACTGTCCAATATGGCAGCTACTAGCCACATGAGGCTACTGAATAAACGAAATGTGGCTACTGTGATTAAGCAAAGGAACTTTAAATTGAAATGAAAATTTAAGTAGCTACCTGTGGGCAACAGCTACTATAATGGACAGCATAGTACCACATATATCTGGGTGAAGGTTTTACTTATGTGAAATCCAAAAACCTGCACACTTAAGAATTGTTCATTTATGGAGCTTCTACTTCAATTTAATTTTTTTCTTTGTTTTGTTTCACAACAACAGTTGTAGCAAGATTCCACAGTGGCTTTGTGGCAATGTTTTATGAAACCAGGGCTCCTGAGGACAGACCTCCCTGGATCCGAATCAGGAGACCAGACAGTGTACCCAGCAACGACTCAATAGCCCTCAGCCTCAGTTTCTTCTACATTTTTGGGAGAAGCTACATATTTCCCCTTCCCTATCCCCATTTTTTTTTTTTTACCCGAAGAGAAAATTTAGCAAGTGTTGATTCTGTTATTTTGCCTGGTCTTCACCCAAAGGAATGAACTAATTAGGATCATAATACCTGGGATGTGAGAAATATCTGAGGAAAGCAAAAGTTGAACAAGTACAGTAAGAGAATTAATTCTTTTGCCAACTTCACTGGTCAGACTCCCTGTGGAGTTACTGACATGCTTTTAGATTCCTTGGGGAAGTTATTTCAGTTTAGAATCTGATATTATCTGACCATGAAGCATGAAAGACATTTTTCAAGCTTCATCTGGGCTTGTGTGCCACATTAACAGAAAGCAAGCCCTTACTGCCTAGTTGCTAGGGACATCAGACACAGAGAACCACCTGAATGACCAGCCTGCGAAGACCTGTGCCACTGGGATGTCTTCACCCGATCTAAGGACAATTGTGCTGGGTTATAAATCTTCACCTTTGGTGTGCACTAAGTGAAAACCACAAAAATCTTAACCCCTTACTTAAACAAAATAACCAAGTGACAGATTTGGATTATAGCTCTCATAGGGTGAATGCATGGGGTTCTCTGGAAAGGGCCTCCAGGAAAGGAGCTAAGCCTGAGAGCTCATAAGACCACAACACTGCAAACCTCTTCCCACCAAGGCCTTCGTTCTGGTCTGGAGAGGACATGGAGAGAGGTGTGATAAACCCAGCTCTACCCTCACATGTTTCTGACCTTACTGATAAAAGAAAGACCCATCAGTTGTAAGAGTGATCCACCTAAGTCCACCACCTTGGTACCAATGAGAAGTGGTTCGCGCAAGTGCTTATAAGAAAACACATTCACTTCCCACAGCCAGTTCTTCAAAGTCCCACTCCCTAAAGCCTCGCCTTAATTTGGGATTTTGTTCAAGCAACTGTTCGCAATCCCATCAAAACTCAATCTTGGCAACTTTCTTCAATAATGCCAGTAACTCAGTCATCTCTACTCTTTCAGAGGTCTTGAATTGAGACACACAACCCCCATAAGACTTTAGGTAATACTGTATATGTATACAGGCATTTTGGAGAGGTTTTATACGTTTTCCTAGTGATCCATGACCCCAAACAACTTAGGAACCGTTCGTCTATCCCATTTTACAAAGCTTTTTAGAATTCTTTACCTAAGTGTTTACCTAGACTAAAAAAACTAAAACAAACAAACAAACCAAAAAAACATTCCTCCACCAACCATTAGTGTTTCAGAATTTCCATCTTGGGATTACTAAGTCTCCTAGAAAGACGGACCATCCATCACCTCTTCTTGCACGTCAAGGTTAGTCAGGGCCAGAGAGTAGGTTGGGAAGGGGATTATGAGAGATGGCAAGATAAAGAAGGCCGAAAATGCCTACCATCCCAGTACGCATTCCCTCCACACTGTGACTTCAATGCTCTTCCCATCAAATAGTCTACCTCTTCACCCTTTGAACCCAGGCCTGGCCCATGACTTGCTTTGGCCAACAGGGCATTTAGTAGACATTTATACAAGCAGAAGCCTGAGAAGTGCTTACACATCAAACTTTGCCCTCTCATGCTATTAAGAAGCCAGAGACCACCATGGGAAGAAGCAGCCTAGACTAAACCCCTGGAGGACAAGCCTTGAGGTATTCCAGCTGCCATCCCAGATATGTGAACGAGGCCATCCTGGACCAATGTGCTCTAGTCAAGGTGACCCAGACCAAAAGACTCATCCAGCTAACCCACAGAATTGTGAGAAATAATAAACAATTTTTTAAAAAATCATTAAGTTTGGGGTGATTTGTTATACAGTGAAAACCAATAGTATTAATTAAGCAGCAAAAAGAAAACCCAAGGGCCAATAAAAGCTATGAAGGAGGTTCTGATTTCTGGTATAATGTCCCTAGTATCTCTTGACTTGGCCATCTTTCTCAGTTCCACTGAGAAAGTTTCTATGTAAAGATCCTGCAACAGAGATCTCAGTGTAAGTTAAAAAACAACAAGAAAACTCCCACTTCACTAAATTCTCTAAGTATCAAGAAAGAGTCTGAGATCTCTTTGTCCCCCCAAAAACTTCTCTTTTAATGGATACACCTGAAAAAATCCACTGCTTATTATGAATGTCACTTACCTTAAGCAGCTCATACATATAAAACCGGATATCAAAGTCTGTCAGGATCTGGTATAGTTGCTGAAACAGATTTCAGAAAACAGAAAGTTAATTTAGTCTCATCATATCTTGTCATCCCAAACATTGGTCACCATTCTCTATAAACTTAGTACTTAAGTCCCTAAAGAATCCCAGGAATTTTTACCATCTGATCTGGAACAAATGGGGACAAAGACCAAAGATGAGGGTCTAATACTTCAGTCTCTTGTTAAGGGGAAGAAAAAAAAAGGAATTCCAAGGGAAACATTCAAGCCAACATGGATCTTTTAAAAACTTGTTTAATGCTCCAGGATTTCAACACCCACAATTACATTATTACGGAAACGAAGTCCAAGTTGTCCAACTGTCCTCATATTCTTACTACACTTCAAGCATAGCATAGCAGTACAGTGTGCTGTAGAGAACTAAGTGGAGAGCAGGACTTGAAGAATTTCATCAGCCCATGTGGCAAGTGGCAACACAGTAAGTACATCTCATGAGTGTATCTGCTCACAGAAACAGGAGGAAAGTGACTGCGATAGCCCTTGGAGATGGTAAGAGGCTTAGGAGAGGAGCAGGGGAGTGACATGCTGGAGGAAAAAAAAGAAGAGTGACAGGAAGTGAAAATGACTCCAGGCAAAAAGGACACAGGAAAGAGTTCTCATTACCAATAATCCAAAGGAACACCCACTCTGAGTTTTTTCAAAATTTCAATTTCTAGGAGACAGTAGCATTTATACATCCAGGTTCGTTAGAGTCATCACAGAACCTCATCAGAAACTATACTATTATTTCTGGTAATCAATTCCAAGCAGAGCTCTTTCCCCATCAGTCCAAAGCAGCACTGTCTATAAAACTAATCAGTGCACCTTTATTAAACTTATTGTTTCTTTATTGGAAGACTCAGGCAATGGAGGGAAACTCTCTAACGAGCAGTGACAAGCCTATATAACATGTCTGTGGAAGAGGGGAAAGCCAAACTACACATCCTTATTTGTTTGCATTCATAAGAATGATATGAAGACCTTAATAAAACATGGTTTCACATGTATGCATGTGGGGGATGGACTGCTGGGGCTCAGGGAAATAAGACTTTTTTTTTTTTTTTTTATAAGACTTTTAATCACATACCATTTTATAGTTTTAGATCCACGTAAATATAACCCCTGTTCAAAAAGATTAAGAAAAACAATCTGCCAAGAATCAAATTTAACATCTAAGAACACCAGGACTTGTTTTTCCCTGTTAATAAGTGAGAGTAATTCTCCCCCCCAGCTTGGCAAGAATATTTGACTTCATCAGTCTCCGGGAGCAGCTGGCTCAGCGCAGCACAGGGAATGAGGACACACGGACCGGGACACCCGCGGCACTGGGAGCTGCTCCGCTACTGGAAACTAACCTGGGGTGGGAAGGAAAGCATCCGGGCACGTGGCACCAACACGCCACCACTTCTGCTCAGGAGCTAAACACCCAAGCGTTCTGTTGTCCCCCAGCTCCACACGGCAGGGAAGACTTTGCAGGCAGTGTCCCAGCACCAGTATGGATGGACACAGGCTAAAGATACTATCTCTTTGGGTGTCAAATCAGCTCCTCCTTCGAGAATTAAGGAGATCCCTCCCAGAGACACACCAAGTTGAACCTCATGTCAATAAATAGACTGTGAAAGTGAAGCGAGCATTTTCTAACCCTCAGAGGGGGCTGGAATATTTTATTTCCGGAAAACAAATACGGGCTATTTTATCATTTGGATTTTTGTCTGTGGAAGGCATTCCTCTTGTATCACGTGGTATCTATACCAAGCATCTGTGCAAATGGTATAAGGCATAATAATAATAAATGTCCTTGGACCGCCAACATAGTACTTCTAGCTACTCCAACCAATATCAATTTTATGTAATACAAAAACCACTAGATGAATGAATGTATTAGGCCTAATACATTACAGAGTCCTGAATGACAGGCCGACATTTACTCTCATTTCTCAGGAGCTCAGGATAGGAGGAGACCCAACTACATGTTACATTTTACCACATGGGCCTAAAATTTAGGACTCAGTAGGGTCCACAGTCTGGCTCTGACCAACTTTCACAGCTCTGTCTCCATTTCAGACCAAATAAACCTGGTTGCCTCCTCCATTCTTCCTTCTCCAGTGTCCCCACCTCCTCCCAAATCTCTAACATCCCGCTCCTCTCCCCTGGCCTATAAGTAAGCCCATCCCATCTAGTCTCTACAAAGCTAACAGTGGTCCCTTCCTTCTCTGAACCCGTGCTACTTAATGTCCGCTAGGGTGTTCAGAGGACAGTGACAGCAGCAGCGTCCCCGGAGTTGATGCTCCCTACTCAGATACTAGCAGTGACCTAAGGTTCTCTAACCTGGCTGTGAGCACCAAGAGGCTGCTCCCCTCTGCCCACACCTCAAGTCTCATGCCAGCGCCCTCACATATCAGGTGCATACATTGGTAGGGAAAAACGGGTTCTGGGGCCGGTGGTAAGTCACCAACTTGGTGACTCAACTTCTTTGCTCTCCCTCCCGCAAATATGCAAGAAGCCACTGTACAACCTGGTCCACAGTCTAAGTGCTAAGATAACCAAACAGTGGAATAGCATACCCTGTATACACCCCACCCCATGAATGGTGGTTCTCAGCTTGTACCCAGAAGGCAGTTGATGAACATTTGTCTTCGATGATGTTCACCGGTGGAACAAAATTAAAATGGTTTCCCAGGAAATACAAGTCCAAAGAGTCTATGACAAATTATAAAGGGAAAGTTCACATGAGCCACACTTTTCCTCCATTCTTCTTACCCAGCTGTGTGCAATGGCAAATTGTCAGCAGGAAGTTAGCTTTGCTTATACTTTTATAAAATAAGTGACTTATCAAAAACAAAGCAGGCCTATGCTTCTCAGAAGATTACAAAGATGCTGAGGAAGACTATTCACCAATCCTACATTGGTTCCAAAGCTTCAAACACAGGCATTTTCTTAGAAATCAGGGCTATCTGAGGACTACCCAAAGGGCTAAAGGTGGAAATTTCCTAGGACTTTTCATTAACCTGCGAAGGTCTGAGGAGGACAATGGAAAAAAAAAATAAAAGGCAATTTGATTAACAGACTCCAAATCTCCTTGGGTTTAGAACAACCGCCCAGAAAGGAATGGCCATGTGGGCCTCACTTTTGCTATATACCCATAGGTCCTTGGACTGCGGGTATAGCTCAGGTGTATCATGACGAGGTTCCCCATCCCCAGTGACTGTCATTTAGAATGACTACACACTTTAGGAAGGTTCCTAGTCACAGGTGGGAATCAGCAACACAGCAAACTCACGCTGCACACACAGCTGGCAGATTCCCACACATACACACCTCACTTGGTCTGTATCCAGAAATCCCAGGGGTCCCCATGTAGGGAGAAGAAAAAGCAGGGGGAGTGGGATATAAAGTAAAAGGTGCTTAATGCAGTTGTCACCTGTTTTGGCATCAATGTGCAACCCCAAGATCCAGAATAAAAACCAAGGTTAATATTTTCAGAAATTTAAGAAAGCAGGACAAATCATTGATCAAGCAAATCAAAGTTATGACTAATGACCTGAAAATGTCTTATAAAGAAGATCTCTGTATCAAACTCTAACAGCATTAACAAGGCCTCAAGATATCAGCTAGTGAAGGCCCATCTCTATGGGAGTGACTTAGAAATTCTCTACAGAGCAAAATAGGTCTGCTTCCTTTTCAAATGCAGTCTATTAACCAAAAAGAATGAAATCTTGCCATTTGCAACTACGTAGATGGAACTAGAGGGTATTATGGTAAACGAAATTAGTCAGAGAAAGACAAATATGACTTCACTCATATGAGGACTTTAAGAGGGAGGGGGCCAAAACATAAGAGACTCTTAAATATGGAGAACAAACAGAGGGTTACTGGAGGGATTGTGGGAGGGGGGATGGGCTAAATGGGTAAGGGGCATTAAGGAATCTACCCCTGAAATCATTGTTGCAATGCTAATTAACTTGGATATAAATTAAAAAAAAAGGGGGCGCCTGGGTGGCTCGGTCGGTTAAGCGTCCGACTTCGGCTCAGGTCATGATCTCACGGTCCGTGAGTTCGAGCCCCGCGTCGGGCTCTGTGCTGACAGCTCAGAGCCTGGAGCCTGTTTCCTGTGTCTCCCTCTCTCTCTGCCCCTCCCCTGTTCATGCTCTGTCTCTCTCTGTCTCAAAAATAAATAAACGTTAAAAAAAAAAAAAAATTAAAAAAAAAAAAAAAAAAGGCAGCCTATTCAGGGGGCCTTATCAATCTTTAAAATGTCCAAATGATAGATTTTGCTTAAAATGCATACTCGTTTTTTTAAAGTTTATTTTTATTCTATTTTGAGAGAGCGCCAATAGGGGAAGGGCAGAGAGAGAGAAAGAGACAGATTCCCAAGGAGGCTCTGTGCTGAGTGCAGAGCCTGATGTGGGGCTCGAAATCATGAACCATGAGATCATGACCTGGGCTGAAATCAAGAATCAGACGCTTAACCAACTGAGCCACCCAGGTGCCCTTTTATTCGTTTTTATTTATACTCTTCCAAAGGCATAGAAAGCTGAGAAGCAGGTCTCAACAGAAACTTTTTCTTATACAAATGGTACTTTAACTTTCTGGAGAAAATGGTGAGTTTGGGAGTGTTCTGTAACTGTTCATTCCACTTTTAGAAACTGGCCTTTCCTATTCCTTTGTTTGGAAATTCTTTTTTCTTAAGTGTCACTATGTATCTTTTATTATCACTTTGACACATATGAAGCATAACTGAGGATTTCAAGGAGAAATCAACCAAACCAGCTCTTTCATAAAACGAAGTATCAAGGGGAAAATGAATAAGACTATAGAAGATCTGAACTAAATTAACAAACTTGATATAAAAAAATGGCCATGTACTAAAGTCACAAAGCAATCATCAAGAAATTCCAAAAACCAACATTATGTAGGTCATGTTCCTCTGGACCTAAAGATAGCCAAATTATAAATCAACAATAAAAGAATAATTTTTTTGAAAAAAACAAGTGGTTCCTCCATCATATTCACAAACATACAGCTATGAAGGGCATTCTTAGGATAATTAATTACTGGGAAACTTCTGAATAGGGACTCTGTACTGTGTGTTAGATGGCATTATTGCATAGATATTAAATTTCTTAACTGTACTAACAGTACTGTCATGTAGGAAAAAGGTCCTGCCTAGTTCCAGTGCTAGCATATCTAGAAGTGAAGTATCATGATGCTTGCAATTTACTTTAAGAGGATTTCAGTAAAAAGAGATAAAGGGTGGGGGGGGGGGGGGGGAGAAAACATCAAATGTGGCAAATATTTTTAGTTTTTTTAAGTGTTTTTTCCCCCCCAGGTGGTTTTTGTTTGTTTAGAGAAAGGAGCACTCCAGCAGTGGAAAGAGGCAGAGGGAGAAAGAGAGAGAATCTTAAGCAGGCTCCATGTTCAGCACAGGGCTGAACACTGGGCTCGATCCCACGAACCTGGGATCAAGACCTAAGCCATAATCAGAGTCCGAAGCTCAACTGACAGGCGCTCAGACGCCCACAAATGTGGCAAATATTAACAACCGGTGAATCTAGGGGAATAACATGAGGGCATTAACTGACCACTCCTTCCGATTTTTAGTAGGTTTAAAATTTTTCCAAGTACAAAGTTTGGGGAGAAAAACTCAAATCCACAAGTACTTTGTACTTCTAATCTGAAAACTACATGGAAATGAGCTCCATGATCACAGCATGCAGCAGCTAAGGTGGTGCCTGGGGCGGCACACACGTAAAGCCCACTCACCACAAATCAAGAAAGAAACAAATGAAATGAGCGGACTTCAACTCAAGAAGTTAGGGGGAGGGGCGCCTGGGTGGCTCGGTCGGTTAAGCGGCCGACTTCGGCTCAGGTCATGATCTCACGGTCCGTGAGTTTGAGCCCCGCGTCGGGCTCTGTGCTGACAGCTCAGAGCCTGAAGCCTGTTTCCGATTCTGTCTCCCTCTCTCTGCCCCTCCCCTGTTCATGCTCTGTCTCTCTCGGTCTCAAAAATAAACAAACGTTAAAAAAAAAAAAAAAAGAAGTTAGGGGGAAAACCGTAAAAACCCAAGAAAGAAAAGCAGCAAAGAAGGGAAAAAGAAAGAAAGAATTGAGATAGGAGCAGAAACAATGAAGTAGAAAAAACAAAAACATTTGAGCAAAACCAAAAGCCAGTTCCATGAAAATATTAGTAAGACCTCTGTAGCAACACTGATACTTTTTTAAAAAAAGAGAAAAAGCAAAAATAATGTCAAAAATGTAAAGGAAAACATAATTACAAACACATTACAGTCTTTAAGCCCTAGGAAAATTCTATTAACTTTATGTAAATAAAACTGAAAGTGGTCAACTTTTATAATAAATATTATTGGGGTGCCTGGGTAGCTCAGTCATTTGAGAGTCCAACTCTTCTCTCTCTCTGCCCCTCCCCAACTTGTGCTCTTAAAATAAATAAGCTTTAAAAATAAATAAGTAAAAAGGAAAAGTGTAGTTCAAAGTCTTCCCTTCCCTCCCAAAAAGACATCTACTTAGATAACCCTTATTTCATATAAACTTTCAGAGACTAGAAAGGAAACACTACCCAACTTATTTTATGAAGTCAGTATAATCCTGAAGCCAAAATCAGAGTTTGCAATAAAAGGAAATTATAGATAAAAGTTTATTATCAATGTGTTAACAAAAAATACTGAAAACAACAGGCTGCAGGTTGTATCCCTGTTGATTCACCTGGGATGCTAAACCAGGGACCAACTCCCCTGGGTGATACCTTAAGTCCAGTTATTAATACACTTAACAGTAAAATGAAAAAAAAAAAAAAAACAAGCTTTTAGAATTAAGACAGATACATGACAAAATAAAAAGGACATTAAACTAACTGATTTCTCTATCTGTGGTCTGTCCTACCACCCGGAAAAGACAATGACTGTCTCATCATGATCTGTTCTTCCGAAATACACCTCTGCTACCTGCTGCTTGGTGATCTTCTAAGTAGACTAAAACGGCAGGGCTTGAACATTCACTGGACCTCCAGTTTAACACGGCAGACCAAATACATCCTCCCTATACTTCTTCCTGAAGCTCCTCTAAATTAACAGTAAAAGGAATGGGGCTTTTGGTGGGGGAGGGGGGACTCACTCACAACTAAGAGAATGGAAGAGATGACAACATTTCGAAGCTAGAAAAAAAAAATGTCCAACTGACTCAGCAGACCAAAGAAGCTGAACTTCTGCCCAAAGTGGAGGGGATCCGGAAACAAACCACCTCACATGAAAGAACTTACAGAAAGGCTCAGGAATCAGTGACCCCAGGTACCAAGGAAAGAGAGTAAACAGATTCAGCTGCAAACAGGAAAACAAGTTTAAAACACCACACCAAAAATGAGGGAATTACGTGAAAGTCTACAGAACTTTCCCAGAGCTCTCCTCCATTGGAGGCTGAGATGCCCGTGGCCAGGTTCGCCACCTCAAGACAGGAGTTGACAAGCCGTCATCAGTAATTTCAGTCCTCTAAAACAGGAGTAGACAAAGTCCGTGCCATTTCAGACAACTATTAACAGACAAAAAACAAGAATGCACAAAAAAAGGAATCTGAAAGAAAAACTGAGAAAGAGTATGAAGAAGAAAACATCATGCGGGCGGGGGGGGGGGGGGGAGGGGGGAGAAAGCCCACATATTCTCAGTGAGAAAATAGAAGATATTACATAAAAGAACAGGATACTACTTTTAAAAGTTCAGAGAACAGAACAGAGCTAAGAAATAAAGTCTAACGTTCGAATGAGTTCTAGAAAGTGAGAACAAAGAAGAAAATCAAAGAATGTTAAAAATATTGTTCTAAAATGAAAGGACATGAGTTTCTAGATTGAAAAAGCCCAGCAAGTGCACAGAACAAAAGATAAAAGTGACCCATTCGAAGGAACATCTTTGTGAAATTTCACAGACTGCGGCTGAAGAGAAAATCCTAAAAGCTTTCCAAAGGAAAAACCAAAACCAAAACCAGATCACATAAGGTGAAACCAGAATGGCTTCAGGGCTGATAAGGGAAAAAGCTCTTCAAAACTGAGAAAATTATTAATTACAACCCAGAATTCTATGCCATGGCAAGTACATTAATTGGAAACATAAAACAGAAATGTTTTCAGATATGCAAGCCTCAAATAACATTAATCTTCTACGATCTCTTTAAAGGAAGCTCCTAGAGAATGTGTGCCATTAAAACATCTCTTTGAGAGTTGAGATGTAAACGAAATAAGATTTCTCCAGGGAGTTAAAAATTTCTGCTGTTAAATCAACAGAGCAGGCATCAATTCAAGGAACACAAAATGATGAAGTGAAATTTTTATATGTATGGCTAGCCAATTGGTAAAAACTTATTAAGGAAGCAGAAGCATTTAACTTAGGCATTTTGCTATGAAGTTTCATTAAGACCAGCTTTCAAACTTTTGTATTTAGGAAACTGTTTGGTTTCATTAAGAAATGCATACACATTCCCACTCATATACGTACACCTTGATAAACTTGGGTCATTCAATGGCAAAAGTATGATTGGCTTTGTGGATCAGCAGAGTACTACTTTAGCAGCTAAGCACTGCTACGCTAATGGAAAATGTAGCCCTTTTTTTTTTTTTTTTTTTTTTAAAAAAGTAGTCTTCCCACCCAGTAGGAGCCCAATGTGGGGCTTGAACTCATGACCCTGAGATCCAGACCTGAGCTGAGATCAAGAGTTGGATGCTTAACTGACTGAGCCACCCAGGTGCCCCATACATCCTACTTTTATGAGTTCACTATTGATTTCACCCTTAGGGAGTCACATTAGAGGCTCTTTCTAAATTAAAGAATTAACAAAAAAAAATCGAAGAGTCACATTAACAAGGGAACTTGTTACATATGGAAAAGCTACACTGTATATAAAACCTGCTTATTGTTTTATCAGTTGTAATAGCCACTTTTACTTATTTTCCACAAATTAACCCTGAAAGTTGTTTTAGAGTGATTACCTAAGAAAAATTAAATGTGAGATAAAGCTCTTTTATTTTCACCCACAAGCTTCACTCCTAATAGCATCTTTCAACTGCTGATTTGGTTTTGCCCCTAACTTCCATCACAATAAAACCACAACCCTTTCATTCACTGACAGTGAATGATAAATCACCTAAAAGTTCTCCAAACACCTCTCAAAATCAATGCCACTATTTTGTTTTTATATTGGTTTTCATATTATGTTCTACCGTGACCAGAATGTTTGGCCCCAAAAACCTTGGCAGAAGTTAAGGCTTCAGTGTTTGAATAATAACAAAAACAAACTCATGAGAAACCAGCTTAAAACCATGCTTTTGGAATTACACTTCAAGTCTAAATTAATTTGCATTATAAATACAAGAAATGTAAATAACCCAAGATAAGGTTTTTCTAAAGCACAGTGTCTCTTAACTAGCTTTTTTGTGTCATTTGCTTTGTATACAGTGTACATGAACACACACACTCTGACAGCTTGAATCCCATGTGTTGCTTCTTTTTATGTAAGCCCTATATCTGTTTATGACTTATCAGCAACGGAAGATTCCTATGCAAATCAAGTATCTACCCAAAACTATGTTGTCTAAAACAGGAGTATTATAGATGAGGCATTAGCTTAGACTAGCAGCTACTCTCAGAGTAAGCAAGGCAAAGGGTGATGAGTAATTTCACCAAATGCAAGAACCCCACCCACTTTCTGCATCCTGTACTCCTGCTATAAGGAATCCAATTTGTTAATTCCCAATCTCACCATGACTTTTCCTGAACCCCTCGTGTTCTGAAGTATCAACAGTATTTATTGCCACCTCCCCACCCCCCCCACCCCCATGCCAGAAAGAAAAAGCATATACGCACCTTAAAATCTGTATTATTGATATATTCAAATACCAAAGCCGGCGTCTTTGACTGCAAGAGAGAATAGTAATGCCTTATAAGTATTCAAACAATAAGTGTACTTTGCTTCTGTCATACCCATCCATCCCCAAATCCCACTTAAATGAAAGAGGGATTTACTCATCAGGGAGAGCCTTTTAAGAAAGTATCCTCTTGAGACTGTGTGTCTGGAATTTGCTTCAAAATAAGTGGGGACGGTGGGTGGTGGGAAAGTGGGTGGCAGGCAGATGAAGCAAAGTTGGCCACAAGCTGAGGCACTGCTAAAGTTGAGTGATGTGCGCAGGGCGGTCCATTATATTATTCACTCTACTTTTGTAAATGGTTGACATTTTTCGTAAGTTGCTTTTTTTTTTTAATCCTCTGACCAACCTGTCAGTGGGCCTGGCACATCATGTGAAGATTTACACTCTGCAGTGTTCCAGTCTGCCAACCACAAAAGGAGTGACATGTTTTCATCTTGGTTTAGCAACCCAGATGCATTTTACAGAATTATCATACGTCTTGGGAATCTATCATAGGCCTTTTCAGGATCCAAAAGGAAACTATCTATGATTATCAGCAAGCTATAATGTGAAATTACTGCCTTGGCTAGAGACCACTGGAGAATGTCTGACTGTACAAAGTAGATATGTTCCCCCCAAAATTCATGCATAACCAAGTATTTCTAAAGCACTATAATCGTTAATGCAATGAGTACATAATATCCAATATTTCCTTGTGTAAATAGATTTCTCAAACGTCAGGTTTACTTACGGTAAAATAATGCTAACTAGCAGTAATAAGCTTTCAAACTGGGAGAAAAGCAGAGGCTTAAAGGGTTACAGGAAGAAAGTCACCTTGGAAATCTCTATGGCCAGGAAGTTTTGCTCAAGGAAGCAGGTGGAAGTTACCTAGGAGACAGGCCACAGTACGTGCACACAAGCCTTTGTCAGAACAAGCAACCCCGGCAGCCATAGGCAAAGGTTTCCTCAATAGCCCAAGGATGACAGGGTTTCATCAAGACCACCAGATCTCTTTACTGCCTGGGAGCAAGCCCATTTCCCTACAGGTCTGGGGAGGAGGGCTCCCTGTTGATTTTCATCCACCTTGATTTGTGTTACATATTACATAAAACACACACATGCCTCAGACAACAAATTACAAAAACAATAAGATAAATATCACTAACTTAAAAAAAAAAAAAAAAAAAAAAAAAAAAAAAGAAGCAGCAGCAAAATGAAGATGCTCCTGGTGTAACAGTAATACATACTGGCTCACACTGCAGGCCGTTTTCAAAGACTATGGATTTCAGAGTGAGTCATTATAAAATCAATCTGAGCTGATCAGGCTGGGATATACTTTTTTTAAATTTATTTTTGATAGACAGAGAGAGACAGAGCACAAGTGGGGGAGGGTCAGAGAGAGAGGGAGACACAGAATCCGAAGCAGGCTCCAGGCTCCGAGCTGTCAGCACAGAGCCCGACACAGGGCTCAAACCCACGAGCCGTGAGATCATGACCTGAGCCAAAGGCAGACACTCAACCGACTGAGCCACCCAGGCACCCCTGGGATATACTTTTAATGCCAATTAGATTCTAGCAGACAACCATTCTTCTGAGTCTTTTGAGGGTCCAAGAAGAAAAATTTTCCTTACTCTTCAGTTTAATAGCACTGGGGAATCTTGAGCAAATCACTGAACCCCTGTAGCCTTTGGTTTTCTTATCTGTGCAAGTAACACTGTGGCCCGTGATGGCATGTGCTTCAACTTGTGAGGATTGAATGGCTTCGTACAGAATGGTGTCTGCACACAGCAAGCACTCAATGCACGTTGGCACATCATTTCTTTCTTTCTTTTTTTTAAGTTTACTTATTTATTTTTGAGACAGAGAGCGAGAGAGCAGGGGAGGGGCACAGGATCTGAGGCAGGCTCTGCGCAGACAGAAGAGCGCCTGACATGGGGCTTGAACTCACAAACTGTGAGACCATGACGTGACCTGAGCCGAAGGCAGCTGCTTAACCAACTGAGCCACCCAGGCACCCCAGCACATTGTTTCTTTGTGTCTTCATCAGACAGAAGCAAAGACCTACCTCTCAAACAGAAAGCTATCCTGGGAGGACAGGAAAACAGGTGAGGCAGAACAGGTGAAGAACAGAAATGGGGCGGGAAGTGGGACATAAAAACTCTAGCTAATCATAAACACTTAGGGTTAAGTTACTTCTCAAGAAGTGAAAACAAAATTAAACACCAGTACATCTAAAATGGCTACAAAGTAAGTATATTTAACAGAAATAGTTTAGTTGTATCAGCACGTACAATGTGAGCCCCAGTGGCGGATGCTGAATTAAAGCTTAGTATGAGAAGCAGCAAGGTGCCTTCCTCAAAGGGGCTGCGGGGCTGTGATCTGTCCAGCTCTCCGGGCCAGGTGTCCGCATGGAGACATTCGGTATTTCCTTCTCCAAACCCAGATTTTCAAATGTCACGCTGACATTGTGAAGTACAACAATGCTAATTGGTGGTAATAAGCTTTCAAAATCGGAAGAAAAGTAGGCACTTAAAGAAGACATTCAGCGAACATCTGTGGGCTGAATCAGGAGGAGGTAATAAACCTGGGCCAGGGATTTTTCTATACACACTTTTAGGTTCCCTAAAAGTGGTGGTGGCTACTTTATCACTGGGCCATCATGATTTTTTCTCGTTTTCAAAATTATTCAGTAGTAAAGAAAAACATGATCATTCCCACTATGTAATGACGTTTCTCATTATTTTGATGTTCTGTGTGACACACACACACACACACACACACACACACAAACACACACACTTTCTCCTTCTCCCCCCACCATCAGGCACCTACCACAGGGTCCTTCACAGTGTCAATCAGCTTAATGATATTTGTTCCACCACGAAGGTTCTCCAGAATCTTAACCTCTCGTTTTATCTTCTTTTTCTTCACTGGCTTAAATACACAAGAGTAATCGGAAGTGAGATTCCTTTTGAAGTTAATAAATAAAATTTTAAAGCAATGTCAGCTAATCAAGTGGATGCTGCACTATCTTGCACACCATGGTGTTATGTAAACGAGTGTGTCTAAATTAGAAAAGAAATAAATATCAAGATAAAACGGGGCCTGCCCTTAAGAACATTTAAGACTAAGTTAAATACAGACTCATATGGCATATGTGTCAGATCTTTAAGCAGCTACATTTAGGGCACTTACAAATTTTGAACACCCATGTCATACTTTAAAAATAAAATGGTTTCTAGATAACTGCCAAATGGAACACATTATAGTTCTGAACAGCTGTATATCATGCGCTCACAAATGGAAAAACTGAAACAAAATGGTGAGACACCTGCTCTACCAATGAGTTCCGTGTAATTTTGTCTTCCACGAGTGAAGACCAGGTCACTGACATCAAGTTACAAACTTGTTTCCCAGCTGCTGGCTCCCATTTCCTGTTGCCACTCCCATTTCCTCAACATCTAAAATCTGAAATCAGCACAAAGCCAGTAAAACTACCCAACAGATCCCATTCCTAAAAAAAAGATGACGGATCAGCAAAGGAGAACACTGATCTCTGATATAGTACTGATTGGAAACTTCTACCTGCTAACCTTTCCATCTGCTGGACAGAAAAATTAAAGATCTCAATTAGAAACACTAGCATTACATGTGTTATTTCTTGTCTTAAAGAATTTGAAGAATGAAAGTAGTTCTGGAAAAAGTGACACATCACAACCAATTATGTTTTATAAAGTACTTTGAACACTGGCACGTAGTAAGTACTCAATAAATGGGAGATTTACTCTTTTCACGCTTTTAGTTAGTAATAAGTCACAAAATGCCTATGTTGTGGACTCAGCCTGGCTGAGCCATTTGTCCAAGGTCCCACAGCTAACAGGGAAGAGTAAGGGCGGGACTCAGATCTAGATAGACAGTGACTCTGCAGGCCTCACTCCTGGCCACTGCGCTCTCATTTCTCAAATGTGGCTATGAGTGAAAGGGAACTAAGGAAGAGGAGTATTCTATCACGGAGACACTACTATGAAAGCAAAGGCAGAGTCAAATGGGTTTGCAATGAAATAAGATTTTAAATGCCTGCATGTATGGGGTGGTGGGGGCGGGGAGAGATAATACATATCCCAGAGAAACTGTCATCTTTTGTTGGTCACTAAGCTACAGCTTTGAACACATAACAAAACAGCGGGAGATTATGAAACACAGAGCACCTGCATCACCTCTAACAGGGTGCTTGACGGAGAGACTGGAATCTAGCAGTATTCTTCCAAGGCAGCTGCCACAATCACGTCCGCTCCACTTTGTTAGGGTTCCCAGTGGAGTAGAACTGGCCACTGTGTCTCTCCTACTTCCACTAAGGGATCTTATTCATTCCCTTTTTCATTAGGGAGCTCAATACTTTGGGAAAATAAAGCACTCAAACATGAAGTACAACTTGATCAGAGAATAGCCAGAGAAGGACATACTACAAAATAAGTAAGTTTCAAAACTGTCAACGTCATGAAAAAGACTGAACAACTGTTCCAGATTTAAAAGATATGACAACCGAATGTAACACATGACCTGGGATTTTCTTTTACTATAAAGAACATGATATGGACAACTGGCAAATAAGAACAGAGGCTGTAAGTTAGCTAACAGCACTGTATCAATGTGAATTTCTGATTTTTTGATCATAGCACTGTGGGTTATTTAAGAATTGTCTCTGTCTTTAGGAAATGCATAATAAAATAAGCATCACTGCAATTTACTCTCAAGCACATAATCGTGTGTATATACATACGTATACACATATGTTTACATATATAAAAAAAAGCAAAAGCAAATATTAACATTTAAGAAATCTGAGTGAAAGATACATGGGAATTCTTGCAACTTTTAAGTCTAAAATTGTCAAAAAGTTAAAAGAAAAATAGAAGCTAGCAATTATATTTATAAATTCAGCCAATGCTACCATTACATTCAATGTAAGAAAATTCTAGAGTTGTCACCCACTCCTGGAAAGCAGTTACAGATCTGTGGATGGTAACAGAGGAAAAAATACCCCACAGCCAGAAATCTGGATACACCAAAAACCTTCCTCTCTGCCTAACAGTCAATTCGTACAGGAGGAACCCATTAAATAAGTTGCCTCATGACAATGCCCCATGTAAAGCCTTGCTTTGCTCTATTATTCAGCAACAGGTCAAGCAGGCACACTTCCTGGACAATGCAGCTGAGACCAAGGGATCTTTTCATTATGTCCTAAGGTAACTTACAGAGCAAGTGAAGCATTTTTTAAAAATTATTTTAATTTTATTTGGGGGGTGGGGGGAGGGTCAGAGGGAGGGAAAGAGAGACTCCTAAGCAGGGTCCATGCTCTCAGCACAGAGCCGGACGAGGGGCCCACAACCCTGGGATCATGACCTGAGCTGAAATCAAGAGTTGGACACCCAACTGACTGAGCCACCTAGGTGCCCTGAAGCATATTTTGCTGCCCAACTGTCACCTGTCCAACAACTTCCTCACCTAGAGACAGGACAGCAGGGCAATTCTGAAGTGGCACAATGGACTCACACAGCACCTAAAGTCCTCAGATCCTGACAAAAGACGAAGAGATTATAAGAAAGGAAAGTGACCGACAGCTCAGGACACTCCCCTCCAAAGTGCAGACATCTATTCTCTACAGGAACCAGGCTATAGGTAACTCTCTTTAGCCTCAAGCTTACTCTTCTGAACCTGGGAGATGCTCCAGAAGCTAAAAAAACCAACAAGCTCCCAGGGAATGAAAGTGATCATTTTAATTCTACAAACAGAATTCGGGAGACAAAGTTAGAATTTATAAAGGAAGACCGTTGGCATCCTATGGAAAATAGATCATGGATTTTACAGAAATTAGAATGCTCTGACCATGCAGTCCAGTGTTTGTACTCATCCACCCACAGTTACATGATGCGGAGAAAATACATACACTTCCATAACAGTCTCATCATTTCATCCTGCTAGACAAAGTGTCTCCCACCTAAGGTTCATTTATTCCAAGTCAGAGAATATCTGTTTCAAAGATTCAAAATGAATCAGATTATAGCTGTTTCCTGATCCCCACACCAATTTTTTTCACTCAAAGTCTAGTAGATAAAAATGGCAAAAAGGTAAAAAAAAAAAAAAAAGAAAAGAAAAGAAAAAGCAATTAAAGTATTAAATCAAGTTTCAATAATAAATGAATGTTGGCACACGCCTAGAAAGAATGTGTAAAAGGAAAAAAACTCAATTTGAAATTTTTCTGTGCATGAGCTCAGGAAAGGAAAGGAAGGAAAGGAAGGAAAGGGAAGGAGAGAGGGAAAAAACAGAGAAAGAAAGAGAGGATGGAAGAAAGAAACTTTCCCCAAGATTTCTGACCATATGGTGGAGAGTGCCGGCTATTCAGGAAAACCTTGTTCAATGTGATCCAAGAGTAAGATACTTCTCTCTCTCTCTATTGACCAACTTGAGAAACTTAAAAGACAAATTTAGTGGTGAGCCGCTTGGAAAGTCAAAAGTTAATAAAGTCAGTAATCTGTCCTATTTAGCAAAGCTGATTTTTAAAAAGTCAGATCTGAGCATGATTTCAACTACTAGCACCTGACAGTGATTCAATTTGCAAAATAACACATACAAAGGGCCTAAGAATTAGGACCTCGAAAAATCCCAGCAAATGTCAACAGGCAAAGTCCCATTTTAATTTCTTTCTAGGCACAACTGAATTAATAAATTCAAGACAGGTGAAAAGATAGCTCAGCACTTCCAAATCTGGAATTACTTTTATTCCAGTGCCACAGCCACAACTTAGCTATTAATTTCACCACCCTCAATAAACAATCACAATGAACAACGGTTGCCAGGGATGCAGGACAGGGTAAGGAAGAAAGTGCAGCCCAGATGACAGCATTTATTTTACTACCTTGGGAGCATCTCTCAAATCCACTGCAATTGACCCAAATATAAACAGCATCTGAGCAACGTTGTTTCTTCACAGCAATTCTTCCTTTCATCTTTCAAGTCCCACCTTTCCAATTACATTATCGATTCCCCAAGAATGTTTATTCTCAGGCTTTTTGTTTTTGTCGATTTAAAAAAGCAAGGCATACAGCAGGCCTTTTGAATCTCACCAAGAGACTGGTATAGTCCTTCCTACTTTTGATTTTGCCCTTCAAAATCATTCATGCAGCCCAAGTGAAATATTATTATTGGACCTATACTTTATTGCTAAGTGCCAGGCACTGTTTTAAGCACATTTAATCCACTTTTAGTAGTATCCTGAGATGAGAACTACTGGTGCAATTTTACATGAAGACACTGAGGCAGAGTCTGAATAACTGCTCAAGGTCACAGAGCATCTGAGTGTCGGGAACGAGTATCTGAATGCAGGTAGTCTACTCCCAGGGCCACTTTCAGGAAAGAAGCACTTTGCAGATTACTAAACCACTGCTGTCTACCTACCCACCTATCCGTATCTCATTTAATTCTCCCAAGAACACTGTGATTTATACAAGAAAGGTATATCCATCTTATAGATAAGAAAACAGAGTCAAGTGGGTATAAATGAAGAAGCTGGTTCTGGAATCCAAGTCTTCTGACCTTCATTTACACAGCACTTAACACTATACCACCCTGATCATAAGGTGGCAGATCCTAAAATCAGGCTCTAGAAACTATCCAGAGCCACGCTCTACACATGCAAATGGGTACTCTATAACAAGATATTCTTTTTACACACGGCTCACCCTCCAATAAACCCCAATGTATTAGAGGGATAAAGCTGGTGGCCCCCTAACCTGGCAAGTCGTCATGATGAGACCTGGAACTGTAGGGGTTAAAAATGTGTGAAAACACTGATTATTGTGGCTTCCAACCAAGAGAGCAAAGTAACATTTCAGTTACGCATCTAACACCCAGCTGCAGTTACAAACCAGAGAACCCCTGTCCGGGTCCCAAAGCTCTCTGGGCTATTCCACACTCCATCCAGCAACCCGTCAAAGTCTAGCATTTCCTTCCGGAGGAATAACTCCCCCAAATCATTAGAAACCACACCTGACTTTTAGTGAGTGTCCATCCATCCTTCCAGGACAGTTCAACACATCAAGAAATAATTAGCCACTGTCCTAACTGCTCCTCACATCTACAAGACTCCATGACAGGAACAGAGGACCCTAGCGCTCCACGCTGTGACCCTGAGCAAACTTCATGCTCTCTCCGGGTCTCAGTTTCTCTCTCAAAAGGGTTTGGGTTCTAAGGTTTCTCTGCTCCCACATTTCATGATTCTGTTTCACTGCAAATTCAATCCCTGACCCTACAACCTCGTTAGGAACAGTACAGATTAGTTCACATCATTTTTAAAATTTATATTATTTCTGGGGTTTAGTACCATGTTAATAATATTGTTTTAACTACTTTTACACCATGACATTGGTGGGACTCAAAATCACAACAACCTTAGATAAACTAATACCAATGTCCTGCTTCAGGAAGATGATGTCTTGGTACATTTGCCTAACAAAGGACACGGAGGGTGAAACCTACCAGCAGAGAAAGCAGAAACAAAAGAGAAAGCCGGGCACCAGCATGGAGCAGACGGCACTGCCATGTAACCCACACGGTCACCCGCTCGCTATGAAGTAACCAACAAGATGTGTCAGGGACAGCCCTCCCATCCTTGCTTTAACACTACCTCCTCATAGCACACGAGTTTCACAACGTCTACAAAAACGCTAGGAACACTTCAAAGATAAATTTGCGTTACCGTCGTCGTTTTAATCTTGAGGATTAACCTCTGGGGAAAACATGGATTTGCCCCTCTTCGTAAATAAGACCATCAAGAAACTGCCAACTTACTCTCTTATACGAGAATTTCCAACTGAGTACAGCATGAGTTCAAAACGCCGCATTTGTTTACAACTGGTATTGCTCTTAACTTCTATTTACGAAAGTTTTATTTTGAAGGATCCCAAGAAGGGCTGAAATCCAGACACAGGTGGTGCTCACAAAATGCTACAAGCTGTCCAAAAGGGCCAAATGCTTTTATTTCTGTGTATACCTTTCTAAGAGGTCCTACAAATGAACTGAGAAATAGATTTTTCAGAATCAGAAGATGAAACTGTCAGCACTGAAGCGGCTTTCTTACCCTTCTAGGTCAACTCTTCCCATCCACCCTCCTCCCTTCCCCTCAAAACAATTTCTGTCAAAAAAGATTTAGCCTGCCTGTTGATTGGAGCGTTTTAAGATTTCAACCTCAGAATTTCACTTCAAGATAGACAGTGAAATTTTGCTCACCAACTTCTAAATTCCTAAAACCTCTAAAGAGCTCCAATATGTTCTGGTCAAAAACTACGAAAGAATCTACCAATGCAAATTAAACGGTAGAATTCCTCTGTGGTCGTTCATCTGACCATTCTCATATGTTGGACAGAACTGAAGGAAAATGTTATCAACCAAAAAGGAAGACAGCCCCGTCCTCAGGGAAAGTACCCTGTATCTCAGTCACTGCGTGTACACTTCTAAGTTCCTTCCTGCAGCTGAAATAGAGTAGGCCTTTCATGAAGCACAACTTTTTTTCTAGATTCCTCCAAATTATGAGCAGCTGGCACTCTGTCCGGAACCTAATTTCCGATGACCAAACACCGTAACAGCAGATTATCAGTCATAACTTATCTGAATAGGGGTGCACCACTTTGGATAAAGACCTTGTTCTTTTTAAAACACAATACTTTTAATCTACTTTAATTCAGCCTGTGAAAACAAGAAAAGCACAGTACAATTAGTAGTTCCTTACCCCATCCTTCAGATAGAACAACATCTGGATAGAAATGCCACAGGGCTTTGAAAAAAAAGAAAGAACTGGGTGTCGTAGGCACCAGTGGGAAAGAGGTAGTTCAGGCTGCACCCTGAAAAGAACTTGTATGGAAAAGATACAAGAAATACTTCATTAGCTAGAGCATCAAAGGAGCCTCCCAAATCTTATTCCCAAACACTGGAACTTATTCTGTGCTCAACATTAAGATCTTACCAACCAACACTAAAATGAGCAGAAAAATAGGCAAGAGTTCTGGCTAAGGGTCTTTTCAACATCGTGGTAGCAGGCAAGTTTTCTTGTCTGTAAAAATAACCTTCACCTTACATATTGGGTTCCCTAAACATATCCTGTGAATCTTTAGAGGAAAAACTCTCCAGCAACTGATGCTATGAAGTTCTGTAGAAGGACGACTCAAGAGTCATGTGATTCTCTCTCGCATGAACGCACTGCCACTTTTGTATTTACCTAAAGGCCATTCCTTCGAAAAAGACACCACAGGAAGTTACACACTTATTCTAAAAATACTATCGCACAAAAGTTATTATTTTTCTGAAATTGTTCTGGAGTCCATTCATTTTTCCAAAGGCACAGCAGAGGAATATTCCTAATTCCTTGCTTACTTCCCGGAAAGACTTTAAGCAGCTTATGTTAAAAACATTTATGCTTATGCATAAAGGAAAAAAGTGTATGGCCTCCCCAGGCAACTTCTTTGAAGGGAACATTTCTTTAAATATATTTATGCTTGTAAAGGAAGGAAAAAAAAATAATAAGAAAGACCACGTGGCTTTTCAGGTCCAATTCACATTTGGGGAAGAGGGGGGTCAAACTCCACATCCTCAGTATCAATTCCTCACTTCTCACCCATAGCGTTTCTGATGGCACAGACAACTTTCCCTATTTCTCTCTACTACAACTCTGCCTCTTCATCATTAGGCTCAGATGGTACTGAGAAACAGAGCTGATCACTTTCCTGAAAAGGGATTTTCAGACCATGTAAGCCTGACCCCTCATGCTAAACAGGGACACAGCTGCCCTAACTCTGGCCTTAAGACACAAAAACAGCTTTTCAATCCCATATCCTTATTCACAGCTGCAAAATGGCCACATTGGAAATCTTGTATATGCAAAAGTGCTTGTATTAATCATTCTTTTCAGTATTTTGCTAAATGACGTGCAACACATTAAACGATCTGGCAATGATGAGGACCCTCTACAGAATCTAAGGCTTTTTTAGTACACTCTATAAAACATTATTAAAACTATCTAACCAGTTATCTGAAAAAGAATTTAGCCACTCCTCATGCTCATTAAAATCATGTCTTCACCCAAGAGACGACAAAAGGTCTTTATCCAACTTAGGCTACTAAACCAGACACTAAGATTGTTTTGTTCCAATTATAATTTTAGCATGTACTCTTTTACTGCTCCCAATTTCACCTTTACTATTTGATAAGCAACAATGAACCTTCCAGGCACTACTGACTCACTGTATCCACCCCACCTGACAAATGTGCATTGCCAAAAGACATCAGCTTCAAACTCATCTTTGGAGCTGCTCTCATTTTTCCCAACTTTTTTTCTGGAGTAATCCGAGCATCAAGGGTAACAAACTCGCTGCTCAAGGAACCCTTGGATCAATAGATTCTTTATGAAAAAGCTTTTCTTTCTTCTGAATACCTATTTCAAGTGGAGCCCCTTTGGAATTCTCACTTTGGGAGCCCAAAATGACATTCTGGAACAAAGATGTTCCTGAACTATCATCCTTAGGTTTGAAACAGGTCCACATACTTTCTTCAAAGTTCACAGGAAAATGGGTGGGAGAGTGGGTAGGGAAGGGACATCAGACAGAACAGATGTAAAACCAGAGTTTGCACTGCTCATTCTAGAATGTGGGGGAGTTTATATCCTAACCAGTGAGGAAAAATTTTAATGTCACTCAAAAGACACTCACCTTGAGAATTTTTACAACCACTCTCTCATTGTTGGTGATGTTAATGGCCTCAAATACTTCACTATACTTTCCCCGACCAAGTTTTCGAACCAGTTGGTAATCATCTTGATTACTGTGAAAGGCAAGAGTGACACATAAATGCCAAGACTTGGGATTAACCAAGCCTATGCCCACTCTACACCCCCATCCAGCCGTTTCCATTAATCAAGCATTGGAAGCATCCATACATCAGGACACAACTCATTCCCTAAATGAAAGCCACAACATAAACTTGGCTCCTCTCACTGCGCACAGCTCCTAACCTAATTGGTCCGTCACAACTTGGGGAGCCAAGGTAGGAAGGCACGGCTCTGGGCCAATCTAGAAGGGTGAGCAAAGGATCTATCCTGGAGGCTCAGAGGGTGCCCCTCTGCCTGGGGCTCCACAGCAACTGCATTATACTTCACATCCCAAAGGTAGCCAGCGCCTGCTTTGAGAATGTGGATGTCTTTAAAAGGTTTCCTCCCACCCAGCCTCATTTCAAAAAACTAAAAAGGCAGAGAATTTTGATAGCTCCAGAGGACAGCTGCTGACTGCCCACCCCAAATAGAAACCCAAAAGTGTAAGGAGGAAGGGCTGTTCCCTCATTACCACCAGGCTCCGGTCCCTGGACCCTACACTTCTCAGTAAGAAAGCATTTCTTGGGGTAAGGGGGAGAGTGGGGTGCGCAAGGGGGGGAGAAGGGGGGAGAGCGACCCGGGGATGTGTGCGGCGGGGGGGTGGGGGGGGTCTGTCTACCACCCCAGGCCCCGAGAAAGCGCCGGCCAGCGGCTGGGCGGCGGGGGAGGCAGACCGCGGGGTGGGGGGCGAGTGCTGTTTGCGCCGGGGGCGGGGGGGGGGGCGGCCGGGCGAGGATGGGGGGCGGCGGCAGCGGCTTTACCCCCAGCTCGGGACGTGAGCCTCATAGTCCCAGTACTCGCGGCTCCTCAGGCTGTTCACCTCGGCGTAGACCCGGGCCCTGCTGCCCGCGGCCGGGCCGGGCATGGCGGGCGGGACCGGGGGGCGCCGCGGGGCGCAGAGGGCGGCGGCGGCGCGGCGGGGGGCGCGGGGCGGCGGGCGGAGGAGGCGGCGGGCCGCGGGGCGCCGGAGGAGGAGGAAGAGAGCGGCTGCCGGAGGCCACGCCAGGCCCGCGGGGGCGGGCGGGCTGGGGGCGCGGGGGGCTCCGGCCGAGCCGGCCGGGCCCTGGAGCGGCCGGCGAGGCGGCGGGGCGGGCGGCGCTCGCGCTCCGCGGCGGCCTCCGCTCGGCTCGCGGCCCCGAAGCGGCGGCGGCAGCGGCGGCACCAGCAGCGGCGGCCGCCGGCCGGGAAAGGGGTAGCGGCGGCGGCGGCGGCGAAGAAGGAGGAGGAGGAGGAGGAGAAGGAGGAGGAGGAGGAGGAGGAAACCCGGAAAAGGGGCCGCGCTCACTAGGAGCGGCCGCCGCCCGGCCCGGGGCCGCCCAGCCTCACAGCGCCCCCTGCAGCGCGGGGGGACCGGCCGGGCGGTGCCGATCCCTCCCCCAGCCCCGCCCCTGCCCGCCCGCCGCCCCCGCCCCTGCCCGCCTGCCCGCCGCCCCGAACCCGCCCTCAAAGCTGCCAGTCCTAGGTGTGGCGTGGTGCGCTGGCCGCCAGGTCTCCCCCACCCACCGACCGCTGCCTTCGGGCCTTGCCCCTCGTGTGCCCTTTCAGGACTGTCCTGGAGACCCCCTACCCCTAGCTCTCCCCCTTCTAGTCATCCAGAGTTTATCCGCCCCGTTCTGACCCTCCTGTTAACCAAACCGTCCCCATCAAATCACTCTTAACAAGAACATCCCCCCACCTCAACGTTTCTCCCTCCCTCCCAGAGACATCCCCTGTTTCTCCAGTGGACCCTGCTCTATCACCCATGTATTCCTCAGCCTCAAGATTTCCCCTTCTCTGTTCAACCAGGGCCTTCCTGACAAAACCCTTCTTTTACACTTTCTCCCAGATTCCCTTCCAGAGTCTTCCCTAAAAACCCTCTGAATGCTCACTTCTGTCACTTGGTTAGGCTGGAGTGGGCCAGGTTCCTTGCTGCAAAGTTCCTGTTTTTCCCTTTATAATTAATAAGCAGTTTGTGGGGAAATACTTTGAGACAATGTAAATGTCCTGTTTTGGGGAGGACAGAGAGCAGAATAGTGAGTCCTGCCTGAAGGGACAGGCCAGGGGCTGGGCATGGATTGAGGGTGAGGTGGCCAACCAAACTTTGTCCTATTTCATTATGTTGCCTTTTAGTCCTTAACACACTTCTCTCTTTGATCTTCTGGGCCTTTCTTTTGTCTTGCTTTCCCATTTCCACACTCTGTATCAACAGCACTTCCCACGGGGCCCCAGGTTGCTGGGACTCCAATCCTTTTCTATATTGCTTTCTAGGTAAGACCCTGCTTCTCCTTCTTGACTGTGGAGTCGGATCCATCCAGGTTGAATCCCAGCTGTGCTTCTTACACACTGGGTGACCTTGGGCCAATAACTTAATCTCTCTGTGCTGTATACAGATTTTACAGCATAAAACCAATAATGGCCTTCACAGGGCTATGGACAGACTTAGACAAGGCAAACCATATAAAACCCTTAGAACAGTGTGTAGCAGTTACTAAGTGCTCAGTATCATTATTAGCAGACCCAGAGCCTTTCTCCTATCACTTTTCCCTCCCTGATAACCACCACATACCCGGGTTTTGGTTCCTTTCTCTCTTTGGCCGGGGCTGCCTCTACCTCCTCCACCCCCACCTTCCCATGTCTGCCTTCTTTCTCCTCCTCCGGTCTCACCTTTAAGTTCACTTTATTTACTTGGATGTGGATTATATCAAGTTGTAAATGTGGGACAGGGTGAGCTCAAAATTCTACTCTGTCATTTTTCCCAACCTCTCTTTAAGTTCAGGGTTTTTTTTAAATCTTTATTTTTTAATGGATTTTTAAATTTAAATCTGTACTCTTTTTTTTTTTAAGTAAGTTCTATGCCCAATGGGGGCTTGAACTCACAACCCCTAGATCAAGAGTCACATGCTCTATGGATTGAGCCTGCCAGCCAGGTGCCCCTTTGAGTTCACTTTCACTTTAAATGGTAGAGTTGATACTTCTCTATCTTAGCACCCTATCCTTCAGAAAACTGCATATTTTGTAATTGTAATTCTGTCTCCTCCACTGTAAAAACAGCATGAGAGCAAAGGCTAAGTCTCTATGGTCACCACTGGCTCACCCAGCATTTGCCACATTTAGAGGCTTTCAGCAGATACAGCGGTACCCCACAGATCACTTACTAATTACAAAGTGGAGGTCACTGCTTTAACTACCAGTCAAATTTAACATCATCAATAAGGGACCAACTGACCCTGTGATGTGAGGCACCAAGCAGGGACATGGCATCTGCCCCAAATGCTTGACTTGAATCTAATTATGAGGACACAATCAGACAAATCCCAACTGGGAACATTTTGCGAAACAGCTAAGCCTGGATCTCTTCAAAAATATGAGTGTCACAAGAGAAGACAATACAAAACAAAACTCTGGAGTAGTTCTTGATTACAGGAGCCTGAGAGATATAACTAAATGAAGTATGTAATTCTGGGTTTGATCCCAAATGAAAAAGGTAGGAAGGAAAGGAGGGAAGGCAGGGGAAGGGGAGGAGGGAAGGAGAAAGAATACAGCAAAAAGGACCCTAAGGAATGGGACTTCTGAGGCTATTTGAATATAGGATGTACATTACATAATGGTACTGCATCAGTGTTAAATTTTATGAGTGTGAGGATTATATTGTGGTTATACAAGAGAGTCTCTTGATCTCAGGAGTTGCATGCCAAGTGTTTAAGGATGAAGTGTCATACCATCTGCAACTTATTCTCAGATGGTTCTCCAGAAAAACCTGGGTTCCCAAGAGCACAAGCATTCGTGGGGAGAGGGGAGCAATTAAGCAGAAATGTTGACAGTTGTAGAATATGGTTGAAGACCACATGAGCTTGCAACTTTTCTGTGGATTTGAAAATTTTCAAAACAAAAACTGGAAGAAGATACGTAAAGCATTTATGGAGTAAGTGGACTTTGGAATTTGAGTCTAAAACCTGCAAACCTCTCTAAATGTCTTTCACACAAGAAGACACAAACGTCCTCAAGCTCTTAACACAGCATTTTGATTTTTTTCCTGACAAGTCCCTGTGAATCAGTCTAGGCCAGAGGTTTTTAATCCTGAGCCCTTGGAGGGGCACCGGGATGGCTCAGTTGGTTAAGCATCCAACTTTGGCTCAGGTCATGATCTCACAGTTGGTGAGCTCAAGCCTGGCGTCGGGCTCTGTGCTGATAGCTCAGAGCCTGGAGCCTGCTTTGGATTCTGGGTCTCTCTCTCCCTCTCTCCTGTCTCTCCCCTGCTCGCACTCTCTCTCTCTCTCTCAAAAAAAAAAAAAAAAAAACATTTAAAAATAATAATAAATAAATGGGGAAAAAATCCTTAGCCCTTGGACAAGCTTCCTGGGTTCCAGGAACCCCTGACATGCTAGGCAAAATGTGTGGGTCACTGCGTGTTTGTGTGTATGTGTGTATGTTTGTGTATTCTTTCCTTAGCATCCACCAGATTCTCAAAGGAGGCTGTGACCCAAAAATGGTTCCAAACCACTGGTCTGACTACTAGGTCCAACCCCTGCAGGGGCCCCATTCGTTGCTTCCACCCCCTCCTACCTCTGACCCCACACACCCTCCCTGCACCTTCCTCTCATCCCTCATCACCTAACCCACACCCATCTCACGTAACCTGCTCTCACACCTGCCAGGATGCTGAGGGTTCACCCACACATGGCTCTGGTGCAACACACTCCTGGATTTGGCTGATGCTTCACTAACTCAGCCCTGAAACATGCAGCCTATACTTCCACGGCCACACAGAGTATGTTTTTATGATTTTTTGGTGGGTAGATTGGGCTCCCCATGGCATTGGTGGAGACTTCCTGCCAGCCCACCATACAGTGTCCTTGGTGTGAATTAAGATTGGCAATTGAGGTTAGTAAAATGCAGTCCTCACTGGATTGAGTCTCCCTTGGATATGAAGAGGTACAGGTGGATGGCTCTGCAGGGTTAGGTTACAGTGAACCAGAATCGTCTTCTTCTACTTACCCTGTGGGTGTGGGTTTGGGGTTGAGTACGATTTAGGGTTACACAAGGGGGAATGAAAGACAGCATCTTGGGTCAAATAGCCCAACAATTTCATACCAACTCTTATGCTTCCAAATTCTATACACATACACACACACACACACACACACACACACACACCACAAAAATTTAAAGACCTCAGAACACCTTCTATCTTCACAAAGTCTATTTCTAAAACATTTGAGAGATTAATAGGCTTATTTTTTAATGTTTATTTATTTTGAGAGACAGAGAATTTGAGCAGGGGAGGGGCAGAGAGAGAGAGGGAGAGAGAGAATCCCAAGCAGGCTCCATGCTCAGTGCCCGATGCAGGGCTCGATTCCACAAACCATGAGATCATGACCTGAGCTGAAATCAAGAGTTGGATACTTAACTGACTGAGCCACCCAGGTGCCCCCATATAGGCTTTTATCTTATATGGCTGATTCTAAGAACTTAGCTTAAGGAAATAATGTAAATTATGAGCAAAGAATTATTAAGAGTGGTGACAATTTGTGTGTTCAATATCACTGAATCCTGCAAAAACCCTGAGGCTAAAACCCATTGAATTTATACTTAAAAAAATTTTTTTAATGCTTACTTATTTTTGAGAAAAAGAGAGAGACAGAGAGTGAGTGGGGTGGGGGCAGAGACAGAGGGAGACACAGAATCCGAAGCAGGCTCCAGGCTCTGAGCTGACAGCACAGTTGGACACTTAACCAGCTGAGCCACACAGGCGCCCCCAATTTATACTTTAAATGGGTGAATCATATGGTAAGTGAAATGTATCTCAAGAAAACTGTTAAAAAATCCTGAGACTGGAGTTGTAACGATCCTGTTTTTGCAGTTAAGGAAACTAAGACTCTAAAGACGTGGGTAATTGAGGCAGAGTCTGGATTTGAACTAAGGCCTTTCTGACCACCAACTCCATTTCTGCAATCCCTTTCTAATTCTATATACCCCCTCCCAAAAGACCCAAAGATGTTTGTCATGAAAATCACCTTTAATCGTGAAAAATAAAACAACCTAAATATCCCAAATTACAGGAACAGTTAAATAAATTGTAGTGTATCCCTACAATTCAACATTAGGCATCACTAAAAATTATGATTATCCTGAACTTTTAGTGATGAGAAAATTTTTATTATATGAGATTTTTAATAAGTATTTTAAGTTACATGAATAATTGCAGTACACAGAATAACACCACCTTCCCAACCTTGTTCCCCAAAGATATCTACTTCCTAATCTCTGTAGCCTGTGAATATGTGAATATGTTACCTTATCTGGGAAAAGAGACTTTGCAGATGTGACTAAATGCAGGAGAGGAGATCATCCTGGATTACGTCCAGGTGTGCTTAATGTTGTAAGGGTCCTTATAAGAGGAAGACTGAGGTAGGAGAGTCTGGGAAGTACATGTGGGGATGGAAGCAGAGAATAGTGTGATTGCCTGAAAGAAGGAAGGGGTCACAGGCCAAGGATTGTGGGCAGCCTCTGGATGCTGGGAAAAGCCAAAGAAATGAAATCTCATCTAGAGCCTCCAGGAGGAATTCAGCTAGCCCTGTCAACACCTTGATTTTAGTCCAAGGAGACCCGTGTTGGGCTTCTGAGCTCTTAACTACAAGAGCATAAATCTGTGTTGTTTTATGCCACTAAATTTGTGGTGATTTGTTGCAGTGGCAATAGGAAACTCATTCAGTAGTATAGAGTTACTAAACATTTCCCAAGAAACGCAGAGATCCAAGGGGCAAGGAGTGAAAGTTGCCCTTCTTTTCCTTCCACATTCCCACAGTTTGGTATGTATCCTGCCAGGCCCTTTGCCGTCAGGACACATAATACAACCCACATTCTTGTGTATTGTTTTGCTTAGTTTCAAAGCAGGAAACCAGCATGTATATGTATTTAGCAGGTAAGTTCACAGGCACGTACTGAATGCATAGGAAAATAACTGGAAGGAAATACATTAAGTGCCTTAGAGTCTTTTTTTTTTTAAGTTTATTTATTTATTTTGAAAGACAGAGTGTGCCCGTGCATGCAAGTCAAGGGAGTGGCAGAACAGGAGAGAGAATCCTAAGTAGGCTCCATGCTCGGCACAGAGCTCAGCATGGGGCTTGATCTGACAATTGTGAGATCATGACCTTTGCAAAATCAAGAGTTGGTCACTTAACCAACTGAGCCACCCAGGTGCCCCTCTTTTATATTCAGAAAAAAATAACCAATGTTTACAGGCTGTTGACTATCCTAGCCCTTCCCTTCAACAACTTGTGGGTTAATGGGGGTTTTTCACCAGTTGTGAAGTGGTAGAGAGTAGGGCAGTAGGGTCTTAAATTGTTTGTAACCAAGGAGTCCACAGGGAATGCTGGATTCTCAAGTCTGGGGGTCTTTAAGGCTCCAGACAGGTGAATAGAATATGTTAATTAGGCTCCCACTGACTGCACTTCACCTGAGTACATTTATATACCACTTGCTTAGGGCTATCACTTTTTGATTTTTTTTCTTAATTATTCTTAAAGTGTGACCCACTCTGCCCTTCACCCAGAAAGTGCCTGTGAGGGGACAGGAGGGCTGGGGAACAGCCTGCCCAGGCTAGAAGTGATAGAAACAGAAATATTTGGCTGGTGCGTCAATGAGGTCCCCTTTTATTCAGCGTTGCCTGACTGGGAAAGGGGGCACACTTTTAGCCCCCATCCCTCAATTCCAGCTATTCCTGGAAGCTCAGTGAACTCCAATTCTCCTAATACTCTCAGGGAAGGATGGATAAACTCTTTGGGGCTAAAATGTGAATAACAGCTCTCTAGAAGGGATTTGCATTTTAAGGAAGGTCAGACTAAGAGGTCTTGCACAATGGGTCCTTAATCCTGGAGTTGCAGGTGATGGGGGAGGGGGCATTTTGGAGGGTACATGGTACTTATCTGGGTACCATGCCCACTCTGCAAGTTTGCAGTAGGCATTTGGAGGGAAATGGGCTAAACTCTATAGTAGCAGGTACAACACCCATGGTGAGGCCATTGTACTTTGCAAACATTCATCTCTTCCTAACTGCTCTTCCAAATTGTCCAGAATCACCATCATCTTTCACGCCCCCTCCATCACCAAACCAGGTGGCTTTCCGTCTAGACGGCAGCTTACTTGTAGCCTCCCATCTGGGTGTCCATAGCCTTTGCCCTGATTTAAGCCTGTGTCATCTCCTCCTTGGGCTTTCTTCAGGTCCTTTGCTGGAGTAATTTCTGGGCCATCAGACTCCCTGTGTGAAAACTCAGGACCCTTGACCTGGGTGTGGCTCAGGACTGAATATGTTCATAAACTTGGATGGAAATAATTACATCTTTATTCACAAACCTCTAAATGAAATTTAGCATTTCCTTCCATTATGGATGTAGCAAACGCTCAAAAACAAAAATAACAAAGCACGTGAGCTGTACCTGAGAGTCTATCACCCCTAGAAATCACAGATATTTGCTTATCACTTTGCAGGTGGTGTTATTTTAAGGTAGGAAAGTTTGCTCTCCAGAAGGACCAGCTGCTCTGATTGTTGGAAGCAAAGAATATGAAGGAATCTCCGGATTTTGGGCTTTTCCCCTTATGTTCCAGCCCCCATCCTTCCTCAGCTTGGGATATCTGTTTAGAAGGTTCTGAACCCAGGGTGCCTGGGTAGCTTACTCGGGTAAGTGTCCAACTCTTGATTTCGGCTCAGGTCATGATCTCACAGTTTGTGGGACTGCACCCCAAATCGGCCAGGTGCTGGGCATGGAGACTGCTCTCTCTCTCTCCCTCTCTCTCCCTTTGCCCCTTTTCCTCACTTGTGTGCATGCCTTCTCTCTCAAAATAAATAAACTTTTTTAAAAATATAAAAAAATATTCTAAGCCTGAGTGCAGCCAGTGGGAGCCTAATTAACATATTTTATTCACCTGTCTGGAGCCTTAAAGACTCCCAGACTTGAGAATCCAGCATTCCCTGTGGACTCCTTGGTTACGAACAATTTAAGACCCTACTGCCCTACTCTCTACCCCTTCCCAACTGGTGAAAAACCCTCATTAACCCACAAGTTGTTGGGGGAAGGGCTAGGATAGTCAACAGCCTGTAAACATTGTTTTTTTTTTTTTTTTCTGAATATAAAAGACTCAAAGGCACTTAATGTATTTCCTTCCAGTTCTTTTCCTATGCATTTGTCACAGGCCTGAGAACTTATCTGCTAAATATATACATACACTCTGGTATCCTGCATTTTATTTCCCCCAATAGATACTAGCTGCTATACCGAGGAATAAAAAAAACACCAAACAACGACAACAACAACAACGAAACCAAAAGATGTTGCACCTGCAAGCTCTATGTTTTGTTTTAGGAAATGCATCATTTCTGGGTGCTTGCAGAAGTCTTCCTGTCCGACTGGAAGACAACCTGGGAAGCCCAGGTCCCTATGAATGTGTGAGCGTGGCAGCAAATTGACCCATGGGAGCACAGAGGACGACAGAAGTCCTGGTGGATGAACTGCCAGCCCCAGAAAGCACAATCCAAGCCCAAGAAAAACATCCAAACTCCACACCCCTAAGGTGGGGATCAATCACTTCACTGAGAACATGGAGGAGGGAATACAGGTGACAGTGGCAGAGATGGTTGGGGTAAGGTGGTCTTGGCTGCAAGCACACTAGACATCTGTGGCAGTGGTGAAACCATTGTGGAGTCAAGCAGGGACTCATCCTAATTAGAGCAATAATTGTGTTATCCTGCCAACACCATAATTCATAGACCCCATTCTAATTTTGCCATTTGCCCCAATAGTGTCCTTTAGAGCCAAAACATCCTCTCCAGAAACACAGAGCCATTTAGCTGTTATGTTTCTTTTAAATCTAGATATACTGAGTCTTAGTTTCAGGTATATGACACAGTGATTTGATACATGTATACAGCAGGGCACCTGGGTAGCTCAGTCAGTTAAGGGTCCGACTCTTGATTCCTGCTCACGTCATGATCTCATGGTTTGTGAGATCGAGCCCCATGTCAGGTTTTGTGCTGACACCACGGAGAGGGTGAGTGCTCTCTCTCTCTCCTCTCAAAATAAATAAATAAACATTAAAAAAAATATATATATATATGTGTAATCACAGAAGTAATCTCTATCACAGAAAAATACATATATAATCACAGAAATAATGCCGTGTACTTCTCACTGCACCGTATCAGATGATGGACAATTTCTGTTTGTCCTATTACTTGAAGTATCAACCTCAATCACTTGACTACCAAGGTAGCATCTGCCAGATTTCTGCACCGTTAAGTGATTCTTTTTACCTTTTTAAAGAAATATGTACTTTATGGGGAGGTATTTTGAAAACTGTGTCATTATCCTGGTCCTCATCAAACTTTTGTATTTATTTGTTGGTAGGGACTCGTGGATTCCTATTTTATTCAGTGAGTTATAATCAATTGTTGTCATTAGTTATTTCAGCATTCAAACTGTCCTTTATTGGCAACTGGGAAACCCTTCAAGCTAGTTCCTGTATCCTTTTGATGTGTTACACTAGCCTTTGAGCACTTTCTTATTTTTTTGGCACAAAGAATGTTCCAGGCTTTTCATGTACTTTTCCTGCCCCAGGCCTGGAATCAGCCATTTCTCCAAGGGGTCCTGATTCCTTTTAATGGAGAATAATATTTACAAGTCAAGATCTGGGCATAAGATGTGCTCGCTGTTATTGGAGTGTTGCTCCCAGGCCTTCTCCAGTGGACTGAGCTAGAGAATATGTGTATGTTCACACACACACACACACACACACACACACACACCCCATTTCCATCTGCATTTATTTCTATATATATCTGTATCTATTGAAAACCATGAGTTCACTCCATCTCTCTGATTCCAATCTATCACCATAGAATTCATTCTAGCCTTCTCCCTTTCTATATTTGTAACCCTCTTTTCTGACAGTGAGCAATCTGGCACATGCAGGGTTCTTTTAGATGGAGGAGAGAGTGCTAAGAAAGGTCTGTTGAGGAGGTGACATTTAAGCTGAGACTCAAGGAAATGAGGGCACAAGCCAGGCAGGTTCTGGGAGAACAGTATTCTAGGCAGAACACTGAAGTCATTGCAGTGGCCCTGAGCAGATGTCTGAGGAGCAGCCGGATCCCTGTGGCTGAGCCGGCCGACAGGTGATGTCAGGTAAGAGAGGGTAGGCAGTTCAGGCAGCATCTTGTACACCATTGCAAGGACTTTGGTTTTTATAGTGACAAAGACAGGAAGCCACTGGAGCATTTCAAATTCAGGAGGGACGTTGTCTCGTAAAGGATTGCTCTGACTGCAAACGCAGAAGCAGGGAGACCTACGGGAGATTTGCAGTACAACCCAGGAGGTGGGTGGCCGGGGAGGTGGTGAGAAATGGTCAGATTGGGGAATCATTTTCTAGGGGGAGCCAACAGGATCTGTGAGATGTGGCCTGTGAGAGATGGGTGACAGTACATGGGGCTCTGTGAGTGCTCATTAAATGAATAAAGCAAAAACTGTGCACAATGCACTTAGCACGTGTGGCATGCAATGAACTAATCACAGTCTTTGTTCATCATTGATGAATGAAGGTGAACTCTTTTCCCAGCAGGCTCCTTCCCCCCCATCTATCCAATTCTGCACCGCCCCTCCCCCCCCCACACACCGCCTGGAATGTCACTTCTCTTGCAGAGTCACCCATTTTCCACCACAGCTCCCTCCCACTCCTCCCCTCCCCTGTCTGGGGAGTCAAAACTCCCACTTCCTCCAAGCCCTGTCTCATCAGGGTGTGAGGCGGCATCTGATAAGCTAATTCACAACCAGCTACTGACTTCTTGCAAGATGCCTACCCCTCCCGGAGGTATTCACATTTTCAAAAGGCGGCAACATATTTACTTAGTTTGGGGATGTGCCAGTAACCCTGATAGTGTGACTGACAGTAGTGAAGGAGGTCATTTGATTCCCACCAGCACACAAATGACCCCTTGCAGAGTTGGGGATATTGTTGAAGGGGCCTGGCCCAGGCCTAGCCTGCCTTTTTCCTTTCTTTCACCTCACACAACAATCCTGGGCATCTACCGCCTCCCTTTTACCAGAAGGATACTGCGACCCATGTTTGGGCAGAAGATCATGCATTCTAGATGCTCTCTCCTGGGTGGGTAGGGTTTGGTATAGACGTCCTGCCCCTTTGGGAGCCAGCTCCATAGGATGGTTCAGCGGGACAGTCTTTACTCATCCATCAGACTCATCCCACTAGTAGAGGCTTAGAACCTTGAGGCCACTGTGCTTGGTTCCTTGATTGTGTGCGAATTTGTTTTCTGTGCAAGACTAGTTTAAAAAGCAAGACCACAGGGGCACCTGGGTGGTTCAGTTAAGTGTCTGACTCTTGATTTCTGCTCAGGTCATGATCTCATAGTTTGTGGGATCCAGCCCAGCGTCCAGCTCTGCACAGAGCCTGCTTGGGGTTCTCTGTCTTCCTTTCTCTCTCTTTCTCAAATTACATAAATAAACTTAAAAAAAAAAAGCAAGACCACAAAAGCACAATGATACCCCTTCACACCTACTAGGACGGCTATAATCAAAAAGGCAGATAATAACAAGTGTTGACAGGGACGTGGAGAAACTGGAACCCTCCTACGCTGAGGGTAGGAATGTAAAATGACAAAGTCACTTTGGAGAACAGCTTGGCGGCTTCTATAAAGGTGAGGTATAAGTTATCCTATGACTAAGAAATTCCATTCCTGGGTATATACGCAATAAAAATGAAAACATATGTTCTCACAAAAACTTATAACTAAGGTTTACAGCAGTATTTTTCACAATAGACAAAAATGGAAACAACTTGTATGTTCATCGACTGATTAAAATGTAGTATATCTATCCAATGGCATATTATTTAGCAATAAAAAGGCATGAGGTACTGAGGCATGCTACAGCATGCATGGACCTTGAAAATATTGGGCTAAATGAAAGAAACTAGACACAAAAGACCCACATGTTGTATGATTCCATTTGTAGAAAATGTAGTCCAGGAAAGACTAATACATAGAGATAGAATGTAGATCACTGGTTGCTAGGGGCTGGCAGGAAATGGGGAGTGACTGCTAATGGCTATAGGATTTCTTTTTGGGGTGAATAAAATGTTCCAAAATTGATTGCACAACTCTTGAATATACCAGAAATCATGGGATTGTACACTTCAAATAAATGTGTGGTATATGAGTTATATCTGGCCAGGTACAGTGACTAATTGGAAATACCCAGGTCCCTGGGGACTGATCTCACCTGTTTAGAATGCAGGTTAAAAGGGAGGAAGATGAGGGATGCCCAGGGGACCACAGAAACCATGGCCACTTTGCCTCAGGGAAATCTTGCATAGAATTTGCCTGGGGAACCAGAGAAAAGAAGGGATATTAAGAAAAATTATCCCAGGGTGCCTGCCTGGCTCAGTCAGAAGAACGTACAACTCTTGATCTCGGGGTTGGGAATTCAAGCCCCATGCTGGGTGTTGAGGTTGCTTAAAAATAAAATCTTAAGAAAAGAAAAGAAAAGAAAAGAAAAGAAAAGAAAAGAAAAGAAAAGAGATCCCAAACTTGAAATGAGGCAAAAGGAGAAGTGCACATCCTTTCATTGCAGACTGGAACACTGCGTAACAGACCACCCCAGGATTATTTTGTTATCTAATCCCTCTGTTTGATTTGAACCTCTGTTTGATTTGAACTTTCCTTTTGCCTGGGGCCCTGATTCTATAAGGTTGTATAGAATTTTGTTTGGTAGAGATACAAATGATTTTTGTCTACAAAAATGATAACCTAAAAGGTTACAGTTTTATTACCCTGTAGGATATGAGTCAGTTTTGCCTCTAACCTAGCATGCTGATTTTAGTATGCTTTTCCTGATGGATTGTATAACCTCTTTTCCTCCACTTCTCCTTTGGACTGGTTTTTACCATCCTGCTGATTCCCTCATTAACAAGTTAAATGTATCTGGGGTGTGTGCTCGGTTGTAGGAATGCCATGTTTGTAATGTTCTTTAAGTTATACTTTGACAGGGAACAGAGGTCATTTGCTGTATTTCAACAATGGTACAGGCAAGTGACCTCTTTATCAGTGCGATCAGAACCTGAGCAGTAAGGCAGAGCCCTCTGGATGCACAAATAAGGAGACATTACAAAGGACTCCGGGTACTTAAAGCAAGAAGACATGTTACAATGTTAATCATATTTTCTTAACAGGGGGTTTTGCTTAAAAATTTATGCACACACATAGGTATGTAGACAGACATACAATCTATACAGAGGAAGAGAGAGAAAAAGACTAGAAGGCTGTCAAAATAATCACCAAAATTATGTTATCAGTGATTATGGAAGGGGTCCAGAGGGAAGATTTTAATTTTCTTCCTTGTGCTTTTCTGTATTTTTCAATTTTCAACAATAAATATGTATTACATTTGGAAATTTCTCAAAATTATTTCTAAGGATAGCAGCAAATAAACTTGAGGCGGGGTGGGGGGGGGGTGGTGGGAAACCTGCCAGTAAGAAAAATTAACGCAGGGCTCCTGAGTGGCTCAGTCTGTTAAGCATCCAACTCTTGATTTCGGCTCAGGTCCTAATCTCACAGTTCATGAGATTGAGCCCCTAGTCAGGCTCTGTGCTGACAGAGTGGAGTCTGCTTGGGATTCTCTCTCTCTCTTCTCTCTCTCTCCGCCCTTCCCTCACGTGCTCTCTTTCTTAAAATAAATAAATAAACAAAAAAAAAAAAAAAAAAAGGAAAGGAGTTAACCCTACCTGGACGCTCAGGGAATGGCATGTTGGGACTATATATCCTCTCCTAGAAAAACCTAGGTAACTAGTTGTAAGAAAAGCAAAGGGAGAAGAGCCAGCTAACCGGGTTACAGGCTGCCAAGAGGACTTTAGATCAGTTTATAGCAGTGGTTTTCAACTGGGAGTGATCTTGTCCTGGGGGACATTAGGCAAAGTCCGGAGACATTTTTGGCCGTCACAATGTGGGGAGGTGGTGCTAGGTATCTAGTGGGTAGAGGCCAGGGATGTCACTGAACATCCTGTAATGCACAGGACAGCCCCACAACAGAGAATTATCTAATCCAAATTTCTCAATTAGTGCCCAAATTGAGAAATCCTGGTTTTTAGCAATAAAGCCAAGGGGAAAAAAACAGACTCTGAAGTGTGCATGCTGTAATGATAATTATGTACATGCACGTGGAGTCGAGGATATGGTTAAAGCTCTGTACACCTCATCCCCACCCACCACATCCTGCCTCTGACCTTGGGGCACTCCTTTGGGGAGTCATCCTGTCCCTCTGGCATAAAGAGTGAGGGATAGGTACATTTCCCCCCTTTTCTCTCCTGTGGGATAGAATTCCTGTTCCTCCCATGGAACACTACACAGCTATTATATAGAACGAGGCAGATCTATATATATTGACATTAAAAGATGTCCAGAATATATTAAGTGAGAAAAGCAAATTACCCAACAATTATAGTATGATCCATTTTTGTAAAAGTAAACTCTACAAAGAGGTATTAACACTTGCTTATGTGCATATTGAGGCATTATTGCAGTGATTTCTATTAGGGGAAAATATGGAAACATGGCATTTTTCGTTAAAATAATAGATTGAGGGGTACCTGGGTGGCTTAGTGGGTTGAGCATCCAATTCTTGATCTCAGCTCAGGGTTGTGGGTTCAGGGCCCATGTTGGACTCCATGCTGGGCATGAAGCCTACTTTAAAAAATAATAGGGGTGCGTGGGTGGCTTAGTCGGTTAAGCATCCAACTCTTGAGCTTGGCTCAGGTCATGATCTCACGGTTTGTGAGTTGGAGCCCCGCGTTGGGCTCTGTGCTGACAGTACAGAGCCCGAATGGGATTCTGTCTCTCTCTCTCTCCGCCCCTCCCCCGCTTGCTCTCTCTCTCAAAATCAATAAACTTAAAAAAAAAATGATAGATTGAGGATATAGATTTTCCTTTGCCCCCTCCCCAAAGCCATACCAAAACCAGAGCAAATGAACCAAAAAGTTATTAGCTCACAAAAGAGCCAAAAAGAACAGGAAAGAGAGCAATAGCAGATGAGAGGTGTTGACCAATTTGGGGAGGTGGACAGGAGATGCGTTAGTAGAGCTGAAAATGCCTGCAGAAGAGGGTGGCAGCAAGCCGTGGGGCCACCCGCTAGCCCTTAGGCTAGACGCACTGCCCAGCTTGCACATCTGTGCATGGGGGCCTCCCAAGAGGCAGGAAGATTCATGGACCAAAACTGCCAGGAATTGAGTCAGAGTGATGAGTGGGAGGTTGAGGGGGGTTGCCAACAGAAGCATGGCTAGGACCCTGCGTGAGAAGCAGTGAGACCACTGTGGCAGGTTGTACTTTCCCGAGAGGGCCACAAAAGTATCTCCCATTGCACCTGTGTTCCACAGCGTGACTGTGACACCCCGCCTGTTGAGAGGTGAGGTCTATGTCCCCTCCCCTTGACTGGGGCAGGCTTGTGACTTGCTTGTAACAATAGAGTGCGGGGGCAGTGACACTGTAATGTCTGAAGCTGGGACTCTGGGCTGGAAACTTAAGCAATGTGACTGTGCTGAGACCACCATGCTGTGAGGAAGCCCATATGGAAGAACCCCACGGAGTGGCCCTGTGACGAGAGAGACAGAAAAAGAGAGAGAGAGATTGAGAGAGACAGAGAGACGGAGAGAGACAGGGCAGTAGGTGCCCGGCCCCTGCTATTCCAGCTTTAGTCACCTTCTGGCTGCAACCGCATGAGAGATCCCAAGCCAGAAATACCCATTCTGAGCCTTTCCAAAATTCTTCAGCCACAGAAACCATGAGAGATTAAAAAAAAAAAAAAAAAGAATATTGTTGTTTTGATTAGTTTTGGGTGATTTCTTACCTATCAATTATAACTGGAAGAACCACCGAAGGCCCCTTTCAGATCTAGGGCAGCCAATAAGTTACCCCCTCCTGACCCTGGCAGAAGTTTGTCCTACAGAAAAATGGAACGAGGGAGGCTCCGGACCTAAGGACACTAGGCACAGCGGAAGGCAGGAGAGACGCTACACTAAAACCAGGGATGTTATGTGAAAGTCTGTCCTGACCAGGGAGAACCCTGCTCCTCCTGCCCCCTGGCTCTCAGGATGCCGCCAGTCAGGCACGTGTCCTCATCATAGTGGGAAATTGGAGAAACCCCAGAAAAGTAAACAGTAGATAATTATGGGCCAAGGCAGGAGTGAAGCTTTTTCTTTCCTTTTCTTCATTTTATTTTATTTTATATGTGTCTTTATTTAAATGTTGATTTAGTTTTGAGAGAGAGAGAGAGCACACACATGCAAGTGGGGGAGGGGCAAAGAGAGCTGGGAACAGAGGATGGAAAGTGGGCTCCATGCCGACAGCAGACAGCCTGATGTGGGGCTCGAACTCATGATCCGTGAGATCATGACCTGGGCCGAAGTCGAATGCTCAAATGACTGAGCCACCCAGGTGCCCCAGGAATGAAACTTTTTAAACAGATGTTAGGACTCACTATAATTAATACCCACAGAGATATAATGAGGTATCACATCCATGAAACACAAATAAGATTCTATTTAAAAAGAAAAAAAAAGGAGTGTTTGGGTTTGGGTTTTCCCAAATGCCCATTTCTGAGATAATGATTCCAGTGCAATGGATTTTTGGCAGGTGATCCTAGGAAATGTGGGTCAAGGAGTTGGGAAGTGAGGCAGGGAAGGGAAGGAAGCCAACAAAAGGTGTGTTACCCTAGCCAGCTACTACTGTGGGCGCCTGGAGCTTGATATTTCTGGAGAACCCCAGGAGCCGGTATAGAACATGCCTCAGAGGTATCCCAGCCAGTGCACGAGGGTCCACTAACTGCCTCCAGTGGGGAGTAACCTCCAGCTTGTCCTGCACTCAGGCTGAGGATGCTGGTTGGAAGAAAATAGCTCTTGGGCAGAGCTGCATAGCTATGTGTAGTAAGCAGCTGTGGGCAGCACTCAAGGGTGAATGCCAAGGGCCTATGCCAACAATGTTTGCTGCAAGAAGCAATCAGAAAACAAGAAAGAGTTATTGTAAATTAAAAATGTAAGAGCAGAAGTAAAACATTCAATGGAAAGCTGACAAGGAAAAAGTTGAAGATAACCTGACTTAATTGATCTGGGGTTCAGGCTGGGCTTCAGGGTTATTTAAAAGCTCCCTGGGTGATTTAAAAGCTCCCTGGGGACAGTTAAAGTTAAGAACCACCGCTTGGCAGGAAAAAATAAAAGCTCGCACTGATGTAAACAGAGAATACTGATTAAAAAAATTTTTTTAATGTTTATTTATTTTTGAGAGAGACAGCATGAGCGAGGTGGGGTGGGGGTGGGGGCAGAGAGAGAGGGAGACACAGAATCCGAAGCAGGCTTCAGGCTCTGAGCTGTCAGCACAGAACCCGACGTGAAGCTTAAACTCGTGAACGGTGAGATCATGACCTGAGCCGAAGTTGGATGCTCAACCAACTGAGCCATCCAGGTGCCCCAAGAATACTGACTTAACCAGAAAATTGTCATGCAATTATATAGGAAGAATGGGGAGAGGGGAGGCAAGTGCATGGGAATGGTGTGTATAAAGCTACCTCAATAGGAAGGCAGTAGATCATGTCTTGGATTGATAAACCAAGAAATAGCACAGGGTGCCTGGGTGGCTTAGTCAGTTAAGCACCTGACTCTTGATTTTGGCTCAGGTCATGATCTCATGGTTGTGAGATCGAGCCCTTCATAGGGTCCTGCACTGGGCATGGAGCTTGTCTAAGATTCTCTTCCCCTCTCTATTGCCCTCCCCGCCTCTCTAAAAAAAAAAGAAAGAAAGAAAAAGAAAGAAAGAAAGAAAGAAAGAAAGAAAGAAAGAGCATATAAACATCTTATTCAGAAATACAGAGGTAAATGCCAGGAGAAACAGCTGAAAGAATAGTAACTTTCTGAGGAGCAGGACTCAGGGGTGTGTGTGTGTGTGTGTGTGTGTGTGTGTGTGTGTGCGCGTGTGTTGCATTACTAACATTTGCTAGAAACCTTACAATATTATTTGATTTTTTAATACCATGAATATGCATGAATTTGACCAAAATTTTAAAAGCTAAATACATTGTAATACATTCATTTAATGGAACACAATGCTATGCTTAGAATGAGGTAGCTGTATACATCCTAACACAGATGAATTTTCAAGACAGTATGACCAGAGTTGGCAAACAATAGGTGTGATATGCCAACATTTATGTAAACCACATGCACGCAAAATAGAGCTATTTATTCCCCACGGAAATAGAAACATGTGCAATTAAAAACACATAGAGCAGGATGGGGAAGAATACACTCAGAAGAGATAACAGGCATAACCCGTGGGCTGTGGTGAGAGTGGACTCAGACGATAAAAATCAAGGCAGATTTTGTACTGTTTCATTGTTTTTCCCCCACAGAAAATAAATTTTTGTATTACTTGTAAAATTAGATTAAATTTTTAAAACTGAACATTCATCAAGAAACTGAGAAGACAAGCCACAGATTGGGAGAAAATATTTGCAAAAGGCATATTTGATAAGGCACTATTATACAAGGCACTAAATATAGAAAGAACACTTAAAACTCAACAATAAGAAAACAAACATCCCAATTAGAAAATGGGTCAAAGATCTTCACAGATATCTCACCAAAGAAGATATTTAGACGGTAAACAAACATAAAAGTTGTTCCACGTAATATACCATCAGGGAAAGGAAAATTAAAACAACAATGAGATACCATTACCCACATTTTAGAGAGGCCAAATTCTGGAACACTGACAGCACCAAATGCTGCAGATGATGTGGGGCGACAGGAAACTCATTCATTGCTAGCAGGAATACGGAATGGGAAAGCCACTTTGGAAGACAGTTTGACTATTTCTTACAAAACTAAGCCTGTTCTTACCGTGTGATCCAGCAATCACACTCCTTGGTATTTACCCAAGGGAGCTGAAAGTTTATATCCACACCCAAACCTGTACATGGATATTTGTAGCAGCTTTATTCATAATTGCCAAAGCTTGGGAGCAACCAAGGCATCCTTCAGTAGGCGGGTGGATAAATGGTGGTCCTTCCAGACAATGGAGTATCTTTCAGGGCTGAAAAGAAACGGGCCATCAAGCCATGCAAAAACATGGAAGAACTTTGTATGCAGATTAGTAAGTGAAAGAAGCCAGTATGAAAAGGCTACACACTGTATATAATACCAGCTATATGACATTCTGGAAAAGGCAAAATGATAGAGACAGTAAAAGGATCAGTGGCTGCCAGGGGTTGGGTGTGAAGAGAGGGGGTGAATAGGCAGAGTGCAGAGGATTCTTAGAGCAGTGAGAATACATGGTACCAGAATAATGGATACATGTCACTGTACATTTGTCCAAACCCATAGAATGTCCACCACCAAGAGTGAACTGTAATGTAAACTATGGACTTTGGGTGATTATGATATGTAAATATTGGCTAATCAGCTATAACAAATGTGCCACCCTGGAGGGGGATGTTGGTAATGGAGGAGGCTGTGCATGTTGGCGGGGGGGGGGGGGGGGGGCAAGAAGTATATGGTGAATCTCTATACCTTCCCTTCAATTTTGCTGTGAACCTAAAACTACTCTAAAAATAATATAGTCCTAATAAAGAAAATTGAATATGCATTATACAGAATCTGGAATGTTCCACACTAAGCTATTAATAATGGATTATTCTAGGGCATGGATTGAGATGGAGGGCAGAGAGGAAGGGAAAGTTTTCTCTTTCCTGTGATTCAGTAATAATTGTTTGACAAAAACCATGATAGTATGACAGACTTTTCAATAGAATGGGGCTCTGGGGTCCTGGTAGTTCTGTCAGGCAAGTGTTTCCTGCTTTTGACAAAGGAGGAGAGTGAAGGTTCCATCTTGGCAGGGGTGAGGCCCAGCTCCAGAGGGATCTGGTAGAACCAGCTGTGACATCAGAAGGGCATGTTGACAGGGTGACTCACTTTTCAGGAGGGGTGGAGATGGATCTCTCCTCTTCTTCCACGTGAGCTGCCGTTGGGGCTGGAGCCCACAGAGCGTCCTGTCTCAACAATCCTAAAGGAGGAGTTCTTTCCAAATCAGTAGAAACAGGGACCATTTTAATCCAGGCCTTTACACAAAGCTATCTGGGAGCCAGCCTGGATTGGAGGGGTGGGGCTGTTCATTGATCAATCAAGATCCATTGATTAGAGCAAAGGCAGAAGAGGAGGGGTGGAAGGGGACTAGGGATGAGTTTTGAAAATGGGGATCTAAGCACCCTTGGGCCTATGGGTGTGTGGGGGGCGGTTTGGAGACAGCAAATGCTTTTAATCATCCGTTGAGCTTCGTTAGGGACCTTTTATTAAAAAAAGCTTTTAAGTATAGCCATTTTCTTATTTGGCCCTCAGGACCACCCATAAGGTAAAGAACTGAGTGTAAATATCCCCATTTTCCAGATGAGGAGACTGAAATCTTAAAATATGAGACCACTTATCTGAAGGACAAGTTAGTAACTGAGTGCAGTATCTTTCAGCCAACGCCACAGATCCTCTTTGCTTTTTGGTCTGCCACAGCGTCCCTCCTTAAGACACAAGACACTGTCCTGAGACAATGGTTTCCCTGCTTGGGATCCAATGTTAGCTAAGCAGCTGCAGCTAGGCTAGCAGGAGCAGAGGGCCCCTCAGACAAGCTCGGTCCCTGAATGGGTCACTGCTTCTGCATCTACCCAGCATTGATGGCACTCTTGCCCTTGGCTGGGCAGGGCGCCAAGTGCCCTACATGCACAATCTCATGTCAGTCTTACAACAAGCCTGTTATATAGGTGTTACCATAGTCAGGCTGGCCATGTGGGCAATTCTTATAACCCTCTTTTAATGCTTCTTTATTTTGCTTTTTAACATACAGGAGTAACACAACAACAGTTGGTTTTTCTCTATGACTGTTTGCCTCTGTTCCTTCAACATGTACTTCCTGAGCACTTGATCTGTGCCGGTTTCTCCTAGATGTGGGCATATGACAGTGGACAAAACACGGTGTCCCTGCCTTCAAGGAGATTACAGTCTCCTGCTGGTAGGGTGGCAGAGAGAGACCACAAACAGATGTTATCACTCTTGACTTTCGTAGCATTGCTGGTGACAGGGGTATGGGCGTGCAGGAGATTATCTCTAAGATCATGTAGAAAGTGGCTGACAGAGAGCTGAGATATTCTGTGGTCAAGATGGAAACAAATGGAACCACAATGGGAAGGAAAGTGATGCCTCTGAGGGCCCCCAAAGTCCTGAGGCCCCACAACACACAGTAGATAGAGAACTCCAGAAATCAGCCATCCCTCCCCCTAGCCAATTTTATCCAATTCTGCTAGCAGCCCTGTGGGGGAGGCAGGTAAGATTTCTTTGCTTAAGAGAGGCTCAGAGAAGTGGAGTCCCTTGTTCAGGTCACACATAGTGGGACATATAAGAGGGAGGGGGTGGTTGGCCCTGGACTCCACATCTAGTTCTCTTCTCACCCTGTCACTCAGTGAAACTCAGAGGAAGGAGGATGAAACTAGGACCAAGAGGGACCCTGGCTTTCCAGCCTGACACCCCCACCATGGTCTCATGCGTTGGGGTTGACAAAGCACTCTGACACTCACCTCTTTGTTACTCTGTCTGGTCCTTCTTTTGTGGTCACTTAAGACCTCACCTGTGCTCCAGAGGTGAGCATATGCATCAGCAGGACGCAGGTGACACATTCAGCAGGGTCCCTGAGGAAAGTATAATGACAGGTCTTTTACAAAGGTGAAGGCAGGATGCAGGGAAGCCAACAACAACTGGTGTGGTACTTGGGGACCTCCAATGGCTAGGAGCCATCATCCCTCCCAGACTAGAGAGGTAAGGAGAGGGAATAATTGATTACTGGGTCCACGAGGAATGGTGTTATATGGAAAATGTCCCTTGGCAGGAGATGGGACCTTCAGTGGACACAAACAGTTCATAGCAACTTGGGAGGGAAAGAGGGGCAAAATCCACACCCTGACGGTAACCTCTTCCTATCCTCCAGTCTCTTACATGTGCCTCCCATTTGCTGAGCACAACCTAAACCCAGAAGGCAAGAGTGTCTGTTTTTGTGATCTGCATGGGTTGGGCTCCCAAGGCACAGAGGTGGAGAGAGGCCATGGAGGGGCAAATAGGAGAGACCTAGCACAGCACGTAACCCAAACAAGCCAATAGGCATCAGCCCTTAGGACCTTTGCTAAAGCTACTAGGAAAGACATTCTCTTTTCTGGGGTCGCTCAGCTGGTAGGATGTGAGGCTGGGGCCATTGGTCATCTTGCTGCTCCATAAAAGTGAAGCCAATACAGAGGAAAACTGAGTCCAGAAGAGATTGAGGGGGTTGGTGGAGTAATTGTATCCCTGGATCCAGCCGTGCCTAAAGGTCGAGAAAGGACCCTTGGAGACGATGGGTCCTTACTTTGTGTAACCTGGTAGGAGTCAGGATTCTGTCACTTGCACTGGAAAGGGTCCTGAGTGACACAGGTGAAAGGTGAAAGGTGAATGAAAGGTGTCTGGGGCACAGGTGCCTGCAGGTGACCAGGAATGAAGATGGGCTGGAGTGGCCCATGATTTGTAGTTTGTGGGCGCCAATCCTTGAGGGCAGGTGGAATCCTGAGGGCCCAATTTTAGTGATGCATGTAGACTGGAAAGACGTCTCTAAAGGCAGCGGCCTCATTCAGAAGTCACACACCAGCACAAAACTCTCACATGCCAGCTGCTGCTCCCTGTGCTTGACATATATCAGTATCACCCTCTCCAAAAGGCTCTGGGGGCAAAACATCCCCATTTGACAGATGACGAAACTGAGGCCTAGAGCAGTTAAGTCACTCACCAGAGCTAGGATTTGAAATCAAATAGCCTGGCTCGCCTTAACCACCTTTCCCACCCCACTGCCCTAAAGCTTCCTCAAATAAAACTGAGTAAAATCCCAATCTATTCATATATAAAACAGATATTAGCACAGTCGCTCTAGGGGTTGGGGGCTGAGGTCAATTCTGAGAAGAAAGACCTGAGCTCCCTGAGATTCACCATCACGTTGTGGATTTCCCTCCCCCTCCCCATTTAAGCACTATTGGCATAGGGCATTATGGAGTGTGCTGGGGAGGCAGGGAGATGATTTGGACCCACATTCAGGAGAACCTCAAAAGCAGACTTTTGGTATAACTATCTTATGAGGAGCACAATTATATTTGCATCATACTTTTGGTTTTAAAACTATTGATTTGGGGACACCTGGGTGGCTCAGTTGGTTACGCATCCGACTCTTGACCTTGACTCAGGTCATGATCTCACTCACCGTCGGTGAGTTCAAGCCCCACAGCTGGCAGCGTAGAGACTGCTTGGGATTCAATCTCTCCCTCTCTCTCTCTGCCCCCGCCCCCCACCTCAAAAATAAATAAATAAACATTTTTAAAAAAGAATTTAAAATCATTTAAAAAATAAATAAAACAATTGATTTGTTAAATGTAAACACTCAAAACATATGCTATAATATTTGTAAACCTCCCTGCCCCCCTTTTGGGCATTTCACCTTCTCTTCCACCTCTTCCTTCTTCCTTTCCTTCATCATTTTTTAAAGTTAAGGTTTAAATTCTCCACTAAAATAAACTAGGGTTGTTTGAAGAAATGGCTGATTCCAGATTTGAGTAAGGGAAATATATATGAACATCTAGTTTTCCGGAAAGTAAGAAAACACACACAAAATGGTGGAAACATGTCAAAAGGACAAAGTAGCCAGCTTTAAGGAGTTCCCATTGGCTGGCCAAAGTTGGTGTAATTTAAGCATCAAATCAGAGAATGACAGTAAGGGATTACAACTCCTAGAATAAAGTAAGAATCCATGAGTCCATATTGATGTAAGTAAATAAAGTAGAATCCAGACTAATAGACATAAAAGGAATGGTGGATTTAGAAAAATCACCATTTGGCAGCTGTCATAGTAACAATCTATCTAGGCAAGAGTTACCAAGAATACTAAAACTGGTGGGTGAGGTCTGATGGGAAACAGCATATTTATATAGACTTAAAGTATCTCCCTACAAGATAGTTACAAACAACAAAGGGAAAAACACTAATTTTATAGCAGAGAAACTTGGCAGGCACCACCTTAACTAAGTGATCAAAGTTAAAACCAGATGATATTATCAAATGCCTCCTGACAAGTTGCCCTGAGAATGACACATCGCTTCTGTGATACTCTTGCCCAAGATGCAGAACTGCAATGCAATCACAACGTAACGTACGACAAACCCAAATTGTGGAGCGCTGTTCAAACTAACTGGCCTTTATTCCTCACAAATGTCAAGGTCAGGAAAGACAAAGACTAAGATACTGTTTCAGATCGAAGGAAACTAAATACATGTGGCCACTTAATGCAATTCTGGACCAGAAAAATTCATGTTGTTATTTTGGTATAAAAGGCATTAGTGGGACAACTGAGAAAATTTAGGTTAGATCTCTATGTTATATATCAATATTAAATCAATGTTTATGTCTTGATTTTCATAATCTTATGAGAAAATGTTCTTGCTTTTAGGAAATTTCACACTGAAGTATTTAGGGATAAAGGGGCACATCAGATCTGCAACTACTCTCAAATGTTTAAGAAAAAAGGAAACATTTGGGTAAGGGATATAGATGAACATCATATATATATATATACATATATATATATACACACATATATATGTGTATATATATATATGTGTGTATATATATATGTATGTATATATATATATATGTATAAAGAGAGAATGATAAAGCAAATGTAAAATATTAACCTATGGGGAATGTAGAAAATCTGTGTAAAACGTGTCTGACAATTCTTTATTATATTTTGCAACTGAAATTATTTCAAAATAAAAAATTTTAGATAGCACAGTATTAAAAATACACCTCTTGGATTGGGATTATTAATGTGATCCCAAAAGGGGTAATTTATGATCTGAGGCTAGTGTCTGGGATAACATAGGCAAATTCATTATATATATTATTTTATCAGATAAAATAAGTTAATCATTGGCTTGTTAAATCTGAAGATCATAACTTGTTTACAGGCAGTTACTAATCATAAATAAGCATACGATTGCAAAACCCTGAATTGTAGCATATACACAATAAAGTATAATTTTGCATTATATATCATATGTATACATAAACATACATGTTTGAATTTTGCAAGCTCTACTACCACTGATGCTCACTCATTATTTGATCTGCTCAGGAATCAGGGGAGGTGGGCATCATTAGTCTTGTTTTACTGAAAAGGAAACAGAGGAAAATCACAAATAAGCAAGGGGCAGAATCTAGATTCAAATCATCATCTTTTGAAATCCAAGGCCAGTGAGGTTTTTTTGTTTCTTTTTAAAGTTTATTTATTTTTTAGAGAGAGAGAGAGAGAGCACATGCACATGTGTGCATGCAAAAGTTGGGGAGGGGCAGAGAGAGAAGGAGAGAGAGAATCTCAAGCAGGTTCAGTGCTGTCAGCACAGAGCCCAATGCTGTGGGGGTTTGATCTCATGAACCATGAAATCATTACCTGAGCTGAAATCAAGAGTCAGACAGTTAACTGACTGAGCCACCCAGGCATCCACCAAGGCCAGTGTTTTTAAGCACTCTGCCACACTAATTATTGATGCTATTGTCATCAACAAACATCAGTGGAGTATCAGTTACTTTAGCTCCTATGCTTCAATTTCTATCAGTAAAATGGGATCGTAATAACATGTCTTACTAAGACCTGTCAAGTGCTCGGAATCATGCCTGCACATAGTAAATGCTCATGTGTGAATTATTAGTATTTACTGTGCATAAGGCGCGAGGATCACCATGAAATCTAAGATGCCATTCTTCACTCTGAGGCTACTCCCCACAAAGGCAAACAGCCACCACGGGCAGCTCATGCTGAGACCAGCCACAGACCTCCGTTCCATAGAACCAGACAGAGGGATGCCCTGGAAGGAGTGGCCTTGGCTAGCAGGACACTGAGGTGGGCATGCCAACACTGCTCCTTGCTCCGGGAGGAGCAGCTGCCCCTATCTGATGAAAGTCCTGATGACTACCCAGGCAACCTAGGGGCAATGGCCACCCCCCACCTACATGTCTCATCTGCTACCATCAGCGCAATGGGCTTGGTGAATAAGACTTGTTATTTTACCCTGGAGGTCTCTGCCAGGGTCAGTCAGGGTCCAACCTGGAAAAGGAAATCATTCTAAAGCATCTAAAAACGGTATGATTACAGGGAATTGATTGGATGCATAGGTGGTGGAAGAGGGGGGAGGACTATGACACACCAAGTGTAAAAAGTCACGGCTACCTGTCAGCTGGAGGGGCAAGGGAGCAGGTGACGTCACTGGAGCCCAAAGGCCAGGGTCACCTGAGGAAGCCGGAACCACAACAGGCCTGTCTTGTGGGAGCTGGAGCCATGGAAGAGACGCAGCCACAACCAGACAGAGAGAGCGAGAAAGCCCCCATCCCCAGTTTTTTTCCTTTCTCCTGTCTGCTGAGCTCCATCCAGGGCCCACCAGCTGACACGGGAGCCTGGGGAATGTAGCTTGAAAGTCTCCCTAGGTTACCCCTGCCCTCCCCTCACAACACATTCAAGGGGAAGGAGAAAGGGAGAGGGATGAAGAGGAGACAGATTTCAGGGCACACAGGGCCAGGACTAGCCCATGGCACTTCCACGGTGGCCTTCTGATAGCTCATTCAGTGCCTGGCACAGACCCATGCTTCCTAAATGTGTGTGTGTCTGGAAGGAGGTCATAGTGCCCTGTGTCACAGATTGTTTTAAAAAGTGAACACCATGGGGCGCCTGGGTGGCTCGGTCGGTTAAGCGTCCGACTTCGGCTCAGGTCATGATCTCATGGTCCGTGAGTTCGAGCCCCGCGTCAGGCTCTGTGCTGACAGCTTGGAGCCTGGAACCTGTTTCAGATTCTGTGTCTCCCTCTCTCTCTGCCCCTCCCCTGTTCATGCTCTGCCTCTCTCTGTCTCAAAAATAAATAAACGTTAAAGAAAAATTTAAGAAGTGAACACCTGCTATCATCACTCTGGAAAGCTGTTTGACAGTATCTACTAGCTAGCAATTGCACTCCTAAGTGTATATGTGACAGAAATGTATACATATGTTCACCAGAAGACATTTACTGGAATGTTCAGAGTAGCACTTATTACAATAGTCTCATACTGGAAACTCCCCAAAAGCTCATCAACAGTGGAATGGACAAACAGAGTGAAACACTGTATAGCCATGAGAATGAACGATCTCTGATTACCCACATCAATGTAGATGACTCCCATCAACATGATGGTGAGTGAAGGAAGTCAGACACAAAAGAGCACATGGGCTGCATGATTTCATTTGTATAAATAGGGAAAGAGGCAAACACTTATGTCTGCTTCAGAAGTCAGGGTCATGGTTACTCTACAAGGTGGTGGTGACAGTTAAGGAGTATTTGGAGGGCCTGCGGGGGTGCTGGTAATGCTCTGTTTCTTCAGCCATGTGTTGGTGACACAAGTGTGTTCAGTTTTTGAAATTTTGTCAAGCTGTGCATTTATGGTTTGTGCACATCTTCCTGTATGATACTCTTTAATAAAAACTTTACTTAAAAAAAAGTGATCCAGTAGACAAACACTAATTTGAAAAGATATATGTACCCTGATGTTTACTGCAACATTATTTACAATAGCCAAATTATAGAAGCAACCCAAGTGTCCACTGATAGATGAAGATAAATAAAAAAGATGTGATACATATACATACATATATATGTGTGTGTATATATATATATATATATATATATATATACATACACACACACACGTATGTATATATATAATGGAATATTCATAAAAAAGAATGAAATCTTGCCATTTGCAACAACATGGATGGATTTAGAGGGTATAATGCTAAATGAAATAAGTCCATTGGAGAAAGAAAAATACCATGTGATTTCATTCATAAATGGAATTTAAGAAAGAAAATAAACAAGCACACACAAAAAAGAGAAAAACAAAAGAACAGACCCTTACCTATAGAGAACAAACTAGTAGTTTCCAGAGGGGAGGTGAGTGGGGGAAGGGGTGAAATAGGGGAAGGGGATTAAGATCACACTCATTATCATGATGAGCACTTAGTAATGCATAGAATTGTTGAATCATGATATTGTACATCTGAAACTAATATAATGCTGTGTGTTAATTATACCGGAATTTTTAAAAAAAGTGAATACCCTAATGGAAGGACTATTTTCTTTTTCCATTTCCTGCTTCATTCATCTTAGCCTAGGGAGCTTCCCTGGAAACTGGATGAAAGAGGAGGGTGGGCCTGGGTTCATGGTGAAAGATGAGAAAAAAAATAAGGCCAAAGGCCTGGGTACTTTTTGGGTGTCAAGTCCCGTGAACTCTTACAGGAGTTCTCTCATGACCCCCTCAGTTGCATGCACACACACACACACGTGCACACACATGTGCGTGCACACGTGCGTGCGCGCGCGCGCACACACACACACACACACACACACACACACACACACTGCTCTAGGGGGCAGCACTAATATAAAGAGAAATGAGTTGACTTACTTCAAGTCACACAACTAGGAATGGTCTGGGGCTGGGTTTGAACTCAGGTCATTAGCTCCAGAGTCCAGGCTCTTAACACTTTTGCTCCTCCATGATCCAGAGAGAGCAGGAAGCACAGTGATGTTGACTGTCCTGGGCCTCAGCTATGTGCCTCTGATTCTGATTTCCAAAGTGGGGGCTACCTTGGGAGTGAACTTGCCCCAGCTCTGATGCTTTCCCAGGACTTTCTGCCTCTGCCTCTGCCTCACCCTGGCTGGGACAAAAGCAATTTCTACACATTTTGTAAGATACCAAAGATGTCTGGTCATGTCTGATGTCTCCTTTTGCTTCTGGATAAGATCAAAGGCCTTTTGTCCTGACCAGGGGATCAGACCTAGATGGGGGTCCCTGAAACTGAGAAGGGAATTGTGCTCAACATGGACACCAAGAGAAAGCATCTAATAACAGCTCAAATTGGAAAGGGAAGTCAAAGGGAGCCCTCAGAAGGCAAGGGGGAAAACCAGAAGGTGGACCTTAGCAATAACCTTCTCTGCTTTGTTCTGTGGGGGTGAAGCATAGACTGGCCTTCCTTCAGTTCCCTAAACATGCTCATTCTCCCCTCTGGGCCTTTGCACAAGCTCTCTCCTCTCCCAATGCTACTCTTCCCTTGGTCTTTGCTTAGGGGCTAAAATTGTGGTTGACTTTGGACTAATTAGCCTGACCCACCCGCATCTGAATCTTACTCAGTCTCTAAATCTCAGCTTAGACTTCACTTGCTCCAGAAAACCCTTTATGACCACTTGAAATCTAAGCACCTTGCATTTCCCTCTTATAGCACTTATCACACTGGATTATAAGTGTTCATATCAGACTGGATGGTTCACGTGAGCAGGCACACCAGCCTTGCTGCTCACTACTGCATCCTCAGGGCTAAGCACACAGTAGGTGCTCAACAAATATTTCTTGAAAGAATGGAGGAAAGTGCCCTGGCAGCCATCAGATGATCCACTTCGCAGGGCTGGTCCCTCTCCCATAACTTGCAAATAGTCACTTGCCCACAAGCTCGAGTTCCTTTCTCTGATTTTTGAGCATCTTCCCATTTGTGAAAGAAGAAGGCAGGCATTTCTTTTGAAGCTTAATACTATTTGAAGCTTAACACTTTGGGTGGATCTGACCGTATCATTCTTAAATCAAAATGCAAAGTGCTGTATGAATGCCAGGCAGGGGGCAGCATCCACATGGAGATACGGGAGGCTATCAGAAGAAGAAGTGGTTCAGAAAAGTGGAAGGAGAGGGTGACCTCCGGACTTTAAGGTGCTCTGAGACCCTTTCTGTTTGTAGCTGTGTGGATTAACAGAGGCACGTTCTTCTCACTTCTCAGACAAGAAATGTCTCCCTCTAAAGCAGGGTTTCTCAACCTCAGCACTATTGTAATTTGAGGCCAGATAATTCTTTGTTGTGAGGGGCTGTTCTGTGCATCGAAGGGTTAGTGGGCTCAATACTGTCTCCTCAAATTCGTGTCCACCTAGAACCTCAGAATGTGACCTTGTTTGAATTAAGGATCTTTGCAGATGTAATTAGTTAAGGATGTTGAGATGAAATCATCTTGGATTTAGGGTGGGCCATGAATCTGATGACTAGTGTTCTCATAAGAAAAGGAGATACAAGGAAGATACAAGGTAGAAGATACAAGGAAGAAGGCCATGTGAAGACGGAGGCAGACTGGAGTGAAAGAGTTACAAGCCAAGGAAGGATTGTGATAGAACTACAAGACACCACAGACTAGGAAGGATTGTTCTCTAGAGCCTTCAGAAGGACTATGGCCTTGCTAATACCTTGATTTTGGACTCCTAGCCTCCAGAATCATGAGACAATAAAGTCTTGTTGTTTCCAGCCACCTGTGTGTGGTAATTTGTTATGACAGCCCTGGGGAACAAGCGCTACCACTGGTTTCTGTTCTCTAGATGCCAATAACATTTTAACAGAGTTAAAATAAACAAAAATATCTCCAGACACTGCCAAACTTCCCCCTGGGGGTGCTATTTTGTCCCCCCACCCCCCACTGAGAACTACTGCTCTAACAGGCGGATATAATGAGAGGACAGAGCAAAGTTGGATGAACCTGGATTTGAATTTCAGCCCCAGAATACCTAAGTAATTTGGGGAAAGTTGCTTAATTTCTCTGAACATCAGTTTCCTCACAAGTAAAATGGGGGTTAAGAAGGTACCTGTATCTCACAGAACCATCAAACTGATGCAATGAAAGAATGTGTAGAACGTGCTTAGCACAACATCTGGCACATAGCTAGCAATCAATAAATAGTAACTGAAACAATAGTTGTTATAAGTGTTCTCATTAAGCAATAATGATATTACCTAATTGGTAATAAATATATTAAGAAATAATAATGCCTATTATCATCACTATTATTAAGGCCTGCAAGCTGAGTCAGTTTTTCACTTAATAATCTACTGCAGATTGTTGTCAAACTGGGGTAGTGACTCCTTCCAGATGGAGGAGGTCCTGGGCACCCATCATGGTGTCATGCTTTCCAAACTATTACTTTCTCTTACGCCATCTCATTTCAGCCTGATAGTAAACTTGTAAGATGCATAGGGTAGTCACTTAAAATATGTCATCTTCATTTTACAAAGGTGGAAATCGAGGGACAAAAACACTGAGTGACTTATTCAAGTTAAGTGGCCAGTAGCCAAACCAGCCTGGAACCCTAGACAACTAAAACACTCTGCTCCTGACACCCCCACCTCTAATTCACTCCCTTTCCCACTTCTTTTAGTATGTATCTAAAAGAACATCTCCCTAACAAAGCCTGACTCTTAGAAAAGGAACTGATGGACTACAGTTTTGAGTGACTTCATATGCAACAGTAGTCTCTCCCAAGGATATATGCACAGCAAATTTCTCTGGCTACTGGGCGGATTGTTTTTGGAGCTGAGATGAACTCTTCAGGTAGGTGGAGTCCAGATGTATTTATTAGTCAGGGTCCTGCAGGAAACAGAATTCCACTCAGTTCAACCGAATAGACCTTAGTCAAGGGACTATTTATCCTTACATGGGCAGAGCTAAAGGAATCAACAAGGATGATGAGGTATCCAGGGACCAGCAGCATTCTAGGTATGAAGGGAAGGGGAGGGATGGCGAAACCAGTGTCTGTTGGGGGCTGGTGCTATGAGTGAAAGGATGCCAGACAGGAGTGTGGTCACGGAGGGGTTATGCCCCACCAGGACTGTGGTGCCAAAGCAGGAAGGCAGCAGCGAACAAATCCCCTGGACGCTCTCTCTTCCCGCCCTCCGGTCTCCTGTGGGTGTCTCTCATTGGCTGAAGCCAGCCAGAAGTCAGCCCGCAAGGGATCCTGGGAAATGGAGCCCCTGGTCACTAGACTCCTAGGGCATAGAGGAGCGAGGGATCAGGTTGCTGGAGTGTGAGACACACTAGCCCAAATATGGAGGGGTGGTGATGTGAAGGGGGCAAGAGGAGAATCAGCAAGCAGCACAGGTGAGAAGTTGATGTGATGGTGGGCTGTTTTCGTGTGAACTCTTTGGCCATGAGCAGGAAGCCTGAATGTACTCACTCCACCCTTTGTATCCTCAGTTCTTATTTCAAAACCAACAAATTTTGCTTGCTAAATTGCCAGGACTCAATAGGGGCCAAGAAGAAGGAGGTCTTCTTGAAAGATCATTGAATCTAGTAATTTATGTTCTCTGAAAACAAGCTGTCCAGATAACTGGTGCTCACAAGGGGTGTGATAAAGTGGAGATTATGTGTCTTAATTTTCGAAGGGCATAGATGTTGGGGGTGGGGTGGGGATGTGGGTGTGCAAGGAGAGGCAGTGAAGTTGGCAGTCGGACGACTGAGGCTGGCTGTGCTCTTGTGAAGAAGCAAATACTTTCTGATACCAGCTACACCCACCCACCCTGGGGAGAGGAACATATTGTCATCTTACAGGCAAGGCTGGATTCTGGATTATAAATGGAAGGAGGTCAAAGGGGGCAGTGCATGGAAGATTATCTTTGCAAACAGTCTCCACCTTTCCTTCCTTACCAGCCACCTCAGAGGAGGATTCAACCTCTGACTTAAGCCCAGAAGAGGGAGGCATGACCAGTTGACTTAGCTTTCCTCCCTAGTGTCTGGAAATTCTCAGCTTGGTGCTAGCTCAATGGCCTCCATGCTGGTCCCCAAGGTTTACTGTCCCTCTCCAGGTAGGAGTGAAGACAGTGGCAATGCAGTGTCAGAACTAGACCAAAAATGACATCTCCTGCCACCTCTCTTCTATACCTCCTCCTGCCTTAGTGAATCTTCCCAGCTGTCCATTTATCCCATTTGTTCACCTTTCTCTGGAGAAAGAGACTTTGGGACAGAGGTGATGAGGGACTTCTCCAGAGTCACTCATACAACAAAAGAGTGACTGTGCTCAGATTCCAACTTGAGTCTGTTCGATCCCAGAACCTGAGCTCTTAAATTCCTCATAGCCCTGCCTTCACATTCTTGCATTTATTATTATTATTTTTTAATATATATGTTTTTTTTTTAATTTGAGAAAGAGAGAGCGTGTGAGCTGGGGAGAGGGGCAGAGAGAGAGAGAGAGAGAGAGAGTCTTAAGCAGGCTCCAGACTCATCATGCAGCCCTACGCAGGGCTCAGTCCCACGATCCTAGGATCATGGCCTGAGCTGAAATCAAGAGTTGGATGCTCAATTGACTGAGCCACCCAGATGCCCCACATTCTTGCATTTATTTAACAAATATCTGTGGGGCATCTGTTTTGGGTACTAGGGATAAATCCGTGTGCAAAACAAATTCCCTGTCCTCGTGGAGCTTATATTTTAGTTGGTGGGGGTGGGGTGGGGCTGGGGAGGAAAGGCAGATAAACAAATGAATAAATAAAATATATAACAATTTACTTAAGATAAGCATTATGGGAAAAATAAAACAGAGAATACCAAGGGTCGGGGGGAGGGGGTAGGAATGAGGTTCAATTTTACCTAGATGATTAAGGAAGGCTTATTGCAAAGATACTAATTTAAGCAAAGACCTGAAGGAGGTAAAGTACAAAAGGGGTGAAAATTTGGTGAATACGTAGTGTTTTTCCCCCACCCCCAGGTTTTATTGGGGGGTGTAAGTGACATGAAATAAATTGAAAAGTGAGGGGTCAACCACAATAATTCAGGCAAAAGATGACGGTAGCTTGGACAGGGGTGGTCATAGTAATAAGAAGAGTTCCAGATTTAATCTGAATGCAGAGCCAGTGGGATCTGCTCACAGATCCAATGCAGGCGTGAGAAAAAGAGGGGAGTCAAGGGTTAGTAAGGGATTACTCCCAGTTTTTTGGCTTGAGTCCCTAGGAGGATGGAGATGCCAGTTACTGAGATGGAAAAGAATGGGTAAAAAGCAGATCTGGAGGGAGGAGAAAAAGCGATGTGTTAATTTTGACATGCCCACTACACATCCAAGTGTAGCTACTGAGTAGGTGCTCTGATGTACAAGGCTGGGATAGAGAAGAGAGTGTGTTTGTTCGCTTCCTTGTTTTACAGCTTTATTAAGTTATAATTGACCTACAATACACTGCACATACATAAATATCGAACAGAATACTACCTAATAAGTTTTGGAATTTTTATTTGCGTTTAAAATTTAAAGCACTGACGAAAACAACCCAAGTGTCCATTGACAGACAGATGAGTGGATAAGCAAAAATTGGTGTGTACATACAATGGAATATTATTCAGCCTTAAATAGGAAGGAAGCTCTGACACGTGCTGTGTATGAATGAGCCTTGAGAATATTATGTTAAGTGAAAAAGCCAGTCACAAAAAGACAAATACTGTATGACTGAGTTTATGTGAGGAATTTAAAGCAATCAAATTCATGGAGACAGAAAATAGAAAGGTGGTTGGCAGGGGTGGGGGCAGGGGTGGGGGCGGGGGCAATGGAGAGCTATCGTTTAATGGGTACAGAGTTTCAGTTTTGCAACATAAAAAAGCTCTGGAGACTGGTTGCACAGCAATGTGAATCTACCAGACACCACTGAACTTTATACTTAGAAATGGTTGAGATGTTAAATTTTATGTTGGGTGTTTGGTTTTTTTGTGACCACAATTTAAAAACTGCAATGCAGTGAAACAGAGTGAGAACAGCAAGGTATTTTTGTTTGGTAAGCACAGATTTTAGTTCATACATGTACTGTGCTACTAAATTTGAATCATATATTTAAGATTGAAATTTATTATTTGTGTGAGTTCAGGTCCTCTAAGCCAAGATGGAATTAGACATGAAGGGATTTATTTAATGGGGGAAATGCCTGTGATAGACAAAGGAGACGAAGCAGGAGTAGACAGGGAGAGTGTTCAGACCACAACACAGGTCTCACATTTGAGAAAGAAGAGAGAGAAGTCTGGAGAGGAAGCTTCTCAGACTATAGCATCTAACAACATTTCAGCCAGGCTGGTGGCGAGTCCCTACGCCAAAGTTGCCCATTAATGAGTCCTTGTAACCACTTCTCATCTGAGATCACTTCTCCTTCCATACAAAATAGATGGCCAGGTCCACCACTCACAGGTCTGCCCCTTGAAAAGATTTTCCTGTTCTACTGTCTTTCAGGGCTTCCCACGAATGTGGTTGTAATGCAGCCACCGTCCATTTTTTTTTTTGGCTTGTACCCACATTCCAAATCAGCCCATCTCTAAACCAAGCTCAGGCTTTGCCTCCTCTTTTAGCTGATATGACCGTGTCCCCTCCCCTAATATGGTCATGAGTGTGAACTGGAGTGGGGGTACTGGTGCAAGTGTGGTTGATGACAAGTGGCTCTGGGCTTCCTGCTCATGAAGCTTACTCATGCTCTCTGGTCCTGCTGGGACTCCATCCTGGATGGAACATTTCCATTTTACAATGAGCTGAAGCTGGGCCTGTCCAACTTTATGATTCAGTGGGTCCAACAGAACCCAGGTCATGATAAGCAGGGTTGAATGCATGCGTGGTTAAGCATCCCGTCCCTACCAGGGTCTAGTAACAGGCCAGGAGCTGTTTCTCAGAGGGCATGAAATTCCCTGATGTGGTCTTTTTCCAAAATCTCAGGTTCTGCATTGTGGTTCTTCCACTGGATATTGCTTTAAGCTTCACACTGCATCTTTTCCCACCACTGATACCTCCAACACCATAGGATCTGCTCTATCATGTAACACAACTGATGGGGCTGTTTGTATCATAGTGTGAACCTGCTGCAGAGTCCTTTCTTGCTCCAGGCCCTCCTGGGACTGGCCTCCATTTGTATCACCTGACATATGAGCATGTTAAGTATTGCTTTTTTTAAAGAAATGTTTATTTATTTATTTTTGAGAGAGAGAGTGCAAGTGTGGGAAGGGCAGAGAGAGGTGGGGAGAGAGAATCCAAAATAGGCTTCACGCTGTCAGGGCATAGCCCGATATGGGGCTCAAACTCATGGACTTCAAGATCATGACCTAAGCCAAAGTTGGTCATTTAACCGACTGAGCCACCCAGGCTCCCCAATATTAAGTATTTCTAAATGTGGTCTGCATTGCTTCTAGAGTGCAGAGAGGTCTACCAGTAGAGAGAAGAAGGTGATGGCAGGGCTCAGCCTCTCTACTGTCATCTCCAGTAATTCTACTCTGGCCCAAAATTTGTGCACCTTACCCCCAAACACAAAAGCCTTTCTTTGGAGTTTAGTGACTACGTGTTGATGCTAAGGCATGTCCCTCAGTAGGGGAAGGCAGCTGACTTCCACTCCAAGCATTTATCACAACTTGTTTTCTAACCACATCCACCCCCACCTCAGAGGAGGAGTTTGCCCATTCTGCCCTGTGCCGTCTTCCATCCCAATGGGAACAGACAGGTAGCTACCCTGCTGCCTTGCCTATCCTTGCCATGACACACACACAATGTAGAAGTTGACAGCATGAACTTTGTGTTCTGCCAGAGCTTGATTCCATTCCTCTGTGACCACGGACAACTCATCAAAGCTACTCTATTGCTCAGTTCCCGATCTGTAGAATGAAGACAGTAATACCAATCTCATAAGACTGTTTTGAGGATTAAATGAGATGATGAGTATGAAAATGTTTGAAGCGCGACATTATTGCTATCCTCACTCCATTTGCAAGAGCTGGTTTGAGGGTTCTTTCCCTCTCATTTAACCAGAAGCGAGAGCTGGAATTGCCTGCTCCATACATTCCCCCAGGATACATAATAGGTGTTCAGTGCCTATTTAGAGATGTCTCTTGAGTTTATACCAGTTAATAGTCAGGTTTTTTTCTTCTAGGAATGCAGGATATAGGTATCTGAGAGAAACTGCAGTTAGTATGTATGAAGCATCAGATGGTGAACAGAGTAGAGGACTCACAGTGAGGTAGGGGGAAGGAAGAAGCTGACAAACCGAGTGAACTTTCTGGGTGTTTCCTCTATTTGGAGAATAAACAGAATAATAGGTAAGATTACAAGGTTGTTGCAAGGATTTTCACAAACTATGCTTCACATGGTGCCAAGGGCATAGTAAGTGCCGCGCAATCAGTACCTGCTATCATCAGCGCGTTATGAACGATTGTTGAGGAAGTAGGTGACTGCGCTCTGGTCCGCGGGAAGATGGGCGGAGGGGCGCTGGGCGGGGCCTGTGGAAGTCCCGCCCCGCACGCACGCGTCCGGTCGCTCCGGCAACGCACTCTGGAGGTCGCAGCCCGCGCGTCACTCTGCCGCTCGCACACGGCGCTCTTGGCCTCACTGAGCATTGACAAGGGCCACTTGGGCAGAGTGATGAGTGATGAGGACTCTGAGACCCCTGCCACCGAGTTACAGGGGGGAGAGGAGAACGAGCTGCCTATTATCCAGCTGTGTGGGCTGGTGGAAGAGCTCAGGTACGGCCGGCCGGCTGGCTTCTGGGAGTTCAGAGGTCAATTGTACAACTTCTTGGTCTCACAGCATATCCTGTTCTAGCAGCTGAACAGATGTTACTTCTTTGTCTATAAATAGTGTAGGTTAGAACTGAGGGAATATTACTAATAGCTACCACTTTTTGGATGCTTGTTTTTGAATGCTTGTTACGTGCAGACTATTTGGCACGTATGGCCTTCTATAATGGCACAGTAACCCTAGGAAGCGGGCAAGGAAACGGGTTTAGCCACTTTGCTGACATCAGGCAGCAAGTCGGTGGTGATGCTGGGATTCAGACTCAGGTGCCACTCCACAGCCTACCTGGGAACGTGACATGCTGAAAGAAAAAAGGCACTTTGATTTCTGGGGCTTTCCAATGAGCCTTTTCTTTTAATCTTAAAATTCAGCCCATAGGAATTCGCTCAGTAATATATGAAAATACCTAAAGCTGTTCATACATATGTATAGATAGATAGGTAGATGCACACACACACATAAAACCTGTATGTTGCATATATGAAGAAGTTAAAAAGGTCATAAGCTTGATGTATACAGGATAAACTAGGTTTGTCATCCTTAATTGCTCAAGAACCACCTGTTCACAGGTTTTCCACCATTTATAATAATAAACCTCTTGTGGATACTTCCACCTCTTGAGTGCTGGAAATAAAAGCTGAGAAACAGGGGCGCCTGGGTGGCTCAGTTGGTTAAGCATCTGGCTTCAGCTCGGGTCATGATCTCATGGTTTGTGGGTCTGAACCCCATATTGGGCTCCGTGCTGACAGCTCAGAGCCTGGAGCCTGCTTCCAATTCTGTGTCTCCCTCTCTGTCTCTGCCCCCTGCTTGTGCTCTCTCTCTCTCTCAAAAATAAATAAATATTAAAATAGAAAACTGAGAAGTATAAGCCAAAGGGAACATCTGAAGACTGTGGATGTATAGTAACTTCACACCTGTAGTAATTCAGAAGGAACTTTACAAATGGGTTAGAAGATACTTGAAGGTGAATTTGTAGCTTCATCTCAGCAACAGTTTCACCATAATCCCTGTTCTCAATTTTGTGGCTCATTAGGCAGATTAAAATTTTTTCATATTTATTTATTTATTTTTTGAGAGTGAGAGAGAGAGAGGAAGAGAGAGAATCTCAAGCAGCCTGTGCACTGTCAGCACAGAGCCCAATGTGGGCCTCGATTGCATGAACTGTGTGATCTGACCTGAGGCAAAATCAAGAGTCAGATGCTTAACCGACTGAACCACCCAGGCACCCCACATTAAGCAGATTAAAAAAAAAAAAACAAAACCCAAATACTTAAATAGCACTTATCAGGTACCAGGCACTGTTCTAAAGGTTTTGCATTCCTTATTGCAACCTTAAATAATGAGTGCTGTTATTATTCCCATTTTACAGATGGGGAAATTGAGGCACCAAGAAGTTAAGTATCTCTCAAAAGGTCCTGTGTAGCTAGTAAGTTAAATGCTAGTGATTTAGGGTTTAAACTCTCATCAGTAGAACTTACTCACATACCCTCTGTCTTGCAGTTATGGAAACTCTGCTCTCAAAACTGAGACAGAGATGTTTGAGAAATATTATAATAAACTGGAGCCCAGGGATCAGCGACATCCACGGTTATCAGAAATTAAAATCACAGGAGCAGAATTTGCACAGGTACGCAGAATTTGCACAGGAGACCTGAGAATTATTTTCTTCTGTTTGTCCCTTTGGATGCAAGTGGTATCTGTGTATCTGCCTTTGGCGTGCCCTCTTTGGCCAAGTTGCGTATGATTTTCTCCCTGTTCTACTTTTGGTCCTTCCTTCCCAGGGTTTCTCTTTCAAGTGAGTGTGAAGAGAATCAGGTTCAATTAATAGTGGACTGACTCTCCCAGAGTAACTTTGTTTGAAATAATTCTCTTAACTTGGGGGGCTCAAATGTTTACGAGCCCCATCTAGCCACCTATAGGAGGGAAGTGCGTCTGCGTGGGCATGAGAGAGTTCCTCTCTTGTCTAAAAGGTCCAGTCAGGTGGCCTGGTTTGGCCAGAGCAGCTGATTTTACGAGAGAGGCTGGGAATCTAGATTATTTTGGTGGAATCTCCTGCTTTTCAAACGTGGGTAATTAACTTTGAAAATTTAAAACTGTATGTAGATCTTTTGAAAGGGCCAAACAATCTCACCTTTGGGGCCACACGTTCCCTGGGCCGTCTGCCGGTTACCTTTGGCTTCAGTGTGTAGGAAATCAAAATATTTTTGTCTGTTTGGTTCTTTTGCTGAATACTGCGCCCCCACATGTAATTTCTCCTCCGTGTTCAGTTTAGGAAGCATTGAACTCTGGGGCTTCCCCTGACACTGACTTGAATGCTAGTCTATAGCAGGTTCACAGTCTTTCCACCCTCAAGACACTTTCCCTTATTCATATTTCAGTTCATTATCACACAGAGGCCTTTGAATTATTTAGCAGAGGGCCTTGGGTTGGCTTGGGAAACAAACATCACCTCAGGCCTAATATCCCGAATCCTTTCACATTGAGATTGTTCTCCCTGGCTGTCATTTGGAGTAATTTCTAGCCAATTTGAGTGGTCATTTTGATGCCCAGCTTGAGCATCAGTTCCTACTTGACAATGGCTCTGTTTTTCCTGTATTACAGTTACGAGGCAGGTACAGATCCAAATCCCGCGTAGGTGTGGACCGTGCGATAGGCCTCAGTTACGACCAAAAATGCGAGCTTGTACTAAAGGAGCTGGATGACATGAAGGATGAAATAAGGCACATGAGAGCAAATGCTGAACGAGATCTGCAGCACCATGAGGTATACCTTTTCCTCTGTAGCCCATCCTACCTGGGCTCCCCAGTTCCACTTCATCGAGTAGTACCCATAGTATGTTCATATAACTTTTGTTATTTTCAAAGAAACACAAGTAGGAGAACACAATTTTAAGGCCTACTTTCAAGGAATTTATCGCTTGCCTGACGAGACAACAAATTTTAAACTTAAAAAATATTTTTTTAATGTTTATTTATTTTTGAGAGAGAGAGAGACAGAGTGCCAATGGGGGAGGGGCAGAGAGAGAGGTGGACACAGATTCTGAAGCAGGCTCTAGGCTCTGAGCTGTCTGCACAGAGCCCGATGTGGGGCTTGAACTCACGAACTATGAGATCATGACCTGAGCCGAAGTCAGACAGTCAACTGACCGAGCCACCCAGGCGCCCCAAAATGGAAAATTTTAAAAATGCACACATGTAGAGAGACTAGCATAATGTACTCAACAGCCACATGCAACAGTCATCAACATATGGTCACCCTTGTTTCCTCCATATCCCTACCAACTCCCCTCTCATGACAGGCGACTGGGCCTATTGTGCCTATTGTGGCCTATTGTGGCCTATTGGGCCTATTGTGAAGTGATAATACCTATTGCTTCATTTACTTATGGATATTTAAGTATGTATCTCTAAGATATGGATCCTTTTAAAAAATAACCATAATAACCATAAATACCATTAAAATATATAGTAATTCCTTAATAATATAAGGATTTTGAGGTTTAAGTCAATGGATTGGATGAAAAATCCTTTCAGTCACCTTCTGTGTGTAGCATACATGACCATGGTCCATGTCTTCTTGGAGACCAAAATGGCAGTTTGCCTCCAGAGAAGAAACATCACTGTTAGTTCAGTTGCCCATGGGATGTAGTTGTTGGCTTGCATTAGAGAGCAATATTGTATGAAGAAGAGATATTTCTGCTCTATTTCTAAATTTTTCTATTTTTCTATTCTTAGAAATTTTTAAACATTTATTTTTACTTATTTATTTTAAAACAGTTTAAAAAGCTTATTTATTTATTTTGAGAGAGAGAGGGAGAGAGAGGGCACAAGTGGGAAAGGGTCAGAGAGAGAGAGGGAGAGAGAGAATCCCAAACAGCCTCCACACCATCAGTGCAGAGCCCTATGCAGGACTTGAACTCATGAACTCAAGAGTCAGATGAAATCAAGAGTCAGATGCTTAACCGACTGAGCCACCCAGCTGCCCCTATTTTTATTTTTTTGAGAGAAAGCATACATGTGTGCATGTGGGCAGAGGAAGAGGAAGAGAGAGAATCCCAAGCAGGCTCCATGCCCAGCACAGAGAGCCTGATACGGGGCTTGATCTTACAACCATGAGATCATGAGTTGAACCTAAATCAAGAGTCAGACACTTAACTGATGAGCCACCCAGGTGCCCCAAATTTTTCTTTCCTTTTCCTTTTTCTTTTCTTTTCTTTTTTTTTTTTTAGAGAGAGAGGGTACAAGTAAGTGAAGGGCAGAGAGAGAGGGAGACAGAATCCCACAAGGAGAGAGAGAGAAGCAGGGCTCACCTGAAGCAGGGCTCGTGCTCACCCAAAGCAGTGCTCGAGGTCACCCAAGGCAGGGCTCGAACTCACAAATTGTGAGATCATGACCTGAGTGGAAGTCAGATGCTTAACTGACTGAGCCAACCAGGTGCCCCACATTTTTCTGTTTCTAAATGTGGGCACACAAAGACTCACATTCATTGCCTCCAGAGGGACAGATCAGTAGACTCATGCCTTTATTGATGGAATCATCTGTACCACATAGACCTATCCTTTCCTCGCTCTCTCCCTTCCTCTTGCCCTCCCCCCACTCTCCTCTCTCTTTCCAAACATGCATTGTTGAATTTTAACATGCTAATGTGGGCTTGAGTGGCCAAAGAAGACTTTTTCAAGGAGATGGGACTATACCCAGGGCTTGGCATGGCCTTGAAGAATGATGAGGAATAGAGAGCAGGAATAGGAAAAGAAGGGTACCCTAGGTAAGGTGAATGACATGAGCTAGGACTTGGAGGTGGGAATTAACATGGCAAGTTCAAAACATCGAGGGGACTAGTGTGATTACAGAAGAGGCTGCTTTGGGGGATGTATGAGGAAATCGGGCCTGAGTAGGGCGGTGAGACCTTGGAATCCAGGCAGGGGGCTTTATCTTTGATGTCTTAGAAAGCATGACCCCAGTAAGGATGGCTGAGCAAGAGAGTGACATGTTGAAAGTGGCATTGAAGGTGGATTGAGTTCTGGCATGTGAAGATGACGGGGAGGGAAGGGGATGGCCAGTGAAGGAAGATGCTTTTGCTTCTTGGTGCCCAAGGTCAAAACCTGAACTAAGATGATTTGCTCTGCAGCTACAGATACCCTTTTATTCTTTCAAATAATGTGTTTTTATGTGTTTGTGTTTTCTTATTTAAAGATAATGTCTGTATTGTAGCAAAATTTGAATGTATAGGTAAGCTAAAAGAACATTTGTAACCATCCACAGTGTTACCACCTGGAGGTAATTAGTGTTGACTCTTGTGTTTTTCTCCTAGAGTTTAGATTATTTTCTAGGCATATATGAATTTCTTTATAAAAAGTGTCATATTATTTTATAAACTGTATTTTGCACTTACTGTCTTTCCATGTCAATACATATATTCATTTATAATGTCTTTTTTCAAATTTTCAAATTACCGTTACAGAAGTGTATGGTAAGGGTGTTTGTCTCCCGGGGCACCTGGGTGGCTCATTTTGTTGAGCGGCCGACCTCAGCTCAGGTCATGATCTCACACTGCATGAGTTCGAGCCCCACGTCAAGCTCTGTGCTGACAGCTCAGAGCCTGGAGCCTGCTTCAGATTCTGTGTCTCCCTCTCTCTCTCTGTCCCTTGCTCATGCTCTGTCTCTCTCGGTCTCAAAAATAAATAAAAACATTAAAAAAAAAAAGAGCATTTGTCTCCCTAGTAATCCATCTCTCCAGATGTGACTATGGCTAATGTTTTGGTGTATATCATTCCAGATGTTTTTTATATCCTATCCTATCACATTATATTAATGTTATAATTTTTAATGAATAAATAATATTTCAGATATGGAAATATATATGTACAGAGATACCAGAGGCACTGTTTTTGTTTGTCCACTCCCTTTTTGTGGACACCCCCTTTTTTATGGCTTTTTTTTTAATGTTTGTTTATTTTTAAGAGAGAGAGACACTGGGGTGTCTGTGCTTAACCAACTGAGGCACCCAGGTGCCCCAAAGGCCTGCTTTTTAATAATAACATTGATACTGTCAAATTTGTATCTTACAGATATCTTCCTAAGTTTAAGAAGAAACGTGTTAGGATGCAAAGAGGTCTGGGAACCTAGGTTTCCTTAGAGGGAGATATCCTTGAGGATTTTTGGGAACTGTTCTTTCTTTGTTCTGACTCCTCCAGGCAATCATTGAGGAAGCTGAAATGAGATGGGTTGAAGTCTGCAGAGCAGTGCATGAGTTTAAAAAAGATGTTCTAAAAACTATATCCAAGAAGAAAGGGAGTATTTTGGCCACTCAGAAAGTGATGAAGTACATTGAGGACATGAACCGCCGGAGGGTGAGTTGACAGGAGGCTGGGGCTTAGCAAGGGAGAATAGATTCATCAGATGATGACATTAGAATGATCCATGGGAAGCAGCCCCACTCCATTTGTTCCACCATAAGACCATAAATGCTGTCCACATATGTAGATTTATTGCATCACTACCACTGTGTGTCTTAAAATGCAAGTTTATCAAGGCTAAAATCAATCAGGCAGGATGAATATTAATAATATCTCAGACTGTTTTTTTCTTTTTTATTGTTACTATTTGTTTCAAGATCTGATATGTTTTGTAGAGATAGGTGGTGAGAACCTATCTAGTCAGGTGACTGCATAAATCTCAAGCTCTTCAAGTTCCATTATTTATAAGGAGACATAAAATTATGTTCCTTCACTTTCAAAGCTCTTGTAGCATGTCAAGCTTAGGATCCTGGACATATGTAGGGTTATTATCCTTAATGTGTTATAAGTGATAAAAATTATATAAACTACCAAGAGAATAAGAGACCAAAGAATCATAAAATCATTTTGGTCAGGAATGGCCCCTGTACCCAAACGATATACCCAAATTATCTTGAATTTAAAAGCAATAGAAAATTTGCATGGCACAGACACAGTTACCTCTGCTTCTTGGTCATGAGTGAAGTGCTACAGCCATGCCAGTGGGGGTAAGAAGACCTAAAAATAAGTGACTGAATGTTAGGTTCGGTGTTTGGTTTGCAGCCCCAAACCTACCAACTTTTCAAACCAACAGGGCAGAAGAAGAGACATGGATTAAAGTTTATTTGTATTTTTTAGGATAATATGAAGGATAAATTATGTTTGAAAAATGTTTCTCTCAAAGTGCAGAGGAAAAAGATGCTTTCACAATTGAGGCAGGTATGTGGCTCTTCCTTCCTTCCTCCCTTCCTCTCTCTCTCTCTCCCCCGCTTCCTTCTCTCTTCCTTCCTTCTTTCCTTCCTTCCCACCTTCCTTCCTTGTTGCTGTGATGTATCACTGTAATGTGTTCCCAAAGATGATCATGTCCTAGTCCCTGGAATCTGTGAATCTGTTACCTCACGTGGCAAAAAGATTTTGCAGATGTGATTAAGACAAGGATCTTGAGATTTTCTTAAAATAATCTCCCCTTGACTCAGAGGGAGATTATCTTGGGTTATCTGAGTAGGTCCAGTATAATCACAAAGGTCCTTGTAAGAGGAAGACAGGAGAGAGAGATGTGTTAACGGAAGCAGAGATCAGAGTGATGAACTTTTAAGGTAGAGGAAGTGGTCATGAACAAAAGAGTGCAGGCAGCCTCTAAAAGCTGGAGCAGGCAAGGAAACAGATTTTCCTCAAGGGCCTCAAGAAGGAGTGCGGCTCTGCCAGCACCTTGATTTCAGCCCAAACAACCATTTTGGATTTCTGTCCTCTTGAGCTAGAATATAATGGATTTTTGTTTTAAGCCACTATGTTTGTGGTGATTTGTTACAGCGGTAATAGTGGACTCATACAGTTACTGTGCTGGCAGATCCATAGACATAGTTGCCTTGAGCTTGAAAGACCCTCATGACATACTTGTTGACCCTTTTGGGGAACGTGGCTGGGTGGCACAGGTACAGTGTGCTTTGGGTGTCTTTGCGACAGACTCTACAGGCTCCTGATTAAAGGCAGTAAGGCAGACCCGCATGGGGCCTCTAGAATGTGATTCCATGGCTCCATCCTCTCCTAGCTCAATATATTTTTAACTAACTTGAATATGGGCACTGATGGCATGTGCATTAGAGGTGACCACTGACAATGACACGAAGTTGTACAGGAGAATTAACATGTCTGGAACTCTTGCCTGATTGACTTGGGATCCCAAAAGACAACAAGCTGGGACATCTTTAACAGCACAAAGTGACTGAAGACAAATTTAAGATCCTCCATTTTGATCCCCTAAGATAACTGCACTGACACCACATGGCTTAGCCCTTGAGTCCCTGATAAAGTCAGCCCAGCTGGAGGTGACGCTGTGGCCTGGGGGGCACCCAGAGAACCACAGGGCTCCACGGAGAAAGCGGTGGGCTTGCTCCTCTCGTTCTGAGCAGCCCGGACCTGGAGCAGTGCGTCTCGGGGAGAGCTGCACACTTGGAAGAACTGGTCATCTAGAGCCCATCCAGGAGAGGGAGCCGGAGAGCAAGGGGAACAGAGGAGGACCCAAGAAGAACCGGGAGGGCCAGCTGCTGTCTCCAAGTGTGCAGGCAACTGTGGGAAGGAGAGAACACACTGTTCTGGAGGTCCCCAGTGGGGAGTGAGGGCTGGAGTGGCGGTATCATTGAAGGATATTTGAGATGAGTGTAAGAAAAAATCTGGCCCTGGCTGCGGTGCCGAAAATAGAGAGGAGCTGCCTCCAGAAACGATTCTGGTACTCCAGGCTTTGTGCAGGCCCAGGCATCCTGGAAGACGGATTGACGTGTGAGAGAGGGAGGGCATGGATGGCTTTTAGCCTAAAAGCCACTGCCACACAGGACTGACCCTGAGGTGGTCCTGCCCTTGGGAGCTTACAGATTAGCAGGGAGTGGGGATGGTAGGAAAAGGCTTCATGTGTAACTGGTATCCAGAGGTAACAGCAGTAGGGACCGAGGAGCCACAGGGGGAATTTTCCTGGTGTGGAAGATGGTTTGGGAGTATTTGAGCTGAAGGATGGGTCATTACTGGGGCTTCAGGAAATTGTTCTTGTTGTTTTGAGGGAAAGGGAAGAAGCCTTCTAGGAGGTAGTAGAGCGTGAGTAGAGTGTGGGGGTGAGGAACAGTTCCCGAATTTGGCTCTCACCTGCCACAAACATAAGATGGCCTAGACCTGGTGAGGCAGGTAAGGTGGGCCAGGTCAGGGAGGGAACCCTCCCTGATACAACCACAGTACAAAAATGTCACATGAACACAGGAAGGGAATTTATGGGCTGCTGGTCCTGGGTTTTCCAGGTTAAAAACAACTTTTATATGGTCTCCTTCCTACTTTTCCTTCATAGCACTGTTTAGGTACTACCTCTTGTGGGAAGCCCTTACTGACCCAGGCTTCCATTCTTCTCTGGCCTGGCTGAGGGCCTTCTGTGTGCCCACTGCCCCTCCCACTATACCACACAGTAACCTGTTTGTGAACCCTGGTTGAATGTGTGTTCCTTGAGGACAGGGAGTATTGTATTTATTCAAATCTCTACCCTAGTGCCTTGTTCCAGTCCTGGCACCAAGCAGATCCCCAGCCTGTGTTTGTTGAATGACTAAATGATGACCAATTTTCAGAATTTCATCCATAATTACAAGATGTGAGTCATATTTAGAACTCACAACCTCATGTCGTTTTTTTCTTCTTTCTGAGCTGTAGAAGGAAGAGGTGGGCGAGGCCCTCCATGACGTTGATTTTCAGCAGCTGAAGATCGAGAATGCTCAGTTTTTAGAGACCATTGAAGCAAAGAATCAAGAACTGATCCAGCTAAAGCTGGCATCTGGAAACACCCTGCAGAGACTCAATGCATACAAAGTAAGGTCCTCCCTGATGCACAGGTCCCTGAGGCCTCCCACACCCACCTTGCCAGCCACAGTGAGGTTCCCAGACACCACTGCAGTTTTACAAAAGGCTTGGATGTCCTCCATTTACTGTTGCTCCCTGATTTCTCTTGACAAGCCGTTTCTCCTAAAAAACTCGAATATTCCCACAACCCTAGCTGTGCATTGGAACCACTCAGACAGCTTTTGGTTTTTTTTAAAAATGTACAAACACCCTAGTCCAATCCTGGCCAATTGAGTTAAGGGGTGAGGGTGAGGGCCATGCGTTTTGGTTTTTGTTTTTAATGCCCCAGATGATTTATATGTACAGTGAGTTTTGAGAACTAACCGCTTTTAGGGCCCTGTTTAACTTAAGCCTGTAATAAGCACTTCCCTACTTAAAACCCTCCAGAAGAAAACTCTCTTAGCTAAAAATCACAAAACTAATAAATAATTCCTCATCCCCACAGAACGCTTTTGGGAGAGAAAGAGGTACTATTAATAATTAAGCAGGGATGTAGCCATCTCTGTCCAGTCACTGTCCAGCCATCCCTGTCCAGGTGACTGTCCAGTCACCCTGCTAACAATTGTCTCATGCAGCAGTCAGCTAACTGGGCCAGTGTATCCTGCCCACTGGCCTGTGAGCAAAGAATCGTTTTTACAGAAGAACATCTATAACTGATGTTATAGACAACACCATCTTTGAAACCCAATTAAGTAAAATTAGTTTCTCCTCCAGAAATTCCATTCTACTCATTAGTAGACCTCTATTCCAAAATGTACTTATTATATTTTAAATTTCATCAATAAAACATTTGTAGAAATTTGTTTTTTCTTTTGTTAATATAAGTAATTACATAATCTCCTCAATTTTGCCTCTTGGCCTGCAAAGGTTAAATATTTGCTATCTGGGGCACCTGGGTGCCTCCATCAGTTGAGTGTTTGACCTGATTTTGGCTCAGGTCATGATCCCAGGGTTGTGGGATCAAGCCCCATGTCAAGTTTCTCACTGAGCATGGAGCCTGCTTAAGATTCTCTCTCTCCCCTTCTGCCCCTCTCCCCCACTCACGCTCTCTCTAAAATAAAATAAAATTTAAATTAAAAAAATTAAAATAAATAAATAAATATTTGCTATCCAGCTTTTACAGAGCAAGGCTGCTGACCCCTAGCCTAGTGCCCTGGTGACCCTGGTGGCTACAGGCTTCAGGTAACTCACAGGTGGTCTTCATTTGGCCCACACAGTGTCATTTTAAAATGTAAATTTGGAGATGTTTAGATCAGACTGTTAAGTTTGTCCAACATTTTCCTTTTACAAATGAAAACCTTGAGGCCCAAAGAGAAAATGATTGCCAGGTTCAAGCAACAAGTTTGTGACAGGGCTGGGACTCCTAGTCCGGTACGTGTCCCACCTAACCCAACTGCTTCTCCCTGGCATAAAGCATGTAGACAGCATTGTGCTGGCATTTTGAAACTCATGTGTCATCCATCTGCAATAGATCATCCATTTTGATCTTATCTCATCAGTAGTTAGCTTATCTGATCACTGTTATTTCAAGATGAAGCCAATCCCCATGACTCCCAGGCCCTCACTGGCTAGAAAGCTGGGTAGTACGTGGTTGCATCACATTGGATCTTGATCTTATCCCGTGGAATCAACTTAAGTAGCACAGAGCCTGTCTGGTCTTGTGTAGAAAAGCTAGGGGTTTGGAGTGGAGCTACTGGTCTATAAAATGAAACTTCCAGGTCCAGGGCCTGAGCTCTTTAGGACAAGTGTCAATGCAGAGGACAGATTGTTGGCCGTACCCATGCAGCAGCACCACAGGCCACAGTGAGTGGGATGGGAACTATTCTGGTCAGAACCCTAGAGGCCATCATTCCTGCAGGCCTGTTTCAAATAATAGTAAGCAGATGGTGGAGCTTGGGAGGAGGTGCTACAGGAATCCTACAGTGGACTCAGTGACAGGTTGAGGGAGGAGCCGGCTCATTTTTTCCATGTCTCAGTTGTTAGGTCTCCTAGGGGAAATGGAGGCAGAACAACTGTTGAGTTTTGGAGTCCTACCTCACCTGAGTTTGAAGGGGTATTCCACTAGGGACCATGGGTATGGTGCCTCACCTCTCAGAGACAGATTTTTGCGACTCACCACCAGGATAGAGCTCTGGCTGGTCTGCGCCATGTTCCTAGCACCGAGGACAGTGCCTGGCCAAAGCAAGTGCTTAGCCAGCATTGTCAAAGGAGCTGCTAGCAATTCAGGTGTGTGTTTAGAGGATGGTGGGTTGGGGGGATGGTGGTGGCAGGAGAGACCACTTTCATATAAATATCAAACACCCAAGTGTAAGACCTTGTGAAAACACGAAAATAGCTATTACCAGGTGTTCACTTCAGCAGCTCATATGCAGAATAACTGTTACCAAACATACCAAGGACCTGTGGCATGCCGGGCACCAGGCTAAGTGCTGAGGGTATAGATGTGAAGGAAACAGACACGGCCTCTTCTGTGAGTTTGGTCCATGAGCCTCAGCCAAAGGGGCACCTTTTTCTCTGACTTTATGCCGTCAAGCTCTCCATGGTAGAATCTAGTAGAATATAAGCGTATGATGACAGCTGTGATGTGTCATTCCTAATTGACTATAAACTAGTGATCTCCATGTAAACTAGTGCCTTGTGGTCAGTAGAATTCCAAGATGTCCCCCAAGACTCCCCACCCACTGGTGTATGCACCCTGTACAACCCCCAAGGCTGTGGGTGTGATAGATTCTATTATTAGGTTCTGTTTTGTTATATGATTACATAATATAATATGGCATAGTTGACCTTAAGATAGGGAGATTATTGGGTGGACCTGACCTAATCATATGAGCCCTTTGAAAGCAGAGAGTTTTGTCTGTAAGAGGAAGTCAGAGATTTGAAGCACTGGAGGGAATTCTCTAAGCAAGAAGTTCTCCATGGCTGGCTTAAATATAGAGGGACCTTGTGGCCGCCAGGATAAAAACAGAGACCTTAGTCTTACAACTTCAAGGAGATGCATTCTGCAAACGGTCTGTGAGCTTGAAAGAGGACCCCAGATGAGAGCCAGCCCTGGCCAACGTCTTGATTTCAGCCCCACGGGACCCTACCTGGGCAGAGAATCGAGCCACACTGTGCCTGGACTCTGTCCTATAGAAACTGAGGTGATAAAAGGGTGTTGTTTTATGCCACAAAATTTGTGATGATTTGTTACACAGCAAGAGAGAGCAGATGTACCTTTTTAGAAGTAGCCACCTTGAGTGACCGGTGTCCCGCTCAGCATCACAAATTGCTGTCCTCACACCTTGAGGGCCCTGCCCCACCGGAGCCAGGGACTGCCTTACAGGTGCCCTTGCGGTCCTTCCTTTCCTGCCCTGTCTCTCTGCACTGCGGGGTTAGTGCCTTCCCTCTGCTCTCCTCTCCCCTGTGACCTGCTGGTTTGCACTGAAGTCCTACGCTGCCCCCCCACTGCCCCACAGCCCACCCCCTCAGTCTGGTCTCTGACCCATGGCACTTTCCTAGGCAGAGAACTACATGCAGGAGGTGGAGCAGGAAATGAGCCTTAGAGAAGGGAGGTCTGGCGAGAAGAGGAACAAGGAGGGTGGTGGCCCCCAGTGCCCTGAGTCCCCCAGGCACATGGCTCTAGGCTTTATTGCCAGGTCTAAGATTTGATACTTTGGGCATAATGCCCCAGCACCCTCCTCTCCCAGGCTTTTCCTTAGCTCGGCATGTTCTTCCCTCCCCTCTTACCTAGACACGCTTGATATAACCCTTCAGCTCACTTTCCAGCATCCTATCCCCCAGGGAAACTCGACCGCTGTCCTCCCCTTCTTAGGGCTCAGCACAGTTGCAGTTTTACTTTGTTTCTTACACCTCCATGTAGCCCCCAAGCCGGCCTCTGGGCGGCATGGCCTAGGTTGTTCTGCTGGCCAGTGCCTGGTGCTGGGTAAGCGGAGTCTCAGAACTTGTTGAGCGATCCCCTCAGAGTCACTGGATTCTGTCCCTTGGCCCACTCTTCAGCCCAGCAGAGTGTGTCCCAACTACTCCAGGCTGACTCCTGCTGGGAGACAAAGGTGCAACGGAGGCAAATCTGAGAAGCAGGGGCCTGGGGGGAGCTGGTGAAAGGTAGCCGCAGGTGATGATGGGAAGCTGCAGGGCAGCTCGTGCAGGAGTTGATGATGCCAGCAGGCCCAGCTCGGACAGGCATTGGAGATGGGTGGAGCCCATGGAGCCCATGGGTTCAGACCCTGGTTAACCTCTTGTCTCTACGACCTTGGGCAAATTTGTTTCACCCTCTTAGGAGTCAGTTCTTTCACCTATAAAGTGGGATAATGGCACCTACCTTGGGGGGAGTATCTCTCTCTCTTCATCTAGTAATGGCAGCTGTTTGTGTGAGTGTCTCCATGTGTCAGGCACCATGCTCAGCACTCTGCCATGTTTATCTCCCTTAAGCCTCTCCCCACAGCCCTGTGAGGCGACCATGTTTAGAGAGGTTCCAGGACTTGCCCAAGGTTTCTTTTAGTAAATGGTGGGGCAGGGTTTGGATCCTGGTGTGTCTGGCCACTCTGCAGGTCTTCACCTCCCCCTCCTATCTGGGTGCCAGCATTCTAAAGATATGGGCGGCTGTGAGAAGGGCAGGCCCAAGTTCCTGGACAGTCTCGTATTGTCCTGCTTAATACATGTCCTGTAGTCCTGAGCGATCATCTTTGCTAAAGACTTGCGGTGTTGTTATATTTCAGAGCAAGCTACAGCGATCAACGGAAATGTCCATCCATCTGGACAAGGAGATCTTGCTGAGAAATGAGTTACTTGAGAAAATTGAAAGCGAAACCCTGCAAGCAGAGGAGGTAGGAGAGGGCAAAATGTGCTGTTTCTGGTGTTTGTCTCCTTCTGTCTACAAGGGCATGAGCCAGTGCACACCAAGACCCAAGCCACCTTGGTTTTTGTCTAGAAAAGCCTAGACCGTAAGTCAAAAGAGCTCAGGGCCATCGAAAAGAAGAAATGGCACCAGGAACTCACAGCCCAGTAGTGTTGGCATTTTATTGCTAGGTTAGGGTCTAGAGTCAAAAATCATGTAGAAAGCATGAATCAGTCTAGAAATCATGTAGAGTCCAGATAACACTCGAGAATTCCTTAAGTGACCCATAAAGTATCATATTCAAAGTGTTTTGTATACAACCTCACAAAAAGTGTAGAATGCGTGTAAAAATCGGTATGAGAAAAAGTACACATGCCAAAATATAGTGTTCTGTGTAAAGGAGAGAAAGTTCTTTAAACATGTAGTTTTTACTCGGTATAGAGGATGCTGGGATGATGGTCACAGTGTGAAAAGATGTGAGCCCCTTACATCTACATTGTGAGTTAACACTCTCACTATTTTGCTGAGCGCATACAGTTGAATTTTGGCAAGTTAAATACACGCAGGATGTGACTCAGAGGACTTTTTTGGAAAGATGGGGGAAAGAGCATCAGCTTTGGTGTTGCCAGTTTCTAGCTTTGAACATGCCTTTTAATTAGACAGGCCTCAGTTTCCACATCTGTGAAATAGATGTCACAACCCTTGTGGTGATCCATTAGAACCAGGATAGCAATGCTTTGTCAGCCTCATAACTTATACGGTTATTAGTGACCTTGTCTTGAATGGGATAAGTGTCCCCAGCAGTATGTGTGGCCCCAAACCTGTCTATGATAGCTGAAAAGCCACAGGATGACTACAGCCGACTCAGTTTTGTCATGGCATCCACGTTGTTTCCTTGATGGAGAACCAACACCTGCAAAAAAACCCATCTCGGTACAGAGTGGCCGGTAACAAAGTTCAAGGAGTAGTCTGTGTGCTCTCTCCATGCAGAATTTCTGTGGTATTTATTTGTTTGGGTGGACATTTATTAGATTATAAGTAAAACATAGCATCGGTTTTTACAAGCCTGGCTTTCACTGCTTAGTATATTTTAGTTTTCTTGTTACCTTTTTTTTTTAACAGCTGTATTGGGTTTTAATTCATGTACTATATAATTCACTCATTTAAAGCACACATTTTAATGGTTTGTAGTATATTCGCAGAATGGTGTAACCATCAGCATAATATTTGAGAACATTTTTGTCACCCTAGAAAGAAACTCTGTACCCATTAGAAATCCTTGTCCATTCCCCACTTCACCTCACTCCTGCCCTCCAGCCCTAGATGAACACTAGTCTACTTTCTGTCTCTGTGAATTTGCCTGTTCTGGGCACTCTATTTGTGTGTGTATGTATGTATGCATGTATGTATGTATGTATGTATTTGTTTATATTTTTGAGAGAAAGAGACAGAGAGAGTGTGAGCAGGGGAGGGGCAGAGAGAGAGGGAGACACAGAATCCGAAGCAGGCTCCAGGCTCTGAGCTGTCAGCACAGGGCTTGACTCTGGGCTTGAACCCATGAACCACGAGATCACGACCTGAGCCAAAGTCGGATGCTCAACCGACCGAGCCACCCAGGTGCCCTTGGACACTCCACTGAAAAGAGATCATATAGTATGTGGTCTTTCATGACTGGCTTATTCAACAATATTTTCAAAATTCATGTTGTAGTATGTGTCAGTACTTTGTTTCTTTTCATGGCTAAATAATATTTCCTTGTATGGATGTAGACCACGTTTTATCCATTCAGCAGTTGAAGGGTTGTTTCCCATGGGTTGTTTTTGGCTATTACGAATAATGCTGCTATGAACTTTTGCGTACAAGTATTGTGTAAATGTATGTTTCCTCTTCTCTCGGACATAGAGGTAAAAGTAGAATTGTGAGTTAAATATGGTGACATTTTTACATTTAGAGAAACTGCAAAACTGTTTTGAAAGGGGCTGCACTTGGGGCTCCTGGGTGGCTCAGTCAGTTAAGCGTCTGACTTCGGCTCAGGTCATGATCTCACCGTCCGTGGGTTTGAGCCCTGCGTCGGGCTCTGTGCTGACAGCTCAGAGCCTGGAGCCTGCTTCGGATTCTGTGTCTCCCTCTCTCTCTGACCCTCCCCCCGTTCATGCTCTGTCTTGCTCTGTCTCAAAAATAAACGTTAAAAAAAAAAAAAAGAAAGGGGTTGTACCATTTTACCAACATTTCACCAACACATGAGGGTTCTAATTTCTGTACATCTTCACCAATACTTGTTACTTTCCAGGGTTTTTTGTTTGTTTTCTAATAGCTGTCCTAAGTGGATGTGAAGTGATACCTCATTGTGGTTTTGATTTGAATTTCCCTAATGACTATTAACATGGAGTTTCCCTTCTTTTGCTTATTGGCCATGTGTCTTTTTTGAGAAATATCTATTCAAGCCCTTAGCCCCTGAATAAGTTTTTAATTGAGTTATCTGTCTTTTTATAATTGAATTATAGGAATTCTTTATGTATTCTGGATTCAAATAACTTGTCAGATATATGACTTGCAAATATTTTCTCCTGTTCTGTAGGTTTCCTTTTTACTCTCTTGATGGTACTGTTTACAGTTTTTAATTTTGGTGAGCTCTAATTTATCTATTTTTTTCTTTTGCATTTGAGCTCAGTGTCATATCTAAGAAACCATTACTTGGGTTGCCTGGGTGGCTTAGTCGATTAAGTGTCTGACTCTTGATTTTGGCTCAGGTCATGATCTCAGGATCGTGAGATCGAGCCCTGCTGGACCTCTTAAGATTCCCTCTCCTTCTGCCTCTCCCCATGTGCATGCACGCTTTTTCTCTCTGAAAAATAAAATAAAATAAAATAAAATAAAATAAAATAAAATAAAATAAAATAAAACCATTACTTACTATCATGAAGCTTCAGGCCTATGTCTTCTGTTGTGAGTTTTATAGGTCTTACATTTGGGTTTATAATACATTTTGAGTTAATCTTGTAAATGTGAGGAAGGGGTCTAAAAGCTGCCAGAAGAAAGGAGATGAAGTATGTTCCTGGAGTTTGTTGTATTAGCCTTCCTGTTTACCATAGTGTGCTTCTCTCCATCTCTTCCTGTGGATTCAAGTTACCATCTTGTGCTATTTCCTTACTCAAATATAGCTTTGTTCACCCTGCCTTTGTGCTGTCTTTATCAAATATGGTACATTTTTATGTTACCAGCCCACAATAGAACTATATACATACTGCTTTATGAATTGCTTTTTAAATCCATTAAGAGAGGAGAATATGTCATTATACTGTCGTTTATAATTACTTACACAATTACCATTACTTGTGCTATGTGTTTTCTTCACATGGATTTAAGTTACTTTCTGGTGTCATTTGTTTTCAGCCCGAAGAACTTCCTCTAGTATATCTTGTAAGGGGGGGTCTGCTAGCAACAAATTCTCTTTGGTGTGTGTTTATCTGGGAATGTCTATTTTTCATCTTAAGAAAATAAAATTTACTTTAGGACTGTTTTAGAAAACTGTGAAGAGTGCAGAGTTCCCAAGTATCTCATACCCATTTTCCCCTATTATTAACATCTTACAGTAGAATATTTATTAAAAATGATAAACCATTATCAATGCCTTATGATTAATACTTATAATTAATATTATTCATATATCCTTTTTATCTGATGTCCTTTTCTGTTCCAGGATCCCATCCAGGATAACACATTACATTCAGTGTCACGTCTCCTTAGGTTTTTCTTGGCTTTGACAGTTTCTCAGGCTTTGCTTATTGTTGATGACCTTGAAAGTTTGTGAAGTGGTCAAGTATTTTGTTGACTGTTCCTCTGTTAGGATTTGTCTGCTGTCTTTCCTATGATTAGACTGAGGTTAAATGGTTTTTGGGAGGAAGATCAGAGAGGTGAAGTGCCATTTTCATCACATCCTATCAAAGGAGCATACTGTCAACATGACTTATCACTACTGATGTCAACTTTGATCATCTGGCTGCTGTAATATTCTGTGGGATTATCCACTATACAGTTACTCTTTCCTCTAATATTCAGACCATATTCTTTGGAAGGATGTTACAATGTGTAGCCCACACTGAAGAAGTGGGGAGTTATAAACTATTTGGATCATCTGTCTGGGAGATTAGTCTATTCTCCTCCATTTATTTTTTTAATCATTTATGTATATCAGTATCAATTCATGGATGTTAATTTTAGCATATGTGCTGTCAAAGGGACCATGGATATTAATTTTATATGTTGGGTTATAATCTAATATTATTTGTTTTATTACTCACATTGTTTCACCTTGGCCATTGGGAGCTCTTTCAGTTGGCCTATGTACCTTTGACATATCCCTGTGTGTGCATGTGTGCGTGTGTGTGTGTGTGTGGGTGGGTGGGTGTCTTAGCACTTTTTCTTTTCTGGCACTAGAAAATGCTTGAGACTCATCTCATATATTTTCTGCTTCAGCAGAATGGCTATAATTAGCCATTTCTCCAAGGAGTCCAGGTTCCTCTTACTTGAGAATAGCATTAGAAACCAAGATCTGAGTGTGCTCATTGCTTGCTTTCATTTTTAGAGATAGTTTTGCAGGATAGGAGATTCTTGTTTGACAGTTTTTTTTCATTCAGCCCTTAGAATATGTTATCCTGCTGCCTTCTGGCTTCCAGTATTTCTGATGAGAAGTCAGCTATTGCTGTTATTTGGTTTCCTTTGTATGTGATTACTTGTGTTTCCTTGCTGCTTTCACTATTTTCTCTTTGCCTTGTCATTCAACATTTTGGGTATGATGTGTCTGGGTATGGATTTCTTTCCAATTTGTTACTCAGAGTTTGTTGAGCTTATTCGATATGTAGCTTAATATTTTTCATAAAAATATTTTTCATCAAATTTTGGAAGTTTTCCATTATTGGAAAATGGAAATGATGGAAAACCATTGTTTCCTTGAATATTTTTTCCTTTCTCTTCCTCCCCTCCTTCTAAAATTTCCATTACATGTATGCTGGTACATTTAATGGTGTCTCACATTTCTCTGTGATTTAATTTTTCTTCTTTTTCCTTTTTCTTTTGTTTCAAATTTTAAATGTTTATTTATTTATTTTAAGAGAGAGAGATAGAGAGCAGGGAAGGGGAAGAGAGAGAGGGAGACAGAATCATAAGCAGGCTCCACACTGTCAGCATGGAGCCTGATGGGGTCTCAAACCCATTAACTGTGAGATCATAACCCGAGCCAAAATCAAGAGTCAGATTTTACTTAACCGACTGAGCCACCCATGTGCCCCTCCTCTGTGCTTTTCCTATTTCATGATCTCTAATCTCTAATTGTTTGTTCTGCTGGCTTAAATCTGTGATCTCCTCCAGTGAATATTTCATTTCAGTTACTATGTTGAAAATATTCCAAATTTTTCATTTGTTTTTTGAAAAAATAATTTCTACCTCTCTATAAATATTCTCTATTTGATGAAACATTAGCATCATATATTCCCTTAATTCTTTAAAAACGATTGCCTTGGGGTGCCTGGATGGCTCTGTCAGTTGAGGTCTGACTCTTGATTTCAGCTCAAGATCCCAGGGTCATGGGATAGAGCTCTGCCTAAGATTCTCTCTCTCCCTCCACTCCTCTTCCCCACTTGCACACTCTCTCTCTAAATTAAGAAAAATGGTTGCCTTGGTTCTTTGAACATATTGATAATAACTGTTTTGAAGACTTTGTCTGCTAAGTCCACCATCTGGACTCCCTCAAAGGTGGTTTATGTTGCCTGCTTTTTTCCCTTTGTGAGTCGCACTTCCCTGTTTCTTTGCCTATCTTGTAATTTTTTTAAAAAAAGCTTAGGTCGGGGCGCCTGGGTGGCGCAGTCGGTTAAGCGTCCGACTTCAGCCAGGTCACGATCTTGCGGTCCGTGAGTTCGAGCCCCGCATCAGGCTCTGGGCTGATGGCTCGGAGCCTGGAGCCTGTTTCCGATTCTGTGTCTCCCTCTCTCTCTGCCCCTCCCCCGTTCATGCTCTGTCTCTCTCTGTCCCAAAAATAAATAAAAAACGTTGAAAAAAAAAATTAAAAAAAAAAAAAAAAAAAAAAAAAAAGCTTAGGTATTTATTTTTAGAGAAATGGTGGGGAGGGGCAGAGTGAGGGTGAGAGAGAATCCTAATTAAGCTCCACTCTTTGAGCACAGAGCCATATGCAGGGCTCGATCCCACAGACTGTGAGATCATGCATGACCTGAGCTGAAATCAAGAGTCTGACACTTAACCGACTGAGCCACCCAGGCATCCCCATCTTGTAGTTTTTGATGAAAACTGGACATTTTAGATAATATTATAGCAATGCTGGATACTAATTCCACCCACCTTTTGCTCATTTAGTGATTTGGCTTGACTATTAGAAATAGATGTTATAGTCTATTTCTCTTGCTATTGATAGCCTCTGGTGTTGCTCCTTAAAGGAGGAAGCCTTGATTGTGGATAAGTGTCCCTGACAACCAGGAATGACTGGTGTTTCAGCCGAGTTCTCTTTGACTCTTTCCTTCATCTTCCAGCTAAGCATCTGGCTGGTCTGCTTCTATTGGTATCATACCCAGCTGTTAGCCTCCATTAATTACTAGCTGATTGCTCTGTTGCTTTCACCAACCCTCTGGGACATTAATTGCTGCACATTCTGATCAAGTCAAAGTCAGTCCCCTTTGCAGGGACCTCTTTGGCAGTTTGAGGTTTGCTCCAATCCCATGAAGTTTCTTAATGGTCTCCTTACCTGGTTCTGTTAAACATCCAGCTGGTCTATTGTTTGTTGGTACTATTATCATAGAACTTCCAGCTGCCTCCTAATTGCTCACCCCAAAGATCTCCATTGTTTTCCAGAAAGTACTTAGGCATGAACTCCCCACACTTTGTTCCAAATTCAGTCAGTCCCTCCAGGCAGCACTCTGGAGCTCTCTATTTTACAGTCTCTCCCCATGAGCAAAACTTCTGTATTGCTGCTAAGACCTAGGGGTGGGAACAGTGGCCTGCCTGTCTTGTGGTGACACCCCTGCTCTACAAGTGAAGTGCTAGGTAAGGACTGCAGTTCCCAGTCTTCTCAGCACCTTCCTTGAGGCAGTAGAACTTGTTTTTAATGCCTTGGTTCTTGCTCCTTCATTACACGTTATCTTAGGTATTCTTTAATCATTGTCCTCACAAGAATGTCTAGGTACCTGTTTAGATGTCCCCACAGATATATGCTAGACATAGCACATATTCACTGAATGCTCTTGACAAGTTTTATGGCATTCTGACAAGTTAATTAAAAAATGCTTTTATTGATTTGCTTCAGAGTGAATGAAAACAGTGCTTCTCAAACTGGAAGGTGCAAACCAACCACCTGGGGATCTTGTTAAAATGCAGATTCTGATTGGGTAGGCCTAAGGGTCTTCATTTTTACCCACTTCCCAGGTGATGTACTTTGTGAAGCAAGGAATTAAAAGACAATGCTAGGCTAGGAAGATTCAACATTATAAAAATGTTAGCTCTGTTTGAATTGATCTGTGAAATCATGGTATTCAATTAAAATAACAAGGAGATTTTTTAATTTTAATTTTTATTATTTTTAAAATTTTTTAACATTTATTTATTATTGAGAGACAGAGAGAGACAGAGCATGAGCATGGGAGGGGCAGAGAGAGGAGGAGGAGACACAGAGCCTGTGTCAGCACAGAGCCTGATGTGGGGCTCGAACTCACAAACCATGAGATCATGACCTGAGCCTAAGTTGGATGCTTAACTGACTCAGCCACTCAGGTGCCCCAAGGAGATTTTTTTTTTTTTCTTGTTGAAACAATTTTTACTTTATTTATTTATTTATTTATTTATTTATTTATTTAATATATGAAATTTACTGTCAAATTGGTTTCCATACAACACCCAGTGCTCATCCCAAAAGGTGCCCTCCTCAATACCCATCACCCACCCTCCCCTCCCTCCCACCCCCCATCAACCCTCAGTTTGTTCTCAGTTTTTAACAGTCTCTTATGCTTTGGCTCTCTCCCGCTCTAACCTCTTTTTTTTTTTTTTTCCTTCCCCTCCCCCATGGGTTTCTGTTAAGTTTCTCAGGATCCACATAAGAGTGAAACCATATGGTATCTGTCTTTCTCTGTATGGCTTATTTCACTTAGCATCACACTCTCCAGTTCCATCCACGTTGCTACAAAAGGCCATATTTCATTTTTTCTCATTGCCACGTAGTATTCCATTGTGTATATAAACCACAATTTCTTTATCCATTCATCAGTTGATGGACATTTAGGCTCTTTCCATCATTCGGCTATTGTTGAGAGTGCTGCTATAAACATTGGGGTACAAGTGCCCCTATGCATCAGTACTCCTGTATCCCTTGGATAAATTCCTAGCAGTGCTATTGCTGGGTCATAGGGTAGGTCTATTTTTAATTTTCTGAGGAACCTCCACACTGCTTTCCAGAGCGGCTGCACCAATTTGCATTCCCACCAACAGTGCAAGAGGGTTCCCGTTTCTCCACATCCTCTCCAGCATCTATAGTCCCAAGGAGATTTTTTTTTTAAAGGACTTAAATATATTGGCTCCAAAATTTTGGAAGATTAAATAAGAATATCCCCCAAATTCTTAAGTAAATGAGTGGACTAGCCCTACCATATACTGAAACATGATATGAAATTACAGTATTAAAAACAAGCTCATGAATAAACTAGAAGTTCAAAGAAAAAATATGTCTATGATGAGCCCCATTACAGATCACATATATGTCATATATATTATCAAGTATCTGATAAAGTTTTTATATGATGCATCTAGTTTATGATAAAGATATCTTCACAGTGAGGCACAACCAGATTACTCAATAAATGATTTGGGATGGTGAGGTAGCCATTTAGGAAAAAACAAAAGTTGTGAAATTAATCCAGATGTATCAGAGATTTAAGTATAAATGATAAAAACATTAAAAGTCCTAAACTTAACAGTGGGAAAGTTTTTTATTATACTCTTGGAATTGGGAGGATTTTTGAGGTATAAGACCCAGAAACATAAAATCAATAAAGTCAGTTACATAAAAATGAAGTTTTTCCAGTGTAACAAAAACCATCATATGCAAAGCCAAAAAATAAATATCTAGAAAAATGTGTTGACTTATATCACAGGGAGTTAATTTTCTTAAAACTTAAATATCTTTTACAAATTAAGAAAACTCTAACAAAAACATTTTAAAAAATGGACAAAAGATTTAAACAGTTTACAGAAAAGCAAAAAATCTTATATGAAAGATGTTCTACCTCACTCATAAGGAATGCAAAATAAAGCCATAATGAGATACCATTTCCCCTCTCCTAGATTAACAAAGATAAAAAATTCGGTAAGACTGTGTTGAGAGAACGGAGAAAACACAGGCAGTCTCAAACACTGCTGCAGAGGCAAAATTGGCTTGATTGTTCTAGAAGGCAATTTAGCACTCTTTACCAAACATACACATATGTTCATAGCAGGGCTTCTCCACCTGGACACCACTGATATTTTAGATCAGATAATTCCTTCTGGAGGCTGTCCTATGCCCTGGAAGGTGTTTAGTAGCATATCTGGCCTCTACCTACTAGGTGCCAGTAGCACTTCCTGAGTTGTGACAACCAGGAATACATCCAGACATTGCCAAATGTCTCCTGGGGGCAAAATTGCCACCTCGGAACAGACAATTTCACTTTCAGTAGTTCATCCTACTTATGTACTTGTGTATTTAGAGTATGACCATACCGGGAAGATTAGTAATCACAGGATTGTTTATGGTAACAGCAAGAGATTGAGGAACTAAGTGACTTGTTTGAGAGGGCTTCTATACAATGGAAAATGATGCAGCTGTTAAAAAGAATGAGTCAGTTTTTTCTGTGCTGATACAGAAAGGTCTTCAATATTTACTAAGTGAAATAAAGTTGGAGGAGTAAAAGTGAATAGCACTGGCTATTCTTTGTGCAAAAAAGGGAGATATATATGTTTATATGAATGTAGATCTCTAGAAGAATGCACAAAACCTAAAAATAGTGCATACTTCTGGGAAAGGAACTGTGTGGCCAGGGAGAGGGTAGGACGGGAGATGGTCACTCTGTATTTTTATACCATTTGAATTGTTTTACCTATTCAAAACAGTTGTTAAAACAATAAAAGAACATTGCTGATTCAAAGAATCCACTCAATTAAAAGAAAAACACCAGGGGCACCTGGGTGGCTCAGTCAGTTGAGCTTCCGACTTCGGCTCAGGTCATGATCTCACGGTCTGTGAGTTCGAGCCCCACGTCGGGCTCTGTGCTGACAGCTCAGAGCCTGGAGCCTGCTTCAGATTCTGTGTCTCCCTCTCTCTCTGACCCTCCCCCGTTCATGCTCTGTCCCTCTCTGTCTCAAAAATAAACATTAAAAAAAAAAAACACTAGTTAATTTTACTGTATGATAATTTCAAAAATAAAATTTAAGGGGTACCTGGGTGACTCGGTTGGTTAGGTGTCCGACTTCTCATGGTCATGGTCTCACAGTTCGTGAATTCGAGCCCCGTGTTGGGCTCTGTGCTGACAGCTCAGAACCTGGAGCCTGCTTCGGATTCTGTGTCTCCCTCTCTCTCTGCCCCTCTCCCGTTCACACTCTGTCTCTCTCTCAAAAATAAACAAACATTAAAAAAAATAAAAATAAAATTTAAAAAGACAGAGATTCCTCAAAAAATTGAGTAACTATTGATCCAGCAGTTCTTCTTCTGGGTATATAACCAGTATAATTGGAAGCATGAACTTGAACAGATGCTTGGCCACCCATGTTCATAGCAGCATTGTCCATGATAGCCCACGGATGGAAGCCACCCAAAAGTTCATGGACAGATGAATGGAGAAGCAAAATGTAGTGTATACATACAATGGAACATAATTCAGCCTTAAATGGGTGGGAAATTCTGCATCTACTACAACATGGATTAACACTGAAGATATTGTACTAAGTGAAAGAAGCCAGTCACAAAAGGACAAATGTTGTGTGATTGCCCATATATAGGTACCTGAGTAATCAAATTCATAGAGACAGAAAGTAGACTGGCAGTTGCCGGGGCTTGGGGGAAGTAGTCATGGGTAGTCATCATTTCATGAGTACAGAGGTTTAATTTTGCAAGATGAAGAAAGTTCTGGAGACAGATGGTGGTGAAGCTCATACAACAGTGTGAATATACTGAATGCCACAGAACTGCACACTTAAAAATGGTTAAAATGGGTAACTTTATGTTATGTATATTTTACAGAAAGGAGAGTTGAGACTGATTAAATCAAAGTGTACTTAAATACATAGTTTTCCCCCCAAAACCCCACCAAACCTAAAAATGAAAACATATTCCTTAATGGAAGGAAGAAAGGCAGGGAAAAAACACTGTTTTAGACTGCACTTAGTGTTTCTGAACTAGATGAAAAACATCACCAGTTGTAAAAAATAGTAAGAATAACCAGAATCAGAATCTCGCAATTTTCCCCACTCCTTTGAAAATTTCAACATTATTTTGAGAACTACATTGAAACTGGGGAGAGATGCCAGGGTCAGTAAGCCAGAACTGCCAGGGATCCCTGGTTTAATTGGTCCTTCCCAACCCAGGACCGGGCCAAGGCTGAGGCCGTGAACAAGAGACTCCGCAGACAGCTGGCTGAGTTCCAAGTGCCGCAGGTGATGGTGTACGTGCGGGAGAAAATCCTAACTGGGGACCTGGAGAAGACTATCAAGATGTGGGAAAGGAAAGTGGAGATTGCAGAGGTAAGTCTCCGAGAACCCCAAGACACGCAGCCTTTCATGTCCTTCACGTTTTTGTGGAGGGTTTCATTTTTCAAGCTAAGAGTACAGGTGTTTGGACAGGTAATGTCTGTGAGAGATCTCAGCAGTCGCTTAAGTCTCTAAGGGAAATGAAGGATGCCCTTTCCTTTTGGTAAGTTCCCTTTTCAGTGTTAGGGACAGAAAGAGACTCTGTAGTAATATTGTTTTTAGTTGCTTGTTTTCTTAATGAATTCTGGAAGCTTCTGAATCCCTTCCCTCACCATTGGTGATGTAGTGATTGCTACTTTATACATGGAGAAGCCAGTTTTTTTTTAAAAATGAGATAATGGATTTTTAATATCACTCAGAACCCGATTCCACGCATTTACATAGTTGCCCTGGGTCTTTGTTTTGAGAACCCCGCAGCCTTTTCCTGAGATAGGTGTGCTCAGAGCACCCTTGCTCCTGGTAAGCGCCAGGGAGAAATGGGAAACAAAATGCAAAACAAAGTGCGGAAAAAGAAAGCCCCAGGTCTGCCACAGGCCCACTTGCAGACTGAGAACACTTGAGACATCAGTAGAGTAGCTTAAAAACCCGGTCAGGTCACTTGGGAAGCCTGGCGTTTTCACATCCAGACCCAGGCTCCGGTTCCCACAGTACTTTGTCCTGCCTTTCCCGTGGTCACTTGGTGGCAGAGGGTGAATTAGGATCCAAACTTGGGCCTTTCAGATTTGGAGCCGAGAAGTAGCAGAGAAGCACGGCAGGAACCTGCAGCTTCTCACTTCACTAAACAGAAACCAGCTCTTTAGAAGATTCTTCCAGACTGGCTGACTCTTCCACAGAGTCACCTACCTCACCACAGGGCTGGATGCGGGTTGTGTTCTGAAAAATCACAATTGCTTTTTCCCAAGTGACCTTCTCCCCTCACCCTCTTTTTCCTCTTTGCAGATGACCTTAAAAGGCTACCGCAAGGCTTGGAATAAAATGAAAACCACGAATGAGCATTTGCAGGCAATTTGTCCCCCTGGGAAGTAGCCAGAGGGAGGCCACAGCTGCAGACCAGAGTGATCCATTAAAGTAATCAGCTCCTTTCCAGTCAAGGGGTCCTCTCACTGTTCCCTGTGCTGCTTGGTGTCCCCGACTCTCCAGCCACGCTGGCAGGCACTCCCCAGGCCACATTTGCCCGTGGGGAGTGTTTTCACAGCCTGGCCCCTGGAACGGTTAACACTGAAAGAACCACAGGGCACTCTAATGGTTTGACACTTGTTAGCCCACATTTAGTTCACAAGCACAAATGAAAGTGACCTTCCCGCATGTGGGAGTAGGACAGAGGAGGGAGAGCCAGCCCAGTGTGCACCCTGGGCCTGTCCATGGCAGCCCAGGTGTGCAGCTAGCAAAAACAATCACCATTAAACAGACAGCAAAACAGAATGTGACTGCCCAGCACTCAGCATTCTGAGCTTACTCCTCAGTTGGGAGGGTTAGCTCTTAGACTAGATACCATTGCAAAAGAAAACAAGCACAAAGAAAAACAAGGTAATTTCTTGGGGCTGATGTAACCTGTTCTGACCTGAAATAGGCCCTCTACCCTCCCCAGAGTCCCCGCCATAATAATCATAGTACATGGGTTGTGTGTCCACAACAGAAGTCCTGCCTAATTCCCTTAACCCTTTCCTCCCAATGTCTGGGCTCTTTCTAGAGCTGTTTGCTGGCAATGAATATACGTCGGCCTTTTTTTGTCCTTGCACGTGTGCTGGGGACCATCCACCTTGGCCCAGCCCGGAATGTTTTCTCTGTGTAACGGTGAAATGTTCTTTGTAGCTGAGTGAAGGCAGCAAATTCTCCCAGTGGTGGAAGGCAGACAGCGGATGGCTGGTTTTCTTAGTCTTGGACATAATCCAGTCGCCATAGTCTTCCACCTTGAGGTACAGTAAAAAGCCAGGGCATTTCTCACCCCCGTGGGACAAGACTCCTCTCAGCACCCACAGATTCTGTTGCTGTAGCTGGCACATCATGGGGTTTCCAGGGTCCCCCTGTGACAAAGGACAGAAGGCTTCAGGTCTAAGAAAACTCATTTTCTTTTTAAATATATCCTTGTGCAATTTACCGTTTGTTCTAGAAATGTTTTATATTGGTTCTCACTTGAGAGGGGGTAAATTATAGGATACTATTTCCGATCTAGGCAGCCACCGCCACGAATTCCAACAAGATGGATTTTCTTTTTATCGTGCAGAGTATTTGCAGGCTTCTGCCATTTGCCTTTAGCTTCCTGGTTCGCATTTCATTTTCATGTCCCTTTGACTAAATCCTCACTCTCTCTTGGTTCCTCATTCCTCCAATGTTGACCAGGCTGGGTTCCCGGCTTTTCCACCTGGCAGCTGCCTGTCAGCACACCTGCTCACCAGCCCTGCCCGTGCTCTCAGCCTTCCTCTGGGACTCAGGGATTCTACCACACAGACCTTACCTCCTTTTAAGGGAGTGATGAGAAGCTTGGCACACTTACCTAGATGTGTGACCCCGGAGAGTCACCTACTTCTCTCTGAGTAAAGTGCAGAACCCTAACAGTGCCTGGCACACAGTACACACTCAAAGAATTAGCTACTATTATCCTGGTAATATAAAAGGCCATCATTTTATGTGAAAAGTTGAGAAATAGGAGAAGAGCAATAAGGCAACTACTAGGTATAATTTACCTTAACTGCCCCAGCCCCAAGCCTCCTCTTAAGGTAATACCTGACCCCACTCCAAACCCGTGGTCCATCTTGCCCCAAGAAGGGTTGTCATTCAAAGGCTGACCAGCCCCTTCGGCCCACGTGGCCCGCCTATGCAGAAGGACTGGGCCAGCACATGGTACTCTTGCTGCCCTGTGCTGCCATGGAGCAGAGGGCAGAGATTTCATCCCAAGGGCTGGCTGGCTCTGCTACGACTGTTGAATGGGCTCACATCTGCACCCTATAATGTCTGCCTGGGGCAGAGAGGCTGTCCAGCCAAGCATGGCATGGTCTTCCCTTCTGTCACCAGTTCCAACCCCAATTTGCTTTAACTGTGGTTCCATAGCTGGAGGAAGAAAAATAGTGCAATTTAGGACAAGTAGTTTGATGAATGAATGATTGTATGGAGACCTCCCTGGCTATTGCGTGGTTTTGCAAGTTGCCACTCTGCCCAGGTGTAGAATACATGGCTTTTCCTCTTCCTCATAACGTGTGGGGCCCAACTTCTGAAGCCCAAGCAGCTGAGAGAAGAAGTACCAGGTGCTCCTCTGGAGCAGCCCCACCTCATCTCCTAGGGGAGCAGCCCCAGCTTAAAGGGGCTCTTTTATTGTGTGATCCTTAACCTTAACATTGAACAAAAGCCCTGACAGTTGTGGGGAAAGGAGGGGGGTGGGTTCAGAGTGATTCTGCTTTTGTTGGGTTTCTGGGGACCCACTAGGCAGATATTGGACTTGGGTGGTTTATTCTATATATCTGAAATATGGCTTTGAGGACTTCTGGACACTAGAACACATGTCCGAGAGAAGAAAGCATCCCAGGTAGACAAGTCACCATTTATTTGTCTGAGCCAGTTTGCTAGCACAGTTCAAAAACAAAGAACTGACTGCAGGTGTGCTACAGGTAAAAACCAGTCTAAACTTTGCAGGTAGGTTTGAAGAGATGATCATTTAGAGTAGAAGCAGCTTACCATATCCCATTGAATCTAAGATGCTCTTGAAAAATTATTATCTTTTGGGGCACCTGGGTGGCTCAGTTGGTTAAGCCTCCAACTCTTGATTTCGGCTCAGGTTATGATCTCACAGTTCATGGGATCTAGCCCCCACTTCTGTGCTGTCAGCATGGAGCCTGCTCAGGATTCTCTGTCTCCCTGTCTCTCTGTCCCTCCCTCGCTCACACTCTCACTCTCTCAAAATAAATAAACTTAAAAAAATTAACATCTTTGGAATGATATGTGTCTTTTAATTGGTTGATATCAGAGTTTAACTGGCAGCATTTTCTCTCCCTTGGTATTCCATACAATAATGGCACATTCCACAACTGATAGCATCTTAGATTTGATGAAATATGGTGCTGGATTGAGGGAATACCTCAGTTATCTAACTTAAAAAGTTGTTAGTCTTCCACCTGCTAGAGTCCAGTACAAAGTAGACACTCAATAAATGTTGGACCAACTTTGGAAGGGCAAACATTGTATAATGAAAGGCAGTCCTTCATGTATTTGCAATAAAATTACTTTTAGGAAGAATTGTCCACATATATGTGGACATATACTCTTCCCCCTTTCTCTAAAATACTTTCCCTAGATCATCTGGGGAAAAAAAATTTCCCCATCTGGGAATCCTGAAAGTTACTTTGAAGGAGAGTAGAGATTAGAAATAGTAGAGTGTAGAAATTTTGGAGTAGAGGAGAGAAACCGCCTGGACACCTGGTAGACCTGGGTTCTCATCCTTATTATAACATTTATTAACTGTGTGATCCCTGTAAGCCCCACCTTCTCTGGTGTGGACATGAGGGAGCCTGGACCAGGGACTTGTCAATTCCACACATTTTGCTGAGGTAGTAGGAAAGCCACATCTGTACAGCCCTCATCCGATTGGAGGGCAGGGCTTCTTACAGAAAAACAAAAAACAAATCAATAACTGATGAGCAATAGCATCAGAGTCTAGATTCCATAGAAGCTGAATACAGTGACCCCACCCTGTAAACATGCTCAAAGTATGCATGGTTTGACACCACCCTGTAGACAGGCTCAAAGTACACATGGTTTGGACTCACACTTGCAAACTTTTAGCCAGTGAAAAACCATCTATGACTTAGACGTGCTTAATCATGTCACATTGAAAATGGTGACTGTTTACTCCACTAGGTAGATTTTTATTGAATATCTGCTATCTGCCAAGTACCGTTCACCCCGGAGACAGCCATGGATCCCAAGTGACAGTCCCTGTCAGTCCCTCAAGGAGTTCACTGTGCAATGAGGGAGAGTCCCGAGATTCCCTTGAAGTGACCACTGCTTACTCTCAGCCTTTAGCTTTTACTCCATCATGTTCTTACCAAACAGACAGCATCGGTTTCCTGCTCTATGTGATTGCCACATCCTGTTTTCTTGAGTTTGTGTAAGGGACACATGTTGATGTCTTTCACGGAGATTTTCCTCAGGATACTCATTGTCATGTGATTTCCTGTCTGGACCATGCAACAGAAAGCCAAGAATTATTAATGAGAAGACATTGTCTATGTTAACTACAACTCATGTATCCAGATGGGAATGAGTGGAGAATATTCTGATAAACCCCCTGTTCTCATAGAAATCAGAAACGGTGTCTGAGTTTTTCTGAACACTACCTTTGTTTTGAACTTGAATGTAAAAATAGAGAACATATTCATCCTTCTTCCACATCTACAGAGAATACATTTCCTTGTTCACTTCCCAAGAATAAAAGAAAAGAAGGATGGCTTGGTCAACAGGGCAATCAGCTCCTGTTCAGGGAATAATGTCCCCTGACCTCTCCCTTCAGGCTTTGCACTCCCTTCAAGCTGTTTGCTGACTATGTACTTCTAATTTGGGTGTAGAGCTAAAAGAAAAGGGACCAAATGTAAGAATGGCCACAGAAAGGGCAAGCATTGGGAATCTTGACTGATTACATGAGGGTTCCAGCCCAACTCTAGAATCTTGAGCAATGGGAGATATGAAGCTAAACCCTAGAACAGTTCATCCCAGTCACCCCCACTGCTCGCACACACACAGCCTCCTCTAGGAGAAGGAAGGCATTAACTGCAGATGTGGGATTCCATCCTGCCACCCAGCAGTTCTGCAAGGCTGGTGGCATATGCAGCTTTCTGCCAAGAAAGCAGATGGGTCGGACCAGGTTGCTGAACTGCATTGCCGTGTCTGTCTTCAGGAGGGCTATGTTATTGTTCATGGTCTCATTATCAAAATCCTCATGGATGATGATGGTGTTGACCGGATACTCTTCATGAGCAATCACTTTGGCATCCATCTTAGCTATACCAACTATGACAATGATGTCCTTCCTAGAGAAAAAGCAAGGGAATCTTTAGAAGCCAAGGCACCATGGAAGCTTCACACTTTCCTTTTCATATTTACTCTTTTGGGGATGGGTTGGAACACTCATCCAATTGATTTTTCCTGGGCTAGTTTTTACTTACCCCTTTGGACCCAGTCCCCAGGAAATCTTTTCTGAACTCCTAGACTCGTGTCCTCCTTTGTGAGCCCATAGCATCTTGGGAATTCCTCTACCTTAATGTCATTTGTCCCACCACCCAAAGATAATCTGTTATGACTATCTTTTTTTCATGCTTTTTCCATAGTTTTTTGGTTTTTTTTTTTTGATAGTCATAGTTACACCAAAGATGTAACCTTGACTGTTGATTTTAGCACTTAACATTTTAAAAGAAACATCTTTTCATATTACATACTCTGTAAATACTCTTGAGAGAAATTCCAATTATAATAGTGATGGAGTTCATTTGGTTGTTTTCCCTTTCTCCCCTTGGGGACCACCCAAGGGACTACAGAAATGAGAAACAAATGCTGAAAAACACCATAAAATGAAAAGACACTAGAGAATCCAAACCTCAGAATTAGAGGAAGGGCTGACAATAGCAGTAAAGGACAGCAGAAGCGCAGGGCATCCTAGATGGTACCTATTCCCACAAAGTCAGGAAAAGCTGGTCAAACATGCTTCTCAGCAAAGAGATAGAAAGAAAACAAAACAAGTACCAAAATAAAGGCCAAATTGGAAGCTGCATAAAGGAGAATAGAGAGAACAGAAAATACGTTAAAGGGCACAGGGTGGAGGACTGAGAAAAGTGACCAGAATGAAATGGACATTAACAAAGATTTTTAAAGGTGAGAGAGGAGAATGACAAATATGGCAGTCAATGGAGAGCCAGCAGATCACAAAGAAAGTAACCCAAATAAGACAGAAAAAAGATTTCAGGATCCAATTTAAGAACGTTTTCTGGAAATAAGCCTTCGCTCTACAGTTTGGAAGTGTACTCCACACCCTAGGGAAAAAGCGATATAGAATGATCAACATGGAGACATAGCCTTGTCAGCTCCCAACAAGAAACAGATGGCACTCTCAAGGTGAGTTGGGGAAAGTTTAAGTAAGTTGGGGATTCTTTACAATGGTCTTGGAAGGATGTAGGGAAATCACAGAGAATATTTCAGTACCTGGGTGTCACGTGGCAAATGCAGCTTCCTGCTCAGATAACAACAGGGTGCCAGTGTGCCTTTGGGTACTAGAGGGGGGAGGGAGTGGTCAGAGCTGTGGGCAGTGGGTCACTTGGCTGGAGGAGGCAGCCAGTCTACAGTACCCCTCTGGGGAATAAGGACCCTACCCTTGCCCTCCCCACTTCCTCTGAACTCTTGCCAGTACTCCCCTTGGCCAAACCCAACTGGAACCCAGAAGGTAAGAGTACCATTGGTGTAACCCACACAAGTCAGCCTCCTGGGACCCAGAAGGGTAGAAGAGAGTAGAGAGTAGAAATGGAAGAGATGCCGCATAGCTAGTAAAGTTGATGGACTTCAATGACAAAGAAGGAATCCTTAGGCATCCAAACAAAACCAGATTAAGTCATCTTAAGTTTGGCCATGTAATTTATTGCCTAACCCAAGGAACTTGAGAGAGTGAAAGGGGATGCTTGCAGCAGGACACTAGGATAATAGGTGTAACCAGACCTCTCTCAGGTGCACTGGGATGATCATGTACCTAGAGAGGAAAAAATCAGAATGGCTTCATACTTCTCTGCAGCAAGATTTAACACCAGAAACCATGGCAGTTGTGGGGGTGGGGGTGGGGGTGGGTGTGCAGTGGTAATGCCTATTAAGTCTCCAAAAGAAAGAAGGCATGATCCATGAATTCTACACTTAAGTTGTCATTCAGGCTTAAGGACAGCACATTTGTTAATATCCAAAACCCAAGGAAATATGGTTCTTGGGAGCCCTTTAAGAAACGACATACTTGGAGACAAATTTTAGCCAATTCTAGTGTTGAATGGAGAAAATCCAGCAGTGTTGAATGCAGAAAATCCAGCAAAAGGACTGTCGGTAAGTGTGGAGTTCATTAAAACATTGGACTAAAAGCCTTTTTAGAGTTTGGGTTAGAGTCAAAATGTAAACTCTGTCAGTAATCAGATGGTGTAACTAAAGCTATAAAGAAGGTTGGAAAGTAGGTATATATGTCAGTTTCCTCATCTTTTAAAGGAATCCAAACATATTATTTACAGCTAATATGTAAATAATAAGGATGTGCAAATATGTATGTGAATCAAGGTAAACATTAAAGCACTTATATTATCTATTAAAATTGTGTGGTGGAGGAGAAGGAGGGAAGAAGTAAAAAGATAGGACTTTTGGCACTGACCACAGTAGAGTCTAAAGAGAACAGTCCAGGGGCACCTGGGTGGCTCAGTTGCTTAAGCCTCCGACTTTGGTTTAGGTCACAAACTAAGGGTTTGTGACTTCGAGCCCCGTATTGGGCTCTGTGCTGACAGTGCAGAGCCTGGAGCCTGCTTTGAATCCTGCATCTTGCTCTCTCTCTGACCCTCCCCAGTCGCGGTCTGTCTCTCTCTCAAAAGTAAACATTAAAGGAAAATAATAATAAAGAGGACAGTGCAGAAAGAAACAAAGGATGTTGCTGTCTTCCTTGAAATTATAACTCTAAGGTGAACACCAGAACAAAAACTCAAACTTTCCAAATTTGTCAGAAGAGACATTCAAAACAAAGGTCACATAATGAAAAGAAAAACCAGAAGCCACAAAAGCAGAAAACATAAACTAAAATGAAAACAAGAAGCAGGAGTTTCATTTAGAACATCAATTTAGAGCAGAAGAACATGAAGTAAGACAGAGAGGCTCTTAATGACGAAAAAGAATTAAGTCTATGGCGAAGACCTTGTAGTCATAAGCATCTGCAGCATGTGACATAATGTTCATAAAGGAAATACTCCAGGAAATAGGAGAAAGAGCCAAAGATTGTTCATGATAGATTTTTTTTTTTTTTATAAATTTTTTTTTTTTAATTTTTTTAACGTTTATTTATTTTTCAGACAGAGAGAGACAGAGCATGAACGGGGGAGGGTGAGAAAGAGGGAGACACAGAATCCGAAACAGGCTCCAGGCTCTGAGCTGTCAGCACACAGCCCGATGTGGGGCTCGAACTCACGGACTGCGAGATCATGACCTGAGCCGAAGTCGGCCACTCAACCGACTGAGCCACCGAGGCGCCCCTGTTCATGATAGATTTTAACTCATCTCTGTCAACCTAGGACAAAGCAAAGAGATTCCCTCCCCCAATTTTATATATTAAATTGTCCACCAGAGACAGAGAATGAACTTTGAATTTTAACTGTGGGAAACATTCACGTGACTCACATATAGTAGACTGCAAGGGCAACCCCAACAAATTCCTAAACAGATCTAATCATCATGTAGTATAACTCAAAACAAAATAAGGGCAGAAAACAAACAAAACACCCTGAGTATTTGAAAACTCTGTCTTTAAAAAAACCCTGAGGCAAAGGGAAAATCAAAACCAAAATAGATAGACCAGATAGGAAATAACAATGAAAATGCTACCTGGAAAGCCAAATCTCTCTGGAAGGCTAGTGCCAAGATTCAGTCCAATCTGTCCACTCCTGGGTTATTCATGCTATATATGCACATGTGTGCAATAATATATGGACAAATATATCTACTTGCAGCAATTTTTGGCACTAGGAAAAGATCAGAAGCAACCCAAATTTCCACTATCAGAGGACTGTGTATTTATGGTAGATCCATCTTGGGATACTGTTCAGCTGATAAATATGGGAGTGAAAAAGAGTGAAAAAGCTGAGTGTAATGCTGTGTCTGGTACACTATCAGTTGTATCAGGGGCTGTTATAGACTGAATTGTGTTGTGCCAAATTTGTTGATGAAGTCCTAGCCCCAGGTGTGGCTGTATTTGGACACAGGGCCTTTAAGGATGTTATTAAGATTAAATGAGGTCTTAAGGGTAGGGCCCTAACCCAACAGGACTAGCGTCCTTGCGAGAGGAGGAAGAGACATCAGAAGTGCACGCCCTGAGGAAAGGCCATGTGAGGACACTGCAAGAAGGCAGCCATCTCCAAGCCAAAGAGAGAGTCCTCAGAAGAAACCAGTCCTGCCGACACCTTGATCTTGGACTTCTGGCTTCCAAAAGGTGAGAAATAAATTTCTGTTGTCTAAGTCACCCTGTGTGTAGTATTTTGTCAGGGCAGTCCTAGAAGATTAATACAAGGGGGAAGGAAAAATCTCTCTCTGTCAATAGATACAAGAATCAATATAGCTAGACCTATAGATATATAGATATCCATAAGTGCATTGAGTAATTAAGGAAGAATATTTAAGAAACTGATGGTAGAATATGGTTTAAGGGAGGAAGTTAGTGTCTGAAGGCCAGGGAATCTTTTGGTTCCTTCTGAACATTATACTGTGTACATGTATTTTAATTTAAATGTATGCATTTTCAGGGGTTTCTGGGTGGCTCAGTCCATTGAGTGTCCGCCTCTTGATTTTAGCTCAGGTCATGATCCCAGGGTCGTGGGATGGAGCCCCATATCAGGCTTCATGCTGAGCATGGAAGCTGCTTAATTAAGATTCTGTCTCTTACTCTCTCCCTCTGCCCCTCTCCCCAACTGGTGCTCTCTCTCTCTCTAAAATATAAATAAATAAGTAAATAAATAAATAAATAAAAACTATTTTCAAATAAAAATATAAGTTATAGGTTTAAAAATTCAGCATCTCCACCATATTCTATCAAGTGTTTATACTATTACTTATTTGGGCAATTATAGTAATTATAATCTCTTCCCCCATACTCTGTGTGTGTGTGTGTGTGTGTGTGTGTGTGCGTGTATATATATATGGCATATAAATAGTATATATAGAGATATATAATAATTATATATATTATTTATGTACTATATATTATATGCTATACATATATGAATGAGTAACCATAATGTATTTATCCATGATAATTGGACTTTACATTTCGAGTGTTTTGTGTGTGTTTAATCACCCTATGAATAACATAAAACTTTTGTTTTGTGCATAAAACTTTTGTGCATAAAACTTTTCCAGTGGTTGAAATTATTTCATTAATGTCCACTCTCAAAAGTGAAATCTTTGGGTCAAAAAGTAAAATGTTTTACAAAAAAATTATTCCTTTAATAACATTTGAGGTTTTTTTTTTCGTGGTTTACAAGAATGTATAAATTTACCACATAGAGTTTGGAGAATACAAAGAAGTTCAAACAAGAAAACAGAAATCGGGTGCATTCTGAGCATTCAGAGATAGGTGCTTGTAAAGCGTTTGCATATTTCCTTCCAGTCTTTTCTCTATGCACATATATTTGTGGCAGTCATGTTGTAAGGTTCAAGGTTAAGTGTTTTAAGGTACGGGCTCCTAACAATTCACTTAAACTTAGAGTAAAGACCTCTAGTACCTCTAGTACCAGGGGTCAGTGCCTGTGTTGCAGTAAAATGGGAACAGATGTCCTTCCCGTGGAGGATGGAGGAACAATCATTTCACCTTGTGGGTGTGCAGTCCCCACAGCAGAGAACACACTGGACAGCATGACTTTGGCAACTGGTGATTCCAGGACCCCAAGAGTCATGGCAGGGCAAGTGCCAAGCCAGTAAAAAGCCCTGTTGCCCTGTCACCAGGAATCTACCTTCCAGGTCTCCCCAGGCTGAGCCGGAAAGGGTCCCTTCACCTCCACCCCAGGGGGCTGTGTAGGCCCCAAAGCACAGGTACTGGCCTGTTCTGCAAGGCAGATGCGATGCTGATGATCCAGAACTCACTGAGGATGCTGCCAAAAGCCAGGTGAGTGTACTGGGAATCCTGCAGCGACACCACCCACGGGAATTCCTGGTCTTTGACCAAACCCTCCTCGGAAGTTTCCACAACACTGGTTTTCTGGATGCCACAACCTGCAGAGAGGGTGTGTGGGGGCCTCACTGTTGGGGCAAGGAGTTGGCGGCCTGTGGCCACCACCACTGTGTCACACCTCAAGACCACCTCTCCTGCTGGTTCCCCACTCCTCCTGGCTCTCCATCTTGGTCACCACGAACTCCACTACCCACATTTCTTTTCCTGGTGGGTCATTTTCTCCATAAAAGATGCTTGATGACATCTTTGAATCTAAAAATAACCCCTTAGGCTACCGATAATCCCTCTCCTCTATTGGGCACTTGGCAGTGCACTGGAGGCAGTATCGGAAAGCGGTTCTCAAAGCGTGGTCTGGGACCTCTGGAAGTCCTCAGGTTAAAACTGGTTAAAACAGGTTAAAACTGTTTTCATAAGAATACTAAGACAGTGTTTGCTTTCTCACCCTCATTCTCTCATTCTTGTGCAGTGGAATTTTCCAGAGGCTACATGATGTCATCACTGTGACGGCTACCAGCGTGTGTGAACCTGTATATTCTTGTGTTTTAAAAATTTCCCAGTTTTTAATTTCTAATATAGTAAATATGGAAAGATATAGCTTCACAGCAAAAGTTACTTGGGGGCCCTCCATAATTTTTAAGAGTGTCAAAAAGTTGGAGCACTGCTGATATGTACTACTTCATGTAACTCCTCCAACAGATGCGGAGGTGGACGTTGTCATTCTCCACGTGTGGCTGAGAGAATGGACTTTTAGAGCTGGTAAGAACTTGTCCAGGTTACACAGCTGGTAGGTACAGGGCTGGATTTCAAACTCCATACACCTTCAACCCCTCACAGTCTCTGTTCCAGCCACATTTCACATTCTCAAATTTGCCCTTGCTTTTCCCTGCCTGGGCAGTTTGGCATGTGTGGCTCCCCCGTGTTTGTTTTGCTTGCCAGTGTATCCCTATGGGCTAGTATAGTGCATAGTAAGTGCTCAGTAAATCATTTGGTGAATGAACAAAAGCATTTTGCTTTACCAATCACTCCCTGAAGTCCAGTCATCAAGGGGTTAAAAGGTCCCACCAGGTTGAGGCTGATTCTGGCCCATTCAGGCCTGCTTGGCCTTTGCCTTTCCAGGCCCTCAAGTGAGTTGCCTCCAATTGGGCAGTCTCTTGGGTCTGGACATTTGTTTCAAATGAGAGTAAAATGTTGACTAACGTTTTAAATAAACATTCTCCCCCTGCCTGTCCTGGTTTCACCCAAGATGCTGCATTGCTCTGTACTGAAAAATAAGTCCTTATTCATAGAATCATGGAAAGTGTAAGAATGATAGAGCAGGAAGGACCCTTGAAACTCAAAGCCCCAGACTGAGTGAGCTGAGCCTCCTACTTTGCAGGCAACATTATGGGATGGCATACACATGGGGTGTTTTGCTCTCTGTGGCTGCTGACTCCCTCCCTGTCCTGACAGTCCTCATGGCCAGGGGTGCCTATCTCATCCTCAGTACTCAGAGTGGAGGGCAGGGATTCTCAACCTAGCTGCACATTTCATCCACCTGCTGGCCATCCAACTGCTATCCCCCTAGGGACAGGACCTGGGCACTGGCATTTTAAAAAGCCTCCCCAGGTAGTTTCTAATGTGTATTCAGCTTTGAGACCTACTAGTGTTTTGGGAAAGTTCTGGATGCAGCGTCCCAGATACTGTCGGCCCCTGTGCCGTGAGACCTGGGAAAAGCCACTTTACCTCTCTGGACCTTAGTTTCCTCTTTTGAAATGTGGGGTAACACACCTCTTGGAGTCATAAAGATCATGTAAGGTGAGATTATGGGAAGGTGCTTTGCAAACTGTATCTTCATGACTGATAATGCTAATGGATGATTCCTTTTTTTTTTTTTTTTTTTTTTTAACGTAAGCCACTACTCTGGTTGCTGTTTATAAATCCCAAACCACAAGTACCTAGTACATGTTTCTAAATCAGTGGTCCTTGGGGCGCCTGGGTCACTCAGTCGGTTAAGCGTCCAACTCTTTATTTGCGCTCAAGTCACGATCTCACGGTTTGTGAGTTCAAGCCCCGCATCAGGCTCTGCGCTTACAGTGCAGAGCCTGCTTGCAATTCTCTCTTCCTCTCTCTCTGCTCCTCCCCAACTCATGCTTTCTCTCTCTCTCTCAAAATAAACTTAAAAAAAATAAATTGGTGGTCCTGGATGATAGGTGTCACATGGTGGGCACCACCAGCCAACTATTGGTCAGATAATTGGTGGCTCTGTTATCAGCCATTTATTCAATTCATGGAACGTTGGCAATCTATAGTGAACAAGGCATTAACCATTGTTACCCAAATCAACAAGGACCTACAGGTAGGTGATGACTTTTGCTTTCTCAAAGCTCTAGTTGGCTAGTTTATAAAACCCTTGGAAGGTCCAGGATATAAGGAGGAAATCTGAGCTAAAGATGAAATGTTTGCCTGAAGCTATTTAAGAGGGAGGAGAGACCCTTTCTGTTTTGTGGGTATCCCTTGGTCTCTCTGGGGCTGCAAGGAGGTGGAGTAGGCTAGGAAAGTAGGGGGTTCTCCCTTTGGTGTGTGCTGTGGTGGTGTTAGAAGCTCTGTCCTGTCTCCCGTCTAACTCCAGGAAGATTGGACAGAGCCAGCTAGGGTGGCAGCTAGATGGAACAGAGCTTGCTGTCCCCTCTCAACCTGCCCCTTCCTAGGATGGAATCTTAGTTCTGGATGACCTGGAGGTCAGGGAAGGACTGAGTCCCAAGCAGGCTCCAAGGTACCTTCTTGCTCCTGGGACCAGGAACCATCAGTTTAATGATACTTGGGGGGTTAATGATAAAAGATTTATTTGAAACCACAATGCTTAGGTAGAAACAAGGGGAGGGCCTGGTTTCTGAGTACACCAGATACACCATAGGCCTCCACCTGGGCATAGGGAGGACATCTCCCACCTGGTGGTGCCTGGTGGGGTTTCTGAGTGGGCTTTTCCATAGTCTGAGGCTTACTTTCTTAATGGCACTCTCATCCGAGGATCAGCTCTGCCATCAGACTGCTGAAGCCAGTTTCCTGCATCCACGGCCTATGTTCCCTTTCTTTGCCTGATTCCCACCGCCAACACCTGCTGTCCGAGCAGAGCACTGCCAGTCCTCTTCCCCCTGAGTCCCTCTCTGGACATTAAGGGCCATGTACAGGATTCCTGTACAGGTCCCCCTGCCATGTCACACAAGCTGCTGACATTGTCATGGAAAAGAGAAGCACACTCACTGGCAGAAGAGTGGGAGACATAGAGCAGTACTAAGAGCATCCGTCTCATCTCTGCCATCCCCAAAGTGAACTGCAGCAGGCACCATGGGCAGCTGTGAAAACACAATATCCAAAGGCACAGGCTTTTCCTCTCCTCCCTAAAGCGGCAATCCCCCCACCGCGTCAGAGGCCCTGCCTCTTTCCTTTCCCCTGACAAAGCCTCCAAAACGTGGGAAACAGACCTGTCACGTCCCAATTGCTTGGTTCCGTCCAGTGAAGGGCTCAGGGACCAGCTGCCCAGCACCGATATTGTTAGGATTGGGAAGATGGCCCACAGAGAGGAGGCAGCCCCTGTGTGTCAGTTTTCTCCTCGATCCAGCCAGGGTCCCCAGGCTTCCCAGAGAGTTGGGTCTCAGAAGAGGGTTGGTTTTTGACTCATGGAATCCGACCCCTTTCTTAACTCTGTAGCCATAAAATGCTGCTGAAAGTAAGAGCAGGGTTTACTGCAAGCCCACCCCTGGCTTTGCCCATCCTGCCACACTCAGCTGGCTTAAATGATGCTGGGATTTCTTTTCACTGCTGACCACTTATACTTTTACATCATAACCGCCCAGTTTGTAGCTCTGTTAATTTGTGCAATAACCGGACAAGGCAGACAGTATCACTGTCCCCATTTTACAGATTCAGAAACTGACATTCACACACAGAAACCTGCCCCAGGTCACACAGCTGCCAAGTGGTAGAGCTGGAGTTTGAACTGGGGTCTGAGTTCAAAGCCCACACGTGTCTCCCCACCCACCATACCATCAGCCCCACTCTTGCCTCAAACTGTGCACAATAGCCGTTCTCAGTCACCATGTTCCGCTCATGACACTGGATGTTTCTTGTTGTCAGGATGGCTCTCAGAGTCTTCTGTGAACTGCTACTGCCAAAGGAGAAATGAACTCACTCTGACCTTACACAGCAGAGCTCAACAGAGGGATTCCTTCTACCACCTTGGGAAGAATGTTCCATTGTGGCATCACAGTTACCATGGTATCACCAAGCAAATGTCTAGACATGGAGACCTAGGAGGAGCCAGGATGAAAAGCCTGCCTGTTTCCTAAACTTGGCAAGGCTATTCTGGAAGCCTGGCTTTCCCCAAGTCTGGCCGAGAAGACATCCCTTTTGCTAGATCACAAAGCCCTGTCCCATTGCAGCCGTGGTCTGTCTACTTCCTCAGCACCCGCCCTGTGTCTACACAACTTTGTCAAACTGGATGGAGGAAGCCCACGACTAAACTGAGTCTGGTTTTTCCAATCCCCATAAGCATTCTTACATTTTCAGTGTGGTTTCCTGGAGCCCAGTTTTCCCTAGCCCTTTGGCTTGACGGTCCCAGCGAAGCCACCAGACTGTCGGCTCTGCCAAACCATAGGGTCAGATGGGAGCTGCACTCCAGCCACTGTTAGCAGCTTTGGTTTCAGCACAAATGGCAGGACTCAAGAGAGCTGTTGACAACATTGTGGTAAGAGAAGTGTTGACAACGTTTCATTAGATAGAATCAGAGTGCTCACAGGCTGCTGGCTCAGTCGCATGAAAGATATTTATTGGATGGGTAGATGAGTGGCTGATGGAAGGAAAGATCACTGGATAGAAAGTAAAGCGTGACTCAGAAAGGAGTCGCCATTTCCTTCCCCTCGAGATTCCCCTGATGTCCTATGTGCCTCACAATCATCCATCACCTTTAACACTGAGCAGGCATTGGCTTCTGCTGGGAGAACAGAATGGGAAAGATTTTTGGCAGTGGGAGAAATGGGAGTTGATCCTTCAGTCTGTTCGCGATGTCAATTTGACATCGTCAGCGTCAAAACACTTTCACGTGTATTTTCTCGTTCACAATTCACAATCACCCAGCCAAGATGAAGGAATTACTTGAGCTTTCCCGATGGGAACGTGGTGGCTCAGAGTGAGGAAAGTCACTGGAAAGCACATCTGGAAAGTAGCAGGGGCAGGACTCGAGCCCAGATCCTTCCAACTCTAGGGTGGTGAGCTATGCCCAAGTTGGCATTTCTCAGGCTGGACCCTGTGCTGCCTGATAAAGTACCAAAGCAGAAGTGCTGATTAGCGCAAAGCCAGGAGTTGCTCTTTAAAAGTGGGGTTGCTGGGGGGGGGGGGGGGGGAATGCCTGGGTGGCTCACTTGGTTAACCATCTGACTCTTGATCTCAGTTCAGGTCTTGATCTCAGGGTCATGAGTTCAAGCCCCACACTGGGTTCCATGCTGGGCATGGAGCCTACCTAAAAAAAAAAAAAAAGAAAGAAAGAAAAAGTGGGGATTCTGAGGGTAATGCACAAGACCCTAACTCTCTCCAATTCCTCTTTAATTCCTACATGAAAAGAAGCCACGGGGAGACCACCAGAAACACCCACTCTTAACAGGAACGATCTAGCATAACTTTATAATACTAAGAAAGGCTCAGAATCCTGCCAGGGGCCCAGGAGACATTGTGAACAGAAGGCCTCAAATCTTCAGCCTCTCTGGGTTACTTAATGCAGACCATCAGCTTTTGGTAACTTTTAAAGGAACCATCACGATTTTGTAAATAATTATTTAATTCTTTCAGGTTAATAATAACAATGGTAATAATAGTTTTATATCTTGGAGAGGAAATTCATTTGCAACTTTACACCAAGGGCTACATATCCAGGATTGTGACAGCATGAAACATATGTAGTTTCTCAGCGGGTCACTTTCTATTTTTACTCTTTATTTTTATTAAGTTAGAAAATCCTAACTCTCAGTTAAAGGACATCTGATTTTTTTTTTAAGTTGTATAGCCTATTTTTTTTTAATATATGAAATTTATTGTCAAATTGGTTTCCATACAACACCCAGTGCTCATCCCAAAAGGTGCCCTCCTCAATACCCATCACCCACCCTCCCCTCCCTCCCACCCCCCATCAACCCTCAGTTTGTTCTCAGTTTTTAACAGTCTCTTATGCTTTGGCTCTCTCCCACTCTAACCTCTTTTTTTCTTTTTCCTTCCCCTCCCCCATGGGTTTCTGTTAAGTTTCTCAGGATCCACATAAGAGTGAAACCATATGGTATCTGTCTTTCTCTGTATGGCTTATTTCACTTAGCATCACACTCTCCAGTTCCATCTACGTTGCTACAAAAGGCCATATTTCATTCTTTCTCATTGCCACGTAGTATTCCATTGTGTATATAAACCACAATTTATTTATCCATTCATCAGTTGATGGACATTTAGGCTCTTTCCATCATTTGGCTATTGTTGAGAGTGCTGCTATAAACATTGGGGTACAAGTGCCCCTATGCATCAGTACTCCTGTATCCCTTGGGTAAATTCCTAGTAGTGGTACTGCTGGGTCATAGGGTAGGTCTATTTTTAATTTTCTGAGGAACCTCCACACTGCTTTCCAGAGTGGCTGCACCAATTTGCATTCCCACCAAAATAAATAGATAAATAAATAAATAAATAAATAAATAGACATCTGAAATTGCAGCAAGTTCTCGAAACTGGCAGATAGTTCTGGATATTCAGATTGACTGTGGACTCCAAAATCATGGAGAGATTTTTTTCACTCTGCTGATGACTGCTCTCAGTTACTCATGGGCCATCGTGCTTGAAACCTGGAGTGTTGAAAATTTCTCCTGAGGAGTTTGAAAATTTCATCCTGGGGGATAGTGATGGTTGAATTTCTAAATCACTTAGTTGCTTTTCCCTCTGGAAAATATTTCTTCGTGTTCTGTTTCAGTTTTGGAAAAGGATGTTTAAACATGCCAATAAGCTTTACTGCATTTCAAAATCTCTTCTTGGATGCAATTAACAGAACAAAAAAAAAAATCAAGTACTGCTTCATTTACGTGTCATACATTTTCCAAGTTGCCTGCTACTGATCAATGGTTTGTTGAACTGTTGAGTAAAATGTCTGCTAGCCCAAATATATCATAGTTATTGTGCACTGCATACTATGACTTTGATACTGATGCAACATCTTACAGAGTCCTCTGAACAGGAATTTTGTCAATAGTTCATACTACATTTTCTTTGAATTGCTTTTCGTTACTATCGACACTCACTGAAAGCTTCTCAGCTGTGGTATCACATCTACTCTGAAGAGTACAAGTCTGAATCAGGTTTTTGCCATTTAGATATCTTCTCCACTTAGCAAAAAACATTCAGGAATTTCTTGGAAAGCATTATAATGCCCTCATTCTGGAAAAAATATATATTTATAACTTACTTACCAAAGAGGTAATCATGCTTGATTGAAAATGACAAAAATGTTTTAATGGTTTCATTATCATCAGATATCTACGTTGGACTTACAGGTTTTTCCTTAGATAGATCATCCATAGAATGTTTTTATTTTCCTAAAAGTGTTTAAAACAAAATGTCATGCTTATCATATTCTTTTTTTTTTTTTTTTTAAATATTTATTTTTGAGACAGAGAGAGACAGAGCATGAACAGGGGAGGGTCAGAGAGAGAGGGAGACACAGAATCTGAAACAGGCTCCAGGCTCTGAGCTGTCAGCAGAGAGCCCAACGCGGGGCTCGAACTCACGGACCGCGAGATCATGACCTGAGCCAAAGTCGGACGCTTAACCGACTGAGCCACCCAGGCGCCCCATCATATTCTTGACTCCTAAAGAAAGAGCTTGTGTGCAAGAGTTTTTCAATCTTTATCTAAATGAAATGCATTTCATTAGCCATTGCCCCCTGAAAGTCAAATTACCCAATCAATAATCTTTGAATTGGCTGATAATGAACATTTGTACCACATATAGCTATATTTATTAATATAAATTTCCCCAATGAAAAAAATTCCATTTTAAGTTATTCAGTTTAAAAGAAACATCTAGGAAATTTATTTCTTTATATCATCTTACAACACAAGAGCTTACTTACAACACAAGAGCTAAAACATTACCATTATCTTGTGCCTACCTCCATGTTTAACCCTCTCTTTCATTCTTGCTCTTTGTTTAACAAGTTTATCCATAGATATGTATGCCTAAACTACCGCTAAAGGTTCTCTAGAGTGTGTGTACTTAGGAATAGGATTGCTAGGTCAGAGAATGTGTTAAGATATACCTCGCTCTAAAGGTAATGCTAAATTGTTTTCCAAGATGGTTGAACCAATTTACATTCCTACCAGCAATGTAAGGTGATCCTGCTGACTCATGAATGTCCTCTCTGACACTTATTACTGTCAGCCTTAATTTTTGGTTAGTCTAATGGATATAAAATGATACCTCATTGCTAAATTGTGTTTCCCTAATTACTAGTAAGGTTAAAGATAAGTTTTCTCACGTATTTGTCACCTGCTCGAGTTAATGTTTATGTCGTTTGTCCTTTTTTTCCTATTGGGTTGCTTGCCTTTTTCTTACTGAGATGAAGGAATTCTTAATACATTCTGAATGTTGTTCACTATGTGTATTGTGAATATTTTCTACCAATTTCTGGCCTGTGTTTTCTATTTTAATTTCTTACTGAGATGAAGGAATTCTTAATACATTCTGAATGTTGTTCACTATGTGTATTGTGAATATCTTCTACCAATTTCTGGCCTGTGTTTTCTATTTTAATTTCTTTATGATGTTTTCATATAAACAGAGGTCTTAATTTTAGTTTTAATGATGTCAAATGTATTAATATTATATTGTTAGGGCTGTTTTGTGTTTTGTTTAAGAAACCTTTCTCTAGGGGTGCCTGGGTGGCTCAGTCGGTTAAAGCATCTGACTTCAGCTCAGGTCGTGATCTCACAGTTCGTGAGTTCAAGCCCCACATTGGGCTCTGTGCTGACAGCTCGGAGCCTGGAGCCTGCTTCAGATTCTGTGTCTCCCTCTCTCCCTGCTCCACCCCTGCTCATGCTCTGTCTCTCTCTGTCTCTAAAAAATGAATAAACGTTAAAAAAATTTTTTAAAAAGAAAAAAGAAACCTTTCTCTAGATCCACATCAGTGATCTATTCTACTATATTATCTTCTTAAATCTTTAACGTTTTGTTATGGGGGGTGCCTGGGTGGCTCAGGGTGTTGAGAGTCTGACTTCAGCTCAGGTCACCATCTCACACTCCGTAAGTTAGAGCCCTGCGTCGGGCTCTGTGTTGATGGCTCAGAGCCTGGAGCCTGCTTCAGATTCTGTGTCTGCCTCTCTCTCTGCCCCTCCCTTGCTCCTGCTCTGTCTCCCTCTGTCTCAAAAATAAATAGAAACATTTTTTAAAAATTAAAAAAAAAAAGTTTTGTTTTGACACATAAGTCCTCACCTCAATCTGGAATTTTTTTTGTGTGCATGGTATGGGTCCACTCTTTCCCACATGGATAGCTTCATTTCTCCACAGGTCTCCAGCATGAGCTCGGACGTACATGTGCCTGGGACTGTTCTGAGATCTCTCTCCTGTCACACTGGTTACCTTATCTATTTCCTTGTGCCAATTCCATGCAATCTCAGGTGTTACAGCTTTGCAAAGTCTTACTGTTTAGTAAGGCAAGTGGTCCCACATAATTCTTTTTCTTTAGGAATGTCTTAACTATCCTTGGCCTTTGTACTTTTATGTAGTTTAGAATCAACTTGGTACTGCCACCAAAAACAAACAAACGAAACCTTCAAAGATTTGGATTAGAATTGCATTATATCAATAGTTCAATTCGTGGCTACATTAACATCTATATATTATTGACTCTTCTTATCCATGAGCATAACGTGTCTCTCAATTTAATGAGGTCGCCTTTAAGATTTTTCAATATAATTTTATGATCTGCCCCGTAAAGGTCTTGTACATCTTTTGATAGAATTTATTCCTAAGCATCTTATACTTTTTGGTTGCAATTAAATGATGTCTTCTTTTATTATGCTTTTTAACAATTTCTTACTAAACCACTTGGAATTTGTAAAAAATTATTGTTAGAATCTTTTGGGTTTTCTATGTAAAGAATCCTATCACCTGTTAATAATGACAGTGTTGGGGCACCTGGGTGGCTCAGTCAGTTAAGTGTCTGACTTCAGCTCAGGTCATGATCTCACGGCTAATGAGTTCAAGCCCCACCTCGGGCTTTGTGCTGACAGCTCAGAGCCTGGAGCCTGCTACGGATTCTGTGTTTCCCTCTCTGTCTGCCTCTCCCCTGCTCACGCTCTGTCTCTCTCTCTCTCTCAAAAATAAACATTAAAAATTAAAAAAAAATAATGACAGATTTTTTTATGACTTTTATTTCTTTTTCCTGTCTTACAGCCCTGGCTAAGACCTCCAGTATAATGTTGAATAGGATCCGTAAAAGCGGGCATCCTTGTCTTGGTCTAAGGGAAGGTTTCTAACACTTTCTCATATAGAATAATATATGATCTAGATTGCTAACTAGATTTCCTTAATTAGGTTAAGGAATCCCCTTCTATTTCTACGGGTTTTTTTTGTTTGTTTTAATCAAAACTTGGGGTTGAATTTTGTCAAATGATTTTTTTGGCATTAAGATAATCATGATTCTTCTTTAATTTGTGAACATGATTAATGAAACTAACAGAGTTTCTCAAATTAAGCTACCCTTGAATTTCAGGGATTAATGTTTTATCATCTTATATACCACTATTCATTACTGTTTGGTATAGGGGTTTTGGTATCAATGTTTGTGAATTAGATTGGCTTATAATTTTCTTCTCTTGTATGTTCCTTATTAGTTTTACTGGCCTTGTGGCATTAGTTGGGGAGATGGAAATGGTCTGTTATCTGAATGTTTGCAAAACTCATCTGAAAACTATCTGGGCCTGGTGGTTATTTTGTGGGGAAATTTCTAACAGCTGCTTAATTTATTTTTATTTTTAGTGTTTCTAAGACTATCCACTGTTTATCTTGAGGCAGATTTGGTCATTGTTTTTCTAGGAACTTTTCCATTTCATTTTCAAATGTATTGGCATAGGGATTATAGTACTATCTCTGAAAATCTCCATTTTAAAATTTAACATTCTTTTTTTCATTCCCAGTATTGTTTACTTATGCCTCTATTCTTTTCAGTTTCTCCAGAGTTCCAATTTGTATTTTCAGGATAAACTTTTGTCTTTGTTGATCATCCTTTGTTTTGTTTTTTGTTTGGTTGGTTGGCTTTTGTATCTTTGTAACTTTATCTTACAGTTTATTACTAGTAGCTTTTTTTTTATTACCAGTACTAGTACTGCTTTATTACTTTGTGTCATTATTTTCTAGTTATTATTCTCTGCCTTTATATTATCTGTTTCTTCTACTTTATCTGGGTCTATTTTGTGTTCTTTTTCTAAAATTTAAACTGGACATTTAGCTCATTAATTTTTCCCTCTCTTTTCTAAAATAAACCTTTAAAGCCATTAATTCCTGTTAAGTTTCACTTTCTTGGCAAGACTTAAGTTTTGATATATTGGTCCTTCCTTATCATTCAGTTCTAATTATTTTTACATTTCCATTATGATGTGTTTTACTCTTGAACTATTTAGAAGTGTGTTTTTAAATTTCCAAGTGTGTAACTAGTTTTATTTAACTTTTAATACCCACTTCTAACCCAATTGGTTAGAGGATATCTGTGTAATACTGATTCTTCAAACCCTCCGCAAATTTCTTTGTGGCCTAGTATGTAATAAGAAATTTTCTAACTGTTCCATGTTTGCTTCGGGAAAATGTATAGTGTCTATACCTATCAATTAACCTTAAGCTTGTTGATTGTTCTATTCTTATCTTCTGTATCTTCTTGATTTTTTGTCTGCTTGACCTATCAGTGATTAAGAAAGGTGACTCCTGGGGCACCTGGGTGGCTCAGTCAGTTAAGCATCTGACTTTTCATTTCTGCTCAGGTCATGATCTCACAGTTCTTAAGATTGAGCCCTGCATCCGGCTCTGCACTGACAATGTGGAGCCTGCTTGACATTCTCTCCCTCTCTCTCTGTCCCTTCCTGATTATGCTATCTCTCAAAATAAAGGAAAACTTTTTTTTAAAAAAGAAGAAAGGTGCCTCCTGTTATAATGGTGAATTTAACAATTTCTCCCTAAAGTTATAGCAATTTTTGCCTTATATGTTTTCAGGCTATTTTATTAGATATATAAATTTAGAATTGCCATATCTTCCTGGTAAATTGATCTATAGTTGATTATCATTATTGTATGTAATTATGTTCTTTAAAGTGTGGCAAACACTGACTTAACAAATATTGAGCCATTGCTCCTAGAGAACATACAGGGTTAGGTTCCTATGAGTTTCTGGTCATAACATTTTTATCAATACATAATCTCGTTTTACATGTGCTTCTGTCTAAAGGCGTCTCATTTAATATATGTTGTTGATTCATGAACATTGAACTCATGGCCAACAACACTGTAACTCATACCTGAATGAAGCTTATATAATATGTATATTTTCTCCATAAGGCACATCACAGCATTCTTGTGTGTAGGAACACTAGACTGCACTTGAGCAGTATGGCTGGGGGACATTTTAAACAGCAAAATCACCAGTGAAAAGCACAAAAATGCTAAAGATGTGGCATTATGTAGATGGCAAAAAGGACATTTGGTTATAGGATGTGCTGAAGCAAGAATGCAGAGTGTCACCTTGTTCAACCTCAGCTGGGAACGTGTGCATTGAATGACTCAATTTTTTTGCCATTCTGCCTGTCTGCAAATGACTACAAAGATCTGCAAGTATTGATTTTAGAGTTAAAATAAATTTTAATGAGTAGGCAAATTTGCAATATGGGATCCATGAATAATGTGGATCAACTATATGATTTCTATCCTTAAAAATATCTTTTGTCCTAAAGCTTACCTGATATGAAAATAACTATGCCTGCTTATTATTTGTAGATATTTCCTTTTCCATGCTTTTTCACTTTTGAACTTTCTGTATCCTTATGCTTTATATATATTTCTTATAAACAATACACAGCTGGATTAGTTTTAAAAGAATCTAAACTGACACTGTCTTTTTGATTGGCAAATATACTCCTACTATATTTATTGGGATTATTGATCTATTTGGAATTGTTTTATCATCTTCCTTTAAACACTTTAGAAGTTTCTTTAGTACAGATATCTTGATGGCGCATGTTCTCAGTTTATGCTACCCTGTAAATGTCTCTCTCTCTCTCTCTCTCTCTCTCTCTTTTTTTTTTTTTTTGCATCATTTTTCTTGGAAAAATGTTTTGATGATACACAGTTCTAGGTGGAGAATTACTTCCTCTCGTTTATCTGAAGATGTTCTTTTCCTGTTTTCTGGATTCCATTGTCATGAAAAAGTCTACCCTTAATCTAATCGTGTTTCTTTTTTTTTTTTTTTTAAATTTTTTTTTTTTTTCAACGTTTTTTATTTATTTTTGGGACAGAGAGAGACAGAGCATGAACGGGGGAGGGGCAGAGAGAGAGGGAGACACAGAATCGGAAACAGGCTCCAGGCTCCGAGCCATCAGCCCAGAGCCTGACGCGGGGCTCGAACTCACGGACCGCGAGATCGTGACCTGGCTGAAGTCGGACGCTTAACCGACTGCGCCACCCAGGCGCCCCTAATCGTGTTTCTTTATAAAAGAGATTCTTTCTCTCTCGCCCATTTTAAGACTTTTGTTTCTGGTGTACTATGGTTTCATTAAAGTGAATTGAAGTATGAATTTATTTTTATTTATTCTTGTTAGGGTGTTATGCTCCCTGATTTTGTATATTTATATTTTCTTATAGATTCTGGAACTTAGACATTATCTTTCCAAATACTGCTTTTTCTTTAGGCTCTCTATGCTTTATCTTTGGGATTCCAAATAGATGTATTAGACTTTCTCATTCTATCTTTCATATCTCTTATTATTGCTTTCATTTTTTTCTTCACTTGAACATAGACTTTATTTATTTATTTATTTATTTATGAATTGAGTTACAGTTGACATACAATATTATATTAGTTTCAGTGTATAGCACGGTGACTCAACAATTCTATGCATTACTTAGTGCTCATCACTCTAAGTGTACTCTTAATTCCCTTCACCTATTTCACTTGAGTCTGTTTCTGGCTTTTTTGTTCATATGTTTTGTTTCTTAGATTCTACAGATAGGTGAAATAATATGGTATTTGTCTTGTCTGACTTATTTCACTTAACATAATTCCCCTTTAAGTCCATTCATGTTGTCACAAATGGCAAGATTTCATTCTTTTTACACCAGTGGACACTTAGGTTGCTTCCATGTTTTGGCTATTGTAAATAATGCCACAATGAACATAGAGATGTATATATCTTTTTAAATTAATGTTTTCAGTTTCACCAGGTAAATACTCAGCAGTGGAATTAATGGATTGTATGGTATTTCTATTTTCAGTTGTTTTTTTAAACATTTTTACTTTTATTTTTTGACGGGGGTAGGGAGAGACAGAGAGGGAGGAAGACAGAGAATCCCAAGCAGTGTGGAGCCTGACATGGGGCTTACTCTTACCACCGTGAGATCATGACCTGAGCCAAAACCAAGAGTCAGATGCTTAACCAACTGAGCCACCCAGGAACCCCCTTATTTTTAGGTTTTTAAAGAACCTCCATACTAGGGCCCCTGGTGGCTCAGTCAGTTAAGCATCTGACTCTTGGTTTTGGCTCAGGTCATGATCTCATGGTTTCGTGGGTTCAAGCCCCACGTCGGGCTCTGCACGGGCAGTGCAGAGCTTCTTGGGATTCTCTTTCTCTCCCTCTGTCTCTGCCCCTCCCCCACTTGTACTGTCTCTGTCTCTCTCAAATAAATACATAAACTTAAAAAAAAAACCTCCAAACTGTTTCCCACAGTGGCTGCACCAATTTACATTCCCACCAACAGTGCATGAGTGTTCTCTATTCTCCATATCATCACCAACATTGTCATTTCTTGCCTTTTTGATTCTAGCCATTCTGACAGGCATGGGGTGATATAATTGTGGTTTTGATTTGCATTTGCCTGATTATTAAGTGATGTTGAGATTTGTTCATGTGTCTTTTGGCAATCTGTATGTTTTCTTTGGGAAAATGTCCATTCAGGTTCACTACCCATTTTTAAATTAGAGTATTTGGGATTTTTTGGTGTTGAGTTGTATCAGTTTTTCATGTATTTTGGGTAATAATCTCTTACCCATATCATTTGCAAACATCTCCCATTCATTTGCCTTTTAATTTTATTGATGGTCTCCTTTGCTGTGCAAAAGCTTTTTAGTTTAATGTAATCGCAATTGTTCATTTTTGCTTCTGTTGCACTTGCCAGAGGAGACAGAGCCAAAAAAATATTAAGACCAATGTCCTATCTTTTCTGTTAGGAGTTTTGTGGTTTCAGGTCTCATATTTAGGTCTTTAGTCCATTTTGAGTTTATTTTTGTAAATGATGTAAGAATGTAGTCCAATTTTATGCTTTTACATGTAACTTTCCAGTTTTTCTAACACCATTTATTGAAGATACTATCTTTTTCCTGTTGTATATTTTTGTATACCTTTTCATAGATTAATTGACCATGTAAGCATGGGTTTATTTCTGGACTTTCTATTCTATTCCATTGATCTATGTGTCTGTTTTTGTGCCAGTATCAGTTTTGATTACAATAGCTTTGTAGTATAGTTTGAAATCTGGGATTGTGAAACCTCCAGCTTTGTTCTTATTTCTCAAGATTGCTTTGGCTTTTGGGGGTCTTTTGTGGTTCCATACAAATTTTAGGATTATTTGTTCTAGTTCTGTGAAAAATACTATGGTATTTTGATAGAGATTGCATTGAATCTGTAGATTGCTTTGGGAAGTATGGACATTTTAATAATATTGATTCTTCCAATCCATGATTATGGTATATCTTTCCATTTATTTGTAGAAACCTCAATTTCCTTTCATCAGTGTCCAATAATTTTCAGAATATAAATCTTTTACCTCCTTGGCTAAACTTATTCCTAGGTATTTTATTCTTTTAGATGTAATTTTAAGTGGGATTATTTTGTTGATTTCTTTTTCTGCAAGTTATTAGTGTATAGAAATGCAACAGATTTCTGTATATTAATCTTCATATCCTTCAACTTGACTGAATTAATTTAATTAATCTAATAGGTTTTTGGTAGAATCTTTAGAGTTTTATATATATAGTGTCATGTCATAAGCAAATAGTGATGGTTTTATTTCTTCCTTACTAATTTGGATGTCTTTATTTTCTTTTACTTGTCTGATTTCTGTGGCTAGGACTTCCAGTACTATGTTGAATAAAAGTGGCAAAACTGGATATCCTTGTCTTATTCCTGAATTTACAGTGAAAACTCTCAGGTTTTCACCATTGAGTATGGTGTTAGTTGTTGGTTTGTCATGTATGGCCTTTATTATGTTGAGGTGTGTTCCTTGTATACTCACTTTGTTGAGAGTTTTTATCATGAATGGAGTTTGAATTTTGCCTAATGCTTTTTCTGCATCTATTGAGATTATTATGATTTTTCTCCTTCATTTTGTTAATGTGGTGTATCACATTGGTTGATTTGTGGATAATGAGCCCTTACATCCCTGGAATAAATCCTGCTTGATCATAGTTAGTGATCTTTTCAACGTATTGTTGGATTTAGTTTGATAATATTTTGTTGAGGATTTTTGCATCTGTTTTCATCAGGGATATTTGCCTGTAATTTTTCTTTTTGCAGTATCTTTGTCTTGTTTTTGTATCAAGGTAATTCTGGCCTTGTAGAATGAAATTGGAAGCATTCCTTCCTCTTTCATGTTTTGGAATAGTTTGAGAAGGATAGGTATTAACTCTTCTTTAAATGTTTGGTAGAATTCACCTGTGAAGCCATCCGGTCCTTGACTTTTGTTTGTTGGGAGGTTTTTTTGTTTTTTTGTTTTTTAATTACAGAGTCAATTTCATTACTAGTAATTGATGTGTTCAGATTTCCTATTTCTTTCTGATTCAGTCTTAGAAGATTGTATGTTTCTAGGAATGTATCCATTTATTCTAGGTTGTCCACTTTGTTGGTGTATAATTTTTCATAGTAGTCTTTTCTATTTATGTGATGTCGGTTGTAACTTCTGTTTCATTTCTGATTTTGTTTGAGTGTTCTCTCTTTTTTTCTTGATGAGTTTGGCTAAAGATTTATCAATTCTGTTTACTTTTTCAAAGAACAAACTCTGAGTTTCATTGACCTTTTCTTTGCCTTTTTAGTCTTTATTTCATTTATTTCCATTCTGATCTTTATTATTTCCTTCCTTTTATTAGCTTTGGACTTTTTTTGTTCCTCTTTTTCTAGTTTCTTTATGTTTAAGTTTACATAGCTTATTTGAGAGTTTTCTTATTTCTTGAGGAAGGCCTGTATTGTATAAATTTCCTTCTTAGAACTGCTTTTGCTGCACCCCAAAGGTTTTGAACCAGTATGTTTCCAATTTCATTTGTCCCCAGTTGTTTATTATTTCCTCTTTGATTTCTTCATTGACCCATTCATTGTTGAGGAGCATATTGTTTAGCTTCTACATGTTTGCGGGTTTTTCCATTTTTTTCTTGTAACTAATTTCTAGTTTCATACTGTTGGGGTCAGAAAAGATGCTTGATATGAATTCAGTCTTATTAAATTTACTGGGACTTGTTTTGTGGCCTAACATGTGACCTATCCTTGATAATGTTCCATGGGCCCTTGAAAAGCATGTGTATCCTGCTGTTTTTGGATGAAATGTTCTGTGTATATCTGTTAAGTCCATCTCATTAGTGTATCGTTCAATTTCCTCATTGAGTTTCTGTCTGGATGATCTATCTATTGATTTAAGTGGTATGTTAAATTCTCCTGTTATTATATTACTGTCAATTTCTCCCTTTATGTCTGTTCATATTTGCTTTATATATTTAGGTGCTCCTATGGTGGATTGCATATATACTAATAATTGTTTTATCTTCTTGTTAGATTGATTCTTTTATCATTATGTAATGCCCTTCTTTGTCCCTTGTTACAGTCTTTGCTTTAAAGTCTATTTCATCTGATATAAGTATTGTTACCCCAGTTTTCCTTTTGCTTCATTTGCACAGAATATCTTTTTTCATCCCTTCACTTTCAGTCTGTATGTGTTTTAGGTCTGAAGTGAGTCTCTTCTAGGCAACATATGGATGTATCTTTTTTTTAGTCCATTCAGTCACCCTGTGTCTTTTGATTGAAGCATTTAGTCCATTCACATTTAAAGTAATTATTGATAGGGATATACTTATTGCCATTTTTTAATTGTTTTCTGGTTGTTTTTGTAGTTCTATGTTCCTTTCTTCTTCTGTTGCTCTTTTCCCTTGTGATTTAATGACTTTCTTTACCTTTATGCTTACATTCCTTTCTCTTTATTTTTTGTGTAGCTATTATAGATTTTTGGTTTGTAGTTCCATGAGATTCATGTGAACATCCTTTGTATATAGCAGTCTATTTTAGGTTGATGGTCACTTAAGTTTGAACACATTCTAAGAGCACTACATTTTTACTCCCCCTCCATATTTTATGTACGTGACATCATATTTTATATCTTTTTTTCAATCCTTTAACTAATTATTGTAGATATAATTGATTTTACTACGTCTGTCTTTTAGGCTTCATAATAGCTTAGTAAGTGATTTATCTACTACCTTTACTTTCTTTATATTTGCTTTTACCAGTGACACTTTTTCCTTTCATAATTTTCTTACTTCTAGTTATGGCCTTCTCTTTCTGATTAAAGAAGTCCCTTTAACATTTCTTGTAAGGTCAGTTGAGTGGTGGTAAAATCCTTTAATTTATGTTTGTCTGGGAAACTCTATTTCTTCTTATGTTAAAAATGGTATCCAGGGTGCCTGGGTGGCTCAGTGGGTTGAACGTCTGACTCTTGATTTCAGCTCAGGTCATGATCCCAGGGTTGTGGGATCGAAGCCTGCAATGGGCTCTGCACTGAGCATGGACCTACTTAAGATTCTCTCTCTCTCCTTCTGCCCCTCTCCCCTACTCACGCTCTCTCTGTCTCAAAAAATATAGAGTATTGGGTACAGTATTCTTGGTTGTAGGTCTTTTCCTTTAAGTACTTTGAATACATCATGTCATTCCTTTCTGGCCCTCAAAATTTCTGCTGAAAAATCAGTTGATATAGTTATGGAGTTTCTCTTGTTTGTAACTAGTTGCTTTTTTTTTCTTGCTGCTTTTAAGATTCTTTCTTTATCTTTAATTTTTGACATTGTAGTTATTTTGTGTATTGGTATGGACCTCCTTGGGTGCATCTTGTTTGGAGCTCTCTGTGCTTTCTGGACTTAGATGTCTGTTTCCTTCCCCAGGTTAGGGAAATGTTCAGCTATTTTTTCTTCAAGTAAGTCTTCTGCCCCTTGCTCTCTCTTTTCTCCTTCTGGGACTCCTATAATGTGGATGTTAGTACACTTACGGATGTCTTAGAGGTCTCTTAACCTATCCTCATTCTTTAAAAAATTCTTTTTTTTGGGGGGGGGGCGCCTGGGTGGCGCAGTCGGTTAAGCGTCCGACTTCAGCCAGGTCACGATCTCACGGTCCGTGAGTTCGAGCCCCGCGTCAGGCTCTGGGCTGATGGCTCAGAGCCTGGAGCCTGTTTCCGATTCTGTGTCTCCCTCTCTCTCTGTCCCTCCCCCGTTCATGCTCTGTCTCTCTCTGTCCCAAAAATAAATAAACGTTGAAAAAAAAAAAAATTAAAAAAAAAAAAATTCTTTTTTTTTCTTTTTGCTATTCAGCTTGGATGAGTTCTACTACCCTGCCTTCCAGATCACTGATCTATTCTGCATCCTCTTATCTGTTGTTGATTCCCCCTAGTGTTTTTTTCATTCAAGTTATTGTATTCTCCAGTTCTGAATTGGTTCCTTCTAATATTTTCTCTTTGTTGAAGTTCATATTGAGTTCATCCACTTCTCTCTCAAATCCAGTGAGCATTTTTATGACCATAATTTTGAACTCTTTATCAGGTGAATTTCTTATCTTCATTTAATTCTTTTTCTGAGGTTTTGTCTTGTTCTTTTATTTAGAACATATTCCTCTGTCTCCTCATTTTGTCTGGATCTCTGTTTGTTTTATTATGTGTTAGGTAGCTCAGCTACATCTTTTGATCTTAAAAGTAGTGGCGTTGTAGGGGCACCTGAGTGGCTCAGTTGGTTAAGCATCTGACTTCAGCCCAGGTCATGATCTCGCAGTTCATGAGTTCAAGACCCATGCCGGGCTCTGGGCTGACAGCTCAGAGCCTGGAGCCCGCTTCAGATTCTGTGTCTCCCTCTGTCTGCCCCTCCACTGCTTGCACTCTGTCTCTCGCATTGTCTCAAGAATAAATAAACATTAAAAAAAAAAAGGAGTGGCGTTATATAGACAGCATCCTGTGGGACCCAGTAGCACAATCACCCCTGGTTACCAGATTCAGTTGCTCCAGGGGTATCCCTTGTGTGGGCTGTGTGTGCCGTCCTGTTGTGCCTGGGCTGTAACTACTGCAGCTACACTGGTGGACAAGGCTGGCCCCTGGTGCAGCTGGCGGAGAGGCCTGGCCACAGCTGTTGTGGATGTGCTGGTAGGAAGAGCTGCCATCCCCCTCCCTAGGGCAAGACTTGCTTTGAAAGGGTGCTGGTCCCAACTGAGGCATCCTGCCAGGTGTGGCCGAACAGAGGCACTTTGGAGACGTGCCCACCAAGGTGAGTGGGTTGGGTGGGGTGAGTCCATAGGGGAATGCTAGGGTGGGGCAAGTGGTGTTAGCCAAGTAGATTGAGAGTGTTAGAACTGACCCCTGCCAGTGTCAGGCAAGCTAGGCCAAAAGAGGACAAATAAAATGGTGCTTGGCAGCAATTCTGTTCCTGGAGAAAGTTCCTGCAGATCCCTGCCCCTCTGGCACGTGCCCTAACAGTAGTCAGTGAATCTCCTTCATGTATAACCCAGCCACTTTTCAAAATGCTGCCTCTGTGCTGGGTCTCAGACCAAGTGATATAGTGCATTGGCATTTTAAGAGCAGAGTCCCAATTTCCTATAGACTTCCAGCTCTCCCAAAGCTAAGGCCCACTGAGTTTCAAAGCCAGATATTATGGAGGTTCATCTTCCTGGTACAGATCCCCAAGGTGGTGGATGCCCAATGTGGGGCCTGATCCCCAACTCCTCCAGGGGCATCCTTGATGTCCCTCCCACTTGTGGACCACCACACAGTGGTTTGGTTCCAACCATGTCTCTGCCCTTCCTGCCTTTCTCAATGTGGTTTTCTCTCTATATCTTTAGCTGTGCCCTGCTAAAGCTGTTTCGCTAGTCTTGAGGTTGTTTTCTGAGTGTGTTGGTCCAAATGTAGTTGTGGCCTTGATGTGTCCATGGGAAGAGGTGAGCTCAGGGTCCTTCTCTGCCATCTTCCCAAGCTCCTTGGTTTCATCTCTCTATCTCTTAGTCACTCTGTGTTACATTCTTGGTGATTATTGTGGCTATACCCTCCAGTTTACTAATTCCCTCTTCATCGTCTAATTTACTGTTCAACTATCTTCTGGAGGTTCTTTTTTTAAAATTCAACAAAGAAATAGTTTTATTTCTAGAAGATCCATTTTTCAAAGTTTCTCTGTTTCTGGTGGTATCTTAGTCACTATATCCTTTATTTCTTCATCCTAAATATTTCATATATATGTGTTGTACATTTAATATCTGACGGTTTCAAGATCTTCTATTTCAGAGTTGAGGGAACTCTAAATATGCTCTTTGCTTTGTCTACTAACTTCTTTTTTTTTAATGTTTGGTTTTTTTTTTTTTTTTTGAGAGAGAGACAGAAAGAGAGCGAGCATAAGCAGGGAAGAGGCAGCAAGGAGGGAGAGAGAGAATCCCAAGTAGGCTTTATACTATCAGTGGGGCTCAAATTCACAAACTACGAGATCATGACCTGAGCCAAAATCAAGAGTTGTTGCTTAACCTACTGAGTTACCCAGGTACCCCTTTGTCTGCTAACTTCTTTTTTTCCTTTAAGTTTATTTATTTATTTCAAGAGAGAGAGACAGAGAGAGAGCCCGGGAGGGGCAGAGAGAGAGGGAGAGAGAGTCCCAAACAAGTCCCTGTGTTGTCAGCATGGAGCCTGATGCAGGGCTTGAACCCGCAAACCGTGAGATCATGACCTGAGCCAAAACCAAGTTGGACACTTAACTGACTGAACCACCCAGGTGCCCCTTGTCTGCTAATGTCCACACAAAGCGGCTTGCCTTCTCACGTGCCTGCGTAATGATTGTCAGTTTCTTTTTCTTTATCAATGGCTATCCTGTGGGTCTAGATTAGACATTCTTCCAGAGTTTACTTCTGTCTCTAGTCACCAGAGGGCATCGCTATCAGGGACTGTGGCGTGGCTTCCCACCCTCTCCACTGATTCAGTATTTAAACAGCTGTACTACCGAAGCCCCTACCTGAAGGCAACCCATCCTCTCCCAGCTGTTGAGAGCTCTGGCCTCAGCTCACTTTTCTTGGAATATTCTCCTCTAGTTTGTAAGAGCAAAGATAACTCAGAGGGTGTGTCCCCTGCACTGTTTTGCAATGAGAAGCCTCTTCAGACCACCTAGTCTGCAGTGATGCTCAAAGCCAAAGGGGACTGAGCTTTACGACAAACCACACATTAGAAACTGGACAAATAGATTCACAGTAGAGGAAAGTATAATTTCCAGGTAGTCATTGTTGTACTTCCTGTTTCACTTTTGAATTGTTTTGTTGCCATTGTTTGGTTTTATTCACTTAGATTTTTGGCTGCTTACTTGAACTCACCATACGCTCTGAATCACTTATCCCAGAATAAGTGAATCACACTTGAATCCTAGCCGCTCTTTTTCTTGAGTTACAGTATTTATGCTTCTATTTTTCACCGCTGTATTTATATTTCATGGAACCTCTTTTAACTAAACCCTCATTTTTGCAAATTGGAGCTGTAACACCAAATAGGCCTGCTATTCCCGCGGGCCCAGGAGTGGACCTGTGACCTTAGCCAGGCCCAGTAGACCCTCCCGTCCCTGGAATTTGAGTCTGGAGCCAAAGGACAGAGAAACCAAAACAGCTGGAGCCGCCAAGCCAGGCCAACAGCAGGCCCTGCTGGTCCTGCTGCTATATTGAGGGCTCCTCCCTGTCCTGTCCTCCCTGAGACCCGGCTCTTCTGTGGTAGCTCACAGCCCACCAGCAAACCTCTTCACTGCGTCAGAGTCAGAGGCAGTTTCTGCTGCTTCTGACCCAGGAAAACTTGACCACTCCATTGGCCTACGGCTTGGAGTATCTTTTATGTCTAAGAGTTATTATCACATGTCTGATTGAATGACTATTGCCTACGAAGATCTCTTCGACAATAATAACTGTACTCACTGAAGAGCAATGTTATTCCCCCCCCCTGAAATCTGTAACTGGATAACGCATGTTATACAGCAGTTATACAACAGTTATTACTTACATTCAAAATCAAACCTTTTTGAAATTTTAATCCTTTTTTTATTCATTATTTTTATTTTTTTTAAGTAGACTTCGTGCCAAGCATGGAGGGCTTGAACTTAAAATCCTGAGATCAAGACCTGAGCCGAGGGATGCCTGGGTGGGTCAGTCCGTCAAGCGTCTGGGTCTTGATTTTGGCTCAGACCATTATCTCACAGTTCATGAGATTGAGCCCTGCGTCGGGCTCCACGTTGATAGCTCAGAGTTTGCTTGGGATTCTCTTTCTCCCTCTCTCTCTGCCCCACCCTACTTGCACACGAGCGCATGTGCTCGCTCTCTCTCTCCCCCAATCTCTCTCAAAATAAATAAACAAACATTAAAAAATTAAAAGACCTGAGCTGAGATCAAGAGCCAGACACTTAACTGAGTGACCCACCCAGGTGCCCTTAATCCTTTTTATTAAAAAAATTTTTTTTAATGTTTATTTTATTTATTTATTTTTTTGAGAGAGAGAGAAAGAGAGAGAGAGAGAGAGAGACAGAGTGCGAGCAGGGGAGGGGCAGAGAGAGAGGGAGACACAGAATCTGAAGTAGGCTCCAGGCTCTGAGCTGTCAACACAGAGCCCAACATGGGGCCCGAACCCACGAACCATGAGATCATGACCTGAGTGGAAGTCGGACACTTAACTGACTGAGCCACTCAGGCACCCCAGCTTTTTATTTTTATTAATTCTCCAGCACTCATCTTTTTTTTTTTCAATATATGAAGTTTATTGTCAAATTGGTTTCCATACAACACCCAGTGCTCATCCCAAAAGGTGCCCTCCTCAATACCCATCACCCACCCTCCCCTCCCTCCCACCCCCATCAACTCTCAGTTTGTTCTCAGTTTTTAAGAGTCTCTTATGCTTTGGCTCTCTTCCACTCTAACCTCTTCTTTTTTTTTTTTCCTTCCCCTCCCCCATGGGTTTCTGTTAAGTTTCTCAGGATCCACATAAGAGTGAAAACATATGGTATCTGTCTTTCTCTGTATGGCTTATTTCACTTAGCATCACACTCTCCAGTTCCATCCACGTTGCTACAAAGGGCCATATTTCATTCTTTCTCATTGCTATGTAGTACTCTATTGTGTATATAAACCACAATTTTTTTATCCATTCATCAGTTGATGGACATTTAGGCTCTTTCCATAATTTGGCTATTGTTGAGAGCAGCACTCATCTTTTATAGATGCTGATTATAGTTCTTACTATGATCTATTTGATAATGAAATCTTAAGTTTCATCTTTCTAATACAGATGCACTTTATTTACTTATTAAGCACAAAGGAATATTCTTCACTTCCACAAAGAAATGTGCCCTCATATTTTTTATGAAACACATAACCTTGTCCACTGATCTTCCCTTCCCTAATTTTTGATAGAGACTTGGGTACAAAAACTACTTCACACTATTGTGAGACAAGAGCATGACAGGTGTGATGATAAAATGTCGCTGATACTTGTCAGCATTGGAGTAGAGATGGATCCAGAGCAGTAGGAACTGGGGTGACTGGGGAGCAAGGAGCCTGTTTAAAGGAGGTAGCCATGGCCAGGTCCCGTCAGTGACTGCCAGCTTGCAATCTATATGACAGAAAATCTTGTCTATCACTCAGAAGGACAGAAAAGTCCAAGGCAGGCATGAGTTTGAGTGCACACAGTCTTTAAAGATTTGTAGGGCAGGAAGAAACTAGGATGTTTGGGCTTAATTTGAATGTTGGGCCTAGAGACCTTCCAGACCACTTTAGGGTCTCTGATGCACCTTTGGGTCTCCAAGAGAAAAGGTAATGACCCCACGTGACAGAAGTTTAATGGCCCAGGTCTCATACAACCAATGCTCCAGCAGTTACCAGATAATCCAGGGTGACCAACTCCTTTCTCATTACTTAGCACTGGAAATGGCAGTAAAATACACATACACACGCATGCACATGTATGCACATGTGCACATACATATGCAGGCACATAGATATGGGGACACATATACACATCCACATGGGCACCTGTACCTGTGCATGTACAGATTCAAGTGCACACATCTACATACACATGTAGTTGCAGACACACATGTGCACATACATACACAGGTACATAGATAGAGACACACATACTCACATACACAGAGACCCATTCCCACTCCTTTCCTGCCCTGACCAGCACCATGTATGTGGTTCCTTCACCTCTCAGAGGCTGACACTCTGCAGATTAGATCTGGCCCACTTAAGAATTCAGTTTGAACTCCATAGTGATAAATAAAATTTAGAATATTTCCAACAATAAAAAATTCAAAGATTTCCCATAAGAATATGGATTTCTGACTTCTTCCCAAAATCCTCCCTACCCAAATATCTGGTAACATTGGGCCCACATTCCAGCATGGCAGCCTGGAGCTCGGGGGTGACTGCTCCTGCATACCAGCCATGCCCCAGACTGTCACAGGACCCACCACTCCCTATTATCCTACACCAGCCTGCCTCATTATGGGAAGCCTGAGTGCGGAACTTTGGGATAAAGGAAAACAAGGAGGGAAGAAGTTAGGGATATACGGTGGAAGCAGGAGAGGAATAGAAGAGAAGAGGAGAAAAAAAAAAAAGCAGAAAAGGAAAAGTATAAGGTGGTAGGGTGGTTCAATCTTACAGGAGGGAGGGAAGTGACCTAAGACAGCTTCTGCCTCAAGCATCAGTGAAGTCCTAATCACCATTTATTGGACAGCAGGGCAATCTGCTAGGGTTTAAGTATATTATTTTAATTCTTACAATACTCCTGGTTGGTGAGTTTTATTGTCTCCATTTTATAAATGAGGAAATAGACTCAGGAGATAAGTAATTTAAGCCAAGACTTTAGCCCAGACCTGTCTGACCTTCAAGCCTTCCCACCACCTTTTTTTTTTTTAATCTTTTAACATTTATTTACCCTTGGGAGACAGACAGAGTGAGAGAGGGGGAGAGGCAGAGAAGGGGAGACACAGAATCCGAAGCAGTCTCCAAGCTTGACGTCAGCACAGAGCCCGACATGGGGCTCGAACCCACAAACCGTGATATCACGACCTGAGCCGAGGTCAGATGCTTAACTGACTGAGCCACCCAGGCGCCCCAACTTTTTCTTTTTTAATTTTAAAAATATTTTAAATACGGGGTGCCTTGATAGTGCATTCAGTTGAATGTTCAGCTCTTGATTTCTGCTCAGGTCATGATCCCAGAGTTGTGAGATTGAGCCCCGTGTTGGGCTCTGTGCTGAGCATGGAGCCTGCCTAACATTCTCTCTCTTTCTCCCTCTGCCCTTCCCCTGCTTGCATGCTCCCTCTCTCTCTTTCTCTCTCTCAAAAATAAAAAAAAATTTTTTTAATGAAAGCATAAAGAGTAATATAACAAGGACTCATGAGCAAAAGTTCATCTTTTTCATATTTGTGCCTTCTTAAAAATAAATTAATACAATCAACAGAGTGAAAGGTAACCTGTGGAACGGGTAAAGATGTTAGCAAATCATATATCTGATAAAGGGTTAATATCCAGAATGTATAAAGAGCTCCTATAACTCAACAACAAAAAATCAAGTAACCTGACTTAAAAATGAGCAAAGGGCTGCACAGACATTTCTCCAAAGACAATATACAAATGGATAACAGCCACATAAAAATGATTACTATTAAATCATTAGGCAAAAGCAAATCAAAGCCACAGTGAGTTATCACCTTGCACCCATTCGGATGGCTGCTATAAATGATAACAACAACAACAACAAACAAAACAGCAAGTGTTAGCCAGGTTGTGGAACAATCGGAACCCTTGTGCACTGTTGTTGAGAATGTAAAATGGTACAGCTGCTGTAGAAAACAGTATAGATGCTTCTCAAAAAAATTAAAAATAGAACTACCATACGACCCAGCAATTGCATGTCTGAGAATACATCAAAAGAATTGAAAGCAAGGTCTGAAGAGATATTTGCATACCCATGTGTATGGCTGCACTATGCACAAGAGCCAAGAGGTAGACACAGCCCCAAATCCATCAACAGATAAATAGTCAAGAATATGTTGTAAATGGAATATTATTCAGCCTTAAAAAGGCAAAAAACTATCATGCGTGCTACCACATGGATGAATCTGGAGGACATGGCATTAAATGAAACAAACCAGTCATAATAAGATAATGGCGGTATGATTCCATTTATATGAGGTGACTAGAGTAGTCAAATTTGCAGAAGTAAATAGAATAGTGGTTGCCAGGGGTGGGGGGTGGGGAGTTACTGTTTATGGGTTTGGTTTCAATTTTGTAAAATGAAAACATTCTGGAGATTTGTTATTTCACGACAGTGTGAATATACTTACCATGACTGAACTGGTCACTTAGAGATGGTTAAGATGGTAAATTGTGTTACGTGTTTTTTTTAATCAAAAAAGGAATTAACATCACAGGTGCAGGTGAAGGACCTGATGTGGTCCCGGCAGGCAGTGTCTTCCACATCTGCCTCCCCAAGGTCAGCACCATGACCTCTGGTGGTTTTTTTTTTTACACTTTCTTACAGATCACACACATCCATAAACAATGTGCAACATTCTGTGTGTTTTTGAAAGTCTCACACCATACCTAACATTCTGCTGCTTGCTCTTTCACTCAACATGATTTTAAGATCTAGTCCAGCTTTGTAGTAGAGGCTAAAGTCTGGGATTGTGATGCCTCCCGCTTTGGTTTTCTTCTTCAATATTACTTTGGCTATTCGGGGTCTTTTGTGGTTCCATACAAATTTTAGGATTGTTTGTTCTAGCTTTGAGAAGAATGCTGGTGCAATTTTGATTGGGATTGCATTGAATGTGTAGACTGCTTTGGGTAGTATTGACATTTTAACAATATTTATTCTTCCAATCCATCAGCACGGAATGTTTTTCCATTTCTTTATATCATCTCCAATTTCCTTCATAAGCTTTCTATAGTTCTCAGCATACAGATCTTTTACATCTTTGGTTAGGTTTATTCCTAGGTATTTTATGGTTCTTGGTGTGATTATAAATGGGATCAATTTCTTTATTTCTCTTTCTGTTGTTTCATTATTGGTGTATAAAAATGCAACTGATTTCTGTATGTTGATTTTGTACCCTGCGACTTTGCTGAATTCATGTATCAGTTCTAGCAGACTTTTGGTGGAGTCTTTTGGGTTTTCCATGTAGAGTGTCATGTCGTCTGCGAAAATTGAAAGTTTGACTTCCTTCTTTGCCAGTTTGGATGCCTTTTATTTCATTTTGTTGTCTGATTGCTGATGCTGGGACTTCCAACACTATGTTAAACAACAGTGGTGAGAGTGGACATCCCTGTTGTGTTCCTGATCTCAGGGGGAAAGCTCTCAGTTTTTCCCCATTGAGGATGATATTAGCTGTGGGCTTTTCATAAATGGCTTTTATGATGTTTAAGTATGTTCTTTCTATCCTGACTTTCTTGAGGGTTTTTATTAAGAAATGATGCTGTATTTTGCCAAATGCTTTCTCTGCATCTATTGACAGGATCATATAGTTCTTATCCTTTCTTTTATTAATGTGATGTATCACATTGATTGATTTGAGAATGTTGAAATGGCCCTGCAACCCAGGAATGAATCCCACTTGATGATGGTGAATAATTCTTTTTTATATGCTTGCTGTTGAATTAGATTTGCTAGTATCTTGTTGAGAATTTTTGCGTCCATATTCATCAGGGATATTGGCCTGTAGTTCTTTTTTTTTTTTTTTTTTTTTTCTGGATCTCTGTCTGGTTTGGGAATCAAAGTAATGCTGGCTTCATAGAATGAGTCCAGAAGTTTTCCTTCCATTTCTTTTTTTGGAACAGCTTGAGAAGGATAGGTATTAACTCTGTTTTAAATGTCTGGTAGAGGGGCGCCTAGGTGACTCAGACGGCTAAGCGTCCAATTTTGGGTCAGGTCATGATCTCACAGTTAGTGAGTTTGAGACCCGCATCTGGCTCTGTGCTGACAGCTCAGAGCCTGGCGCCTACTTCAGATTCTTTGTCTCCCTCTCTCTCTGCTCCTCCCCTGCACGTGCTCTGTCTCTCTCTCTCCCTCTCAAAAGTAAATAAACATTAAAAAAAAATTTAAATGTCTGGTAAAATTCCTCAGGGAAGCCATCTGGTCTTATTTGTTGGGAGATTTTTGATAAAGGATTCAATTTCTTCACTAGTAATGGGTCTGTTCAAATTTTCTATTTCTTCACATTTGAGTTTTGGTAGTGTGTGGGTGTTTAGGAATTTGCCCACTTCAACACAGTATGGTATTGGCACAAAAACAATGGACTAGAACAGAGAACCCAGAATTGGACCCACAAATGTGTGGCCAACTAATATTTGACAAAGCAGGAAAGAGTATCCAATGGAAAAAAGACAGTCTCTTTAACAAATGGTGCTGGGAGAACTGGACAGCAACATGCAGAAGAATGAAACTAGGCCACTTTCTTACACCATACATAAAAATAAACTCAAAATGGATGAAAGACCTGAATGTGAGACAGGAAACCATCAAAACCTTAGAGGAGAAAGCAGGAAACAACCTCTTTGATCTCAGCTACAGCAATTTCTTATTCAACACATCTCCAAAGGCAAGGGAATTAAAAGCAAAAATGAACTATTGGGACCTCATCAAGATAAAAAGCTTCTGGGGGTGCCTGGGTGGCTCAGTTGGTTAAGCATCCAACTTCGGCTCAGGTCATGATCTCATGGTTCGTGAGTTCAAGCCCCGCATCAGGCTCTGTGCTGACAGCTCAGAGCCTGGAGCCTGTTTCCAATTATGTGTCTCCCTCTCTCTCTCTGACCCTCCCCCGTTCATGCTCTGTCTCTCTCTGTCTCAAAAATAAATAAACATTTAAAAAAAAAAAAGATAAAAAGCTTCTGCACTGCAAAGGAAGCAGTCAACAAAACTAAACGGCAACCAATGGGATGGGAAATGACATTTGCAAATGATATATCAGATAAAGGGCTAGTATCTAAAATCTATTAAAGAACTCACCAAACTCCACACCTGAGAAAAAAATAATCCAGTGAAGAAATGGGCAGAAGACATGAACAGACACTTCTCCAAAGAAAACATCCAGATGGACAACAGGCACATGAAACGATGTTCAATGTCACTCATCATGAGGGAAATACAAATCAAAGCCACACTGAGGTACCACCTCATGCCAGTCAAAGTGGCCAAAATGGACAAATAAAGAGACTATAGATGCTGGTGAGGATGTGGAGAAACAGGAACCCTCTTGCACTGTTGGTGGGAATGCAAACTGGTGCAGCTGCTCTGGAAAACAGTGTGGAGGTTCCTCAAAAAATTAAAAATAGGACTACCCTATGATCCTGCAGTAGCACTGCTAGGAATTTACCCAAGGGATACAGGAGTGCTATGCATAGGGGCATATGTACCCCAATGTTTATAGCAGTACTTTCAACAATAGTCAAATTATGGAAAGAGCCTAAATGTCCATCAACTGAAGGATGGATAAAGATGTGGTTTATGTATACAATGGAATACTACTTGGCAATGAGCAAGAATGAAATCTGGCCATTTGCATCAATGTGGATGGAACTGGAGGGTATTATGGTGAGTGAAATAAGTCAGGCAGAGAAAGACAGATACCATATGTTTTCACTCATATGTAAATCTTGAGAAACTTAACAGAAGATCATGGGGGAGGGGAAGGGGAAAAAAAGTTACAGAGAGGGAGGGAGGCAAACCATAAGAGACTCTCAAATACAGAGAACAGATTGAGGTTTGATGGGGGTTGGGGGAGAAGGGAAAGTGGGTGATGGGCATTGAGGAGAGCAGTTGTTGGGATGAGCACTGGGTGTTGTATGGAAACCAATTTGACAATAAATTATATTATAAATAAGTAAGTAAATAAATAAATAAATAAAAATAATAAGTTTTAGTCCACTCATTTGAATTGCTGTCAAGTGGTCTAGCCTATGAATGTGCCTCAATTTATTTATTTTTTTCCTATGTATGCATTTGAGTTTATTGATTATCCGGACTTAATAATTTCACATGTACTATCTTTAAAACGCAGTTAAAATTATAATTCATTTAACTTTTGTAACTTCTCATTTTTAAAAATTTATTTATCTAAATTGAAGTTAATTAATATACAGTGCAGTATTGGTTTCAGGAGTAGAACCCAGTGATTCATCACTTATTTTTTTATTAAAATTTTTTTAAGTTTACTTTTTATTTATTTTGAGAGAGAGAGAGAGCAAGCGAGGGAGGGGCAGAGAGAGAGAGAAAGAGAATCCCAAGCAGGCTCCACACTGTTAGCACAGAGCTGGATGCAGGGCTCGAAGTCATGGACTGTGAGATCGTGACCTAAGCCGAAATCAAGAGTCATACGCTTAACCTACTGAGCCACCCAGGCACCCCAATTCATCACTTACATATAACACCCAGTGTGCATCCCATGCTCCTCTTAATACCCATCACCCATTTGGCCCATCCTCCCACCCACCTCCCCTCTAGCAACCCTGCCTCGATTTATTTATTCATACTCCTGCTGATGGACATTGGAATTATGCCCAATTTTTAAAATATTAACAAATAATCCAGCAGAAACTATTTTTGTACAGGTCTTTATATGCAAGCATAAAGGATTTTCTTTGTGTTTTATAGAGCTAGCCCATTACACTAAAGAAACATCATTGCCTGACTATGCTGAGTGCATGTCAACGATTTGTTTTCCTGGGAGGAACTTTTCCTCATAAAATAAATCAACTTGTCATATTTCTTTTTTTTTAATTTTTTTTTCAACGTTTTTTATTTATTTTTGGGACAGAGAGAGACAGAGCATGAACGGGGGAGGGGCAGAGAGAGAGGGAGACACAGAATCTGAAACAGGCTCCAGGCTCCGAGCCATCAGCCCAGAGCCTGACGCGGGGCTCGAACTCACGGACCGTGAGATCGTGACCTGGCTGAAGTCAGATGCTTAACCGACTGCGCCACCCAGGCGCCCCAACTTGTCATATTTCTTATTCTCAATGACCAAAACCCCAGAGGAAGTGGAAAATGGGACCACAACACGCTTTGCTGGGGCTCTGGGATCCCCTACAGCAGGAATCTTATCCAGCAACACAGCCTTATATCTTGCCCCCACCATCTACTGCTCTCTGCTGCTGGTCCGGATCTGCCCACGACCCTCTTGCTGCTGGGGGACATTTGCAGTTTCCAGGAGGCTGAGGCCCATGGCATCCAGCCACAGGCTGGCGATTTACAAAAACTTTTTTTCAAGGATCCCTTGAAAATTGTATTGACCTCTTCGAAGTCTGCTTTTTCTGATAGAGATGGTGGTGCTCAAGGCCACCGATGCCTTTAAGAACAAATTCTGCGTGGACAGGACTCTTCAGCCAGTACATAGAAGGGGGTGCAAGTCAATGCCTGGACCCCTCAAAAGGCCGTGGCCATCTATTGTTGAAGGAGAAAAGCAAGTTACAAAACAGGGTATAGAGCATGAGCTCATTTCTGGTTTTGGTTTTTTAATTCTTTTTTAAAGTTTATTTATTTATTTTGAGAGAGACTGAGAGACAGTGCAGGTGGGGGAGGGGCAGAGGATCCAGAGCGGGCTGTGTGCTGACAGCAGCGAGCCTGATGTGGGGCTCGAACTCACAAACCATTAGATCATGCATGACCTGAGCTGCAGTCAGAGGCTTAACCGACTGAGCCACCCAGGTGCCCCTGGTTTTGGTTAGAAAATGTCTAACAGACCACATCCACACCCCTGAGGAGTAGCTTAGGAAGGTGAGGATGCTGGTGAGTAGGAAGATTTTGCTTTGAGCTTCATTTAATTGTGTACTTTCTCTTGAATAAGCACGGTTACCTTTATATAGTAAGGGACATTTATCCACTACAGGATGCACTGGATTTCCAGCCCTTCCGTGGAGATCAAAGGAGCAGAGTTAATTTTTAAAACATTCTATTATAAATAATTAACAAAGATTATTGTACTCCAAAAAATACATCATATCTTTAACATTTATCGGCCAGTAAACGCTTACTGAGTAAGAGTTAGAACAAGAAGATCTTTTTTTGGAACAAAATGTGATGTATCTAAACCAGCCAATTAACTAATTAAGGAAGGACTCCAAATGTCCCTTTCTATAAAACAAAACAATTTAGGAGAGTGTCAGCCTGGCTGTTAAGATATTCTGCCTCATTGCAGAAATTAACATCCTGGATTCATCCACATCACCTTATTGAGACAGACGGGAGGGACAGGCAACTTGGGGGCAACAAATACCTCACCTGACAGTTGGGACAAAAAGCAAGAAGAGGGTCGTAATTATGGCCCAAGTCTGCCCCATGGCATTCAAAGTCGCCCCCAATGCAGGCTCACTCCCAGTCTCCTAGCCTGCCCCCAACCACCACCCCCCCACTATCTCCTATGGATCCTGTGGCCTCAGTGGTCTCCCTGCCTCCGCCATCCATCCAGTACCACGCTACCAATCATCATAAGCGGTGCTTTGGTTAGGTCTCCCCTCCCTGCCCACAGGCAAGAAGCCCCCAGCAAGGCCACAAACTCCTCTGCCATTAGGCTTCTGCCAACCTCTCTAGCCTCATCCCATCACTCCCAGCTCCGGATACCCACCTCACCAAATCTCCCCATGTCAGCAATGCCTCCAGGAAGAGCCACACACACACACACACACACACACACTGCCGCCACTCCCTGTCCCCAACACTGGTGAACTCTGTATATATTTTTAATATATAGTCCTTAAGACTCAAATTCCACCTTCACTACTTAAAACATCTATTAGTAATATGTGAGATATGTCATTATACTTTTAGCTCATTTGATTCTCACCACCCATGTGAACAGCAGGTACTATTATTGCCATTTTACAGATGAGGAAACTGGGGCTCAGAAGGGTTAAGACTGAGGGTCTGAACCCAGGTCTCTGCCACTACAAGTCCTGGGCCCCCATCTGCAGAGCCACTTGAGAATCATTTGTGGATGTGTGTGTGCTCTGCATGGAAATGTGAGATTCCTGAAGGCGGAGACTGTGTTTTGTCTGCCTTTATATTCCCAAGGTGGAGCAGAGGGCCTGGCCCAAAAACACAAGGCAGGGAGGGAGAGAGGAAGAGAAGGAAAGACAAGTCTTTGGGGTGTTTGGTTAGGGAGAATTGGGCATGGGCATCTCTGAGATTTCACTTCTTGGCTCAACAAATCATTCAGCAGCTGCTGTGTGCTGGACGCAGCCCTAGTTGCATGAACCGAATAAAGTCCCCGCCTGCTGAGCTCACCTTTAGGTAGTAAAAGGAAAAATAAGTAAAACCACATACAGAAAAATACAATGTCCATGGGGAGTGCCAGGAAGAAAACATGAAGCAGGCGCGACGGGGCGTGTGTGCTGTTCTGGAGGGCAGCCAGGGAAAGAGGCTGCTGGGGGGGTTGGGGAGGGGGGGCTGCGGTAGTGGCCCAGCATGCCACCAGTGTGGCAGCGTGACTCCAGTTAGGGAGCTGCTGGAACAGCTCAGACCAGGCAGGGAAAAGTAGGTTAAAGAGAGAAGTGGTTGGATTTGAGATAGATTTCGAAGCTAACACAGTAAAAGAGATCTAAACACAAACTTGGCCTGTTTCTTCACCATCACACACTCATGGGGGGGGGGGGGGGGCACCATTTTCACTTGGTAATGTCTTTGATGAAGCCATTTACATTATTAATTTTATTAAATCTGGACCTTTGAGTACATGGTTTTTGTTTTTGTTTTTTTTTAAGATTCTTCATGATGAACTAGGAAATAAGCAGAAAACATTTCTTCTGCAGATCTAAAAAGACATTGGTTATGTAGAGGAAAAGCATGTTGTGATAGAATTGCCAGCCTAACTAGGCCGTTTATTCATTAGGTGACATCACTTTTACTTGAAAGAATGATTTGCAAACTATGATTATGCAGACTTGAGTGTTTGGCAGACATCTTCTTGAAAATGAATGAAGGGAGGCTGTCAAGGAAAACAATGGAAATATCTATGGGCAATGATAAAATTTGAGCTTTTAGGTGAAATTAACATTTGGAAAACCTGTATTGGCTGCAGTGAGATAGACAGCCTTCTAATACTTAAAAGAGATTTGGCAGTGATATTAACATACCTGGTTTTTAAATTTTATATAATGAAAAAATTTGGAAAATCTGTACAATTTGGTCAATGAACAAAAATTTTTTTTTAATTTTTATTTCTTTTTTTAATGTTTATTTATTTTTGAGACAGAGAGAAAGACAGAGCGTGAGTGGGGGAGGGGCAGAGAGAGAGGGAGACACAGAATCCGAAACAGGCTCCAGGCTCCGAGCTGTGAGCACAGAGCCCGACGCAGGGCTCAAACCCACGAACCGTGAGATCATGACCTGAGCCGAAGTCAGATGCTTAACTGACTGAGCCACCCAGGCGCCCCTGAACGAAAATTTTCTAAATGACCTAAACATGATTTTACAAAATCATGCATGGGTAAAGATGCATTCAAAGAGTAAGTTGGACCAATGGATTTTAACATAACAAAGTAAAATAATTCATTGATAGGGTTTCAGATTCCACACTGCAGTTAACCTTTTATTTTTTTAAGTAGGCTCCACACTGGGCATGATGTGGAGCTTGAAACTATGACCCTGAGATCAAGACCTGAGCTGAGATCAAATGTCAGACACTTAACGGATTGAGCCACCTAGGCACCCAAACACTGTAACCTTTACAGATAAACTCTCAGTGATCGAGTTTGGGTATAGTAATAAAGAAGGATCCTTACAATTATCTAAAAATACCATTAAGATATCCTACTTTTTCATAATTGGTTTATTATTTTTTTAAGTTTATTTATTTATTTTGAGACAGAAAGGTCGCACAAAAGTGCAAGGAGAGACAGAGAGAGACAGAGGGAGAGAGAGAGAGAGAGAGAGAGAGAGAGAGAGAGAATATCCCAAGTAGGCTCTGCACTGTCAATGCAGAGCCTGATGCCAGGCTCAAACTCATGAACTACAAGATCATGATGTGAGCCAAAGTCAGAAGCTTAACTGACTGAGCCACCCAGGCACCCCAGTCTATTATTTTTTAAAGAATTAAAATTTAAATAATGGTTTTTAAATTTTGTTTTAATTTCTAATAGGTAGTTTATTTTTGGTAGATATACTCTATATGACCAAAAGCTCTTTGGAGTCCCTAATAATTCTCATAGAGTAAAGGGTTCTGAGACCAAAAAGTTTGAGAACCACTTGTTTATAACAATAATTTGTGTTTAGACCTTTTATTGGAATGCCCCACTAGGAGACTGACCTCAGGACCTTTGCACTTGCTCCCTTTGACTACGTCAATTACCGTGTCCACTATTGGTGATAAAGGAGCATTTGGAGGAGCCTTATTCATCACCTCCCCTTTTCTGACATGAGCAATTATCGTTTTCTTTAACCTGAGTACTGTCCTGAATCATCTCTTATACAGAAAATCTGGATTGCCGATGTTCAGGTCTTAGTTTAAATGCCACAGGGAGACTTTGCCCCCTCCCCTACCCCACCCCACAGAGGAGAAATAGGCTCTCATGGTACCCTGTATGCTTCCCTCGCAGCACTTGACATCGGAGGGACTGTAGAGTTACTTCTGAGGGTATCAGTTTCATTTCAGCCTCCTCCATTCAAAGTAGCTCCAGGAGACTGGTTTCCTGGTCTGTTTTGTTCATTGCTGGATCCTGAATTTCTAGGACATTTGTTCAAAGAATGAATAACTGAAAATGTGTGTTCATCTGTGTGTGGACCAGCTGAAGCTATGGGCTGTGGCCTTTGCAACTGTGCATATGGGCATCAGCGTGAGAGCATGGCTGATACTTTCCATAATTGGTAAGAACACTTTAAAAAACTCAAACCACAGCAAGCTTCATTATAGAGGTGTTTTCCGGAGCATCTATAGAACAAGACATTGCTGTGTTGAGTGAGAGAGACGGGAATGGTTGGAGTGGAGTGTGCTTTGGATAATCCCTCCCCCTCCTTTGCTCCTGCCAAGTGACCCCAGTGAAAGGAAGAGTAGAAGGTTGAAAGAAGGAACAAGGCCACCTTCTTCCTGGATCTAGGCCCTCCTCTCCAGGGAGAAGTTAGGGTGCAGATAAGGAATTTTGCCTCATATGGATTTGGAAAATGTGGAATTCAGAGAGGCCTAGTGTGGATTCAGTGGCAGACCAGAAAATAAGTTTTAATGATGAGGAAAGAAGGAAGTGATTGTCAAAATATGAATTCATTACGGCGTATTCCCTGGGGGCCGCTTTTGGCAGCAAAGGTAATTAAGCTTAAATTTTAAAGGTCAGTTTTAACCAGCTCATGAGGCAAATGGCAACGGTGACATCAGACATCATCCTGGTCCTCTGTATCTATGGCAACTGAATTTCAGAGCCGTGATTAAACATAAAACTGGAACTACTGCATGAGTCCCAGCACCAGCCCCAAATAAGTGTATGAGAAAGGGGAGAACTTGACACATCCTCTAGAGATATTCTGCCCATTTACTGGGAAAATGAGCAACAGAATCTGCTATTCAAACTGCCGGCTAATGAAGCCAGGTCAGTGGCCCCCGGCCTCCTCTGGGACCTTGTGTAAGAGGAAGATCACCCCCAAATCCATTGCTTTTCACTCATGTATTGGTCTTCGGTTGAAGAGTAAAGGTAGCTAGCACAGGAAGGTGATTACTTAGGCATTTTAAACTATTTTTTAACTGTTTCTTTTTCCTCATCACAAAAATGATTTCAAAAGAAACCAATATTTATTGTAAGAAATTTCTAAAATCCAGACAAATGTCAAGAAGAAAAAGTACCTGAAATCTCAATTGGGGTATTTCTTTCCTATTTTTTTTTTTTTTTTTTTGCAGTTTATTTATTTTTGAGAGAGAGAGAGCAAGACCAGGGGAGGGGCAGAGAGAGGGAGAGAATCCCAAACAGGCTCCACACTGTCAGCTCAGAGCCCGACATGGGTCTCAAACTCACAAACGGTGAGATCACGACCTGATCAAGAGGCAGACGTGTAACCGCTGAGTCACCCAGGCGCCCTTCCTTTTTTCTATATATGCATGTATTTTATAAAATCAGAATTAATAGTATGTTATGATCTTTCTGCCACATCATTATTCATTGAAATATTTTGAATATGTTAATATTTTAACAGTGGCATAACATTCTATCACCTAAATTATTTTTATGCTTTGCCTCATTTCTTCCTAATTGTAAGATTAATTGAAGTGTAGTTCTTACACTTTACATTTTTATAGCCTCTTAGCACGTCCTGCTCAGGCCATCCTGCCCCTCGTGGAGGAGGTGGGGTTGCTGGCATCTGCTGTGTTGTCTCACCTCACTTTGGGTCCTTAGTGAAAGCTGAGAAGAGGTACCTCATTTTAGTCTCCTGTTTCTTACGTATCGACAAATTGCAGGAATAACCAAGCAAAACCAGCAGAAATACAACAGTGCTGGTGGACTTTCACCTGCTTATTTCAATCCTTGCTGGACTAGATAGTGCAAAAAGGTAAGACAATTATAGTAACAATAATATAGTTAATTACTTAAATAATTATGGTATTTTATACTATAAAAATTTTATTAACATGATTATTAATAATATATGTGCTTATCAATAAACTAAAAGAACAATTTAACCAGTCACTAATATTCTCAACTGTATCCCTTGAAAAGAGTAGACTTCTTTTCAAGTATGAATGGAAAAAGTTATATAAAAATGAACCCAGGGGTACCTGGGTGGATCAGTCGGTTGAGCATCTGACTCCTGATTTCGGCTCAGGTCATGATCCCAGGACCGTGCGATTGTGTCCCACATTGGGCTCTGCACTTAGCATGGGGCCTGCTTGGGATTCTTTCTCTCTCTCTTTCTCCCCCTGCCCCCGCTCATACACACACTCTCTCTAAAAAAAGAAAGAAAAATGAACACGAAGGAAAATCCATTATACATAACAAATTAGGAATAGTACAAATCACATTCTCTGATCACAACACAATAAACCTAGAAATAAAAAAGTAGACACAGAACATCAACCATTTGAGGATGTCAGCATTTTCTATCAAACTACCCTTGGACAAAAAATAAATGTATAGACTTTTGGGGAAATAATGCTGATGAAAACACCACCTTCAAAACCCATGGATAGAGCTACGCTCAGAGGAAAATGGGTAGTCTTGCCACGCTCCTTACTGAATAATAAAGAAATCTAAACTACAGCAGGCAGCCTAGTTTTCCCAAGAAACAGGGAGAAGGAATGTGGTTTTTGCTTTGGGAGTTCCCTGAGAGAGCTGGCCATTTTATTAAACTCCCCAGAGTCAAAGCTCTAGTCTAGGAAAATACTCAAAGAGGCAAACCAATAAATACCCCAAGTCCAAGGCTTAGTCAAAGCTCAGTAAATTAGACATTAGTGTTTTGTTGGTTTTTTTCTTAAATATAATATAATTCACATACCATCCAATGCATTCACCTAAAGTTTTAAATTCAGTGGCTTTTAGCATATTCACAGACTCATGGACCCACCACCACAACCAATTTTAGAATATTTTCATTACCATTAAAAAAAAATATGCCCTTTGGCAGTCATTCTCCATTTGTCCCCAGGAACTCCCACTCCAGCACCTGACAGCCACAATTCTGCTTTCTTCTGTCTCTGGATTTGTCTATTCTGGATAGAGGGAATGGGGGGGGGGGTGACCTCTTGACGGGTGCAGGGGTGATAAGAAATCTCTGAAATGCAGTGCTTCTAACTAGATGGAGCCAGCTGGTTGCATGACGCTGTGAATCTATTGAACGCCGCAGATTCGTGCTTTAGAACGGTCAAGTTTATATTTTGTGTACTCTAGCACAATACTAATTTTAAAAATCCAAACCAGCATTTGTGAAGTCATTGATCAGGATCATACCTAAGACTTAGTCATGCATATTTAAGTGAGTTATTTTTTGTCACATTATATTAAGAGAAACAACAAACGCCAGCAGCGAAATAGCACCCCGAACAACAAATATTTAAGCTTATTTAACAAAAACAAGGAGTGTAGGCATTTTGTTTCTTCAACAGAAAAGTACGATAATTCTAACAAAACGAACACACGGAGTGAAAAACCGTTTTCATTGTAACTACGGAACGTGTTGTTGCATTTCCGTAGACTATGCCGAGGGAAGGGGAGAGGTCTGGAATATCAGGTCACGAGGCTGTCTTCCCCCTGCTCTCTCTCTGTTTACAGATGAGGGAGGGAAGATAATCCTGCAGCCTCTTCAAGTCCTGGGAGCCTTCTCACTTCAGCAGCATTAAAACCACGTGGACATGGACAGAGTGAGCGATTGCCTCGCTGGCTGCCACCCAGCCTCTTCGCTCGCCCCTCGGGACCGCCCGGCGCAGCCAGTGGACGAGGGACAAATCATCGCCCCCACAGGCTGTCTGACCCTGAAGGTAATAACACTCAAAGAAATGGCATTGAATTCGAGAGCAAATTCAAGGCATCTGCCATGCTTGTGCTAAACATCCTCTTGTTTCCAAGTAAGGGAACATGATGGTCATTTTCTGAACGATCTGGGATTTTAGGAAGAAAATGATTCAAGAATGCAGCAATCAAGCATTCATGCGGTGGTTTGTGATATTGGCTGCACATGAGAATCATCTGGGGGCTTTGAGAAACCTCTGTGACCTCCCTGGTCCCACCCTAGACCGGCTGAGTCAGATGCTGAGGGGCCTTGGCTCCCCAGGTGGTTCCAACATGCAGAGCACGAGAAGCTCGAGAAGCTCGCTTCCTGACAATTCAGGTGGAAACAGCTTCAGCCGCCAGCACCGAAGCTACTCAACTTTGCAGGAATACACCTGTAGGAGGAACTAAAGCCCTCCCAAAGGACCCTTCAGCTGTTGTGCTGGGAAAGCTCTGGGCAAGCTCAGTGGCGGGGGGGGGGGGGGGGGGGGGGGGGGGGGGGGGGGGGGGGGGGGGGAGACAAGATGCAGGTGAGCCAGGCTCCCGTTCACTCACCCACTACTCATCTGTTCACTTATTCGCTTCATGTTTCTAGGCTCCCCTCTGTGCCAAACCCTGGACTGGGCCCTGGGGAAACCAAGTCAGAAAGAAGGCCTGGTGCCTCCCTCAGAAAGCTCGAAGTCTGGCAACCAGGTGCGAGAGATGCTCTGGAAGAAGCCATGGGCTTTCAGGGGAAGGAGACTGTCACCTAAGTCACCTAGCCTGGCAGAGCAAGAGGAGGGAGCATCCTTGAAGACAGCTTTCTGAAGGAGGGGACACCTGACTGGAGACATGGAGATGGACCAGGTATGAGCCAAGTGCTACACTTCTGAGAGATAGCAGCAAATCCCCTGTGAGTGGGGTTCTCAGCCTGGGATGCACCTGGAACCACCTCGGAGCTTCTAAGCGTGTCCACCTCTGGCCCCAAGTCCAGAGGCCCTGGTCTAACTAGTCCGCAGTGGGGCCTGGGCACTTGTATGTTTTATAAATGTCGTAATTTTTTTATTAAGGTGAAATTCACATAACATAGAATTAACCATTTTAAAGCGAACAGTTCAGTGGCATTTAGTACATTCACATTCACCGCCTCTATTTGGTTCCAAAACACATTCGTCGCCCTAAAATAAAACCTGTATGCGTTAACCAGTCACTCCCTATTTCACTCTTACCCCAACCCCTGGCAACCATAAATCTGCTTTCTATCTCTATGGATTTAACTACTCTGGATATTTTACATAAAAGGAATCCTACAAAATGGGACCTTTGTATCTGCCTTCTATCACTTAGCATAATGCTTTCAAAGTTCAGCCGTGTTGGGGCATGTGTCAATACCTTATTCCTTTTTAAGGCAAGATAATAGTCCATCATATGGATATTGCATAATTTGTTTACCCACTCATCTATCGCTGGACATGTGGCTTGTTTCCACCTTTTGGCTACTGTGAATAGTGCTATGAACATTCGTACACAAATGTTTAACATCTATTTTCAGTCCTTTTGGGTATATACTGGACATATGTAGTTGTTTTTGTTTTTTTTAAGTTTATTATTTTGAAAGAGAGAGAGTGTGAGAAAGCACTCAAGCAGAGGAGGGGCAGAGAGGGAGGGAGTAAGAGAGAATCCCAAGAAGGCTCCGTGCTGCCCGCATGCAGCCCAACACAGGGCTCAATCTCACAAACCGTGAGATCACAACCTGAGCCAAAATCATGAGTCAGACACTCAACCAACTGAGCCACCCAGGTACCCCTGGATGTCTGTAGTTTTTGAAAGCTCCCTGAAGATACTAACATGCAGCCAAGGTTGTAAGTCACTAATTTGGAACACCAGTTGAATAGATTCCCAGGCCTTGCTCTGGACAGTCTAATTTCGCCACTTAAGGAATCTCTCTTCCTGGCCCTCTCTCTGCCTTGGCATCTCCTTCCTCTGCGTCGACAGGCCAGCCTACCTGTCAGCCTCAGGAGTGCCTCGGCCAATGGCCAACGTGCGCCTTATTAAGTGCAGGAACAACCCCTTCCCCTCCGAGGGAGGTCCCTCCCTGCCCCAGCCCAGCAGTCCGGGCTGGTTCCTCTGGGGCTCCCTCCAGGTGAGGCCCAGAAGCTGCTCATCCTTCCTGCCTGGGCCAGCCCCTGCTCCTGATCTCCTGTGGGAGATTCTTGGGCACTCCTATCCCCAAGAACAAATCATCACGTTTACCGATGGTGCAGTCTTGATTGATCTTTACAGCCCAAAGCCCTCTGACTCCGTAAGGACATATTAGGTCAGAGACACCTCCACCAGTCACATTCACAGGACATCCCAGTGTGAAGCATCGGTATTTCGCTATCAGGTGACCACACAGTTGTCACCAAGAGTTGTTCATATTTGTGTCACTAAAAGGCCCATCCTGGAGATTTTCCCCAAGCAAAGGAAGCTGCCCTAAAACTGATCAAACTCCAGATACAGAAAACTGACCACTTTCAAAAGGCACTTCTCCAGCTTCAAAAAAATTGAAGTGCGTGGGTTCCAGTTTCTTAGATAAACCCAAATAGTATGGATCCTGGCACCAGTGTCAAATTCAGGGACATCGTGGGGTCTGTGGGACTACTCACAAACATACCTGGTGTGAGCTCCAGCAGGGGTAAGACGGCCACCTTCCTCCCCTGACAGCTAGGGAAGCAGACTTGTTTGCCTCAGTATGAGGGGTCAAGGTGGCTCCAAAGAGCTTGAGAAATACAAAAATTTGACAATGCTCTTGTGTCACCTAAGTCCCATTCCATAAGTCAGAAAGCAAAACCACTTTAATACATTTAATCTAAATGTAGAAATACTTCTGGCATTTTACTTTTAGTATGGGTCAAACCCTGCTCGATGCATCAGCACATGTTATCTCATTTCATCCTCACAGTGACCATGTGAGGTAGAATTTATTATCCACATTTTAAAGATGAGGATGGGGCAGGCTGGCTGGCTCTGTCGGTAGAGTGTGCAGCTCTTGAGCTCAGGTTGTGGGTTCAAGCCCCATGTTGGGTGTAGAGATTACTTAGAAATAAAATCTGTATTTAAAAAAAATTTTTTAATGGTTATTTTATTTCTGAGGGAGAGACAGCATGAATGGGGGAGGGGCAGACGGGGGGGGGGGGACACAGAATCCGAAGCAGGTTCCAAGATGTCAGCATAGAGCCTGACACGGGGCTCAAACTCAAGAACCATGAGATCATGACCTGAGTGAAGCTGGATACTTAACCAACTGAGCCACCCAGGCGCCCCAAAAATAAAATCTTAAAAAAATCATAAAGAGGAGGAGCTTGAGGCCCAGAGAGGTTAATCAACTTGCCCAAGGTCACACAGCTATTAAGTAATGGATCTGGGATGCAAACCTAGATCTGTTTGACTTCAAAGTATGTGGTTCTAAATGATGGATATTCTCTCAAAAAGTGTATTTTGGGAAAGGAATGACCTACTGATCGGCACAGATGCTGCACCCACTCAGAGCGGTAAGAAGGATCTAAAAAGGATATCTACTGGGCGTGCTTAAAAAATAGAACGTGATGTAAGCTAAGTGCTAGACTGTACGGTCTGTAGGAGGCAAAGGACCCGGGGAACATCCCTAGTTCACAACACTCAGCACCGTGCTGGGTACGAGTTGTGCTGGCTGAAATTGATCGCCAATGACATCCCACTTGATCTTAGATTGCTCTTTCAAATGTAATAACTAATAAATCCATAAAGTTGCATCTTTCTAGAGCTTCTATTCCACAAGGTAAGCTTGTAAAACATCATTCATTTTGGACAACACAAGTTGTTCCAGAGGCTAAGAGGATTCCAAGAGAGTGGCAGCAGAAATGGGAACACTCTTTCCTCACGTGGGTAAGTTCTGGGCTCTCATTCTTTCCTGAGGTGACCACACACATATTATCACCCATCCATCGTCCAAGAAAGTCGAGCCAGGGAACTCGCACAGTTAAACATTTCCATCCGCAGGCCGCCTGGCCAACCAAATGCCACTCTGGCACTTTCGTGCGGTGATCATTTAGGCCGGCAGGCGGCGATCTTGCCCGCGACATTCTACCTTCGCGGTTTCTCAACCGGGCAGCTAGATGCGGCACTCAGGCCAAGTAAACTGAAAAGGTTTCTCGGCTGAGGACTCCTTGGCACAGCTGGTATTTGCAATAGCAAAAGAAAGTGTCAGAAGCAAACGTGCTTTCTCTGCTTTCTCATGACTGCTTTTAGGAGGAACTGCTTTAAAAAAAGAAACAGAATTGCTTGCTTTTGTCAACTTTCTGAAAATGTATTATTCAACTAATTAAAACTAGAATTACAATCTTGGTGGGTTGGGTTTTTTTTTTTCCATTAATGTCAGATGGCCTTTTCATCTGCCTCATTTTCCAAGGTAGTTTAGTATCTCAACTTCCTTCCTACCTTCTTCCTTCCTTCACTCCTTCCCTCCTTCCTTCCTTCCTTCCACTTATTTATTTTTTTTTAATGTTAACGTTTATTTTTGAGAGAGACAGTGTGAGCATGAGTGGGGGAGGAGAAGAGAGAGACACACACACACACAGAATCCAAAGCAGGCTCCAGGCTCTGAGCTATCCACACAGAGCCCATAGCCCAACGCAGGGCTTGAACCCACAACCTGTGAGATCATGACCTGAGCCAAAGCCCGACGCTTAACGGACAACCACCCAGGCGCTCCCGGACTTTCTTTTAAATGAATTCTCAAAATAGAGTCTGAACAGGCTGACTGGCCTTGCAGGAAAATGTCTGTCTGCCGCTGTCACCCTCACTGGGTGGCAGCATTTAGAACATTATTTCTGCTTCACCAAAACTTGGGGTTTCAGCTGCTTTTCGGTTTCCCTTGCAGAATCTCATGGACGGGACGGGGTGTGAACCCAGGAGACGGAGAAGGGTACTTGTTTTTGTGTCGGAGATCAAAGGTAAGGTGCTATTTGATAGAAATTCTCTGCTGCTCTCAAAACAAACAAAACCCACTTAAAAACCAGTAATTTCATGAAGACCCAGGATGTCAAGTGGCACAGAGAGGCAGAGGGGGATGACGCTTCGAGATCGGCAAAGACAAAGCTCTTTACAGAAGTGGTGTTTAAACCCCGTTTTGGTCAATTTGAGTAGATAAAAGTCACTGCTTGTAAACTGGAATTGTAAATGAAAGCTCAAAAAATCCAAGCCTCAAAGGAGAAAACTGTAATCAAAATTCGTTTTTTTTTTCTTTTCATGTAATCTTTATTTTTTTTAATTTAATTTTTTATTTTTTAAAATTTACATCCCAATGAGTTAGCATATAGAGCAACAATGATTTCAGGAGTAGATTCCTTAGTGCCCCTTCCCCATTCAGCCCATCCCCCCTCCCATAACCCCTCCAGGAACCCTCAGTTTGTTCTCCATATTAGGAGTCTCTTCTATTTTGTCCCCCTCCCTGTTTTTATATTATTTTTGTTTCCCTTCCCTTATGTTCATCTGTTTTGTCTCTTAAAGGCCTCATATGAGTGAAGTCCTATGATTTTTGTCTTTCTCTGACTAATTTCGCTGAGCATAATACCCTCCAGTTCCATCCACGTAGTTGCAAATGGCAAGATTTCATTCTTTTTGATTGCTGAGTAATACTCCATTGTATATATATACCACATTTTCTTTATCCATTCAGCCATCGACGGACATTTGGGCTCTTTCCATACTTTGGCTATTGTTGACAGTGCCGCTATAAACATTGGGGTGCATGTGTCCCTTCGAAACAGCACACCTGTACCCCATGGATAAATGCCTAGTAGTGCAATTGCTGGGTTGTAGGGTAGTTCTATTTTTAATTTTTTGAGGAACCTCCATACTATTTTCCAGAGTGGCTGTACCAGCTTGCATTCCCATCAAAATTCGTTTTTAAAAGATGATCAGGGGAGCCTGGGTGGCTCAGTCAGTTTAGCAGTCAGGTTAGCGACTTTGGCTCAGGTCATGATCTCGTGGTTCATGGGTTCGAGCCCCACATGGGGCTCTGTGCTTGCAGCTCAGAGCCTGGAGCCTGCTTTGGATTCTGTATCTGTCTCTCTGTCCCTCCCCTGCTCACACTCTGTCTCTCAAAAATAAATAAACATTAAAAAAAATTAAAAATAAATAAAAGGTGATCAACACACAACCCTTTTGGATTTACACACATTAGAGGTATTCCAAACTCATTTGTTTGGGAAGATGAAAACAGGCATCACTACTCAGAGCACAGATGAGTTTTTCGGAAGCTCACCTGGAAATGCAATTGTATGATGTCCATGAAGTTAGGAGTAAGTATTGAGCAAGTAGAAACACTGGGATGGAGTGTGTGCTTGTCTCACTCAAACCTTTCTCCTGCAAGAGAATTCTGTTTCCACCTCGCTGGCAGGATGGGGCTACTCCCCACTGCTTGGGGGAGCCTTCTCTCCTGCTTTTGCCTTTCCCCTAACTTTGAGCTCCATTTTGTTGTCTCAAGGAAAACCACAGTGGCTGTCTTTCTGTTTTGCCCCTGACAAGGAAGCCTGTCCTTGGAAAGGACAGAACTCAGACCAGCTCCCTCGTTTACAGAAGCGGGGCTAGTGACTTGCCTGGGTCACCTTGACTTACACAGCTGGGATAGAGGCAGCAGATCTGATGTCTGGTTAGGAGTTTTTTCCTTTGCATCCCAAGTGCCTAAGACCAACCTGGTGCGACTGTGCATGTAGGAAATCGCCTTGGAACATCTCATGACCAAGTCCCCAGAAAGTTCTCTCTGGGCCACTGATAGAACTTAGTTCCCGTGATGTGAAAACCACAGGAATGGTGAATTTGCAGAATATTCTGTGGGGGTTTTTTTTATGGCTATAATCTGATGAATGAAAGAGAATTTAAAAAATAATAATTATTTGCATAAATACCCTGGCTTTTTTATTAGAGTCTAACCTTTTTGAGGGTAGAGAACGTGTTATATTCATTTCTATAAAGTCTATAATTCCCTCTCTACTCACACTTGATGTCCAATAAGTATTCCTTGTTTGATTGAATAGGGATGGTTCTGAATTGAAGCCTGGATTGAAAAATTCAAAGCAATGGCAGGATTTTTCTTACCTCTGACTTTTAGCCCTTTTTCTCCCTGTGACCAGGCCTCCTGGAAGTTTTCCTCTTCTCTCTTAAACTTTTTCTCTGTGACACTCACTGGATATCTCGTCACATACAGCCTTTTCCTGTTTCTTACTTCATATACAACATTTAATTTTCCCAGCAAGGTTGTCCTCAAAGGTCAGGCTAATGTTTCCTGTGCGATGATATCCAAGTCAGTACATGGTACCGTGCTAGGCCCATAGACAAATTCCAAAGACTATTGAAAAGAACAGCTTCAGCACTGGTAAGAATCTACATGATGCTTTTAGATAGCATTTTATTTTTTAAGTTCTCTCTCAGAAATTATTCCTTTTGTGGGGCACCTGGGTGGCTCAGTCCGTTAGCGTCCAACTTCAGCTCAGGTCATGATCTCATGGTTCGTGAGTTCAAGCTCCGCATCAGGCTCTGTGCTGACAGCTCAGAGCCTGGAGCCCGCTTCGGATTCTGTCTCCTCTCTCTGCCCCTCCCCTACTTGTGCTCTGTCTCTCAAAAATAAATAAATATAATTTTTAAAATTTCAAAAAAAGAAATTCCTTTTTTGACAACATAACACGTTTTTAATTTTCAAATTTTATTCAAAATAGTTTTTTAGCTGATGGACTTTATTTTTCATTGTGAACTTTACATAACATAAAAGATATCATCTTAACCATGTTTAAGTGTATGGTCCAGTGGTATTGAGTACATTCATGTCGCTATACACTTATGTCCAGAACTTTTCTCATCTTACAGACCTGATACTCTGTACGCATCAAAAAATAACTCCCTATATTCCTCCCTCCCCAGCTCCTGGTAAGCACCATTCTACTTCTTGTGTCTCTATAAATTTGACTAATTTAGTGGTTTATGTTAGTGGAATGGTACAGTTTTTATATTTTTGTGACTGGCTTGTTTGACTTAGTATGATGTCTTTCATCCACACGGTAGTAATGTCAGGATTTCCTTTCTTTTTAAGGCTGAGTACTATCCCATTTGTATGTTTATGTCACATTTTGTTTATTCATCCCTCCACCAGTGGACAGATTAGGATGGATTGGGTTGCTTCCACCTCTTGGCTGTTGTGATTAATGCTGGTGTGAATATGGATGTACAAATATCTATCCCAGTCCTTGTTTTTAATTTATTCAGGTGTATACCCAGAGATGTAATTGCTGGATCATATGGTAATTCCATTTTTAATTTTTTGAAGAACCTCCATACTCTTTTCCATAGTGGCTATGTCATTTTACACTCCTACTGGCAGGACACTAGGGTTCCAATTTCTCCACATCCTTGCCAACGCTTGTTGTTTTCTGTTGTTTATGTCTTTGTTTATAATGGTCATCCTAATGAGAGTGAAGTGGTGCCTTATGGTGGTTTTGATTTGCATTTCTCTAGTGATTAGTGATGTTGAGCATCTTTTGTTGTACTAAATGGCCATTTTAATTTATTTTTTTTTAATTTTTAGTGTTTATTTTTGAGAGAGAGAGAAAGAGAGACACAGTGTGAGCAGAGGACGGGCAGAGAGAGAGGGAGACACAGAATCCAAAGCAGACTCCAGGCTCTGAGCGGTCAGCACAGAGTCCGACGCAGAGCTCGAACTCATGAACTGCGAAATCATGACCTGTGCCAAAGTTGGATGTTTAACTGACTGAGCCACCCACGTGCCCCTAAATGGCCATTTTTATATCTTCTTTGGAGAAATGTCTATTCCTTCTCTGCCCATTTTATTATTTTTTTTAAATTTTCAGTAGAACTCAAAATCCCGAGATCAAGACCTGAGCTAAGATCAAGAGTTGGATGCTTAACCGACTGAGCCACCCAGGTGCCCCCCCTGCTCATTTTATTTATTTTTTAAAATGTTTATTTATTTATTTTTGAGAGAGAGAGCATGCGTACAAGTGGGGGAGGGACAGAGAGAGAGAGACGCACAGAGTGTGAAGCAGGCTCCAGGCTCTGAGCTGTCAGCATAGAGTAGGGCCCTGCATTAGCAGGCCTCACACCCACGAACCGTGAGATCATGACATGGGCAGAAGTCAGACGCTCAGCTACCTGAGCCACACAGGCGCCCCTCTGCCCATTTTGAAATCAAGTTATTTGGGTTTTTTGTTGTTGAGTTGTAGAAGTTGTTTCAATAATCTGGATATGTATGATTTGCAAATATTTTCTCCCATTTCATGGGTTGCCTTTTCACTCTTGACGATATCCTCTGATGCACAAAAGTTTTTAATTTTGATATAGTATAGTTTATTTTTCTTTCTGTCTATACTTTTAGTGTCTTATCCAAGAACAAACTAACAATTTTAGAGTGCAGTGCAGTCCCCCAAAATGGTTTCTAAGCCTAAAATATTAGAACTGGACATCATCCTAAAGTGGGGAGTGTCATTTTTTCATTCTCTTAAAATAACAGGTGAATTGAATGAGTAAGTATCGTTTTGATTAGGGGTTGTGTGGCCATTACTAGGAATGTTTGAATGTTATGTCTGTGTTGTGCCCGGATAGGTAATATGAGAGCCAGAGTCAGCTGCTTACAAGGTTTTCCTGCAAGATGTGAACATACGTGTCCTCTGTTAATCAATAGTTTTGGCTTACAGTAGGTTCAGTTACAATAAAAACATGGTAGAGGTTTTCATTGCTGGGTGAGTCTCTGTCCTTCTCAGAATACCTGTAAGAAGCAGAAGGGTACAGACATGGTCCCACAGACATAATTAATGAGGGGGAAATGTCAGGAGTCTCAGAAAAAAATTGTTACTCTTGGAGTTTTAACTGGCCAAATATTATAAATTTTATCTGAAAAACATACATACAACAAAGACGTAGAATAAAATTTATACCTCAGAAAACAAAGGGTGATTTTGTGAACATGTGACTAATCACAGGAGAGGAAGAGAGGCTTGAATTATGCTTTGATGGCAACTTGGTGCTTACCCTAGTATTAGGACTATCAAAAGCTTCAAGTATGATTTCCAGAACATTCTGCCTGACCCCAAAAGTATTTATCTTTGCAACTCATTTATGGTGTCCATAAAGTTACCTATGTCTACTCTATTGGATTTTTAAAAGTTTCTTCTACATTTTCCCCCAATTTGAAAACTTTTCTATGGGCTCACATGAAAAGAGCAAGCTCATATAGACACGAGAACTTAAAATATAGACTCATTCTCAAATCACCAAACACATTTGAAGTGTCAAATATACATTCTTAATTATATTCTGGTTTGGGATTTTCAAACTTTTAAAAATCCTGAGTCTTTATATTAAAATGTAGGTTGACCTTTTTCAAACAATAGTCTTACTGATACATAAAATTGAGAGATTGTCATAAAATAAAATTTGTGTGAGTTGTACCTCACACAAATGGAGTGAGGAGTTTTGGTAAAATAATAATAATGGCAGTAACATTTTATTTATTTTTTATTTTTTGGATATTTTTATTTTTTATTTGCATTTTCCATTTTCTTAGGGTGATTATAAATTTTTTTATTTTAGCTTGTTTTATTTTTTTAATTTACATCCAAATTAGCATATAGTGCAACAATGATTTCAGGAGTAGATTCCTTAGTGCCCCTTCCCCATTCAGCCCATCCCCCTCCCACAACCCCTCCAGGAACCCTCAGTTTGTTCTCCATATATGTGAGTCTCTTTTGTTTTTCCCCCTCCCTGTTTTTATATTATTTTTGTTTCCCTTCCCTTATGTTCATCTGTTTTGTCTCTTAAAGCCCTCATATGAGTGAAGTCCTATGAGTTTTGTCTTTCTCTGACTGACTAATTTCACTGAGCATAATACCCTCCAGTTCCATCCACGTAGTTGCAAATGGCAAGATTTCATTCTTTTTGATTGCTGAGTAATACTCCATTGTATGTATATACCACATCTTCTTTATCCATTCATCCATCGAGGGACATTTGGGGTCTTTCCATACTTTGGCTGTTGTTGATAGTGCTGCTAGAAACATTGGGGTGCACGTGTCCCTTTGAAACAGCACACCTGTACCCCATGGATAAATACCTAGTAGTGCAATTGCTGGGTCATAGGGTAGTTCTCTTTTTAGTTTTTTGAGGAACCTCCATACTGTTTCCCAGAGTGGCTGCACCAGCTTCCATTCCCACCAGCAATGCAAAAGAGATCCTCTTTCTCCACATCCTCACCAACATCTGTTGTTGCCTGAGTTGTTTAATGTTAGAATGGCAGTAACATTTTAGAGTTATCACTTACTAGGTTGGAGATGACGATTATAATAAATTTTTCCTATCTCTTTGATGTTGTGACCTATCCAAGTCAAAGAAAAGGAAGTGTAATATATTTGCCACCTATAGGTGGCAATCTTTGTATTATCAGCATTGTCTTTATTAAAAGGCAGATTATTAGAAATAATTAGAAATCATATTTTTGCAAAATTTTAAAGAACTTTACTATGAAAATGTCAAACATACATAAAAGTATAGAGAGTAGAGGGGCGCCTGGGTGGCTTAGTCGGTTAAGCATCGACTTCAGCTCAGGCCGTGATTCACCATTCATCAGTTTGAGCCCCACATGGGGCTCTGTGCTGACAGCTGGGAGCCTGGATCCTGCTTCGGATTCTGTGTCTCCCTCTCTCTCTGCCCCTCCCCCACTGGTGCTCTGTCTCTCTCTGTCTCAAAAATAAATAAAACATTAAAAAAAATTTTTTTTAAGTGTAGAGAGTAGTATAATGAACCACCATGTTCTCACCAGCCTCTTCAACAGTTTCCACAGCCAGTCTTGTTTTATTGGCCCGTATCCCCTTCTCTACCATCTGGGTTATTATTATTATTTTTTTAGAGTTTATGTATGTATGTATGTATGTAATCTCTGTACCCAATGTGGGCTCAAACTCAGGACCCCAAGATTTAAAGTCACATGCTCTTCCGACTGAGTCCCACACCATGTGGATTATATTGAAGCAAATCTCAGACACTGCAAAATTAAAATAGAAAAATAAAGTTATGGCACCACCTTTAAAACACCTCCAAGGAATTCTAGTAGCACCCAGGGAATCCTAAAAAATAAATGAACAAATAAAAAGGAAAAAGCAACCTTCCTACTATGAAGATAAAGAAGCATTGAAGGTCACAGCGTGTAAAACATGAGGTGATAAAACTCCATTTATCAAATAATGTAACAATGTTTTTATTATACACATTGAGTGTATGCAGGTGAAATAGAGGTGATACTTTAGGTCTGAAAGAGAGAACCTTTCTTTTTTAAGCAGTGACTAAGTTACAGAAATAGTGATAGAATATATGACATCCATATCCTTCCTTGGGGCTAAAAAAAGTGGTAAGACCAAGTTAGAAGTTTTAGCAAAATGAGTGGCGATATATAAAGGGGATACGAATAAGCCAGGGGAATGGAAATTTACCGACTTGTTAGAACAAAGCAGTGACAGCTGCTAGCTCTAAATTTAGAAACAGACGCAAGAAATTTTCTGAGCACCACCAAATAAATCACAAAGGCACGATCCACCGGCCCCTTTCAGATTTTAACCCCTAAAACAATGCAAGGCAAACAGTTACCTCCAGGGTGGTGACTTAGTGTCTGTTCCCTTCCACAAACCTCAGTGCCCTCTGGGTCCAGGGCAACCTCTCCTGAGAGTCCTGCCCTTGAAGGACAGCTCAAATGAAAACCAAGGGCAGGGGGCGAGCATCTCTTGAAAGATTCTAGGGTTTCTGTGATTTACCGAGACGTTTCTGATTTCACAGATGATCTGAAAGTGCACTACATACTGTTTACATGTTCATCACATTCTCCGAGCTCTTCTAGCCCCAACTCTGGACATAAAATGATTTCCAAAAGCGCTCGAAGTGTCCGTGATATAGATTCTTTCACCTACCTGAAGCAGAAACTTAGCCATTGCTACTAAAAAAAATTTTTTTAATCTTTTTTTAATCTTTATTTTTGAAAGAGAGAGAGAGAGAGTGCAAGCGAAGAAGGAACAGAGATAGAGGGAGACACAGAATCTGAAGCAGGCTCCAGGCTCTGAGCTGTCAGCACAGAGCCCAACTTGGGGCTCAAACTCACAAACTGCAAGATCATGATCTGAGCCGAAGTTGGAGGCTTAATTCACTGAGCCACCCAGGTGCCCTAAAATTTTTTTAATTAAAAAAAAAATTCCACGTAATGGTCTATAAACAGAGCACCTCAGAATGAGTAGAACGCAATGTCAGAGTCACCAGATATGGTTTCTAGTCAGGTCACTGCCCTGGGGTGACCAAGGACATCACACACGCCAGGTAGGGCTTGAGTTTCCTCCCCCAGGATGGGCAAATAGCTGTACTTGCCTTCACTGAGTCACAGAAATATTGCTAAGGACGACCAGGAAAACTACCATACACACACTTTGAAATTAAAAAAAAAAATTATTAGTTTATTTATTTTGAGAGAGACAGAGACAGCGCAAGTAGGGGAGGGTCAGAGAAAGGGAGAGAGAGAATCCTATGTACAGAGCACAGAGCCAGATGTGGGGCTCGACCTCATGAAACCGTGAGAGCATAACCTGGGCGGAAACCGAGAGTTGGACGCTCAACCGACTGAGCCACCCAGGTGCCCCTGTTTTGCTCTGTTTCATGACTGGTTCTATATGTTTTCACACTAGTGGTGGTCATTTGCTCTCTTGATGGCCCAGCATCAACTTCTCCCCTGCTGATAATAGCAAATTTGCCCCTAGGGCCGCCCCTCCCTACCCTCTATCCTGTGCTTGGGTACACTTGACCTCACCCTCCCCACCAAAGCAGGAGCCAGACTGGAGGATGGCACATGCCCAGTAGGGGCCTTGTGGCTTTGGGTGGAGTTTTAGGGGAGTTATGGGAGTTCCTTCTCTTTTCCTGCTGAACTTGAGGGTGGGAGGGTGGAACCAAAGACAACTTGCCTCAGTAGGAAGACTGGGAATGAAGCCAACACCCAAAGAGAACAGAGCCAATAGACCAAGAGGTGGAGGTCTGAGCACATCCCTTTAAGGTCCCGAACCCAGCTCCCCCAGGACTGCTCAGTTATGTCAATATATTCCCAGTTGGACTTGGGTCTTCTGAAACTGAAAATAACAAGAATCCTAACTGACAAGATGGTCACTGAGTAACTTGGTACAAGATCCCTAACATCATCATATGGGGAAATTCACTACATCACAAGGCATCTAACTCAAACTCAGGGATTCACTGAGTCATGATCCCCTAGATTCTGGAGGCTAGTCTTGATTACTTCTGAATTAGAACTCTTAGATAATGTCTGAAATTCCTGGTTTTATTTCCTCTTTTGCCCTCAAGAAATCAGAGTAATACCCTTGCTTGGAATTTTGAGGATTTCTATCGTAGGATGTCGGCTGCCAACTAGACAGGATTTCCTGGGTCCTGTATATTTCAGATTCATTGCTATGTGGTAGTGCTAACATGGAGATATTTGCTGCAAGCAAATAAATTTGTGGATTATATCCATCTTCCAGACCACCTGAGAGTCAAGAATGTGAAAGTGCTTTTTTTTTTCTTTTTTGGTAAGTTTATTTATTTTGAAAGTGAGAGGGAGGGAGAATCCCAAGCAGGCAACGCACTGTCAGCATGAGGCCCGAGGGCAAGGCTCCAACTCACAAACTGCGAGATCATGACCTGAGCCGAAATCCAGAGTCAGATGCTTAAACAACTGAGCCACCCAGGCATCTCTCTGATGGTGCTTTTTCTCAATAACTAAAAGGGGTCCTGACCATCCCTTCTCCAAAAAGCTAGAATACTGGTACAATTTATGGTTTCCGCTATGAAATGCCAAACATGTAAGATGTAGGAAGAGTTTATTAAAGCATCATGTAAGGTCAAGTTTTGGAACCATTAAACGGGAAACTTTTTTTTTTTTTAACATACTGTTCAGAAATATTTTCTGGTAGTAGAGTGAAGCTGTTAGAACCTTCCTAGATCTCCTTTAGGGAAAGGAGGCACTTTTCCATTCCGTTATGTTCACTCTGATTCCTTGATTGGAAAATTATAGTCAGCGTGGAGCAGGGAAATGCTACCGCTGTGTAGATGAGGATTTCTTAACTCCAATACTATGGACATTGGGGGCCAGATAATTCCTTGTTGTGGAGGGCTGTCCTGTGCATCGGAGGATGCTTTCCAGCATTCCCAGCCTCTACCCACCAGATACCAGGAGCACCCATCCCCAGTTGTGACAACCAAAAATCCAGACATTGCCAGATGTCCCTTTGGGGGGGAAATCCCCCCTTCCGGTGGAGGACCACTTCAGCCGCTGCAACAGAACTGTCACCAAGTTGAAACCGAGCCGGTTACATACCCACAAGGCTTGGACGCCATCTGGTGCAGTCATGATGAAGATTAATGAAGAAGCTGTCTACCGTGGCTCACTTGGGAAATTCCAAACAGTAAAATCTGGGCTGATAATCCAACAGTGGTTAAATAATCAGACTATAATATATTTAGGGTGTTTATAAACTGTAAGCAATTTCAACTCAGTAAAGGTCCTTTTCTTTAAATCATTCTTTTGGCATAATCAACAACTACAATACGGTAGCGTGTATGTGATTCCACTCTTGCCAGGTGGCTAGCATAGTCAAATACACAGAGACAGAAAGGACAAGGGTGGTTGCCAGGAGTTGAGGGAGAGGGGAGGTGGGAAGTTATGGTTTAATGGGCACAAGAGTTTCCATTTCGCAAAATGGGAAGAGTTCTGGAGATTAGTTACACAGCAATGTGTGCACTTAACACTACTGAACTGTATACTTAAAGTGATTAAGGTGGTAAACTTCATATCATGTGTATTTTACCACAATAAAAAAATTATAGAGTTCACCTCATCTGTGGGGGAGAGAGAGTCAACCTTTCCCACACATGTAAACATCCTTCTTAGTTTATCCCAGATTGGTAAACTCAGAGAAGGCTCTGACTGACCTGGCTTTGGAAATGCCCATGTGTGAACCAACTAGAGGTGGACAGAATGGGGGCAGCATGATTTTCCCAGGATGCAGGAGAGAAGGAAAGATTGCATACCCATCCCTGACCCAATTAACTCTAGCCGGGGATGGGGAATCTGTCATGGCCAGCTTTCATCCAAACCATATGGCTGGAGTGGGCAGAGAAGCCAGTTCCAGAAAAGAGTGGGAAAGGAAGGTTCAGGGCAGACAAAGCAATAACTGAATATTCCAATATTCAACCACCATAATTATGATGTAGTGTTCTCTTTCCTGGTTCCCTCTTGTTATCACCGTTACCAAATTGAAACTGAGCAGGTTACATACCCACAGAGCTCGGGACACCATCTGGAACAGTCATTAGGAAGATTAATGAAGAGTTACCAGCTTTCGTAAAGGGAAACATATGACTTACAAAAAACGAAGCTTGTGTTGAATAAGAGTCTGCATTGCATAGCCTGGGAAGAGAATTAGAATTGAGTCATCTTTATTCATTGCCTTATCAATGGAGGCATTAGACATTGGAATGCCTGGATAGAGCTGCACCACCACTAATTCTGGAGTCAATGAACCTGAGTCCACAGCTTAGCTCCACCACTTTGGGGTTGTGGGGGCGGTCACTTCACCCCTCGGGGTCTCCATGTTCTTGTAATTAACCCAGGTGGTAGTATAGAGCATCCCTATCAGCTAGGCTCTAGAAGAACACAGATGCAGGCAGGTAATTGGGGCAAATCCTGAAGGCTTCAGCGAAGGGGAAGACTGGACACTCAGCCAGGCACTACCCCTGCAGTAGCTCACAGAAGCAGCCACCAACTGGCCTGATGGACACTGATGTCCTTTGCAGTAGAAAGACTACAGCCCATCTCAAAGGACCGGATTCTTTTGCCAGCCCTCTGCTGTGGGTGTTTCTTCATCCCCAGAGTCCCCTCCCTGCTCTCTTGCTCAGGTCACTGCCACTCCCAGTCCCCGCCCTACCCTGTGTCGCCTCCTTTCCTCTATAGTTTCTCTTTATTCCTGGCAATCAGTGCCTGATGATCTCTTCCTGTGCATCTTTTCAGCTCCTGCTTTTGCTACAAGTCTCCTCCTCTTGTAGGTCCCAGCTGAAGTTCCCAGGGGAGAATCTGATTGCACAGCTAATTGCACCCACCGTTGATTGGGCGGGGCTTCTTCAGTTGGGCCCAACACAGGCTGCTATCCTCTCTACGTGGAGCCAGCTCCTCATCCCTGGTTTGGGCGTCTGTGGTTCAGGAGTAGGGTTTCTTGATGTAGAAAGCGATCACCCCTGGCTATTCCCTCTGCATGACCAGGGCAGAGTTGTTTTTTAAGAGAGGAGGACTGGGGGGGGACTGGTACCATGTTAACCTAGTTTAAAGCCCACATATACAGTAGGCACTCAACACATGTTTGCTCTTGTCCTTAGAACATCCCTGTACTGTGTTCCAGTGACTGCGTTGGGCACCAAAGAGATGTAGACAGGATAGATTGAATCCTCGACTCCTCAAGCTCCCCCACTGAGTGAGGAAAGCATGTAAAAGTTTACATAGAAGTTGGGAGGAGATGCTCTGAGAGCCAGGCATAATGGCAGCATGGTCCAAAGAAAAGTTCAGCAGAGAAGGGCAAGGTCAAGGGGAGTCTTGAATGTCATGAGCATTCTCCTGTGACCACCGGAGGACTTTAAAGCAGGGAGCAATACTTTGGTTTTACCAGGGCAACAATGTTAAGGAAGCAACGTCCCCACTTCCCTTCCCACTCCCTCGTCCCATTCTGGGCTGATGCTCCAGATCAGAGGAATGGAGCGGTAAGGTCTACAGATGTGCAATTTACTTACAGAGACCAGAAGAAGAGAGGCAAAAGAAGGAAAAAGGCGGGGGGGGGGGGGGGGGGGGGAGGTGTAGAGAACGATACAAATGATACACAGGGATTTTTTTTAAATAACTTTATATTTTAGAACAGTTTTAGATTCACAGCAAAATCAAATGGAAGGTACAGGTATTTATCATACCACTTGCTCCGACACATGCACAACCTCCCCACTTATCAAAATCCTGAACCAGAGTGATACATTTGTTATAACTGATGAACCTACACTGACACATCATTATCACCCAGAGTCTATAGTTTGCAGTAGGTTTCATTCTCGGTGTTGTACACCCTGTGGGTTAGGACAAACATATAATGACACGTATTAAGTATTATAATATCATACAGAGTAGTTTAATTGCCCTAAAAATCCTCTGTGCTCCACCGATTCATCCTTCCCTTCCTCGAGCCCCTGGCAACCACTGATCCTCTTATTGTCTCCATAGTTCTGCCTTTTCGAAAATGTCATATAGTTGGAATCATACAGTATACAGCTTTCCAATTGGCTTCTTTCACTTGGTACTGTGCATTTAAGATTCATCCATGTCTTTTTATGACTTGATAGCCATATTTTTTTTATTTTAGCTCTGAACAATATTCCTTTGTCTGCTGTACCACAGTTAATCCATTCCCCTCCTAAAATACATCTTGGTTGCTTCCAGATTTTTAGCAGTTATGAATAAAGCTGAGATAAAGACTTGCATGCAGGTTTTTGTGTGGACATAAGTTTTCAGCTCTTTTGGGTAAATACCAAAGAGTGTGATTGCTGGATCATATGGTAAGAGTATGTTAAGTTTTATAAGAAACTGCTAAACTGTCTTCCAAAGTCGCTGCACCATTTTGTATTCCCACCAGCAATGAATGACAGTTCCTATTGTTCCACATCCTTGCCAGCATTTGGTGGTGTTTGTAGTTTTTTACATTAGCTGTGTGTGGTGTGTTATTGTGATTTTAATTTGCATTTTTTGACGATGTATGATGTGGAGCATCTTTTCATATGCTTATTTGCCATTTATGTATCTTCTTTGGTGAAATGTCAGGTGTTTGGCCTATTTTTAAATTGGGTTGTTTTGCCTTATTGCCTAGTTTTAAGAGTTCTTAAATATTTTGGATACCAGTCTTTGTCTTTTGAAAATATTTCCTCCCAGTCTGTGGCTTGACTTCTAATTCTCATGTCTTTTGCAGGGCAGTTGTTTTTTACTTTAATAAGATTCAGTTTATCAATTCTTTCTTTCATGGATCATGCCTTTGTTGTTGTATCCCAAAACATCATCACCGTGCCCAAGGTCATCTAGACTTTTCTCCTATCTGCTAGGAGTTTTATAGTTGTGCATTTTGCATTTAGGTTTGTGATCCATCTTAAGTTAATTTTTGTAAAGGGTGTAAGGCCTGTGTCTTGATTCATATTTTTTGCATGTGGATGTCTACTTGTCCCAGCACCATCCATTGAAAAGTCTATCTTTAGGGGCGCCTGGGTGGCGCAGTCGGTTAAGCGTCCGACTTCAGCCAGGTCACGATCTCGCGGTCTGTGAGTTCGAGCCCCGTGTCAGGCATCTGGGCTGATGGCTCGGAGCCTGGAGCCTGTTTCCGATTCTGTGTCTCCCTCTCTCTGCCCCTCCCCCGTTCATGCTCGTCTTTCTCTGTCCCAAAAATAAATAAAAAAACGTTGAAAAAAAAATTTAAAAAAAAAAAAAAAAGAAAAGTCTATCTTTGCTTCATTGTCTTGTCTTTGCTCCTTTGTCAAAGATTAACTGAGTATCTTTATGTGGGTCTATTTCTGGACTCCCTATTCTATTCCATCGATCTTTTTTTTTTTTTTTTTTTTGCCAATATCAAACTGTTTTTATTACTTTAGCTTCATAGTAGGTCTGGAAATCAAGCAGTGTCAGTCCTCTGACTTTGTTCCTCTCCTTCAATACTGTGTTTGCTATTATAAGTCTTTTGCCTGCCCATAAAAACTTTAGAATCAGTTTTATCAATATCCAGAAAATAACTTGCCAGGATTTTTAATTGGTATTACATTGAAAGTACAGGTCAAGTTGGGAATAACTGACATCTTGACAATATTGAGTCTTCCTATCCATGAACATGGAATATCTCTCCACTGATTTAGTTCTTTTTTGATTCCTTTCATCAGAGTTTTGTAGTTTTTCTTATATTGATCTTATACATATTTTGCCTGATTTACACCTAAGTATTTAATTTTTGGAGTTGGTAATGCAAATGGTGTTGTGTTTTCAATTTTGAATTCCACTCGTTCATTGCTGATATATAGGAAAGCAATTGACTGTTGTATATTAGTCTTGTATCCTGTAATCTTATGATAATTGCTTATTAGCTCCAGGAGTTTTGGGGGGTAATATTTCAGATTTTCTAAACATTTTATTATCTATCTATCTATCTGAGAGAGTGGGTGCATTTGTGCCAGACAGAGCAAGGGAGAGGTAGAGGAAGAGGGAGACAGAGAATCTTATTTTTGTTTGTTTGTTTGTTTACATAATATGTATTCAACAAGTAGTGAATGAATTACTTATAAAAATGGGAGAGAATCTTAAGCAGGCTCCATGCCCAACACAGAGCCTGACATGGGGCTTGATCTCACAACTATGAGATTGTGACCTGAGCCAAAATCAAGAGTTAGACACTTGACCAACTGAACCACCCAGGCACCCCTCAGATTTTCTACATAGACAATCGTGTCAGCTGCAAATGGAGACCATTTTATTTCTTTCTTCCCTTTTATCTAGTTTTCTTGCCTTGTTGCATTAGCTAGCATATCCAGTATAATGCTAAAAAGGAGTAATGAGGGGGGATATTCTTGCATTGTTCTGGATCTTAGTAGGAAAGCTTCTAGTATCTCAGAGAATTTTTTAAAAATATTAACACAAAATAGTGTAAATGATCCATAATGTGTGTGTGTGTGTGTGTGTGTGTGTCTAAAAACCTCCATTCTTCTAATCTTCCTCACTCCCTCTACCATCACTTTGCCCTGAAGTCACCACCTACTGTTTTGTGCATTTCATGCTGAACTTTTCCCTATATATACTCACATATACCTTTTGGAAACATAGATGGAACTTTAGCCTACATCTTTGTAACTTGTGAGTTTTTTTTTTTAATTTAAGAGTATACTAATAATTTTAGCTTACCAGGCTACCGCATATAAATTTACCTTACTCTTTAAATAGCTGCATAATAGGGAAAGAAGATTTGGGGAGGCAGTGTCTAGGATTAAAAATAAGACCTCTCTGGATGTTCTTTAAGATGTAGAAGGGAACATCAGAAGTGTTTTTAATTTACTGGGGTGTGTTTCTTTGAATGCCTCACCAAGCTGAGATGGGCATTGGGAGACCCCAAGATTTACTCAGTTTCCATTAGAGAGGTTTCCAGGGCAGTGGCATAGAGGATACATTTGTGGAAGATGGTGCTTAGACTAGAGACAGGGGAGTAAGGACAGAATATCTCTATGAAAGAGAGGAGGAAAAATGCAGCCAGGAAGAGAGACTAAATATTAGTGCTGAAAGGCAAGGGAAGTACCAAGGGAGCATGCTGTCTTGAAATCAAGAAGAGACAGAATGTAGGGGCACCTGGGTGGCTCAGTCGGTTGAGCATCTGACTTTGGCTCAGGTCGTGATCTCATAGTTTGTGGGTTCGAGCCCCGCATCAGGCTCTGTGCTGACAGCTTGCTCAGAGCCTGCAGGCTGCTTCAGATTCTGTGTCTCCTTCTCTCTCTCTGCCCCTCTCCCACTCATGCTCTGTCTCTCTCTGTCTCTCAAAAATAAATACATGTTAAAAAAAATTAAAAAAAGAAAAAAAGAAGAGAGAGAATGTCAAGAAGACTGGAGTGGCAAATAGTATGCTGCCGAGAAGCGAAGCCAGGTAAGATCTGTAAAGGGTCAATTGGATCTAGGAGATGGTGGGTAAGTTCAGTGACATGGAGGGAACAGAAGCCAGAGAACTGGGCCGCAAGGCATAGAGAAGTGACTGGGGAGCCAATGGTTGGCACCTGGTATGGTATGCTGCACTTTTGAGAAATTTCACCCGAGACAAAAAGAGAGCAGTTAAGCAATGACTAAACCAAAGTCACATGAGGCTATAGGGATAATTTTGAACTCCTATTATTGTTATATATAAATTTGAAAAGAAAAATAAAAGTTTGGAGAGTCCTCTTCAATTTTATGAAATCAAGCCCTGTCAAGTTAATGAGCTTATATAAGTGAGTCAGACCCCATTAGAGCATATGTCACTTGGCTTTATGGGTATCTGGCCGTGACTCAGAAATGCAGACACGGAGCCACTTGCCACCATGTATTACTAAGCATTGCCTATGTATTGTTAAACAGTGATTTAAAAGCTTGCACAGTGGCATACAGCTGGCAGATCAGACCAGAACTATGAAAGTTACATTTCCTTTTGTGGAAATATTGGGAACCTGTATTTGATTGGAAAATGCCTTGAGATTATGAACACCAGTTCATAGACACAAAAAAGTTGTAACTTTCTTCACATCTAAGTCTCTGTAGGACAAAATGTCTCAAAAATGTATTGATTCGATTCCATAGACTGTTTTTTCCTGGCTCAAGTAATCTTTTTTTTTAATTTTAATGTTTATTTATTTTTTGAGACGGAGAGATAAAGAGCAAGTGGGGGAGGAACAGAGAGAGAGAAGACAGATAATCCCAAGCAGGCTCCAAGCAGTCAGCGCAGAGCCTGATGCAGGGCCCGAACTCACAAACCGTGAGATCATAACCCGAGCCAAAATTGAGAGTCAGATGCTTAACTGACTGAGCCACCCAGGCACCCCAGTAATTAATCTTTGTAAATAACTAGATGGCAATGTGGAGTAGCGGTTAAGAGCATAACCAGTAGGAACCGACCAACTTGAGTTTGAATCCTAAGTCAACTTCTTATGAACTGTGAGGTGTTAAGCAAATTCCTATATGTAAAATGAGGAGAGTAATAGTCCCTACACGGAGGGTTTTTATGCACATCCAATGAGGTCATGTGTATGCAGTGCTTGGCACTGTGTGTGGCACCTAGTAGTAGTCAGTAAGCATGAGCTGACTTTTAGTTCACTGGGCCCAGCAGGTAGGCACTGGTATGAAGGGAACCACAGACAGAAAGGGCTGAGGCCAATAATGACTGAATTCAGCTGGGAGAGGAGAGGTTATTGGGAGGAAACCAACAGGGACTAAAATAGGTAGGGTGGAAGTAAGTATATAGATCTCCTGTTGGGGAGAAAAAATAAAGCAAGACTCCAAATAGTGTCCATATATATATATATGGACACTATATATATATATATATATGGACACTATATATATATATATGGACACTATTTGGAGTCTTGCTTTATATATATATATATATATATATATATATATATATATATAATATTATATTATATATATAATATTATATTATATATATTTTAATATATATATTTTTTTAATGTTTATTAGAGAGAGAGAGCAAGAACAGGCAGAGAAAAAGGGAGCTAGGGAAAACAATAAAGCAAGACTCCAAATAGTATATACCTATTTTTGAATGTTTGTTTGTTTGTTTGTTTGTTTGTTTGTTTGTTTAGAGAGCACAGGAGAGAGGCAGAGGGAGAGACAGAATCCCAAGCTGGCTGCACAGCATCAGCACACAGCCCGATACGGGGTTCAATCTTATGACTGTGAAGTCAAGAGTTGGAAGCTTAACCAACTGAGCCACCCAGCTGCCCCAATAGTATCTATATTATATAATTTTGCATAGACACACACACACATACACACACTCTACATGTTACCATAGGAGTCTTTCCTATGCTCTGCCAAACCTATGGTAGAGATATTGTCTGAGCCACTCTATCTCTGAATATCAAGTGAGAGAAGCCCAACTTCAAGTAGCTTAAGTAAAATTGTAATATACCAGCTCACATCACTGAAAACTGCAGGGGGTGTCTTGGGCATAGCCAGACCTAGTGCCTCACCCCATCTCACAGCTCACTTGTCTCTGAGGGCTCCCAGCTAGCCAGGTGCACCCCTCCAGGTGGCCAGCAATTCAGTTACCTTCCCAGCATCCTCCACTGGAAGAGCATGCTCCTGGTCCCAGGATTGGTCTGTTTTGGTCACATACCCCTCTCTTCACCTCCATCACTACTGAAGATGGGGGGGGTGGGGGGTGGGCAGGGAGGGTAATGATATTCTGATTGGCCAGCCTGAGATCTGTGGCCATTCGGGTCAACCTCACAGAAACTACCTGGACTGAGAGCGGGGAAGGGTGGTTCCCTAAGGACAAATCAATAGTGAATAGATTCTGAACAAGCAAGAATGACTCATGTCCTCCATTGCCTCTGTCTTGGAGGCTGGAAATACTTTTAAATGATTTCAAGTTAGGAAATTAGGGTCTGAATAGATTGTGCTTATTTTTTAAAAGCTTCATTCCTCTCCAGCAGAGTTTTCAAACTCATCACTGTTGACATTTTGAGACAGGTAATTCCTTGTTGTGGTCTACCGTCCTGTACATTGCAGGATCTTTAGCAGACACCTGGCCTGCACCCACTAGAAGCCCGTGCACCTATCCACTTTCTCCCTCCTGTTCTGACAACCAGAAATGTGTCTCAAGATTAGCAAATATCCCCTGAGAAGCAAAATCACCCCCTGTTGAAAACCACTGCCCTAGGCTATGTGAGTTTCCCAGGCTTACTTTTGTTATAATTATGCAGATAAAATCCAATTTTATCAAGTGATTCTGACTACAGAAGGCTTCTCAGTGAGTTCCACTCACTTTTGGGAAATTGGGAGAAGAAATCCTGTCCAAGTAGCTCAAGTAGAAGAAGGCATCATGAGAATAGAGTCCGCTGGCAATCTAAAGAAGGCTGACTCAGCAAACCTCAAGGAAGGGTCTCTCTTAGACCTTTCTTGCCATACTCTGTTTCTCTATTTCTCTTCTGCAGAGTCCAGTACCAACTGCATCTGCATTTTGTGTCCATTAATGAAAATAATCAAGGGAGGAATCTGACTGGTCCAGCTCATCTTTTCAAAACACACCATGAGTCTTGCTGTGTTTGGACCAAGGGTCAACCCATCCAATCGGCTATATCCTGGACTAGAGAAAAGTGGGATCTGGTATTTCCAAACCTGCCCTTTCAGGCAATAAGGGCTGAGACCAGGAATGCTCTGCCTATGGGACCATGGTTTGAGTGAGCAGGTGAATCAAAATGCATTTACTATATGGCAGAGGTGTGGAGGGGAAAAGCACAAGGGTGCAAGACAGGGATGGCCCACCGTCCCAGTCTGCCTAGCCCTGGCTCAGTTTTCTTTTCTAACTTAAAAAAAAAATTTATGGTGGTAAAATATACATAAGAGAATTTACCATGTTAACCAGTTTACGTGTACGGTGGCATTAGATACATTCTGTATACGATGCATACAGTAGGTGATACAGCAGTGTCAAGTACATTCACGTTGTTGTGCATCCGTCACTGCCATCCATCTTCAGAACGTTTTCATTTTCCCTAACAGAAACTCCGCACCCATTCAACAACTCCTCAGTCCTCAAACCCCTGGCATTCACCATCCTGCTTTCCATCTCTCTAAATCTGACTACTCTAGGTACTGCATGAAAGTGGGTCATACAGTATATGCTCTTTTGTGTGTGGCTTATTTCATTCGGTATAACGTCCTTACAGTTCATCCATGTTGTAACAGGTGTCAGAATTTTATTCCTTTTGAAGGCTGAAAGTGTTCCATTTTATGACCTACTACATTTTGTTTATGCATTTATTTTCTCGATGAATACGTGGGTTGCTTCCACCTTTTGGCCATTGTGAATGGGACTGACTTTTTAAAAGAAACTCTAGTATTTTCATCTTAAAATAGGGACTGAAGGAGCACCGGGTGGCTCATTCGGTTAAGCGTCTGACTTCAGCTCAGGTCACCGTCTCGCGGTTCATGGGTTCCAGCCCCTCACTGGGCTTTGTGCTGACAGCTCGGAGCCTAGAGCCTGCCTTGGATTCTGTGTCTCCCTCTCCCTCTGCCCCTTCCCTTCTCGTGCTCTATCTGTCTCTCTCTCAAAAATAAATAAACATAAAAAAAATAGGGACTGAAGATTTCATTTCATCTTATATTTTAGCGTTAAGCAGATTTCCATATCAAAAGCATCAAGATTATACAGATCTGCTGCAGGGCACTGGCCAAAGGGCCTTCCTAAAAATTATATATCTTACCTCCTTTTTTACAGCTTTATTGAGGTATAACTGATACACAAAGAATCACTGGTATTTAATGCATACATTTTAATGAGTTAGGATATATGAGTACATCTATGATATCATCTCCACCACAGGCAGGGAAATAAACATATCTATCACCTCCAACCCCTTCCTTGTGTCCCATTGCTTTTCTGTGTGTGTACATGTGTGTGTTAAGAATATTCAACACGACAAAAATAAAAAACATAAAGGGGGTACCTGGGTAGCTCAGTCAGTTAAGCATCCAACTTCAGCTCAGGTCATGATATCACAGTTCGTGAGTTTGAGCCCCATGTTGGGCTGTGCTGACAGCTCAGAGCCTGGAGTCTGCTTCGGATTCTGTGTCTCCCTCTCTCTCTCTCTGCCCTCCCCAACTTGTGCTCTCTCTCAAAAATAAATTTTAAAAAACATTAAAAAATTTAAAAAAGAATATTCAACACGAGATCTACCCTCTTTACTTTTTAAGTGTATAACACCATATTGTTGACTACAGGCACACTGTTGTATAATCTCTAGAACTTTCTCATCTTGTATAACTGCAACTTTATACCCATTGAACAAAAACTTCCTATAATCCCATCCCCCTATTCCCTGACAACCACCATGCTATTTATTGCTTCTATAAGTTTGACTATGGGGCGCCTGGGTGGCTCAGTCGGTTAAGCGGCCGACTTCGGCTCAGGTCATGATCTCACGGTCCGTGGGTTCGAGCCCCGCGTCGGGCTCTGTGCTGACAGCTCAGAGCCTGGAGCCTGTTTCAGTTTCTGTGTCTCCCTCTCTCTGACCCTCCCCCGTTCATGCTCTGTCTCTCTCTGTCTCAAAAATAAATAAATGTTATACGTTTGACTATTTTATATACTCACCTAAGTGGAATCATGTAGTATTTGTCCTGTGATGACTTATTTCACTTAGCATAAAATCTCCCAGGTCCATCCATGTTGTTGAAAAATGTAGGCTTTTCTTCCTTTTTAAAGGCTGAATAATATTCCATTGCATGTACATACCTCGCTTTCTCTGTACATTTATCTGTTGATGAACATTTGGGTTGTTTCCGTATCTTGGCTGTCATGAATAATGCTGCAGTGAACATGGGATTGCAGATTGTATCTTCAAGATCCTGATTTAAATTCTTTTGGATATATACCCAACAGTAGAATTGCTGGATCATATGGTAGTTCTATTTTTAATTTTTTGAGGAACCTCCATACAGTTTTCCATAGCAGCTGCACCATTTTGTACTCTAGCCAACAGTGTGCGAGGGTTCCAATTTTTCCTCATCCTTGCCAACACTTGTTACCTTTTGGTTTTTTTGATAAGGGCCATTCTAACAGGTGTGAGGTGGTGTCCCATTGTGGTTCTCCTGTGGTTTGCAAATATTTTTCCCATCCCTTGGCTTGCCATTCCCTTCTGTGGATTGTTTCCTTTGCTGTGCAGAAGCTTTTCAGTTTGATGTTGCCCTACTTGTCTATTTTTGCTTTCGTTGCCCGAGTTTTTGATGTCATATCATGAAATCGTTGCCAAGACCAAAGTCATGAAGCTTTCCCTCATGTTTTCTTCTAGGAGATTTACAGTTTCCAGTCTTATGTTTAAGTTGTTAGTCTTTAGTATTTAGTTTTACGACTAAAAGTCCTGTGTCCCGGCGAGGATGCAGAGAAAGAAAATCTCTTTTGCACTGCTGGTGGGAATGCAAACTGGTGCAGCCACTCTGGAAGACAGTATGGAGGTTCCTCAAAAAATTAAAAAGAGAACTACCCTAATGACCCAGCATTTGCACTACTAGGTATTTATCCAAGGGATACATGTGTGCTCTTTTGAAGGGGCACATATACCCCAATGTTTATAGCAGCACTATCAACAATAGCCAAAGTATGGAAAGAGCCCAAATGTCCATCGATGGATGAATGGATAAAGATGTGGTATATACATACAGTGGAGTATTACTCAGCAGTCAAAAAGAATGAAATCTTGCCATTCGCAACTATGTGGATGAAACTAGAGGGTATTATGCTAAGCGAAATAAGTCAGAGAAAGACAAATATCATATGAGTTCACTCATATGAGGACTTTAAGAAAGAACAGATGAACATAAGGGAAGGGAATCAAAAATAATATGAAAACAGGGAGGGGGACAAAATATAAGAGACTCTTAAATATGGAGGACAAACAGAGGGTTACTGGAGGGGGGGGGATGGGCTAAATGGGTAAGGGGCATTAAGGAATCTACTCCTGAAATCATTGTTGCACTATATGCTAACTAACTTGGATGTAAACTTAAAAAATTAATTAAATAAATTTAAAAAAATGTCCTGTGTCCCAAGAAACCTCTCACTCCCAGACAAACTGGGACATGAACCCACCCTAGACAGGAACCCAGGTAGCACACTGGAAGCCAGGACCTCAGCACAAGCAAGTGGGAATATCACCACTAGTGGTGCTCTGTTGGCTCAGAACATGATTTTGGTCTTCTAGGAAAGGTGGCCCCTCCCACACAGCCTCGGAGGACTGAGCAGGCTAGACAGGGGTGGCTCTCAGAGGCCTCCAGTGGAGTGTCCAGGCCTCCATGACAGAATCCGTGTCCAAAGGGGACGATGGAGATAACTTTCTCTTACACATTCTTACCAGAGGATTTGGTTTTACTTAAACATGGCCTTATTTACAAATAAAGTGCATCAAAGATCTAATTCTCATGAAGCTAAGAGGGTTTTCCATTAACAAGAAACTACTAAAACCATGCATTTTCAGTAAATCTGAGGTTGGTTTCTTCCCTTGTGTTTTTGTGCATTCTTTCTTAAGGAGCTGTCAAAGCCATCACTTTTCTATATATATTTTTTCCCAGGGCATTGGTTGTGCAGTGTGAAAACTGAATGCTCATTTTCTGACATTAAACATGTTCTTTGGTATTACTGTCAGTATAACCAACAAGAGCTTCTGTTTTTCACGGTCTGTAAGGCAGCTTGTTGTGTGGTAAGAACAGGAACAGTAGGTTTTGGGGAGGTGTAATGTTCTATTTGCATTGGTTCCCCACCTGTTAAACACTGACAGATTTGAGCATCTTTCAGGTCTGAAATATTTTAGATCTTTGATGGCATTGGAGATGGGGGAAGGGAAAGAGAAGTTTCCAAGAAATAAGTATTTGATCTGCTCGTCATGCAATGAAATCATACATTTATACTTTACATCTAACATTTTATTTTTTATTTTTTCAATTTATTTTAGAAAGAGAGAGGGGGGAGAGAGGAAGAGGGACAGGGGTGGGGGGAGAGAGAGAGAATGCCAAGCAGGCTCTATACTCAGCATGAGCCAGACATGGGGCTTGTTCCCACAACCCTCGGATCATGACCTGAGCCAAAATCAAGAGATGGACGCTCAACTGACTGAGCCACCCAGGTGCCCATAAATCTCACATTTTAAATTTCATCTGTGCAATATTGGCTTTTTGTCTACAGGTAGTGTGGGATGCAGGATTTTGTTAGCATATTTTTACAGACTGTTCAGCTGATTTTTCTGTTGTCGATAAATAGAAACCTTTATCTCCTGAAAACAGGTTTCACCAAAATATTAGGTGAACATAATCAGTGATAAAAAAAATTAAAAGAACTCAGTAGTGATGATGTGGTATTGATCATTGTAAACTGAGTAAACAGACACCTGGTCTTATTTCTAAGGATCAAACAGCCATAAGTAGCTTCACTACAAGGGATCAGAATCATCAGAGGGGCGTTCCTGGTTCCTTCGGGAAGCGTGGGCCTTCTTCACCTTCAGCACACGTTCCAACTCAACATGTTAATACATAAGAACACCTACGTAGCTGGGAGTGATGATTGATTTTAAATGTTAAGTTATGTATAATGATATTTCAGAGGATAAAAGCTTCCCCTGGGGCTGAACCGTGGTGGCTTAAAGTGAAGTCTTTACAGCCAGCAGCAGAATGTTGGCAAACGGTGGTTTGTCAGTATGGGGGGTGCAGTGACCCCACTCCCACTCTGAACTTACAAATTAGGAGACACCAGTGGCCTTCTCGCAAAGGTACGTGCTGCTGGAGCATGCCCCCTCCTCCCAATAAACGTCCTTATTTCCTACAATCTCTAGCAAAATAACACCAGCATTCTTCACAGAGCTAGAACAAACAATCCTAAAATTTGTATGGAACCAGAAAAGACCCCGAGTAGCCAAAGCAATCTTGAAGAAGAAAACCAAAGCAGGAGGCATCACAATCCCAAACTTCAAGCTGTATTACAAAGCTGTAATCATCAAGACAGTATGGTACTGGCACAAAAACAGACACTCAGATCAATGGAACAGAATAGAGAACACAGAAATGGACCCACAAACATATGGCCAACTAATATTTGACAAAGCAGGAGAGAATATCCAATGCAATAAAGACAGTCTCTTCAGCAAGTGGTGCTGGGAAAACTGGACAGCGACATGCAGAAAAATGAACCTGGGCCACTTTCTTACACCATACACAAAAATAAACTCAAAATGGATGAGAGACCTAAATGTAAGACAGGAAGCCATCAAAAACCTCTTTGACCTCGGCTGCAGCAACTTCTTACTCAACATGTCTCTGGAGGCAAGGGAAACAAAAGTAAAAATGAACTACTGGGACCTCATCAAAATAAAAAGCTTCTGCACAGTGAAGGAAACAATCATCAAAACTAAAAGGCAACCAACAGAATGGGAGAAGATATTTGCAAATGACATATCAGAGAAAGGGTTAGTATCCAAAATCTATAAAGAACATATCAAACTCAACACCCAAAAAACAAATAATCCATTGAAGAAATGGGCAAAAGGCATGAATAGACACTTCTCCAAAGAAGACATCCAGATGGCCAACCGACACATGAAAAAATACTCAACATCACTCATCATCAGGGAAATACAAATCAAAGCCACAATGAGATACCACCTCACACCTGTCAGAATGGCTAACGTTAACAACTCAGGCAACAACAGATGTTGGCGAGGATTTCTCAAAAAATTAAAAAGAGAAGTACCTTAACAACCCAGCAATTGCACTACTAGGTATTTATCCAAGGGATACAGGTGTGCTGTTTTGAAGGGGCACATGCACCCCAATGTTTATAGCCGCACTATCAACAATAGCCAAAGTATGGAAAGAGCCCAAATGTCCATCAACAGATGAATGGATAGAGAAGATGTGGTATATATAGACAATGGAGTGTTACTCAGCAGTCAAAAAGAATGAAATCTTGCCATTTGCAACTACGTGGAAAGAACCAGAGGGTATTATGCTAAGTGAAATTAGAGAAAGACAAAAATCATATGACTTCACTCATATGAGGACTTTAAGATACAAAACAGGTGAACGTAAGGGAAGGGAAGCAAAAATAATATGAAAACAGGGCGGGGGACAAAACAGAAGAGACTCTTCAATATACAGAACAGAGGGTTACTGGAGGGGTTGCGGGAGGGGGGATGGGCTAAATGGGTAAGGGGCATTAAGGAATCTACCCCTGAAATCATGTTGCAATACTAACTTGGATGTAAATTTTTTAATTAATTAATTAATTTTTTTAAAAAGTCCTTATTTCCCCCATTAAAAGGGGCCTATCTTTATAATACGTAAAATGGTGGTTGATACATGTTCATCTTTGCTTTCACTACAAAAGTATATATTTAATATTCAAACTTGCTTTATTTTTAAATTCCTTGTAGTTTTTAATGTAAAAGTAATACATGCACAGGTTTAAAATGTCAAACTGTGCAAAAGACTCTACAGTGAACAGTAAGTCTCTCTTCTCCCCTGACCTTCAGTTCCCGTTTGTCCTTCCTAGAAGAAACCAGTTACCATTTTTATGACTATCTTTCCAGAAATAGTCTATGCAAAGACAAGCGTATCTACAAATTGAGAGCCCCCATTTTTACAAAAACAGTAGCATGCTATGCACATTGTTCTGCATCTTGCTCTTTTTAAAGTTTATTTTAGGTATTTATTTTGAGAGAGAGAGAGAAAGAAAGCGAGAATCGCAAGCAGGCTCCACGCTGCGAGCTTGGAACCCAATACTGGGCTCCAACTCAAGAACCGTAAGATCATGACCTGAGCTGAAATCAAGAGTGGGACATTTAACCAACTGAGCCACCCAGGTGCCCCTCTATCTTGCCTTTTTTTAAATTGAGCTTTTTAAAGATAGTTGTAGACGCACATGCAATTATAAGAAGTAATGCAGAGAGATCCATGTATCCTTTACCAAGTTCTCCCCAGTGGTACCATCTTGCAAAACTGTTCTACACTATCAACAACCACGATATTGACATTGATACATTCCATCCACACACTTTAGATTAGCCTACTTTTCCTTGTACTGCTTTATGTGTATTCAGCTCTACACGAATTTATCACACGTGCAGATTCATATATTCATGGCCACAGTCAAGACACAGGACAACTCCATCACCACAAGCATCTCCCGTGTGGCCCTCTTATAACCATGCTCGACTCCCTCCCTCTTCACCCTTGTCCTGAACTTCTGGCAAACACACACAAATCTATTCTCCATTGCTGAAATTTTGTCTTTTCAAAAATGTTACATAAGTGGAAACATACAGTAAGTAACCTTTTGGTACTGGTTCTTTCCCTCCAAGCATAATTTCCTGGAGATCCATCTAAATGGTTGCATGTATCAGTAGTTCATTCCTTTTTCTTGCTGAGCAATATCCTCTGGTATGAATGTACCACCGTTTATTTAACCATTATTAACCTGTTGGAGGACATCTGGCTTGTTTTCAGTTTAGGGCTCTTAGGAATCGAACCGCTATGAACCTTCACGCAAAAGATATTGTGTCAGTGTAAGTTTTAATTTCTCTTGGATGGATGGCCAAGAGTATAATTGCTGGGCCATATGGTAATTGTATGTTTAAGTTTAAAGAAATTGCCAAACTTTTAACCATTTTACACTCCCACCGGCAACCCAATTTCTGTGCATCCTCACCAGCATTTGGTGTTGTCATTATTTTTTCTGCAAATAGGGAGTCTTATTTCTTCCTCGCTAAACTGTATGTTTTCTATTTCTTTTTCTTGCCTTCTTACAGAGTTGTTGTTGTTTCTTAATAATGTAACTTCCAGGTAATGAGATTTTTCAGTTGAGGATTTTCCTCCTTTTTATTTTTTCTTTTTTTTTTTAATTTTTAAAAATATTTTATTTATTTTTAAGACAGAGAGAGACAGAGCATGAGTGGGGATGGGGCAGAGAGAGAGGAAGACACAGAATCCGAAGCAGGCTCCAGGCTCCGAGCTGTCAGCACAGAGCCCAACGCGGGGCTCGAACTCACCAACCGTGAGATCATGACCTGGGCCGAAGTCGGATGCTCAACCGACTGAGCCACCCGGGCACCCCCTTTTTATTTTTTTCTAATGGGGAAAAGTTGGTGTCAAAATCAAGAGGTTCTGCAATTTGTGTAGCATCAGTGACCAGTGTTTGATTAACATAATCATTGGTTTTCTTCAAAGAATTTCTTAATTCTTTTGATGCTATCAAGAGCATTATGCACGCTGGATTTGATTCCTGCATCATTTGGCTTACATCACTAATTTTACTTAATCTCTCACCTAAAATCAGTGCTGAGTAAATACAGTTTAAAGTTCATGGTTTCAGGGGCGCCTGGGTGGCTCAGTCGGCTAAGCGTCCGACTTCGGCTCAGGTCATGATCTCACTGTCCATGGGTTTGAGCCCCGCGTCGGGCTCTGTGCTGACAGCTCAGAGCCTGGAGCCTGTTTCAGATTCTGTGTCTCCCTCTCTCTGACCCTCCCCCGTTCATGCTCTGTCTCTCTCTTTGTCTCAAAAATAAATAAACATTAAAAAAAAAATTTTTTTAAATAAAGTTCATGGTTTCAGAGGTATACCTTTGGCTTCCATTCTTTATCAAGTGGCATTATCTTTATCAAAAAAATCATCAATGGTTTTTAAAAAAGAATATAACTTGGGGTGCCTGGGTGGCTCAGTTGGTTGGGCGTCTGACTCTTGATTTCTGCTGAGGTCATGGTCTTGCAGTCCGTGGGTCTGGGCCCTGCACTGAGCTCTGCGCTGATGGTTCAGAGCCTGCTTGGGATTTTTCTCTCTGCCCTTCCCTGCCTTCTCCCTCTCTCTCTCTCTCGCCTGCTTGGGATTTTTCTCTCTGCCCTTCCCTGCCTTCTCTCTCTCTCTCTCTCAATAGATAAATAAACTTAAAAAACTTTTTTAAATAAAAAAGAATATAAGTTGGATATTCTATCCATTAGTAACATGGAACTTCCTTGTTCTTGTTCATGGTTTCAGAGTGTTCCATAGTAAAATTGCCCTAATTTATTTTGCCAGTGTCCTATCAGTAGGCTTTTACTTGATTCTAATATATTGCTATTAAGAACAATGCTTCAATAAGTGTCCTTGTACATATCTTTTCATACATGCACAGGAAATTGCAGGAAAAAAAATCATAGAAATAGAATTATTGCATCAAAAATATGTTCACTTTGTATCTTGAGAGTGGCTGAATTGCTCTCCCAAGGGGTTGAACCAATTTACAGTCATATTCAACACAAGGTCTTCTCAAAAATATTTTTTTTAAGTTTTTATATTTTGAGAGAGAGCAAGAGTGCAAGTGGGGGAGAAGCAGAGAGAGAGGGAGAGAGAGAATCCCAAGTAGGCTCCACACTGTCAGCGAGGAGCCCAATTCAGGACTTGACTTGGGGCTCGAACTCATGAACCGTGAGATCATCACCTGAGACAAAACTAAGCGTCAGATGCTTAACCAAGTGAGTCGCCCAGGCACACCTGTCTTCTCAAATTTTTAAAATCTTTGCCAATGTGTAAAAAAAAAAAGAAAGAAAAAAGAAAAAAAATAAAATCTTTGCCAATCTGATAGATAAAAAAAGGATTTTGTTGTCATAACTGCTGATTTTTAAGATGAGTTTAAACTTTGCTTAGGGGCACCTCGGTGGCTCAGTCGGTTAAGTGGCTGACTCTTGACTTCAGCTCAAGTCATGATCTCATGGGTCCTGAGTTTGAGCCCCACTCGGGCTCTGTGCTGGCAGCGTGGAGCCTGCTTGGGATTCTCTCTCTCCCTCTCTTTGTGTCCCTTCCCAGCTTGCATATGCTCTCTCTCTCTCTCTCTCTCTCTCGACTTTGCTTAAAACGAAATCAAATTTATACAACTGAAAGGTGACTTTCCAAAAACAGAAGAGTACTACACAATCTCTTTATATATCAAGGTCAGATAATATCACTATATATTTTTTCAAGCCAATTCTCCAGCCTGTATTAAAAAAAAATTTTTTTTAATGTTTGTTCCTTTTTTTGAGGGGGATAGGGGAGGTGTAGAGAGAGAGAGAGACATAGAATTTGAAACAAACTCCAGGCTCTGAACTGTCAGTACAGAGCCCCATGCAGCACTTGAACTCACAAACCGTGAGATCATGACCTGAGCCGAAGTCAGGTGCTTAACCAACTGAGCCACCCAGGCACCCCTCCAGACTGTATTTTTAAAACAACTAAGGGGTCATTACACATTTCTTCCATGTATATGGAGGGAGCATTAGCTGAGACCCTCCAGTAAATAGTAGATGCCAATGAATAAAGCCCCTGTCTTCAAGGAATGTGCGGTCTAGCAGCAGGGTCCAAATAAATTTTGTAATACAGTAGGTATCACTGTCTCCCATGGATGCTCTATAGTGCAGATAAAAAAAGCAGCTAGGCTGCATCTGGAGGTTAGAGAAGGCTTTGAGCTGAGTTAAGAAGTAAAGGAGGAGTGAATTCTAGCCAGATACCGAGGGGAGGAATGGCAGTCTAAGCAGAGGGAACAGCATGGGCAAAGGCATTGAGGTGTGAGCAAACAAGCTCAGGGAGTGAGGAGAATGCCAGAAATTCAGCATTTCTAGAGAGCCAGGCAGAGGATTACGCCAAAACTGCAAGGAAGGGCCCAGTTAGAAACAAAGATTTAAGCTTTCTACTACAGGCTATAGGAACTATTGATGGTTGTTTTTGGTTTTTTTTTTAATGTTTATTTATTTTTGAGAGAGAGAGAGAAAGAGTGAGCTGCGGAGGGACAGAGAGACAGGGAGACACAGAATTCAAAGCAGGCTCCAGACTCTGAGCTGTCAGCACAGAGCCTGATGCGGGGCTTGAACTCACAAGCCATGAGATCATGACCTGAGCCAAAGTTGGACACTTAACCAGCTGAGCCACCCAGGCACTCCTGATGGTTTTAAAGAGAAAATGATCAGATTTGCATTTTAATTGCTTACTCTTTCCCTGTTGTGCAAGCCTGGATATACAGGCAATCAGCTAGGTATGACTTTTTGGTGTGTCTAAAATATTTCATAGTAATAAAGACCAAATGTGATTGTACATCAAAATACCTTCTAACCTGTCCTTGCCATTTGTATGAGTTTCCTATTGCTGCTGTAACAAACTACTGCAAACTTAGAGGCTCACAACCACTCAAGTCTGTTGTGTTTCAGTTCTGGAGGTCATAGGTCTTAAATGCATCCCACAAGGTTAAAGCCAAGATGTCAGCAGGGCCTTGTTACTTCTGAAGGCTGAGAATATGTTGACTTGTGTGTCCACCTTCTGCGGTCCTTTGCTCATCACCCCCTCTTCCATCTTCAGAGCCTGCAGAGCAACATCGTCCAGTCTCTGACTCCCTCTGTGGCCTGCCTGTATCACTTATAAAGATCCTGGTCACTACACTGGGTTGACCCGAATCATCCAGCTTAAGCTCCCTATCTCGAGGTCAGTTGATTGACAACCTGAATTCCATTGGCCTTCTGAATTCCCACTTGCCATGGAAAATATTTCCAGTTTCCAGAAATTAGGGCTTGGGTAGCCATTGTTCATCCAACATTGAAATTTTTTATTCAAATTGTGGTAAATAATATATAACATAAATTTTACCATTTTAACCATTTTTTTTCCATTTTAACCATTTTTAAGAGTACAGTCAGTGGGGGGGCCCTGAGTGGCTCAGTTGGTTGAGCATCTGACTCTTGATTTCCACTCAGATCACGATCCCAGGGTTGTGGGATTGAGCCCCATGTCGTGCTGAGCATGGAGCCTGCTTGAGATTCTTTCTTCCTCTCCCTCTCCCTCTCCTTCTCCTTCTCCCTCTCCCTCTTTCTCTCTCTCTCTCCCTTTCCTCCCCCCCACCATGCATGCTCTCTCTCAAATAAATAGTACAGTCAGTGGCATTAAGTACATTCACACTGTTGTACCACCACCACCATCCATCTCTAGAACTTTTTTTATCTTTCCAAATTGAAACTCTGTCCCCATTAAACATTAACTCCCCATTCTCCCCTCCCCTCAGCCCCTGGCTACCACCATTTGACTTGCTGTCTCGATGAATTTGACAATCCTAAGTACTTCATCCAACATTTATTGAATACCTACCTGTGCTAATTATTCTGCCACGTACTCGGATTCATAAGTTAGTTTTCCCTGATATTTTTTCTCAGCTTTTTATTACAGAATTTTCACTTACAGAAAAGTTAAAAGGGTTGTATAATGAACAACCAACCCTATATCTAGTACCTAGATTCAAGCAATTGTTAACCTTTTGCTATATTCACTGTGTACGTGTGTGTGTGCGTGTGTGTGTGTGTGTGATTGTTTTGCTGATGCATTGTATAGTAGATTGCAATCATAATGATACTTGATCTATAATTACTTCAGGAATTATCTCCTAGAAATAAAGACATTTTTCTACATAACCACAATACCACTATTGTATCTAACAAAATTAACAATAATTTCCTAAAACTATTATCTAGTAGTCCATGTTCATGTCTCCCCAGTTGTCCCCAAAGTGTGTGCCATCAGGGATGACTTATTGCATTTGGCTGCTAGAGCCCTTCAAACATACCCATCTTTCCCCCCTACGTGACAATGACTTTTTGAAGAGCCAAAGCTGTCCACATACAACTTTTTAAAATATTCTATAACTTCAGTAGCTTGAAACAACTATTTCTCTTTTAAATTTTTAAAAGATCTTATTTTTAAGTAATCTCTATACCCAACGTGGGGCTTGAACTCACAACCCTGAGATTAAGAGTTGCATGCTCTACAGACTGAACCAGCCAGGAGCCCTAAAAACAACTATTTGTATCTCCCGATTTTGTGAATCATGAATTCAGGCAGGGGCCAGTCAGACAATTGTTGTTTCACAGAACTCTGACAGAAACCGCTTGCTGGTATTCAGGTGGCAGATGGACTGGGCACAGGGGCCAAGTTGGCTTCACTGTCATGTCTGCAGAGCACCTTGGTTGGGATGGCTGGAAGGCTGAGCTCAGCTGGGATCGCCCACGAGAGCATGCCCATGTAGCCTGTCTAGCGTGGTGGCCTCAGGGTGCTCAGGTTCTGATCTAATGGCCAGATCTAATCAATCTGGGAGCACGTATTTAGGTAAACAAGACAGAGGCTGCATTACTTTTTATGACCTAGCTTCAGAAATCACACAGCGTCATGTCCTCCATGCTGGATTGTCCGAACTAGTCACAGAGCCCATCCAGATTTAAAGAATTTGAAGCTATGTCTTAAAAATTGCCATGAGACCTTTGTGCCCTCCAGCCACAAATTATTTGCTTTTCTCTCACTTGCAAAATACACACACCCTTTTCCAAGACTTCTGCAAAATCTCATCCCATTAGGACATGAGGATCAGGCCCTTTGAGTTAGGCCTTTGCTCACCCTGGGCTCCTTGTGAAGCTTCTGTTGGACTACATCCTAAGGAGTACCAGCATACCTCAGAGGTACTACAGGTTCCGTTCCAGACCACGCCAAGAGAGTGAGTCAAATGGATTTTTTGGTTTCGCAGTGCATATAAAATTCACATTTACACTATACTGTAGTCCATTAAATGTGCAATAGCACTGTCAAAAAAAAAACTGTACCACCTTAATTTAAAAATATTGCCAAAAAATGCTGTCATCTGAGTTCTCAGCAAGTCATACTCACTGATCACAGGTCACCGTAACAAATGTAATAATATTATATATAAATATAATTATATTATTATATATTATATGTAATATATTATATGTAATATATTATATTAAATATATAATATATATAATATAAATATTATATATAAATATAATAATAATGAAAACTTTTGAAATGTGATAATGACCATTATGTGACACAGAGATGTGAACTGCGCAAATGCTGTTGGGAAAATGGCACCAATAGCCTTGTTCTATGCAGAGTTGCCACAAACCTTCAATTTGCAAAAAGAAAAAATTTAAAAAATAATTTAAAAAAACGCAATCTCTGTAAAGCACAATGAAACGAGGTATACCTGTATCAGAAGCATGCTGTCTAGCTGAAAGGAGCTATAAAGCATGCCCTTGAGAGTCTTAGAGAGCGTTTTGTACACCTGAGTGGATTATGAAGCACCATCTTGTCTGTCTGAGGATATAAAAAAATATGTCTTACCGTCAGGTACCAGATTCCCCCAAACAGTGTTTTATTAGTGGTGCCCTTGTAGAATGGCCCATATTCTGATTTTATCTACGTGTTTCCTCTTGTTGTCATTTAACTCTTTCTCACCACTCCCCTCCCCCCAATTCCCATATTTCCTGTGAAGTCTGGAGGCTTGACTGGATTCAGGTTGGAATCATAACTGAGTCAGCACACAGACCGCATGATATCTTACAGGCACAGCGGCTGCCCCACGTTAGTGTGCTAGGCTTGATCACTTCCATACAGTGGTGACAAGTAGATCTCTCCATTGTAAGAGTTCATTTTCCTCTTTGTGATTAGCATGTAACCTGTGGGGCGGTCCTATGAGAACTATGGAATGCTTCACAAATTCACGTCATCCATGTGCAGGGTCCGTGCTAATCTTTCTGACTTCCTTCCAGTTTTACTCTGTGCTATGCAAGCAAGCCCTGGCCTTTAAGGTTAAATGAGGTCCTAAGGGTAGGGTCCTGATCCAATAGTACTGGTGTCCTTGTAAGAGGAAGCGACCCAAGGATGTGCGTGCACAGAGGAAAGGCCATGTGAGGCCACGGCAAGAGGGTGGCCATCTGCAAGCCAAGGAGAGAGGGGCCTCAGGAGAAACCATCCCTGCTAACACCTTGATCTTAGACTTTCAGCCTGAAGAACTATGAGAAAATTTTCTGTTGTTTAGCTACCAGTCTGCAGTATTTTGTTATGGTGGCCCTGGCAAGCTAATAACACGGTTCTTGGAAGCCATTTAAGACTTACCAAGGAGTTTAGAGTTTATTATTTAACCCACGGGGGTGATTTGGGTTGTAAGCTGGGGAATAACAGGAAGATCACTGCAAGACAAGTACAAAGGAACTTTGGAGCAAGGAGAGAGCAGAGACAGAGAAAACCCAGTCAGGAGGGATTTTAAGAGTATGGGTGAAAGATGATGAGTGCTCAAACAGAGGCAAAAGAATGGACAGACAAAAGAATGATAAAAAGACAAAAGAATGATAAGAAGGTAGAATTAGCAGGGGCCCCTGGATGGCTTGGTAGGTTGTGTGTCCGACTTTGGTTCAGGTCATGATCTCACAGTTGGTGAGTTCGAGTCCCACATCGGGTTCACCGCTGTCAGTGCAGAGCCTGCTTTGGATCCTCTCTTCCCCTCTCTCTGCCCCTCCCCTGCTTGCATTGTCTCAAAAATAAATAAAACATTGAAGAAGAAGAAGGTAGAATCAGCAGTGTGTATTGACCAATTGGACATAGGGAAGTGAGAGGGAAGCAATACTGAATTCTCCCACGTTCCTAACTGGGTAGTGATTGTAGTGGACATTTATTTGTTTTCTACCCAGCTTTCCCCGTCCTAAAAATACCCAGACCGTCACTCCAGAATTGACCCCCAATCCTTCCCATTGTGCAGCCCACATGCTTTGGTGAAGCTCACCCTATCATAACATTGGTGGTGGGCTTTGACTGACTTACATTAATTAACACATTCCATTGCTCTGGCTATCGTTTTGGTTCAGGAGTGAGCATGTGGTCTAAACTTGCCAGTAAGGGTGAATGTCAGAACTCTCTACTGGAAGGCTGAGACTGAATGCTCTCCCTTCCCTACCCCCGGAAAAGACCAAGGAATCCCGTAGACCCAGATTAGCTGGCAAACATCTAGTGACCCCCGTGGATGAGCCATAGACTAGAGCCGACCATGTGCGCAGCAAAACAAAGTTAGATCCCCAGAGACACCTTTGGGCTGCTGAATCAACTGACCATGAAGTCCTGGACTCTCCAGTTATCGCGTCTAGAAATCCCCTGTTGTTGAAGCCATTTTGAACTGAATTTTCCTGTTACCTGCCAGATAGATACAGGTAATCAGGTGAATAGTGCAGCCATTAACTGGCATACAGGAGGCAGAAGGAGGGGCCGGTTTGAAGGAGAGAAATTTCATCTCGAACTTTGACAGTCCCACCTCTTTGCTCACAGTGGACGCTTGGGTCTGGAATGACTCCTCCCCTCCCACCCCCACATTTGTGGACCTGCTGAAAAAGTCCTCTTCACACCCAATGGCCCCATTCTTCTGCACCTTGCTCTGTAAAGCCTTTGTAAATCCCTATTCTGTCCAGGTGGGAAGTCACCACTCGTTCTGAGCTTCCGGAACACATCAGACACGGCTCTATCCGAGCTTTTATCACCTCATGTTACTATTTCCTCCACTGGGCAGCAACCCATCGTATTCTTCTTCGTGTCCACACAGGGAGCCCCGGGGCACCTAATAGGCATCTGAGCATCTTGATGAATAAATGATCCCTCTTCTTCCCCCATACTCTTCTCAAACTAATGAATTTACTTGCCACTCCGCCCACCTCGGACTGAGGGAAGCTCTGGCTATCAGATCATGGATTAAAATAAATAAAGACTACCCAAAAAAGAAGATGAAAATATAGGAGTGTGAAGAAGGGGTATTTTTATGGAGCTGGGAACACAGAAAAAGAAAAGTTGGATCAAACAAGTACCTCGATTATAATGATGTGATCGCTGCTCCTTTGCCAAGTTTATGAGGGCGATGCATACACTGAATCTCTCTGGATATATGAGATGGGTTTACAATCTCCTCGTACTGCTGAAGACTGTGGGAAGAATCTAAAATCGGCACTACCCACACATAAGGTTGCATTATGCCTATCAATTTATTTTGATCTCATTGAAGGCGTTTTGGAGCAGTCCTCAAGAAATAGCTCAACCAAAAGAACATTTAAATTATGTAAAAATGAACTCCAGTGATTTAAATCCATTAACCTTACATAATAAAATTTCAAACATAGTACTGTAATTTTAAAATACAAAAAAAAAACCCCACTTTAATCATTTGAATTCAGAAGAAATAAGTTCTATCTGAATCTTTGCAGGGAAAAGTTGAAGAATACTGATCTATCACCTTCAAGTCCATTTGGAAACGCGAATTGTTGGGGGGGGGGTGGCAAGTGTGGCCAAGCCTAGATCGACAACGATAATAATGAATGATGATGTTTATTTCACAAATGTTCACGGAGTGCTTGCTACATGCCAGGTATTATTTGAGGTGCGGAGGACACAGCAGTGAATTAACGTATCTGAATAGTGATGGTAAAAAGGAGATTTATTGAGCCCTTGCTATGTATGGGTCAGGCCCTGAGCTAAGAGCTCTGCCTATATTGGCCCTTTTGTTACACTCCTACCATTATTGTCCCCATTTTATAGGTGCAGAAGCTAAGCTTCAGACAGATAACTCCCCCCGAGGTCACAAAGCCAACTGAAGTGGTGCAAGTGGGACTCTACCCAGGCCTGTTGGATTCTGGAAGGAACACAGCAGCTGAATATAAATGGCTGCTGAAAATGTTCTGTGGGTAGGGGACTAAGCCATTTTACATCCTGTTCGTTCCTTTTGCTTAAACATTCCATATTTACAGTGGGTGGGAAGGTAAAATTCAGTATAGTTCTTTTTTTTCCCCCCAGTGCAAAAAGGTGCTTTTATGAAAGCATGGGAACAGGATCCATGGGCAGAAAGAGTTGCCAAATTCAGTATAATTCTACCAAAACTTCAACAACTTTAAATTAGTGGAGCCCAGTCAGTGAGTTTTCTTCAGAGTATTATCAATGACAAGTTCACGGCTCTAGAAGATTATGTGACCTAGCCTGTATGTTGGCAAACTATTTCGTACCACTTCATTTTTTTTTTAATGTTATTTATTTTTGAGAGAGAGAGAGAGCAAGTGAGAGCAAGCATGAGCAGGGGAGGGGCAGAGAGAGGGGGAGACACAGAACCTGAAGCAGGGGCCAGGCTCTGAGCTGTCAGCACAGAGCCCGACGTGGGCCTTGAACCCATGAACTGTGAGATCATGACCTGAGCCCAAGTTAGATGCTTAACCAACTAGGCCACCCAGGCACCCCCATTTTGTACCACTTTAATTCAGTGTTTTCAGTGTTTCACTACTACCCTTTGTGACTGTTGTAATATGTGCACACCACTCGTACTATTATTTACTTGAAATTGCTTTTTGGTTAATGTTTTAAAGGAAAATAATATCACTGCTATAAGTAAAGAACCACTAATTCATTCCGCAAATATTTAGGAAGTGCCTGACATGCACAAGGTAGTGGGGATAGAGTCATGAAAAAATACACCAAAAAGAATCCCTGTCTTCATGAAGCTAATATTCAAGTAGGGGTGACAGACAATAAACAAGTTAAAAAGGTAAAACAAATAGTACATAAGAGAGTGATAAATGCTGAGGGAAAAAAAGGAGGGGGATATCAGCTGTCAGTTGGGGAGGGCTAAAATTTTGGATAGGGCAGTGAGGGAAGGCCTGAATGAGAAGATGACTCTTGAATAAAGACCTAAAGGGACCACCCATGCGGAAATCCAACAGAAAGGCAATCCAGGAAGTGGGAACAGACAGTGCAAGGCCCTAAGAAATGAGTGTCTGGGGCTCTCAAAGAACGATAAGGAGGTCGTGGGCTGAAGCAAGACTGGACGGGAAGCTATTACAAAAGTCCAAGTAAGAGATGTTGGTTTGGACCACAGTGATGAGAAATAATCAAATTCTGGAAATATGATGAAGGCGGGGGCACCTGGGTAGCTCAGTCGGGTAAGCGTCTGACTTCGGCTCAGGTCATGATCTTGCAGTTCATGGGTTCGAGCCCCACGTGGGGCTCTGTGCTGACAGCTCAGAGCCTGGAGCCTGCTTCGGATTCTGTGTCTCCCTCGCTCTCTGCCCCTCCCCCGCTCATGCTCGCTCGCTCACTCGCGCTCTCTCTCTCAAAAGTAAACATAAAAAAAATAAAATATTATGAAGGCAGAGCGAACATTTGCTGATGGAACAGTTATAGAAGGTAAGGGGAGGGGAATCAAGAAAAACCCTAAAACTTTTGGCCTAGGAAGCAACTGGAAGGATGGAGTCCAACACATTTCTGGTTTTTTGGTTTGTTTTTTTTTTTCCTTCCCCCAAAGATCCTCCCCCATCCCCCGGATCTGGAGTTCTGTCACTTACATCACAGCCTCCCCACTCAGTGGAAGAAATTTAGAAAGCACCAGTATTCAAAAGAACAGATTTAAAGCTGTTTTGTGGTTTTGCTTATCTGAAGTCTGTGTGCGTACCACAGTGCTGCAATCTTGAAATAACTGCACTGGGAAAATTAGTGTTTTTTTTTTCAGGGATCCAGCAGACACCTTTGGAATCCTGAAGTTCTATATTTTGTAAACATACTGAACACACTCTGAATATCATAAATATGCTGAAATTCTGTCTAGTGCAATTCTGGTACATTGATTGGCTGGGTGGTAAGGAACCCAAGATTTCATGAGAAAAGGAACATTCCTGGCTCTTAAAATTTAGGCTACAAACAGGTCTATACTGGATAAATTATGTACCACTTTTGTCAGATGAATTAATGCAATTGTTTAGCATCAGAAGCTCAAACTTTAATTTCACTTTTTCTGGCTCACTCAGGAGTTCAAGAAGAGGGCAGATTAAAGAGAGCAAAAGTATACAAGCAGTGAATAAGTTTCATGGTGAGCCAAGACATCACAGAAGAAAAACAAGGTAATCTGATTTTATCTTAAACACTGGCCTGTTACTTTACTATTAAAATAGCTGCGGTGTTTAGGTTTAGAGCCAATGGTCTCTGCACAAAAATAATGCCTTTCTTGGCACCGATGTTATTAAGGATCCATCTTAACTGTTTCAACATAAAAAACAGCTTTACTGCACCTTGTCAGTAAAGTACCCTCACTGCCTTCAATTAGACAAATGAACACATTTCTATTCCTGACTGTATCCAGACCCTACAGCCATTTCAACAAAATATAAATTTTGACTATGATTTATGTTTACTTTTATACTGGATAGTGCAGCAAACTGAACATTTCAAATATGATAAAGGAAAGGACTCTCCTGCAACCGCCTCTCCATAGATGCCTAACTAAAGGTTCAAGACTGGTGTCTCCACAGAGCTGCAGACCTGTCTAGTGGCTCCTGGACTCCATGAGTACCAGACCAAACTCATCTTTTACCCCAAAGTGCCCATATTCCTGTGCTCTGTATATCTATCTGTTAGTGACATCTCCATCCACCTGGTCAACCAGGTAAAAAACTTAAATCATCTTTGACCTCTCTCTACCCTTCACTTTCTCTTTCCAATTAGTTGCTAGGAATTGCCCACTGAACAGCTTCCAAACTGGCCTCCCTGCATCTAATCTCCCCCTTCTTCTCCCCACTACCAGAATTCTCTTCTTAAAGCTCAGATTTATGTTATCACATTCTAATAAAAAAAAAATCTTACATTTTCTTCTCCTATTTCCTGTGGAATAGCCTCAACTCATTAGCACCCAAGGCTTTCCACAGTTTGGCCCTGATTCCCCCATGGCCTCTTGTTTTGATTACACCAGGATTTCATTTGTAAGGGTGACTGAGTAATGACAGAGTGGTCAGTGCCATCGAAAGAAGTCTTATTGCTCCCAGTTCCCAAGAGAAGGAAGTACATCGTTCCATCCAAAGCCGCACAGGGTCAGTAAGGAAGCAAAAGGAGAGGAGAACATGACCCAGAGCTTCTATTGTGGTTTCTGTGGGAAGGAATGGGTGAGGCATAGTAGGCAAATTTGAGTGAGCTTAGGATGGGGTACTTTGAATGTTAGTGGACTCTGGGCTATAAGGGTGGTCTCTCATTACCCAGTATTTGGCCCCAGGGTGATTTAAGGCAGGGTAACTGTTGGCTTGGTGCGTGAGAGTTAAAGGAGGTGGTTGGGGGTATAGGCTTTCGATTGTTTGGTTAATGTAAGGTGTGTTCACAGGCAAGTTGTTTGTTACTCTAGGAATTAGCCCACCCTACAAGGGATAGATGTCACAGTATCCTAAAAAGCAGGGAATAAGAAAGATGGACTGATACACATCTCCTTCCCATGAACCCTTTGCTTATAGCTGTAACCCCAGAAAAGACCCTTCTGTATGAAGTTCTACACCGTATTTCTCAACACTCTCCACCACTCATAGCCATGATTGAATAGCACCCCCAAATCTGGTAACATGTAACTGTTTATATTAAAAATAAAACTGCCAGTTACTTTACTAGCAAAAATAGGTTTATCCGGGAATAGCAGAGAATTGCCATCCAGGGCAAGAAAACTACAGCAAAACCATAGACAAGTCCAGAGAACAAAGGAGAGTTGGTTCTTCTACAGAGGAGGTAGGGGAGTTGGGAAGACTGTTAGAACAAGAAATTCACTGGAGTAAAATAGTAGGAGTTCAAAGTATAGTGGCTTCTCATGGCTGGACCTTTGGAGGAAAGCCTTTCTTCCTCTTGCCCAGGTGGTAAAATTGTATCTGGGTGCAAGTTCCCTCTTTCCCTGTTGGATTTGCAATTAACAAAGAGTGGTAAGGGCATGAGAGCTACCCCTGCTAACCTCCCGACTCCATTCTAGTGAGGTTTCTCTTCATTAATTTTCCCATAACCATGATCCCTTCCCTACCCCTCTCCCACAACTACACAAGCAACAGGCACCCATCCAATCTATAGGGTGGCTGGCAACGTATGACTGTTGTGACCTTGTTCAAAAAGACAAACTGAGCCAATTAGATTTCCTCTTTTAAGGATTTAAATTAAGAGCCACGAAAGGAGATTGCCAGTCGATGGTAAGGCCCTGAAGTAAACTCAGGACCTTTGGGAGCCAGGGGTAGTCTAGTGCTCCTCCTCCTCCTTCCCTTATCAACGCCAAATACTACAAATAGTCCATAACTATCTGGGGCTAGTGCTGGAGGTTTTGTTTTCATGTTTCTTTCAAGCACGAAGATTAACAGATACAGTGACAAAACTACAGTAAACAGGTCTGACTTGATCAGGCCTGAGACGGAGGCCACAGTAATGTCTTTTTATATAAGCCCCCAAACGTGTTGCAAAGCGTTTTTAATTTCATATAAACATATAAAGGGCCACATGAACACAATCTAGTACAGATGCATCCAGCAACTTCAACGGGCATTTCCAGCTCCTTGCTAAGGTGCCCACATCCAGCTTACACCCTGCAGGTGGAAATCTCGAGCGCGGTTCCAAATGCGCCCCGCCCCTGATCACGTGGGACCAAGTCCGCAGACTGTCTATTGCTTCTGCCTGGGCCGACCTGCCTGGATCGACTGCTCCAGTCTGGCGCGTCCCCGGCGCGGGAAAAATTTCAATTCCGGCTAGCTGTGGCAGCGACCTCCTTACCCTTCACAACCCGGGCCTGCCTCCGCTTTCTCCTGCTTTTTACATCCCGGACTCCTAGCCTCACACGAGTGGAAGCGGAGAAGTTGAAGCCGCCGCCGCCATGTCCGAGGCTTATTTCCGGGTGGAGTCGGGTGCACTCGGGCCTGAGGAGAACTTTCTGTCGCTGGACGACATCCTGATGTCCCACGAGAAGCTCCCGGTGCGCACAGAGACCCCCATGCCTCGCCTCGGGGCTTTCTTCCCGGAGCGGAGCGGAGGTGCCGAGACTGACCACACGATTCCTCAGGTAAGCCTTTAGGGACAGATCCCCCGAGAAAGACTACAATTCCCAGTGTGCCTCGCGGCCTTGGGCTCTGCATCGCGGGCGCGCTGCCCCGCGGGATTTGTCGTTTTAGGGGGAAGCCCGGCCCTACGCTTTAAGGAGTTGTATCGGCGGGTCTCAGGTCTCAGTTCTCTGAAGTGTTTTTTTAGCCTTCGCCCCCAGTGTGAAACTAAATTTATCTTAGGTCGTCAGGCCGCTGGTTTCATTTTTGAAACTGCCCAAAGTGAGCAGTGTCTTCCCCCACCCCCCCTTCCCATATGTTGAAAGCTTAAGGATTGGTTACTACTGACTACTTAAGGATCGGGGTTTCTGATCACTGGTCTGTCCACTTTTTAAATAGTTAAAGGGACGCCTGGGTGGCTCAGTCAGCTGAGGCTCGGTCTCTCGATTTTGGCTCAGGTCGTGATCCCAGTCTCATGGGATCAAGGCCCATATTGGGCTCCAAGCTGAGCGTGGAACCTGCTTGGGATTCTGTCTCCTGCCCCTCTCCCCTGCTCGCCTGCTCTCTCACTAAAAAGAAAATAAAAATAGTATCCTCAAGATTTACCCCTGTGTTTTTAAATAATAGTCTTAAGCTTATTTTCTTGATTTAAAAAAATTAAGACATTGTTTATTGACTTTTCATTATAACAGGTAAGGATTTTTGTCCTCTTACACATTGGTAAACAGAGATGCACTGCCGGTACTTTATTCATATTGCCTTCCTTCCCCCTAATGTCCATCCAGTTTACCACATTGCATTTAGTATCATATCTAATTAGGCTGCTCTTGGCTGTGACAGTTTATTAGACTTTCCTTGTTTTTGAGGACCATGATGGTTCTGTGGAGTGCTGATCAGGTAATCTGTAGAATGTCCCTCATTTGGGATTTGTCTGATGTGTTGTTGTTGTTTTTAAGTTTATTTACTTATTTATTTTGAGACAGCACAAGCAGAGGAGGGGCAGAGAGAGAGAAAATCCCAAGCAGGCTTTACGCTGTTAGCGGGAAGCCTGATGCAGGGCTTAAATTCATGAACCGTGAGATCGTGACCTGAGTGGACGTCCGATGCTTAACGGACTGAGCCACCCAGGCACCCTGTCTGAACTTTTCCTTGTGGTTAGACTGCAGTGATAGGTTTTGAGGAGGATCACAGAGGTCACATCATATCAAGGGCACATACTGTTAGCATGACTTATCACATTGATAAGAACCTCGAACACCCGGCTGGGGTAGTGTTTGTCAGGATTCTTCACTATGAAGTTACTCCTTTTTCCACCTTTCCATACTGTTCTCTTTGGGAAGGAGTCATTATCACAGCCTCACTTAAGGAATAGGACTTATACTCTACTTATTTGAGGGTAGAGTGTCTACATAAAGTATTTGGAATTCTTTGTGGGAGATTTGTGCGGGAAGCTTTGTAATGACAACATTTAATGTCATTCAGAGATAAACGAGTATTCAGACTTGCTATTTTCTTCCTGTGTTACTCTTGGTACATTGTTTTCTCCTCTAGGAATTTGACAATTTCATCTGAATTTTCAAAGGTAGTGGTGTAATGTTCAAAATATCCTTTTACTATCTTTTTTACATCTGTAGGATTTATATTGATGTCTTGGTTTTTATTCTTGATATGGAGAAATTATGCTCCCTTTCTTCGTTAGTCTTGCTAGGAATTGATCAATTGTATTAGTTAGTTCTTTTAAAAGAACTAACTTAGGGCTCTGTCAGTTTCCTCTTTTGTACTGTTGTTTTCTAGGTCGTTAAGTTATTAATTCTTTCCTTCTACCTTCTTTGGACTTAATTTTCTGTTGTTACCCCCACTCCCCCCAACCCTGCCTGTGCAGTTTGAGCTGGGTACCCAGGTCATTGATTTTTCAACCTTCCCTTATGCATGTTTTTAGCTATACATTTCCTCTGAGCACAGCTTCAGTGCGTTCCACAAGTTTTGATTTGTTGTATTTTATTTTCATAGCCATGTGTTCAAAATAATTTCTAGTTTCTATTGTGAGTTCTTCTTTGACTCATGGGTTACAGTGCTTAGTTCCACGTATATTAGGATTTAGCTCTTCATCTTTTTTGATTTTGATTTCTAGCTTAATTCTTTCCACCAGGGTCAGAGAACATAGCCTGAATGATTTCAGTCTTTTGTAAGTTAACGCTTGCTTTATACTGCAGCATAAGATCAACTTAACCATTCCATATTCACTTGGCCAGATGTGTATTCTGAAGTCATGGTGTGTGGTAAATATTGGAAGTTAGGTCAAGTTTGCTGTTTGCTTTGCTGAGATCTTCTGTATTCCTACTGATTTTTTTTTCCTGCTCCTCATTTATCTAGAGAGATAGACCAAAGTTTTCCACTATGCCTATAGATTCACCAGTTCTCCTTTTACTTCTCTCAGTTTAGACAGGGATCTGTCTTTTTCTTGTGGATATAATGACCCTTTTATTATTGTCAAATGTCCGTTTTATCTCTAGTCTGCTTCTCTCTTTTGATTACTATTTTTATGGCATTTTTTTCAACCTTTCTGTGTCTTTATACTTCAAATATGTGTCTTTTAAGCAGCGTATGGTTAGGTTTTGTTTTTTTTCAGTTTGACAGTTTTTCAGTTGTATTTAATTTGTTTACATTTAATGCAATTATTGATATATTTGTGGGTTTTTTTTCCTTCCTACTATTTAGTTTGTGTCCTGCGTTTCCATATTTCTTTCTGGGATCATTTTCATTCTCCCTTCAAGATTTCCTTAGTCTGTGTCTTCTAGTGATAAACTTTCCATTTCGGTTTGTTCAAGGGGTCCCCAAGACCAGCCCCAGGTTTGATGATTCACTAAGAGAACTCACAGGACTCAGCATCTAGTCATACTAATGTTTAAATTTTAATACAGTAAAAGGATACAGAGCAAAAACAGCAAAGGGAAAAAGGGTGTGTGTGATGAAGTTTGCAGGAAGCTGGACACAAGCTTCCCAGAGCCCCGTCCATCCGGGCGAAGTCGCACAGGATGCACTGGAATATCCAGTAACGCATTATGACAGCATGGGTGAAATATGTGTACCTGGGAGCTCATTAGAGACTCAGTACCCATGGTCGTACTGAGGGCTAGTTACACAGGCATTCTACCGAACACATTCCAAGATTCCAGACTCCCAGGAGGAAAGCAGGTATTCAGCATAAGCCACATTGTTTGTGCAAACTGCATAAGCACAGTGAGGCACTCCTATCCACTCTGAGAAGAGTGGGAACCCTCCTGAAACCCAAGTTCCAGGACACCCACCAAGGATCAACTCTGCAGGCAGGCCCCTCTAAGGAGGGTGGTCTGAGGGTTGCTGTGTTAACTTTCTGCACACTTTCTGTCTGCAGATGCCTTCAACTCAGTTATATTTGGCCTTTTTTTTTTTGGATATTTCTCTTCATTTCTGGTCTGTCATGCCACCTCATTGTATTTTCCAGTTCTGTTAAGGCTTTAAAAATATAGAGACATGTGTATCTTTACTGTCCTCTCTGAAGCTGTGAAGTGGGATGGAGAGGGGCTGTGGCCTGAGCTCAGGCTGATGCTGTTTTTCCATATATCGCCCAGCACCTGGTGGTGCTTAGTGCGTAGTAGGCCTCCAGTGAGTGTGTATGAGGAACAGGTATGGAATATTTAAAGAAAGCAGAAATGCTTATTTTTGTATTTTTCTAATGTTCATTGATTTTTGAGAGAGAGAGAGAGAGAGTGTGAGCGGAGGAGGGGCAGAGAGAGACAGAGACACAGGACCTGAAGGAGGCTCCAGGCTGTGTGCTGCCAGCACAGAGCCTGACGCGGGGCTTGAACTCATCGAGCCACAAGATCATGACCTGAGCCGAAGTCAGATGCTCAACCAACTGAGCCACCCAGGCGCCCCCAGAAATATTTATTATACTTCTGAAGAATCTGCAATTGGAAGTTTTTATTTATATGAGTTAGAAAACTTCCCCTTTGTACCACATTTTTGTTCCGTACTGTGCTTCTGTTGAACAAAAACCGTTGTTCTCACCATTCCATTATGATGTAAAACTTCAGCCCATGCAGTTCATCTCTTCAAGTCACAACCTTCTTCTGCTTTTGGGAGCCACGCCCCCAAACAGAACAGGCAGCAGATGCCTGCTCGGGCAACCTGTATTTCTGTGTATTGCCACACACATTTATTACGCTATTTGCTTTTAAAACCTACATTCCTGTGTGATGCAGGGCTCAAAGCTCGAACTCCCCCTGTGGCTGGCAAAGGGACTTTTTGACCACAAGCGGCGGATCCTTTCTGTGGACCTTCCCAAGATCTACCAGCAAGGTTGGAGGACCGTGTTCAGCGCCGATGCCAACGTGGTGGACCTCCACAAACTGGGGCCGCATTTCTATGGGTTTGGCTCCCAACTCCTGCATTTTGACAGTCCAGAGAATGCAGACATCTCCCAGTCTCTCCTGCAGGCAAGTAATTGATGTGAAAACCCTATGGCACCACACACGCCTTAGGAGCCACCAGCCTCCACCCTTACCCAGGGAAGTGTATCATGTATATGCTCAGTTTATTAGTTATTCCACAGCGGCCTACAGTTAGACTGCATTTGCCGATTATATATTTACTTAAAAATGACTTGTCTGCAGCTCTTCATATTTGTTTGTTAAGAGTTGGGGCCACAGGAAGGCCTGGAAATAAGAGAGATGATGGTTGACTATAGGTGACAGGCACTTAAATACGCCAGCCCGGCCCAGCCCCAAGACTGGTCTGAGGGCTCCCGTTAGGAGTACATGTGTTATTTGTTCCCGTCCCTTGCTCTGGGGCTAAACCATGGCTCTGCCATGTACGAACTGCGTGACCTCTATAGGCTTCCATTTTTCACCTGTTAAATGGAGATAACAATAGTGCCAAAATTATTGCATCGTAGTGAGATTAGGTGGTGCCATTTCACAAATGGTAGCTATTACTGTTGTTTTCCACAGACAAAACAATGTTATACCCATATTACCATCCTTTACGACATAACTTTATTTTAACGTCTCATAATTATTACCTTTTTTATGTTTATTTATTTTTGAGAGAGACAGAGCCTGAGCGGAGGAGGGGCAGAGAGAGAGGGAGACACAGAATCCGAAGCAGGCTCCAGGCGCTGAGCTGTCAGCACAGAGACCGATGTAGGGCTTGAACCCACAAACCGTGAGATCATGACCTGAGCCAAAGTCAGATACTTAACTGACTGAACCACCCAGGCACCCCCATAATTGGTGTTTTTTTTTTTTTTTTTTTTTTTTTTGGTAATATGAGGAGAAGCTACCCTTTCTACCTCTTATTTTACTTCCTCATTTCTAGCTTTATAAGAACTTCAGCTGAAGACACGTTTCCTCCCTGGACTATATAGACACCCTCCATCAGGCTCAAGGGTTGTTTGGCCTAACATGTACTGGAATGGTTTTTGATGTAAATAGTAAAGAAAAACATTGTTGCCATCCACTGAGATAAAGAAATCAATACATAGACTAGAGACAGTTTGAGCTTATGAAACTCTTTTGAGCAGAAAGCTAAAAATGGGGAAAGTCCATTTATTTGTCTTACAGTGTCTCCAGGACATGTCCTTGAATTGGAATAGTGCCCTTTGTTAGTGAGTTATATCTTTTCTTTTTCCATCACTGCTTTCAAGTTCTATAAAGTTGCCCATCGGTAAGGTGATAACTCCATGAGGCAATTGAAGAAACTGAGGCAGGGGCTTGTGGCTTGGTCTCAGGGCCCTGTGGTAAAATGACAACCCTCAGTCATTTGTGTCTCTATCCTGCTCTCACACTGAAAAAGATATAAAATGCACTCAATTAGATTAGGAGTCTTTTCTGGTCCAAACTTACCTGTGCGTGTCACAGTACATTATTGTGGCCTTTGTTAGTAATAACAATAATGGGTAACCCTTTTTTTTTTTTAATTTTTTTAAATGTTTTTGGTGGGGGCTGGGGAGGGGCAGAAAGAGAGGAAGAGAGAGAATCCCAAGCAGGCTCCGTACTGTCAGCGCAGAACCTAATGCAGGGCTCAAATTAATGGGTAGCGCTTTTTGAGCAGATTACTCTTGCCAGCCAGTTGCTAGATGTCCTACATGTATTCCTTCATTGGCTACCATAACAACCTGTTGGATATTCATAACCGTCCATTTCACAGATGAGGAAATTGAGGCATGGCAATGTGAAATCACTTCCTCGAGTGATAAAGTCACCTGAGAGCTCCTTCTGACTGAGTCCTAGACCAAACTTTTGCCCTTCATGACATTTAAATGTTCAGGGAAAAATGGATCTGATTTTTCTCACTCATTCCTTCTCCTTCAGACATTCATTGGACGTTTCCGCCGCATTATGGACTCCTCCCAGAACACTTACAATGAAGACACTTCAGCATTGGTAGCCAGGCTGGACGAGATGGAGAGGGGCTTATTTCAAACAGGGCAGAAAGGACTGAATGACTTTCAGTGTTGGGAGAAGGGGCAGGCTTCTCAGATCACAGCTTCCAACCTCGTTCAGAACTACAAGAAGAGAAAATTCACGGATATGGAAGACTGAAGGTCAGAAGAACACAGAATTGCTCCTTGTGGAGTTACTGCTCTGTGTGTCCTTGATAGAGCCTCGTTGACCTTGTAAAGGGCCATGTCATGGCTTATTTCCCACAACAGTGTCGGGAGCGGTGCCATCTGTTTGGGAAAGGACGTGGTGCAGGAAGTCCCTGGCCTGTATGGCTTATAAGACTCTCCCACCCTGCTGACCCATAGCCGGGGAGAAACCAAAGTCTTTTGTAAAATACAGTTACCACATGCATCATAATGCAATTGGAACTGGGATCCCTTGTATCCAGGAGTGTGACACCCTCCGATGTCCACTTTCGCTGCTCCAAAGGACAGGTACAAATGGGCCATCTGCCCACAAATGTTCTCTTGAACTTAACTGCTGCATCTTCCTTATGGCTGCTCCGAGGACAGCACCTCCAGGATGCTGGCCTTACTTGTGAATGTCTCCTGCGTCCTGCCTGCAAGGAGTCACCCCAATTTCCAGAAACAGTTGCCAAGAATAAAGAAGGAAAATGATAAGACAGATGAATGGTAGGGCTTTTACTAAAGAGAAAGCATTGTTCTCCTCCTCTGCAGTCAGGGCTTTGGGGACGGGGCTTCACAAAACTCTGTGGTCGGCCTGGAGGGGAAATGGTTAACCTGAGCTTGTCTTTCGCCCTGAGATCTTTAGAGCCACCCGCCCAGCAATCCATTCCCTCCCTAGAAAAGCTGTCATGGAGTCATTTGGGGCTGCATAGTAGTTATTAAAGGGTGTTAACCAAGCCGTCTTATTTTGAAAGCTGGACTTTAGGATTGCTGGTTAGGAAGAGCCCTGTTTGAGAAGCTGAACATGGCAAATGTAAGTGGCAGGAGACCTTGACCATGTTCTTCCTCTTTGGTCAATTTTGCGGCATTATGACCTAGAGGATTCCTGACCGTTTACCGAGAATGTGTTTAAGCATGTTTAAGCAAGCTCAAAACTCTTCCTGGAGATCAAGGCAGAAACCTCGGGCTGAGTAAGAAACATCGTTCCCTGGGGGACACCATCTGACGGGCAGTTGTCTCCACACCAGCTTCCCATAACGACTGGGAATGGTCTTTGTCATTAGAAATCATAGAGGGGTTTGGGTATTCAGATTGTGCAGATGTCTCGATGCAAACTTGGAATGCCAGAACAGCTTTTGAAATGCATGTTTTAAGATGGAACCGATGTTTTTATAATTTGATTTTGGTGCTAAATAAATGACCCACTTAGCACATGAATACATTCTGTACAAGTAACTATTTCTGTAACTCGAGTACTACAGACAATCAGACAGGGCTATCAGAGAATTTTGTCTGTGATCGTATTCAACAACAATGCCCAACTAAATCCGTGTTTCCGTGGCTGCTCTTTTGTTTGCACCAGACTCAAGAGTATGAGCTACATTCCCTGTAGGAACGAGATGGGTCCCAGAAAGGTAGGACCTCGTGGCGAGCACAGCATTTACATCTAGCCAGGGCCCCAGAGATGATTCATAGAGTGAGAAAAGTATATTATTCAGTTTTGGGATTCACTGTTTTCACAGATAGCTTTGTGTTTAAAGTCAGTCCTCAGGCTGCTGCCATTTTTTTCTCTTATTGGGGGAAAAAAAATGCACAGGAGCCACATGCCAGGAATACGTGGGTATGCAATGTGCAGAATTCATTCTGTTTTAAATTTTGAACAGATTACAAGTAGCTTTTGAATCCTATTTCCAGTTACAAGTCTGCCTTCAAGCCTGTCCATTACTACCCCTGTCCCCCTGCAATCCTCCCCAAATCAGGCTTTTGGATCACTCTTTGGTCCCTTCAAAGAGGTGAATTTTTCCAAATGAGTCAACAAACAACTCAAGTACCAAATTGCTCTTAAAATCAAGGGGGGATACGTGTGCCCTTTCCCCTTAAGGCTCTGTTACCAGGTCACTCTGGACTTCATGACTTACAAAGACATCATCATTTTCAGGTTTCTCCCTGGGATGACCTGGGCTGTCAGAGAAGTGGGGCAAGTCTTGGTCTCCTGGGTCCGTTCCTCCTGCTCTCCTCGACCTCTGAACTTGAGACAGCCCTAGGCTCAGTCTTTGGGTCTCTCCTCGCCACTCCCACTTCGGCGGGCATCTCGTCCCATCTCAAGCTTTAAATACCATCTGTGTGCTGTTGACTACCCCAAGTCTGATCTCCAGCTCAGACCCCTCCCTCCAACCGTAGATTTGCATCCAGCCACCCACTTGACCTTGCTGTGTCAACATCTGACCTAACATGGCTGAAACTGAGCTAATCTGACTCAGTCTGCTCCTCCTATAATTTTTCTCTTCTCCGTTTCTGACATCATCATCCCTCCCTATTACACAGGACAAAAACCTGGGTGCCTTCCTGGCCCTCCCTTACTTACCGCTTTTGGGTCTGCCTTCAAATCACCTGCAGAATCTGACCAACCTCTTCCCCACCTCCAGTCTTGCCTGGATGGTTGTGGTTGCCTCCCTACTGCCTCCCTGCAGCCACCCTCCTCGCCCCCCATCTTAAGGCTTAGCTCCACAGTAGCCAGAATGGTCTTATTCAAAAATAAATCCCATCTTGTTCACTTTCAGCTCAAAACCCTCCAAGAAAAAGGCCACTCCACCATCCTTTTGTTAAAAAGATCACTTAATCCCAGTGATCTGGTATACACAGATATTGGATACACACAGAAATAATTTCTTAAAGACAATTCCATACCCCAAACCTAAAGAAAAGTGTCTGAATTTGGAGTTCTGTTGCTAACTCAGGATATCACTATTTTGAATGAGCAAATGTGTTCTCTTCTGTTCCACTATCCTTCAAGAAACCCCAGAAGGGCGTTTTCATCTTTATGCTTGAAACAGTAATGCTTAAATACAAATATAATATTTTACACATCTTAGCAAAAGCAAATAACTACGCAGAGGCTGTATGTGTGTTTCTGAAAGTAGATATCTGTGTTTAAGAGAAAAATCTAGGGGCGCCTGGGTGGCACAGTCGGTTAAGCATCCGACTTCAGCCAGGTCACGATCTCGCGGTCCGTGAGTTCGAGCCCCGCGTCAGGCTCTGGGCTGATGGCTCGGAGCCTGGAGCCTGTTTCCGATTCTGTGTCTCCCTCTCTCTCTGCCCCTCCCCCGTTCATGCTCTGTCTCTCTCTGTCCCAAAAATAAATAAAAAACGTTGAAAAAAAAAAATTAAAAAAAAAAAAAAAAAAAAAAAAAAAAAAAAAAAAAGAGAAAAATCTAGGGGCACCTATGTGGCTCAGTCAGTTGAGGCTCTGACTTCGGCTCAGGTCATGATCTCGTGGTTCGTGGGTTTGAGCCCTACATCTGGTTCACTGCACTGAAGCTACTCTGTCAACGCCGAGCCTGCCTCAGATCCTCTGTCCCCCTCTCTGCCCCTCTGCTTGCGCGAGTGCGCTCTCTCTCTCGATCTCTCAAAAATAAACATTAAAAAAAGAGAGAAAAACGTATCCTTTAGTAACTTTGTTGAACAAAGGTAGGATAGATACTTAACTCTAAGAACCTTAATTTTATAGTCCTTATCTAGTATGGGTAAAATAAACAAATTTTTTATATCGGATACACACAAATAATTTCTAAAAGACAATTCAGTACCCCATACCTAAAGAAAAGTGTCTGAATTTGGAGTTCTCTTGCTAACTCTTGATGTCACTATTTTGAATGAACAATAAACCCTCTCATCCTTAATGAATAGTGAATAAAATGGATATGCATCAAGGGTAAGCCTCGCCTACTAAGAGCAGATGATTAACAAAGGTGACAGGCCCAGCCTGCTTCTGTTTGAGCTCATTTTTGAGACACTGCTTACTTGTCTCACAGCCTCACTTAGGACACCAGCATTCCCCTTCCCAGTATGCTCTCTGGTTGCCCGTGCTGTAGTCTAAGGGAAGGTACAGAGGAGGCTGTCCCCAGAAGCCAGAGGTCTCCTTTCTGTGTCTGCTCTTCAGAGATCAGAGACAAGTCAACTAAAGGGGCATCATTTCATTAAACCCTTTTATTTGGGAGTAGTTCTAGATTTACACAACAGTCGTAAAGCTAGTATAGAAAGTTGCCCGATATCCTTCACACAGCTTTCCCCAGCATCTTACATAACCATGGTACATTTATTAAACTCTGTTAACTAAACCATTGGTTTTCTTGAGATTTCACCAGATTTTCCATTAATGTCCTTTTCCTGTTCCAGAATGCAATTTAAAATCCTATGTTGCTTTTAGGGGGCAATCATTTTTGAAAGCCAAAAAACATCAGTCTTCCCTATGTTAATTTCAGGAGTTTATCTTATTAGAAATGTTTCCTTGCATTGATGTAGGTAACTGGGCCCAACTAGGGGCATGTTAGGCCCTGCCCAGGAGCAAGCTGCCAGTAAGTTCATCAAGAAGGCAGAGTATTTGCTTTTCACCTGAAAACTTCACTCCCCAATATTTGAATCTGATGGGAAAAGGCCTCTTTAGTTTTACTTACAGCTTTTAGCATTCTCTCTCTGACAGCAAGAACAGGATTTTCTCCCCTTTCCCTTCTGGCACATACTAGCTAATTTTCTTTGTTTCTAAAGGAGTTTAAAAGGAGCACAGCTTTATACACCAACATTATTAACAAGTGTCAGGACAGCTCTGAAAATAGTGCCTGGGAACTGCTAGTGTTTCAGAATCCATAATGGGAAGGCACAGAACCAGCTAATCCTTGCAAACCTCTCCCACCTAAGGCCAATTAAAAAAAAAAAAAGAAAGAAAGAAAGCCCAGAGTTTTAAGTCTTTGTGACATTCTCTGCTCCCGTGTCACCCTTGAGACAGTTTATTTGGTTCCTACACAATGTCAGTGACTCCCTTTGTGCAATGGAAATTCTTCCCCGAGGACGGTTTCTTTTCTTTGGGTGTAGAAAACCAAATGAGCAGCTAAGGAATATGGATTCAAATGTAACCAGGGAGACAGGTCAGAGCAGAGAGGAGAGATTTATTGAAGCGAAAGTGGCAAAGATACGTGTTGATGCTTGAAGACTGGTGACAGAAACCAGGACTAAAAGTAGGCATTTGTCAGTCATCGGATGGGAGAGATGAACGGTTGTTCCAGAGGGTGGTCTTATCTTAATGGGAACAAGAGGACTTGGCTTTGGCTCTGGAGCAAAACATTGAAAAAACTCAAAAGACACTGTTACTCTCTAACTTAGCATTTCATGTTCACTTCTTTATCCAAGATTCCAGATAAATTGCTTTTCTCTGAGAGAGACAGAGACAGTGCAAGTGTGGGAGCGGCAGAGAGAGAGAGGGAGAGAGAAAGAATCCCAAGCAGGATCCATGCTGCCAGCGAAGAGCCTGACGTGGGGCTCAAACTCATGAAACCACGAGTTCATGATCTGAGCTGAAACCAAGAGTCTGACGCTTAAACTGAGCCGCACAGGTGCCCCCAAGACTCCAGGTAAATATTAAGTAATGTGCCTCTTTTCAAATAACCGAGAAGTCCAGGAAAGGTTTTCTCAGGTTTTGAGCCAGCCCAGACCTTGACCAACATTTCAGAGGATGTTACGGGCTGACTGTCTACATCATTTCAAAGATTTTTAGGGGGAGCTGTCCATATAACATGATGCATCATGTTTGTGTATGGCTGGCAAGGAAAATTAAGTTCTCCAATTTTTAAGGAATTTTTATTTAAAAAATTTTTTTTTAATGTTTATCTTTGAGAGAGAGCAAGCAAGCGCAAGTGGGGGAGGGGCAGAGAGAGAAAGAGAGAGAGAGAGAGAGGCACAGAATCCAAAGCAGGCTCCAGGCTCAGCTGTCAGCACAGAGCCCGACACGGGGCTCAAACTCACGAGCTGTGAGATCATGACCTGAGCCGAAGTCAGACACTCAACCGACTGAGCCACCCAGGAGCCCCTAAGGAATTTTTAAAAGACATTAATAAAAGTTGAAAATCTCACTGCATTTTGAAAGACTGCTATCTCCATAGACTGTTGTGATTTTTTTTTAATTTTTTAAGTTTATTTTTTGAGAGAGACAAAGCTCAAGTGGGGAAGGGGCAGAGAGAGAGAGAGAGAAAGATTGAGGGAGAGAATCCCAAGCAGGCTCTGCACTCAAACCATGAGATCATGACTTGAGCCAAACCAAGAGTGGGACTCTTAACCAACTGAGCCACCCAGGCGCCCCAAGGCAGTTGTGATTTTAAAAGGCTTTTCTGCCACTGCAAGTAAAACAAACCATAGGAAAAAATGTGTCAGGTTATGTATTTGTATTTGTCAAGAGGACAGTGTGTAGCTGAGTTAAATAGAGATGACTGTATTGCCTTGCTTAATTACAGCTGAAGCATACCCCCTCCTTTGATGTCATCCACGAGCTGTGTGACAAGGTTCCGTGGGGACTTGCACCAGGACAGATCTCTCAGGAAAGAGGCTATGTCTTCAGGCTCCAGAGATGATCATTAACTTGGGGAAGCCAAAAAAAAGAGAACTAATGTAGGGGTGACTTGTTGATAGTATTCTCCTTGAGACCCCTTTCTTTAGTGGGATCCCATCCGTTTCTTTCTAGAAATGTAATGGTTGGTAGATGGCTGCCTGATGACCCACTCATCCTCTGACTTGGACCAAAGTGCAGGAAGGCGCGGGCTAAACAGTTCTCACAGTCCTGGAGGTGGTGGGGGAGGTGGGTCTTTCCTCCTGCCCCGGGGGGGGGGGGGGGGCTCTCCTGGTCTTTTACCAGTCTCCAACCTCCAGTCTGGTTTTGTGCCCAGAATTTGTTTTGGAGGCCTCAAAGGCAGTGACACATCTGCTTTCTCCAAATTCTTTCCCAAATAAGTAGGTGATGGAATAATGGAGTGTTTCCTATCAGATCTCCCTAAACTAGTAGCTGCGATGCAGTAGCTTACAGCGGAAGGGGCCCATGAGGACCAACTAGTAACTAGTACAGGCTGTAAAAAATACTTCTGGTTTTTTTTTTGTTTGTTTAAGTAGTCTCCGTGCTCAATGTGGGGCTCCATCTCACAACCCTGAGATCAAGAGTCACATGCTTTATTGACTGAGCCAGCCAGGTGTCCCTGTAAAAAAATACTTTTTATTTATTTATTTTTTAACTTATTTATTTTTGAGAGACAGCACAGCAGGGGAGATGCAAAGAGATGGGGGGGAGCAGAGGATGCCAACTGGGTTCCGCCTGACAGCAGACCGTCCGATGCAGGGCTCGAATTCACGAACTGTGAGATCATGACCTGAGCCAGAGTCCTTTGCTCAACCAGCTGAGCCACCCAGGCACCCCAGAAATACTTTTTATCATGTTATATTCACATGTAAATACATATAAAAGAATATATGTGCCCTTTCTTTAGATTATGAAGTATTACAACATGAACACCTATGAACGTCCACTCATTTAAGGTCTAGACCATAATCAATGCTTCTAGGTTTCTCCTGCATGGAGGAGTGACCACCCCAGAGTAACCACTATCCTGGAATTTGTGTTTACTAACCCCTCGCTGTATATATCTAGTGAATATAGTATTTTGGTTTGGTTTTGAACTTTGTAAAATACCATGCTGCATGTATCTTGCCTCTTTTATTCAGTTTATGTTTGAATTTTCAACCACACTATTGGAGTTCCTTTTACTGCTGAACGGTATCCTACTGGGGGAACATGCCAGAATTTTCATAAGCCTTCTCATCACTGGGCATCTGGCTCGCATCCTGTCTTTTTTTCTATTACAAACATTGTCACTGTGCATGCTCTACGACACATCTGGGTCATTTATTTGAGGGTTTCACTGGAGTGAGTTTCACCTAAGAGTGAAAGTGCTGGCTTGTAGGCTCTGTGAGTGCTCAATGTCACAGGATAGTGCCAAAAGGTACCGACTTGCTCTTCGATCAGCTATGTTTAAGAGTCCTTATTATTAGAGTTCTTAGCCTTTGCGCATTTAATGGGTATAAAATGATAACTCACTGTGATGCTGATTTGCATTTTGCTCAGCACTAATGAGGTTGATTTCTCTTTATATATGTTCACTGGCCGTTCATGCCTTCTCCTCTATGAAATGTCTTTTCATGTGTCTTGCCTATTTTGCCACGGGGTTGTCTGTCTTCTTACTGATCTATAGGACTCTTCTGGATATTAATCCTTCATCAGTGATCTGTGTTGCAAAGAATCTCCCAGTTTGTGGCTTGTCTTGTAATTTTCTTTGTTGTATCTTTTCATGAATAGAAAATTTCTTAACCTACTTTTTTTTGATAGAAGGGAGAATAGGCACAAAGAGGTGATAGAATTCCTCAGTATAAAAGTGTTCCTACAGAAGAATGAAGCTGGACCCTTACCTAACACCATGTACAAAATTTAACTCAAAGTGGATTAAAAATCTAAACATAAGACCTAAAACTATAAAACTCGTAGGAATAAAAACATAGGGAAAATCTTCATGACATTGGATTTGGTAATGATTTCTTGAATCTGACACCAAAAGTCCAGGCAACAGAAACGAAAATGGACAAATAGGACTATATCAGACATTGAGCACTTCTGTACATCAAAGAAAAGCATCACCAGCGTGAATAGGAAGACATAGGATGGGAGAAAATATTTGAAAATCATGTATCTGATATAACATTCAGAATATATAACCCACTCCTACGACTCAAAAGTAAATCAACCCAATCAAAAATTGGGCAACGGACTGCATAAACATTTTTCTAAAGATGACATACAAATGGCCACCAAGCATATGAAAAGATGCTCAACATCACTAATCATTAGGGAGATGCTAATCAAAACCACAGTGAGGTATCACCTCACACTCATTGGGATGGCCACGATCCGAAAACAAAGAAACAAACAAACAAAAACTAGAAAATAACATGTGCTGTCAAGGATGTGGAGAAATTGGAACTCTGATCTTGTGCACTGTTGCTGTGGATATAAAAATGGTGTCGCCACCGTGGAAAACAGTTTGAAGTTTCCTCAAAAAATTAAAAATGGAATCACCACATGATCCAATCCAACAATCCTACTTCTGGGCATATACCCCAAAGAATTGAACGCAGGATTTCAAGGAGATCTTTGCATACTCATGTTCACTGCAGTATTGTTCCCAATAGCCGAGAGCTAGAAACAGCCCAAGTGTCCAGCTATGCACGGACAGATAAACAAAATGTGGTATATGCATACAGTGGAATATTATTCATCCTTAAAAATGAGGGGAATTCTGAGGGGAATTCTGGATAAACCTTGAGGACACTGTGGTAAGTGAAATAAGCCAGTCACAGACAGACAAATACTTGAGGCATCTAAAGTAGTCAGACTCTTAGAAAGTACAACGGTGGTTGCCAGGGGCTTGGGGAGAAGGAATGGGGAGTTGTTTGAGGGCACAGAGTTTCAGTTTTACAAGATTAAAAAATTCCAGAGATCTGGGGGTGCCTGGGTTGCTCAGTCAGTTAAGTGTTCAACTGCAGCTCAGATCATGATCTCACGGTTCATGAGTTTAAGCCCCGTATCATCTGCTGTCGGATCTTCTGTCCCCCTCTTTCTGCCCCTCCCCCCCCACAAAATAAATAAACATTAAAAAAAAAGTCCTAGAAGGGCACCTGGGTGGCTCAGTCACTTAAGTGTCCGACTTCATTCAGCTCAGGTCAGGATCTCGTGGTTTGTGAATTCAAGCCCTACATCGGGCTCTGTGCTGATAGCTCAGAGCCTAGAGCCTATTTTGGATTCTGTGTCTCCCTCTCTCTGCCCCTCTCCCCCTACCCCCACTGTCTCTCTCAAAAATAAATAAACATTAAAAAAATTTTTTTTAAGTTCTAGAGATCTGTTTACAACAGTGTGAATATACATAACACTATTGAACTATACACTTAAAAGTGGTTAAGATGGTGAATTTTTTTTAAAATTTTTTAACGTTTATTTATTTTTGAGACAGAGGGAGACAGAGTATGAACGGAGGAGGGTCCGAGAGAGAGGGAGACACAGAATCTGAAACAGGCTCCAGGCTCTGAGCTATCAGCACAGAGCCCGACGCGGGGCTCGAACTCACGGACAGCAAGATCATGACCTGAACCAAAGTCGGACGCTCAACCGACTGAGCCACCCAGGCGCCCCGATGGTGAATTTTATGTTATATATTTTTTACTGCAATTAAGAAATTTTTAAAAATTTTTAAATGCTGTAGCTAATGGTAGCTGTCATTTATTGAGCACTTAATCTGTGTCAGGCTCGGTGACACCGGCTTTGTGAGCATTATCTCATTTACTCTTCACCACAACCCTGAGGGATAAATTGCTATTTCCCCTCATTTTCCTGAGAAAGCGGCTCAGTGAGGTTAAGTAATGGCTCATTGTCACACAGCAAAAGTGCTGAGCCCAGGGCTCGCCCCCAGGCCCAGCTGATTCTGAGCATTGAACTCTAACTGCTCTGCTGTCTCCTCAGTGAGTAGGAGCCCTGGACAGCCCTCCTGCCGGCCCACGCCCGCTGTCTCGTTCTGCTGTCTCGTTCTTCGGCTCTGGCCCTTCCAACACACATCCCCACGCCACGGCTCCGGAGCGTCTCCTCTGGGGAAATTGGCCCAAGATATGCCTATGTCAGACAACCACTATCTGCAATATAAATAGGACTCCTCTTTCTGTTTCAAAACACTGCTCGCGTCTTTGACAATTCATGCTCATTCCTGAGATTGCAAGCTGCTATTTTTGAAAACATATTTTGCGTGGCATCTTGCCCCAGGGGCCCTGGGCCTGCTTAATCTGGTATCTCAATTGATGGAACACAGTGCAGCTCTCTGGATTTGATTATACGTGTCTAATCTGCAACTCTGGCTGTTCCTAAAACTCCCCTGCCCTCCGTTCCTGCCCCAACTCCTCGCTCAAAACAAAGTGCTGCCTGGTCAGCCTGGTGGAAGGGGGGTTTGCAGAAAGAAGAGCCTATGGGGCATGGCTGGCTGGTTTCTGGCCTCTTCCACTGTGGATTTCGCTGAGAGCAGAAACCCCATTCATTCCCTCCTCTGATGAGGGTCCGCTCTGGGCCAGTGCTGGGTGCTGGGTCTACACTGGAGAGTGGAATGGTGACCCGTCCTGCTTAGGGTTACATCTTATTGTGACAAAATCTGTCATGTGAATTCAGGGGCATGTGAAGGGGAATAGTGGGATGGACCTTCTTGAAATGTATATTCATGAAAGGCCTCTCTGAGGAAGGATGAGGAGGAGCCTGCCAAGTGAAGAGCCCAGAGAAGAATGTTCCAGGCAGTGCCTGTAGCAAGTGCCAAGGTCCTGGGGCAGGAAAGGGTGAGGTCTGTAGCTTGGCCTATCCTGAGGAAGGAAAGCAGTCCTGGGTGACAGGGACATGGAGGGCAAGAAGGAGAATGACGGAAAGGGAAGTAGGGGGAAGGCAGGGGTAGGAAGCAGGGGCCAGATCCTTTGAAAGGTAAATACAACAGATCACCACCCTGTACATGGAGCTGATAGGTAGGAGGTGGGGGGGGGGGGGGGGGGGGGGGGACATTATAATGTACATCACATTCAGGAGTCCAGGAGAGGCCATAGAGATTGCCCAAGAACCTAGGGCAGGAGCGCCCTCCCAAATCAGGGTGCGTATGTGTTCCTGCATCGGAGGAGTGACACGTAAGCAAAATCCAAAAGCCTGGTTCTCAAAGTGTAGTCCCTGGTCAAGAGCATCAGCACCACCTGAATGCATTACAAATACAAATTCTCAGACCCCACCCCGGACCCACCGAATCCCCCAAAACACAAAGCACAGAACACTGTACCCAGGAAATGCTCATTTATTGAATGGTCAAATTGCAGGCCGTCCAATTCCAGAAGGTGCTCCTGTGTTAAGATGCAGAAGCATGGGGAGCGCAGTGCAACCGCAGGCCACACCCACACCCACACCCACACCCACACCCACCCCGTGTGGAATGAGGACAGGGCCGGCTCACGGTGGGTGTAGTTGATTTCAAGGTGCAAAGGTAGTGACAGAAATGCATCTCCACAGCGCTGCCAAGTGAAACTTCACACTCAGCCTCCTGGGGCCGCGGGGCGGTGCTTAAACTTTTATAAGGTGTAAAAGGAATTAACATGGGCTGCAGCTGGTTGGAAGCCTTTAAACAGGTTTCAAGTTAACAAAAATCAGGCCCGCAAGCCCCAGCGAGCGCGCACGTCCACAACCCCCCCCCCCCCCCCCCCCCCCCCCCCCCCCCCCCCCCCCCCCCCCGGCACACAGAAGGGAAATGACGTTATCTTCAACCCCAGTTAGCTCAAGACCAGCTATGGAAGCTGCTGCCAGATTACCTGCTAAGAAAATAAACCTCGGGGCTAAGAACAAGCCTGAGACTTTGGACCGCCTTTAGAAAAGAAAGTCCTGGAGGGCGCCTGGGTGGCTCAGTCAGTTAAGCATCTGACCAGATTCGACTCAGTTCATGATCTCACAGTTCTCGAGTTCGAGCCCTGCGTCAGGCTCTGCACTGAGAGAGCGGAGCCTGCGTGGGATTCTTTTTCTCTGCCCTTCACCCACGCTCCCTCTCTCTCTCTATCAAAAATAAATAAACTTAAAAAAAATTAAAGAAAAGAAAAAGTTCTCTGCCTACAAACAAAACAGCTTCACTTAAAAAAACCTCCTCCTCCACAGCCATGCAGAACATCAGGGCTTGACACCTTAATTGCTCTGATAGAAACAAGTTAATGGGGTTTTAATAAAAATAGCACCCAAATAGGCGTTGGGCCCCCTAGTTTTGCAAACAGAAGCTCTGCTGGGTCCCCCTCGGGCAGCCAGACCCTGTGGAGAGTTACAGAAAGGAACTGAGTTCATGGAATCAGTACCTTCAGAGTCAACAAAAAAGCAGAACTGTGTGGTCTGTTCTATCACAGATTCAGGCAAACGCAGGTCCAGTCATGTCCCTCAGACGGTGGAAGCTTGGGCGGGGGTCCCGTGGGCTGTGCCACCAGCACCAGCAGTGCAAAGTCCGGCTGCTCCTCCAGCCAATTCAAGTCTTCCCAAAGTAAGTAAGGGATCGGTTTTTATCTCATTCGTGGTTTGGGGCAGGGCCATTTACTAGTGAAGGGACGCGGTTCTGGGCTGAGGCTGCCTAGGTTCAAATCCCTGCTCTGCCGGTTTTTTTGCTGCCCAACTTGGGGGCAGGTCCTCACCTCGGCGCCTCACTTTCCTCCTCTGTAAAATGGGCTCATAGTCCTACTTACCCTGTAGGGTTTTGAGGAACACTAAATGGGTTGTGTGTAATGTGCTTAGAGTAGCGCCCAGCACAAGACCTCCAACTATGCTGGCTGGTGGGGGAGACCGGGAACCCCGGTGAGGCTGGAACGCAGTGATGAAGAGATGGGCAGAGAGGCACTTGTAGAGACGGTCAAAAGTGAGGCCACACAGGGCCTTGGAGACCAGGGCGAAGGTACAATTATAGAAGCAACGGGGAAAGAGGGAAGTGGCCTGAGTTACCTTTGCAAAGGTTGAAAACCATTCTGGCTGCCGGGGCCCCCGGGGGGGGGCAGGAACACCTGGAGGGAGGGAGGGCTGTGGGGAACAGAAGACACAGTCAGGAGGCCACTGTGATAATGGAGTGAGAGGTGAAGGTGCCTGGGGCCAGAGGAGCAGTTGGGGGGACAGAGAATAAGTGAAGAGGGTATGGTGACCACTGACTGGGGGGAGGGAGAGACCAGTGGAGTCCACGGGATAACCCTTTGGGTTCTAGAAAGCCCCAGGAGGAAACAGGTTTGGACCAAGATAATATGATCCCTTGTGGCTAACAAAGCCGCCTTGGCCCTCCTCCCTTTCCCCTGGCATGTGTGTGTTCCACCTGGCTGTGCAGTGTCCCACTTGACTTTTGTCATTTGGCTTCCACGCTGCCCCAGGTCCCCACCATCACTGTTCTTGCCTGGGGCACAAGCCTGTATGGAGGGCTGTCCCACCTTTTATAAAACCATTCACCCTTTGCCGGTGACTGAGCCTGTTTCTAGTCCTGAGGGTAACCAAGATCCAAGGCCCTTCCCGAAACTTCCTGTCAGCTTGGAAATGGAGCCCTCGAGCAGCCAATGGTGGGGCGTTTTGGAGTTCGGAGGCTTTTTTACTTTAAAACAATTTCATAGTTTGTGTGCTTTTTAGTTGATTACATAAATAATACGTGTTCATGCGTATACAGACTTGTGAAAGAGTCAAACCATCCAGAACAAAACATAAGGTCCCCTCCTCCATCACCTCCTACACCCCCAAGCCCAGCTCCCGGTGCCTTCCTGGAGACACCCACCTTCAACAAACAGGTGGCTTTCTTCCAGTGTCAGCGCCCTGACACTCTTGTGCACGTCCTCGTTGTACGTTGGACCTCATTCTACATCCCGTTCTGCTACTTCCCTTTTGACCTAGCACCGTGTCTTGGCAGGGATCTATCTACTTGGGCTTTTTTTTTTTTCTTTTCTACAGCTGCGTGGTTTTTATAGTATGAAGATACCATGTTTTATTGAGCCACTCACCTTCAATTAAGGTTTTAGGCTTTTTAGAGATTTTCACAACATTGCAGTGACTGTCAATGGACCTGAATCCAGACTCCCATGCAAAGATTTCTATAGAGCCCATTCCTGGACGTAGAATTGCTAGATCAAAGGGTTTGCACACTGAAATTTTGATACCTACTGCCCAATTATCTTCCCCAAAGCTGTCTTTTTCTTTAAAAATAAAAGTCTTGGGGAGGCTGGATGGCTCAGTCGGTGAAGCATCCGACTTCGGCTCAGGGCATGATCTCATGGTTCGTGAGTTCGAACTCCAAGTTAGGCTCTCTGCTGTCAGCACAGAGCCCGCTTTGGATCCTTTGTCCCCTCTCTCTCTCTGCCTTTCCCCAGCTCCTGCTTTCTCTCTCTCTCTCTCAAAAATAAACATTAAATAAATAAATAATTCTTTTTTTTTTTTTTATGAATAAGGAAGCTTTATTTGTGCTATCAACTCTATGTGTTAATCCTACCTTTCCACCAGTGCACTGCCTCCCCTGATTCCCAAACACTATCTTTTTTTTTTTTTAATATATGAAATTTATTGTCAAATTGGTTTCCATACAACACCCAGTGCTCATCCCAAAAGGTGCTCTCCTCAATACCCATCACCCACCCTCCCCTCCCTCCCACTCCCCATCAACCCTCAGTTTGTTCTCAGTTTTTAACAGTCTCTTATGCTTTGGCTCTCTCCCACTCTAACCTCTTTTTTTTTTTTTCCTTCCCCTCCCCCATGGGTTTCTGTTACGTTTCTCAGGATCCACATAAGAGTGAAACCATACGGTATCTGTCTTTCTCTGCATGGCTTATTTCACTTAGCATCACACTCTCCAGTTCCATCCACATTGCTACAAACGGCCATATTTCATTCTTTCTCATTGCCACGTAGTATTCCATTGTGTATATAAACCACAATTTCTTTATCCATTCATCAGTTGATGGACATTTAGGCTCTTTCCATCATTTGGCTATTGTTGAGAGTGCTGCTATAAACATTGGGGTACAAGTGACCCTATGCATTAGTACTCCCGTATCCCTTGGATAAATTCCTAGCAGTGCTATTGCTGGGTCATAGGGTAGGTCTATTTTTAATTTTCTAAGGAACCTCCACACTGCTTTCCAGAGCGGCTGCACCAATTTGCATTCCCACCAACAGTGCAAGAGGGTTCCCGTTTCTCCACATCCTCTCCAGCATCTATAGTCTCCTGATTTCTTCATTTTGGCCACTCTGACTGGCGTGAGGTGGTATCTGAGTGTGGTTTTGATTTGTATTTCCCTGATAAGGAGCGACGTTGAACATCTTTTCATGTGCCTGTTGGCCATCCGGATGTCTTCTTTAGAGAAGTGTCTATTCATGTTTTCTGCCCATTTCTTCACTGGGTTATTTGTTTTTCGGGTGTGGAGTTTGGTGAGCTCTTTATAGATTTTGGATACTAGCCCTTTGTCCGATATGTCATTTGCAAATATCTTTTCCCATTCCGTTGGTTGCCTTTTAGTTTTGTTGGTTGTTTCCTTTGCTGTGCAGAAGCTTTTTATCTTCATAAGGTCCCAGTAATTCACTTTTGCTTTTAATTCCCTTGCCTTTGGGGATGTTAAATAATTCTTAATTACAAAAATAATTCATGTTCTTACAAAAACTGTAAAGAAAACAAACAAAACCAGAAATTTTAAATCACTCGTAATTCTGGGGCACCTGGGTAACTCAGTCGGTTGAGCGCCTGACCTCGGCTCAGGTCATGGTCTCACAGGTCGTGGGTCCAAGCCCCACATCAGGCTTTGTGCTAACAGCTTGGAGCCTGCCTCAGATTCTGTGTCTCCCTCTCTCTCTACCCCTCCCCCACTCACACTCTGCCTCTGTCTCTCAAAAATGAATAAATGTTAAAAAAAAATCAAATCACTCATAATTCCATTACCCAGAAATGACAACTGTTAACATATAATCTATTTGAGTCCTTTTACCGTGCATATATGTACACACGAATTTTTACAAAAATGTGGTCATAATGTACACCTTTTTTAGAAACCTGCCTTTTGCAGTTAACTATATATCACAGAGATCTTTCCCAGTTATTTAAGATTCTTCCTTGGTGACATTCGAGCTTGTTAACATGGCTAGGGAGCAAGAAAAGAAAAGCTTATGCGGAAGGAAGGAAGCTAAAAAGAATTTTTTTAAAGACTGTGTTAAAAACAATATTGACAAGCCATGTGTAAGATATATTCACATGAATCTATGTATGTGGAAAAATTATTCTACAACCCTGGTTCTTGAACATTTTTGAGAATCTGGTAAAGCCGTTTTCTTCCCTACAATGTGTATGAATACATAATTTGTATATAATTTCATCCTCTCCCCACCAAAAAATACTTTGTCTACACCATCATTTAATTTAAAAATGTTTTCTCCCTCTTTTTTTTTTTTCTTTGACAGAGAGAGAGTGTGCTTGAGAGTTGGGGAGGGGCACAGAGGGAGAGAGAGAGAATCGGAAGCAGGTTCCATGCTCAGCATCGGTCCCAACACGGGACTAGATCTCACAATACTGGGATCATGACCTGAGTGCCTAACCATCTGAGCCCCCCAGGTGCCTCAACACCATCCTTTTAAATGGTTGCAATGACTGCCTCAATATGGGTGGAGCATAGCTCATTTAACCCATAGAGTAGTTAAGAGTATGGTCTTGAGTCAGACACACCATATAAATCATGGCTGTATTTCTTTTTTTTTTAATTTTTTTTAACCTTTATTTATTTTTTTTGAGACAGAAAGAGAGAGCATAAACGGGGGAGGGTCAGAGAGAGAGGGAGACACAGAATTCAAAACAGGCTCCAGGCTCTGAGCTGTTGGCACAGAGCCTGACGTGGGGCTTGAACTCACAGACCGTGAGGTCATGACCTGAGCCGAAGTCAGACGCTCAACCGACTGAGCCACCCAGGCACCCCTCATGGCTGTATTTCTTATATCTCAGTCCCTCTGCCTGGTTCCTGGCTTGTAAGATCCAGACAATAACAGGTTGGTTATAGAGGTTTCAAGAGTTCATACGCGTAAAATGTTTAGAACAGGGTCTGGCACATGATAAGTGCTAATTAAATGTCAGCTCTTATTATTTCCAGTGTTTTGCTTTTGCAACATGTCTAACTATATCTTTGCACACATCTGTGATTACTTCCCAGGGATAAATTTCTAGGTGTGGACTAGCTGGGTGGGATCACTAACATATTTATAAGATTTGAGATACATAATGCAAAACTCCTCTATAAAGATTCAGATTCAATAATTATTCTATGACTGGGTTTACAATGGTTAGCAAACAGACAAAATTCCCTGCCCTCATGGGGTTTAACATTAAAAAAGGGTAGATAATAAGCAAAATAAGGAAGTGATCTATTTGCAAGTGACAGGTACTATGGAGAAAAATTAAGCAGGGTTAGGAGTTGCAATTCTAAAGGGGGTGGTCAGGGAAGCTCCCTGAAAAGATGACACTGGAGCAGAGACTTAAAGGAAAGACACAAATATGAGGACATCTGGGACAGGAGTGTTCCAGGCAGAGGGCATAGCTAGTTCAAAGGGCCTGGGGCAGGAAGGTGCCAGGAAGTGCATTAGGGGGACCTGGGAGGAGACAGGACAGGGCTGTAAGCAGGCAGGGACATGTCTCAGAGGGCTGGGCAGGCTGAACCCAACTCCGTTTTGGGAGCAGTTTTACTTTTATGCAACTACATGTCTAAGAAGGGTGAGGAAGGTGTTCCAGGAGACACAACACACTGAAATGAGGTTTTCCTTGTTTCAGGCTATGCTTTAGAGCACTAAAGGGAAGTGATAATTCTCACTGTTCCCCCACGAAAATCGGAGGTTCCTTGTTTTCCGAGTAAAACATGTGACTGTCTCAGATACTCCAGTCCAGTGCCTTTTTCCTAGAACAGTGAGAACCAAGAGTAAAATGAAGAGACACAAGCTTGTTTTGTTTGTTCCTGGGCTGAGTTCCCGGACAGCCCGTTTGCCAGGTGTGTGATTTTGAAACAGTATTTCCCAGGGGAACACGGGCCCCTGGACCCCAGGCCTCACCCCCCCCCCCCTGTTTTCCCTGCACCCCGCAAGACACCAGCCCCAGACACACATGCAGAAAGCGGAAAGGCCAGCTCGGAGGCTACAGTTCAGGGCAAAAAATAGCACACCACAAGTTCATCATGGAGACCACCATGGCTGAAATAGTGACCTTGACTTTCCACCCAGTTCTTCGAACTGCAGAGCCCCTGCTTTGAATAAACTAGAAAATCCCAGGGGCTGAGCTGAAACGGTTACAAATGGGGGAGGACGAATCTTGGTATGGAGCTGAGGCTCGGCGGAGGTGCCTGTTGCCATAGGGGGTCAAAGATGAACCCTGGCAGGTTGTTCGCTTGTCCTGTTTGGGCTTCATCTACACCTTTACTGGTGCTCCCCTTTGTGACTTGGCTTGTCGACGATATGTCACTGATCACCTGCCGCGGACAGGCACAGGGCCAGGTGCCATAGGAGGGCTGTGAAGAATTGTATCCGCGGGAGCTGCCAGTTCCCGCTGGGGGAGGGAGGGACGCTCTGCTCCGCTAGATACTTGGCTCAGTGCCCCACGTGCCTTCCCTTCTCCAAGTTAACACGAATCAGGTTGTTCTTTTGCTCTGCCTTTCTTTCCCTCCTTCCTTTTGCTTTCTTTTTTTTTCCCCCATTCTCTCCTTTCCTTCCCTCCCTCATCCAAATAAACAGAGAAAACTTGCTGCTCTTCCTCTCCCGAGTTGCTCACTGTTAACAATTTAGTGTTTACTTTCCAGATTTTTTTTTTCATGCACACCCGCATTTTGGTATGTCATTCTCGTATGGAAAGGGACTGTAAACTCCTCCTGTCTAATTGACCTGTTGTGTTCCCAGCTCCTGGCACATGGTAAACATTGAAAATATTTGTGGAACAAATGAATTTTGAATTTCTGAAATCTGTCTCTCTCAAATATACACCACAGACATCCTTCCACGTCATCTAGTTCATTCCTTTTATGGCTGCGTACTGTCCTACAGAATGGCTGAGCTGTTGTTTAACCAGAAACCTGTTGCCAGACATCTGGCTGTCTCTCTGTTTTGTTTGAAGTCCTTGCTCCTCTGCCTTCACGCACTCCTGTGGAAGGTTCTGCAGACAACTGTGGCCGACAGAATAATAGCCTCCCAAATATGCCCACGCCCTGATCCTCAGAACCTGGGAATCTGTTTTGTTACGTGGTGAAGGACTTGCAGGTGTGATGAGTGACGACTCCTAGGACGGGGCGCCTCTCCTGGATTAGCAGGTGGGCCCCATATAATCACAGCGCTCCTTGTAGGAGGAGTTACAGCAGGGGGTGTGTGAGGAAGCAAGGGTCAGAGGAGTGCTCTTGCCAGAAGGAGGCCACAAACCAGAGAACACAGAAGCCTCTAGAAGCCGGAAAAGGCAGGGAAACGGTTCTCCTCTAGAGCCTGCAGAAAGAACGCCGCTTTGCCAGCCTATTTAAGACTTCTCACCTCCAGAACTGTAAGAGAATCCGTTTGTGGATTTTTTTTTTCAAACTTTTTTCTTCTGGTAAAATACATGTCATGTAAAATCTACTTGTCTTAACCATGTTTAAGTAAACCGTTTAGTGGCATTAAATATTCATAACGTTAGGCAGCCATCAAGACCGTCCATCTCATAACTCTTTTACTTGCAAAACAGAAACTCCGTATCTATCAGTGACTCCCCCTTCCCCCCTCCCCACTGCCAACCAAGATTTCACTTTCTGTCTCTCAGATTTTACTACTCTAAGATTCTCATGTAGTGGAATCATACAGTATTTGTCTTTTGGGGGCTGACTTCTTTCTCTTAGTGTCTTCAGATTTCATCCATGTTTTAGCAGGTGTCAGAATTTCCCTCCTCTTTAAGGCTGAATAATATTTCATTGTGTGGTGGTGGATTTCCAGGGGGGACTGAGATAGTCATTCTTAGCTGAGACACCAAGAGGTGGCAGCTGATTCCAAGCAGAAATCCAGCTGACAACATATCAACGAATTGGAATCAGCTGACAATGTAAAAGATACCCATGAAAAAAATCAGTGACAATTTTATCTAACTTGTGATGTTTAAATTTAACAAAAGAGGGGTGCCTGGGTGGCTCAGTCGGTTGGGCATCCTACTCTTGGTTTCAGCTCAGGTCGTGATCTCATGGTTCGTAAGTTCGAGCCCCAGATGGGGCTCTGTGCTAACAGCACGGAGCCTGCCTGGGATTCTCTCTGCCCCTCCTCCACTCTCTCTGTCTCTCAAAATAAATAAACTTAAAACATTCTTTTTAAAATTTAACAGAAGTGTTTATAACAGATTTCTGAAGGAAATCAAGTCTGTTTTTAGGGGGTTTTTTGTTTGTTTTTTTAAATATAAGTGGGCTAGATCAAAGCTAACTTGATTTGATGTAGACTTTTCAGAAACAAGTGGGTAAATCTTAGGGGTTACACTAGCCACTGGAGACACAAACATACATGAGAAATTCTGTGCTCTTAATGGTCAAAAACTAGTATGTAAAACTCTATAGAAGATTTCATTAAAACAGTTCAGAAAAGGTAGCTCCTTTCCACAGATATTCTACAGACTTTGCTAGTTGTGGATTCTTCTCATTGCTGTGCTGTTTAAAAAAATTTTTTTTTAAGTTTTAAAATCATCCACTCATCTGTCAACGGACATTGGGGTTGCTTCTATGTTTTAGTGCTTGTGAATAATGCTGCCATGAACTTGGGTCTACAAACACCTCTTTGAGACACTGCTTTCAATTCTTTTGGGTGTACATCAGAAGTGGAATTGCTGGGTCATATGGTAATTTTAACGTAAATGTTTTGAGGAACCTTCATACTGTTAACAATAGTGACTATGCCATTCTACATTCCCACCAGCCAATTTCTCCACATCTTTCCCGACTCTTGATGTTTTCTGGTTTTGATAGGAGCCATCTAATGGATGTGGGATGGAATCAGATACCCCATTTGCTTAGCATCTCCCTCATGAGTAGTAATTGTTGCACATCTTTTCATGTGCTTGTTGGCTGTGTACAAGTATCCCCTGCTTTTCAAGAGTTCCATGCTGTGCCATTTTTCTTTTGCGAAAGACCTGTTCTCCCTAAGCGAATGAAATCTGAAGAGGATTTTCGCTTTTGTTAAAAGGCAAAAAGCAGAAATAGCGCTCTGCATTTGTTTTGCCGTGAGCCTTTATGGAGACAGCGTGCGGTCTGAACAGCTAGTGGTCCCGCCAAGCTCCTTCCCCGGGAACCACACTCAGCATCAAGCTGACAGAGCTTTGAACTGTGTCTCTGAGCGTCTGTGCTTTATCTCCGTTTACTTTGTGCATCCGTTAGCAAGATGTGTCCTAAAGCATCACAAAAGCCTACGGGGGGTATTATTTTGAGTCTGGGAAGGCTCAAAACTTTTCCATATAAATTAATGATAACTGCTTCTTCGCTTCACAACATTTTGGCTTGAGAAAAGTTTCATAGGAACCCTCTGCTTCCAGGTAGTGGGGGAAACCGGCATCATCTTTGGAGAAATGTCGGTTCGAGCCCTTGGCCCATTTTAAAATCAGATTGTTTCTTGTTGTTTTAGTTCTCTATATATTCTAGATATTAATACTTAATCATATATATGATTTGCAAGCAGTTTCTCCCATTATATGGGTTGCCTTTCTATTCTGTTGATGGTGTCTTTTGATGCACAAAAATGAAGTTCAATTGACCTACTTTTCCTTTTGTTGATTATACTTTTGGTGTCCTATGCAAATTCAATGTCCTGAAGCTTTTGTCCTATGGTTTTCTTCTAAGAGTCTTAGATCCTATATTTAGATCTTTGATCCATTTTGAGTTAATTTTTGTATGTAATATTAGGTAAGGGCCCACCTTCATTCTTTTGCATGTGGACATCCAGTTTTCCCAGCACCATTTGTTAGAAAAAAACTATCCTTTTCAAATTAAATAGTCTTGGCACCCTTGTCAAAAATCTTCTGACCGGGGCACCTGGGTGGCTCAGTCGGTTGAGCGTCTGGCTTCGGCTCAGGTCATGATCTCATGGTTTGTGAGTTCGAGCCCCGCATCAGGCTCTGTGCTGACAGCTCGGAGCCTGGAGCCTGCTTCGGATTCTGTATCTCCCTCTCTCTGCCCCTCCCCCACTCATGCTCTGTCTCTCTCTCTCTCTCTCTCTCTCTCTCTCTCTCTCTTTCAAAAATAAATAAACATTAAAAAAAAAAAAAAATCTTCTGACCATAGCAGCTCCTGGGTAGCTCAGTCAGTTAAGTGTCTGACTTGGGCTCAGGTCATGATCTCATGATTTGTGAGTTCAAGCCCTGCATTGGGCTTTGTGCTGTCTGGGCTCTGTGCTGACAGCGCAGAGCCTGCTTTGAATCCTTTGTCTCCCTCTCTGCTTCTGCTCCTCCCCTGTTCATGAGTATGTGCGTTCTCTCTATCTCCCTCTCAAAAATAATGTTAAAAAAAATACTTTGAGTATATATGTGAGGGTTTATTTCTGGATTTTCTGTTCTATTCCCTTGTTCTATTCACTTGGCCCTGTCTTTATGCTAATGCCATGCTGTTTTGCTTACTGTAGCTTTGTGGTAAGTTTTGAAATCACAAAGTGTGAGTCCTCCAGGTTTGATCTTTTTCAATATTGTTTTAGCTATTCCAGGTTTCTTAAGATTTCATGTGAATCTTAAAATAGGATTTTCTATCTCTGCAGAAGCATCGTTGGGATTTTGATGGATTGCAATGACTCTGCAGATCACACTAGGTAGTATTAACCGCTAAACAGTATTATGTATTTTAAAACAGTATTATGTAAAATAAAAAAACAAAAAAACCAAAAAACCAGTATTATGTATTTTAATCCATGAACATGGGATGTGTTTACTTCTATGTCTCCTTTAAATTTTTTCAGTGATGTTTTGTAGTTTTCGTTGTACAAATCTTTCACCTCCTTCATTAATTCCTAGGTATTGTACTCTTTTGGATGCTGTTATAAACAAAATTTTCCTAATTTCCTTTTCAGACCGTTCACTGCTAGTGTATAGAAATGCAACTGATTTTTATGCATTGACTTTGTATCTTGCTACTTTGCTGAGTTCATTTATTACTTCTAACAGTTTTTTTTTTTTTTTCTTATGCAGTCTTTGGTGTTTCTTACATGTAAGGTCCTATTTTCTGTGAATGGAGATCTTTTTTCTTTCCAGTTTGGATGCCCTTTATTTCTTTTTCTTGCCTAATACCTCTTACCAGAACTCTGAGTACTGCATTGAATAGAAGTAGTGAGAACGGGCATCTTTGTCTTGTTCCTGATCTTAGAGGAAAAGCTTTAGTCTTCTACCGTTGAGTATGATGTTTGGCTGTGGGTTTTGCTTACATGGCTTTTATTATTTTGAGGTAGTTTCCTTCTGTTTAAGTGCTTTTATCATGAAGCAGTGTTGAATTTTGTCAAATGCTTCTTCAGCAGTGATTGAGGAAGTCATGTGGGTTTTTTTCCCCTTCGTTCTGTTAATGTGCTGTATTACACTGGTCAATTTTTGTATGTTGAACCATTATTGCACTAGGGGAGTAAATCCCACTTAGTCAGGGGGTATAATCCTCTTAATATGCTGAATTCAGCTTGTGAGTATTTTGTTGAGGATTTTTCCATCAATGTTCATAAGGGCAATTGGTCTGTAGTTTTGATTTTGGGTTTTTTTGTTTTTGTTTTTTGTCTGTTTATTTGTTTGTAGTGTCTCTGTCTTCAGTATCAGGGTAATGCTGGCCTAATAGAATGACTTAAGAAATAGTCCCTTCTCTTCAGTTTTTTGGAGAAGCTTGAGGAAGACTTCTATTTCTTTAATTGTTTGGTAGAATTCACTTAAACCATCAGGGCCAGGCTCTTATTTGGGGAAATGTTTTTTAATTTTTTTTGACGTTTATTTATTTTTGAGAAACAGAGCATGAGAAGAGGAGGTGCAGAGAGAGAGGGAGACACAGAATCTAAAGCAGGCTCCAGGCTCCGAGCTGTCAGCGCAGGGCCCAATGCGGGGCTTGAACTCACAAACCATGAGATCATGACCTGAATCAAAGTCAGATGCTCAACCAACTGAGCCACCCAGGCACCCCTCTTTGGGGAAATTTTTGATTACTGATTTAGTCTCCTTACTAGTTACATGTCTGTTCAGGTTTTCTATTTTTTCATGATTTAGTCTTGGTAGATTTATGTTTCTAGGAATTTGTCCATTTCATCTAGGTTTTCCAACTTCTTGGCATACAATTGTTCATAGTGCTCTCTGAGGCCTCTTTATTTCTATAAAATCTGTAGTAACATCCCTCCTTTTAGTTCTGATTTTAGTAATTTGTCTTCTCTCTTTTTCTTAGTCCATCTAGCTAGAATTTTATCAATTTTGTTGGTCAAAGAACCAATTTTTGGTTTTGACTTCCCCTCCCCTCTATTTTTCTATTTTCTTTAAATTTTTTTTAATGTTTATTTTTGAGAGAGAGAAACAGAGCATGAGCAAGGGACAGGGGGTTAGGGGGAAGAGGCAGAGAGAGAGAGAGAGAGAGAGAGAGACCTAGAATCAGAAGCAGGTTCCAGGCACTGAGCTGTCAGCACAGAGCCCAACCTGGGGCTTGAACTCCCAAACCACAGGATCATGACCTGAGCCAAAGCTGGACACTGAACTGACTGAACCACCCAGGTGCCCCTATTTTTTTTTTAAGATTTTAATTTTTGGGGGGGCACCTGGGTGGCTCAGTTGGTTAAGCGTCCGACTTCGGCTCAGGTCATGATCTCGCGGTCTGTGAGTTCGAGCCCCGCGTCGGGCTCTGTGCTGACAGCTCAGAGCCTGGAACCTGTTTCAGATTCTGTGTCTCCCTCTCTCTCTGGCCCTCCCCCGTTCATGCTTTGTCTCTCTCTGTCTCAAAAATAAATAAAAACGTTAAAAAAAATTAAAAAAAAAAAGATTGTAATTTTTTAAAGTAATCTCTACACTCACATAGAGATCAAACTTATAACCACAAGATTAAGTCACATACTCTATCGACTGAGCGACTGAGCAAGGCGAGCCACCCCTTTCTCTTGTCAATCTCCTGTTTTTCTGCTCTAATCTTGATTATTTGCTTCCTTCAGCTAGCTTTGGATTTAGATCTTTTTCTAGTTCCTTAAGTTGTAGAGTTAGGTTCTTGATTTGAGATCTTTCTTGTTCAAGTGTGTATAGCTATGAATTTTCCTTTACGACTATTTTTGCTGCATTCATTTTGGTATGTTGTTGGTTTGTTTTGTTTTCATATTTAAGTATTTCCTAACTTCTCTCGTGATTTCTTTGATGCATTGGTTATTTACGAATGTGTTTGTTTACGATCCACATACTTGTGAATTTTCCTGTTTTCCTTCTATTACCAATTTCTGATTTCATCCCATTGTATTTGGAGAAAGTAGGAGTTCTTTTTAAATCTACTGATACTTAACTTTTTTTTTTTTGAGACTTAATTTTTGTGGCCTAACGTATAGTCTATCCTGAAAAATCCCTGTGTACTTGAGAAGAATGTGTATGCTGCTGTTGGTGAGTAGAGTGTTCTGTCTGTCAGATCTAGTTGGTTTATTGTGTCTATTTCCTTCTGTCTGGTTGCTGTATCCCTTATTGAGATTGGTGTATTAAAGTCTCCAACTATTAGTATAGAACTGTGTTTCTGTCTTCAATTCTGTTTGGTTTTGCCTTATATATTTGGATTGTCATTAGATATGTAAATGTTTACAACTGTTAAATTTTCTTGTTGTATTCCAGCTTTTAATATATAATGTCCTTCTTTGTTTCTGGTAACCATTTTTGATTTAAAGACCTTTTTGTCTGATAGTAAGATAACCATCTTCTCTTTTGCCTTCTAGTTGCACGGAATACCTTTTCCCATTCTTCAGATCTATTTGTGTCTTTAAATCTAAAGTGAGTCTCTTGTAGACAGCATATAGTTGGGTCATGTGTGTTTATCCATTTTTGCCAATCTAGGTCTTTTGACTATTTAAAAGTAACTATAGGTAAGGAGGGACTTTTGTCATTTTGTTTTCTATACAACTTAGGGCTTTTTTTTTTCTTTTTTGTCCCTCATTTGTCCCTCATCACAGTCTTCCTTTGTGTTTGTATTAGTTGACTTTTTATTTATTTTTTAATTCCTAATTTCCTTTTGTGTATGACTATTTCCCTTGTGGTCACCATGGGCATTACACTTGATATCCTAAAGTTCTTTAATTTGAATTTATACAAAAAAACTCTGCTCCTTTACAGCTCCACCCTTGCTGTTATCACAAAAAAATACCTTTATACATTATATACCCAAAAATGTAAACTAATGATTTTTAATGCATTAGTCTCTTAAATTATGCAGAAAAAAAAATGGAGTTACAAGCCATGGTTACAATAATATTAGCTTTTATAATCGACCATGTATTTACCTTTATTGAGATCTTTGTTTCTTCATTTGGCTTCAAGTTCCTGTTGAGTGTTCCTTCTTTTCATCCTGTAGGAATCCCCTGAGCATTTTTGGCAAGACACATCTAGTCACAGACTCCTTCCACTTTTGTTAGCTGGAAATGTCTTCATTCTCCCTCACTTTTGAAGGACAGTTTTGTTAGTTACAGGACTCTTGGTTGACAGTGTTTTCTTTTAGCCCTTTAAATATATCTGCTCACTGTACTCTGGCCTCCAAAAATTTTTGAGGAGAAAGCTGCTGATAATCTTATTACGGATCCCTTGTACATGACGAGTAGCTTCTCTCTCCTGCTGCTTTTGAGAGTTTGTCTTTTGATGGTTGATGTGTGTTGTGTGGGTCTCTTTGAATTCATTTTACTTCATTTGTGGAGCTTCTTGGAGGTTTATATTCATGTGTTTCATAAAATTTGTTAAGTTTCCATCCACTATTTCTTCACATGTTCTCTCTGGCCTCCCCCAGTTTCCATTCTTTTTCTCTCAATTTCCATTCTTTTTCTCTCAATTTCCATTCTTTTTCTCTCAATTTCCATTCTTTTTCTCCCAATTTCCATTCTTTTTCTCCTTTCCACACTGGCTCTTCCCTCCTTCTGGGACTCCCAAAAAGTGTATGTTGTATACTTCATGGTATCCCACAGGTTCCTCAGTCTCTGTTCACTTTTCCTCATTCTCTTTTCTTTGGTTTCCTCAGACTCTGTCATTTCCTTTGTCCTCTATTCAAGATTATTCCGGATTCTTCTGCCAGCTCAAATCTGTCTTTGAATCCCTCTAGTGAATTTTTCACCTCAATTATTGTTCTTTTCAGCTCAATTTCTTTTGGCATCTTTAAGACTGTTCTCTTTAAAGTGTTTTAAGACTGTTGTTTAGGGGGCGCCTGGGTGGCTCAGTCGGTTAAGCATCCAACTTCGGCTCAGGTCATGATCTCGCAGTCTGTGAGTTCAAGCCCCGCGTCAGGCTCTGTGCTGACAGCTCAGAGCCTGGAGCCTGCTTCAGATTCTGTGCCTCCCTCTCTCTCTCTGACCCTCCCCCGTTCATGCTGTCTTTCCCTGTCTCAAAAATAAAATAAAACGTTAAAAAAATTAAAAAAAAAAAGAGTTGTTTAGTATATTTGCCATTAGGTCATTGTAAGAGACTGTGTTGATTTACTTTTTCCCTTTGGATGGACTGTACTTTTTATTTCTTTGTAAGCTTTGTAAATTTTTTGGGAAAAACTGCATATTTTGAATTCTTAAAGTTTCTATTTATTTTTGAGAGAGCAAAAGCAGGAGAGGGACAGAGAGAAGGAGAGATGGAATCCCAAGTAGGCTCCACACCATCAGAGCAGAACCTGATGTGGGGCTCGAACTCACAAACTATGGGATTGTGACCTGAGCCAAAACTAAGAGTCGGACCTTCCACCGACTGCACCACCCAGGAACCCCCGATTTTTTTTTTTTAATTAAGTAGGCTCCACATTCAACATGGGGCTTGAACCCATGACCCTGACATCAAGAATCACATGCTCTACTGACTGAGCCAGTCAGGTGCCCATGGATACTTGAATTTAATTATATTGTAAATGTGAAGATCAGATTCCCCCTGCTTCCCAGGGCTTGTTGGGGATTTGCTTTGTTCTTTAAATTTTGTTTATAACTTTAAAAAAAAATCTTTATAGACTGCGGCACCTGGGTGGCTCAGTCGGTTGAGTGTCCAGCTTCTGCTCATGATATCCCAGTTCATGAGTTTGAGACCCACATCGGGCTTTCTGCTCTCAGTGTAGAGCCCACTTCAGATCCTCTGTACCCCTCTCTTTGTCCCTTTCCTGCGTGCGCTCTCTCTCTCTCTCTCTCTCTCTCAATAATGGATAAACATTAAAATATATATTTATCCTGTCTCTGTGCCAAGGACCAGCCCTCAGGTATAAAGTTAAGGTCCTGGCTCTTATTTTAGCCTTTCCTTGGGCTTGCATGATCATTTGCCATTTTCCCCCAAATATGCAGTTGCTTTCAGTGTCTGTGATGGGTTAATTCTACATGTAAACTTGACTATAGTCAGGGATGCCCAAATAATAACGGTATGTGTTATTTCTGGGTCTGTTTGTGAGGGTGTTTCCAAAAGAGACTAGAAGATCAGGAGAACTGAGTAAAGTTCTGCCTTCACCCATGTAGGCAGGTATCGTCCAATCCATTGAGGATCCAAATAAAACAAATAGGCAGTAGAACAGCAAATCATTGTTCTTCTTGAGCTGAGATGTCTATCTCCTCCTGCCCTCAGATCTTAGACCTTCTGGTTCTTGGGACTTTCCACTCCAGTACTCACACCAGCAGCCCCTCACCCCCCTGGTTCTTAGGGCCTCAGCCTCAGACTGAATTATACCAGTGGCTTTCCTCCTTCTCCAGTTTGCAGATAGAGATCATTGGACTTCTCAACCTCCGTAGCATGAACTAATTCCTATATACACACATATATAGGAGATTGATAATATCTACGTATAACATATTGGTTCTTTTTCTTTGGAGAACCCTGAAGAATACAATGTCCTAGTCTTAATGTATGTCTCCCAAACTAGAAAAAGGTAAAAATGAAGGGGAGTGGGGAGGAAGCATCCTGGGCCTTTAAATCCCTTGGAAGTCACTTCAGCTGGAGGGAGAGGGGTTGCAGCAACGGGGGGGGTGGGGGGGGGGTGGGGGACGGGCACAACAATGGCTCCCTGCCCCTTTGTCTATACTTCTGTGATCAAAGGCAATAATCAGCAATCAGAGCACAGGTCTCTGATATTTGGAGAATGAGGTCCTTTTTCGCCCACTCTGGCCCCTGGAAGCTTATGTAAGCTGTTCCAGGGATATGGGCACAATGATCTACCATGGGGACAGGGAGTGGGTACTTCTGAGCTCAGAGCTGAAACCAACCAAATTAACTGCAATTTAGCTGTCTGAACCTTTCCCCTGGAAGTTACAAGCCTTCAGTAGACTCCAGAGTTCCAAAATATATCTGACAGATTCCACCAATGCAATTGTTGCCTAGGTAGGAAAACCTACTTCTGATGATTCCTACTCCACCATTTTTCCAGAGTCCTCTTAATATGTATTATTTCAAGCAGCCTAGTTTTCAGTAATTGGTTAGAGCAGTGATGAGAAAATAATTCAATAGGAGACCTAAAATTTCTGGTTTAAAAGATAAGCTCCATTTATCATCTTTTATGTACTTATGGTTTCCAACTCGGGCCCTGCCTTCCAGATAAATTTAAGGTATCTATGTACTTCTCAAAATATCAACCCCCGAATGACCCATCTCTGCAGACCCTGCTGACTGGAGCAAAATAAGCATTGTGCTAGATTTGAGCAGCACGTTTGGGCATCTCACGTTAAGCTATGCTCATTATGCTGGAAATGAACCGAACACCTGAAACTTCTCCCTTCACGTCTCTTCTGTCCTGTTCTTGAATCCTTGGTCTGTTTTTCTGACTTTGGGGCATGACTCACCTTTGATTCCTCCTAAACTTCATGTTGTCTAAATAGGTGATGTGTCTCACATCACACTACTGACTGGCTCTTTGTTGCCATTTCAATTCCATGTACTTTCAGAGAAAGGAAAGAGCAGGTAAATCTGGCCCCTTAAACCTCAGAGGAAGGAAGCTAATAGAGGCAACATAATAATATAGTAGGTAAAAGCCTCTATAAAAAAAAAAAAGGCTCAACTTGAGGGCCTAAGATGTGATTTATATGGGAAAGCTTCACAGGAAAGCCTAACGTGCTTTCCTAGCCTTGTGCTTTTCTCCATTTGGCCTAAGAATGGTGGACACTCTCATTTCCCCACCCCTAGGACTTCATAGTGGCCCTCCCAGTAGGCCATAAGCAGGAGATTACAAATAAATGAGTTTCCATAATTACTGTGCTGCCAGAGGCTTCTGGTTGTATCTATTGTGAGGCAAGGGTAGATGAGGATCAGGGCTTTAGAATCTTCTCCAGGTTCAAGTCCTGGTTCTTCTGTAGTGTTGGCCTTGTGACCTCAGGCAAGTGAGCCAGGCTGGCAAGACTCTGGCCCCTGACTCCACTCACCCTCATCCCTGCTTTCACTCTGGAGCCGCACCATACCCCCAACCAGTACACAAATGTACCAAGAACTTCCCAGAGTTTGGGGCTCAGGCAGCCTATAGTGAAGAAGGAGAAATCCTCTGCTACTTTACCAAAGTGGCTGTAGAAAGGGCTATACCAACTCATAGGCATTCCCTCCACCTGCCATCATAGTAACTTCTTGGTTTCTACATCCATTCCAATCCATCGAATGTTCATTCATCTATCACACGCTAAGTGGGAGCCAGCCAGGCATGCACTAGGCTCTGTTCTGAGCCACAGCAATGAATGGGACAGGGACTCCTTCATAGGGCTTTTCTCTTACTGTCATTCATGCCCTTGAGCCTGCAGCTGACTTGGCCAGGAAGAGCAAGCAAGTCTGTGATCCTCAGGCTCAGTCCCTCCTCTGTCGATAGGGATCATAACAGTCCCCATCTCCTAATGTGGTCCTGAAGCTCCACAGGAGATAGAGAAAGGAGGGTTAGTAGCTGGAACTAGACCAGTATCTAGTACATGGTAAGTGTGTTGAATTATATAATCATTATATTCTACTAGAATATAAACTTCCTCAGGGCAAGCCTGATATGAGATTCCTTTTTTTTTTTCTTTTTTTTAAGATTTTATTTATTTTTGAAAGACCGAGAGAGACAGACCATGTGTGGGGCAGGGGCAGAGAGAGACAGAGACGGAATCTGAAGCAGGCTTCAGGCTGCAGAGCCTGACACAGGGCTCAACCCCACGAACCGTGAGATCATGACCTGAGCCGAAGTCGGAGGCTCAACCAACTGAGCCACCCAGGAGTCCTATACTGATAGCAGATTCTTTCATTCATTTCCCTTCCAGAATATAAGAAGGTGGAAAAACACTGAATTAGGAGTGACAAAACCCAAGTTCAATGATTTGGCCATTACGTAATCATCTAATGACTGTGGATTGGTTTCCTACTCTGTTGGAGCTAGTGTTGAACACAGCAGATGAGCTCCTTGGCCTCATGGAGCTCACAGTCCATGGGGAGGGACAAGTACTCAAAAAGTGAGCACTTAAGTTAATTTCAGACCGTGATCAGGGCGGGAAGAGAAGACCATGACAACTGGTGTAGATTTCTTGTCCCTAGGGGACTGCAGAGCCCAGCAACTCCATGTTGTTGAGCCCCCATGTGTGGGCTTGGAGCCAGGTGAGCCCAGGTTCAAATCCTGGCTCTACCAGCACAGACTCTGAGACCTGGGCCCATCACTCTCCCCTCCAGGTTTTAGCACCCTCCTCTGTAAGATAGTATAGGGTGCTGTGCAGGTGAGCCTGGTCAATGGGAATGGAGGAACTCAGACTGTGTCCCAGACTGAATGTATCCCCTAACTTGATATGCTGAAGGGTGAACCCACAGTATGATGGCATTTGGAGATGGGGTCTTTGGGAGGTAATTAGGTTTTGAGGAGGCCGTGAGGCTGGGGCCCTCATGATGAGATTAGCACCCTAATAAAAGAGGTTGCCTCTCTCTTTGCCTCCCTCATCCCTGCCTCTTTACATGCATTAAAAGAAGAGATCCTGTGAGCCTGCAGCGGGAGGATGGCCACTGTGCCAAGTGGAGAAGTCTCAGAATGAAACCCACCTTCTCAGTACCTTGATCTTAGACTTCTGGCCTCCAAAAGTGGCAGATCAGGGACGCCTGGGTGGCTCAGTCGGTTAAGCGTCCAAACTTCAGTTCAGGTCCTAAGCCCCCAGTTCATGTGTTCAAGCCCCGCATCGGGCTCTGTGCTGACAGCTCAGAGCCTGGAGCCTGCTTCAGATTCTGTATCTCCCTCTTTCTCTGCCTCTCCCTCACTTGTGCTGTCTTTCAAAAATAAAACATTAAAAAAATTTTTTTAAGTGGCAGACCATGAATTTCTGTTTAAGCCACCCAGTCTCTGGTACTTTGTTACGGTGGCCTGAGCTAAGGTGGCACGGCCCCAAGCACGGTGACAGGGTGCACATCCACGGTCCCTGGTTCATTTCTGCCATTAGGTTCAGGGCTGCATTCGGAGCTGTAAGTGCTGTCCGTGTTTCCCTAGGGTGGGTGACCAGCACCGCATCGCCCGTCTGCGGTCAGAACTGAGCACCCGACTCTCTGGGCACAGCCCTGGGCTGATAGGGATCGGTGCCAGGTCACTGTTCTTAGACGCCCTCCTCCAGGGGAAGCCCACTGCATGGCTCCCAAGGCTTTACCGCAGCCTGCAGCCCCTTCCCACCCCACCCAAGTCTGAGGGATGTCCAGAACCTGCTGGCTGTGTGTGTCCATAACACAGTAGGCTGGATTCTTTCCTGCTGTTTAACTTCTGACGAAGCTTTGCTGCAAAAGAAGAGGGGAGATTGGAAGGGGCTCACCCATAGGACAGGACCCAATTTCTAGAGCGTGAGAAACCAGGCAGTGGCGTCCCGAGAGACAGGGTCTCTCACCATACAGGAGAGCAGAGCACCGCAACAGGAAATTCACTCCCCACACAGGTATTGAGTGGCTGCTGTGTGCCAGGCACAGGCGGTGGGGGAAGGGAGGGGCTCTGGGGTACAGATGGGACCCAGACCATGAAGGCACGGAGGTCAGGCTCTGGGATCAACCGTCCTGGGCCAAGCCTAGCTCCTCTACTTGGCATCCCCGAGAAGCCAAGAACATCTGTTGTTTTCTGTCAACATTCATTCTCCATCTGCCCTCCTACTTCTACCCTTATCGTCCTCTGAGAAACCACCCCTTTGACTCACATGGTCCCAGAGAAGCTGATTGTGAGCCCCGTTCCAGGGGAAGCGCACAGGCCCCTCCTCAGCCCATGCCTGTCAATGCCTCTCACTCCCCCTGCCATGATGCACACAAGTCAGAGCCTGGGACGCACCCCTAGGCACGCATGAGTTCCTGCTGGACCTGAAGCCAGAGAGGAAGTAGGGACCAGGACTTCTGTGTCCATCTGGCCACTAAACAAAACCCCAAAGTAAATCAGACACGGGAGAAGCAAGAACCACAGATGAGGAACCAAGGCCTGATGGCTTTTGAGTCCGTGGGTTAGCTGTGCCTGAACTAGCTGGGTCCCCACACTTCCCAGCAACATGAGCAAATTGATGGCTTCTTTTAAATTATTTGTTATAAGCCCGTCAACTTTCTGTTCTAATACACATACCCAGAGCAGTGGCAGGTTTCTAAAATTGGAGTACAAATGAGACCACGGTATTCCAGGTTGTACTCGACGACTCAAGGTTAGTGAGGGACTATTGATAAGGGGCAGGTTGGTGACGGCATCAGAGAATATCTGATGTAGACAGAAAAGCTGCTCACCTAAGTGGCTTTGTGGATACCAGATAAATCCTGACCTTTCCCCCCTCTGTTTTGAGGGTGACTCACAGGCAGACTGGTTGCTCCATGGGTACCTTCAACCTCCCAGGCAGGGGATGGCCAATATCCAGGCAGGCTCACTGGCCCCAGGATCAATGCATTCAACTCCTCCAGGAACAGGATTCTTTATTATTATTTTTTTACTTAAAAGAATTTTTAAATGTTTACTTTTGAGAGAGACAGAATGTGAATAGGGGAGGAGACAGAATCCAAAGCAGGCTCCAGGCTCTAGGCTCTGAGCTGTCAGCATAGAGCCCGATGTGGAGCTCGAACTTACAAACCACAAGATCATGACCTGAGCTGAAGTCAGACGTTTAACCGACTGAGCCACCCAGGCGTCCCCAGGAATGGGATTCTTAGATCAAGAGAGGAACAAGGAAAGGCACGTTTCTGGGTAGAGGCTGGCAAAGCGGCAGGAAGAATTCCATCTCCAGATGGGACGGGCAGGAAGCTGCTAGATCTCTGTCAACTAATGGGGCCTGGCTCCCCTAGCTGCTTAATAAACTGATATTTCCACAGTCAAGAATGAATGAATGAATGAGTAAGCAGACCTCACAGAAGAGCAGAGTATGGGAGATGGTTATTATACAGGGAATTTCCTGAGACCTCAAACGACCTTGGGACATCACTTGACATGGTGGGTCTCAAATTTGTCATTCAGATTTTTGCCACATTTGCCTGCCACCAATTTTATTTCAAGTAACCCACTTTTTAAAACTTAAATATACTATGGCAAGTGCATGTACAACACAGATGCAATAATTCTAAGCCTAGGCCAGCCTCTCTGTTAAGAAGGATTAATGAGCTGGAGAGGTGTTAAAGACCTCCAGAAGCAGACAGACACTTTGTCTTGGTATAATCAGCACCGAAAGGAATGACTTCCCATGAGATTTACTGCCGCTTGAAACCAACTTGTACATCTTGGATGTCATAAGATGTGCTTGTCTTGGGCTGTTGGGACACAGAAACACAGAAATGGAGGGCACGGCAAATCCGTGGCTTGGGACCTCCTAGGCAAAAGGCCACTAGACCACTAATGACCTATCCTGCTGCCCCTCTGGGCTGCCCTCTGGGACCATCACCTCCCTCTTTCCTTTAGGTTTTGGTCCTTGTTTCACCGGAGGCTGGCTGGGGCTCGGAGTCCAGACTGGGTTGCTCAGAACCCTCCTGTGAAGCTCCCCATCTTGCTACATACTTATTAACTACCCTAATTTCAAAGTAGTAAGGAACACAATATTTCAAATTGTTGACAGCAACCATAGTGTGATATGAAAAATATCTGATGTCTATTGCTGAGACTACTGTGGTCTGTGACCTACAATAAGGTGCATGTAGAGTTTAGTGAAAAGAGAAGTGTAACCTTTTGGGCTTGTTGTTGTAAAAATACAGATTTTATTATTTGGGTAAAGCCAAAAGATGAAGAGATGATTGCCATTGGCTGGGGTACATTTGTTACAGATCTCAAGAGGAGGGGCGGAACGGGAAGGCACTGGAGCCAGTCAGGAGGCAGAGGGAGCAGGGGGGGAAATGTGGGCAAGAGCCTTTATTGTGGTTCCCGTGCAAGGAAGCAGTGAGGCAGGATACACGGGCTTACGATTGGCTAGTTTGAATCATTCCAAGGGCTCTGAGGCCTAGGAGCTGTCTCTCCTGTCATCCAGGACCTGCCCATGGAGAAATCAAGGAGTGGGAATAGTGGCCCAGAGTACAAAGAGGTGGTTGGGGTATGGGTTTTAGATTTAGATGGTTTTAGATTGAAAGATGTACTCACAGGCTCGACATCATCTCTAGGGGTTAGCCCTGGGAGGGGCAGTCTCTTTAGGCTCAGCAAGTCCCCAGATAGTAAAAACACCAAGAATACATGGTTAATATGTGCATCCGAATTCACAGGCCCCCTGAGTCTTACTTAAGCTGTCAGATTGAGAATCCTGTCTGAGAAAAGCCCAGATGAGAAAGGCAGCCTTAACACCTGAGAGTCAGAGATCCCAAACCCAGTGCCTTGGAGGAACAGGCAGGCGACATCAGTGAAGGCAATGAGCCAAGGACAGCAAGGCTGGGGCTGTGGGACTTATGCCCCACAAAGGCCAGCTGCTTTTAGCCCCAGCCAGTGAGGATTACCCGGGATTACACCATCTTCTGAGCATTCAGGTGAAGCCTGATAACTAAACTCTGCATATGTGTGAAAGAGAGGAAATGAAAAAAAATCACTGATTTTTAAATGTTCGCAATTACTTTTTTAAAAAAGTAAACATTGCATGAATAAGCACATCTCTGAGTTGCAAAGGCCTGGGGCCACCAGCCTTGGTTTTGCCCCTGTCCCAAGGCATCCGCTCCCCCAGGGCCATTCTCGCTCATGGGGAATCTCTCCTCTTGCTGCAGGAAACCGTGCCTCCTCTGATTCTGGCTTGGTTTCTTTTGCCTATGGAGTTAAAACTCGAACATTCTTCCAGGCTTAATTTTTCCCTGGTATTCTCGGGAGCAAAGAGAGCATGTGGGGTGACATGGCACAGCTTTTTACAAAGATTTTTTTTCCCCTAAACTTTGAATTTCTGCCCCAAGTCCCTCAAGTTCTCTGACTGTGGGTTTCCTCACTTGGACCAGGAGGCTGACGACAGGGACCCCCACCTGGGGCTGCACTGCCTATTCTAGGAGGTGGTGCAGGCAGTAAGCTGGCCAATTACCGTCTAGGGCCACGAGCCAGAGTTGCTCGGCCTTGTCTCAGCCTCCTTCCAGATTGGCTGTACTGTTAATCCTACCTCACTGGTGGGGAAGTGGAAGCAGGAAGACCATGAACTTGCCTGAGAGCATCCTGAGACAAAGCCGCCTGGGTAGCTCTGAGGCTGGGGGATACGGGATGGAAGCCACCTGCCTGCCCCACCCAGGAAGCCCCTCCCCCTGGATCTGGCTCACACCAAGAGGGATGTAGAAAGTAGAATAGATGGATCAAAGGCTTAATCATAAAATAAGAAGGACCATTATTCAGCCCTCACGTGTTCAAGGTGGGGAGGCTTGATTCTGTCGAGGAGGCAAACGCCCTGAGAGCAGTTGGTGCCTATCAGGGTGGACCAGGGTGGCAGAGCCTGGCTGCTGTCCAGTGAGGCTGTATCAGTGGGCTAGAGCTGCGGTGACAAGAACCACAGACCGGGGGAGCTTAAACAACCGAGATTTATTTTCTCTCCGTTCTGGAGACATCTGAGATCAAGACGTCTGTAAATTTGGTTTTTTCTGAGGCCTCTCCCCTTGGCTTATAAATGGCTGCCTTCTCCCTGTGTCCCCACACCATCGTCCTCCCGTGTCCACATGTCCTCTTTTTTTTTTTGAAATTTTTAAATGTTTTTATTTATTTTTGAGACAGAGACAGAGCATGAGGAGGGGGGAGGGGTAGAAAGAGGGGGAGACACAAAATCTGAAGCGGACTCCAGGCTCTGAGCTGTCAGCACAGAGCCCAATGCGGGGCTTGAACTCATGGAGTGTGAGATCATGACCTGAGCTGAAGTCGAATGCTCAACCGACTGAGCCACCCAGGCGCCCCCACATGTCCTCTTATAAGGACACCACTCTGACTGGATTTCAGCCCACTCTAATGACCTCATTTAAGTTAATCACTTCTTTAAAGACTCTTCTCTAAAGACGGTCACATTCTGAGGTCCTGCGGATTAGGACTTCAGCATGAACTTTGGGGAGGACACAATCTGGCCCATGATGAAGGCACATGAAGCTGACAAGGGTCAGCTCACTGGTCTCCAGGGAGGCACATGGTGCTGGGGGTAGTGGGGGGTGGGAATAGGAGGAGCGGGGACTATGGGGAGCGGGGAGGGGTCAGAGGTGAAACAGAACAAAGCCTCCCCTGGCCTAGGGTGCACTGGGCTTCAACAGGATGCTAGGAGGCCCTCAGGACCTCTCACCACTCAGCTCAGTCCGAGGCCCGCTCACTGTGGCCCCTCTCTTCAGGCACGCAGGAATAGTGCCTCAACTCTGTAACAGACAATCCAATATGAACTAAGCAAAAGATTTGAATGGAGCCTTTGCAAAAGAAGATACGCTAATGGCCAACAGTACAGGTGCTCAGCGTCGTTATTCATCAGGGTAACGCACATTCAAACCACAAGGAAGAGTTAACCCTCGCCCCAGAAAGGCTAAAATTCAAAAGACTGGCAAGACCAAATGTTGGCAAGGACGTGGAGCCGGTACCACTATGATAACTTGTTTGCAGGAACGTGAAATGGTACGACCACTCAGGAAAACCAAATGAAGTGTCTTAAAAACCTATTTATATACCTACTCTATGACTCAGCAATTCCTCGTAGCTATGTAGCCAAAAGAAATGAAAACATATGCTCACCAAAAAAAAAAAAAAAAAAATTGTACAAGAATGTTTATAGCAGCTTTCTTCCTAATAACCCCCAAACTGGAAATGGCCCAAGTGTCCATCAACAGGAGAGTAGATGAAATGTCATGTAGCCAGGCAGTGGAATACTGCTCAGCAATCAGAGGCACAGTGTCACACAAAATGACGTCGGTGAATCTCAAAAGCATTATGTTAAATGGAAGAAGCCAAAGGAAAAGGAATCTGTTCCAATGATCTGAGGGTCTGGGATAGACTGGATAATGCATAGGACAACCTCTAATAACAAATAATTATTTGGACCCAAATCTCAATGGCACTGTGTTTCAGAAGCCTCAACTAATTTATGGTGGAAAAAAATCAGAACAGTGGTTGTCTCTGGGAGATGGAGACAGGGATTGCCTGAGGCTGGGCACGAAGGAATTTTCTAGGGTGATGGTAACGTCTCCTATTTTGACAGGAATTTGGGTTACACAAGTGTATGTGTCTGTCAAACTTCAGCAGACATATGCTTCAAATTTTTGTATTTCATTATAAAGTTTAAATTAAAAGAAAAACCCGGAAAAAACTGAAGTTTAATGGCATGCATGCTGAGGTGTTTAAGGGGATTGCACTGATGCCCACAATTTACCTTGAAATACATTAAAGAAATAAGATGGGGCACCTGAATGGTTTGGTCAGCTGAGCATCCGACTTCAACTCAGGTCATGACCTCACGGTTAGTGAGTTCAAGCCCCTCATCAGGCTCTGTGCTGTCAGTGCAGAGCCCATTTTGGATCCTTAGTCCCCCTCTCTGTCCACCCCCCACTTATGTGCTCTCTCTCTCTCTCTTTCTCTCTCTCAAAAAGAAACATTAAAAAACTAAATGAGATGGATGGGTGGATGGAAGGATGGATAGATACATCTAGGTGATTCTTCTCATTAAATTCTTTCTGTTCAAAGCACTGGTGTGGTTTCTGTCTCCCATGTGGACCTTCACAGGCTTTGAGAAGCCATTCAAAAAGGGTTCTTAGTCCATCATCCAGGCCCTTCGCCATCCAACCAGTGCATCCAAACACATTATCCTGTACCCTAATTTGCGGTCACAGTCAGCAAGTGGCTATTTCGTGAAGACAACTCTAGCTTTCCTGCCGCCCCCTCACATGCCGGGGTCGCTCTACACATTCTCTTCCATTTGCCTGTGTGTCTTCCCACTTCTCCTCCTAAGTGTCATTTACCTCCTCTTTGATACCTTCTGTGATTTTCTCAGGCAGAGAAAAGGACTACCTCTTCTGGGCTTTCCCAGTGCCCTCCCAGAGCATGTACCCAACCTGGTGCTGTTGGCATAACTGTGTCTCCCAGACTAGGACCCATTCCTTCCTGAATCCTGTGAGCCTAGAATATTGCCTGGCCCTGGGAAAAACTCCATATCTGTTGAACGAAAAAGATACAGAAACAGATCCATTCTAGAGTGGTAAAGAAAAGCAGTTTCTAAGGTCTAACAAACGAAGTTAACATTTTAAAAACTCAAGTTCCATTCCACTTAAAAAATATATTAAAATTATTTAGTGAATATAATTGTTAGCCTGGATCTTGTTTTCGCTCTCTTTTATTTTAGCACGAGTTGGGGAGGGGCAGAGGGAAAGAGAGAGAGAATCTTAAGCAGATTTCTTGCTGAGCATGGAGCCCCAACTTGGGGCTTGATCCCATGACTGTGGGATCATGACATGAGCAGAAATCAAGAGGAGGACGCTCAACCAACTGAACCACCCAGGCGCCTCTTGTTTTTTTCTTTTTATCTTTAATTTATTTTTTTAATATGAAATTTATTGTCAAATTGGTTTCCATACAACACCAGTGTTCATCCCAACAGGTGCCCTCCTCAATGCCCATCGCCCACTTTCCCCTCCCTTCTGCCCCCCATCAACCCTCAGTTTATTCTCAGTTTTTAAGAGTCTCTTATGGTTTGCCTCCTTCCCTCTCTGTAATTTTTTTCCCCTTCCCCTCCCCCATGGTCTTCTGTGAAGTTTCTCAGGATCCACATAAGAGTGAAAACATATGGTATCTGTCTTTCTCTCTCTGACTTATTTCACTTAGTATAATACCCTTCAGTTCTATCCACGTTGCTACAAAAGGCCATATTTCATACTTTCTCATTGCCAAGTATTATTCCATTGTATATATAAACCACAATTTCTTTATCCATTCATCAGTTGATGGACATTTAGGCTCTTTCCATAATTTGGCTATTGTTGAAAGTGCTGCTCTAAACATTGGGGTACAAGTGCCCCTATGCATCAGCACTCCTGTATCCCTTGGGTAAATTCCTAGCAGTGCTGTTGCTGGGTCTGTTTTTTTTCTTTTTAAGCAGAGTTCTCACTTTCTGCTGCTCTGACTGGCTTTAACAAGTTCATAAAAGTTTATTTAACAAATTCATAAAAGCCAGACTTGCCTTGATGGTCTGCCTGAAGGACCAGATTCCTTAAGGATCTGGTGCACATTATTTTTAATGGTAGTAACTTTTTCTTGTTTTATTCTTGAAATTATACATCTTTTTATAAATTAAAAACAATGGGAAGGGGCATCTGGGTGGCTCATTCAGTTAAGCAACTGACTTCAGCTCAGGTCACCATCTCATGGCTTGTGAGTTCAAGCCCTGTGTCAGGCTGTGTGCTGAGAGCTCAGAGCCTGGAGCCTGCTTGGGATTCTGTGTCTCCTTCTCCCTCTGCCCCTCCCCCACTCATACTCTGTCTCTCAGAAATAAAAAAATTTTTTTAAATTTAAAAAATGGGGAGTGAAACAGATAAGAGACACATAAAGAAGAAAATTAGAGCCACATAAAAAAGAAACTAAAAACTCCCTAAAACTCCCTAAAATCCACCTAAAAATAACCACTGTTAGCATTTGGCAAACCAAATGCACCAGTAAGAACCCAAGCTGCCTCTTTTAAAAACAATCCGATACTTTTTATTTTTTATGATTTCAAACTGTCCTGTCTGGTTGCTAAGCCTGAGCACAGACAGCTGAGTCCTTACCCTTAGTGAACGGACCCCGATCACAAAACCCAGGTTCCAGCTCTGAAGTCTGCAAGGCTGTGGGAGCATGAGTTCAAAGGACAGACGGCAAGAGTGGAAAAATATCTCGAGGGTAATAAAATGACAAATAGCCCAATGAACAAATTTTAAAGCACACTCGTATTTGAAAAACAGAACTATTAAATTAGCAAAAGGGAACACATTAGACATGGCAGAGCTGAGTTTCCAAATGTCTTTTTGGAAATAATTAACTCCCGGAGGCAGGAGCTGAGTACATTCCCTGCAAGTGGGAAGTGGCTACAGGATTGCAAACTGGAAGGTGGCCCTGGTGAAGGGGCGTGTGGAAGAGGGCTCCGGGAGGGGCCGTGCTAGGAAACCAGGCATTTCTCCCCATACCAGGAGGCTCTTGGAAAGAATGCTTAAAGCACAGGCTGGGAGAGACGCCTGGGTGGCTCACTTGGTTAAGCGTCTCTCCAACTCTTGATGTCGGCTGAGGTCATGCCTTCACAGTTCGGTTTGACCCAGTTCAATTCGTGGGATCAAGCCCTGGGTCACGTTCCGTGCTGACGGCACAGGGCCGGCTTGGGATTCTCTCTCTCCCTCTGTCTCCCTGCCCCCTCCCCTGCTCTCTTTCTCAATAAATAAATAAACATTTAAAAAAAAAAAAAAAAAAGCAGTGGCTGGGAGATCTCGGCCAGTCTTTTCTCCACCACTTCAGCGGTACGATTGCCAGCCAGTGTCTTAACTTCCCCAAGCCTTGGTTCTCCCATGTATAAAATAGGGATAATCTAGATTCCTACTTCGTAGGATAGTGGTAACAGGCATAGAGAACATTTCAGATGGATTAGCAGTCTGTGGTCAACATTCAAGGCTTGCAGGTGACAACTGTGATTGCTCCCATGACAAATGAGATGGAAGAAGGACAGGCATGCGTCCAGGAGGCTCACAGCTGATTCCGGAGAAGAAAGGGACCAAGCACCATGAAGGTCATTAAAATGACCTGGGACCTTAGAACTAGACTCTTGCTGATTCACTATAGGCAAGAAATCATGCAGTGAGATTTAACGCAGGCAAAGCCCCTGAGAAAACAGACTGATCCTGGCGAACCAGCCAGCTCTTGCTGCAGCACTGCCGGATAACAACCATCCCCCAAATCCAGGGACTTACAACCACAAGTGTTTGTGGGTCTTCTTGCTCAGGGGACTGTAGATAGGCTGGTGCAGCTCCTGTCCCCAGGACCTTGCCAGACCTACTCCCTGCGTCTTATTCTGGACCCGGGCTCTGTAGGAGGCTGCTACCCAGTGTGTGTCCTTTCCAAGTCAACAGCCAGGAGATCAAGAGCCAACTCAATCTCAAAAGCACACATGTGACGTCTTCTGACATTGCATTGACCAAAGCAAATCACATACCCAAGCCTGAGGTCAGCAGGGGCAGGAAGTTACACTCTCCTGAAGAGGGAGAGGAGGGGAGATAACACTTAATGGACAACACTGCCGTCTCTCATATCTGGAATAAGCAGACCTGTAGGACCAGGAGGTGTCCAGGTACATGTGTACACCCCTCCACCCACAGTGTTTACCAAGCACCCACTGGCCGCACCAGGTACCAAGGCAACGATGAGGATGCTCACACTTGGGACTCCCCGGATATTGGCCACACAGACACCTCAGTTGCCTTATTGCCAGCAGGCAGTCTCTCCAGCTTGTGTTTTCTTCCTCCTGTGGGAGACCTTGCTTATAAATCTAGCTCCACTCTCTCTCCTGTGCCTCTGGAGAGGGGCATCTGCAAAACAAATGTCAATTGTCCTGGGTCCAAAACCAGTTAGATGATTAGAAATTGATTGGGGCGCCTGGGTGGCTCAGTCAGTGGAGCGTCTGACTTCGGCTCAGGTCATGATCTCACGGTTTGTGAATTCGGGCCCCCGCATTGGGCTCTGTGCTGACAGCTCAGAGCCTGGAGCCTGCTTCGGATTCTGTGTCTTCCACTCTCTCTGCCCCTCCCCTGCTCGCGCTCTCTCAAAAATAAACATTAGGGGCGCCTGGGTGGCTCAGTCGGTTAAGCGTTTGACTTCAGCTCAGGTCACGATCTCGCGGTCTGTGAGTTCGAGCCCCGCGTCGGGCTCTGGGCTGATGGCTCAGAGCCTGGAGCATGCTTCCGATTCTTGTCTCCCTCTCTCTCTGCCCCTCCCCCGTTCATGCTCTGTCTCTCTCTGTCTCAAAAATAAATAAACGTTAAAAAAAAAATTTTTTTTTAAATATTAAAAAAATTTTGTTAATGTTTTTAAATGTTTTTTTTATTCTTGAGACAGAGCATGAGCAAGGGAGGGGCAGAGAGAGAGAGAGGGACACAGACTCTGAAGCAGACTCCAGGCTCTGAGCTGTCAACACAGAGCCCGATGTGGGGCTTGAACTCAGAAGCTGTGAAATCATGACCTGAGCCAAAGTCAGACGCTCCACCGACTGAGCCACCCAGGTGCCCCAACATTAAAAAAATTAAAAAAATTCTTTAAAAATTTTTTAAAGAAACTGATCAAGATACAGAATCCAGCACTGGATTCTGTATCTTCTTCCTTCAGAGGAAGTGGGAGGTGGTGAGGTTTGGGGAAGCCCATTCCTTCCATCTTCAGAGTCTTAGGCAGGAGGAAAAGGAGCCTGGGAGACAGGACTCTGGAAGTCTAGGACTCCTTCGAGAGGCATCTGGCACAATCTCCAGCAGAGTGCTTGGTCTCTAATTTCTCACAATGGGCCACCTGCTTTGGAATCACCGTGGAAGCTGATTAAAGACACAGATACTTTCGTGTCCCTAGTCCCTTCTAACCAGGATCCCAGGGTCAGAGCAGGGGCTGTGTGGGTCACGGCATCTCCAGATGATTGTGAGAACCTTCAACCAGTCACTCAGGACCTGGAAGTTTTGAGCTCAAAAGTGGAGAGGAGAGGGGTGTCTGGCTGGCTCAGCTGGTGGAGCTCATGGTTGTGAGTTTGAGTCCCATGTTGGGTATAGAAATTAAAAAAAAATAAAATTTCGGAACACCTGTCTGGCTCAATGGGAAGAGCAAACGACTCTTGATCTCAGGGTCGTGAGTTCAAGCCCCACGTTGGGTATAAAGATTACTTAAATAAATAAAACTTTAAAAAAATAAAAATAAAATCTTTATTGAAAATAAAGTGGGGGTGGGACACCTGTGTGGCTCAGTCGGTTGAGTGTCTGATTCCTGATTTCGGCTCAGGTCATGATCCCAGGGTCGTGGGATCAAGCCCTGCATCAGGTTCTGCACTGAGTGTGGAGTCTGCTTAAGATTTTTTGTCTCTCTTCCTCTACCCCTCTCCCCTGCTCATGTTCATTCTCTCTCTCTCTTTCTCTCAAATTAAAAAAAAAAAAAGTGGGGAGGAAAAACAGAGATGCCTCCTCCCTGGTTTTATGTGCTAATTCATTTTCCAGAATTCCGTGGTGCAAGCCAGGATGTTTAGCAACTGCTAAATTTGGCTATTGCCCATTTTACAGATGCGGAAACTGAGATAAAGGTAGCCTTGCTGCTGTCTAGATGCCAACAATTTGGCCTGTGGAACCCTTGGCTCCTCCATTCTTCCAGGTGCCCTTCCACCTAAGAGTTTGAGATCCAAACCCCTCCTTCCTTGCTACAGGGAGGCATTGGTGTGGTGCCTCGTCAAAAGGCACTGATCAACATCTACTGCCCCTTAGACTCTCCACTGATTGCTTTACAGGCATTGTCTCTTTTAACCCTGTAAGGATCCAGTGAAGTAGTTCCTGAGGAAAATTGTGTGCAGAGAAATGAAGCAACTTGCTTAGTGTCACAGGTTCCAAACTGGGCTCCAGCGGCCTTGAAGGATCTTGCCCCCAACCTTAACCCTAGACCTGAGCACCTCTTCCCGGTCCCGACAGTGAGAAGGAAGAGGAAAATGATCCTTGCTCATTGCACTTTCTGCGACACCAGAAGTGACTCAAACGTGTTCAACTGTGAGTGCTTTCTCCCCCCGCCCCATATATAACACACCAGCCGCCAGTGCACGTCCCCCGGCCAAACTGGGGGGGATGGTGAGTTTGGACTCAGCTGCTGCCGCTGCTTTGCTCAGAGGCTGGGAGCTTGCCGAAAGTGTCGGCTGGCTTGGCAGAGAGGAAACTGCTCACAAGGTGGTTCTCGTGGGTGGGAAGAGGGGATGGGCTGTGCCACACACCAGGATCCTGCTGAGACCCAGAGAAACTGCATGGGGGAAGGGAGAGAAGAGAGCGAGGATGAGGAAAAGAGTTGCCCTTGGTCCTCTCCAGGGGACACAGTGAGGTCACAGCTCTGGCAGGCAGCATCTGGGCGCCTGCAGGAGGTGAGTAATAGGCCATAAATTATGCATCAGGGTAAGGAAGGGGGCAGCTGGTGGAAGAAAGATTCTGGACTTGGAGTCAGGAGACAGGGGAAGGAATCCCACCCTGGCCTTGAATGGCTGGGTGCCTCCTTCTCATGATCTCTGTTTCCCAAAATGTAAGCCGGGGGCACTAATCATAATGAGCAGCCGCTGGGAGGATGGCGAGAGAATGTGTGTGAACAGAAAGGTCTTCTCCCAGTGTGAGGTGGCGTTACTGCTTTTAGTCATTATACCACCTAGAGAGGCAGAGGATCGCAGTGGGTAAGAAGAGACTCTGAAGCCCCACTGCCTTTGTTCAGTCCCCATTACTGGCTGTGGAGTGGGCAGGTGACTTTACCTTCCAGGCCTCAGCTTCCTAATCTGTGAAATGGACCTAATGATAGCACCCACTACGTGGAGCTATTGGAGGACAGAAGGGGTTAAGGATACTCAGCACATGGAACCGTGCCCAGCACAGTGAAGTGTGCAAGGGCTGGCTGTTCCCTCCTCTGGCCCACTGGCACCGGCGCAGCCCTCGCACACAGAGCTTGTTACAGACTGTGTACCCGCCCTCCATGCATGTGTAAATTCTAATCCCCAAGGTGATGGTATTAGGAGGTGGGGCCTTTGGGAGGTGGTGAGGTCATGAGGGTGGAGTCCTCATAAGCGGGGTTAGTGCCCTTATAAAAGGGACCCCAGAGAGCTCTCTGCTTTCTACCACATGAGCAAACAGCTCTCTGCAACCCTGGAGAGGCCCTCACCAGACCCTGACCAGGCTGGCACCCTGCTCAGACCTCCAGCCTCCAGATGTGTAGACAAGACACCCAGTTTGCAATATTTTATGATAGTGACTGGAGATGACTAAGTAAGACAGGGCTGCTGAGCTGATGTGAGTGTGTGTGTGTGTGGGGGGGGGAGGTGCACAGGACCCTGCGCAGCAGTGTGTGGTGTCCCTGAGGATTATGGAGGCAGCAGGTGCAGTGCCCAGAGACGGCAGTGGGTGGTCCAGGATGCTGGTTCTTCCCGCCCAGCATCGGTGCTCACTTGCCACCCAGTGGCCCTGTTCCCCTAGAAGGCCACTCGTGTCCCGTCTGTGGCCCCACCCCACCCAGCCTGCTGAGCCAATGGCTTTGTCTCAGGATCAAACTCTAACCCACCTTGAGACTTAAGACTTCCCAATGAGACCTCTGATGTAATAAAAAAGCACTTTTATCCGTGTGTCTTTACTGATAGAAAGTGGCGTGCTTACAGTAATAATCCAATTCCATTCAACGGTCATTTAATAAGTGACCACTAGGTGTGGTCCTCGGCATCGGGAGGCCCTGCGCTGGGTTTTGATTGCTGCTGTGAACAATGACTGCCTTAGCGGCTTAATGCCACATAAATTTATTTTCTCGTGGAGCTTGAGGTCTGAAATCTGGAATGGGTCTCATGGGGCTAAAATCAAGGAGTCCTCAAGGCTGCCTTCCTTTTGGAGCCTCTCAGGGAGAATCCACTTCCTTGCTTCTTCCAGCTTCTGGAGACCATCTGCTTTTCCTGGCCCATGGCCTTCATCTTCAAAAGCAGCAATGCTGGCAAGCTATGTCCTTCTCCTACAACCCTCTCTGGCTCTCTCCTGCCTCTCTTCCACTTTGAAGGACCCTTGCATTTACACTGGGCCCACCCAGAAATGCAGAATAATCTCCCTGGGTTACAGTCAGCTGATGAGCAACCTTCATTCCATCTGCTGCCTTCATTCTCCTCTGCCAAGTAACGTGTCATGTTCACAGGTTCCGGGGATTAGGACGCAGACGTATCTGGGGGGAGGCACGATTCTGCCTGCCGCAGGTCCCAGCATGTGGTGAGCCCAGCGCCGTGCGGGTACTTTATAAGCCCCCACTCACTTAGTTCTTCAGCAAATACTGGTGGAGGGCTCCATCCTGAGTACGAGGCCCGGCGCCGGATGCTGAGGCTGAACGGCCAACGAGACACAGTCCAGCCCTCAGGCAGCTCGTAGTACAGGGCGGAGAGGGACCTGCACACAGACACTACTTTACAGGGTTAAGGGAAAGTGGTGGAGCCAATTACTTTGCTCCTCTAAACCTGTTTCTTTATCTGTAAAATCAGAAAAATATGCCGTGCCACCCTGAACACGCTGGATCTTGTCTGATCTCAGAAACATAAAGTGGCAGCTCTCTCTCCAAATGGGGGAGAATCAAATGAGACAGCAGCACTATGTGTGGCACACAGTAAGGGCATAATAAACAGTAGACTATTAATACTGGGATTTTATTAAGCATGTGGCATGATGGGCACACAGAGGAGGGGGGTCAGGGAGTCAGGAAATCAGGTGAGATCTAAATTGACACCCCAAGGATAAGCAGGATTAGCCAGGGGAAGTGTAGGAAGTGAAAGGAAGGGTCCCCAGGTAGAGAGGATGCACGTGCAAAGGCCCTGTGGTGAACAGGCCCCTCAATCCTCATGATACCCTGACACCATACCAGGTCTTTTTCTTCTGTGTATGTATATGAGTTGTGCTTCTCCCCAGAGGCCCAGAAGCCCTAGGGAGCCCCTGGCTTCTCAGCATCCAGCTCCAAGGTGGCTGCATGTGTCACTGTCCCTACTTCCCTCATCATAAGGATCCCACTGGCCCCACGCTTTGTGCCTGGAGCCACAAAATTCATTGTCCTAACAGCCACTAACCAATGGGCCCTGACCAGGTGCCGAGCCCTGGGCTGGGGCCTCTTCAGTTATCAGCTCCCTAACTCCTCACAGCTTTATCATTAGACCCATTTGAGAAAGGAGGAAACTTTTTTTTTTATCAAATTTTTTTTAATGTTTTACTTTGTTTTTGAGGGGGGGGAGGGGCAGAGAGAGAGAGACGCGCGCACACACACAGAATGCGAAGGAGGCTTCAGGCTCTGAGCTGTCAGCACAGAGGCCAACGCGGGGCCCGAACTCCCAAACTGCGAGATCATGACCTGAGTCGAAGTCGGAGGCTTAACCGACTGAGCCACCCAGGCACCCCGGAAACTCTTTAAGTTTAGGAAACTTGACTGAGTTCATGGAGGTATTAGATGGTAGAGCCCAGGGTTGTCTGACTCCTCATCAGGAGGGCCACACAGGCCAGCAGCCTAGGCTTTGATGGCTCAGCTCCACGCATGGAGGCTGGACAGAGGAAAACGGGATGAGGCAGAGCCTTTGAAGGATAGCTGGTCTGCCCTAGACTTGACTTAGGGGACCAGACCCCGGGGTGAAGGCCAGGGAAGGGGCCAGGGTCCCAGGATGAGTTGCAATAGCAGCAGGCCCAAGAGAACAAAAAGACACAGTGGCTTGGACGCTTGCCCCAGACTGTGCCCTCCCCCCCTCAGCAGGGCCTGGCCTTTCCCAAGAGCAGGGACCTCCGATCTAGAGCCAGTATAGGAGCCAGAGGGAGCCTCTCAGCTCATCCGTTCCTTACCTGGGGACACAGCTGAACGGACCAAAAGAAAAATGCACGTGGAAGGTTCCCGGTATATGGCAGTGGCTCCTGGCCCCTTAATGCACCTTCAAACCCAGCAGAATTGGGCCAACTGTTTTCTCTTGGGGAGCACTGAGCCGTATCAAATCATGATAGTCGGCCTACCTTGAAGTTAAACTTCCTTTCTTTTATGAAATCAGGTTGATAATAGATGATGGCTTGTGTGGACATGTGGCAGAATAAATGGTGTCGGTGCAATAGGGGTTTAACTCAGCAGGCTTAGGTTGCTTAAATCCCGCACTTGACAAAGAAAGGAAGGACCCTTGACCTCTCCTGGGAGATAACCTCTGAGCCTTTGGAAGATCCTGCCAATTAGCAGCTTCTGTTATGTCTGAGGCCTTGGGCCACACTGTATCAGTTTGGCCAGATAGTTGGCAGTAACAATAGGACCTATGGAGAATGCTTGTTTTGGAATGCCTGAGGCCCAGGCCACGCTGTATCAGTGGACCTTGCGGGGCCTGGGGAATGAGCTAAGGCAGCGACACTGCTGATGCATTCTTACACGACTGACGCCCAGTACAAATAAGACACCAGGTCTCAGGTGAGCGCCGCTGGTTGGTACGTTGGTGCTGGAAGAATTCAGCGTGTCCCCATGTGACTCCACCCGCCACGGGTGGGAGGTGCGCCTGGAAGTCTGTGCTTGGCGTCTCTGGCCTCTGCTCGTGCATCTTTTCTCTTTACTGAGTTTGCTCTATGTCTTTTCATTAAAATAAAGTCACTGGGAGGGCGTTGGCTTTTCTGAGAGCACTGTGAGTTCTCCTAGCAAATCACTGAGCTTGAGGGTGGCCTTGGGGACCCCTGACACAGCATCTTCAAGGATGCTAAGTTTGGCTTAGCTGAACCGGCCTCGGTTTCTAGTATCTGGAAATCTGGTCGGAACTTCTGATTTGACCTAACCCTGTCGTTGTGGTACTGGGGTCTCTGCGGGGACACTGTGGCCTGGAGAGGGGAGAGCGGCCCCCCAGGTGGTGGCCACCGGGCCAAGTCCTCCCCGGAGCGGCACATGCTCAGTCTAGCTCAAGCTTGGGTCGGCCTGGGACAACGACACTGCAGAAAAGGGGCTGTTTCTCCCCAGAACTTTCGGACAGAGGCTCCTCCAGACATTCCAGACACATGTGTCCTGTTTGGGAAGGAAAATGGCTTTGCTGTCCTCCAGAGAGAGAATGTCAGCTTTTGTCTGCTTCCTGCCAGATTTCTGTGTACCTGGGAGCTCCCCGGAGCCCCCAGGGGAAGCTGTACCTTATTCCTGCCCCTCGGGTCTCCCTCCCCACCGCTGGAGCCGGGTAGCACATGCCAGAGCCAGCAGGAGAGTTAGGATAGAGGACAGCCTGGAGGGCCACCCTCCTCCCTCCACAGGACTGCCTTTCTGTAGAACAATTCCCACCCTTCGGGGAAAACTGAGGCAAGTTCAGCTAAGCCAAACTTAGTTCTGGTCCTTGTCCCAAAGTTTGGACATAAAATCTTTAGTTCCAGAGACAGGCAAGATAGCTTACCCTCAGACCTGCCTCAGTTGTTTTCTTTTTCTTAGCTTGCTATTTGAAATGGTTATAGATTTATAGGAAGTTGCAAACAAGTACAGGAAGTTGCAAAGAAAAGGTCCTGTGTGCCCTTCACTCAGTGCTCCCCGACGGCAACATCGTACAACTACGAGATCCAGACCTCAGGCTTTAAAATGATATTGGCTCCATGGGGAAGCTGAGTCCTGGAAGCCACTTCACTCCTTCCCCAGGAGTCCCCCAAGCACCTGCATAGGTGCAAAGACAATCAGGGCTTTGAAGCAGGCATTGGCCTCTTTCTGAGGATGGATGAGCTGGCACTGACAGAAGTCAGAGACCAAACAGCCAGGCAAAGGGAGGCTGCAGAGTGGTCTTAGGAGGTCATCCAAGAGATGTGGGCAAAGCAGCGTCTTTGGGTGGACTGCTTGCGATATTGTTTCCAATAATGAAAACTTGGAATGCCTGGCAGGTGAGACTGGCCAAGAAAATAATGAAGCATTCACACAATAAAGACAGTGCGGCTAATGTGATCACATTGTAGAAGAATAACTTTTATCAGGGTAAATGTTCATGATATACCAGCAAGTGGAAAAAAGATCACCAAAAATATGTGCAGTATGATTCTTTGGGGGGAAACACACACACACACACACACATAAAGTGCCGAAGGATATACCCCCCAGAATGTTAACACCTTAACGCTGGTAATCTTTAGACAATGGAATTATGAGAAATTTTTATTTTTTCCTTCTGTATCTTACAAGTTTTCCGCATTAATTATATATGACTATTGGAATTCTTAAAAAAATATTACCAGACCCATCCCTTGTCTTGACTCTGCACAAACTTGGCTCCGTGTGTCTGGTAAAACTTTCAGGGGAGGTGGAGGGTCATTTTCAAAGGGACCTGGAGGGGGTTCTGCTGCCTTGTGGGAGGGGGGAGGAGATGGTAGGGCGTCTGGAGTTGCCTGGAGAGCAAGGGCTGGCCCCGCAGGAAAGGGTCTTTGCACACATGGGAGAAAGGGGGTGGCAACATTGCCAGCAAGTGGTCCAGGGTGGCCCAGGAGTGGGAAGCAGCTAACCTGGTGCCTGGTGAAATTCCAGAGCCAGGCTGAGGCCAGAAGCTCACCCTTGCCCACTTCATTGATCCAGCTTCTTTACCATCTGCTCATACACACACGCATGGTGTTCTCCACTTCCATTTAGGAGCTCCTGGCAGGGGCACGGCTGCCTTGTGTTTAGCTCTGTGCCCCCCTGAGCTTTGCAAAAGGCCTGGCTGACCCAGTGTATGATGGTTGGATGGTATCTTCCCCCATCACCCACTTTATCATCTCCATCTGCTGACTTTCCATCTCTCTGCAGGCTCAGATGCCTCTTCCTCCAGGAAGCCCTTGCTGACCCCTCCAGGGCCCCACCCTACTGCATGGTAACTTCAATTACACATTTTACCAGCCTGCCCAGTACCTAGATTATGGAATTCTGAGCTGGTTTCCTCCTTTAGTGAATAACCTTAGCAAGGTCAATCAATGCCCTCATCAACTCTGGTTCTCCAGTGCACCCCACAACACGAGGTTTGGCACCAAAGAGGCACTCAACCAATCCTTTAACAGAAGAAAAAGGATCCACTCTTCTCTCCCTGAGGCCCTGTAACTCATGACTAGTGCGTGGGGAGTGGGGGACAGTCCCTGCCTCACCTTCCCCTGCTAGGAGAGCAAGCTTCCGTGGCCCCAGGCCCGTCCGCACCTCCAACCCCACCTGCTAGTTCTTCATACTCGCTCCAGTCATGGTCACGAGGGGCCCGGAGAGGAATGGTGACTCAGCCCAATTCATCACCACAATGGAAAAACCCAGTCACCTGTCCTCCTGGCAACGGGACCCGAGCTTCCTCTGCATCTGGAAGGGCAGAAAGCCATACTGTTTTCAAGGTCCTTTTGTCTTTCACCTGCTGAAAAATCAAAGACTGGAATCTGCAGGAGCACCACCCGTCGACACTGTAGACTTGCAGTTGGCTGGGAATCTCAGTGACCAGGGGTGGTGCGTTCCACACCAGGCTCCAAGGTCAGTGCCCTCGTGTGCATCTCAGAGCAGCTTCACGAGCCCACTGCTGTGGGCACCGCCACCGTTTTGACCACCAGCATCTGAGTCGCCCTTCCTACGAGACAGAGCCCACCTCCTCCTAGAGGAACCGAACACATCTTTTCCCAGCCTCCCTTGCAGCTTTGGCAGAGTACCCGACCCAGGCACCTCCAATCAGACACGCCCGTTCTTGACTGTGAATGAGAAGCTAGTGGCACGAGGGAGGGAGCCAAGGGCACACAGAGTCCATCCTGGCCAGGACTCGGCAGCAGCAGCAGCAACTCAGACTTCAGAGGCAGCCGTGGTCCCGAGGCATGGCAGTGTCCCGTGTCCTTGCCCCTGGCGCGGGCTACAGTGTCTGTGGTGGTTTTGACACCAGACCAGCGCTGCAGTGTTGGGCCCGGATCCTGAGACCCAGAGAGCTGCCCGCCCTCCTTGTAACAAAGCCCTTTTTCGCTTAAGCTAGCCAGAGTCGGTCTCTATTTCCTGCAACTGCCAGGCTGCTGCATTAGCCTGAACTTCCAGAGGGGCAAACGAAGGCTCAGAGAGGTCTTCAGAAAGGCTGCGTCTCATCTCCAATGGTGGTGTGGGACAGGCTCCTGCCCATTTGACAAACGGCAAAGGGGAAGTCCAGCAAAGGCAGCGACTTAGGCAGCATCTTTCAGGTAATTAGGAGCCAGGCTGGGGTGCCTTTTAGAGACCCCCAGTTCCAGCCAACAGCTTGGCCCTCTGCCGTGCTCCGTTTTCCTCTGTTCAAAGCCCTGACATCCGGCCTGTCCTCAAACATCATGCCTCCTGCGCGGGTGTTAAAGATGAAGAGAGCCTAGGAGCAGAAGGGACTGAGAACTTGTTCTTCTGCTGACTCAGCAGGGACTCCTCTTCCTGGCATGACTGACCGTCTCCTCCAGAAGGGGCAAGGGCCCCCTCTGCCTGCTTATTCCCTAAGCACCTGTGCTGGGTGCAAAAGCCCCCCCATCCTCAGGGGTGGGGGGTGGGTGTTCTTACATTCCTTCACCAGCTATTAAGTGTCCACTTTCACAGGTTCAAATCTGCAACCTGACCCCCCCGAATGCTCACTTGGGGTTTGGGAATTATCTGAGCCTCGTGGATTGTGCACATCAGTTCCAGGCCATCGTAGATGCCATTCTGCACACAGACATGTCACAGTGTCAAAGCTTTTGTTTGGCAGCCCTAACATCCTCCTGGGGCCTGTATTCCCCTCCCCCCCCCCCCCCGGGGAATTCAGAACAGGCTAGGCCTCATGAACTACGTTACTAGAAAACCAACCATTAGTTTTGTTCTATGACTAGGTCTGTCATCAGACAGACCTTATTGAAAAGGGTAGAACTCAGGGAAGCCTGAATCCCTAACACAGGCATAACAATTTAATCATCAATAACAATAGCAACTATTTAGTGAACACTTAAACCATGTGTCTGACACTATGCTAAGCATTTTCTTTATGTTCCGTCATTTAATTCTTACAAGAACCCTCTGAGGGGTCATCATCCCAATTTCAGGGTATGGCATAGAGGCTCAGGGAGGGTGAGTAACTTGCTGGACCTCACACAGCCGGGAAATTGTAGAACCAGCCTGTGCTCTTGAGGACTGACTCCAGGCGTGTACATGTAAGAACCACAGTCTCCTGGATGTTTTGGACACAGAGGTTCACTCTGTCACCACTGGCCTCCCCCATCCCTTTTACAAAAGTGGAAAGTGAAAGGGACTTCCCCAAGGTGAGCCCCAGAGCTGTAAGGAGAAGCCAAGCTTGCTACCTCCCATGTGGTTTATATACTGTACCCCGAGCAGGAGCACGCACCCCATCTGGGGCCACCAAATCTTACTAGCTTCCTCAAGACCAGTGAGTCAGTTCATTCAATGGCATGGCAGCCTCCGCCACAGCCTGGAGCTAAGGGACAGCCAGAACCTTACCACAAACCAGCCCAGACAAAGGGGAGGGGGTGCTGCAGGATCCACCTGAACTCCCACCCAGTGGGACCTCTCAGATGACTGGTCCAACTCATTCACTCTGCACAAAACAGGCTGGAATCTGGGAGAGGCAGATCCCTGACCAAGGTCACTGGCAGGCCCTCAATAGAACTGGTCTCCGGAAGCACTGTTTTGAACTGTCTTGCCCAAGTAAATTTTTCCAGGTCATCAGATTTCTCCCTACAGGACTCCATCTAGGGACTTTAGCGCTGCTTCATTTGGGGTGACAGGTGAGAGCAACGTCCCTGAGCCAGACCAGAGAGAGCCTGAGCAACACAAGGGTGTGCCAGATCCCCTTCCCGCTCAGATGATGAAGGGTGAATTGAAAGCAGGGACACTCTGGGCGGGACCCTGACGGCCCAGAACACCTTTGTCTGGAGACCATTACTCCCCCACCAGTTCCCAAGGAAACCCTGGGGGTCTGAAAACTGGACGGGGTTTCAAGGGCCCGTGAGCACCTGGTTCTTTCCGACCCCCCTGGGCTTTTCCCGAACAGGTCCCTGGCGGCGGCGGGGTGGGGCGGGGGCGGAGGAGGCCGCTGTCCCCAACCGCTGGGGTTCCCCTCGGGAATCTGAACAAAGAGGGAGGCAGAGGCCGCCCCCTCCCCGGGAACCCGACGCCGCGCGGCTGCAGGGGGCGCGGGAGGGTAGGGGCCTTCCGCCGCACCCCGCCAGGTCGAACGCGGTTGACCTTTTCCCCGGACGCCTGCGAGAGGCGAGAAGCGTGCGGGTCCACAGGGAGTCTCGGCTAGGCTCGCGTGCCGCGGCGTCCGCTCGCCCGCCGGCCCATCCACCGGCCGGGCGCTCCCGCCGTGGCCGGAGGGGGAAGCCGAGCGCCCGGGACTTCTCCGCTGCAGCCACCCTGCCGGGCCCAGCCGGCCGGCGGAGCGCCCACGCCCACCACACCCACGTGGGCACGCCCCCCGCGGCGCGCCGCCCCCAGCCCAGCCTCCGCCACCGGCAGCGGCAGCGAGGTGGAGGGGCTCCCGGCTGCCCGCACCTGCACCCGCGCGTTGGCGACGGCGGCGCCGAGGCCCGGCTCCCCGCCTGCGCGTCTGTCTCGTTCACATCACCCTCGGTGAGTCGGCGGCGCCCTCGGTCTTTCTCCCCGTCTCCCCCCGCCGTTGCGGCTGCGGCCAGCCCGCCACCCCTGCTCCGCCTCCCCTCGCGACCCGAGACTCGGCGAACCGCGCGCCCTCTCTCTGGGGCCACATTTGGCTTACGAGGGCGGTACCCCCTCCCAGCCGGACGCGGGGACCTCCCCGGGCGTCGCGGTGGGGGAGGCGCGGGCGGCAAGGCCTCTTTGTTCGGGCGACAGGCGCCGGGGCCCCCCTCCCGCCGCCGCCGCCGCCGGGAGTGTCACCCGCACCCAGCCCGCGCGCTCCCTCCGCCTCCCGGAGATCACCCCGACCAGGTGGCGGCGCGCGCCTTTTAGGGGTGCGCGGTCGTGCAATTGGTGGATTTTTTTAACCGGTTTTGGAGGGGGGGAGAACGGCGAGGGGGGCGGCGAGAGCGCTCCTGGCTCCCGGCAGCTCCGCCTGCCAGGCTCCTGGCTCTCCTGCTGCTTCGCTCCTCGCCTCCCGCGCTCCTCTCCCGGCTCGGCCGAGCTCGCTCCCCGACGCCGCAGCGCGGAGATGAAGGTGCTGGGACACAAGATCGAACTGCTGACAGGTACCGCCGGCCCTTCTCCTCCGCCGCCCCTGGGCGCGGCCCTAGCCGCCCGCTACTTTCCGAGTTGGAGCGGGAGACCGGCGCGCTGGCCGGGGTTTGGGGCGGCTCGGGTTCGAGCTGGAGGAGGGGGTGCGGATGCTAGCGAATTTCGAGCTTGTGCGCTCTCTGTTCCTGCGCGGAGCACCGCTCCGAGAGAGGACGTGGGGCTGTGTCCCGCCCGGCCCTGCTCCAGTCCGCGGTGCTGGCGTCCCGCAGGAGGGAGCGCGGGTCAGGGGAGCGGCCCCTTGGAGTCTCCGACTAGCCGAGCTGTAGCCAGGCCATCGGAAGGGATTTCAGCGCCCTTGCCCTCCAGTCAGTGTCGCCGTCCCCCAGTAAAGAAGGAGCTCCCTGGGCTCCCAACAGGACCCCTGCCATAGGCCTTGTATTTCCTGCTCCCCATAACAATCTGAGCGCCTCTCCCTAGAAGTTTCTTGCTGGGAGTAGAGGCCAAGTGGTCTGTGAAGTGGGCAACCAGATGGGACCCTGCTGACTGGGGGCTCTCAGCCTTGAGGCTCCTCTGGAGAAGCGGCCAGACACTCTGCTGGAAACCACATCCAGGGTGCTGTGGCCAGAGATCAGCAGAGGACACTGGGTGAGGAAAGAGCAAGGACAGGAGACCCAGTGTCTGAAAGGTGGGAGAGCTCTCCCACTCCTGAGGTTGTGTGGAGAGACTCGGGCAGGTGGAAGGGGGCTAGGAAAGGGAAACACCCAGGGCCACCATCTCCCCCGGGCCTGGGCGGTGAAGGTGCTCAAACAGTGTATCCTGGGGCCATGTGTGGAGTCGGGCACCTGGAAGACTTTGGTTTCTGACCTCAAGGACCTTACTGTCTGGTGCCAGAGAACAGAGCACAGGAACTGTGTCACAAGACAGGGAAGCGGGCAGCAGCGTGGGGGTGCGTTCAGGAAACAGGTTGGAGTCTGAGGGCGCTGGAGGGGAGCAGAGAGATTTGAACACATGGCAGTGTTTGAGCTGGACCCTAAAAGACAGAATTTCTATTAATGGAGAGAGAGGTGGCATCGCAGGCTAATGGAGGGAGGGGCCAGCTTACATATAGGCCCTGCGGGTGGTGCAGAGGCTGGAGGGCCTGGAGCTGCGAGGAGGTCTGGTGAGGTTTCAGGCTGTGAGTGAGAGTTAAGTTACCTGCAGCTGCTGTCTCTTGGCTCCTGGCAAGCTCACAAACAAGGAAGAGGGGGCTGTTCCGAAGCCCTGGAAAACCTGGCCAGGTGCTCAGAAGTGCCAGGTCTTAGTTGGATGAGCCGTGGGGCTGACCCTCCCTCCAATCCCTTACCAGCTTTTCCTTGTAGAGCTCACTTGAGGCAGGCTGGCCCACCTGACTTCAAGGCCACTGCACTAGTTAATGCCCTTGAGGGAAAGTTTTTACAGCCCTGTGGGTGTTGGGAGCCCTGCTCACAGGGCAGAACTTCTGGATCCTCCCCTTCTCCTCTTTGGCCCCAGAAGGCCCTGGAGGAAGAATGCTCTTGGGAGGCATTCATGGGGGCTCCAATGGGGGTGCAGCTTTGGGGTCCCAGGGCAATGCGCCCTTATCTCCTGGGTACAGGGGTCAGGGACCCGCCTCCCTCACCAGACAGGCTTACCTGGTTCTGGTGGACTCTCTAAGCCCCTGGCCAGGCTGGAACAGGAGCCCCTAGGGCACTGTCGTGGGTCACAGCCCCCCCCCCCCCCTTGCACCTCTCACCAGGCTAAAGGGATGCACCTGGGAGACGGTGCATCCCTTTAGCCTCTGCCTGGTGGTCTTTGTGACCTTCCTCCCAACTCCATCCTGTCCTCCTCCTTGTCCCACAGATAAGGGTTCAAATCCCAGCCCTTCTGCTGACCAGCTGTGTGATTTCAGACAGCTTGCTTAACCTCTCTGGCTTCAGTTTTCTCCTCTTAGAGATGAAACTGTTGACCCCTCCCTCTGAGAGTTGGCATGAGGCTCACTGAGATAGCACGGATGAGGGGGCTAGCCCTGGTGGGCACCTCTTGGGCTTCATCTCCCTTCTGGAAAGTTCCTCGTCATGGAGAACTTCCACCTACCCTGGCTGGTTGGCCACTAGAGAGTTTGGCTCTGCCCTAACCCCACCTTATCCCTGCTCACATGCATCTGTGAGATTCTGACCTGTCTCCCCTGCTGGATGACGAGCAGGTCAAGGTCAGTGTCGTTCCAAGTAGATTGTGGTGGCATATAGCAAATGCTCAATCGTTGTTTGAGTCCAGGCTCAGTTGTGTCTCTGGGAGGATTCCTTAGAGGCCCGTAACTCCCTGCCCCCTGCGTGAACATTAGTGAATTGCTCCATTGAACCTCTTTGCTAAAATCCTACTTCTGTAGCTGTATACAGTTTTCACATTCTCCCCTTTATTCATCATGCCCCTTCTCCCAGTGAGGTTAGTCACTTCTTCATGCAGCTGGGGAAAGGTGGAGCTCAGTTTCAAACCTGGGTCCTGAGCCATCCCGTGTGTTCTAACTGCCCGGCTTCAGGCCAGTCTTCAAGCTGTGCACTTCTTTTTCCCATCTGTAAAATGGGATCATCATGGTACCTACCTGGTTGTGTGCTTCAGCAATTAGCTGTGAGAGTGTGTGTCAGTGCTGAGTGCAGTGTCAGGCAGACAGTCAGCAAATCGCAGTTGTAGGGCTTTTGTCCCCAACTACCTCCTCAGTGTCCTAGGGTCTCCCCCTTCCCCTTTGCTCCTCTTCTGAAATGTTCCAGTTCCTTCTCTGGCTTCTCCACACAATCCAGATCTCCCTGCAATGTGCTCCTGGGGGACTCTGCTGAGACCTCAGTTTCCCGTCATGTGGGACAAATGGGGCATGACACCTAGAGTTGGGCCCTACTGGCCTGACATCACAGCTCTGACATCAGGTAGGGAAGGCCGGGTGCCCCTCACCTGTGGGGCTGGAAGGATGTCCATGAGTTGTTGTGCCCAGTCGGAGCATGTCTTTTTGTTGCAGGGAGAAGAAGCAGGTGGTAGGGGCTGTTCTAGGAAGTTTCACAGGTAACTGATGCATATGGCAGCCAGCATTTTCCAGACTCTCTGAGTCTTGCAGTGTAAGGAGGGCAGGGATTTGGGAACCAGAAGGGTCTCCTCTCTGTTTCTCAGCTCCTGAGCAAATTTGTAATCACTCTGAGCCTCCATCTCCTGATCAGTAAAATGGGAATAAGGGCCCTACCTCAGTAGCACTGGGAGGACCCCAGCACATGGCCCCCCATGTGCCCACGCAAGCTTGCTGCAGTCTTCGGAGCACAGACTCTTGGTGCCTTTTGTAGCTGAGTGTTTTTTTATTTCTTAGTATGATGTGGGAAAGTGGGACATTAGTCTACTTGGAAACAGGAAAGTGATGGCTTATGTGCATTTGCACTCAAACAATATGTCTCCAAGATGGTTTGGAGTCCTGAGGGAGCTCTAAAGTGGCAGATTTGGGGCTCTGATATGGTCCCTTGGGAGCCCTGATGTTGGATGTTGGAAATGTTTTAAAAATACACTCAATGTGTGATTAAAAAGCAAAACTTTTTGCCTGTTCTGTCTGGAATTTTGGTGTCATTTGAATGCATGGAATATGTAGTCCCACACAATTTCATAGACTACCTTTAAATAGTGTTTGATTCTTGGCAGGTGTGTTGACCCACATTTTACATGTGGGGGAAAACGAGAAGCACAGATTTATCCCAGCAGGCTGAAAATAGGATCTCAAATCCTCATTTCCAGTTCATCCATTTCAGCAAACTCCACTGCTTCACCGGTGTGCTGCAGTGCGGGCGGGGCATGCAAATGAGGGGGCGTGGTCTGAAGAGGGGAGGGGTACGCAGGTGGGCCCCCAGCCACAGGTGAGGGTGGGGCGTGCGGAGACAGGCGTGCTGTCCCCACTGTCCGTGCGGAGGGCAACTGGCGCAGCTTTTATGAAGGGCAGGTTGGCAATGCTGTATCAGAAGTTTAAAAATATGTGTGACTGTGACTCAGCAGTTGAATTTTTAGGAACAAATAAAGATGTGTGCAGAGGTGTTTGTTCAAGGGTGTTTATCCCATAGTTGTTTATAGAAAAAAAAATAAACTGGAGCAATCTGAATGCCTAACAGCAGAGAACGTTAAATAAATGCGGGTGCCATCATACTAGGGAACCCCAACAGCTGCAAATTATGCCATCACAGGTTATTTACTCATCCGGACAGACACTCCCTTATACATGTAATAATAAGAGGTGACATCACACTTGTGTGGCATTTGCCGTGTGTCAGGCACAGTTCTGAGTGCTTTCTATGTATTAACTCATCCCAACAACCCTAGGAGGGACCCGCTATTATTTCCTCCTTTTTATAGATAAGGCATACTAAGGCACAGAGAAGTTAAGTAACTTTCTGAAGGTCACACAGATGTTAAGTGGCTAGCTGGAATGTGAACCAGGATATCTGGCTCCAGAGTCCAAAAGTATGTCTCAAAACTGTTTTTTTTTTGTTTTCAGAAAGAAAAAAGCCTTTTTCAGTATGTAGATCAGCAGTGAAAAAAGATGAAAGAACCTAAGTAGAAATCTTAACAGTGGTTTCCTCCGATGAGTAGGATTGTATGTGCTTTTTACTTCTGTTCGCTCTTCTGCTTCTCTGACTTTTCTCAGTGAATGTGTGTTACATGAAATTCAAGTTCAGTTTTTAAAAACTAAAAAGGAACAGACGCAGAGAAGTGCTGAGTGCTGGGGTTCTGATGAAATCGAGCCGGCGGGAGCCCTGAGGAAGAGCCGAAGCCCAGTGCTTTGGAAGCGGTGTGTTCTTGGAAAGCTTGAGGGCAGAGCAGTGGATGTTGAAGTTGGCTTTCCATAGGGAAGAGGAAGTGTTCAGGGGCACAGTGAACAATTCTGACAAACGTAGGGCTGCAAGACCATGGGGGCGTGTGTGTGCACTAGGCTGAATAACGACTCCCAAAGATATTCAGATCCTAAGCACTAGAACCTAGAAGTGTTAGATGACAAGAGACTGCAGGTGTGATTAAGGTAAGGCACGTGAGATGGGGTCTTTGTCCTGGATTAGCCAGGGGGGCCCTGAATGCAAGCACATGTATCCTTACGAGGGGGGAGGCAGAAGGATACTTGACCACAGAGCCTGGGAGAAGGCAATGGAATGCCCTGCATCAAGATGCTTGACTTTCTCCACACCGCTGGCCTTAATGATGGAGGACCGGCCAGGAGCCAAGCAGTGCAAGGAGCACAGTTCTAAACCTGGAAAGTGCAAGAGAAGAGATTCTCCCCTCGGATCAGCGTAGGAAGGAAGAGTGGTCCTGCCAAAACCTTCACTGCCGCCCAGTGCCATGGAGTTTGGACTTCTGACCTCCAAGGTGATGAGACAATGATAGGCCTTGTTTGAAGCCGCTGAGGTTGTGGTGATTTGTGACACCCAGGAAAACCAGTCCTGGGGTGTGCACATCAGACCCAGGGCCTCAGCCCCTGCACCGGCCGGCAGCACAGGGTGGTGGTCAGACTGTGGGGTTGGAGTCTAGAAAGCTGGATCTGACCTGCCCTGGCCAAGTGACCTCAGGCTGAACCTGGCCGAGTCCACAGGGTAGTCTTTTTTTTTTTTCTTTTCTTTTTTTAAATGTTTTGTTTATTTATTCAGAGAGAGAGAGCAAGCACGAGCACGAGTGGGGGAGGCACAGAGAGAGAGGGAGACACAGAATCTGAAGCAGGCTCCGGGCTCCAAGCTGTCAGCACAGAGCCTGTCGCAGGGCTCGAACTCACAGACTGTGAGATCATGACCTGAGCCGAAGTCGGATGCTCATAAAACTGAGCCACCCAGGCGCCCTGCACAGGGTAATCTTGAGGGTCAACTGAGAGCCCTGCGATGCTGTTTTCTGAGTAGGAGAGCGTCACAGGAGCATGGACGCGAAGCTGGTCTCCGTGTGGTGACAGAGGAGCTCTCGTTGCATTCATCCTCCAGCGCCCGAAACCCCAAGCCACAGATGAAACGTACATTCCAGCCAGAACAATTACAAGCCCCATAACAAACACTTCTGAGGACTTAGGTGCTTTTCCAGTTCACCTTTTGGGAGAGGCGTGGCAGGACAGATGCTGCGTGCCTGGTGGTGCGCCCTGTCTTAGGCAGGTGAGGTGGGGGGACCCCAGCCTCCTTGGACAGGACGCAGGGCATATTTCTGGGATGTCATCTCCCTACACAGAGGTGGGGGTGGGCATTCCATAGCCACGTCTGAGGTTTGTAGCCAGGATCATATTCTGTGTACCTGAGACAGTTTCCTGACAGCCTACTCCAGGGGCCAGGCTTGTGGGTGCCAGAAGTGGCTTTTAGCGGCCTTTTCCATGCTGGTATTTAGGAGGAGAGATGTCCTGTTGGGGCCCAGGGGCCTGGGGGTGGAACGGGGAAGCTGCTGACTCTCCATCAAGTTCCCTGGAGAATCCTGTCCGCCCCACCCTGAGCCATACACCTACCTTTCCTCGTGCTGAGAGTAAGAGCTCTGAGCTCACTGCTCCCAAAGCCCAGGCCAGCTCCAGAGTATTCACTGAGAACTCGGCCCACTTGGTCAGGGTGGAGGGCGTAGTGGTCGGGGGTGGCCCCGAGGTCCCTCGTGATCCGAAGTGGTCATCCAGGAGGACTGCAGGCCCTGAGATGTTCCGGGTTGGAAAAGCCCTAGGCAGCTCGAGTGGACTGTGATGTTGCCTTTTGGGTGTGGTGGGCAAGTCCTGCCCTCCAGCCCATGAGCCCTCTGACCCCACACCCAGACCTGGCTGCCCCTATGTGATTGCAGGGTGGATGGGTGGGTGCTGGGCCAAGTGGAAGAAAAGACCTCGGACCTTCTGTTAGGTCTCCTGATTGCAGAAACTGAGCCTAGGGTGACAAAAAAGGACACTGTGGGGCAACTGTGGCATATGAATGTAGGGCACACGGGGCCACCGGACTCTGTCTCTCTCTCCCCCACTCCTACCTGTTCGGGTCTTTGGGTTGTTTTGGTTCTGTCAGGTCCTGCCTCTCGATGGCGAGTTGGCTGCTGGCTCACAGACCATCCTCCCCATAACCCCAGCGAAGAGCGTCCCCAAGGATGCCAGCAAAGGCCTGGTCCTGACGGGAGCCCGAGGCCCTCCCTGCACCCTCCGAGGCCACGCCCTGTGCTGTGTCCCCCTGGTTTCCACTCACTCACTCCCACCTTGCCGCTACTTTCCCCTCCTCTCCTTTCTCTGGGCTCCAGCCCTGGATACCTCTGTCCTCACTCACCCCCTGGCTGGCCCCATCCGGTCTCACGAGTTTGGGCACTGCCTCTGTGGTGATGTCAGCAGCCCGGCCATTGGCTTCTCTGTCTGCTCAAGGCTAAACCTGCCTTGAGAGAGCTTCCCAGCTCTCTCCTCACAATGGCTCAGAGCAAAACCCAAGTCATGCTTGACTCTCTTCCCTCCCTCATGCCCCACATTGATGGCCGACAGCTCCCACTGGTTCTGCCATCAGGACACACCAGAACCTGAGTGCTTCTCCACCTCCACTAGCCGTCAGGTCTCTTCCAGGTCATTGCAACTGTTCTCCCTATTCCAGCCCCCACGTCTGTTCCCCCCAGAGCAGGTGGAGGGAGTCTTTAAGATGGAAATCCTCTCACATCACCCCTCTGCTCAGAACCCTCCAGCACAACTCACTCGGAGGAAAACCAGAGTTTTCCTAACAACCTTCAAGGCACAACATGATCTGATGCTCCTGCCCTTACGTCTTTGTCCCCAGGTCCTTCCCCACCCACCCACTCCCCAGCTCCCCTGAATGTCCCAGACAAATGCCTGCCTCACAGCCTCTGCCCTTCTCTCTGGCCTCAGTGCTCCTGCACGTCCCCAGAGCCCTCTCCCTCACCTCCGTGCGCCCTGTTTCAGGCTGTCTACCCCCTTCTCTGACACTGCTTCCTCTATTGACCTTGGCATGTCTGATACACCATAGATTAACTCAGACTTGTTGATGTTTATCTCCTCCCCTAGAAAGTTCCACAAAGGAAGGACATTTTGTCTATAATAGTATCTTGTCTTTGGTGCCTGGAACAGTGCCTGGTACGTAGTAGGTGCTCAGTCAGTATCTAGTGAGTGAATGAATGAATGAATGGATTTTCGCCTGAGCCACCTGGCCACGCCTGGGAGTGTGGTTATCTCTGCCTGAACCACATGGATTGGGAAGGGGGGGGGGGGCAGGTAATGTTTCATAAAAGGAAACCAGGTGCCATTACAAGTAGGAAAGACCTGGGTGTTGAGTGAGTCCTGACACAGGGCTCCCTTCTGTAGACATTGTGTTTGAAGCAGGAAGACTCTGGGAGTTGCTTGGTGTGAGTCCTTCTCTCCTAGGTGAATGTTGTTCCCGAAAACACTAATACGTTAGGCATTTCACAGGGGCTTCCTGTGAAAAAATACCCCGTAAGAAAGTTGCTCCCTCCTATTCTCTAATTCGGACCATATTGCAGACTCCTGAGCTGGACGAGGCTTGCTGCCTTAGCTTACCTCTTCGGATCTTGCATACAGATCCAGGACAAGTATATCTTTGTTTCTGGGAAATCTGCCAAATGAGGCAGATACACAGCTGAACTGAAGCACCAGTGTTAAAGAAACTTGAGAATCTGTAGCAAAAAATAAAAAAAAATTAAACTGCCACAGTGGGCTTTTCAACTTTTTAGGTAGGTCACGGTTACCCATATCAGCAAGGTTACTGTGCACCTGTGCGGGCTGAGTGAGAAGGGGCTGGCTCCGTTGAAGAGCTAGCGGAGAGCATTGCTTCATGGAGTATACTGCCCACTGGAGAGAGGAAGCTGCAAGTTCTGGCCGAGCTCTGGCATTCCCCTGGTTTCCCTTGGGCAAGCCCTTTCCTTTCCCTTGGCTTTCTGCCTCTTCAGCATGTTAGGGTGGGCCTCCAAGAAAAATGCCCCACATTTAGATTCATTTCAACAGTATGGGACAGAAAACCCCAAGATACTAATAGATTAAACAAGATAAAAGTGTACTTCCCTTCTTTATAAACAGAGTCTGAAGATAGGCCATCCCGAATCATGGCTTCATGATTCTCAGGTACCTAGACTCCTTAGTATCCTGCCCCAGGGCCCCAAATGGCTGTTCAGGGGCACCTGGGTGGCTCAGGAGGTTAAGCATCTGACTTTGGCTCAGGTCATGACCTCGTGGTTCTCGAGTTCAAACCCTGCATCAGGCTCTATGCTGACAGCTCGGAGCCTAGAGTCTGCTTCACATTCAGTGTCTCCCTCTCCCTTTGCCCCTCCCCCGCTCACACTCTGTCTCTCTCTCCCTCTCTCTCTCTCAAAAATAAATAAATAAATAAACAAAATGGCTGTTCAGGCCCCCACCTGCACATCTATATTCCAGCCGGCAGGAAGGAAGATGGATTAAAGAATAGCATGTCTCCTCCCTTTAAAGTCACATGCTTCCATTTACATCTTACTGGAAGAATGTTGTCACATGGTCATTAATAAGTTTTATTGCCATTATCCACCTGCCTGTCTAAAACGTAGGGATCTAGGGGTGCCTGGGTGGCTCAGTCAGTTGAGAATCAGACTCTTGATTTTAGCTCACGTCTTGCCCTCATGATCAAGAGATCAAGCCCTGTGTCAGACTCTGTGCCGAGAGGGGGGTCTGCTTGAGATTCTCTCTCCCTCTCCTTCCACCCCTCCCCACTCTGTCTCTTTCAAAAATAAATAAATTAATTAAAATAAAATGTAGGGATCCAGGGGTGCCTGGCTGGCTCAGTTGGTAGAGCATGTGGCTCTTGATCTCAGGATCATGAGTTCAAGCCCCACTTTGGGCATAGAGCTTACTTTAAATAGATGGGTAGAAGATAGATAGATAGAGACTTAAAAATGTAGGGATCTATTATTAAGGAAGAAGGAGAGAACAGATATTGGGGGACGATTAACAGTCCTTGCTACAGTGGCACTTTTACTGGTTCCTTACAGTAGCTGCCCACATGGAATGTTATTGGGGTTCTAGTTGTGTCTCTCCTTGGTCTGTGTTTAATTCTTGGGGCCATGTTGTGCAAAGAAACAGAGCTCCCACATTGGTGCTCAGCCTCCATAGAAGGAAATTTTATGAAAGAGCTGTGTTATGGCAACTCTGAGACACACATCTTTTTTGTACCCTCTCATGTCTAAAGAGGCTGTGTTGGGGAGACGGGCTCAGTGGTGCTGTCCTCGCTGTCTCGTGCACCTCAGAATCTGTGGTGGGGAGGGAAATCCTGGAGACAGCAGCAGAGCCCCAGTGGGAAATGCCACACCGCCAGCATTCCTGATGTCAGAGGATAAGCACGCAGGCAACCACAGTTTCAAGACAGTGACTTCAGGGACATCGACCCTGGATGCGGAGAAGTTTTAGGAAGACTTTAAACCATTTATTTCACGTGTAGTTTCCTTTTTAATTTACAAGAGTGATAGATGCTCTTAAAAATCTGGGTCTAAAAGAGTGAAGTACAGGGGTGCCTCGGTGGCTCAGTCAGTTGAGTGTCTGACTTCAGCTCAGGTCAGGATCTCTCTGTTCATGAGTTCGAGCCCCACATCGGGCTCTGTGCTTACAGCCCAGAGCCTGGAGCCTGCTTTGGATTCTGTGTCTCCCTCTCTCGCTGCCCCTCCCCCCGCCCTCGTGCTCTCTTTCTCTCTCTCTCTCAAAAATAAAGATTAAACATTTTTTTCATAATAAAATAAAAGGGTAAAGTACAAAAAAACTAGCTAAAGTAAGTACAAAAGTTCTGAAGAGAAAGAACTCATTATGTGAGTAGCAGTTCTGAAATTACTTTGTGTGTATATACCAGTAATGAGCAAATAAGTGAAACTATTATGGATAGTGAGAGCCAGGTTTCTTATTATGGCAGAAAAAATAACAAAGAAAGGGGGAGAAGTAGAAAAAAACTGTTGTGTTGGGGTGCGTGGCTGGCTTTGTCGGTGGAGCATGTGAATGTTAATCTCAGGGACATGACTTCAAGCCCCACGGGTGTGGATCCTACTTAAAAAAAAATTAATGAAAAATTTATTTTAAAAATAGAATTAAAGGTGTCAGTATATATTTCATTTCATCTATTTATTTATTTTTTAAGTTAATTTGTTTTGAGAGAGAGTGCAAGTGGGGAGGGGCAGACAGAGACGGAGACAGAGAATCCCAAGCAGGCTCTACACTGTCGGAAGAGAGCCCGACGCGGGGCATGAACTCACGAACTGTGAGATCATGATCTGAGCCGAAACCAAGAGTTGAACTCTTAACCGACTGAGCCACCCAGGTGCCCCTTAATTTCAGATTTATACACACACACAGATGGCTAGATGTACAAGAGTGTGTTAGCATACTTACCTACATATCCTAACTCTGCTTGTTAAGACAGCCTGGAACAATGGAACCCCAGTGGCAATGAGCACACTAGTGCCCAAATCTTGGTTTCCTTTTTTTTTTTTTTTTTAAGTTTTTATTTTTAAGCAATTTCTACACCCAGTGTGGGGTTTGAACTCACAATCCCGTGGTCAAAGAGTCACGTGGTCCACCGACTGAACCAGCCAGGTGTCTCCAAATCTTGGTTTCTAAATAGCATTCTGCAATATGAAGAAACTGGGCTCTCTGGAGGAATGGTTGATTCCAGGATTCAGGCAGAGAAAATATGAGATGAGTTTAGAACATCATAAGGAACCAGAAAACTTGAAACTACTCAAAACGTAATGGGTCAGAGGACCCAGCTTGGAGGAACCCCCAATGACCAAATCTGACCCGGTGTAAACAATGAAATGATGATTGGATTATAACCCATAGACTAGAATAACTATGCATAAGTCCATAGTAATGTAAATAAGTAATTGGATAAATAAGTAATTGGAGGAGAAAGGACAGCTCTTTCTTACAGAAGAACTCCAATTAATAAATGTAGAAGGGATGGTGGAAATAGAAAAGTGTCATTAAGAAAACACAATAACGACTGTAGGCAGAAGTCGTCAATGGTTGCTACGGTTAGTGGGGAACATATGACGAGAAACAGGAAGTTGCATAATCTCAAAATATCTTCCCACAAGATACTTCTTAATTATAAAGAGAAAAAATAATAACTTTACACTGGAGAAACCTGCAGACACCACCTTAGTCAAGTGGTCAAGGTCAGTGTCCCTAGCAATAAGACAGACTGACTGCCCCTACTTCCTGATAGGGTGTGGTGAGAAGGGCACGTGGCATCTCTTCTATTCCTGCCCAAAATGCATAACCTCCGTCTAATCATAAAGAAGAAAACAGACAAACCAGAGCACATGTGTGGCTCAGTCGGTTAAGTGTCTATTTTCAGCTCAGGTCACCAACTTGTGGTTTGTGAGTTCGAGCCCCACATCAGGCTCTCTGCTGTCAGCACTCAGCTCACCTCGAGTCCTCTGCCCGCCTCTCTTCCTGTCCCTCTCCCGCACGTGCTCTCTCTCAAAAATAAATGAATGTTAAAAAAGAAAGAAAACAACAGACAAACCCAAACTGAGGGGCATTCTACAGATTTAACTGATCAGTAGGTTGAGCCGACTCGATTTCAGCCCAGGTCCTGATCCCAGGGTCATCCGGGGTTGTGAGATCAAGCCCCGCATCCATGCACACAGCCTGCTTAAGATTCTCTCTACATCTGCCCCTCTCCCCCCCACCTCGTGTGCTCTCTCTCTCCATCTCTCTAAAAAAATAAAAAGTAAATAAAATAGTGTTTTCAAACACAATTAGGTAGGTACCTTGTGGTGCTCCAGGTGTAGATGTTCCATTCTCCTGACATTCATTTGGGTTGTTTCCACTTATTTTACTCTTCCAAACAGTGCCTCTTTGCACACACTGCCTCATGGTGTATCCTGCTATCGGGATAGAGACCTCAAGACAATTGCAGAGTTGACAGGCCTTTGCATTTTTACAAACTACCGAGTTGCCCTCCAAATAAAGTGGAACCTCTGCAGTCCAGCCAACGGTAGGTGAAACTCTACCGCTTCCCCACAACCTCACCGACACTGAATGCCATCAATCTTTTGGTACTTTGAAGTCTAAGAGAAGAATCATTCACTCATTCATCTCATTCAACAAAAAAATACTAAGTGCCAGCAGAAAATACTAATGATCCGTTTCGTTATGATGTTGGGATGCAATGGGGAAGGGCGTTCTGGGTGGAGGGAGCAGCATGAACAAAGGCACTTGCTTCCTGTGGGTAGAATGGGCTCACGGGGTCAGCTGGGGCCATTAGCTGTAAGGGTCAGGATCCCCACATGGCTGCCTTAAGCACGGTGGAATGTGCTGGAAGGATGAGTGAGTGAATGTGTGTGTGTGTGTTGTCAGGCTGGCGGTGGTTGTGGGGAGATGGGAATTCATAGGCCTAAATCAGGAAAATCAGGAGAACTGGTCTAGTTCAGGTTGAGCATGAATCAAGGGGCCATAACTAGAGAGAGGAAGTGGAGGCTGGACCAGAAAAAAAATCATATCCCCCGTAGCCTCCTGTTGGGTATCTAGTGTGGGAGGCAGAATACACATGGAGTGTGGGGTTTTTTTTAAGCAATTTTTTTTATTTTGTTTTATTTTTTGAGAGAGCACACAAGTGGGGGAGAGGGACAGAGAGAGAGAGGGAAAGAGAGAATCCCAAGCAGGCTCCACACCAAGCACAGAGCCTGACGCAGGGGATCCATCCCACAGCAGTGAGATCATGACCTGAGCCGAAATCAAGAGTCAGACACTTAATCACAGGCGCCCCTGGAGTGTGGGTTTTAGAGCACGGCTCTGGGTTCCCTTCTGGGATTTGCCATGGGGGGAGGGGAGGGCTGCACCATCACTCCCGCCTTGCACCTTCATTTTTTTTTCTCATCTGTGAAATGGGGATGCCGAGGGAAGGTCCAGTCCCCATCCGGGCTCCACCCCCAGTGCTGTCCCAGCCTTTTGAGGTCAGGATAGGGACAGGGAGAGGGATAGAAGGGGCGAGCTAATGTTAAGGCTCCAAACCCCTACTTAGTGCATTTGGAAATTGAGTTCCTCATTTCTGGGGTCCCAGTTTCTGGGGATTCTTTTCAAACCATGGTGCTGGCCATGCGGGGGTGGAAAGGTGTTTGGGTGCACAGGCTTGGACATGAGTCACATGCCCTCCCGCCTTGTCTTTCTTTATCTGTGGCACAGACCCCTCCGCCGGGTGGAGCGGGCCAGTACCAGTTTGACCCTGCTCCTGTTGCAGCCTATTTCATTTGCTTGTGGCCTTTCCCCTAATAACAGGACCTTACAACCAGGACTTTTAGGGGCACAGCATCCACATGGCACCTTGGACCATGACCTTGACCATGATCTGCCAGAGGCCCTCTTACTCTTGAGGTGATAAACCATTGCACAGTCCTGCCTCTTTTCTCTTGGGGTTCAGTTTCTCCCTGCCCCACAAGGTCTGGATCACATGTATGGTTTCTCCTGCATAAACTAACTTCACTCTGTTTATGTCTTGCCTTTCTTCCACTTTGGTTCCTGTGTTGCTCAGTGAGACAGGGATGGGTGTTTTGGTGTGGGGAAGGGCTCTTCACTATGCAGCACTCTCCCTGCCCAGCACCTTTCTCACCTCTGGGCCCTGGGCACTAAATACTAGTAGGAGTCCCCTACCCAGTTGCTAAGACAACAAAAATCCCCGCAGTAGATTTCCAGACATCCCTACCACTGTCTGAGCAGTGCTTCCATTCAGCGATTGCTCTGTTAGGATATGTAACTACTACTGAGCAATTTAATTGGTGTATTTATTGAATAGTTTCAGGAATGACCATAGTAATCACTTATATATATTTTTAAGTTTATTTATTTATTTTGAGAGGGGTAGGGGCAGAGAGAGAGAGAGAAAGAGAGAATCCCCAGCAGGTCCTGTGCTGTCAGCTCAGAGCCCGACGCAGGGCTTGATCCCACAACCTCAAGATCACGACATGAGCAGAAATCAGGAGTCAGACACTTAACTGACTGAGCCACCCGGGTGCCTCTGTATTTTTAACACTAACACATCTGAGGGTTTACATGGCCCAGACCTCAGCATAGAATCATATTTAAAGAAGCACAAACCAGGGATGCCTCAGGGATGCCACCACCAGGGGTGGCTCAGTCAGTTAAGTGTCTGACGTTGGCTCAGGTCATGATCTTGCAGTCCATGAGTTCGAGCCCTGTGTTGGACTCGGTGCTGACAGCTCAGAGCCTGGAGCCTGCTTCAGATTCTGTGTCTCCCTCTCTCTCTGCCCCTCACCCACTCGTGTTCTGTCTCTCAAAAATATATAAATAAACATTAAAAAAAAATTTCCTCTTTCTAGGAAGGAAGGAAGGAAGGGAGGGAGGGAGGGAGGAGCACAAACCAGGAACCAAAAGTAATTTAAAAGAAATGCAGGTCCTCGTCAAGAATCACCCACATCCACGCACCCACATCCACGCACCCACATCCACGCACATCCCTGCCGCTGCTCCCAGCTCCCGTTTGCCCTGTGATGTGACTCTGTCACCTGGTCAGAGAGGCCATGTGTCCATTCCCCCTACTGCAAACATCCGTGTAACCTTCCTGCCAGCACGTGTGGATCCAGCAAAAGACAGCAGGAAAAGAACCCAGAGTTGCCTTATGCACAAGGAGGAAGTTAAGCAAGACCCTGATCAATCACCTTTGCTAAATTCTATTTGTCCCATCCAGATGGGTACCAAAATCTTCCATTTAAAAGGCATTTTTGTATCCATTGTCTCTGATGCACCTCTGAGGTGGGCAAAGGAAAGCTCATGCCCCCAGTTTGCAGAGAAGCATCCTTTTAGTGGTTTTGCCCAAAATAAAGTGAGTGACAGGGAAGAAATACCGGCCATGGTTCCAGTGACTCCAGGCCTCAGCACCGAGAATTTGGAGAGTTAGAATAATCCCAGGCTTATATGGATCTAACATGCTAGAATCAGGGATCAAAAGGGAGAAAAAAGGGCAGGGTGAAAAGAGCCATCACTGTTGCTTCCCAGACCCCTGGGGTCGCCCACCCAACTCTGCCCTGTGCCACCTATCTCCTTGCAGATCTGACCGCGGCTTCTTTGTGGGAGGTCGATAGGAATGTCCTTCCCCTCCCTGCCCAGCTTTTCTTTTCTTTTTAAAGTTTATTTATTAATTTTTTGAGAGAGAGAGCCAGTGTGCAAGTGGGGGAGGGGCAGAGAGAGAGGGAGAAAGAGAGAATCCCAAGCAGGCTCCACACTGCCAGCCAGCACAGAACCTAATGTGGGGCTCAAACCCACAGACCGTGAGATTGTGACCTGAGCCAAAATCAGGAGTCAGACACTTAACTGACTTGAGCCACCCAGGTGCCCCCCGCCAGCCACCCAACTTTTCTGATATATAATTGATATTAACTTTATCTACGTTTAAGGTGTACACTGTGTTGATTTGATAAGGAATTTCATTTTCCTTTAACTTATCATCTAGCTGCCTTTTTTTTTTTTTTTTAACCATAACTTTCTTATGAAAAAGCTTCTAAGCCAGCACCCTGTGGGAATGTCTCTGTTCTGAAGCCCCACATCACCACCTGCTGGGCCCTGGGCTGCCTGTTTTCCATGGGCTGAGACACTCCCAGCTCTCTGAATTATAAGGTTTCTCTCCATCCCCCTTCCCCACCACCCCCTCGATCACAGGCCATCTGTCCCTGCACTGCCCACTCTCAGCCCTTTTCATAGCACCATACTTGGGGAGGATGGTCTCCACAGTGGTTTCATAACAGGCTTGGGTGAGGGTGGGGACGCCCCAGTGCTGCCAAGGCGTTTAATCGAGTTGGCTATTCAAGGAGACTAGCAGCTAAAAAAGTCCTAATGGGGGAAGAGTTTTCCAAGGTGGGGGCCCTTCTTTCAGCTCCCCACCCAGATGGATGGATGAATGCACACATCAGAAAGGATGGAAGAGAAAGGGGGAGGGGAGAGGATGCCTTTCTAAAAATACAGCCCATCTGCATTGTGTTAGCTGGTTTCCCCGGAAACCACTGGGAACAGAGAGCTCCAGCATGGCTCAGAGGTGCAGGGACCTGGGGGCCTGAGTAGGCAGGGACCTCCCTGCTGGGCTTCTTCCCTGGGGGGTGATGGTGGGGGCCCTGCCCCTCTCCATTAGCTTCCCATGAGGCCTGGGTGGCCATCAGCTCCCAGCCCAACCTCAGCACATCTAAACCCCAAACTAGACTCAGGTGGGGATCCCCATGCTATCACAAGGCATCTTGATAACACTCTGGAGGACTGATGCTTCCTGCTTCTAACAGGAGGGAAGGAAGCCCAGGGAAGGTCTGGAGCTGCCGCCTGGTCTCATGACAGTCTGCCATGGGCATAGGTCCCATCTGAGGCCCTGTGCCCTTGGGCCCCACACAACCACAGTGCAGACTCCATAGTCACTGGGCCTTCCATCTGGGAAAGGATGGGGTGGGATGTGTCTTCTGACCAACCAGCTAGTGGGATTGTCAGCCTTCAGGATGGAAAGGAAAGTCTGAGGGCTTCACCCTTAAGGTGACCAAAATAGAGGGCCACCTGGATGGCTTAGTCGGTTGAGTGTCTGACTTTGGCTGAGGTCATGAGCTCACGGTTCGGGGTTCGTGAGTTCAAGCCCCACATGAGACTCTGCACTGACAGCGTGGGGCCTGCTTCATATTCTCTGTCTCCTGCTCTTTCTCTGCCCCTCCCATGCTCTCTTTCTCTCTCTCTCTCTCTCTCAAAAATAAACATTTAGAACAATTTTACGAGTGACCTAAAGAGAATTGGGGGGGGGGGGGGAGGGGTGTGAATGAATGGGAGGACTGAATGAGCACTGGACTAAAGCGGGGACTCAAAGACCCCCTTTCCAGGCCTGGCCCTATCTGGGCATGCCATGGAGCCTCTCTTAGCCTTGGTTTCTTCATCTCCCTTCCCTTGAGGGTAAAATCAAACCGCACAAGAAGTCCTTTGTAAGCCATGAAATGCTTGGGAGAATAAGGCACTGCTGATCATCTGCATATAGCCTTTTAAAAGTGTTGGCTTTTCTAGATTTCAGATGGTAAACTCTAGTTTTTCAGCCCTCCACCTAGGAATAATGCCTATAAGCTTTATATGTACATCCTTTCTGGCTTCTCTGTGGAACTATTCCTATTTTATAATCTCAAGGATACTGCATGTTTTCTACCTTCTTTTTCCATTTATTATGACACAAGCATTTCCCCATGTTATTACATGATCGTTTACAAGTGATTGACCTGCAGTCTGTGGAATGCCCTATTCATGGACATTTAGCTTTTTCTAGTTTATTATTATTATTATAAAAGGCACTGTGGTGAGCATTCTTACAGATAAATCATTAGGTGCCCTCTCTGGTTTCCTTAGGAAATTTCTTCCAGGGAGAGGACTGCGGAGTCCAAGAATATGAACCTTTTAAATTACTTTAATTCATTCTGCAAAAATGTCCTCCAGAAAGATGTAACAATTTATGCACCCACAAGCCGTGCAAGAGAAATGCCAGTTCTGGCGGGGGGGGGCGGGGGGGGGGTGGGAGTATCTTGCTTTAACTTGAATGTCTTTGACTTCTAGTGAGCTTTAATATTTTCTCGTGTATTTATTGGTCAATCTTAATTCTTTTCTGGATTTCCAGTTCACGTCCTCAGCTAGTTTTTCTGTTACTGCATTCTAATCTATGACATCATGAAATCCAAGTAGGAATGGCTGTGCCAAGCTGGACAGATTGTCTCCGACGCCCCCACCACCACCACCTCCAAATATACACACAGGCGTGCATGTATACACACATGTGCACATGTAACCCTTCCCTGAGGTTTAGAACCCCAGGGTCTCCCAGGAACACTCAGCTGTTAGGGCCTGGGACCTATCATGTGGCTGTGGGTTGAGTGGCCATCCCTCCCTGCTGCTGGCACATGAAGACTGGCGCCCCCTCTTTCACTGCACACTGCCTGCCACACTGGGGGGCCAGGCTTTTCTTCCCAGGCCCCCAGGACAGCCCTGGGTTCTGTTCCTCCCCGTCCCTTCCGGGACCCCGCTGTCCACTTCCAACCACAGGGGGCTTCTGTCTGCATCTGCCCCTGCATGTGGCCTCCCCACACCCATCCCCCTGCATCTCAATAAATGCAGAATTTTCCTTGAAATTGTTTTAGGAATCATCCTGTGGTGCCTTTTCTCTTTTCTTTCTTTCTAAACATGCTTTAATTTTTAAGAGCAAATAATATAATGACGTCTTCTGAGCCAAACAGGCGGCTCTTTGCAGATGAAGCCTTGCTACCCCATGAAGCACTGCGAGATGCAGGGAGGATGGGGCAGTCCGTGCGGAGCCCTGTGCCCCTGCCTGGCCTGGGCTTGTGCTGCCCCCCTCCGCAAGGGGGGAGATTAAGCATCAGGGCCCAACCCTCATCCTCGTCCGCCCTTTCTCCCTCCCTCCCTCCCTCCCTAGGGCTCCTGCTCCACGACGTGACCATGGCCGGGCTGCAGGAGCTGCGATTCCCCGAGGAGAAGCCACTGCTCCGGGGCCAGGACACCGCTGAGCTGGTGAGTCGCCCCTTCGCGGTCCTGGGGCGGAGGGCGCCACCTCGTGGCCAAGAAGGAAAACTCGTGCCTTCCCTCCAGTCTTGCTGATGGCAAGGAGCCCTCCAACCGCCCACGGGGAGCCGCAGGCCTGGCGGCTTTGGCAGTCTTTGGGGCTGGGAGGCTGTTTGGGAGAGTTATTCCCATTTCAGTGATGAGAAAACTGAGGCACAGGAAGTTAAGTCACTTGGCCAAGGTCGCATAGCTATTGGGGAATGAGGCCATACTCAACCCTCAGTTCTGAGAGGCCCTGGAGCCCCAGGACTTACCCACTGGGGAGTGCCAGGGCCTTTCCTCACCTGCGGCCTTCTGTGTCTTTCCTCACAAGCCTCCGAGGGACGAGGGCAGATATTACCAACAGAGCCGTCGGGAGCAGTAGGACTGAGGCTGTCGAGGTGTTTGTGTCCAGAGGGCTCCCACTGGGGCACCAGACATTAGATTCCAGAGTTGTTTCTACCCCATGTCCTGGTGACACCTAGCACAGCCTCCCTCCCGCTCCCTGCAAGGAACAGCTGAGGGTCCACTGCTTGTAGAATCCTGGCATGTCAGGACCCCAGGTCTCTGCTGGTTGTACTTCCCACTCCTCCTCTTACAGGTGGGGAAGCCAAGAGCTCAGTCCCGGAAACCCCACCACTCCGGTCTCCACCCTGCCCTTTCACAGCCTCCAGCCGGGAGGGGAGCCCAAGCGCCACTGGGGGCCTCCTGTTGGGACAGAGTGGCTGGCTGGGGCTCCGGGGCCCAACCACATGAGGCTCAGGTCCTGCCCGTTATCTTCAAGACAGAACCTTGAGTTAACTGACAAAACCTGAGTATGTGGGGGCAGCTCCCAGGAACGGTCAGGGGGTGGCTGGTGAGCTGCACCCGTCCTAGCTGTCCTGCCTCCCTCTTCCAGGCCCCCTCATCTCCTGTCTGGCGGCCTCTCCCCAGTGCTCTCCTTACCCTACAACCTTCTAAAGCACATCATGTCACTTTCTGCTTGAAGCTGGTCAGTGGCTGCCACCTGCTCGGAGCTACCGCCACCATCCTTCCCAGGCCCAGGATGAGGCGTGCACCCGCCCCCCAGGCTCCCCGCTTCCTCCCTCTTCTGCTGCCGCCAGGCCCACCACTCTTCCTTGTACTAGCCAATCATGTTCCCAGCTGCTTCCTCCGCCTGAGGTACCTAGCCCCGAACTTCCCCTCATTTTATTCAGGCTCTGATCAAATGCCCCCTCCTCCAAGGGGCTTTGTCTGACACGGGGTCTGATATTGACGCCCAGATCCTGTCTGTTTGATTTCTGGTCTCCCTGGTGCCTAACCGAGCCTTGCACAGTGTAGGCTCTCAGCGAAGAGGGTTGGGTCATCACAGACTGAGATGCTTCTCAGAAGGGAGTTTCTCCAAACTTCTTGAAAAAGCCTCTCCTCCTCACAATCCCTTTCAACTCATGTGAGCAGAGACCAGCCTGCTTGTGAGGCTTGGTGGGCGGATGGTGCCCTTGGGGATCCCTGGACCCCATCACAAGGGCTGAGGTGTGGGATCAGAGAGCGGCCGCACGGAGGTCTGCCTGCTGGTACCAGGTGTAGGTCTGTGGTCGGCACGTAGAACTGAGGGCACGACAGCCTCACGCCTCCGTGCCTGTCCTTCCACCCTCACCTCAGCACCCCAAGACATGCCCCCACACTCCTCCCCTGCCAGCCCGGCCCAGCCTTCGCTGGCCCTCCCGCCCTGACTCGGCAAGCATGGCTCCTTTGACCAGCAGCCTGGCTCTGCTTTCTGTCTGTCTGCTGCATCTGCTGTCCCTCACTTCATCCCACCTGGACCTGGACCAGAGTTTGCCACTGTGACGTGCTTGCCCTGCACAAGGGTCTGCATCTCAGCCCTGTGTGGAGGCCTCAAGTCCCCAGCTCAGTTTCTCTCTCCCTCTCTCTCTTTCTCTCTCTCTTTCTCTCTCTCTCTCTTTCTCTCTCTCTCTCTTTCTCTCTCTCTTTCTCTCTCTCTCTCTTTCTCTCTCTCTTTCTCTCTCTCTCTTTCTCTCTCTCTCTCTCTTTCTCTCTCTCTCTCTCTTTCTCTCTCTCTCTCTCTTTCTCTCTCTCTCTCTCTTTCTCTCTCTCTCTCTCTTTCTCTCTCTCGGGTTGGCACAAGCCCCATGCCGTGGACCTGGTCACGTCTGCTTTTACCAAAGGCACGTTAAAAGCCCCAAACACCTGTGTGCTCCCAGCATGGCCATTGTGGATTCTAGTGGCCTCACTCTTTGCCTTCCAGAGCTATTCTGGCTCTGGCTTTCTCTTCTGCTGATTCGCCTTTTGTAGCTGCAGTGTGGGAAGGGTCTGTCCCCTCACTTTTTTCTTTTTCTCAAGATATATTTGAGGGACAGAGTACAAGCAGGGGAGGGGCAGAGAGAGAAGGAGACACAGAATCTGGAAGCAGGCTCCAGGCTCCGAGCTGTCAGCACAGAGCCCGACGTGGAGCTCAAACCCACGAACTGTGAGATCATGACCTGAGCCGAAGTCGGACGCTTAACCGACTGAGCCACCCAGGTGCTCCTCTGTCCCCTCACTTTTTAAACCTGCAACCTGCTAGGTGCCAGGTCTTGAGTCCAGGGAGGAGTCAATGTTTCCACATCTCTACCCGCCATCTCTCACTGTTTCAGGTTTGCTCACCTCTGAAGACTCGGCCGCCAGGTGTCCAGGGCTCTGTGGGAGAACTGTTGCCCCTTCTCCCTGTGCCTGCATCCCCATCCTCCCCACAGGTGCTCCTGGGCCTCCTCCCACCTGCCTTCCTCCCACTGTTCCTGCACCTCCAGGACCTCCCAGGGTCTCTGGATTGCCTTGTATTATTCCTGCTGTTGCTTGGTTTGGGGTCCTTTCCCATCTCCTGGGGACCCCCAGTACCCTGAGAGCACACAGCACACCCTGCCATTATCTGCCTCATCCCTTGTGCTGACTTGTTTTTAACAAAACTGTTACCTTCTCTGAGATAACTGTGCCCTTAGGATTCCCAGGTATAAAAATCTCTCACATCTCTTTCCCACTTGGGGGTGATCTTCCAGTGAGAGGATTCATCAGTAACCAGCCTCGTCCCCTTCCTGAGACCACCATCCTCTCCGGGAGGCTCTGGGAGTGGCCTGACCAACCTCCATGCTGTCCACCCCTCCCCCAGGCAGAACCCTCCTGGCCCTGGAGGAGCCAGAAGGTGAAGCCAGAGGACAGCCATTGTGTCTGATACAGTTCGAGCTGCAGGAGACCTGGCTCTCCTCCTTGGGTGTGAGGCCCTCTAGTGCCATCTTATTCTCTCCACCGCCCCCACCGCCCCAACTGCCACACAGCAGGTGGCTCAACTTTTCCTTATTTTGAGAGTAAAACACCCGAATTGCTGGTTTTCATTCTTTTTACTCCTGTGATTTAGGGTCATTTTCTTTCTTGTACTTAGTTGCCCACCCCTTGGGTTGCCGTCCTCTGATAACATCCCCGTCCTCATCTGATTGTCTCATTTATCCGTGTATTTATTCAGTAGAGCCATAGGGAGCATGTGCAGCATACAAACTCAAGTGCAGAAGTATAAAGGACAGAGTGACAGCTAACACCGTGCTTCTCTTGAATCCTCGCAGACACAGGCTTAGAAGCAAGGTGGCCTGCCCTGTTTGTCATAGCTGAGCAGAGGGGAGGAGAGGTTTCTAGACAGACACAGTCGAAAGCAAGGCAGAGACCCAGGATCTCTGGTTTTCCTGGAAATGTGCTGGTCCTCCCCTCGTCCTCATGAGGTTTCCTTCCCTAGACCAGAACCCACAGAAGACGAGTGTCTGAGGGCTGGTAGGTGGCATTGGGGAGAACCTGGCCACACAGACATATAGGGTTCTAGCCCTCTTGCACTCTGCCTCTCTGTGCCTTGCCAACAATGGGTGCTTCTGAGCTCAGTTCCCCTCGTTTGCAAAGTCAGACTCATTCTTCCAAACCTGTTTGGATTTGGGAAGCCCATTCCATTACAGGCTTTCTGGTAGGAGCAGAGTCAGACACAGTCCTGCCTTCATGGCACTTACAGCCCAGTGCAAGGGACAGGCACCGGAGACTCATACCGTTTGGGGTAAATGAGCCTGAAAACAGGAGACCTCTGTGCTTTGAGAGCACAGAGCAGGCACGTCTGGAAAGGTGGGAGCAAGCACAGGCCCAGACAGAGCCTCTGTGCAGCTTAGTAAAGCCCATGAGTTCCTCCCTCACTGCATGGGCCCCAACTTCCCCATCCCTAAAATGGGTGTGCTGCCATGTCCCAATGACCTTGAAAACCATCTGTGGGGGGAAGCAGGACAAAGTGACAAACGGTAAAGATTTGGCTTCATCAGAGATCCCACCATTTAATAGCTGTGTGATTCAGCCTCTCTAAGCCTCACTCTTCCTACCTGTAAGATGGGAATCTTCACATTTTATTATTTTTTTTTACGTTTATTTATTTTTGAGACAGAGAGAGACAGAGCATGAACGGGGGAGGGTCAGAGAGAGAGGGAGACACAGAATCTGAAACAAGCTCCAGGCTCTGAGCTGTCAGCACAGAGCCCAATGCGAGGCTCGAACTCACGGACCGTGAGATCATGACCTGAGCCAAAGTCGGACGCCCAACCGACTGAGACACCCAGGCGCCCCAAGGGAATCTTCACATTTTAAATGAATAGGTAGAATTCATAGGATGAGTCGCTGCTTGTAGGCTCGTCCATCAGGCACTTACTGGCCTGATGCCTGGGAGGCCCTGCATCACTTTTGTTAACAGTAAGATGGACTGGGGAACAGCTAGTGAGTCTGCTCAAGGCTGAGCCCCTGTGGTCCCCCTGGGCCAGCCAGGACCTAACATGCCACCTCTCTGTTTGCCTCCCCTTAGGAGAACTCCGACACCTTCCTCTTGGCGGTGGACACAGACTGGAAGGTAGGTCTCAGCTCAAACTGCCAAGGTAGGGGCCTGACAGCTGGTTGGCACCTTGCCTTGCCCAGCCCGGCCCCAGAGGAGGGTCACAGCCCTTCTGTGCGGGCACCTTGCAGCCTCCAGGACCACCCGCCTGCTCACAGCAGGTTTATCTGCCCTCTGCCCAGTGGAGATGTGCCGCTCTTTCCCTGAATGGGACTGAAGCAGGGGTGAGGCCTGGGGAGAGTGAGGATAGAGATGGGATGCTGTCATCTGAATCAGCACTTTCCTCCAGTGAGGAAACTCTCCAGTGAGGTTGGTGCTCTGAAATAGCTCCTGTTTCCATGGAAGTTGTTGCCGGGACAACCGTGTCCTCTTTAGTTTGATGCCAGATTCCCCGTGAAAATTGAAATTGTTCTTTGTTTTTATTCCTCTGCGCGATGAGTTCGCTCACTTAGCCAGCCGTTTCTCTCTGAGTCCCATCATGGCCATTTATTTCCGGGTCTTGGAAAACATCCGATGGAAGACACAATGGGGAACCTCAGTGGGTTCCAGGGCCCTGCTGGCCATCAAAACCTGCTGAACAAAATCAGATCCTTCTAGGCCCTTCCTCCTGGCTAGATGGAACTAGCCCCCAGGCCACCGCCCTGGCCCCGCCTGACTTCAATTTGGTTTGGTCTCAGAGCCCCAGGATAGCCCCAGCCTCCTGGTCTGGATGCAGGGTGACAGAAGAAGTAGGGTGGCCTGCAAGCTGCGCCCCCTCATGCACAGTGCTGCAGCAAGGATCCAGATCCCAGGCCTGTGCATCAGGCCCTGTGTCCCTTCAAGGACACCAGAGGAGGCTTCAGAACAATGCGTGTGCTCTGATCCCTGGGGAGCATCAGTTCAAACACAAAGGGCTCTGGAGCTGAGGGCAGGATGGGGTCTGGGGAACAAACAGGAGCCCGTGAGGAGAGAAAGGAGGGACGTGGCCAGGAGATGGCCCAGGCCCAGCTGGAGATCAGTACAGGCACCTCAAGGGGGACTTCTCGTCCTTCCTGCTCAAATGAAGGCAAGAATGTGTGGATGGACAGCCCTCAGCCCCTGCCTGACACCAAGTGGGACCTGCCAGACCAGGTGCTGACTACCAGCCCCCAAAACACACCCTGGAGGTTTTGAAAGGAGAGAAGGGAGTCCTGGGGTCCTTTGCAGCTCAGTCCTTGTGTACCAGGCCCAGCCCAGGGCTACTGCTGGCAGTGCCTGGGACCCTCTGCCTGGTAAAGGGCAGCATGTGCTAAAAGGCACCTTGCTGTCTCCAGTTGCACCACATGGAGGCTGCACAGAGGCTGCCTTTTTTTTTTTTTTTTTTTTAGACGAGCAGCTGAGAGGACGGATGACCGTTATCTGGGCCAAGGCCTGGCAGGGATTTTATCCCCTTTGATTCCTTGCCTCAATGGACCCAGCCAGTGGGGGAGGCAAGACAAACAAGAGCCAGACAGACCTGGGTCCAGGGCCTGGCCCTGCCACTTATGAGCCATGTGACCTCCAACACACGTCACTGCCTCATTTGTACAGTGAGGACAGAGCTCGGACCTCCCCACGTGTTTGTAGGGAATGATGCCCAAGGCCCAGCACTCAGATGCTGAGAGAACTGTGGCTATGGCCACCACAGCATGGAGTCAGAGGCAGACTACCCGAGTGTGGTTCCTGGTTCTGTGTGACGTTGGGCAGGTTACAGAAATTCTCTGTGCTTCATTTTCCTCATCTATAAAGTGGCTGTTAAGAGGATAAAATAAGGTAGCACCTGTAAGGCATTTGACAGAGACTGACAAGTGGGAGATAGGCTAGTAAGCATTTGCTACTCAAAAATGTGACCTCAGGCCCGGAGTGCTAAGGTGCTGGTAAGCTCCATGTTTACTAGCTGTTTGGGACACTTGACTTCTCTGTGCTTTAGTTTTCTCATCATTTTCCACAGGTGTGTGAGGACTGTGTGTTATTCTTGCAGCCACTCATGCAGACAGCACAGCTATTCTCCCATTTACAGATGTGGAGGCTCAGAGAGGTTGACTGACTTCCCCAGGGTCACACAGCAGAGAAGTGGCAGAGATATGACCGGAGCCTAGATTTGGCTGGTAGGACCTGAGCCTGCCTCGTCCAGCACAACTGCACAACCTCCAGGGAAGGGGCCAATTCCCAGTTTGGAGAGGCACACGGATTGCCCGATGTCTCCCCTGTCAGGGCCTGGGCAGGCATGGGCTCAGGTCTAGAGCCCCTCATGCAGCTCTTTTTTGTCTTGGTAGCAACTCTTCAGGAAAGCATGGTTCCTGTTCTACAGTTGAGGAGGCTGAGAAATTAAAAATCCTTACCCAAGGTTACCCAGCTAGTGGGTGGGGGAGCCGGGACTTGAACTCAAGTCTATGGATTTGAAGGCAGTGAGCCGAGCAGAAATCGGGCCATGGATTGGAGTGGGCAGTATCCAGGATCAGCTTCTCAGCTGGGTCCAAGGGTGGCCACTCAGAGGTCAGAGGCTGGACTGGGCATAAAGTTAGAAGGCAACCATGGAAGAGCAGGGGTTTAGTGGCAGAAAGGGTGGGAGGATACCCCCTTTGAGGAGCAGGTAGGAGCATTTTGTGGACAGGGCAGGGGGCGTGGCTGTGCCAAAGTGGCCGCAGGGAACAGGGAACATGGCTAGTAGGTGCGGGGCCGTGGGACACCGTGCTCCATATCCTGGCAAGAGGTCAGAGATGGGGCAGGGAAAGTCGTTGGTGCGCTCCAGACAGAGGATGTGGCCAGGAATAGCACATATGGCAGGTGTTGACCAGGTCACTGGGCACCAGAGATGGGGAGGTGACCCCCTTCCCTCAGTGCTGCCAGACAGCACGCAGGGCTGTCCATGCTCCTTCATCAAAGAGACAAAATGGGGGCACAGGCGCCTAGCACCCTCCTTCTCTGTGTGGTTCCTGCCGCCTCAGTCCTTGGGCTCTCTCCTCTGCTCACCTCCCTGACCTATTTCCTCTCTTCTGCCTCCTCCTTCCCAGTTTCCTCTACTTGCAGGACTCTAACCAGCTCTCCACCCAAGTCCTTGCTGTTCAGGACCGGGCAGAGAGCCTGAGATGGCCTCTGCATCCTGGCGCCCCCCCCCCCCCCAACCTGGGAGCCAAGCCCCACACTGGTTGTGGGTGGGTCTGCAGGAGGTGGGCGTGTCCACTTTGACAGGCTGACCCCAGTCCCTCCTCTCCCTGGTAGCCTCCAGCCCCTTGCTGCAGGGTGAGGGTGGCAGCCCCTTGCTGCAGGGTGGGGGTGGGGAGGGCAAGACTGGTGCGTCCCCACCATACCTGCTGGTTCTGCAATCTGCCCAGGCCCCCTGCGCCCAGAACCCCCATTTCAGCACTGTGGGCAGGTGCTAGGCGTGCATGTGGGCAGAATGAGGGCTACCTGAGGGGAGAACCTGGGGAGTGGAGAAGGAGCATTCCCTGGAACAGGGTCACGAAGGAAGGTTGCCCCAGACAGCCAGTCACTTCCCCGTCCCTTCAAGGTTAAGTCATCCAGACCTTTCTGACGCGGAGATTGGGCTCGGGGCCATCTCAGGCCCTCCCCGCCCCCCTGGGAATGGGACAAGGGCGGGGCCGCCTTGGGCATGCCTGTGTGGCCTCCCCTGCCCCGCGTTAGTGTCCGTGTTCATGAGAGCTCCTGTGTACCTGACACAGGGCACACCTGTATGTGTGGTCTCTTCTCTCATCTTCCCAGGACCCCTCGTGCAGCTGCAGCTGTTGGTGTGTGCCCGCGCGGGAGGTGGGGGGGCGGGAGGTAGGGGCTAGGGACCACCGAGGATGATGTGTTGCTGGGGGCGGGAGGAGCAGGGGGAGGAGCAGGAGCCGGTGAGAGAGGACTTCGGAAGCCAATCAGAGTCAGGTTTGTCTCCCGACAGCCAATCTGGAAGCGGGGGCTGGGGGCGGGGGGAGCGTGTGGCTGCGCAGAAACCCCGCAGGGAGGCGGGGCCGGCCTAGGCCACGAGCCTCTGCTTATAAATGGCCCGGGAGCGGCGCCCCATCACAGCGTCGCCGTCTCCCCTTCTCACTGCCCCCTCCCTTTGGACCGTGGTGACTCAGGCCTTTGTTTGCCCTTCCTGGTAGAGGCGGATCGCCTTCTCGCTCGGCAAGATGCCGGAGTGCTGGGATGGGGTGAGTGAGGGCTCTGGGGGCGGCCAGGTGGGCAGGGAGGACGGGACATCCCTCTGCCCCTGGCGGCGGATCTGCCTTCAGTCGCCTCACCTTGGGAGTCACTGAGGCAAGGCCAGCAGTTTCTAGTCTCCCTGGTGACCCTGGCCTGCATCAGGGGTTAGTTAGGGTTTAGCTGCTAGTCAGCGTCTGTGGGGAAGGGCTGTGACCTGTCCGCAAGCCTGGGTGGACCGGTGTGCCAGCGCGTGCACATCCCCCTGGCGGTGTGCCCTCCGTCTGGCAGGTGCCCGGTGGGCGTCTGCCTCGCGCCTGTGACCATCTCAGCCCTGGGGCAGGCTGTGTTCACTGCACGTGTCGGGGTCTCCACCTTTCTGATCCTGCGGGGGTTGTCTTGGTTGTTCGGATCGCCTCACTGAAGTGACAATCGAAGGACAGACAGCCTCTTCCTTCCTTAGGAGTTGCTTGCAGCGCCTCCGTGGTCCCCAGGGAACTGCCGCGCCAGTCGGGCTGAGGCGGGGAGGTCTGGGGGAGGTGCTACCCGAGCCTTCAGGCCCAGGTCCCTGCGGGGGAGAGCTCGAGGAGGGGGTCGCGGGTCTTACTTGGTGGGTGGGGGAAGCCAACGCTGGAGCCATGAGCCTGCGGGGCGGGGGTCAGGGCAGCAGTGCCCAGGGGTGCTGTCCTTCCTCCAGGAGGGAGAAGCAGGAGCACACCTACTACACCCCCCACGCCTGGCCTGCCCTGAAGGTGCCACAGACCACCGGGTGCCCTGCACCCAGGCAGCAACGTCAGCGCCTACCCCGGGTCTGCACCCGGGGGGCCGAATCCCTGATGCGGTTTGATGGAATGAATTGTACTAGCCCCTCCCCCAGCCTTTCACCCCCTCCGTGTGCTGAAACCCGGCTGGGAGCACCCCCCTCCAGTCCTCAAGGTCACAGGAGAGAGGAGTCGGACGGCAGAGAGAGGACGTCAGAGCCCCCTCCCTTGCTGCTGCGGCAGCTGTGCCTCGCGGGCGCCCACCTGGAGGCGGGGGGGCTCTGACGTCACCAGGAGCCAATGGGAGCGCTCGGCCCTGAGGGCTGGGGGCTCCTAGTGGGTCCGGCCGCGGCCCTTGGATCACCCCTCTTGTGCAGGACCCGGAGGAGCGGGGACACTGGGCTTCCATCTGGCTGAGCTGGGTCTGAGCTCCTGGATTGGGGGGGGAGGGTTCAGCCAAGTCATTGGGCCGCAGAGGCCCAGCAACCGGGCCATTGCCCTCCACAGCCCATCCCACCTGGGCAGTTAAGCCTTAGCGGGGAGAGCATTGCCCAGGCACCGGTGATGGTGTTGCTGCGGTCACACCAGGGCTGGGGGGCGGGTAGACACCCCTCACACGCAGTCAGAGGGTGGAAGTCTGAGGTGGCGGTGGTCTGAGGGTGGAAGATTGCCACCCTGGGCCCAGACTTGAACCCGGCAGGGCTAGAGCCGACCCCACATGGACCTACCCTTCACACCCGCAGGAAGCGCATTGCAGCTCTTGTGCGATGGGCGCCCCTCCTGCCCACAACCCTCCCAGTCTTTCCCCACCCTCCCTCCATAGCACTGTGCATCCCTCCTGCCCCAACCCCTACTCTTCAGAGCTAAGAGGCTGTGGAGGATGCTGCATACCTCCCTGCCCCCCACCCCACCCCCCACGGCCACCAAGCAGGGCCAGGCAGCTCTGGAAAACTGCCTGCTTGCAAATCTATTGGGTGGAGCCTTGACTGCATACCCCTGATCTCTGAGGCTGGCACCTGGCAAGGCCTGCTGTACCTTCTCTGGACTTGACCTTGGGAAAGTTATTTCTCCTTTCCAAACTTCAGTTTGCTCCTCTGGGGCTTGGGTCCCTGTGAGGAGTAAATGAGAAAACACATGAGAAGTGGCTGGTCAGAGTCAGTGAGCAGGAAGTGTTCCTTGTTTTCATGGCCCTGAGGGAGGACAGGCCTAGGATGTGGGGAGGCTGTGGTGGACCTGGGACCACTTAGAGGACATCAGGTTTCTTTAACAAGGCCTCACAGCAGAATTGTGGCTCCCAGGGTGTGGCCTTTGGCCATAGGGTTTACATCACCTTGTCATTCCCCACTGGAGACACAGGCCTGAACAGTGGTCCTCTGAGGCCTGACCCAAGAACACCAGGCCCCAGGAAGCTGTCTCCTGCCTCCTGAGTCTCCCCTTTTCTCTCAGGGGCAGGAACATGGTATCTCTCTGAACCTTAGCATCCTCCATCTGTAAAAGGGGCAAAGGCATGCATAACATGCATGGCACCTGGCACACATGTTGTCCCTTTCCTGCCCTTGACCTTAGCTTCGCCTCCAACTCAAAGGGACAACTCACAGGGATCCCCTTGGTGCGGGGCAAGGCTGTTAATTCAGCTCTGACAGATCCTCTTAGAGTCTGTCCTTCGAGTGGCCCAAAGTGACTAGTTGGCAGAGGGACCAGCCAGCAGGGCACCTCCCTAAGGCTCAGGGACGCCTGAGCACTTCAGCCTCCTTTTCTGCAAGTGCTACATGCTCCACAGACATCAGCTTCTTCCGTTCTCATTGGGTCCCCGTGAGATGCGTGGGAAGAGGTGGCTGAGGCACAGAGAAGTGGTATATACCCTGTTCAGAGTCACACAGTAAGGGACAGAGGAGGTCTTGAACCTACATCATCCAGCACCTGTTTCCTGAAGGACTAATAACCCCAAGCCACAAAACCAAGGGCATGAACACAGGAGGATCCTACAGTGGTCACTGGAAGAAGGCCTTTGGGGTGGGAGTGCACATCTAACCATGCCCTGTTGGAAGGGAGGCCTTGGGGATCTGGGGGAGGGGCATTCGAGGTGGAAGGAACAGCATGAGTAAGAGTGTGGAGGTGGGAGCCAGGGTCAGGTGCAGGGGTTGGAGGCTGGGCTTGGCTGAAAGGGGAAGGTTACTGCAGATTCTAAGCAGGGCTGTTGAGGCCATTCACCTTCTGAATGGAAGAGGAACATGGTGAGGTCGCGACTCAGGCCAGGGTGGCAGAACTGTCCTGGAGGGGCTGTAGAGAGACAGAGAAAACGAGCTTCACTGGACTCTGCAGGGCTAAGGGCAGCAGGGCCTGGGCACTGGCTGCCCACACCACCAGTCTGCAGAACTTCCCCGTGCAGACTGGCTCATGCTGTCCCTGTGCCAGACGCCTCTGGGAAGGAGTGCTCCGTCTGCTCTGTTCTCCCTGGGGGCTGCTTGGGGTGATGAGAATGAGATGCCCCCCTGTTGGGAGGTGGAGGCCCCACCACAGGCCCAACAGCCCCCAGGCTGCCCATGAGCCGCAGTGAGGGCTGCCCAGAGTGTCTGGTACCGTTTCCCCTCCAGGAACATGACATCGAGACGCCTTACGGCCTTCTGCACGTGGTGATCCGGGGCTCCCCCAAAGGGAACCGCCCGGCCATCCTCACCTACCATGATGTGGGCCTCAATCGTGAGTGCACCCCAGCCTCATCCTGCCTTCCTCTGCCTCCCCTCCTTCCCCACAGGGCCCCGGAGATCCCCACTCACCCTCAGCTTGGTGCCCTTAGCCATTTGGGCCTTGGTGTCACTGCTGGGCCACGAGGCTGACCACCTCTGCCTTGCCCTCCCTCTCAGGGCCACAGGCCTCCCTACCCCTTTGCTGAGCCACAGCTGAGAGGTGTGTCTTTGCAGACAAGCTGTGCTTCAACACCTTCTTCAACTTTGAGGACATGCAGGAGATCACCAAGCACTTTGTGGTGTGCCACGTGGATGCCCCTGGTCAGCAGGTGGGGGCGTCACAGTTTCCCCAGGGGTAGGTACCGGGGAGCCCCCCTCCAGGTTTCCCAGCTCTGTGCCCCAGGCAGCACCTGGCCCTGACCTCCTGCTCTGCCTGCAGGTACCAGTTCCCCTCAATGGAGCAGCTGGCCGCCATGCTCCCCAGCGTGGTACAGCACTTTGGGTGAGTCTCTGCCCTTACCCTGTCCCTGTGCTGGGGGGGCCATCAGAGTCACCTGATGGCAATCATGGGAAGTAGCTCCCCGAGCCCTGGAGTGACCAGCCACACTTTCCACCAGGTTCAAGTACGTGATTGGCATCGGAGTAGGAGCCGGAGCTTATGTGCTGGCCAAGTTTGCAGTGAGTCTCCTTACTTCCACCCCCACCCCAGGGCTGATGTCTCCTGGAGGGGGCCACCCTTCAACCATAGGAACATTTGCTCTTTCTTCCTTCTCCTTCCCCTCCCCCCACTTCCTCTTCACTCAGAAAAGCCCTTTGTTTTCTTTTATTCACGCAAGGAAATAAAAAAAGAGGGAGATTACTTTTTCCATACATTTCCTCAAAAGACTAGACTATTACTTGCTTACCATTATCCACAGCCAAAGTTTCTTTTAGCGGCAAACCATACAACTAACTGCTCTAGCCACTAAGTAAGGATTATCCTAATCACTCATTCAGTAATTAGGGTGATATTTAAACATAAGGCTTTTTTTCCCCTCTTTTCAAGTTTTTATTTAAATTCTAGTTAGTTAACATAGATGATAAAATTGGTTCCAAGTGTAGAATTTAGTGATTCATCACTTACATACAACACCCAGTGCTCATCACAAATGCCCTCCTTAATACCCATCCGCCATCTAGCCCATCCCCCGCCCACCTCCCTCCATCAACCTATTTGTTCTCTATCGTTAAGCCTCTTATGGTTTCCTTCCCTCTTTTTTTCCTTCCTCTATGTTCATCTGTTTTGTGTCTTAAATTCCACATATGAGTGAAATCATATGCTATTTGTCTTTCTCTGACTGGCTTATTTCACTTAGCATAATACCTTCTAGTTCCATCCATGTCATTGCATGGCAAGATTTCTTTCTTTTTGATGGCTGAGTATATTCCATTGTGTACGTATACCACATCTTCTTTATCCATGTCCAGTCAATGGACATTTGGGCTTTTTCCATAGCTTGACTACTGTGGATAGTGCTACTATAAATATTGGTGTGCATGTGCCCCTTTGAATCTGTGTTTTTGCATCCTTTGGGTAAATACCTAGTAGTGCAATTGCTGGATCCTAGGGTAGTTCTATTTTTAACTCTCTGAGGAACCTCCATACTGTTTTCCAGAGTGGCTGTACCAGTTTGCATTCCCACCAGCAGTGTAAGAGGGTTCCCCTTTCTCCACATCCTTGCCAACATTTGTTGTTTCCTGTGTTGTTAATTTTAGCCATTCTAACAGGTGTGAGGTGGTATCTCATCGTGGTTTTGATTTTTATTTCCATGATTATGAGTGATGTTGAGCATCTTTTCATGTGTCTGTTAGCATCTGGATGTCTTCTTTGGAAAAATGTCTGTTCATGTCTTCTGCCCATTTCTTAACTGGATTATTTATTTTTTGGGTGTTGAGTTTGACAAGTTCTTTATAGATTTTGGATACTAACCCTTTATCAGAGATGTCATTTGCAAATATCTTCTCCCATTCCATAGGCTGCCTTTTAGTTTTGTTAGTTGTTTCCTTCTCCGTGCAGAAGCTTTTTATCATGATGAAGTCCCAGTAGTTCATTTTTGCTTTTGTTTCCCTCACCTCTGGAAACGTGTCTAGTAAAAAGTTGCTATGGCCAAGGTCAAAGAGGTTGCTGCCTGAAACACAAGTCCTTTCTTAACCAAAAATTACACTTACATTAAGTTTGGAAGGTTTAAAGGAAGTTGCATTTCAGAAACATTGTGTTGGGTAGGAGCCCACAAGCTTTTCATCTCTAAAAACAAAAACTTAATTTTCAGGATTCAAAGTGTTTCTTTTTTCAAAAGAAAAGACCAGGAATTTTCAACTCCAGTATGGATTTCAGCACTTAACTACTAACAAGTAGATATATATATATATATATATATATAACTATATCGTTATAACTATATATAAAACTATATATATAGTAATATAGTAGTATATATAAAACTATATATATAGTTATATATATTACCATATATAGTATATATAACTATACTTATAGTATATATGTATATATATTCCCTGTCACCCCAGATAAACTTGACAGGATAGTAAAGTCGTATGTATATGACCATTTTCCCCTAAATGTGGGCAAACACCTGAACAGATCATTTGAATTTCTTTTACCATCAAACACAAAACAGGCTTTGGAAAGGTCAGTTTCTTACTTCACTAGAGCTTCTTTTTCTATGAAAGCAAAGAAACAAAGTGTTTTATTTTTTAATTTTTAATTTTTTTAATGTCTTATTTTTTTATTTTTGAGAGACAGCGTGAGTGGGGGAGGGGCAGAGAGAGAGGTAGACAGCTGTCTGCACAGAGCGTGATGTGAGGCTCAAACCCAGGAACCATGAGATCATGACCCGAGCCACAGTCAGAGGCTTAACCAACTGAGCCAGCCAGGTGCCCCTAAACAAAAGGTTTTATTGCGGATGTTTAATCCTCAGTTTTACAACAGATCAAACAGATTCAAAGACCTGTTAAAAGGGGTGGAAAACAGTGACATAGGCATAGATTCAAAACCAATCAAAGAATACTGAAAGGTGCCGAATGGAGTAGAGGGTGAGCAGAGGCAGCCAGAAGGGGTGGGGTGGGGGCAGGCAGGTTTCCATCTGTAGCCAGTGGAGGCATCTGTGGCTCCTCAAAGCCCTTCCAGAGCACGTCCTCCTCCTCCTCGGCCCCTCCCAACCACCTGTGAGATAGGCAGAGTCAGCATCTTACAGCCCGTTTGCCGGGTGGGAAGGCTGGGGCTCCCTACATACTAGCCAGCCTCCCAAGCTCTGTCTTCCTCTCATGGCAGCTTATCTTCCCCGACCTGGTGGAGGGGCTGGTGCTGATGAACATTGACCCCAACGGCAAAGGCTGGATCGACTGGGCGGCCACCAAGGTGAGCATGGTCCACCTAGCAGACGGGGGTGGTGGTGGTGAGGGGCGGCACTCACACTGGCCTCCACCCCGGCCCACAGCTCTCCAGCCTGACCAGCACTTTACCTGACACGGTGCTATCCCACCTCTTCAGCCAGGTAAGGGGGTGGGGCCCCCACAGGAGCAGCAGTGGTGGCTGAACTGGGGGTCCCTGGGAGCCTCTGGAGGGCCTGGTTATGCCTACTCCCAGGGGCGCCTGGGGCTTCTACCAGGAGGGGATCTGGCTTGGGGTCATGAGGCATCTGACCTGTCTCACTCTACTCACCTGAGACAGACGTGGGAGGCCTCCTCCCTCACTTGCTGGGAATGGGGCGAGGGTGGTTCTGTCTGGGACACCTGTGCCCGTCTGAGACCACACCCCTGTCTGTCGCTCCCCTCCGTGCACCTCCCCCATCTATCCCGTGGGCCCAGGAGGAACTGGTGAGCAACACAGAGCTGGTGCAGAGCTACCGGCAGCAGATCGGGAACGTGGTGAACCAGGCCAACCTGCAGCTCTTCTGGAACATGTACAACAGGTGCGGGCAGCCTGGGGCCCAGCTCCGCAGCACCAGGCCAAAGAGTGCCCCCTCTGTCCCCTCGGTACAACCAGTCACGGAAGGAGGCAGGCAGGAGACGTGCTCTCCCAAGCTTGTAGATGAACAACTTGTACCAAGAAGAAAAGAGTTACTTCTTGCCCAAGGTCACACCCCTCGAAGGACAGAGGGTAGGGTAGGGCTTCCAGCTCTGGTTTCTGGGCTCTTCCACGCCTTTTCCCCCAGGGCATTGCTGGCTGGCTGGCCAGGAGCAGTGGGGGAAGCTGGGCAGCATCCCTAATGCCCCCAGCCTGAACCTCAGGGCTGACATCTGTAGGAGGGGGACGGGGGGTTGGATGAACTCCATGGTTTTCAAGCTGTGCTCCTTAGAGCCCACTGGCCTTCCCTCCTTTCTTTTTCTCGTACAAATATTTATTAAGCACCTGCCGTGTGCATGGTGCTGGAGGAACAGTGGAGAATGAGAAGCTAGGCCCTGCCTTCCTCTACGACCCAGGAATCCCACGCACAGGTGGTGGTGCATGTCAGAGTGCTTCAAGGGGGAGGGAGAGCCAAATTTCAGGGCCCACCTGGCATGAATTGCAGGGTCTGAGAAGAAGTTACGTATGAGGCATGGCCTGAAGACCCCTGTTTGTGCAGAGCAGGTCCCTGCCTCCCTGTTTACCCCTAACTGGGATCTCTTAGAGCCTTTTCCATAGTTGAGACAACTCAATAACCGTAAACCCCAACTCTGGGACCAGCCCGGGATGCTGGGCCATAATTGCCATTGTGGGAGGATGAGGTAAGGCTGGAATACAACAGGGGCAGGCCTGGGGCACACAACCCCCTCAGATCCAGTTCTGAGATGCCCACCTCTGCCTCTCCCTGCAGCCGCAGAGACCTGGACATTAACCGGCCTGGAACAGTACCCAATGCCAAGACACTCCGGTGAGTGCCCCTCACCCCCCAGCCTGTCCCTGCCTACCACGCCCAGGCCAGACAGCCCTTGTCCTCTGTGTCTGCAGCTGCCCCGTGATGCTGGTGGTCGGGGATAACGCGCCTGCTGAGGACGGTGTGGTGAGTGAGGGACAGCGTCCTGACTGGGGGTGGGAGGCGGGAGTACGGAGATCGCTGGCCTCTGGCTGGCAGGGCCAGGCACTGGATGCTGGATTTCTCACCCCACCTCCCACCATCTTGCCATGATGCATCACCACCTGGCACAATCCCACCCTTCGAGTGAGGGAGGCGTGGAGACGGGAGGGAGCTGGGGCCAGACCACCTGATGGCCACCCTGTCCCTGGGGTGAGGAGTACCAGGGTAGCCCCCCGTGTGACAGAAACTAGCACACCCTCCCTGTGCTTGAGGGCCCGGAGGAATGCAGTGTGTGCTGCTGTGGCCATGGGGACTCGGGTAGGGGCCTCAGTCTCCTGCTGAGCCTTGACCCTCCCTCACCTCACCGCCTGAACCCGCGGTCCCTGGCATTTTGCCCGCCACTGCCACCAAGGTGGCCCTGGCTCCCCGTGAGGACATCGCGTGGCCAGCAGTTATGAGTGGAGTCCAAGGATCTCAGGTCCCTTGGGGCGCTGCTTCCTGATCTGCAGGGGCCTGACTTTCAGAAGGCAGCCTGGCAGGCGTGGGGCAGCCTCAGCCAGGGCCCCGGTGCCAGCCCGTGTCTGCCCCCTGCACACCCTTCTCACGAGTAGAGCCTCTCAGCTCTGGGAATAGAACCTGCCTTAGCAACTGGGGCAGGGGCTCCCCTGATACCCCGGGGGCTGGGGCTGCCTTACTCTGCTGACCTTGCCCCTAGGTGGAGTGCAACTCCAAACTGGATCCAACCACCACGACCTTCCTGAAGGTGAGGCCTTCTTCCCCAGCCATAGGCCAGCTCCTCAGCCAAGGGCCCAGCCTCAGGGAGGGGCCTGCCTGGGGTCCCATCCAGGGCGGGAGCAGGACAGCGTGTCGGGTCAGCGCAGCCTGTTTAGGCTTGGGCAGGGTGTGGGGTGGCCCCCGCTCAGCTCACCCCCTTCTCTTCCCTGCAGATGGCGGATTCTGGGGGGCTCCCCCAAGTCACACAGGTGAGACTCTTGGCCCTCCTTCCCTTACCTGGCCTAAGTGGGAGAAGCCTCCTTTCCCCCTAATCCCAGGCAGCCAGTCAAAGCATGTACTGTCTCTCTGTCCTGCAGCCAGGGAAGCTGACTGAGGCTTTCAAATATTTCCTGCAAGGCATGGGCTACAGTAAGTATACCTCCCCCTGCCCCCGCCCTAGAGACCGGTGGGCAGGCAGCAAAGTGGGTTTGGCACCCGGTGGCAGGTGGCACTAAGCCTGTGGGCATATGAGCTCTGTGTTCTCAGGGCCCACATGCTGTGCCACTCCCCACATGCTCCCCACATGACGGGGGACCCTCTAGGGCATCTCCACCTGCGTTGTAAGTAGATGATCCTAGGCTGTGTCTGGCTCTCCTCTGCTCTTGGAGGGGCTTTGGGACAGTGCTCTCCTGGCAGCATTGGAGCGGTAAGGCTCTTCCTCCAGCCCTGGGGGACGAGAGCCCAGGGCTGAGTCCTGCCCAGAAAGCCTGCCTACAGGTGAGTCATATATACCACCAGCTCCCCGCCAGGCCTATGGCACCTGAGAAGGGCTTTTGTCACACGTGGTGGGATGGTGCAAGGGACATTAGAGTGGTCTTGGAATCTAGGGCGTGAGGAAGGCAAGTGAGGCCACCTGGGTTTTAGGAGAGAGACAAGGCAGCCAAAGCTGGGGGTTGCGTATATGAAGACCCCAAGGGAGTAGGGGCCAAGGGGTGGCTATGCCCACTCTCCTCCCCTCTCCAGACTGCCCCTTGTGCAGGGATGGTATCCCCAGACTGCTCATGGGCACCTCTAAATCACATACACACGTGCACATGCACACACCCTTTTTATCTCCTTGATTCCTCCCCTTTCCCCCATATACCTGGCTCTCCTGCTGGAAGCAAAACTCTTCTCCCTGAATTTGTTTCCCCCCTGGACTTTACCCTCTGGAGCTTGTGCCTCCTTAGAAGGACAGGCCCGTGGGGGAAAACTGGGGGCCCAGCCAGGAGTGGAAATCCCTCTGGCCCCCCAGGAGCCTGCCAGCCTCTTGTGGGGATGTAGGGCAAAGAGAGGCCAAAGCCAACAGCGAACCACAGCAGGAGCTCTGTGGCTGGGCCTGAGCCCAGGGCCTGCCCCGTGAGCATCTGTGGGATGGGTAGACCAGCAAAGCTTATTGGGCTGGGACATGTTCTCAGGACCCCAGGCAAAATGCCACCAGGCAGCCTGAGAGCTGGGCAGGATTTAGGAGGTTGTGCAGGCCTCCCCATTCTGTACATGGGGGAACTGGGGCCCAGAAGAAGGGTGAGGGTGCTGGCACTAGCCCTGTCACCAAGAGCCCCTCAGGGTCACAGCCCAGGCTGGAGACGCAGGATGAGTGCCTCCACCGTGGAATCAGGGCTCCCTCCAGGGCTGCTGCTTCAGTGGGTGAGCAGGAGGGGGCTTCCTAAAGCTCTGGCCCTGCCCCAGCCCGCTCTGTTCCTGTCCTGTTGTCTTCTCTCCTGACCCTCGCAACACCCTGGCCTTGCCGGATCACGCTCTTCACCCGTGTTCTGTGTCTCCCCCCACCCTGCCCCACCCCTCTGGCTCTGTCTTCTCTCTTAGTTGCATACTTGAAGGACCGAAGGCTGAGTGGAGGAGCAGGTAGCCCTGTGGCCCCTCCCCTGATGCATGGATCCCCACCCCAGGACCCCCTGCTCTTTCCTCTGTGCAGCGCTGCGGCCGGGCCTCATCTTGCTGTGGTTTGGAACTTTCTTGTGTCCCGCTCGCCTCCTAAAGCCCAAAAGAGTCGTGCTTTTTCACAGATCCTGGACCTAGTGGGCTGCGTCCCATGTCAGGGCTCTAGATTGGCTGGGGTTCAGAGTGGTCTGGCTTCTGGGTGGCCATGGGCCACGTGGCTTTCAGAGCTCAGGCATTTGGAACCAGAGCCTCTCAGAGGTAAAGCCTAGGCCTGGCCCTGGGTGCAAGGGTGTCTGACCATGCCCCAGCTGGACCAATGGCCAGCTGAGTTCAGGGAGGTGGAGTTTGCCCCTGAGCGTCTTGCTCGTGAAACTCCAACGAAGGACGGAAATTGGATTTAGGGCAGTTTGTGGCCACCACACCTAGTCCTTCTTCACGGAAGTAGTCCCACTCCCCTGTCCCATCATCCTCTTGAGGCGGGGGCATCGCTGGAATTCTGTCCCGTCCCTGTAACAGCTCAGGGGTACCCGGGCAGTGACCCCATTCTGGCCATAGCTCTGGCCAGCTGTTGTGAGCTGGGTCCCGCTGGCCTCTGCGGGGTGCCCGGTCCCCCCCTCTTTGGCTCATTCACTCGCTGGTGCTGCATGCCTCCGGCTTGATGGAGTAGGTGCCAGAGCCCTGGCTTGGGAGGGGCCTCTGTGCCATTGGAAAAACGGGTCTTGCCGCTTTGCTTGTGTCAACCCTTCTCCTGCCTGCTGGCACCCAGACCCCCCTGCCAGTCCTCATGCCCGTTCCCATCTCTGCCCACAGTGCCCTCGGCCAGCATGACCCGCCTCGCCCGCTCTCGTACCGCGTCGCTCACCAGTGCCGGTTCGGTGGATGGCAGCCGCCCGCAGGCCTGCACCCACTCGGAGAGCAGCGAGGGGCTGGGCCAGGTCAATCACACCATGGAGGTGTCCTGTTGAAGCCCCTAGCCTGGCAGAGATGCCCACCTGCCCCCACCCGCATCGACGTCCCACTGGCATCCTCGCGCCGGCTCATTTTCCCTTTAGTTTATTTTTGTGAAGGCCAGGGGAGGAAATGGGTTCACTTCTCTTTTGTTAAAAACGTGAGGGGATTCATCCTAGATGCTGCAGCAGAACGGTCTCCAGATGGTTTGAGAGGCTCGCTCCTCCCCACCCCCACCCCCACCTCACTCACCTTGTTAACTTGGCTGACTTAGGCCCCTCTTCCAACTCCCCACGGTCTGGGCGGGGCTCAGGGAGGAAGGGGATCTGCTAAGGAAAGAGTGCAACTCCTTCTCTGGGCAGGATCCAGGGTAATATCCTGGACTGAAGAAAGCATGGGATGACCCCCATGGACAGGGCAGGTTTGATGATGGGATGGGGTTTTGAGGTGGTGTGCTGGGACAGCAGGAGCATGGGGTCCAGCTCAGGCACCGGGGTGACAGGAGACAGCACAGGGGAGCACTAGGAGGTAGGGGCCCTGGAGCTCTGCAGGCCCCTTTCTCCCCATCTCCCCCACCAAGCACATCTGTTTCTGTCTTTTGCACATGTGACAATCATCTGAACCATAGCCACAAGGGGGCGCTCTGACCAGGCAGCAGTTTTCCTGGTGCTCTCTGGGCTAGCCTGGTGATGTAGGCCCAGGCAGACAGGCAGGCAGGGGCTGAACAGGGTTTCTCTGCCCCAGGAAGACCAAACACAGAGGACCTTACAGGCAGGAACCCCACAGACTGTCCCAGCCCACACACTCCACCATCTCGTGGCCCTGTCCCATGTCTGAGCCAAGGCCCTGAGGTAGAAAGTCACCTGATCCTGTATCTCCATAGGGACCTGACTTGGGGGCTGAACTTAAATGCTGGGATAGCCCATGAAGGTCGGATGCACCCCTGAGAACTTCACGGTGTCTGCCTTCAGGAGCCAGTATGTGACTAGAGACAGTGGTGGCTGAGATTCCCAGCAGACCCCCTCTTTTGTCCCCAGGTCCCATGGAGGACAACCCAATCAGCAGCAGTGTGTCCAAGGCCACCAGAAACATGGTGTTGTTAGGGAGAGTTCTGGTCAAGCTATGCCAACATTTTATGTGGGCATCACTAAGCAAGAAGAGATTTTATCTGGAAAGAAATGGTCTAAGGTAGTGAGACTTCTGCAGGCCCACATCACCATCTCAGGACTGTTGGAGTGGCTTGGGCTGGGGCTTGCTGGGTCCTGGGGTGGGAGGTGGAGGTTCCTAAAGAGAACAAGGTCCAGGCAGAGGAGAAAGGCTCTCCAGGTACCCCAGTCCCCTCCTTTCACCTGAAGCCCAGGACTGAGCCACACACATCCCACCCACCTGCACCATCAGGGAGAATCTCCTGGCCCAGAAACAGGAGCCACTTGTCTTGGAGCCTAAATCAATTGCCACAAACTCTAAAACAAGTAAAAGAGCAATGATAAAGGCAGTGCTGGGGAGGGGACAGTTGCGTGTGGGGTGCTCTGAGGCTGAGAGGACACCTGCATCCACATTTCTGCACATATCACCCCCTTCTAGAATCTTAAGCCATTACTAGACTGCTCTAGAGCCTGGTGGAGTGTTAGTCTGTCCCCAGTTCTATTCACTCACGTGCTTCCTTTGAATATCAAATGTGACTGTTTGAAAAGCTGGTAGAATTAATCCCTCTTAACTGTAGATAGCGCTGCAAATCTTGGATTTTTTTTTTCTTCTTTCAGATAAGATATCTATAAATATCTATACATTATATATATATATATGTATATTGGGTCTTCCTGCGTGTGGTTTTCCATCGGAGGTTGTCTCTTTGGTCAAAGTGAACTTTTAATGGAGTTTATTATTTTCCTGTCTATATAAAGCAAAGAACCTAATTTTGTGTATTCTGGTGGCTGATGTCATGAAACTTTGAGACGACAAAATGTAAAACAAATAAAAACCCTTGTCAAAGTATTAAGAGTTAAGTGTCTGGAAAACTAATAAACTAAGAAGAATTTGAGTGTGGTGACACCAGGCCCATCATAGGAAGCTCGTGAGAAGGCAGCATTGAGGCTGGTGCTTCTTGAGGTTTAGATGGGGTTGCATATGTAGGAGTGTCCATCCATGTTTCTATTTCTGGTTCTTTTTTCTTTTTTAACTCTACCCCCACCCTGGGGCTTGAACTCAGGACCCTGAAATCAGATCCCAAGATTCAGAGTCGTCTGCTCTACCGACTTTGATCCAGCCATGTGCCCCACCTATTTCCTGTTCTGATCACATTCATTATCTTGTCAATTCTTACATTAATTCCATACGGTAGATATTAGTTTCACAGCTGAGGAAACGGAGCCTCAGGAGAAGGAATTTACCCTAATAATATCGTAAAGCTGAGAACTGGCTTTGGCATTGTTTGGCTTCAAAACACTCTCGATTCAATGCTTGCTACTTTCCCAGGTTTTAACCACCATTTCGGACTCATTCACTCATTTACTCAATAAATACATAATTGCATACCTGCTATGTGTCAACTAATAAAGAAGCATCTAAATAAAAATAAAACCCACCATGTGCTATGCAAATGATGACAAACGGATATACTAGCGAGTGCGGGCAAAGGCGGGTTATTCTACTTCTGGGAACCCTCCCCCTGCTCCTCGGAAACACACACAACCTGACCCACCACACTCCGAAACGCACGCACGCACATTGACAACCTGCTCTGTGTAAAACGGTTAGATGACCGTAGCTAACGGAGACTCGAGATCAGGAAGGCAGGCTGGTCGCCCACCTGGGTGCGCTGACAGCCTTGGTTGGTACCGGGAAAACGGGAGTTTTGTTCTTTACCCGGACTTCTATTCCGAAATGTCTCAGCTCATAGAGACCGAAGGGGAGAGTTGTGGCTGGCTGAGAACCAGGCTCGAGGCTCCACAGAGACACGCCTTATCGGACCCGACTTAAACCCAACTGGGGACACTTGGGCGCCACAGGATGTCCTCAGGAAGAATGATTTGACCAGGTGCAAATCCCCACTCTTCCTCCGCGTGGATCAGGGGGCGAGCGTCACGTGGCGCCGGGGCGGGGCCTGTGGCCCCGCCCCCGAGAGGCCTTTTCCCGGACGCCGGAAGCGCTAGCGCGGAGCTTCTGAGCGGCAGGGCCGCGCGCCCTCCGCCATGGCGACCAGGGCAAAGCGCCGGCGGGTAAGTTACGGGGGGCCGGAGCGGGGCCTGCCCGTCTCCCTTGCGGCTCGCCCCTAACCCGCCCGCAGTGCGGTCCCGCCCGTCCCTGTGGTTCCCTAGAGCAGGTCGCTGGCCGCCCTCCTCGTCCCCTCCCCCACCCAGAGCGAACTTTTCTCCGCGCGCACGCTGCGATGCCTTCCCGCTTCCCGCGCGTTCTCCTGGGCGAACCGTCTCCACCGCGCTGGCTCGTTTCAGGTGGCGGGGCCTGTGGGAGGCGACGCGGACCCGGACCCGGACCCTGTGGCCGGCTTCCTGAGCTGGTGCCGGCGGGTGGGGCTGGAGCTGAGTCCCAAGGTGAGGAGGCGGGGGTGCGGGCGGGCGCGGCTGGGGCGCAGTCCAGCTCTGACCCACCGCTCCCCCTGCTCAGGTGGCGGTGAGCCGGCAGGGCACGGTGGCCGGCTACGGCATGGTGGCCCGGGAGAGCGTGCAGCCCGGGGAGCTGCTGTTTGCCGTGCCGCGGGCCGCGCTCCTGTCGCAGCACACCTGCTCCATCGGCGGCCTGCTGGAGCAAGGTGGGTGCGCCGGCGGGGTGCGACCGGGAGGCGTGCCGCGGGGCCGCGCCGGTGCTCTCACCTCTGTGTCTCTCTCAGAGCGAGGCGCGCTGCAGAGCCAGTCGGGCTGGGTGCCGCTGCTGCTGGCGCTGCTGCACGAGCTGCAGGCCCCGGCCTCGCCCTGGAGCCCTTACTTTGCGATGTGGCCGGAGCTAGGCCGCTTGGAGCACCCGATGTTCTGGTGAGAGCCTTGGTGGGGGCGGGGAGCACCGGCCCCGTAGCCTCGCGGCTCGCTCCGCCCTGGCCCGGGGACCGGGCCACGAGCGCTAGTCCCGGTAGGGTGTGTGAAGGGAGCCTGGCTGGGGTGTCACCGCAGGCCTGAGGAGGAGCGCCGGCGATTGCTGCAGGGCACGGGCGTACCCGAGGCGGTGGAGAAGGACTTGGCCAACATCCGCAGCGAATACTATTCCATCGTATTGCCGTTCATGGAAGCCCACCCGGATCTTTTCAGCCCCAGGGTTCGCTCCCTGGAACTCTACCACCAGCTCGTGGCTCTTGTGATGGCGTACAGGTCAGTGAGCCGAACCTTGAAGGACTCCTTTCTTTAGATCTCAGTTGAGGGATGAGAGGGGAAAGAACAGTGAACCACACCCCAGTCTCTCACCCTACCCTGGGCTTTAGCAAAGTTCTCTCTGTGGCAGCTTTCAGGAACCACTGGAGGAAGAGGAGGATGAAAAGGAGCCAAACTCCCCTTTGATGGTGCCTGCTGCAGACATACTAAACCACTTAGCCAATCATAATGCCAATCTAGAATACTCTCCAGTGAGTGGATCCCTCTCAGTTATTGTTATTATGTGCACTGATGATCAGGCATTTGATTCAAACCAGTGCTGGTCGTTGATGCTGCCCTGACAGTTGGGCTCGGTGGGCTCCATTCTCCTCATGCTAAAAATGTGTAGGTGAAGTTCTTCTGTTATGTACTTTGAGTTTGCTTATTCCAACGAAGTAGAACACAAAACTTCAAAACTCGCAGAGAAAGTTGTGGTTAGTTCTGTAATAAGCTACTGCCATTTACTTGGTGCTAGAGGTTGGTTGGCTCCTCTGTGCAGTGCCAGTGAACCAAGATCGTGTTGGGGCCCAGTGGACAGCAGCCTGGGTCAGATATACTGTCACTACTTTGGGGAAAGAAGAGGGAGGAAAGGGGAATGGCCATAGGTCAAGTCTAACTTGATACCAAGGGTATATCAATTCCATTTGCTATGTGGAAAGTTGCAAGATCAGATCCAAGTTTATGGAATCAAAATTTAGGAAATGGCTATTTTTTAATTTTTGCCTCTATCTGCCATTTCTACTTTGATCTTGGTTTAATTGTTCATTTTTAAAACCCAGCGACTTTTACCCCTTTCATCCTACTGTACAGGCATACCTCGTTCTATTATATTTCAGATACTGCATTTACAGGTTGAACGTCTGTGGCAACCCTGTGTTGAGCAAGTCCGTCAGTGCCGCTTTTTTAACAGTACTTGCTTCATGTCTGTGTGTCATACTTTTGGAAGAATTGTAACTGCAAGAATTGCAGGATTTCAAAGTTTTCCATTGCTGCTGTATTTGTTCTGGTGATCTCATCCCAGCAGTTACAACTCACTGAAAGCTCAGACAGTGATTAGCATTTTTTTTAGCAAGAAAAGCCCATTTTTCTGTTCTTTAGGATGTAATACTGTTGAACACTTAATAGACTACAGTATGGCATAAGCTTTATTAAAAATCTTTTAAACGTATGTTTATTTTTGAGAGAGAGTACGTGAGCTGCGCAGGGGTAGAGAGGGAGACACAGAATCCATGGCAGGCTCCACACTGTAAGTGCAAAGCCCAACTTGGGCCTCAAATGCACGAACCATGAGGTGAGGTCAAGACCTGAGCCAAAGTCAGACGCTTAACTAGTTGAGCCACCCAGGCACCCCATAAACATCACTTTTATATGCACTGGGAAGCCATAAAATTTATTTAAGTTGGCTTTTGTGTTTGGTTTTTTGTCTTTTAACATTATTTGCTCTTTTGTGGTGCTCTGGAACTGAACCTGGACAATCTGAGGTATGCCTGTACAGGATCTTAACAGGAACTAAAAAGGTAGAATGTTGGAAGGTGTATCATCAGTCCCATTGCTGAACTGCACCCACCGGAGGCTTTTCCTAAAATAGAAATTATCTTCGTGGGTTGGCCAGGGAAGGGCTTAGTCCCAGCTTCTCCCTTCCACCCCAGAATTGTCTTCGGATGGTGGCCACTCAGCCCATTCCTAAAGGCCATGAAATTTTCAACACTTATGGACAAATGGCTAATTGGCAACTCATTCATATGTATGGTTTTGTTGAACCATATCCCGACAACACGGATGACACAGCTGACATTCAGATGGTGACAGTTCGTGAAGCAGCATTACTGGGTGAGTGTCGGATTAAGTCTTGCACACTACACTGATGGACGTGTCTCTGTCCCCACCCCAAGTGCTCTTAAATAGCAGTTGCCCCTTTTTTTGGTAGACTGGGTGGGGTAGATGGAAGAAGAAATGAACTGGTGGGTATATGGAGACTTACACAACATTGCTTTTCTACCTACAGGAACAAAAGTTGAAGCTGAAAGGCTCCTACTGTATGAACGCTGGGATTTCTTATGCAAACTGGAGATGGTAGGGGAAGAGGGAGCCTTTGTAATTGGGTGGGAGGAGGTGCTCACTGAAGAGGAACTGACCACCACACTCAAGGTAAAGGGCTGAGAATAGATGAAATACTTGGAACTACATGAAAGAGGAAAGGTGGGATGGAGGGAGAGGACACTTAAATGCTGCCAAGATAGGTCTGGCTTTTCTCTAAATTCAGCGATTCAAAATTAAAGGGCCCAATGATTGCTTCTAGGTACTATGCATGCCTGCTGAGGAGTTCAGAGAGTTTAAAGACCAGGATGGATGGGGAGATGATAAAAGGGAAGAGGAGAGCTTGACAGTCACAAATATCCCCAGGCTGAAAGCATCATGGAGACAGCTGCTTCGGGACAGTGTTTTGTTGACCCTGCAAACCTATGCCACAGACTTAAAATCTGAACAAGATTTACTAAGTAACAAGGAGGTCTACACCAAACTCAGCTCGAGGGAACAGCAGGCCTTGCAGGTTCGCTATGGTCAGAAGATGATCTTACACCAGTTGTTGGAACTGACAAGTTAGCAGGTTCCCTGTTGCCTGAAAGACCATCCACAAGAACTTTATTCTAAGCTCGCATTCATTGATGCTTGAAAAAAAGGAAAATCTGGGTCTTTTGCTTTTCCTTTAATAAATACCAACAGGAAAAGTAACAAAGGTGGTGTGCTAGGGGTAACTGAGATAAGGGTGACCTGTTTAAGGACTGGGTACAGCAGACTTGCAGATTGCTGTTACGAAGATCAGTGAATTTTATAGCTGTTTTGTTCTCAGTCTGAACCAAAGGTTAGAAGAAATGTGCTAGTAATAGGTTCCTATTGTAGTCTAGCATTTAATAACAACGTGGACTTTGAAGGTAGACCTGGGTCTGTTTTGAGCAAGCATCCCCCCACTCCAAGACTTCATTTTCTGTTAGAGGGTATGATATGGCACTGGCACTCAACAACTACTGTACTTCCTCAGGAGCCTGAAGTTTCCTCTACATGGCACAGCCCACCGGTAAGGGAAGAAACCCTAAGCCACCAATGACATTCAAGCCCCATTAAGATTTCTGCTGTTGAGTCTTGAACTTTTTGTCCTCTGTGGCCATAAAACTTGAGTTATTAAGGTATATTTTATTTTAAATAGTGTAAATTTTAAAAACTTTTTAAAACGAGTAGGTATATGTGATATATTATCAAAACTCCATGGGGACAAAGGGTTTATGAAAAATGTTTTGTAATTATTTAACCATAGAAACCTGATCCAATGATTTTTCTATTGCTGAAACACTACAAAATTCACTTCCTTGCTTGTTTAAAGATGCCAGATTCATGTAAATGATCTACCATGCAGCAAGAAGTGAGGTTTCCCATTGGCAACTGGCTCTGCGAGGCTGGGTTGTCCACTTTCCTCACCACCAGCACTGGCTGCTGCTACTACTGAGAAAGGCACAGTGGAGTCATGTGTGTGTCATGACTTTAATGTTTTGACTACAGTATGCATACACATACAAGTAATGGGAGCTAGAGCCCAAGAACTAGAAAGGCTACAAAATACAACACGTGGACCAATACATTTACAAAACATTCAAAATGCTTACAAAAGGGGCTGTATTGGTCCTTTTGACTTTGTTGTTGTTCGACATAGCCTATATAGGGCTATTTACTGGGATAACGGGGAAGGGCAATTCATACACTATTAGTTCCCTTTCCCACAATTTACAAGGATCAGAAGAACGAAAGGGGCACTTTTAGGCCTGGTCCGGTTTTACGTTATAAAAAGAGCTGACTGCATCTTGCAGGGCCTAAGGGGGCAGGTTCTCCAGTAGAAATGAGAAAATGATGCTCTCCCAGCAGTCAGCTTTAGATTTGGGGAAGAGGCAAAACAAAAACCCATGGGATCTCAATTGTGAGCTCTTCCCATGTCCCCTAAGCATACCAAATAGTAGCACGTACACATTTTTAACAACTTGGTGATTTTCAAGGTCCCCTGTCCACATTAAAAAAATAAGTTACACAATATTTAAACTGGCTTTTTTTGCTATTCTTTGGGACACCAGGAATGTCAGAAGACATGGAGCTGTATTGTTCTGTCCCCAGACAAGTGGATGGCATCAGCAGCCTTTTCAGTTACAAGCTGGGCAGGTACCAAGTTTATCTACTTGCCTTGGACACATTTTGCACAAACCCAAGAAGTTCCAGACAAAAGTTTTCTCTTTCATATATTTACACAAGTTCAAAATGATATTCACAGCATCTTCTAAATTTTGGCCAAGAGTCAAAAAAATGCATTTAAACTTTGGAACGTGCCCACATACACAGGAAGCTGACCCAAACAGTAATTGGGGCAGGTACCCGAGAACCAAAGGGCTGGGAAAGTCAGGAAGAGCTGAAAGGATTCTTCAGCCAGTTTATGAACTTGGTGCAGTGGGACCTCCAGGCTGACGCATTTACAGCAGAGATGCAGTTCCATCTAACTGGCACCTGTCCCTTCCATTACTTGCTGAGCCTGCTTCTGTCCCATGCAGCACTGTGCAACCGACTGGAATAACCTGAAAGTAGAGACAATCACAAGTTTGTGATAAAACTTGAGGCCTGGCAATCCCTTGTGTCACATTAGCTCTGGCTATTATTACCCTCTTAATCACCCACCCTAGCTAGAGCCATCATCTGTTTCATTCTTAGACAAATCACTTTGAACTCACTTTTCAATTTCTGGGGCACAGTGTACAAATTCATGGTTCCAGAACTTAAACGCTGGATTTTTAATCAGCTCAATGAAGGTAATAAGAAGACCCCAAGGATGTGGCCTATTTACAATCAACCGTTCCAAGAGAACCCTGAAGGGAAGAAAAGAGTTAATGCACAGAGAAACCTAGAAATTTATGAACACTTCTTCTTTACCTTTATTCCTATCTTTCCTCCTTGATTACTAAACTACATGCAAAAGTTACTAGCTTTACTGAAGACAGGTGGATTAAGGTCTAAACGATACATCGCAGTTAATGCAGGTGGATTCCGAATTAGTCTTCTAGGCTCACTAACTGGAAGAGGCAGGATACAAATCTAGGTTTTCTAAGTTAAAGGATAATAGTATCAGATTACATGGCTCACAGAAAGCTACTTAAGGAATGCACAACCAGTGAAAAGAAATGAATTCTAATACTACCTGGGTATGTGTGAAAATGATCAAGGATATTATTTAATGAGATACTGTATCTAATACACAAACTATTAAGTGAAGGGGCAAGTTTTTAAAGTCTGGTCCAGTTTTAAAAATGTGTATCTCTCTCACCAGAATCCACCCATTGCCTAATCTCTGGTGTAGTTTATCATTAGGAAAATGCCAAGTACAATCCTCTATTTCTCCTTCAAACCTTTCAACCTAGAGGATGAAGGAAAAAGCCCAAACTCTTTAACAAAATGCCTTTTAATAGGCCTACGAATTCTGGACTCTGGATAAAAATGTTATCGCTACCATCTGAGAGAAACTTGATTTTCAATCAAGATACCTATACCTTTTGTCAAAACCTTTTTATTTTAGCAATGATTATGATTTGCAATTCTCTACTTGTAATTCTGTGTCCATCAGACTAATTACCAGGGTAGGAATTAATGTACATTTTGTTCACTACTGTATCCCATATCCCACATGTAAAAGATGTTTTAAATGGACACACAGATCTCAACGAACAGTGCACAGAAAACACACTCGATGCATAAGTTAAGGGGAAGAGGCAACCATTGAGAATCCTCCAAAAAACTTCTCCCTTACCTTGTAATCTGTTCTTGGATAGCTTCAGTGTTGGCCTCTGCAAAAAGGTACAGCATGGTGCAGCTGAAGTAGTGAGTGTGGCTATTTGGGTACCGCAGCTGATTTGCAATTGCATTCAAGAAGAGATATCGACCTAGAAATTCAGAAAACAAACTTTATTAAAGACTTGCTCTGAGAGGCCAAGGCAAAAAGACATCATTCTGAGTGGCTAGGGTTTGGATTTGGGATCCTGGCCTTTCCCGTGTCCTTTAGTTTCAACCAGTGGTTCTCAGGTCCCCAGTGTTTCCACTTCTGGGAGATATATTTTTTTTATTTTCCACATTACAATTTTTAGAAATATTTAAAAACAGATACCCTGCATATTAATACATGTTAATAAAAGCATTCCCCCCCCCCCCAAAAAAAAATCAGGGAAGAATATCCCTAATTTCACAGATCTATTTAATGTCATTTAATAGGAGACAGCTGGATTTCACAGATCTATTTAATGTCATTTAATAGAAGACAGCTGGATTCTTCTAATCCTGTGTTCAGTCTGCTCCAGTATTGTTTCCTGTAGCCTCTGGAAAACTCCACTATACACTCATGGCAAGAGTTTCCCCACCACCCAAAAAAAGAAAATAGCCAGAGCCATAAACAGACTAACAAAATATTATATGCCTATTATGACAAAGTATTTCTATGACCAGACTGTGGCAAACAATACAGAGAACTTAACTCTGAGAATTGGCTAGTTTCACTCACCTTCAGTGTCCAAGTCCACAGCCAGGTTCTGGAAGATGTCCATGTGAGCCGAGTGGGTGATCGTGCTCATTGATGGCGTGCTACCCTTGTTGTGGATGTGTGCAATGGCCTGAGTCCCTACATAGAGCACCAGTGCATTGATGAGCTGGAGGTTGTAACGATTGCCAGGTTCATTGGATACCTAAATGAACAAAACAGAAAACTCCTTATTTTCATAGAGGACTCACTATTTCTAAACCCTTTTTACGCCTTCATAGAAAAGCTGAACTGCTCTCAGTGTTCTTTGGGATCTAACTTTTAGAAATTTACTTGACTTTGTGAGGTTGCTGAACAAATGACACAGCTGTCTATGGGTGGTTGTGTCAGTAACAAGAAGGCAAAGCTTTAACAGGTGCCAGCAAAAGAGTACAGTTTATAAAGTCAGTCTATTATCTCAATGATAAAAAAATATTGGGAGGGGCGCCTGGCTGGCTCAGTTGGTGGAGTGTGTGACTCCTGATCACAGGGTTGTGAATTCAAGCCCCATGTTGGGTATGGTGCGTTCTTAAAATCTTGAAGAAAAAAATAATCTAGAGAAAGGGAAAAGTGGTACTCTGGTGTGGAAAGACCACACGATTTCAAGTCCTTTTCTAAAACAGCAAACTAAGACAGAATCACCTTATTAAGAACAATCATGGGGTGTGGGAGGAGCCTGGGTGGCTCAGCTGGTTGAGTGTCCAACTTTGGTTTGGGCCATGATCTCATGGTTCGTGGGTTCAGGACCCACGTTGGGCTCTGTGCTGACCGTTCACAGAGCCTGGAGCCTGCTTTGGATTCTGTGTCTCCCTTTCCTCCCTCCCTGTCTCCCTCCCCCTCATGCTCTGTGTCTCTCAAAATAAACAAACATTAGAAACAATAATCATCTTGGGAGTACTGAAAGGGAACCATTATCAGCCATGTATTCGTACAGAAAATCAGCCTGTTCCCCTGGTTGCCTCTTCTAAGGCTTTGTATCATTGATAAGATGAACCAGTAAAATGCATAATTCAGTGAATCTCATCCAACCATGAGAAATTTTTAAATCTGGTTGACTCCCAAATAGACCACTCACAGACACAGCTGAAAATTTAAGTCAAACCAATTAACCTGTAGGTTGCTGCGCAAATCAGACAGAAAAGTGACCGGTGATCGAGTTTTAAGATAGGAATCCAAATCCTTTTTGAACTGAGGTGGCATCACTCCAGTAAAATTGGTAAGAATCCGAGGTGCAATGTTAATTTCACTTAACATATCCACCTGCCACAGATAGATACAATAATCAAAATCAGAAGCATATGTAGGAGTTAACAGCAAATTCCATCTGTGCTAAAAAGTACTAGGATTGTTTTTCTAAAACTATACAATGTAAGATCTTACAAAGAGCTGCCACTTTTTATTAATCTGTAATTAAAAATCTATAAAAGGTAGGAATCTCTCATTCTGTAGTAAATCATCTTTCTAAATTAAGGCAGGATAGGTACCTTCTGTGAACAAGCCTAATAATGTGTAGCACTAGTTATTTTTTTTTTTCTGGACTTGAGTTTCAAAGTAAGGGTACAGAGGAGATACTGCTCACTCACCAAGAGCCCTAGTCTTTGAAAAGATGCCTCAGAAGAAAAGAACATCATACTTGTTACTTTTAAAAAAAAATGCATGTGAAAGAAAAAGAATACAAAATACATAAGAATTACAGTAGCTGCATCAGGGTGACACACAAAAAATACCTGTGGAATACAGGTATTATAAACGTCTGTTCTGAAATTCTGTGCAGTCAGGGCCACCCAGCAAGTGACTGGCCCAAAACCTTGGTTGACGTTCTGCAAAAATTAACTTACTATCAAAATTAACTGAAAACAGCAGCTAAGCAAAACTGTAAACCAATATTCAGCAGGCTTAATAACATGATTGCCCCCTACCCCCAAAGAGCATCCTCATCTAACAAATAACTTATATGTGGTTTATGCTGGGGAAAGACAGGTTAAATAAGTCTACAACCAGAGAAAAGGACTGAAATACTAAGACGTAACCTTGTTTTTCCTTGAAAGGTTTAGAACTTTACCTTCAGATTAGGAGTGAATGGGTCTGGGAGCCTCATGTTTCTTGGGAAGGCACTCAGGATGAGATTTCTTAGCTGAATACAATTAGGTGGGATCACATCACAGAATCCATAATGATAATCACAAAGGAACTCAGGGAAATCATGCAAAAGAACCAGCAGCACTCTCAAAGTGCCCTATTTTTAAAAAATGAGAAAAACATTGTTTTCATATTAAGTTGGAAAGTTGGAGTAACATTTATACTATCATGAATGTTAACTCAAGTAAACATGATAAAAGTATAAAGTATGCTTCATTAACAAATTACAGGCTTTAATAAAAAATTGTGTCACAAGTGATTTACCAAAATATATACATGTACATCTGGAAATTACCAAAATCTAATTTTGAGGACTTAATACCTTAAATGCTGTATACTAGAAGAGGCTAGCAAAAAAAAAAAAAAAAAAAGACATAGGCTTCTAACTTCAGAAGCTGAAAAAACATAATTTATGAAAACCAAGAATGTAAAAAAGCCAAAATCAATTACATGTTTAAAAAGTATTAAAGGAGCATGAACCAAAATTGGCTGTTTGAAAAGATTAATAAAATTGATAAACCCTACTAATGGAAAAAATATTAATAGCAAGAATGAAATGGGACCATCACTACAGATCCTACAGACATAACAGTTTAAGAGAATGGCCCCCAGTTATATGCTAATAAATTTGACAATTCAGATAAAATAAACTACTTTAAAAACCAACTTGCCAAAACCCCAATCAAAATAAAATCTGAATAGGGGTGCCTGGGTGGTTCAGTTGGTTAAGCTCTTGGTTTCAGCTCAGGCCATAATATCACGGTTCGTGAGTTTGAGGCCCGCATCGGGCTCGCAGCTGTTCAGTACAGAGCCCACTTGGGATCCTCTGTCCCCCTCTCTCTGCCCCTCCCCACCCTTGTGGCTCTCCCCCCACCCCCAGCATCTCTAAAATCAATGAATAAGAGCTCCCCCAAACTTTTTTTTTTTTTTTAATTTTTAAAGAGAACTTTTCCCAACTTTTTCAATGAGATTAGCATAATCTTGACACCAAAATTTGATGTGAAAAGTCACACAAAAATCCTAAATATCAGAAATAGAAATAACAGTGATATATCATGACCAAATGATTCAAAATGCAATGGCAGTTTAAACATTTTAAAATTAATGGAGTTATAATATTAACAGAAAAAAGATTTTTCACATTATCTTGAATGCAAAAAGGCATTCAATATGACTCCATACCTATTTAATGATTTAAAAACTCAACAAATTATGAATAGAGGGCATTTCCTTATTCAGATAATGGTATCTGCAAAACAAAACTGTAGATTTATAAAAACATTATACTTAATGGTGAATAACTAAAAGCTTTCCTTAGGATCATTAATGAGACAAACATGTCATTATCACTCTCTTCTATTCAACACTTTCCTGGGAGTTACTGGCAAGAAAAAGTAAAACACAAACCCAAAGTTACATGTTGATGGAACGAATACAGAATACACTTCTCCCCACAAAAGACACTCATAAACTCCCAGAAAATGTAAATTTTGCAAGGTAGCTGGATGCAAGGCCAATATACAAAAATCAGTTTGTTTCTATACATTGTTACCAAGTATGAAAAAGTTTAAAGACATTTTACAATGTCACCAAAAAACCCACAAAATGTATAGGCATAAGTCTAAAGAAAGAGGTTGAAAAGCTCTATTCTAAAAACTACAAAGCACTGCATAGTAAAATTAAAGACCTAACTAAATAGAAATATTCATGTTCAGGATTGAAAGCTTAATATTATTAAGATGTCTATTCTCTCCAAAATGATCTAGAGATTCACTGCAATCTCAATCTAAATCCCAGCCAGCTTTTAGAAGTGAAGATGACTGTGTAGTTTTATGCAACGGCAAATGACACAAAATAGCCAAAATAATCTTAAAAGAGAGCAAAGTTGAAGAGGAATCACTTTGCTTGATTACTCTGGTTTTATATGTAAGTCTTACAACTCAAGACAGTTTTATACTGCCCTAAGAACACAAAACAGATGAACTAGAGAGACACCCATACACAAATGGTCAATTATTTTGACATAGGTGCCCAAGCAATTCAATAGGGAATAAAGAATGGTACTGAAAAGCTGTACATTATTTATTGGGGTGGGGATATAAGGAAAGAGGAGGAAACGAATCTTATCATACACAAAAATAACTCTCAGATAGGTCATACCTCCTAAGCGTAAAAGCCAGAATTATACGGCTTCTTGGGCAGTGAACAGAGCACACACAGAAGAGAATGCGACTTGGGACTGCCAAAGATTTCTTACGTCAGATACAAAAAAAAAAAAAAGATTTCTTACATGAGATGAAAGTAAAAACTTGGTAATTCTGACTACATTAAAGTTTCCATTCCTCAAAAGACACCCTACTTTTAAGGGAGTAAAAAAGCCACAAGAATAGGAAATGTTTGAATATATATTAAACAAAGGGCTTATATCCAGAATGTATGAAGCAGTCCTATAAAAAGAAAACAGATATCTAGTAGAAATACGAGCAAAAAACTCGAAGAGGAGCATCACAAAAGGATATCCAAATGGCCAAGCTATTCATTTAAAAAAAAAAAAAAAAAAAAATCAAGGAAATCCAAACTAAATCCACAATGAGATCCCACTGCACAACTGCCAAAATGGCTAACACAAAACAGTAAATACCAGGCACATGCTGGTGTGCCAATTAACAGCTATGTGTATTTTATAAAAGTAGTAGTATCTACTAAAGCTGAACACATGGAATACCCTGTTCAGGTGCTGGTTATACAAGAACATTTGACTTTTGCACTTTTCTGAATATATATTATACTTTAAAAGCTTAATAAAAAATATTAGGCCTCACATTCCCAGTTGAGAGTGTGTAAGTATTTTTAAATTTTATTTTAATTTGTAACTCTAGACTAATTACCTTATAGAGGATTTGCATAGGTTTGGTGAGTTCCACATTTCTAAGGAAAGGCGCTAAATATTTGAATAAATCAATCAGTAGCTGTGCATACATAGGCCATCCCTGAAAGAAAGAAATGTACATGAGTCGTAATTCTACTCAGTTGCTGTTCTACCACCAAAAAGTTGACTTACTATCTTCTTCAGACTAATATAACTAGAGAATACTGACATAAATAAGTCTCTTGAAGACTGCCATTAAAAAGGAGTAAGGATAATTACAGAAACAGTGAGAAATATTTAAAACAAAATGGCTCCAGAATTCTAGGATGTATGGGTCCTTGTGCCTGTAAGCAAAATTTGAAGAGGAGTAGTAAACCTGGAGAAAATTTCAGACACAACACAAAACAGTCAACTAAGAAACTGACAGAGGTCTGTTTTCTTCCTTCCTTCCTGTATTTATTTATTTTTAAGTTCCTTGTTTTAATTAAGTCCTAGGTCTCAAACCATTTCTTTCCCCACTCCCAACTCCTGTCAAATAATTTGATCCAGTTTATAAAAAGTTCACACTATAAATCCTCTATTTTTCAGCCAAACATGGCTGAACCTGTCACCAACTCCCAATTTTACTAAGTATGTTTATTTGGGGGCAATTTTATTCAATGTTATTGTGTTTCTCCTCCTGGAATATCAAACAATATACACTCCATTTAAGGATTAGCTCACTTTCTTTTTTGCCAAGCACATTAGTCATATTTTCTTCTGAAAGGCCAATCAAGGATATGTTCTACCATATTCATTTGCCATTTAATTGCAAGATGGGAGAGAAACCTCTCATGTTAACTATGTTTATTGCAATTACACTTTAAAAACTCTTTACTAAAGGGGGCACCTGGATGTCTCAGTCATTTAAGTGTCCTACTTCAGCTTAGGTCATGATATCACAATTTGGGAGTTCGAGCCCTGCATCGGGCTCTGCACTGACAGCTCAGAGCCTGGAGCCTGATTTGGATTCTGTGTCTCCCTCTCTCTCTGCCCCTCCCCTGCTCACACACACACACTCAGTCTCTCAAAAATAAACATTTAAAAATAATAAAAATTAAAAAAATAAAACTCTTTACTAAAACTTGATCCTAATTTCTTCAAATACAGGCCAGCAGTCTTCACCCTTGAGTGTGAGAGTCTTTAGCATTTAAGGTGAGAACCTGTAAAACTGGCGGGTTCTAGAACTCCATTATTCGAAGTTTTATATATAAGTCTACAAAGGTGCTCCAAGGTTTCAGCTTTTCTAAAAAAGTCCTTAAGAAATTAACACAGATGGCTCACAAGACACTTGGAAAAGCAATACCCTAATCACCGAGGAATGGCTTCTAGGCAGAGGCAGTCAAGTACTTGTTAAACCTCTCTCCAAAACTTTACTCCACATGAAATTATTCTCGACTAAACCTGGAATAAGTAAAATTATTACTAAATGACTAAAAGTGCTAATAATAAGCTCCAAGTAGTTACAGTCTTCATCTGTAGGAGATAAACTGCAGCCACACCTTCTGCTGTGGCGTATGTGCCAGCATTCTTGCAATAAATATCCGATGGGAGATCAGTTCAAGCCAGGCATACACAAAGCCAGGGGCTTTGGTAGGCCTCAAGATGTGGAATGTATTGCTGAAAGAAGAAAACCTTAGTCAGAAGAAGGTCCAAGTTAAATATGGTGAATACCACATCAATATAAGTAAGTAACATTCAAGATGTATTACAAATCAACATGCCTCAAATCCACAAGAATACTACTTCTCAAATTTTACCAACAAAATAGCAATCCTTAATGGGAAATCTCTATTAAATCCAACAATACTCACCAGAAAGCTGTAAGTGTCTGGAAATTAATGGTTTCCAATACATGCTCAGGTGCATTGAGTTCCAAGAGCAGCATGATAAAAATTCGATGGTAAGGAAGCTGCTGAAATTCACTTTGCCGGACATCGTGATCCTGCAGGAGAACTCCCACGACTATACCAAGAACCTACAGAGCACACAGATTACGAGCCTGTACATCATAAAAATAATTCACTTACCACTCACCGGACAAGTTTTTTTACCTTGTATTCTTCAGTCCCACATTAAAGGACACATATCATTTGAATACAAAATTATATGCTGGCACCCAAAAGGGCCATACACTGATGTGGCCCGAAGAATTTTGTTTTCTTTGAATTTCAATGATCTTAGACCAGAAACATACTCTCCACAAATACTGGTTTTTTGTAAGCTTTAGAAAGGAACATGGTACATCGTATTCCATCATGTTAATACAATGTAACAACCTAATTTTTCTGGTCTGATGTGAGTAAAGCTGACAAGAAGCAAAATGGTTTATACTTCTCTTGGCATTTAATAGATGGAAAGCCAGGGAAGCTCTCAGGTTGCAGAAATGTCTCACATACACAAAGAACTGGAAGTGCCTGGGCAGCTCAGCAACAGTCAAGCCTCTCTTGATTTTGGCTCAGGTCATGATCTCATGGTTTGTGGGACAGAGCCCCACAATGGGCTGGGCTGACAGCATGGAGCCTGACTGGGATTCTGTCTCTCTGCCCTTCCCCAGCTTGAGTGCTCTCTCTCAAAATAAATAAATAAATTTAAAAACACAAAGAACCATCCTGCATTCCACTGGATTTTCCCATTGAAGAGTGAGGGACAGGGCAACCTACTTGTAATTACCCAAGACCAAACTCTAAGTTCGTTTTTGCAGTTTTAATACTGAAATTTCCAGGAATTCTATATATGTCAAAAGAAAACCATTTTGTTCCTGTGAAGAAAACAATCAACTGCAATGTCACTCCTGGTATTTGAGGTGCTCCATCTGTTATCAGTGGACAGGTCGAGCCACCCCATTCAGGGTGATTCTGCGCATAGCCCAAAATTCTGTATTATCTAAATATCTTCCAGTATAGTCATTACCAAACATTAACATACTGAAATACCTTGTGGTGGTTGGAGGGGGAGGAGGGGTGGACTTTTAGTTCAGACACTACACTCTTCTAATATTTAATGACTATGTTTATAATACTATCTATGAATTTAATTTCAGGACAGAAAAAGGGCTATTACAAAATGTTTTGGGGAAGGGATTGGGCCCTAAAAACCACTGATGCAGGCTTCAAGTGTATCAAGACTAAGGCAAGAGAGAATTTCAGACCTTGTTCAGCAGATTAATCTTTGTGACAGTGTTGGTGGCCTCCCCTGAGTGCTTCACTAGCAGTGCAATGAGGCGGACAAAGGCATCCAGGTTGTGATAGCACTTGGCTCGGATCATGGTGGGATTAGCAGCAGGATTGTGCTGCTGCTCTGCCTGAGCACGGTAACTGATTTCTACACACATTTCAGTACACAGACGAAAGAACCTTGTTATGAGGTCATCAGTCTTCAGGATTCCTTGCTGGTGCATCTACCAAAGGAATAAAAATATAAAACACAGTGAGATATAATACACACAAATAATTTTTTAATTTTCATATTTAGGAGGTATTCTCCCATTTACTCCTTGTCACATTTCTACTTCTTACTTTTTGTAAAAACAGGGGTCATGAAAATGATTTCTCCATTAAGGACGGATGACAGAATTCCTTAGTTTTAAGTTTAATGGAGAACAGAAATGATGGAAATTGAGAAAGAAATAGAAACATGGCAATTTTGAGTTAACAGTCCACAGCCAAGTAAAGTGGAAAAATTAACTAGGCAAACGAACCAACTTTTAGTAACCTACTAAGTCATAGTTAGACATTCTAACCAATTCATAATTCCCCCAAGTAAGAGATTAAATTATGTATATTTTACTTTTTCACAGAATTTAAGATAACTTCTCCCGAATGACTTAACCAGTAACAAAATTTTTAAACTCCAACTAGCTGTAACATGAAAAGTCAAGTAATAATTTGCACAATAAGTAGGTACCAAAGAAAATAGCCACAGATCATACCTGGCTACTTAAATGTAAATTGAGTTTATTTTGACGTAAATTAAGTTTAAAATAACACGGACAGAATGAATTTCTTCAAAACAAAGGATAAAGAACAAATTTTATGACATATGATTTGGAAGTGAAGCAGAGAAGTTATTTGGCTAGTACAAAAGAAGAAGGCAGTATAAGAGGTGTTAAGGGTGCAGAGGGAGAAGGAGGTCAGTGCTTAAAGAAACCAAGCCCAAAATGGAAACTTGACCGATATCTTGGAAACTTAAAAACAATTTCACTGTCCCTTGATAAGCAGTAAAATAACTGAATTGAAACTTATGTACCCTAGGCAAGACAGAAGGTCAGCAAAGGGACTTTTGTACATTGAAATCTGAGAAACTACCAGGGGGAGGTAACAAAGACAGACTGCTGTTATCAAGGAGGTCAAGGAAGAAAGAATTCTCAAAAGGATGCAAAAGAGAATAAAAAGTATAAATACAGTATCTTTTTCAAACAGAGAGAAGAAACAAGAGTAAATAAGCCAGCAGGAAGAGCTGAGACAAGCGCCACATCCATACCCATGAAATTTTGATGATCACAAAAAAACCCCAACTGATTCAAAGTTCTTCCATCCAAATCAGAAAATCAAACTGTAAATATTCAATAACAGCTTTGCAATAAGGTTTATTTTAGAATTCTTTTAAGGTAGAGACCTACTTAGTATGATTTATTTACCCAGTTAACATTCATCTTGAACAGTAAATCCAATTTTTAACAACTTTTAAAATTCTAATCCGCTCTTCCATAATCCACTGTCATTTATTTGATAATAGATCTAATTGCAATCTTTCTTTGGTTGCACGCCTATGCTTTGGTCTCAGTTTAAAAAATATAATGGTCAATCTGCAGAAATAAGCAGATAAGCTAGTATCTCTCCCTGAATAAACATTACAATAGTTCTACTAAAGGAATTCTAAGGCCAGTTCAGCAAAAGCACCACTCTGGCAATTAAGTAGTATGATCAGGACAAACTGGCTACTGAGTATGAATCCCTTACAGTGGTTGAAAACAGCCAGTAATAATAAAAAACAATGCTAAAATGGTACTATCGCTCTCTTCCTACATCGTTGTTTACTCATCCTGTTCAAATATTCTTTTCTAGGAAATGGTTTCCTAACACTTTAACTCAAAGTCCAATTTAGATAAAATCACATGAAAATAAATAGAAACTATTTCCCAAAAAACCATGTTAACCAATTATAGGCAGATAAACTACTTAGTTTAGAAAATATAATAAAAGGCTCTACCATTTAAATATTTAAGATTTTGTTGCATTTTCTTATTTTTAAAAACATGGGCTATTATGAGAATATTACTTATTAGCCCCAAATTCCCTCACTATTGATTATCAAGCTAGTAAAATTACTACATACATGTGGCAATTTCATTATTCATTATCTGATCCACTGTATTTTGTAGCTATGACTACTGAAGTGGGATAAATAGAACTAAAGGGGACGTGAAATGCTGAATTTACTGCTTAGTGTCCAAAGATAAGGAATGAAATAGGCTTTATCAATTTAACAGAGTAACGATGCTGACATTTTGGTTTACATGAGTATGGAGGTAACTGTCTGACCACAGGTACATAATACTGAGCTTAAATATTGGAGGCATCACACCCTACTTATGTTGAATAAAAAGCACCTTTCTTTCCAAAAGCTCTACCTGTCCAACAAACGCAGAGAAAGCTTTGGTACTGTCACGGCCAGCTGCTGCTGAATGGTAGAGATTCACCCATTCCCTCAGAAGATACTCTGCCTTCTCCCTCAGGCCTGGAGGATCATCATACTCTGAGGCTTGAGAGATCCCAGAATGCATCATAAAGTTAGGGCCTCCATGAGCACGATCAATCATTGCTTCATAGTTGGATCGCACTACTTCCATCAGCTGGGGCAATCTAGTACAATAAATCCAGAGCGAAAATCAGTCTACTCATGGTTGTGATTTCACAGACATACAGTTGGACAATCTGCTTATTTAATAGAAACCACAACAGTGATTTCCATATTTAAGCAAAGCTATCTTTGGTCTCTTCCTGTTTACTCATGACCACATAATATGCAAATGACTGACTGACCTCAGTTAAGCCACTTCTTGACCCCAAAAAAATGATGCCTGTTGAGATGGAGCTGATGTGCATAGTTAACAAACACTCTGTGCGCCTACCATGTGCCATGGTTTGTTATTTATCTTAATCTCAACAATTCTCTGAGATACTATTTCTATTTTATTCAAGAAAAGGCTTGAGGAGGGGGGGTAAGTCAACTTGCCTAAAATCAAAATTTAAAGTGCCAGGGCTTAAACACAGGACTCCTGACACCAAGTCTAGTACTGTATGTACTGCTTGCTCTACAGTAAGGTGGCTTGGCGGTTAGTTAAGCTCTCATACTTCAAGGGACAATATTAGGCCTCACTAAAGCTTCCCACATGTTGTACAGCAGTTCTAATAGGTAATGTTAGTAAATCTGCACATTCATTTCTAAAGCTCATTCTTAGACTCAACACACAAAGATCCCATCACCATCCTCACCCTTCTGGAGCATTGCCTCTGGAGTGAGCATTAATCCTCATGAGAGTTTCAATGGTGTGGAACAGATCTGCCTCAGTAACATGAGCAACACTCCTTTCATCCACCAGCAGGATTTTTACCAATTGCATAGCAAATGCCACGGCCATGTAGTTTAAACCATTCTCCATTGACTGGCAACACAGAAAGCACAACGTAAGATAGACAACACTTATGGCAAACACACTTCCCAGCTACCAGAGCCCTTTTTCTGTTTAAGAAAATTCCTTCCATACCTGTGCTAGGTGAAGATCATACTGCTGCATATTAACCAAATGATTGCGAATTAGCAACTCCACTGCTTCAACATTGTATTTATATTCATCCCGACATTCAATTAGGCACCTAGAAAAAGTGTTTCTTTACTCATATAGGCTTAACCATATTGTAACAGGTAAAATAAAGATCCTATTTTATTCAGTGGTAATTTGTTCCAAATTAAGGATGCTTTGAGAACCAAATGCAAATCAGTACCCAAAATTCAAAATAGCCAATAATGAAGCAGAACAGACAGCACAGTGTTAAAACTCAAGCTTTTCTTTCAAAGCCTAGAAAACAAAGCATTCCACTTAAGACACTGAAATATTTATATGTGAACACCACTGCCAAGAAATCATTGAAACCTTTTAAAACCAATGATCTGCAATTTATTCCCCAAAGCAAAGTACTGGTTTTGTATATTCGTCAAAGTCCCATTTGCCTTCTAGAAAAAAAGGAAACCTCTGGACATGAAAAGGGCCATGTATCTTAGAAAGCAGTCTAATAAACAGTACTTGTTTAAGATGGATACTGACCTTGTGATCTGTTTGTTACACCATGGAGACCCATATGCCCGGCCATCCTGAAGAGCTTTTAAGACCAAAAGATGACACTCCCTGTAGCGCAGCAATAGGTCAGCATCAGCACCACTTGTGGCATCTAGTAAACCCTCTACTGCCTACGGAAGAAAAACAGTATTCACAAACATGGAAAATATAGTATTCAGCCCAACTTTCAAAACCAAAAACCAAACCTTAACAGAAATTACAATATATCTTCTGGAGCCTCGAGTTAACAATGTCTCCACTCACCAAAACCCTTTTCACACACACACTTCACACACACACACACACACACTCTCTCTCTTTCTCTCTCTCTCTCAATTCTAATTTATATTCACATGTGTTCTTCATATAAAAAGTCCCACTGTCCCTACACAGTCAAAATCCAATGGTCCGTAACAACCCTCCCACGTAACCCACCTACGTGGATCAACCTTTCCCTCCAAATCTCAAGTGCTGTCTTTTAAAGTTTCTTAAATAACTGTGTTTTCAAAAAATTGTAATAAAAAAAGATTTTCCCACTTCGCCGTTGGTAAGTGCCATGACTACATTCTGTTCTGGGAAAAACTCACCCAGTTTTTACCAAACAAAATTTGTTTTATCTTAATTTTAAAATCTGAAGCTAACTTAAGTAGGCGATGGTGCAGGTCACTAGACTTACAAACAGTTTCTTCTTAAAAATAACATTTAATGGGGCACCTGGGTGGCTGAGTCAGTTAAGCATCTATCTGACTGTTGACTTCGGCTCAGGTCATGCTCTCACGGTTCATGGGATTGAGCCCCCATGTTGGCTCTGTGCTGATAGGGTGGAGCCTGGTTAGAATTCTCTCACTCCCTCTCTCTGCCCATCCCCTGCTCCCTAACAAAGTTAAAAAAGAACTAACCTTCTGGAGCAATCCAAGAGCAGCTATGGCATCCCGAGAGTTTCGAGATAATACTACAACCTCCAAAAGACTTCTAAGAGCCTGAGCTTGAGGATTCATGGCCAAAGTTGGTGGGATGGCATGTAGGTGCTGCTCCAGTTCTGTAATGCACTTATCATAAATCTGAGCTACATCATCTGTTGCCCAAGCTTGCTGTTTGAGAGAAGGAAAGAACCAAAAAAGAGATAAGCAAAAATTTTTCAGATTTTTCACTGGCACATGCAGCAATTAAAAAGTATTTTAGTATGTTTACTCCCTTGATTCCCACCACCCCCCCCCCCAAATTAAAACAGAGGGGCGGCTCTTCCATTGCCTTTCCTAAACTATTCAATCTTAATGACATGAGGTGGGGCAGTGCAAGGCAGGGATGCGGGAAGGGGTACTTCACTTGACTATGGAAGGCCTGACAGACATCAACATAATCAAGTAATCAAAGAAAACAAGACAGATAATGGGACAGGATATAGCCTAGGAAAGTAGGTAATCAAACCACAGAAAATATAGTACCCAGTCCAGCTGTCAAAGCCTAACAGAATAATAACACAGCATCATTTCTGTGATAAATATATCAAAGATGCACTATTTGAATCTATTCCTGAGAACATACTGAACAAATCCAAATCAGGACATTCTAGAAAATAACTAGCCTGTAGTCTGCAAAAGTGTCAAGGTCATGAAAGATGAGGAAAAGGTAAGGTGCTATACTAGACTGACCTGGAGGAAACTTTAAAAACATAACTAACTAAAAATGTGTGATTCTGAAATAGGTCCTTTTAACTATAAACAGATGATACTAGGACACTTCATAAAATCTGAATGATGTCTCAGGATTAGGTATTAATGTATCAGTATTAACGTCCTGATTTCAATAGCTGTACTATGGTCACACAGGAGAATGTCTTTGTAGATAACACAGACCAAAGTATTTGAAAGTGATTGGGACACCAGGGTCAGCATCTTATATTCAAATGGTTCAGGGGCAAAATGTTTCCCCCTACATCTCCCAACTTTTCTGTAAATAATTATATCAAAATTTTAGAAACTCTTTTTACAAAACATAGGCAAAGTGATGGGGTCACCATGTAAATTTCTTTAATTAGGCCAAAACATGAAAATCAACCTCATGGATTTAAAAAAAAATAAAAAAGTTCCTCTGTGTGCCATCCTGATCTAATACAAAGAATAACTATACTCATCAACCGTGGGGTAATTTTCCCCCCTTTAACTTAAACTCTCAGGAAGCAAGAGACAGATTTGATAAAAACATTCAAATTAAAATGTAAAACATTCAATTTAATCCAAGGAACAGTTTACCTTCATGGGTTGGGCTAAAAATCCTGTAGGCTGACTTAAATCATTTGTGGGCAAGAAGCCAGGCACATTGCGTGCAAACTCTTCATAAACAGCCAGCTGCTTTGGGTCCACACCACCAACCTGGAAAGAAGAAAACCTATTTTGACAGGATCCTCTTCACAGAATCGAAGCAAAGTTCTTTGAAAGTGGAAAGTTTGCATGGAAGTACACACAGGGATTCTGGAGAAGGCACACAGGAGTCACTACAACATATAATAGCGTAATTGCACATGTATGTGTGTGCACACAACTCACAGTGTTTCCCATTTCCCTGAATCCTGTCAAAAGTCCCCTTTGTTTAAAAATTCATTTGAGTTTTTCTAGGGAAAAATACCTCAAATAGGAACACACAAAGTGAAATTCTCTAATGGAGCTGGTAACAGTGATCAGATTTCTTGCATCTTCTCACTAATAAGTAGTTAATAATTAAAACAGAAGTACTAGAAGGCAAGACCAAGTTGTGAAACACAAAACCTAACAGGCACATGAACTCTTTACATAGGGATGCGACAACTGGCAAGTGCATGCATCTAAGGTAACTTTTCTTTTTTAAAATTGTTTAAGTAATCTCTACACCCCATGTGGGGCTTGAACTCATGACCCTTAGATCAAGAATTGTATTCTCTACCAACTGAACGAGCCCAGTGACCCCATCTAAGATATCTTTATGCCTTCTCCACAGGTAGCCTACAAGTGATACGCTACTAAGGGTGGGATATTGTCTCAGAAACAACATGTAACCCCACTGTCTAAGTCCTGGTGAGGAGTTTAAGCAACATAAACAGAAAGAAAACAAAGACGGGTAGGGAGAGACAATGCCCCCAATTCTTACTTTCAGCCTGATTTGCTCTGGCATCCGCTCAGCTTGATATGTTAACACAACAGGATCACAGTACCTGCGACCTTCTTGCCTAGCATGTTTTCTCAGTTCAAATTCCTGCAAATAAAAAAAGTCACTGAGGTTCTTGTTATGAGGCATTTTCTTAAACAGAAAAAAAAAATACTTAAATGGCAAAGGCTAAACACTTACAGTTGCTAATCTCTTGTCCATCTCAGGACCTGCTTTTTCTACTGCAGTCTTCTGAATAAAACAGCAAGCTAATTCACAATTGTCCTGAGCTAACTGAGCAGCTGCCTGATCCATCATTTCCCTCTGTTGTGGCGATGCAGTCTTTTGAAAGGGGAAGAGAAAGAAAGAAAACAATTTAAAGTTTTCTGTAGATAGATAGATAAGACAGATAATAGGAGATGCAATGCTTATACAAATTTTTAAAGTTCTGACTCTATTTATGACTTACTAGCTGTGACCACAAAATAGCCTAAAATCATCTTCATCTGTAAGATGAAAATACTACTCAACCAGAACACTTTGTTTTCAGGTTGTTATGAAGACAGTGAACAATATGGAAACAGTAAAGCAGTTAAAAAAAAAAAAAGGCGGTGGGGGAGGCATCATTAACCATGGCATGTAAGACCCAAAATTAGCAAATGAGTTAACCTGAGGAAAGAGTGTAATTGTGTGTGTACACAAAGTCACTTTACACAGTTTTCCACTGACCTACTGCAAGTGCTTTAATCTAAATTCTTAATTACCAGAAACAATATTGTTAACTTATGTATTTTTAAACCCTTCATGTCTTTAAACCAATAAATATTTGGATATCTACTATCTGCAAAACACTGTGTTGAGGATACAATAGTGAGCAAAAAAACATGAGGCTTCACCTCACAGCATTTACAATTCAACAGGAGGAAAGACATCAAATGTGATGACATGCAAAGAAAAAGAAACTCAGGCACGCATAAGAAATTATGTATTCCACCAAGAAAATAATCAACCTACACGAAGGGCTGAGGCAAAACTGTTTTTCAGGTTGGTAGATATGCTCATAAGCAAAGGTTCCCTGCAGGTAATCATAGCCATTCCAGCTGTTAAGTTCCGCATCATGTGATGAGCTGCTATTCGCATTCGAGATTCCTCAGAATCCAGGGCAAAATCCTTCCTGACTATTTGCTCACAAGTAGTCATAGCAATCTTAATTGATCGATCCACTACAGGATGGACCAGCTCCTGGACAGCCCGTTCAATTGCCTGGCGCACACACTGCTTCAACTGTGGATGAGCCTGAAACAAGGGAATCTAGGTGGGGGAAACAAGTTAAGTCAACAGCTTGTTTAAGTAAGACAACCCAAATTACATCAGTCATCACACCTGTGATTTTGGAAATGACTTCAAAGTTAACCATTAACTACCAATTTCTACTTTAAATTAACCAATGAAAAGCTCAGGAAATAGAAGCTAGTCTACAGAGAGAGTACTATTCGTTATACCTTATGATATGTGATAATAGGTCTTTGCGTTTTTAAAAATTCTAAAAGTTTGATGTGCAAATTTTTTATTGCAGGATCCATTATGTGCTTAGTTAAAATCTGTAGCTTAAGTACTCTCAAAGAAAGTAGCTTCGGGGCTCCTGGGTCGCTCAGTCGGTTGAGCGGTTGAGCGTCTGACTTCAGCTCAGTCAGGATCTCACAGTCTGTGGATTCAAGCCCCATGTTGGGCTCTGTGCTGACAGCTCAGGGCCTGGAGCCTGCTTCAGATTCTGTGTCTCCCTCTCTCTCTGCCCCTCCCCTGCTCATGCTCTATGTCTCAAAAAGAAATAAAAACATTTAAAAAACTTTTTTTAAATAAAAAAAAAATGTAGCTTCTATAGTTGCGTGGAGAAATAAATGCAAAAAGAATCAGGTTAACAGAGAAAAGGATTTCTACAGAAACATTACTACAAATAATTCTCCAGAATAGCAAACATTTACATTACCATACATTGAAGCCACTTTGCTTCACTTGAATGACTGTTTCTAATCTTTTATCTCTGGTATGCCCTAATACTCACTTGATCTCTTTAACTCAATGAATTTGTGAGAAACTTCTAAAATACTCATGATGGATACATAAAAATATTCAGATTACTGACAGTGTTATAAAGGGGAATCACAATTTCTAAATCTAAGGGCTCCCCCCCACCCCACAAAAAATTACATGCCATGGGGGTACAGGAGGGAGACCTAGGTTAAGATTTTTTAATTTTTGGGGCGCCTGGGTGGCGCAGTCGGTTAAGCGTCCGATTTCAGCCAGGTCACTATCTCGCGGTCCGTGAGTTCGAGCCCCGCGTCAGGCTCTGGGCTGATGGCTCAGAGCCTGGAGCCTGTTTCCGATTCTGTGTCTCCCTCTCTCTCTGCCCCTCCCCCGTTCATGCTCTGTCTCTCTCTGTCCCAAAAATAAATAAACGGTGGGAAAAAAAAAAAGTTTAAATTTTTTAATGTTTACTTATTTTTGAGAGATAGACACAGCGTAAGCAGGGGAGAGGAGAGAGAGGGAGAGACAGAATCCGAAGCAGGACCCAGGCTCTGAGCAGTCAGCACAGAGCCCAATGAGGGGAGTGAAATCACAAACCATGAGATCATGACCTGAGCCGAAGTCAGATGCTTAACCAACTGAGCCACCCAGGCGTCCCTAAAATGATCTTTTTAAAATCCCTTTGTGTCCTTTAAATAAAAAAGCTCAATGTATTAATGTTATTCCTGTATTTGTGAACATGGGCAGTTTCTAAAAATCAAACACCATGAATATTCCAGTATCTGATTCTGAACAAGTGTTAAGTAGACTAAAAGAAGATAATCATCACTCTCAATACACAGAGTAAAATACCTGTAACTATTGGCATTTTATAGGACTTCAGACCAAACTTCCTTCTGGAATATAGAAATGTAACTGAAAGTATTAAGTCCCACTTTTAGATCCTGGCTTGGAGACTTTACACATACACACAGGAATCAGCTCAGTTCTAGCTATCTACCAAAAGAAACGGCTTAATGCAAGGGCTAAGGGTCGCATGATAATGAAAATAAACAGCAAAAAACTATGGAATACTAAGGATCTTTTGGCCTGTGTAAGGTAATCTTGGCCATTGTGATTATATCGCCAGCTGATTAATACCACAGGGTTTAGATATGAGTAACCAACATAGGTGATTTCCAGTCACAATGACTATATTTTTAGAGTAGGAAAAAATCCCAGCTGTACTATACAGCAAGCAGTTGCCAATCCCTCCTTTCTGTACAAAATCCTCTAAGATCTAGGAACCCAGAAGGAAGGAGAAAAAGAAAAGGAAGGTGACCCATTTACCTTGTCATAAAGTAGGAACTGGGGGATGGAGCAGTTGTTACTTACTGTTGGATTTAAGGTAATGTGTGGTGCCAGGCCTGCAAGGGAATAGACATTGATGTCGTGGTAGCTGTACTGTGGCTGTGGTGGAACTGTGGCTGTACAAGTGGTACTGGTAGCTGGTGTTGTAGAAGTTGCTGAATGTTAAAGAGATAAAATAAGAGCTAATAAAAAGCACATTTCTTGACTTTGCTACAAAATCAAGGCATTAGGCAGTCTTTAACTGGATTAGTCTCTTGGGGGTGGGAGTGGGGGGTGAGAATGGCATAGGTCTCATTTTTCCACCCTAAATTATAACAAAAAAATTTCTATTGTTTTAATACAGAGATTTGAACAAAGTATGTAAAGCTATGTCAGTGACAATACCCCTGCAAAATACCCTTTGCAGTTGCAAAGAAATCAACTGTGAGGACATGCTACAAGCCCAAGACTTGTTATCAGCAAGCCCAAGACTTGTTGATAACTCTTCATTATAGACGTCTCTTTCCCATCTAGGCTGTTCTCTGGTTACAGTTGGGGATTCTTAGCTACTGACGAATGAGACAGAATGACAAGCTGGTTTATTCTTACACACCTCCTAATCTTTCATTCAATACTTCTATAGCCCCCACATTTCCAATCTATGATCCACGTATAATAATCCGCCCCCTGGGCAGGTCTAGCTGGTAGTCTGGCTACCATGTGAGGAGTAACACAGGCCCGCCGTGCCATGCAGTTATTTCTGATCTCAAACACTCTAAAGAATCAGCCGGCTTAGTTGGGATAGGATTAATGATACTTAGTTAAGAATACCATTAAGAATTACTCAGATGAATTCTGGAACTGAAGACAATACCTAGACATTATTAACTTTTCCTTAATAATTCAGATGGCTCACCAAAAAGTATACAAAATTTCAACACATTACGTGGAAAATTAGAACTTGCTACATGCATAAAGATGTACCATTTAAGAAAATTCTGGTAAAGCAGAAGGCTAATTATCACACTTACTTGTGGTTGTGATGGGAGGGAGCTCTTCTGGCTGCTTGACATCTTTCTTTGGAGCAGAGAGTTGCTCATCTAAGTTCTTTAGGCGATCTTTATCCTTTAGGAGGTTTCCAGGTTTTAGCTCATTGATGTCTAATGCAAGGTTCTTGCAGAGGACCTCAATCTCAAACTTCAAGTTTAACTGCATAATTCAAATTATTGGAATTTTGAAAACAAAAATGTAGTTTTATTCATGATATATACTATTCTCATCCAATTGTTACAGTGCTTCTTCCCCCCCCCCCCGCAATTCTCCGCCTTTCCTGTAAATTTTAATAATGTGAAGGATTAAGGAAGTTTCAAAGGATAAAGCAGCAACAAATGTACCTTTAAGTCATGTTCCTGATGTAGCTCTGCCAATACATTCATAATTGCCATCGTCCAGGGGTTGGGTGGCCTAAAAACCTAAAGAAAAGCTATTATGTTAAGTTGGTCCCCAAATCATTCTTTAATTCGCATTATTTAAAATACTTAGGCACTTATACCTGTGTGCCCATAATAATCTATATCATAATTTAGAAAACCATCAAAACCCAAAAACATCCATTAAAATTAGAGTTATTAAATGATGCTACCTTAATCTCTCACATTGGAAATCCGAGTTTCCCTGAGAAAGACTGAACTAGCTCTATATTCAGAACTAAGGATATAATCTCGTACCCTTTTGCTGAAACAGACTAACTCTTACAGATTAACCATCAATAAAATATTAAAATCTACTCACCACACTGCGAATGCTAGATTCTAAGACTTTGGCAACAAAGGGCACTACATAGAGCAACTCTTGTTGTCCTTTAACATAAGCCTCTAGCAGCAAAGATTTTACATCCAAGTCCTAGAATAAGAAAAATATTTTTAAAAGCTGGGAATATACTTCAAAACCCCTCACAAAGCACCAAAGAAAGGTATTTTGCAAACTCATTCCCAAATCAGGAATCAATATAATATGACCCTTGCCTTACAAAAAAAGGGTGACAACCAGACCTTACTGGCTTTTATTGTGCTCAACAATACAGAATCATGAGCATGCAATTACAGATTCAAAACATGGGCTAAACTCTTACAAACACCCAAAATCATTAAAACAGTCCCAAATACAGTCAAGACTTTTAGACATAATATGCTATATGAACATTCTCAATTTTTACATGAACCTCTGGCTGGAACTCACAGTGTGTAAGATGGGTTTATTTTTAGCTAACGTGATCATTCCTAGCCAATGTCCCAAATTCTTCAGCAAAGAACGATCTGAAAAATTGGCTGCAGCTTTATCAGAGGTCAGGAGCACCTGGTATAGGATTAAGAAATATAGAAAATAAGTTTAAGAAAAAATTCTCAACTGAATGTTTGAGAATTCCCTTTCATCCAACATTAAAAACAAGACGTCAATTCTGAGAACATACCCCAAAGTAGATCTACTCCATATTATTAGAGTGTAACTATACAAGGTTAAGGGGTCATGTATAGTCCTACAGAAAAGTATTTTAAAACTGAAATTTTTAGCTAGGTTTGAAGCAGGCACCCAAATGCAAATCTGTTTTGAAGAGCAAAATTCAATTCAAATGATGATTAAAGCTACGGTTCTAAGGCCTTCAAGACAACAAGCATATGAAGAAATGTAACCAAGATCGCAGTATCTACTACAACCTTTTAGTATTATCCAGGTCACTATGTATCTCTAGAGAGAACTAAAATAACTTTCTGAAATACATTATAATAATGCTAAAGTGCTTCCTTTAAAATTTCTGGATTTAAATCTAGATTTAATTACCTATCTATTTCATTAATTCTGTAGTTCTTACTTTCCTAAGGGGGACAGAAACATCACATGAGTGTGTTTTGAGGCAAGCATATACATCCATCTACTACATATTACTTCTTAATTTATGGCTATAAATTTAAAGTTGTAATTTAAATTTGTTTAAAAGAATCTTGAAATTTTGCTCCAGAATATGTAGAAACTTTTATATCCCAATCATCATTGCCATCAGATTAAAAAAAAACAAAAAACAAAAAACAAAAAGTGAGTATAGTTATGTTCCTTAACTCTACAGATCAACAGCAGAATGGCACAAAGTCAGCTGTGCAACACAAAGAGCCAGGAATTATTTTGCACTACAGCATAACCAGGAATGGGAAAAATTTCCATCCACAGGTTTAAATATAGTGCTGGTTCCTAAGCCAATGCCCAAATCATTCATCAAAGAATGATTACAGCTATATGATAGGTTTTCTTGAAATGTTATTCCTCCTGAGAAATAAAATACCTAATTTCATGAAACAAGCGTTAGCACATTAGGAAAACTTTGACTCTAAACTGCTGAAAATCCTTAAAACAGCTATCCTACAAATAAGTCGAGAGTCTAAAGATATGTGGCACTTAAGAAGACATAAAAGACTTACTGGAGCATTGTCTTTGTAACAGTTAAAGTTATTAACAACCTAAATATCCATTAGCAATAAACATCCATACAATAGATTTCTAGAAGACTATTTAAAAAAAAAAACAAAAGTGAGGGACTAGAGCTAAGAGCATATTACAAATTAAAAGCAAGTTGAAAACATAAACAGAGGACCAAGAATTAAAACCATGCATGAAATGATGAAAACAAATTTAGAATAGTATAGCTACTTTCAAAGTAAACAGTATAGAGTAGATCTTCATGAAATTCTTCGTGAAATTTAGTTCCGTATCTGAAACAAACCCTAGATAACTTAGAGAAAAAACAGCCAATAAATACCTCCCCCCAAAATTTTGCTTGTACAATCAAGTATTTCCAAATTCAAAACAGTAATGAAAAGGAATAGAAGAACTAAATTTTACTTTGATGTTTCTGTAGGTCTCATTCAGAACCATCTTATTAAATTCAGGGTTCTTCAGCGTGTCAAGGAAGTTTGAATAGAGGCTGTGAAAGTTTGGCTCAATACTGACTCTCTTCATAACCAGGTATTGTGAAACCCAAGGCATAAATTCTTCCTTCACAGTTTCCTTTAGTTCTTCAACCTAGCCAATCAATATGACACAGGAAGTACAAGGTTAAAAGATGATAAAACACAGCTTTGTGTTTCTTCTATGTAAACAATCCTACACCATGTGGCTCCTTGCAAAATTAGATGCTAAAGCCCCATGTTTCATCTCCCCCCACATGAGACATATGCTATGAAGTATAATATATTAAATTCTTGTTAGTACAAAGTCAATCATCTCTCAAACTGTGGGTGACTACGACTAAAACATCTATGGTTCCTTTCAACTTTAAGTCCCTCACCCTCACCTTACCCAACTCTCAATTTGATCAAACTTGCATATATTGCTAACAGACTTAACACCAGAACCATATTTTCCTAAATTTCTATCTCCAGGAATCATCTCTAAAGTTTGAAATTTCTCTTCCAAAAGGACACTAAAGACTTATTTTACTCATAATCAATTCTGGTGGGATTTTGAAAGATGGTACATACATAATATCTCAAAACCTACTTGTTTAGGCTAATCTTACAGGCTAAAACAGGCATTTCCAATGCGTTATTATATAATCTTGAAAGAGAAGAATCTCTTCTTATGCTCTGCACAAGGTCTACCTCAGTTACTAAGCACCTAATAATAGCTCTGAATGGTCTCTGGGAGGACATGAGTTGTGATGAGGTACAAATGACATGTTCCATCATGATGAGATCGTGTAGTTTACTTCAAAAGCCTGTAAAACTCACCACAAAACTAGTACTATTTAATGGCTACAAAAACCACAGCCACTAATTGTATATCTGTATTCCCTTTGCTTTGATTCTATTACTTCAATCTTTAAATCTTTAAAGTAAACTGAGTATTTAAAAAGGTGCAGAAATCCCCCAACCCACTAGGGATAAAATAGATAGCATTCGCAATGATATATAAACTATTATATCATGCTCACCTTTTGTGTCATATTCGACTGTGAGAGATTATTGAAGATAAAAGCAATTTTCTCTTGGATATTTTCTGGGGGCTCTACAATTCTCTCAGTTTGATCTGTGGCCACAAGCAACGTATCTATATTTGTAGTATTAATAGAAGGCTAAAAACACAAAGTACATAAAATAAATGAACTGAAATACCTGTTTGACAAATCCCAGGGGAAAATGTATACATATTTAATATAAAACATATACATGGTATATATGGCTGTGCATTGGAACTGTTGGCAAGAATACATGTTGAACTGTTAATAGTGCCTGCCTCTGGGAAATCTGGGGGAGATACAAAGGGAGAAATGTTCATCTTTATACTTCACTAGGCATGTGCTGTTTATAATAAAATTAAAACACATGCTCACTCCTAGATACATTTACAACATAACAAATCCGAGAAAAGAAAAAAGATCTACTTACTGGCACATCTTTCTTAAAGCTGACTCCGGTTGGCCTGGTGACTGTAACCGTTTTAGCAACAGTGGTGGTTGTTGAGGTGGTTACCATCGTGCTAACCTGACCAGCAAGGGGAGCTTTTGCTGGAACCTGGGCCTGAGCCTGGGCCTGAGCCAGTGCAATACTTCCAGGGGTTGTGATAGAGCCCTGCATTTTCACAGGAGGATCTCTAGACTGCTGTCCATACTCAATATACTACAGGGGTAGGGAGATGGAAACACATTAAAAGAGTTCTTAACAAAAACTGAAAATTCTGAATTATACTCCCCTGACTTCTAGCAAGGGAAAAATCATTTCAGAAGACTCTTCTGGCTCATCTATAACCCTTACTCCTTGCCCCATTTTGGTCCATATTTCTATACGTAATATATGTAAGTGGATACCAGGGGCTCTTTAGGAAGTAAAATATTAATGTGTCTTAAAAAATTTATGAGAACTAGTCTAGCAAAACAACGTTCAAAACACCCACCAATGCTTGCATATATACCTCCGTAAATCCCTTAATATATATAAACCTTAACATTTTTAAATTTGTACAATAAACTGATCTCTTTTAATGAACACTGATGAGAAATCTAAGGCCTAAAAAATACATGGTAATGTGAATTATCTCTCAGCAAAGCTATCACTACAAAACAAACACACTGTAGAAAGGCAAGTCAGTTCTAGAAGGTAATAAGCAAGACAGCAAACTTTTTTTTCCATTTCAGACCATTTGACCTTTCTCCATACAAATTAGCAAACTGACATAGGGATCCTGATCCTATTTCCAGCGGTCCATGCCTGAACAAAACAAAAACTACTATCTAGGTATATGATAACTTTATTCAAAAAAGGAGATTTTCAAGTAAGACAGTCTCTGAATAAAGTATAGCATCTTAAAGTATACAAATGAAAACAATTACCTCTCTCTCTCTCTCGCTGTCTTGTTACAAGGGGTGGTGGGGACCACTGTTTTCTGTGATCATGCCCATGCCCCTCTCCTGGTCTCCACTTACCTAAGGTCTATATTCCCACCTCTGAATTCCAAATACATTTTACTGTGGTAAGCCTCTGACTTCTCATCTTAGCTTTACAAAACTCTGCTTTCCTGTATAGTTTTCAGTATTACAATACTGGCATATTCTCCCATCCCCCTCAGATGAATAAGTAACACTCACACCTGTCACTCCATAGGTCTCCTAGGTTAAGCCAACACAAAAACCCTGGCCTCCTACAAACAAACCCAGCAGCACGAGGTAGAAAACAATGGACTAAATTCTAACAAAAATTAAAAGTAGGTTCAAATTCTGATCTGATTCCTTAAAATATGATGTTATAAAGCCATTTTTCAGCTTCATGTAAAATAACAATAAAAATTAATCAATTTTCTTGTTCTCTGGGAGTAGACTTTGACTAAAGCCAAGACAAAGGTATGAATAGTATTAGCCAATTAACCTAAAATCACTTACTAAAACAATAGTTGACAAATCATGTAAAATGGCTTAAAACTATAATCTCTAGGTCCATTTCCTCAAGGACTACCTCTCTCCTTTTAAACAAGTATATGAAAGGACTCTAAGCAGGTAGTTAAGAAGGCTGTATTTTTTTTTTTTTTTTTAAAGTAATCTCTACACCTAACATGGAGCTTGAACTCACAATCCAGAGAGCAAGAGTCACATGCTCTACTGACTGAAGCAGCCAGGTGCCACAAGCAGGCTGTAGTTTCAAGAAACACTTGTCTTAGTCTTATATGAAACAGCTCTGGCTCATATTAACATTTAGATCAAAGGAACATCTTTATTTATTTTTATCCAAGATTCCCACTCCAAATACTTTATAGAATCAGGCAGGAATTCTTAATAATAGTAAAAGATGTCTATACTTCAACAGCATTATCAGGCTTAAGTACCTGATAAAAGCCTTTCATTAAATGAAGCAAAACCACTGCTTAGAAAAGATAATCCAAGAATGACATTTTTTTTCATGACCTATCATTAAGCTGCCTAATGAGCACCAAAAATATGTATGCTTATAACATGCCAATCATTAAGAAATCTCAATGCCAGTCCCAGCAAACCCAAAATCAAATTAAAATAAACTCTCCAACTATTAGACAGATTTGAGGTATCAGACACACTTACCTCCTGTAAATGATGTGGAAATTGCATAAAGTGACTGATAGAAGCCAAGTGCTGACAATACTGGGGATAGTCCTTCAATCTGCCAATAAAATATTCATTCATTCATTCATTCTTTTCATGTAAGAACAGAAGCAGCACAATTAACAAATTTTTTTCCAAATGCTAGTCTAAGCCACTGTCCTCATTCTACCTTGGAAACACCTTATTTGAAGAGAATGCCAAAGAACACAGAAGTAGAGAGAAATATTGATGAATTTCACTCTTTTTACATCAGAAAACAGTATCTATGGGGCACCTGTGTAGCTCAGTCAATTAAGCATCTGACTTTGGTTCAGGTCATGATCTCAGGGTTCGGGAGTTCAAGCCCCACTTTGGATTCACTGTGGTCAGTGCAGAGCCCACTTCAGATCCTCTCTCTCTCTCTCTCTCTCTCTCAAAATAAACAAATAAACTTAAAAAAAAAAAAAAGAAAAAGGAAACAGTATCTTTTTTAAAGGTCCTATTTTCAGTTACAATTACAATGAGCCACTAAAACTGCTACCCAGAACAACTCCAAATGTTAACCAAAAAATGGAGAAACAATTCAGAGTTAATCCATACAATGGAATAGTATCCAGCTATGACAAGGAACAAGTACTGAAACATGCAGTAATACAGATTAATTTCAAAAGATGGGTAGTAATTGTAACAAGTTAGACTCACACACACCATGTACCGGAAAAACTAGAGAGAAAGCAGATTAGTGACTGCCAGGGGTCAAAGATGGGGGAAGGTGAACTTGTACAAAGGCAAAACAAGAGAATTGCTTGGGAGTGATACAAATATTCAGTATCTTGATTGTGACAGTAGTTACATAACTGTATAAATTTTGTCAAATTCAAAGAACTGTAATATAAAACAATGACTTAGCCCTCAATAATCAACAAAAAAGTATTTCAGTTTATACTTTTCCTACCATTTATTTCATAACAGTAATGAATTGTTTTCACTTCTTCCTCTTCAACTTTATACTGTTAAGATATATATAATGATGGGGCATGGCAAGAACTAGGTTGTATATGATAGTTATTATTTCTTACACTAAAAAAGAGATGCTTCATAGGAAACCTATTCACTCACCTATTTTTAAATCTATCTAGTGCAGCAATCCCAAAATAATACATTTTGGATCCAAAAGGCTTGCGTAAGGCTTCAAGAACATATCGCAGGGCCAGACCTAGTGCCATGTAAGTGACCAGTCCTTTTTCGATTATCCCACCAAACAAGCAGGCAGTTATATGTAACTCTTTATCAGGGTATTGGGGGAAAAACCGATATTCTTCAAATAAGTTCCTCAACATACAGTTAAATACTTCTCGTTCCCTCTTTATGGTAGAGTCTTTAAACCTCTGTAACATTTCTAATACCTAGGAAAAACAAGACAAAAACATTCATAAAGGAAACTATTATGAAAAGCATTCTTCAAAGAGTTCTCAAAGAATTGTTAAAAAGAATAATATAATTTAAAAATAAAATCTTTTTTTTAAAGCAGGGGAGGAGGGCGCCTGTCTGCCTCAGTTGGAAGAGCATGCGACTCTTGATTTGGGGGTCATGACCTCCCCCACATGGGGTTATAGCCCTGTGTCAGGTGTAGAAAAAATAAATATACTTAAAATATTTTCAAAAAGAACCGTCAGGCAAAGCATTTAACAAAACACTTGAGCTTGAGATGAATGTTAAGATCTGAAATGGTACACAGACATATCATAACACGATCAGCTGAATTTCCAAACTCTTTGAAAAGGGCATTTATTTAAGATTTACATAAACCATAACGTATAGGAACATCCTAGACACTCACCTCATCAACAGACATAGTTGGATGTGGTGGATGATTATATATTCTCTGAAAATAGCTGTTTGCTTCATCATCTATCTCTTTACTAAAGTGCTGATTTGCCTCTGGCCACACCTGAGACAAGTCCGCTGTAACAAACAGAAAGGCAACCCACTGGGCATTTAAGCTCTTTCCCCACTTCCCCATGAGACACACAGAAAGCCAAAGAGAATAATATAGTTTTCATTTTAAGGGAGAAAATGAAGAAATTATTAAGTGGCCAAGGTTCAGTATTCAAGTATTTTAACTACATAAAAAAGATTTTAACAAAATTGCCTTACAACTATAGTTCTACCTTAGTATTTTCTTCATCAGGCTTTATCAACCTGTGAAAGTCCACTACATTCAAATTCACAATGCACTTACCCTTAATACCACCTCACTTGACGTTAACAAGTCTTTTACTACTTTTTAATAAAAGTGACATCTGGGGCACCTTGGTGGCTCAATCGGTTAAGCATTCGACTTCTTGGTTTTAGCTCAGGTCACTATATCACAAGTTCATGTGATCGAGCCCCATGTGGGGCTGTGCGCTTACAACACAAAGCCTCCTCGGGATTCTTCCTCTCCCCCCCTCTCTCTCCCCCTCCCCCATTTGCATTCGCTCTCTCCCAACTCTCTCAAAAAAATAAACATTTTTAAAATGTTTTATTTTTTAAAAAATGACATCTAGGAATTATCAATGCATGTGCATGACACACTGATATAAACACAAAGCATGCTACAAAACATTAACATTCAGACAAGCCTTTCACACTAACATTTTCAAGTCAACTGGTATAATTTCAAATCCTGTACAATGCCTATTTAGTCCCAACGAGATGGGTATTTATAAGTAAATGATACTTATGTATTTACAAAGAAGACTTCTGACTTTGAAAATTACCTTACTAAGGAGGTAAAACTTTAAAAGCTGTTTTCCAAGTTACATCATATATATGGTGATATTTATTATATATAATGCTATATAGATCATAAAGCTTTAATCTTAAAATAAACTGCTTTATAAACTACCAACCTGAAAGAAGAATCTGAAATTCTCATGGCTGCTCTTGATTTGTTTAAAAAAACAAAACCAAAAACGAAGACCACCACACCACCAACACATATTTATAATAAATATAATATTTATATACATATATTTAAACTGCTAAGTCTTCTTTTTACTGTATTTCTTACTTGTAGACTAATGATCCTAAAGGATGCTACTTCTTATTAACCATCATACTGTTCTAGCAATCCGATCAAAGGTGGAGTGATACCTCAGTTTCTTATTTTAATAAATCAAGTTCATAAATTAATTCCCACTGATATAGAAGGCACATCAACATATGGCCCTACTAACAATATATTAAAAGAAGTCAACGTTTTTGTCCACATAACTCTGGGCCGTCCATAAATCTAGAAGAACAAATTGGAAATCTAAAAAGCTTTATGTGCATCAGTCATACTTCACAATCACAGACAACACTACCACTTACAAGGTTTCATCTTACTCTGCTGGAATGTAGGCTGGTTCAGTCCAGAGGTGCCCAGTTTCCTCTGTACAAAAGGGTCGTTATTCACTGCAGGGAGTCCAAGAGCCCCAGTTCCTATACCAGTCAGGCTGCCTGTGCCAAGACCACCTACTAGAAAGAAGGAAGGCAGCCAGAAGTCTTATCATTATTCATATTCTTGAATTTACATCAGAGATACAGGTTCTTATTTTAGAAGTCCGGGTCTTTCTTAATTCCCTCACAATGTCTATTTAATTTTACAGAGAAACTGAACGAATAAAGAGATGAAAATGGACAATGCCAGAATTTCTTCAGCTTTTAGAATTATTCATGTATTTATATTCTTAATAAGATATTAATACACAAATCCTTAACTGTACATTCTCATATGTGGTATGATACATAAGGTAGTAAAAGTAAAGGGGAACTGGCTTGCTTCTCCCGATGACTGAAAATCAATTTCTTGCTACTATATTCCAATTAACATGAGCCAGGAGGCCTTCCCTATTCCTCAACTCTAGCAAACAGAACTTAAGTTAGGACTTTGCTAAGAAGCTTTTACCGAAGTAACTCTGACTTAAATCAACAATCAGGGCTAGAACCACATAACAGCAGTGTTAATTAGGTTACAGAGTCAAAATGCAGATACCTTAAGACAAACAAATTACAGAGGTGGGGGTGAGGGGTGGGGGTGGGATGTGACCGTTACTTCAACAGAAAAGTTCAAAGCTAAAATAATCTGGAAAAAACTGAAAAGGGATTTACCATCACTGTCAAGGTAGGTGAGGTAGAATGAAGCAGAACATATACCTGAATCTCATACATAAAAGATTTTTTTTATTACACTAACTGTAATTTATAAAGCTTGCAGAATATGTGATTAGCACACTTGTTACTGTTTATACTATCATTTGGTAATACAGGATCCTTACAATGTGAATGAATTAATATTGTAATAGTATAGTTTTCTCTTCCCAGCTGTGAAGGTTGAAGTAACCTTCACAATTTAAACAGCTTTCATTTTATCACAATGACTCCAAACACCTTACTACACACTAAAGCACAATGAAACTTACAAATGATCTGCACTTCCATCCGCCACCCCACTTACCTGGAAGCTGTGATGAAAGTCCTCCAATACCACTGAATGCAGTTGTCTGGTTTGGGGTTGAAAGGGGTGGAAATGCTTTTGCTGGTGACTGAGGGGTACTGAATGCAGAACCCAAATTTGGAGGAAAACCCTGCATACTCTGGGTGTGAGGGGCAGCTGAACCACCTATACTAAGAGATGCCATTCCACCAAGAGGGTCAATCTAAAGAAAAACATTATAAAAATGTATTAAACATACTTCAAGCACATGCAGATTTATGACACAAGAAATCTTTAGCTCTTCATATGCTTAATAAATTACAAAACCCCAAGCAATCATAACTAAATCCCGACATCAAGTCAAGTGTGCCAGACATTGTTCTTACTATATCATAGAGAAGGTTTAAAGAGTTATTAGCCTCCGCCAAAGTACCAGAGCCATAATGTGAGGGATAAGGAACTTCAAGAGTTAATGTTTAAGACGAACTGCCCTGCAGCCATAGCACTAAACACACAGGACAACTGTTACATTAGGTCTTTAAAATTTCCAACAAGCCCCTTTACAACAGAAACAATCTCTCGAACTACATTATTTAACTTCCAACACAATAAAAGCTTAGCAATTAGAAATAAATCTTCCACTCAAAACAAATAAATCTACTCAAAATTTGAGGATCTTAAGGGTTGGAGGAGATCAGCTCTAATTTAAAGCAAACAAAAAACAAGGTATGCTATTCACCACAACATCTTTTAAAGTATCTAATAACTGCACTTCCGAGCTCCTTGGTTCGTGGCATTATTTCAGACCTTTATGACTACAGAAATGGTACATAAATGCCTTTTATAAAGCGGCCATTGAAGAATTACTAAACATTCTTTTTTTCTTAAACCCCAATCTGCCAATCAATGCAGATGAAAACAGAAGTGGAGTATGTTGCTCCCAGAGAGAAGGGGGGTGGTTGGTGTCAGGGAGTAACTTAAATGTACCTTGTTTTTAAAAGAGCAGTTCAGTTGAGAGCTGAAGAGCCCCAGTTATAACAAGTCCTTATGCTCTAGCACTGTTGCTTGGCCCGTGAAGCTACAAACAAGACACATCAGGTTCAAAGGCAGTGCTTATTTCTCAAGTCTAAGTTATTCTTATTTTAAAAAGAAGCCCTTACCATTTACCTAAAGAAGCTGTCTTGTCTCTTTCCTCTCAGAGACAGGTTCTATTTAATGATTAAAGTCTATCCTCAACTACGTTGCCTATTTATAGATCTCCTTTAAAATGTAACAGTGGATGCTAGACATGCAGGTGTCTAAAAGGTAATAAAGTCAGACAAATTTTCCTTTGAGTAGATTACTAATGATGTAGAAGTTTATTCTATTCCAAGTCTATGAACAAATGCAGACATACCAGTTGTAGCATTCACTTACCTGAACAGGAGAAATGGCATCTAAGCTGCTAGCACTAGGAGGACGTCCTTTTGGCATAACTCCAGGTGGTGGCTGTCTGGCTTTATTCATAACATTACTGCAATTGGCTACCATGGTGAGGATGGTTTCGGATAACTCCTGAGAAACACTCCTAAAGACAGAAGAGTGAAAAATATCACTTGCTACTCCTTGGAACACCTATATAAACAAACCTGATTTTCTAATAAAGAAAACCTGCTAGAACATATGGCTACATTTCCACCATACCCCACGTCTTTGTATCCATCACTAATCACTAGGATTTTCTGAGCACAGCTCTCTCTTGGAGATCTTTAATTACTTTTTTTTTTTTTTTTTAATTCTATTTTAGAGATAGAGTGCACATGCACAAGTGGGGAAGAGGGATGGAGGGGGGGGGAGGAGAGAGAATCCTAAGCAGGCTCCATGCTCATCATGGAACTTGATGTGGGACTTGATCTGATGACCTTGGGATCATGACCTGAGGTCAAATCAAGATTTGGACACTTAACCAACTAAGCCACCCAGGTGCCCCAAAGATATCTAATATATACCTCTGAAACTAAACCTTGTGTACAGTGCAACTAATAACTTTTAAATGTTTTTTTTTTTTTAAGTTTATTTTTTGAGAGAGAAAGCATACATGTGTGCGTGGGAAGGGCAGAAAGAGGAGGAGAGAGTCCTAATCAAGCCCCTTGCACTGGGGTGGGGCCCTACAAAGGGGCTCCAACTCAGAAACCATGAGATCATAACCTGAGCCAAAACCAAGAGTTAGAGACTTAATGGAGTCAACCCAGGCACCCCATTTAATGTAGTTTTATGTTTTCTTTTTCTAAATGTGACTACTTTTACTTCTTGATGCCAATAGTTAAGATTTCAAATTCAGAGATAGCTAATGACATGAATCCTTTCAGATTTTAAAATATTAAAAGCTGGGTATATTAGATTGATAAAATATGGTTAATTAAAATATTCCATATTAAAAAAAAAATATTCCATATTATTCTGGAAAAACTTTCTTATATTTCACACAATTTCAAACTTAGAAGAGGCTAACTAATATTATAAGAAACTCCCATAAATGCTTCACCCACTAGTTAGTTACATTTTGCCCTATTTGTTTAGCCATTCTTTCTACTGTCTCCTCCATGAAGTTTTTAAGGTTAGATACATCACATATCTTTTATTCCTAAATACTTCACTATGTATTTCCTAAGAACAAGGACATTTTCTTACACAACCACGTGAAATATTTTTAAAAATAAGAAAATTTAACGCAGATAAAATTAAACAGGCCATGTTACAATTATATCAATTGTTGGGGTGCCTGGGTGGCATAGTCGGTTAGGCATCCAACTTCAGCTCAGGTCATGATCTCACAGTTCGTGAGTTCGAGCCCCACGTCCAGCTCTGTGCTGACAGCTCAGAGCCTGGAGCCGGCTTCGGATACTGTGTCTCCCTCTCTCTGTGCCCCTCCCCCACTCACACTCTTGTCTCTCGCTCTCTGAAAAAGTAAAGATTTAAAAAAAAAAAAATGTAAAAAAAATTATATGAGTTGTTCCAATTATGTACTTCACTGGTACTTTACCCTTGAATCATGATCCAATACACTGCACTGAGCTGTCACCTCTTTAGTTTCTTTCATTTTTTTAATGTTTATGTTAGAGAGAGAGAGAGAGAGAGAGAGAGAGAGCGCGCGCTCGAGTCTGCACGCGCATGAGCGAGCGTGCGTCCATGCATGCATGCATGCAAGCATGGGAGAGGCAGAGAGAGAGGGAATCTGAAGCAGACACCAGGCTCCGAGCTGACAACAGCAACCCCAATGCAGGGCTCAAACTCACAAACTGTGAGATCATTACCTGAGCCGAAGTCGAACACTTAACCGACTGAGCCACCCAGGCAATCCTAATTTCTTTAAACTGGAAAAAATTCATCAGCTGTTATTTGCCTTCTTCAAGTTGATTTTTTTTTAAATATGTATTTTATACAACGTCCCTGACTTTGAGTTTGTCTGATATTTTAGATACATTTATGGCAGGACTACCACAGTAGTTACATCGTATTCTTCTCAGTGCATTATTTTTTCAAGTAATTCTATGCCCAACATGGGGTTCAAACTAACAAACTTGAAATCAAGAGTCGCATGCTCTACTGAATGAGCTAGCCAGGTGCCCTTCATGTTTTATTATGAGGCATATTATACAGAGAGCTGGTGATCACTTTGATCAAAGAATTAATGTGGCATTTGCCAGTTTTCTCAATAAAACATTACTACTTTTCCCTTTGTTAATTTGTGGGGAGACACTCTATAACTAGCTGACTGCCCTGCTCCTGAAACATTCACTCACTACTTTCAGCATCCACTAAATTTTGTAACTCCATCATAATTACTTATTTATTAATTGGAAGAACTTTCCTTCTTTGGCATTTATTTTTTTATCAGTAACGATTCTAAAAACTTTACACGAATTATTTCATTAAATTCTTCAAGAAAACAGGTACTTCTAATCAACAAAAGAAACTGAAATCCAAGTCAGGTAAACTACCTCCCTACACACACACACACAAAAAAAAACCATTTTATCCAATTTCAATATGCCCTTAAATTTACAGTATTCAATTTATGATTATTTAATTTCAGGTAGATTAAAATATATAAATGTAAGAGTCAAAACTCTAGACTTTAAATTTTAGAACATTAAGAACTTAGCAGGGTTTCTCAAATGTTGTACTATTAGCACTTTGGACTTTGTTGTGTTGTTTCTATTGTGCACCGTAAAATGTTTACCAGCATCCCTGGCCTTTACCCAGGAGGTGCCAACAGCACACTTGTCTCTGGTTATAACAATCAATAACACTGTCTTATGACTCTAAGGAAGCAAAATATTCCTTGATTGAGTACACTGAGTTAGGGATATACATGTGTAAATTTTTTAAAAATAAGGCAAGGCAAAATAAAATTCAAGATCTGTGTGGGAGACGGAAGAAAACAGGACTGGAGAGGAAGACAAAGAAAGACAGCTTCAAAAATGTTACAGTTGAAGCTGCAGAATAGACTCACACCTGTTCATTATACTTCAGAACTTACAAAAAAAATACATAGTACATAAGCAAAAAACGGTGTAGTAAAGACCTCCATATATTCTCTCCCCTATAAAAGTAACTAAAAAAAGTGGCAAAAATTGTCACAATCAACTTTATCAAAACACTGGAGACTAACAGCTTACAACAATCCAGGAATTTTTACTCTAGAAAGAAAACTAAACCTTGGTAATAAAAGCTTTCTGCAATCTTAAATTACTTTATTCCCAGCCCCCTCAAGCTGCACAGCTGCCTTGAGAACTAATAGTTTACAATCTCAGAGAAAACCAGCAGCCTGACAGCCATAGGAGAGGGCTCGGAAGTGGCTTGAGGCATCTGCAAAGCCTCATTCTTAGAGAATTGCCATTATTTCACCAGAGGATTCCCTGTGAGACCACAATGGCAAGATTATCTTTATCTGACTTAATAGCTGGCCAAATGCAAATAGCGTTTTCCTCTTGAGGTATCTGAAGGAAATATTTAAAGGTAATTGTTTTCATTTTCTGGCTCCCTGGGATAGAAGTTAACAGTCTGAGCAAACAATAGGTTACCCAAAAAGCTTAAAAGGAAAATTTGGGAATAAAATTCCCATGGATAGAACTGTGAAAAACACTCATTTTCCCAGGGAACCAAGAAGTCCTCACACATGTGTAGAGTGCTGCCAATACCTAAATCTGTAATATTCCCCTGAAAGACCTAAAAAGAACCAAGCTCTCACTTGAAGTTGACATTTAGGCTCTAAGAAGAAAATTAAGGTTAACAAGTTGTCAAGTAATTGACTTAGCTGACCACAAGGCTACCCAGAAACTTCAGCGGCCAAACATGACAAAAAAAGACTACTACAAGGGCACCTCACTGGTCAGTTGGTAAAGCATGAGACTCCTGATCTCAGGGTTATGAGTTAGAGCCCCACATTGGGTAAAGAGATTACTTAAAAATAAAATCTGAGGGGTGTCTGGGTGGCTCACTAAGGGTCCAACTTGGCTCAGGTCATGATCTCAAGGTTCACAAGTTCAAGCCCCGCATAGGGTTCTGTGCGGACATCTCAGAGCCTGGAGCCTACTTCAGATTCTGTGTCTCCATCTCTTTCTCTGCCCCTGCCCCCCCCTTGTTCTCTATCTCTCAAAATAACTTAAAAAAAAAAAAAATCAGTAACAAAATAAAGCCAGGTAATTCCCAAACACGTAAAAATTAAACAACCTATTCTTATGGGTCGCAGGAAATTACAAAATACTTTCAGGTGAAAATGAAAACACACAATACCAAACTTAAAGCATTTCATAGGTGGAAATTCAAAGCCATAAACACCCCAATTAAACAGGAACAATCTCAAATGAAAAACCAAACTTTCCACCTTAATCAGGTTTAAAATGTTCAAACCAAATTCAAAATAAGGAAGGAAAATAATAAAGTTGACAGTTGGAATAAATGAAATGGAAAGTAGAAAAACAAGAGAAAAACAAAACAAAAAGTTGCTTCTCTGAAAAGGTCAACAAACTTGACATACGTTTATCCAAAATGACAAGAAATGGGTGGGGGAAAAGGGAGAAGAGATTCAAATACTAAAACCAGGAAGTGAAAGACAGGACTATTACTACCAACCTTAGAGAAATGAAGATGATAAAGATATAGTATGTAAGAACGGTATGCCAACAAGTGAGATAACCTAGGTGAAATGGACAAATTCATAGACAAACTGCTAACATTGATCCAAGGGGGGGAAAAAAAGAAAATATGCAGAGATACATAACAAGATATTGAATTAGTAATTAAAAACTACCACAAGAAAAAGCCTAACACCAGATGGATTCACTGCTAAATTCTATGAAACATCTAAAGAACTGTTACCAATCTTTCTCACAAAAATTAAGAGTTAAGAACACTTTACCAATTCATTGTATGAATCCAAGATTACCCTGATAATCAAAACCAGACAAAAACAACACAAGAAAACTACAAAACAATATCCCTTAGGAATATAGATACAAAAATGCTCACCAAATACTAGCAAATTGAATTCAGCAGCATATAAAAAGTATACATACACAAAGACTGAAGTGAAATTTATCCCAGGAATGCAGTATTTTTTAACATCCAAATTTCTATTAATATACTACAACAGAATAAAAAACAAAAACAAGATCTTCTCAAGAAAGGTAGACCAAAGTATCTGACAAAACACCTTAATGATAAAACAGGCTACTAACTAGAAGTAAAGGTAAGGAAACCTCAACTGGAAGGGTATCTACGGAAACCCACAGCTAACATCACACTTGATGGTGAATAAGGAATACTTTCCTTATAAATTCAAGAACAAGACAAGAATGTCTGCTCTTGCCATTTCTATTCAACATTAGACTGAGGTTTACACTAGAGAAAATAAGCAAGAAAAAGATGGAAAAGGAAGAAATAAAATTCTATTTGCATATGACATGCCTTGTACAAAATATTTAACAATAAATACAATAAAACAAGTGTAAGACTTAAACACTGAAAATGAAAACATTCCTGAAAGGAATTAAAGACCTAAAAACATCTCAGATTCATGAATCGAAATACTTAGTATTTTAAGATGGCAATATTCCCCCAAAATGATGTAAAGATTCAACATTATCCCAGTGGGCTTCTTCATAACTTCGCAAAAATCAACAAGCTGATCCTAAAATTCACATGGGAATGCAAGGGACCCAGAACAGCCAAAACAATACTAAAAAAAGAACAAAGTTGGAGGACTCGTATTTCCCAATTTCAAATCTCACTGAAAACCTATGGTACTGGCATAAGGATAGACATATACAGAACAAAGAATCCAGAAATAAAACCCATACATTATGGGCAACTTATTTTCCAAAAGACCATTTAAAAGAAAGACTAGTCTCTTCAAATGGTGTTGGGATGACTGAACTTCCTATGCAAAACAATGAAACTGGACCCCACCTCACATCATATACCAAAAAAAAAAAAAAAAAAAAAAAAATCCATTCCAATGGAAAGAATATGTATTTTGAGTATTGTACTCTAAACTTAAAACCACTGGATTATCTAAACTGCTGTCACTTACACTCATTCAACCCTTATTTTCCAAAACAAGTTATTCATAATCTAATTCCAGTACTAAACAGTCATATTTAAGCATGCTCTTCTTACCCTGCACAAGCTTGTAAACAGGCCAACATTGTTGCCAGAGTTTCTGGAGGAAGTTGAGCACTTTTGGGCTGATCTTTCTCTGGGGCAAGTCCACCCAAAATAGAAGGGCACCGTCTCTTTAAAAAAGTCATACATGCCTGGATAAAAGGCTCCTGGAAAATATAAAGTTTCTTGGTGTATCAGATATTGATCTTAATTGCTTTCAGATTTAAGATAAACTGCTTTCAGATTAAAGACTATTAAAGACAGTATGACTAAAATCCACAATATTAACATTCCACTGCCATTTAAAAAGGTTGTTTATTTAGCTATTTTAGGCATCAAAATTTAAGAGAAGTAACAAATGGGACAAATCCTGCTTACTCCATGCTCTCGAATTTTATCTGTGAGCCACTTGTCAAGTTTGAGGTATTCACGACGCGAAGCAAGTGCAGCAAGGTCAATAACAAAGGCAAATGGAGTACCATTTAGCAGCATTGACAAGGCCTAAAGCAAAAGAATATCAGAAACTGTAAGTCAAGCAATTAAGTATCTTTCTATCACTCTGTCCTATTTTGTTTCCTGCTTTTATTTTCACAAACAAGTTTAAACAAAACATTGCTAATATTTTCTTGGTCATATTTTTTTTAAAGCTTACTACAATTCAGTGCTGATTTAGTTCTTACTTAAAATAAGATCACATTTCAAAGGTGGGCATATGACTTGACCTCCAAAATAACTTTACCCTGTGTTTCTTAAAATAACTAAACCTAAATCAGAGCATACGATGCATGAAAAAGTATCCTTACTCCGTTTTTAAAAAATCTAAAGTCGGGCTTATTCTAACCTAAGCACAACTGCAATATCAGTACTATGCACCTACTGGTCAAAGACATCAAGAATCAGAGACTATTTGTGAAAAGATTCCATTAATGTTAATGAAATCTGCAAAGGGTGTAAAACCCAACCAGTTTCTCCACAAATTATATCTCACAGATCTACATCTGAGGCCAGTTATCACTTGCTTTAAAATAGCCTTGCAACTACCATAGAAGACCAAACAAAATTCAGTCAAATGTAAACAATGAAAACATTTCTTACCTTTCCAAAACCACTGTTCCAATCCCTGTCTACTTACAAAGCAAAACTATAAAGCTCAACATAAGCTACCTAAGAGCTACTTATATTTGATTATCCCTAAGGTATCTAGATAACATAAAAAGTCTGATTTTTCATTAATAAATAAAAATGTCAGCCTGTCCCTCCGAGCTCACCTTCAAGTCCTGGGCCACATCAAGTATTCGAGACAATTTGGCCTGGTCATACTGCTCCCCTCGCATGTACCATTCTGCCATTGCATGCATGATAAGTTGGCGGATTGAGGGAGACTGTCCCTAAGAAAACAGGGGTTACATATCAATAATGCTAAACGTTTTCACGGGCACTAACATGAATGCCCAGCTAATTTTACTTGTTATATTTACAAAAAATTGAGGTGCATCAGTTCAAGCCTCAAGCAGTGACTGCAGTGACATTCTTTATAGGAAAGTCAAGTTATTTCCACATCTTCCAAATGAAAGCCTGTTCCTAAACCTTGGGTCATATAGTCATTCAATAAATGTACTTCTCCTATAAAACATAGGCCAATACATTTTCAAACAGATTATGGTGTGAACATGAGGGCACATGAAATTTGTTTAATTCCTTACTAAGTTATAAATTACTAGTCTATAGATTTAAAAAAGTAGTTTAAGGTAATCATTTCTCATGCTGCACAGTGTAGTGTTCAATCAGTATTTCTGGGAATGGTACTTGTACATTCTAAATCTACCTATTTTAACAAATAAGAATGTTCCTTTTTTTTTTTTTTTTTTTTTTGGTGATTATTCAATTTCCTTTTTGTCCAGAAAACATCCTAGCTTTGAGAACTGATCTAAAGTTTTGCAGCTGAATGAAACCAACAGTCGTAGTTTAGCAATCGATTCTCATGGAAGCAATGGCAAGGCAATTGCTAGCACTGTATCTAAATCACTTTCCAGTAACTGTCTTGAGGCAACAGCAGGTTCAGGTGAAAACAAGTATTCAACAAGAAGTGAGGAGATGCAGCTCCTTTCTACCTGCCCTTTGTACCTTATAGATGTGGTGAGAAAGACCTAAAAAGGTCTGGGCAGCAAACCTTGTAAATGGCTGCTAAACATTCTGTCAACTCTAAGTTTACCATGTAAGTTGAGTCCTAGAAATGGAGGGCTGACTGACAGCATGGAACTAAAGCTAACATTTTTCATTTATAAGTAAGAGTTTAATGTTTTAAAAGCACTTATATATAATGTAAACTACACTGAGAATGAAAATGGTTAAAGGAAAAAAAACAAAAACAAAAAAACAACCAGCCAGAAAAGAAACTTGATGTAAAGTAGTTGATGACTGCTTTTCTACCCGCCTAAGCTTCTCCATTTGTTATTATTAAAAATACAGGCTAGTGGGAGCAGGGGGAGGTGCAATGGACAAGAAAATATTTACATGTTACAAATTAGGGAAGGAAAGCAGCACAGGACTTAAAAGTCATTGCAGCAGAAACTAAAATAAAATTTAGATGCTGAATTTGGATAAAATAGAAGATGTCAAATTGACCTGTGACCTTCTCCCATTTACAGTTAAAAAGTGACAGGAGTACCTTCTGCTTCCACGATAAATAATTAAGCTCATTACTGTTACCAAATCATAGTGGTGCCCTAGTAGTGTGGAGCTTTCATGATATTGATTTTTTAACTGCCTTCTTATTCTTTAAAGTTTTATACTTTAACACCCACATGATGCTAAAAGATAAAATAGGCTTCATGAAAGTGCAACTTTTCCAAAGTGTCATATTCAAGATTGACAATTTAGTTTGAACATCTTCCACAGAATGTCAAATATTAAGACAAAGAAATATTCATGTCTTACCTGCCCATGCCACGCATAGTGCAAAATAATAGCAGAGTTAGGATGGTTTCCGAGGAAAATTGGCATCAGAGTGGAGATGAGCTCATGGCGCAAGGTGTGCCAAGAGGTGTTGATCTGTAGTAAGGCCAATACCAGCATGTCTGGACAGTGTTTAATAGGGAAGCTGAAGAGCTGTTTAACTTGCTCATATTGCCCCACCTCTGCAAGCCTCAGAAGAGATTCAATCAAATCCAAGCTCTTCCTAACAAGAATGGAAGTAAGATACTCTGTCAATGAAAACATAAGTATACAAAAATCCATTTTCCAAATAAGTCATACCAACTATCATGACAAAACTGAGGGGTCATCTATTAATATTTGAAAAATATTTAAATAGTGTTCATATTAAAATTATATACTAGTATATCACACTAATTTCAGAGATAGTCCAAGTTGACAGTAAGTGGAGAGGCAACACTACAGACCACTGACATAATCATGGATCCTTCTTATCAAGGAGGTATCATTGAAGATTTTTGTGATTAGCGTGTAAAATAGAAGCAAACAACATCACAGAGTTTAGAAATGCTCAAAAATGGAAAATACAAACATTGACCTAATTTATACACTGAAAAATTTTACACAAAAATACAGCTGGACACTTACTTTGATAATGAAAAGGTATAACTTCAGTGCCCCCTGATATCACCCAAGTTCAGAGGTCCACACATCCCATATGCATTATTCTTGCCCCAAGAAGCTGAAAGTGGTTGACTTTAATCAAACATCAAAATTTTACTCTACCCATAGTGCATGAAAACTATGGAGACAGAGATCAAACTAAATGCCATCAGGAAACATATACCCCATACTATGGGGTATTCTAAAGGAGAAATGATCCGATTACTTCATCAATCAATGGCAAAAGTTATATTTATTTCTAAAGTTTATTTCTGAGAGAGAGTACGGGGAGGCAGAGGATCCAAACACAGCCTCAGCACTGACACCAGCAAGCCCAAAGCAGGGCTCGAACTCACAAACCATGAGATCATGTCCTGAGCCAAAGTCAGACACTCAACTAAGCATCCCAGTCACCCCTAAAAGTTATTATTTTAAAAAAGAAGAGTGAGAAAAGGAAGACTTACAGAATAAACTATATGAACCCTGTCTGGACTCTTACTCATACAAACCGTTAAAAGACAATTTTGAGACAGACTTGAATGTACAGCTATGTTAAGGAACTGTTAAATTTAATACGACATTTTAGTTTCACAAAATAAACACTGCTATATACATTAGACTTAACAGAAAAAAAAAAATAAATCAAGCCTACAGATACAATTTTGCTAGCACCTGGGAAAAGGATACACTTTCTTTTTTTTTTAAGATTCATTATTTTTGAGACAAAGAGAGAATCCCAACCAGGCTCCGTGCATTCAGCACAGAGCCCGATACAGGGCTCAAACTCACAAACCATGAGATCATGATCCAAGCCAAAATCAAGGTTGTATGCTCAACCAACTGAGCCATCCAGGCGCCCCAAGGACACATTTTAGAACAAACTACTGCTTGGGGTCAATCTTTCAGAACAGGGATCAGCAAACTGCATCCACAGACCAACCTCACCCACTGCCTATTTCACGAAATGTTTTCTGAGAGAGCTACATCTGTATTTATACTGTGCTACAATAAAGAGCTTATTAAGTACTTGCTACAGGAGACTATATGGTCAGAAAACCCAGATGTTAACTAAATCTTCACAGGAAAAGTTTATCATCTCTTCTTGACTTTAGAAGAACTGGAAATATCAAAAGGGCTTTAAACTGCCCTAAAAAACCCACCCATAGCCCCCAAAATGCAGAGAATCATCTGTTCCGTGTCAGAAAAGGATCTCAGAAAACTTGAGTTAGGAAGAAGAGATAAGAAACATAAAGTAGTACCTTTGGGGAGCAATCAAGCCCATGTCCCCTCTGTTGAGTAAGTGTGTTAGAGTGTGTTAGAGTGTTTGAGAGAAGGGGGGGGGAGAGGGAGAGAGGGAGAGAGGGAGAGAGGGAGAGAGTATGTGTAGTGTGTAGTGTGTGTGTGTGTGTGTGTGTGTGTGTGTGTGTGTGTGTGTGTGTGTATTTCAACAGTAATGGAAGTACTTTCACCATCCTTACCTCATATTCCTAGAGAGGAGTGACTTGAGTTCCAGGAGAAATGTACTGGGCCAAAGTCTGATTCTCCCTCAGAAATTAGGAATTGGAACTCAAATAAACTAGGTAATTTGGCTGAAAGGATTAGAATGGATGGTTTGGCCATCTTGAGCTACTTACAAAGGAAAGAAAGCAAGTAAATCTGTAGGCAGAAGAAAAGGATCTAATCTAAAGGAGAAGTACAAACCTCTTTTCCAATATTTGACAGTTTCAGAGAATACCCAGTGGCAGACCTTAGAGAGGAAAAAATGTAACTATCTAGTGACAATGGGACTAAAATTAGATTTTTATCCATTAACACCCATCTAAAAATTTAAAGTCGGCTCACTAAAAATACTGTTTCAGTAAAACCTTTTAACTATGTAGTGCAAAAAAGCACAAGTTATCCTTTCAAGAAACGCTAGAGGAGAGTGTTTACCATGTGGCAATTTCTCGATTGTCATCCTCTGGTGGTGCTTTCAGAATATCGGTGGCAACCGTATGACAGGGATAGTCAGCAAAACAGAAGATCTCTGGATTTATAAGGGAATGCTGAATAAAAGAGAGCTGGAACAAGAAGAAAAAAGTCCTTACTACCATAAATGACTGCAAATGCTATGAAAATCTGAAACATTTTCATTCAGCTAATCTCAATCTTAAGGTTACTAGAATGACAATTTCCCTTTAAAACATTAACTTTCTGCTCTTTTGAAGCCACAGACAATTCAAACAGATGAAAGGTATGAGATAAAATGGTGTTGGAGACAAATAGTTGGGGAAACGGTTTGCTTCACTTAGTTTGATTAGTACTAAACTACGATAAACCAAGATAATAATCTTTCCAAAACTGACAGTCTCTGCTATTCTGAACTACACAAAACAAATTCTATTTTAAAAGAATGTTTTAATCAATGGACAGATGGCACTACATAAGGAATAAGTCATTATGTGCTTCCTCTTCCAAAGCTACACACCATCAGCTCACCTGGCCTTCTGCATGTTTCCAAGGTCTATATATGAGGTCGACTGGGAACACTTCCATTCCTAGACCCCTCTGAATGCCATAAACCACATTATGAAGTCCTTTACTATCACGAATTTGAAATCCAGGATGGTCCAGTTCGTAAGTTACTTCCTTGAAATTCAAACTTGGGTTCTAAAACAGAAAAACATTTCAAAATCGAATGAATGAACAAAAACTGTAAACATTTTTATGCTTTATCCAAAGAGCCAAATTAAATCTGAAATTAAATTAAAATGTTCTAATTATAAACTCAAAATAATCATTATCTGGCATTTCTAGAGACTTAGAAAAGTAAATACTTCATATTCAAAATAAACCAGCTTTTCTAGCGAGGCACTCCAACCTTTCAGCTCATGACATATTTCTGACTATGGGAGTATGTAAAAGGGAACTCTCTCTTCCCATACTTAGTTCAACTAACACTCCCATCCCAGTCTGGCAAAACTCTTAAATCAATGACTCGGTTTTAAGCCAAGATTCTACTAACTTGGAACAAAGTAGCAAAGGTAAATCAATTATCCCAAATACCATTATTTTTAAAAAGGAATTTTTAAGTTTATCTTTTGAGACACAGAGAGAGACAGGGCCAGCTTGGGAAGGGCAGAGAGTGAGGGAGAGAGAAACCCAAGCAAGGTTCCATGCCATCCACACAGAGCCCACGTGACTCAAGCTCACAAACTATGAGATCATGGCATGAGCCAAGATGAAGAGTTGGATGCTTACCCAACTGAGCTACCCAGGTGCCCCTCCCCAAACACCATTCTTAATTAACTAAAGATCTCCCCAGAAAGTATACCAATTGTTATCAGGAAAAGTGGTTTAAATTCTTTATGTCAAAATGATTGAAAATTCCATTGAAAAAACGTTCTATGAAAAGGTACTCAAAAAAAATCAGTATGAGACTCCTTAAGAAAACACAAAGCAAAGTTAACTAGTTTATAGAAGATAATTTACCACTCTGCACAAAGTACTAAGTTTATTTTATGCTTAAGAAGAAAGAGGCTTTGTATTTAAAACTCTTTGTATTTAAAACTCTTCAAAGCATCATGGTCAGTTTAGTTTTGCTCCAAGGTGACCCCTCTCAAGTCATGAAGACATTAATGCTTGCTTGTTATAAAAGTAACAGTACAGGGACGCCTGGGGGGCTCAATCATTTGAGGGTCCGAATCTTGACTTCAGCTCAGGTCATGATCTCAAAGTTCGTGGTTATCAAGCCTTGCGTGGGGCTCTGCACCAACAGCACGGAAACTACTTGGGATTGTCTCTCTCCTCTCTCTCTGCCTCTCTCCCAACTTATTCTCTCTCTCTAAATAAATACACTTAAGAAAAAAGCAACGGTACAAACACAAACTTCAAATTAAGTACTCAATCCAAGCCAACAAGAGCACTGAGAAAATAAGATTGTTTTTCTTTCTAAAATTTGCTTCAATGACTGTGACAGAACAGAACCATTAATGTACTATTAAATAGCCTTATCATAGAGATGAATTTGGTAAATCCACAGGCTAGTTTGGTAAAACTGTAAGAATCCCCTGTGGTTTCTTCCATTCGTTGGTGAGCAATGGAGAAAAAAAATCATTGACCCAAAATGTATCTGAAATGGTTTCCTGCTCCTGTCTACAAAAAATGTACAGAATGGGCACCTGGGTGGTTCAGTTGGTTAAGCATCCAACTTCGACTCAGGTCATGATCTCATAGTTTTTGAGGTCAAGCCCCACATCGGGTTTACGCTAAAAGCACGGAGCCTGTTTCTCCCCCCCCACCCCCCCCCCCCCGCCCTACTCATGCTCGCTCTCTCAAAAATAAATGTTAAATTAAAAAAAAAATTTAATGTACATTTTTTTTAAAGTACAAAAAACCCTAATATATGAGAAGAAAAAAGAAGAAGGAAGAAAACAGGTTACTAACTCAAGTGTTCAAACCCACAGTGTAGGCACTCCATTTTATAGCCTTTTACAGTCTCTGAAAACAGAAAATAGGTTCAGATAACATGAAAATACTGTCCTTGTCTGCAATTTTTAAAGAGAAATTATTTTCAGTAGGGCAATATATTTTCAATAGGGTAATAAAGTACAATAATGAAACTACTGAGTGAAAAGGGCATGTTCTTCACTTTTGCATAACAACCACAGAATAAAAGCAACAGTAACTAGTGTATCTGTACATGATGAAACTATGGCTGTATTTTGCTTTTCATTTTCCAAATTTTCTGCCATGATCAAGTATTATTTTATCCTATTACTAAAGGAAAATAGGTCTGAACACTGTGACTCCACCTACTACTAAGAAAAATTTAAAGATCCATGTTAATAGTAAGGTAATACAGACAACCGTAACCCAACTCTATCTATAAGTTACAAACATGGAAAATTAAAACGGAGGCTTAGGATAGCTAAATGACCTGACACAAAGAATGTTATAAGTATGTATATGTAGTCTTTAATGTTATATTTTGTTCCTTGACATTTTATGAATGAGACTAAAGATATTACACCTTGACTGCACTATTCTCCCAAAGACTAAATTTCATCACTCCCTTTCAAAATTTCCAAGTTTCATTCCTACATATTTTATTTCAGCATTTTAATATTTTAGGAGAAGTACTTTATCTGGGGGCCAATTATTTAGTTTGTGGATATTCTAGAAGTGAAAGTCGTTAAGGGAAGTATGGATTTTTATTATCCTTACCCACCACAAAAAAAGATAGCAAGATTTCTGTTGCACTTCCCAGAAAATTTTCAGAAGGCCTCCTTTCTTGGTAATTCTTTATACAATTATTACTATGAAATAAAGCTGTCCCTCCAAACTAACCACACCAGGACTCTACCAAATCACCTCAGTAGTATCACTGAGAACTGCGCAGCAACAACTCCTAATGAACAAAACTGGTATTTGATTATAAACTATCTCCAGTACATAATCATCTTGGACACTTCATTACTTTGGAGCCAATGAAGTCAGGAACACCAAAACACTATGGCTTATTCAGCAGAATTTTATTTGTTACAGTTTGCTTTCTTTGGGCTACATCATATTAACATAATGAATATAAAATCATGATTACATGTACTCACCAGTTCTTTGAGAACATCAATCAAGACTTCTACATTCCACGTGTGTGCCTGTGCTCCGTCACTTTTATCTTTTCCATCACTCCAGATCCCACTGCCAGGAGCAGAGATACTCTGTACAAGTAAAATTTGAATTAAACAAAACCAACTACTTAATGTGTTCAGCTCTGGTTGGTAGAACAATCAATCATACTGTAATTTAATAAATAAAGAGGGCAGGATATTAATTCAAATTGTATAATAGTTGACTTCTACACTTACCTGTAATGGAATTCCATCTGTCAATCCTGAATGAGTTCGAGCCATCATTCCCAAAACCCTGGCAACCTGGGCAGCTGTAACCTCCCGGACACCAAACTGCATGATTATATTGCGACATTCTTCAATACTGAAACAGAAAATAAACTTCAGAAAAATGTTTCCACCCTTCATACCAAAGATAAGAAATGCTAATATAAAATAATCCTTAAGTGAAATCCTTAGACTTTTACTAATACCAGCTTGGTTCCATGTTACTTTTATATAGCTAGGAATATAAAAACCACCTATGTAAGAAAATGGGAAAGCTTTCTTTCCTTTTTGCTGTATCTGTATTACAAGGTAGATATGAGCTGAATCTATCACGGCAACCATTTCGTAACGTATGTAAATCAAAACCATCAGGCTATATGCTTAAACTTGTACAGTGATGGATATCAACTATTTCTCAGTAAACCTAGAGAGAAAAAGGAAAATGGCAGAAGTTTAAAAGATCAGTGGAAGAGGGGCGCCTGGGTGGCTCAGTCATTTAAGCGTCTGACTTGTGATTTTGGCTCAGGTCATGATCTCACATTCATGAAATGGAGCCGCATGTCCAACTGTGCACTGACAATGTGGAGCCTGCTTGAGATTCTCTCTCCCTCTTTCTCTCTGCCACATTCCTGCTCGCAAGCTCTCTCTCAAAATAAACATAAAAAAAAAATCAGTGGAATAAAGTATGAGCCAAGAGTAATGATTATTTTTCACAAAGACAAATAAAATTAACTTCTTCCATCTTCAACATGAATCAAGTTACTCTTTAAAATACTGATACTCGAGGGGCGCCTGGGTGGCTCAGTCGGTTGGGCGGCCGACTTTGGCTCAGGTCGTGATCTCGCGGTCTGTGAATTCAACCCCCGCGTCGGGCTCTGTGCTGGCAGCTCGGAGCCTGGAGCCTGCTTCGGATTCTGTGTCTCCCTCTCTCTCTGACCCTCCCCCCATTCATGCTCTGTCTCAAAAATAAATAAACGTTAAAAAAAAATTTTTTTTTTTAAATAAAAAAATAAATAAAATACTGATACTCGAGGGGTGCCTGGGTGGGCTTGGTGGGCTCAGTGGGTTAAGCGTCCAACATCGGCTCAGGTCATGGTCTCGCAGTTCATGGGTTCGAGCCCCACGTCGGACTCTGTGCTGACAGCACGGAGCCTGGAGCCCGCTTCGGAATCTGTGACTGCCTCTCTCTCTACCCCTCCCCTGCTAATGCTCTCTGTCTCTCAAAAAATAAATAATCGTTAAAAAAATTTTTTTAAAATGCTGATACTCGGTGTGGGGGAGGGGCTGCCTGGGTGGCTCAGTTGGTTAAGTGCCCAACTCTTGGTTTCGGCTTAGATCATGACCTCATGGTTTGTGGGTTCGAGTCCCACACATCAGGCTCTGTGGTGACGGTGCAGAGCCTGCCTGGATTCTCTTTCTCCCTCCCCAACTTGTACTGTCTCTCCCGAAATAAACAAACTTCTAGAAATACATACATACATAAATATAAAATACTAATAACACAGGGGACCTAGCTGGCTCATTCAGGAAAGCACAGGATTCTTATTAATCTCAGGGTCATGAGTTTGAGCTCCACATTACGTGTAGAGATTACTTAAATAAAGTTTTAAAATAAAATAAAATACTGATACTCAAGGTGAGTTTGATTATTCTGGTATGAACACGGCCTTGAAAATGTACCCTAACTTTGCTACTTTACACCTTGAAGTTTAACTAAACAAGTTTTATGCCAGGCACATACACATACCCACAAACACATTTTCAAAAATAAATGTAGATTTGGTTTGTATGAAGAGTTTTTAAAACATTAAAAGCTGGGGCACAAGGGTGGCTCAGTCAGTTGAGCATCCAACTTTGGTTTCAGGGCATGATCTCACGGTTCATGAGTTCAAACCCTGCACAAGGCTCACTGCTATTAGCAAAGAGCCTGCTTCAGATCCTCTGTCCCTCCCCTGCTGTCTCTGCCCCACCCCTGTTCATACTCTCGCGCTCTCAAAAATAAACAAACATTAAAAAAAAAAAATTAAAAGCTACATTTAAAGTAAAAGCAAAGAATATTAATATCTTTAATTCCTCTCAGGAAAATAATGACAATCCACTTTATCAAGTCCTGAGTGCTACCAAAAGGGTGAAACTATCTCCTTTGGGGCCCTTCACAAGTGAGAAAAACATTCAAGAGGAGGCTATAAAACAGGGAGAAAAGGAAGGTTGTAGAAAAGGAAGGTACAGTGGGGATTTGAAGGTTCAGGGAGGGAAGAGAAAGTTAAACTCATGAGGTAGGAAATGATACAATTTCCATAAACACTTGCCTCAATGATCTCTCTCCCCCAAAAGCTAAAAATGTCTATCCTAGCAACCAGGCTAGGAACCTATGATTTCTAAATTTGGGAAACTAGAGATAGAGAAAGAGATAGAAATTTAGCCACCATGATATTTACAGCTGTCACCAAAACTAGTAGAGGCATATCTCGGAGATTTTGTAGATTCAGTTCCAGACCACTGCAATAAAGCCAAATGAATTTTTTGATTTCCCAGCATGTATGTTTACACTATACTGTAGTCTATCAAGTGTGCAACAGCATTAGGTCTAAACAAAATGTACATACCTTAATTAAAAAAATACTTTTTGCTGAAAATTGCTAACCATCACCTGAGCTTTTGGTTGAGTTATAGATAACCATAATAAATACAGTATGAAACACTTTGAAATACTGTGAGAAATTATCAAAATGTGACAGAGACACAAAGTAAGCACGTTATTGGAAAAATAGTGCCAACAGACTTCCTCAACACAGGGTTGCCACAAACCTTCAATTTGTAAAAAGTGCAGTATCTGCAAAGCACAACAAAGTGAAGCACAGCAAAACGAGGTATGCCTATATGTGGAAGATTAAATTTGGAAGTAAAATTCTTAAGAGGCAAAGATAATAGCACATTAAGTAATGTTAGCAACTTGCCTTAAATAATTACATCATATTTGGCACAGGAGTACACAGAAGTTTAGTGTATCTTACTACCAACCTTGCACAAAAGCCATAGCCTACTTCCTGCATGAAATCAGCCAAGGAACTCTCCATCATGGTTTTAGCTACCCCTCCGGAATCAGGCAGGATCCTGTCCATTAGAATGTCCCGTTTTTCAGGGTATAAAAGTGGTGCAAGCACCACGGGACAGCGTTCCTGAGGAAAATCTGAAGGAGGAAAAGATTGTAATTGCTAAACTGATGAAAAACAAACTATTCTCATTTACTGCCTTTAAAAGCCCCCAAATCTGAATCTTCCACAAGTTCATGTTCAAAGGTTATTCAGTTTTTTCCAATCCAGCTAGCCCAAGTTACAACTTTAACACCGACTCCAAAATTTGAATGTTTGCTCATCACAAAAATTGCTCAAGTATATTTGTTAAGTTTTTATGCTAGGATCCCAATATCTGGTGGCCAATTCACATCCTAAATATTACTTTAAAATTTCACAAGATTAACTATCAGTTCTCATACAAAGAAAGCATCAGAGACCATTGAAATATCATTGTCTATTTGTTTCATTGATAAGAAAACTCATCACTTAGAAAGTTAATGCAGTTTAAAATTCAGGTATTTAAACATCAGAAAGCAAAGTAACGGTGGAAATGGACAGTGGTTAGTTTATCATCAAGACTTGTTTTAGGGATGCCTGGGTGGCTCAGTCAGTTAAAAGTGGTGATCTCACGGAGTTTGAGCCCCACATCAGGCTTCATGTTGGTAGCGTTGAGCCTGCTTGGGATTCTCTCTCTGCCACCCCTTCTCTCAAAAATAAATAAATCAACTTTTAAAAAAATATTAAAAAAAAAAAAGATTTGTTTCAAAAAGACTACTTATATCTCTAAAAGAAAGATCGGAGAAAAGAAGAATGGCAACAATAGAAGCCAAGAGTTCTCTTAGCATAGCATTTCAAATAGCCAGATAGGCAAAGTGGGTATATCAATAATGACCAATTTTCTTAAGTAAAAAGAACATGTCACCACAGTGTAGTCTCCATCACCCTAAGGGAGAAAAAAGACTACATGGAAATATACCAAGTCTTAACCGAGACTGTATCTACATAACAATATTACTACAGTTATGTTCATTTTATACCTTTCCTATGAGGCTTTAACTTTCATATTTAAAATTACAATTTACTTCCTTAAAAAATTACCAACTTATAGATAAATCATGGTCTTCACTTATATTCTAAAATCCCTGTCACGAAATCATCTTTTGTAGGCAACAGACACTCCTTTACCTCTGCGCAGCGTCTTAAGAAAAGCGTCTATTTGTTCCTGTCCAACTCCAAAGGCTCCCTTCTGCCCAAAGAGGAGATGGGAGAGGAGGAGATGTAGGACCTCTATTGCTATATCTTGGAAGCCACCTTCTTGATTTCCACTGACGTCTGCGTCAATGTAAGAACGCAGAAGATCAGGAAGCTTCTGTTTGATAAACTGGGCAGCTAAAAGTCAGGTAAACCAAAAATCACAAGTTACTTTAACACCACAATGGGTAAAGAGCCACATCAGAACACAGATGACCATCATTCTTATTCACCAACTCACCCTTCACCCTCTAATATTTTCACAGTTCTAGGTGGCAAGTATAAAATAAGAGACCAACTGCTGGGGGCTGGTAGGAGGGGGAAATGGAGAGCTGTTCGGTGGGTATAGTGTATCAGTTTTGCAAAACAAAGAATTCCAGACATCTATTACACAACAATGTGAATATAAGTATTACTGAACTATACATTTAAAAATGGTTATGAAGAAGGGGGTGCCTGGGTGGCTCAGTCAGTTAAGCACCCAACTCTTCATATCAGCCCAGGTTGTGATCTTGCAGTCTGAGATGGGAGCCCCACGTCGGCCTCTGCACTGACAGCATGGAGACTGCTTGGGATTCACTGTCTCCACCCTCTCCCCCACTCATATTCTCTCTCAAAATAAACATTTTTTTAATTTAAAAAAATTTAAAAAATTTTTAAATGTTTATGAAGGTAAGTTTTATATTATATTAGGTTTTACTATGCATACACACATTCATAAGAGAGGCCAAAAGAAAATAATCTTAGATTATCTTACTCTCTAAATCTAAACTATGGTGCCTCAAGATTCAAAAACTCATGGATTTTAAAGAAATAACTTCACTACAGGATCTCTAAGAAAAAAGAACTTACCAAAACCTCTAAGATCAGAACTGGAAGAATTCAAGAGGGCAAGGCCAAAAATTACCTGAAACAAGAAGGGTTAGATTGACCAAAGAGTCGACTGGCTGTTTTTAATTCCAATTTTGCATGTATCTCTTTTTAAATCACATACCTCTTGTACTTTGCTTAATTTGAGAACTTTACTCAGCTGGGCAAATAAGTGGGGTGCAGGCTTTAAACTCTGAAACAAACCAAACTTTATTTCAAAACAAGAAGAACTTAAAAAACAAGACAAACTTAGGATTTTCAGTAAGTTTATAAAAGCATCTATTCACCCAAATATGGTGCTACACAGGACTGACATAATTCTGTAGTGTTGCTAGAAAGAATACACCAAGTCCTAGACTGACAAACAAGCCTTTGCATGATCTGGTTTTAGTTAAGGTTCTATTTATGATCAAACGAACCATCTTGATTTTGTTAGAAAACTAAAAACCCTAAAGTAACTACTGAGATTTTTAAATTACAACGTGTCTTTATGATATCAAGATTTAAGGTCTTTTCAGAAAGTCACATCCTTAGGACTACTAAAGATAAAAGCAATACCAACCTTCTGATAGTGCAATGGATTATCAATGGCATAGGACAGCGTCGAGATAAAATTTGGCTTTGTAATCAGCGACGCACACTCCTGAATCAGAAACTGAGTCTTTAAAAATAAAAAGTGAATTTTCATTAGCATTAACATTCATCTTCTTCACAAACAGATGCAGAGATGCTCAGAACAGTGAAGTGTAATCCAATATTGGATATTGTTTCTACATTATCAAATCAGCTCTTTAAAATCACATTTAAACTCGTAGAGTCTATTAGCAGCAAGTGTTAAACCAACATTTCTACAAAATAGAGTCCAACGACAAGGTATCTATAAGGAATAACATCATGACAGACTATTACCAGATTGAAAATCAAGCCAAAGAAACTCAATCTAGAAAAAGACAGTCCTGGGGCACCTGGGTGGCTCAGTCAGTTACTTGTCCAACTTCAGCTCAGGATGTGATCTCACAGATCATGAGCGCCGAGTTGAGCTCCATGCTAACAGCTCAGAGCCTGGAGCCTGCTTCTAATTGTGTCTCCCTCTCTCTGCCCCTCCCCTGCTCGTGCTCCTCTCTCTCAAAAATGAATAAACATTAAAAAAAAGTTTTTGTTTTTTTTGTTTTAAGAAAAAGAGCCTCTCTCTCTGCCTTACTTACTTGTCAAGCAGTATTCCCCCCCTCATTCCTACTTCCTTCAGGCAGGCCTGATCCCCAGCACTCTAAGCCTGAACTAGGTAGTTGTAAAGCTCTGTAGTCAGGAAGGAGAAGGAAAGGGAAAAAAAAGGACAAGTCCCAATACCTTTTAGCCATTCAGCTGAGATTACCTCTGGATGATTTGTGTATGTCACTTAATACACACACTATGCCCAAAATGCAATTTGCTGAACAATTAGATCTAAGTAAACATAAGCTCTGTAAGCCCCAATACCTGATGAAAATCTTTGCCACTGCTTTTACCATCGCCACTGAAATCCACATGCGAAAATAGGCAGCGTAATAAATGCCTGTCTGCCTCAGGACCGTGCCGATTCACAATCTAAAAAGACCAAAAATATGAATTTATAGTCAACATTAAGGAGGATTGAAAAACTTGGGGTGCCTGAGTGGCTCAGGGGGTTGAATGTCTGACTTCAGCTCAGGTCATGATCTCACAGTTCATCAGTTTGAGCCCTGCATTGGGTTCACTGCTGTCCGTGCAGAGCCCACTTCGGATCCTCTGTCCTTCCTCTCTCTCTGATCCTCCCCCACTCACGCTCTCTCTCCCAAAAATGAATAAATATTTTTAAGAGGATTAAAAAAGTCTCTAGGCAAATCTCAATATTAATTTTTCATGTTGAATAAGAGTTATTGGAATTAATGAAATAGAGGTACCCATATTTTATAATTAAAGGTTTTTTTAATGTTTCCTACAGTCACTGGCAGGGAAAAAAAAAAACAAGAAACTAACCAGTCCATGTATATAAAACTGTGTGCACTTTGGTCAACATCTCAACCAAAACACCAAGTAACATAAATGACATGTAGTAAGAATATTAAGTGGTTGGTTTTTTTTGAAGTTGTAAGGCAACAATTTTGTAACAAACTGGAGCTATAAGAGTATCACTTTTTCTGTGCATTATTTGTACCCTAAATACATAACCTGAAATTTAAGACAACTGTAACTCATTACAATAACCTACAAGGCAAGGCCCTAAAAAAAAACAGTCTGACTTCAGTACTTTATTTAGATGCTGCCCCTGGGCTCTATTAGTTTTATGCTGTTTCTCAAATTTACCAATGTTACTGCTATTCTAATTAGAAAGCTTCAGAATGCTAACACGGCCTGTTCTATCAGTTCCTTTCATAACTACATGACCTGCCCCACAATCTCCCCTTCACCCTGAATTACTTTTCACTATAGCACTTAAAATCACCTGATAATTTACGTTTATTTTCTATGTCCTCACTAGACTTTAAGTTGTACGAGAACAGGGAATTTGTGCAGTTATACTCACCTCTTTGCATCTAGTCTAGAAAAGAACTTAGTGCATTTTAAGTACAGAGTGAGTAATGATTCTCTTATTAAATGCTTTTTAAAAATATTATAAATAACACTTGCACTTTAGGCTAAGTACAGTACTGAGCTTCCTTGGTTTAATCTTCAACAACTCTGCCAAAATTTACTGTAATTTTATAGATGAAGAGTTGAACACTTAGACAACTTGAGCGTCAAATTACATAGTCGATGAGTTGAGAAATCTGGATTCATACTCCAACTCCAAATCCTATGCTCTTTGTACTGTATCATAATTATGTGGTAGCTGGCTGAGTTAACTTATTTCAGTTTGTTTTCCCCAGTCAGAAAATACAGGAAGCTAAATAAGACCAATTTTTACACTGTCCCACATACATCTTCAAGATAAAATCAATAAAATCAGATAATCAAGAACTTCTCCATGTCTAAAAGTTATTGTGGCCCTACTCACAATGTACTGGGTTTGTGGGTTCTTACAGTTCCTTAAGTCCTATAAAGGCAGAGATTATTTTTTACTATCCCCTGGAATGCTGAAAACATTATCTTAAAGGGCCAATTCAAATTAACTAGAAATAAATCTATCTATGCTCCAACCAAATGGAGCTCTTGCTCAGAGGAACAAGAATATCTGGTTTAACAAAAATCTGAATACATGCTAGATACTATTCAAGGTACAGCAAATACAGCAGGAGATGAGACCAGCAGGTTCTGTAGCTCTCATGGAGCACATTTGCACAGGGGGAAAAAGTTATGAAATTTTTCTGATAAACTGTCATATAAAAAACAAAACAAGGTGTTGTGATATTGATAGGAGGGGCGAGTGGTGCCTGAGAAAGGCCTTCTCTAAAGATTTAACATATAAACAGACTTAAAATATTGAAGTGACAAAAACCACACATAGAGCTGGAGGAAAGAGCATTTGAGGCAAAACGTAAACTATATGCAAATGCATTTAATAACAAAAAAGAAAAAAAAAAAGCCAGAGGGAGTCAGGAGACTAGATCATGATTCTTGAACCTAGTGACTTATCTGGTACTGTTACATCAATCTAAAAGATGGAAGACATTCCACTAGACTGTCGTCACAGCCAACAAAACCCAAAAAAACAAATTTAACTTTTTGTTTTAACTAGAATAAGCAGAATTTTACGAAGCTCCCTTCTAACCATTTACATTTATTTCTACAATATAATTTTATAGCTTCTATTACAGCCATTCAATCTTAACAACCACCCTCAGTATATATAGACAAGCAATATCATGTCATTACAAATACAGATTTGTTTTTTAAGAAAATCAAGGTTGCAACAAAAAGGGACAAATGTCACACATAACTTGCTGGAGAGTAGTAGGATCAGAAGGTATGTTTTTATAGCTGCTAGGTGTATGGAATATTCACTCTGTGATACCATGGTGCCCTTCATTAGAAGCCACTTTTTTCTTCTAAAAACTGAAGTGATATTTTGGGGCACCTCAGTGGCTCAGTCAGTTGAGCATCCCGACTCCTGACTTCAGCTCAGGTCATGATCACAGAGCATGGAGCCTGCCTAAGATTCTCTCTCTGCCTCTCCCTCTGCCCCTCTCCTTCACTCATGCTCTCTAAAAATTCTTTCATAGGGAAACGAATTTGACAATAAATTTCATGTTAAAAAAGTAAAGTTTTTTTAAAAGGCTTTAATAAAAAACATGAAGTGGTATTGTAAAGACATGATCTTGGATTACAAAGATGTTATGGCAAGATTTTATTGATCCCCTAAGACCAAGTCCTATGCATTTTTACTTAAAATTCAAACCTTCCGGGGCACCTGGCTGACCCAATCGGTTGGTTAAGTGTCTGACTCTTGATTTTTGGCTCAGATCATGATCTCACAGTTCGTGAGATTGAGCCCTGTGTCGGGCTCTGCCTTGACAGTGCTGGGATCCCTGCTTAGGGTTCTCTCTCTCCTCTCCCTGCCCCTCCCCAGATTTCCCTCCCTCTGTCTCCCTCTCATCCCCTCCCTTAAAAAAAAAAAGAAATCAAACCATTCCACCCACTGTACACGAGTGGGGCCAATAAAATAATTCAAAGTTTTAGTTAAGTAACTACATTACAATCTGATAAAATCTGTAGGCTACATTAAAAATAAATTAACTATACCAAAGGCATGCCATAATACTTCTATAATGATCTGATCTGCGGCTAGAACAACATATTCTCATTTAGAAGTCACGTATTAAGAGGAACATTAACAAATAATGCATTTATGATGGTAGAGATCCAGAAAATCATGTGAAATGGTCAGAGAAATGGGGCACTATCTGCCCTAGAGAACATATGGAGGAGGATTAAAGACATAATTGTATGAAGGGTAATTACATGAAATAATACATCTTATACAGAAAGAGCCCCATTTATTTTAGCTCATTGTAAGTATAAGAAAATGACTAATGAAGGTTGTCCACAAATGCTATGAGTAATCTTACAAGGTAGTCAAGTAACTTTCATAGTCCAAAACAACAAAAATCCTTCTTTATTAATACTTATTCTTCTTTTGGTGGAATACTGATAAAGCAGCAATTATCTGATGAATTGTGTCTTCAACCATAGCTGTTGTACAAACAGATTTTATATATTTATATATGGATACAGATTTTCACACAAGATCAAAAAGATTTATATAAATATACAAAACCTAACCTACAAATGACCTCAAAGGTCCAAAATATGCCCAAGATTCTACAGTTATTAAGTACCAGATTTTTTAAATTTAAACTGAAGGCAGTAACTCTCTATATAACAATTACAGTTTTTACATTGTAATATGTTTTATACAAATAATGGAGCCTCTTTGTGTTTCTTACACTTGTTAAACAATTTTAATTCTTAAAATTATATATACAGGTTATTATCTGTAATATACTTTGGGTTACTTTATTAAAAAAATAGTGCATGTATCTGAAACAGTTTAATGTATTGAAAAGAACAAGAAAAAACCATGCAGCAAGTAATCAGGGTTAATTCTAATGAAAATCATTAATTTTAAGGACAAAACTTTCAAAGTCCTAACTCAAAGATGGTGGAACTATGAGCACTTTTTTCCGAATAACAAAAAACTTCCTAATTTCCATTTTCAATAAAACATACTCTTGAAAGAACTGATCCAGAGAGATATGGAAGATAGCTCATTTTTAGCACCTCAAATGACAGGCCAAATGTAGATTTCTATTAGGGACTGATAAATCCACAAGTAAAAATGTTTGGGACTGATAAATGTTCCAAAACCTATATCCTTTGTTTGTTCTATTGAGGAACCAGGGGCCAGCTGAGCCATGAAAGAAAAGAGACTATCCATTTAGAAACCCAGATCAACATACTGCAGAATGACAAAGGAGCTAGAGCTGAGGAAACAACCAAATTCAAGATGCTACTTTCAATGTCTAGAGCAAACCATCTAGCCAAAGGAGAATGCTGGTGAAGCAGAAGAGGAGGCTGTGGCAGTGGCAACCATTACTGAATTTGAAAACAAATGGCAGACTACCGCCAACATACTTCCCAGCCCTCAAGCATCCCCAAGATTGTTTACGAGTAAATAATTGGGTTAATTCAAATATGAGCAAAAATCCAGAGACTCAGCATGGAACCTATCTGGAAGAAACTGTAAAATAAACAGACCAAAGAAACAAACAAGACAGTTGGAGAACATACATTTGAAAGGACTTGCCCAAATATACAGAAGAGTTCAGTAAACAGTATTTCATACTACCAAAGAAATTCTAAGAACTGCTTTAATTTTTGAAGGGGAAAAGTCCTGAAAAAGGCAAAAGACTGGCTCAAAGACAGGAGAACAGAAGGAAATGAAAGCAAGCTTGCATATTTAAGAAAATTAAGGCTGCTTAGGATTCTCTCTTTTCCTCTCTCACTGCCCCTCCCCTGCCTGTTCTTTCTCCCTCAAAATAAAAATAAAAATAAAAATTTAAAAACAAGCAAGGGCACCTGGGTGGCTCAGTCAGCTAAGCATCCGACTTTTGACTCAGGTCAAAAGTCTCAGGTCACGATCTTACGGTTCATGAGTTCGAGCCCAGGGCTCTGTGCGGACAGCTCAGAGCCTGGAGCATGCTTCGGACCTGTCTCTCCCTCTCTCTCTCTGCCCTTCCCCTGCTCATGCTCTCTCTCTCTCTCTCTCTCTCTCTCTCAAAAATAAACAAATGTTTAGATAAAAATATATATAGATAAAAAAAAATGTCTTAAAAGCAAATTATGTCTTAAAGCAAAAATGTCTTAAAAGCAAAACCTTCAGAAAAGGTAATCACCTAACAATCTATTTCAATCCACATAAAATCTAGTACAATCCACATGGGAAAAAAAAAAAAAATCAAAGAAAGCAACAAAAATATCCATGAAATAAATAAAGATCTGAATGGGAAGACTGAAAGGTATACCACAGCACAAGAAAGGCTGATGCAGAATAACCAATGCTACAGCATATACATAAAGTTAATGAACTCTAAAAGAAAATTCACAGGGATACTGAGGTTAGGAGTAGATATTGGTAGGAAAAGTTAGTTATCTAAAATAAAATGCATGAGGAAGGAGAGAAACAAGGAAAGACGGGGAACCTTTGGCATTACATGTTGCAGAAAAAATAATGGGGAGCAATATTTATAAAACCAGGGGTAATCTTGACTCAAGAATCTCATATTTAGGGGCACCTAAGTGGCTCAGTCGGTTGAGCATCCAACTCTTGATTTTGGCTCAGGTCATGGTCTCACAGTTCATGGGTTCGAGTCCTGAGTCAGGCTCTGTGCTGAGTGTGCAGAGCCTGCTTGGCATTCTCTCATTCCTCTCTCTGCTCCTCCCCCACTTACACTCTCTCTCAAAATAAATAATAAACTTAAAGAAATAATTTCATATTAGTTATAATTGGACTTTAAATAAAAATGAGAACATTCTCAAGCATGAAAGAACTCCATTAATAGCACCCAAGTTCTAAATGAAACAAATCTGACCATGATCTACAGCCAAAACAGAAATGAATGAAAATAGAAGATTTGGGGGGAATGTAGAAACTGTAGTAAAAGGACAGGCAGCAAGAACTGAATCCATTTCAATATATAATATATTTCTAGTAAGATTAAATTGCTCTTTAAATAAAAGTTGTTTTACATATTTAACTTTGGGAACAAAAACTTTACATCATTACCAAGCAAACTTTAATTAAGTAAAAGATATTCCTTAAATATTGAAAGTAATATGAA